>NC_132792.1:124802177-126187177 GCF_048418805.1 Vulpes vulpes | reverse complement strand
GGGAGCGGGGGGAGTAGGAGCAAACAGACAGAACTTTGTAGTCATTGCAAGAACTTTAGCTTTTTATTCTGGGTGAAATGAGAAGCCAGTGCAGGGTTTGCAGCAGAGAAACAGTCTATCTGGCTTATGTGCTATGTCCTATTTATAAAGATCACCATGGCTATTATCTTGGAAACAAAGGTGAGAAGCAGAGAGATCAGTTGCAAGAATTGCAAGAATCCATGCTGGCGACAAGGGTAACTCAGACCAGTGGGACAGCTATGGAAGGGGTGAGAAGCCATCAGATCCTGGATATTTTTCAAGGTAAAGTCAGGAGGATTTTGTGGGTGTGAGAAAACAAGGAGGATGAGGATGCCTCCAAGGATTTTGCTTGTTTGCAGGTTCCATGTAAAATGAGAGATTAGGTGTTTAATTTAAAACATGTCAAATCTGTAAAGTCTGTGGGCATTTGAGCAGATTTCCACTTCACCCCGGGGTGACACAGGTCTCACTTTTCCATTGTCTGGTGTCTTGGAAGACCGACTGGAGCCAGAGCCAACAGAAGCAGATGGCAATGCTGGCCTTACCACTTGGGAGCTCTTTGACCTTGGGCAGGTCACTAGCACACTCATCTCTCCTCATCTGTGCCCTGGGACAATACAACACGCCCACGGGGATGTCGTGAGCATTCAGTGGCATGTGTGTATGGCCATAAACTCTAACGTAGGATCAAAAATGGCCACACTCTTGCTGCAGCTGCTGACTTACTGGGGTGGTCTCGTCAAAGGTGCCCATTGTTTGCTTTGGTATGAAACACAGCAAATAAATTAAACCAGAGTCTCAAGATCCCCGATATCTAAAACCACAATTTGGAAATGCTAAAGTCACTGAATCTTTTTCTTCTTTTGATAGGCTTCCTTTTCATTCCTGCCTAGTCCATTCTGGGATAAATCCCTGTAGAATTCCTTGAACAACATAAGATCTTTATGTTCTCATAAAATCAGAAATTACATAAAGCCCCATGATGTGCCTGGAAGCCGTCCCACACCAGCTAGCTGCTGAGGCTGGGTCCCAGAGCCTCAGGACCAGACAACACTGGGGCTCAGCTACCACTGAGCTCCCCACTCCCTGCTCTGGACTGCAGTGGAGCACAGATGGGGGCCAGCCCTGGTGTGGTCTGAAGGGGCCGGAAGACACTTTGAGACAGATGGGCTTGGAAGGGAGGAACACACTTAGCCACGTGACCTGGGCAAGCTGCTCATCTTCAGGAAGTTCGGCTTCTGCTTCTGCGAAATGACAGCGATGAACTCACCTGACCCGGGTTGAGGAGGAAGGATGATGTGAAACACGGTGGGTGTTCCGCAAAGTTTAGTCCTGCCCCCTAGCTCAGGCACCTGGCCTACCCATTGCTGCCTCCGTGTTTAGGATGATGGGAGGACATGTGGGGACAGCACCCAATCACCTTCCCCGTGTCAACTTAACTTGCCCCAAAGCATTTTCTGTCTCTCTAAAAGCCATTACAACTTGATCATCCATGGAAAAATCTGAATTCTTTAACTATTAAATAGGTTATAGCTCCATTCCATATGTTCCCTTAGTGAAACAAAGCCCCTACATTTCCTGTTTAAGCATAAAATAATCCCCCCAGCTGTTTTGTTTGAAAACTACCTCACTCAAAGCCTCCAAGAGTTTCTCTTCATCCTGTTAATCTGGAGTTTGGTGAACTTGCTCAGGTTCCCCAAATGTTGGAAGATGCGCTTTGGGAAGTGTCCTTCCATGGTCTTTCCAAGGAGCCAACAGTTATAACAAGCAGACATGCGCACACGTGCCTAGGGCATTGACATTTCTGGTAGGTTATCTCAGCAATTTGTATGACAGGCTTAACTTAAATTCTTCATTAGGGTCTTGGGGTCCAGGAGAAAAAAAATATCTTCAGATATTTAGTTTTTTTTTCCTCCAAACCCAACAAGGGTGAATCTTTGCTACTCAAAGAACCCAAAGTTGAATATAGAGATTAATAGTGTGATTTAAGCAATACATTGCCCCGAGGGAGCTTTGTGATGTTAGTATTCTTTTTTTTTTTTAAAGAGTTATTTATTTATTTATTTATTTATTTATTTATTTATTTATTTATGATAGACATAGAGAGAGAGAGGCAGAGACATAGGAGGATGGAGAAGCAGGCTCCATGTCGGGAGCCCGACGTGGGACTCGATCCTGGGACTCCAGGATCACGCCCTGGGCCAAAGGCCACCCAGGGATCCCCGACGTTAGTATTCTTATGATACACTCTTATTACATAAAATGTGAACGTGAAAAATACCTTTTTTTTCGTATTACTTTAAGAATGAGATAACCCCAATAGCATTTAGTGAATGGCATCTCCAAATGCACATAAGCATACTTCTGAGGGATTCTAGAATGGATTTACTGCTTTCTCTGAAAACTAGGACATGACCTGTTTCATACAATATTGTTTTGATTCAAACACATAGGAATGAAGGACACCTGGGTGGCTCAGTGGTGGAGCATCTGCCTTTGGCTCAGGTCATAATCCTGGGGTCCTGGGATCAAGTCCCACAGCAGGGTCCCCGCAGGAAACCTGCTTCTCCCTCTGCTTATCTCTGCCTCTCTGTGACTCTCATAAATGAATGAATGAATGAATGAATTAATTAATTAATAAAATCTTTTTTAAAAAAACCAGATGCATAGGAATGAAGAATAATTTCCAATACTAAAAGCCAGCAACTGGGCAGCCCGGGTGGCTTAGCAGTTTTAGCACCGCCTTTGGCCCAGGGAGTGATCCTGGAGACCTGGGATCAAGTCCCAGGTCAGGCTCCCTGCATGGAGCCTGCTTCTCCCTCTGCCCCCCTCTCTCTCTGTGTCTCTCATGAATAAATAAATAAAATATTAAAAACAAAAGCCAGCAACTTTTTTTTTTTTTTTAAATCTTTTATTTATTTATGATAGTCACAGAGAGAGAGAGGCAGAGACATAGGCAGAGGGAGAAGCAGGCTCCATGCACCGGGAGCCCGACGTGGGATTCGATCCCAGGTCTCCAGGATCACGCCCTGGGCCAAAGGCAGGTGCCAAACCGCTGCGCCACCCAGGGATCCCAAGCCAGCAACTTTGATGTACACTTTTGTTCCCTGAATGTTAAGATGGAAACAACACATGGATTCATCCAGTATTGTCTCTTGAATGATTGGAAAAGGGTAGATAAGTGGGTTTGTATTTATCTCCCAACCCAGGAGATTACCATTTTTGGAGTGACTACCTGTATGGGATGAAATGGGTGCCCTGCCTCACATCATCTTTGTCCTTCTCTTAGTCCAGCCACTGCTACCACAACCACAGCTTCAAACAGGTGGAACCTGGGGACTCCTCCCAACTGTCTGTCGATAACACAGCAGGGGACATCTGCAGGAGCCAGACCAGCACTCATACAGGCATGCACGAGGGACTCAGTGCCCCAAGAGGCAATCCTTACAATGGGAGGTGGGAGCTGGTGAACAAAGGCTCCTCCCTGTCTATTCTGAAGCACAGTCTACACAGCTCCTTAGGTGGCTCTGCTAGGATCAAGCCTAGGTAGCCTGTAGAGATGACCTGAGAAGACATCATTGGCTTTCCTGTTTCACTCTCCCCAATTCCTCACCCCCCAAATGAGAAAACTCTGGAAGCCAATTAAAACAATAAGCTAGGGGATCCCTGGGTGGCTCAGTGGTTTGGCGCCTGCCTTTGACCCAGGGCGTGATCCTGGAATCCCGAGATCGAGCCCCTTGTTGGGCTCCTGGCATGGAGCCTGCTTCTCCCTCTGCCTGTGTCTCTGCCTCTCTCTCTCTCTCTCTATGTCTGTCACGAATAAATAAATAATAAATAAATCTTAAAATAAAATAAAACAATAAGCTAGACACATATATTAAGTACTCCATGATGGATTATCAAGGGACTCTTGGAGGAATAGACCCCCTGGATTTAGCTGAGACGACAACTAAGTCACTGATTTAAAAAAAAAAAAAAAAAAAAAAAAGCACAACTCTCTGAAAAAAGAAATCCTTGAAATCTTCTCTAGTAAATTCATTAGGTATTCAGATCTTCATTGAGCATAAATTTTCCTAAAGAGGAGGCAAAATAACAGAGGTCTGAATGTGGGCTGTAGGCTCTAGTGTCTATAACTTCATGAGCCAAAGAATGAGCTTAGTGGACTTCACTGTTTTTCTGCAATGTTAGTTCAGTTTCGGAAGTTCAGTGCCAGTTGAGGTCTTTTTACATTTTATCTCCTTCAAATGAGTGACAAGTGGGTCTGATAAATTACTCTCCTTGTTAAACATGCCAGAAGTTCAGTACCAATTTTTCTCTTAACTGATTGATGTTCTGTGATCACATGTCAAGAGAGGGAAAGGAAATACATCTTAAAACACTTTTTTAAAAAAAAAACCTGACACAACTCAGGCATACAAAAATCACGGAAAGTAACAAGTTTCTAAGGTATACCATCAAATGAGACAGTTATTAATACTTTGGCTTATTTGCTTTAAACCATCATTTCAGTAAACAAAATGCTATTTTTTAACACACACAACATTATGACCCAACTAAGACTCACCCAGTGCCCACCTCCTTCTTCTCTCCATCTCTAGGAATAACTCATTTCAGGTATAGTGTGAGTCATTCCCATACATGCTTTTGTACTTCTGCATGCATCTGTACCCAGAAATAATATGGCAGTCCCCTGCATTCTAGCTATTGCTGCTGTTGGGAAGTCTAGTTGGAGCTCTTGGTGAAAAAAGTCTCTTCTCTCTTTGATTAATTTTAAGATTTTATCTTTGACTTTGGTGTTCTGCAATTTCTCTACAACATAACCAGGTATTTCAGAAAAATATATCAGGCTTGAGACTTACTATTATTTATAAGTCTGAGGATCTGTGTCATTTCTGGGAAAAGATCCTCTATTTTCTCCTCGAATAATGCCTCATTCTCATACCAGGTCCCCCTCTCCTTGAGGTGGCTCATGTGAAAATCTCCATTCTGATTGCCTTGCATGCACGCACATGAGGCTCATGTCTTTCCCTGCACCCAAGCCTCTGGTCACCAGGAACCAGCCACCAGCAATCTCTCTGCCAGATGCAGAATCAGCTCTGTATTTTGGTTTCCTTCTTAATCCTTGACACTGGGAAATTTAGAATTAAGGTATGCTACTAAAACTGTTTTTGTTATACTTTACCCAGTGTTTTTAGGTGTTAAGAGGGAGAGAGATTTTATATCTGGTTTATTTTGCTGGAATTAGAAGGCCAGGACGACACATGTTAAAAATATATCTTCTGGCAGATTTCTCCCTTCCTCAGGATATACTGATGACTCTCCCAGGGTCTTAATAGAACACAGTAGCTGGAAAGTCATAAGTTAAGTTTAGGAGTACTTTGCTGATCACTGCAATGAGCTTATGAATATAAAATGCCGGCATTTCAAGTCAAGGCATCTATCGCTCACCTCCTGAAGATTTTCAGAGGACCTTCCTTGATGCCTGCAGTAAACTTAAGATAGTGCCTCCGGGTGATAATGATGTTTGATTCCAGAAATCTCTAAGTGATTGGCTGGGGGTAGGGAACAAAGGGGCCTCAGCAAGCAGAAGCTTCTCTCCAGCTCACAAATCTTCCCCGCTCCCCAAACTGCTTTGTGAGTCGGAAGACTTTGTATCAGGATTGATGCCAAGTGAGGAAACCAGCTTTAATGTGTGGCAGCCCAGAAAGTTCCAGGTCAGGAAGTTTTCTGACATCCTTGCCACACTCCAGTGCTAATCACAGTGCCTAGGGTAAAGAGATGTTCAAAATGTAGTTCCTGAATGAATAAGTGATCTAGTACATTTCCAGAGGGTTGAAGCCAAGCGCTCTGGCTGGAGAGGCAGGGGGCAGGGAAGACAAGGGCAAGTTCCAGACAGGCTTTTAATTTGCAATTGTTAAAGCTATTGTCTCTTCCATTTTCAACTTCCCTCCCGCATACTTCCCCAGTGTCAGGTGACAACAGAAAGGGTCATGACTGGGGCAACTGGGTGGCTTACTCAATTAAGTATCTGAGTTTTGATTTCAGCTCCAGTCATGATCTCAGGGTCATGAGATTGAGCCCTGGGTCAGGCTCCACACTGGGTGTGGAGTCTGCTTGAGATTCTCCCTCTCCCTTTGTCCCACATATATGGTGAAAACTAAGAGCACAGGCAGGAAGGCAGGGAGGCAGGGAGGCCAAGCCCCGTGCACTGTGCATGCCCACCTCCTCATTGAGATTGAGGCTGCGCATGGAAGGGGTTACTGTTAATAATTTGCCAGGAATGCCCCGGGAAAAGTGACCTGGGCACGAACCCTGCTTGTACTGCTACTACATATGTACATATAAAAGAAATGGTCATGGCATGGATAAGAGGAGTTGAGGATATATTATGTTTGAGTTTAGGATAGAATTATGTGGTTCCCTGTCTCTTCTCAGCATAGCTAAGGTGTTGCTGCTACCTTTCCAAGGTAGGAATGGTCTCCAGAAACTCTCTTGCCAGCCACTGGTGCCAACTCCACCGGCAGGCATGACAGGATGGTGCAGACACAGTATGAACATGCTCAGCAGCGACCCATACAGGCAACATGTGGGTAGTGGGAAAAAACCAGGTGGGCAATGTGTGGAGCTGGACGCTGGTTTGTGGAACAGTGTAACAGAGATCCGATGTGTAACAGGGTAGGGGGAGCAAAGACATCACAGGGAATGCATTCCCAAAATACAGGGAAAAAATATGGTAGAGGTTTCTTTTTCTGGGTTTGGTGATGCTGTGGTAGTGTCAAAACTTGTAATTAGTTGTCATTTCTTGTCTCACTCTAAATAAATCTTCACTTCAGTGCCACATTTTGTATTTATAATTTTCTATTCCTTGCCCTTAAAATGGCTCTCTCAGCAGCACAGGCTTGGGGTGCACACCCTGGCTGGGCCTCGGGGACTGTCCCTCCCCACGAGCGCAGTGGGGAGGCAGGGAGACAGGGAGGCCAAGCCCCCTGCGCTGTGCATGCTCATCTCCTCACTGCTACCTGTCTCCAGGGCTCCCTGAGAGTGAGGCTGCTCATAGAAGGGGGCACTGTTTATAATTTGCCAAGAATGTCCCAGGTGAAGTGATGTATATGCAAACCCCATCTGTGCTGTTATTACCTATGTGTTTTAAAATTAAGGTGTGTTTGTTTGTTTTAGACATCATGCTAATGCGTGCTTAACAGACTAGAGTGTAAGCATGACTTTTATATGTCCTGGGAAACCAAACGATTCATTTGACTCACTTTATTGTGCAATTCACCTTGTAAAAGCAGTCGTCTGGAACCCAACCTGTAATATCTCAACCTGCCCCCTCATTACCGATATTGTGTACTGGTATGGCTGGATACACATGCATACTATATGCCTATGAGGAGAGCATGTTGTGTAGACAGATCTGTATCTCTAGATACCTACATAGATGTGGATGTATAGATAGATATTTACATACAGATTGGTCCATAATCCACACACTTGGATATGTACACCATGTTTTCTCTAAACCAGCTTAATTTTCATTTCAGGCACCCCATCACTGCAGCTGGGAGGATACTGGACTTCTTTTTGAGATATCCCACCCCACATCGGGGCATGCTACAGAACTCCACACTGTGTCTAGCTGTCCACAGAAGTTACTTCTGAGAGGCCTACCATCTCTTGCTTCCTGGTGGAGACCAGGTCATGCGGAACTTCCCACACTACCAATAGCCCACATGCCAGATACACTGTGCCATGGCTTCCCTTGGGAATGTTGCCCATTCCCTGGGTGGCACTGCAGTAAAGCTAGAGCAACTGTTCTCCCCTTCCCCCTGCTCCCAGGACTTGGGGGTCCTCATTTTTCTGCTAGAGAAGGTATCCTTCTCTCTTTAAATTCCAGCTAAGGCATTCTCTCGAAGCCTGAGAATCTACTTTCATTTCATTTCTCTGAAAGTCATATCACTTCCCCCAAGGGCTTTGGTCTTCAAAATCTCAAAACCAGAGAGTTCATTACAGGTGAATTTTGCTTTCTATCCTACCACATTCCTCCTCAGAGGTTAGGAGCAATTGGTTGGCCATAGAGAGAAATATGAGGGAAAACAAATTCTCAAAATACAGCCGTGGTCAAGTAGTGCCTGCCATATAGAAGAGGTTCAGTAACTGCTAGGCCCTTTCTCTTTGAAGTGGTGTCATCATCACTAGGACATCCTGGTTCGGCCCAAACCACCGACACTCTTCAAGTGGGCCAAAGGGAAAGGAGTCAACTATTATGGTGGAGCCATAGAACTGGAAGATTTCTGGGAGAAGCAGTTTAAGAATAACAATGAGGGAGAGTGCCTGGTGAGTCATTTGCTAAAGGGGATGAGAAGAGAGGCAGAATTACCATGAGGGTAACAAGGTAGGTTTCTGCCACAAATCTGGGGAAGAGAGCCAAAAGTACACTATCTGAAGGTCAGAGATTAAACACTAATATAGCAGGAAGATACCTCAGAGACCAGCTAGCTAGTCAACCAATCACCTGCCCCCTCATTACCGATTAACAGGCTAGGGTTGAAATCACTTGCCTGAAGCCAAAAATACATTTAACTTAGTTGCAGGATTTTTAACACCACTGAGTGGCTTTCTACTACCACCCTGCTCTATTGTCTCTTCATGACTTAGAATAAAGGCGATAGAAGACAGTTAGACCCAGGTCCAAATCTTGACTCCCAGAGCCTCTTACTTAACTCAAGCCTCTACTCCTTTATAAGATGGGACTAATAATCCTCATCTATTATAATTCTGGGTGGTTGTGAATTTTATTTTTTTAATTCTTTTTCAAGATTTTATTTATTCATGAGAGACATACACAGAGAGAGGCAGAGACACAGACAGAGGGAGAAGCAGGCTCCATGCAGGGAGCCTGATGTGGGACTCCGTCCTGGGTCTCCAGGATCACACCCTGGCTGTAGGTGGCGCTAAACTGCTGAGCCACCCGGGCTGCCCTGTTGTGAATTTTATATTAAGTGCTAAAGAACCTAGCACAGTGTCAGCAATAGCAGTTGCTCACTTTAGACTGATATTCAAATTTTTTGGTAGGAACACAGTCTTGACTCTTCTCTTGGCTTCCAGTTCTCCCAGTACAACACATTTTTTATTTTATTTTTTAGATTTTTATTTATTTATTCATGAGAGACAAGGAGAGAGGCAGAGACACAGGCAGAGGGAGAAGCAGGCTTTGTGCAGGGAGCCCGATATGGGGCTCGATCCCAGGACCCCTCAGATCACGACCTGAGCCAAAGGCAGACGCTCAACCACTGAGCCACCCAGGCGTCCTGCAATACAACACATTTTGATACAAAAATCTTCACATATTCTATTTTCTCTGTTTAAAAAAGAACACATGGCAAAGATTTTATTTAAATAATCAGCTATTGGGGGAAACAGTAAGATGTGAAACTCAATACAAAGCCAACTGCAGAGGACAGACATATATAAGCTCAAGCAGAATGCTAACAGGTGCAAGCTGGCACTTCTAGGCACAGTGATGAGCGGCCATCTCCACCTGATGTTGCACTTCTCTCCCCACTTCCCCCTCCTTCTACTACTTTTCTTACTCATTTTTCTTGGAACGAGCTTTATTGAGATCTCATTCACATACCTAATTTATATAGATATACAGTATTATAATTCAACTACTTATAATGCACAGTTCAACAACTTTCAGTATATTTAGAATTGTGCAACCATGACCACAATCAATTTTAAACATTTTAATCACCCCAAAAGCAACCTTGTATCCCTGACCTATAACCCCCTAAACCTCCCCATCCCCTGCCCTGACACAGCCATTGGCAGCACTTAGTCCACTTTCTGTATGTATTTATCCATTCTGGACCTTTCATATAGATGAGATCATATAAGTGGCCTTTTGTGATTGGCTACTTCCATTTGTCAGAATGTTTTCAAGGTTCATCCATATTGTAGCATGCATCGGTACTTCCTTTCTTTTTATGGCCAAATAACTTTCCATTGCAGAGCCCACTTTTATCTTATAGTGCCTGTGCTCCTAGTGTGCTTTTTCTCTTAAGATGTAAAACATGGAGAACTTGTGAGGTCTAATGGGTTAGAATGTTCCATTTCTCTTGAGAATGGATCCTTGATGCTGTCAGTTTCCCCATCCAAGCCACAGGCTCCCAACAAGCTTGGATTCTGGTTGTTTTCCTGAAATTTCTATCTGCTTCCAAATGGGTTAGCACAACCTGGTGAGAAGGATTTCTCACCTGACCCCTGGCCCAGTCACCACTATGGCAGCCACAGAACACTTTCGTGAACACCAGCTCTACAAAAACCTAAAAAAGGAGTTACCAGAGACTACCAGCCAAATGTTAGGGTCAGATGTGGTAGCCAGAGGGATCTGGTCTGGGAGTATGAGCTTAGAAATGTAATGAGAAAATCAGGTAGTTTTCCCTCTTCTAACCCTCTTGGCTGTGCTGAGCTGGCTGTCGGAGTGAAGTCTGCCTCTGTAGGTCCAGCCCTTCCTGGCCCTTTCCCCCAGCACTGCAGCACCCCGTGATCTGCAGGGATGTTGTTTCTCCTTCAGAGAAGGGAGAATCTTAGTAGACCACTTACTTCTCACTGCCAGTAACCCAGTCCCAATAGGTGTTAGGCACTTAGTACATATTGTTGAATAGACCTATAATCGGGGCTATCACAAAGGACAAGGTGTTAGAATACAGTGAAGAGAAAGTTCCAAAACAAAGAATCAGAGAAGGCTTTCTGGAGAAAAAGAGGAAGGGGAGTCATTTCACGGCTACAGATCACATGGACTGGACTCCACTTGGGATGCAGAGAATGGCAACGATGCTCTCATTCTGCAGATTGGAAGACAGAGACACATATTTTAGCTATTGAGGGATGTGTCTGGAACCCAAGCTTCCAAGTCTAGTTCCCTTGTCAAAAGTTCAGGTCCTGACAGGCAGAGAGATCACAAGCAAGCCAAGGGCAGAGTTGGGAAGCAAAATGCCACAGATGTTTGAAAGTATAGGATCTGTTCAGGAAATAAAGATTATCTTAGTGATTTAGAAGGAAGAAATATGTGTATATGCAGTGGGGAAAGGGAAGAGAAAGATGCAAGGGCCTGGCAGTACCCTGTACGGGGGCCCAGTCAAGTGGTTGGTAGGCCTCTGAAGAAGGGAGGGGAGGGGACAGTGCGTCAGCAGGAAGGAAGGAGCAAGAGAGGCAGCGAGAAGCTCCAGACTGTAAGGCACTCGTGGGACAGTCTGTATCAGGTATACACAGACACATAAGGACCAGATTATGAAAAGCCTCCAAGGGTCAAGATAAGGAACAGAATGTTGAACAGTAATAGGGAGACATTCAAGGCTCTAGGGTGTGGGTGACACAATGAAAGAAAATGAATCCAAATGGATGGTTCTCAAGTTCAGGATGTCCAAGATATTTTAAATTTCTTCTTTGTTCCCTAAATATATCACTGTCATAAAGCCTTCTAATGATTCCAGGACAGCTAGAAATAAAGGCCTTGTGTGCACATATTACATTAAGCTAAGAGAATGAGATTTACAAAAATCTGCTAAGAAAATGTTTTCTTCTTGAGTCAAAATACCGTGAAGTCTCACGATTAACACATATTAATTAGAACTGAAGGAATTCCTTGTTTTGCTAAGCCTTGGAAAATGGTGTATAAATAGTTACTTGGTAAACTGATGGAGTATTAGCAGTCCAGATGGTAGAATAAAATGTACAATCATTGTATAAAGTTCCAGAAACACTTTATTTAAAAATGGAGTTGTAAATGCATAACAAAATAACATAAGTAATAAATGTAACAAAAATAAATAAGGAGGAAATGTATTCATACAAAATAAAAATAACATAGTAAAAGGCCAAATGTTTATAATTGAACAAAACGGTGTAAACACTTAAAGGATAATGTAAGTAGAGTAGATGCTAATATTTTCCTAAACAACTCCTTACCTTCTACTTCCATGGGGATATAATCAGTACCCAAACATTAAATAAAAGAGAGAGCAATGGTGATTATTTTTGTTTGACTTTTTCTTCAAATGGACTGACCCTGTTTTAATGTTTCACTTACTCCTTCAAAGCATTTTTGTATCATTCCATTCATGTTCTTTAAAACTTTTTTTCAGTCTTCCTTTATTAGATAGAATGGAAAAGTTAGCTTTACAAGGAGAATAGTTCATTTACCTTTTTTTTAATTTAAAGAAAAATATGAGATTCATTATACAACAGTCTTTTGTTTTTTACATCTCTACAAAAAGGGTTTTTTTGTGGGTTTTCTTTTTTTTCTTTTTTTTTTTTTTTTTTGCATCTCTATTAACTGGCCCAACATTACAGGAGTTTTTAAACCTTGTAAAGTTTTGATATGTCCAGAGTTAGTCTCTTGCAACCAATGTAGTACAGGATTATTGCTGAAATACTAAAGACCATTCATAAAAGTTGCAAAAACTGCAGTATTAATCTTTATAGACTGATAGGGTCAAGGGGGAAATCCAAGTCTACTAAGTAATATTTAAAGGAATTAAGATTCGCCCAAATTATAGTGTTCTGGAAACACAAAGATAATTACTTTCTTTTAAAACTTATCCAAATGTGAACTTACTGGAAGGAGAAAACACAAGTTTACAGAAGGTACTTTTCCACAGGCTTCCTGTTTAGTGGCATAGGCCCGAGCCTTCATCATTACAGTCTCGCAGGGTCCTTCTAAATGTGTAAGACGGACAGGATTTACTACTGGGTCCTACTGGGGAACACACAGAAGCAGTTCATTGCTTGGGAGTGAAACTATCCACTAATCTTATGACTACTGGTTCTCCAAGTCTCCTAAAGAAGCAAATCTTAACCTCATGATCATCTCAAGGGGATTTTTTTTCAACTGTCACATATAAACTTGGTAACACAGGACCAATATACATGTTCTCAGTTTAAAAAATATACTCCACCTAAACAGTCTAATCTGTCTACTTATCATCTGCCCTAAAATGAGACAAAAATCTTACTTCCGTTAAAAAAAATTTTTGAAAAAAGTGCCAAATTGAGCATTTTGAAAGTGGAGTAAAACACCGAGGGGTTAAAACAAATACAGTATTATCAATATCCTATATACAAAAAAGACGGTTAGTCCTTCCTTATTGATATACAGCTATGTCCACCTACCACTCCCGGCAAATCTTAGTGCAAACATAATAGTTCATCTCCATAAAACCCAAGACAATTTACGTAGCAACAAAGTTATATAAATCACATATATGCTGGAAAATTTCAGAACACAAGAACGACTGTTTTGAAAGGTCAGGACTGTGGAGAGTAATATGTCACTGTATCCAATGGTAATGAATACTAATATAAATCCTATTATTAAGAAGTAAATATAAGCGTTTAACAAATCTGTACAGATGAAGAGGAAGTCCATTTCGGGAGCAGCTTGGCACAGAAGACATGGGGGTCAGAAATGTTGGGTATTTAATTTGCTTGTAGGTCACAGCATGGCTTAAAGAAAAAAAACAAAGATCTATGAAGGGAAAGGATGCAATGAGAGAATTCAATTTGAAAATCATAAAACCACAAAAGGCGAAACTGCCACAATCTGCTTTTTCCTATATGTGCATCACGTAGTTTTCTAATGGTCTGAAGGATTAATAGGATACCACATTATAGGTAAAAAATAAATAAATAAAATTAAGAAGACAGAGAGAACAAGATTGTAGCTGATCAAGCGGTCTTGTTTTGTTAAGTCAACACTATGCTGCTTCCAGTATTCCTAGTCATCCACAGGTACTGGTTTTTAACCATCGAGAGAAAGTCACTCATGTACTGTAACGTCTTCCTCTTCCCCATCAGGGTTGAACCTATTGAAATGGATACTGAAATCAGCCTCAGACTCGGCATTCTCAAATTCAGCTGACACTGAGATAGCAGCAGGATGGGGAACCCTAGCTTCTGGCGGGCAAAGTGTCGGTGTCTGACCCGGGCTGCTGTGGTTATTCACGGGAGACTTCTGTTTTGGTGGAGATGGCAAGATAGCACTGGGGAATCCCATGTTGTTCAAAGCCTCCAGAGTTCCATCTGGGTCAATCATCGCATTGATTGCTGAAGGGAAAACAAGAATATGGGGGAAAAAAGATAATTGTAGATGTAGTTAAATTTGGATGTAAACACTGCTTATGACTTGGATAATATTTCAACTACTGATGCTTGTATGAGCTTAAATTTGGCTAATCTTTTTTTAAAGATTTTATTTATTTATTCATGACAGAGAGAGAGAGAGAGAGAGAGAGAGGCAGAGGCACAAGCAGAGGGAGAAGCAGGCTCTATGCAGGGAGCCCAACGTGGGACTCGATCCCGGGGCTCTAGGATCACGCCCTGAGCCGAAGGCGGCGCTAAACCGCTGAGCCGTCCGGGCTGCCCCTGGATAATCCTTTTTATTTACTGTATTTAAAACTCATTTTTAATACTGTATTTAAAACTGTATTTAAAACTCATTTTTAATAATTCTGGGCCTGACCTCTATTGTAGATTATATGGACCTGAATGCTTTCTCTGGTGCCCTGAATAGGCTCACATATAGGCCTTTTGGAGTCTGCTGAAAGACTAAGATTTGAAGATGTAGAATTTGAGAAACATCTTTTTGAAATTTGCTTTCATCATTGTAAGATAGGGAAAACACCAGGTGGACTTTAATGAGACTCATAGCTGTAATTACCACTCAGATAACTGGAGATTCACTGCTAAGATGGGGTTCAGAGTAACTGGAAGTTTGGGGAGGCTTGGAGAACATCAACACGCTTTGAAGGCTACCACAAAATGTTCATCCTGGTAAGAGTGTGGGGTCATCAGCCGTGTGTGTGTGTGTGTGCCACTGAGCCACAGGGATGCCCTCAAAACCTAGATACAAATACCCCATGGTGGCTCCAGAAGGCCATACAGACCTGCTATTCCACGGGAGGAGCCAGTGAAAGCACAGCTTTCAATCCAAAAGATCCTTGAGAAACTGGACAAGCAAAAATCTTAGGCAGTGATTTTCAACTTGGCATCAGATAGAGTGGGGAGATGGCAGAAGGAAGTGTCTTTGATACAGGAATCACTCAAGTTTACTCCCGCTCTACCAGCTAATACTCACTGTGTTATTAGCAAGACACTTTTTCCCATTGGGGTAAAACATAACCCTTCAGTGTATGGAGGCTGACCAGATATTAAGAATCACTTAGCTAGGGCCCACTTATTAAGCCTTTGATAATTCAAGCAACAAAGACTGAGTAGTTGACTCTGGAAGCTGCTTTTGTACCACTGCAGACTTTTAGTTCAAGACACACACAGGCATTAATGCCTGAGTAAGATCTGCCACATATAGAAATAATGGCCCTGTCAAAGTACAGGAAGGAGGCAAACATAGTCTCTTTTTTTTTTTTCTCCTTCCTTTTCTGCTCCCTTTGGCCAATATACACTCTTTTCTGTGGTTTACCCAAACAACTGTTATTTGTATCAGAATACAAGTTCATTTGGATTACATCATAAATGTAACTTGAGATGTCAAATCGAATAAATAATGCCAGCTGTTAATAAGCATCCTGAGCTGCATACATACATTTTAATACATTATTTTATGTATTTTTCATATATTAGAGAATGAGAGAGAGAGAGAGTGCACAAGCAGGGGGAAGGGCAGAGAAGAAGCTCTCAAGCAGACTAAGTGCTCAGTGCAGAGCTTGACATAAGGCTCGACTCCACGACCCTGAGGTTGTGACCTGAGCTAAAATTAAGTGTTGAACACTTAACGGACTGGGCCACTCAGGCACTCCTATTCAAACTGGGTTTTAAAACTTCCTCCTTATGAGTGATTTGAATATGTAGAACTTATTTTTATCCACATGTTGTTATATTTAACCAATCACTCTGTAGTAATGAGAATATTTTAAGAGATACCACTTAGAATGAATGTACTTGTCTGAAATCATTAGCTCTTCCTACTTAATTCAGTAGTAAATGTACCTTGTAGCTGCTTTTCAACTCTTTTTAGCTCCTGTAATATAGAAGAAATCTCCTGTAGGGAAAGCAATGACAAAAATTAGTTTACTGTAAATAAGGCACTTTTATTTGATAAGCAGTGAATCTCCCACTCCTCTTATTTGGAATACTTAATATCAATTTTATCTCAATGATGAGATTCAAAATATAAAATCTTTATTTTTTCAATGAGATAATGATAAAAGATGAAAGGTTTAAGATAATACTATCGTATAAGCAAAGATTTTGAAAAACTTGCATTGATCAACCCTATAACAATTTGGAAAGTGCGTAAAGATTTTCTTTGAAAAATACATGAACTGTGATCTCAGGATAACTCCCTGAGCCACGAAAACCTATACAGATTCTTAAGAAGGAGTTGAGCAATCTACTGAGTTAAAGGAAATGATCCATGTCCACTTCTCTTTGAGTTCAGCTTTTATTTCAAACTATTTATAGTGTGTAATTATTATAAGAATAATGTATTAGTGAGAAACATAAAGTTCCTCCTTCATATTGTCTGCAACTTTGAAGCAATCATTTTAAACCCCTGTGAGAGACAGCTGAAGGCATAAAACTTGCCAAATCTGTGCCAAATCTTTTTAAAATCTAAATCAACAAACACTTCAAAAATAAGCACACTGTTCCTTTAAAATAAACCTGTCTATTAAAATGTTTTAATGTTCAAGATAAATTATCATACCATGCTTGAGGTTTTCACAATAGGGACTTCACTCTCAGCTCTTAACTTGCTTTCTATTTCATCCCAGTTCCGATCCTTATCTTTAAATAATATTCTAGAAATCAGAAAACATAAGCATTTTAACTCTCCATGTTTTAAAAACCTGTCATATGTTTAACAATGATACCAAAACAATGTATTTTTTTCCAAGCTACACACGGATAAAGAAACCACTAAACATTACACAAATGAAAATAAAGTACTGAACCAATATTACCAATAAACTCATTTATGTGAGAAATCTGTATTAAAAAATCTGTATTATGTGAGTGGTTATGAATACACACATAAATCCTTTCATACTTATTCCATCTATTACTGAAACCCAAATATAAAACAAATGTAGATGAGATAGCCCCCACATTTTATCTAATATTTGTAATTAACCATAAAATAAGCACTTACTAAAACACAACTTTGTTCAGATGGAGCATATGCAGTATAAACATAAGATGAAAATAGACTGAATTAGGTATGATCAATTATTGATTAAAAGGCGAAAATTGGAGTGCTCACTGTGCTTTTCCTTAAAAATCTTAACTCACGTTAGAATATTTGTGTTATAATATCCAATAGGAGTTAAGACACTATCCTTTTGATAAAAACAACTGCCAATAAAAATAATTATCCTTACATTAGAAGCTAAACTCAAATCTCTTAACTTATAAAAAAGTATTACAAAGTTTTGATCTGTCTTCCAAAAGTAGTTATCCTCGATATGACTTGGCAGTTTGAGAGATATAAATAATAGGCATCTTTCTGGTTTCTTTTAAAATTTCTTTATTGAGCCTTAAATAGCCTGGAAATTAATTAATTAATTAATTAATTATTTAATTTATTCTTTCTTTCTTTATTTATTAAAGATTTTATTTATTTATTCATGATAGTCACACATACACAGAGAGAGTGGCAGAGACAGGCAGAGGGAGAAGCAGGCTCCATATAGGGAGCCTGACGTGGGACTCGATCCCGGGTCTCCAGGATCGCGCCCTGGGCCAAAGGCAGGCGCTAAACCGCTGCGCCACCCAGGGATCCCAATAGCCTGGAAATTTAATTCAATTGCCTTATATAAACATCAACACTATACAGGTAAGTAAATTTTTACTACTAGAAGCTGATCAGTTTTTAAGTAATACACTATATTATTTGTATTTCTTTAAAGATCAAAATGCCTTACTTTTAACTTAAGTTTGAAAAACATGAAATTCATCAACATCAAATTAAGTCCAGAACATCTGCAATTATACATCTCCATTCCTTAAAAGGCAATAATAATTCTAGAAACTGATATAAGAATATTCTGTGAAATTTTTGAAACAGGAAAAGCTAGTAAACCTCCTTGCCAGCTGTCTAAGAGCTGTTACTGTTATGACCATGACACGAAGGCATGTAAGTAAATTATGTGGTTTGTAAAAGTCCCTGGCAGCATCAGACTGTCATCATAGTTCTCAAATGAGAATGGACTTGTATATAATACAGCAAGTCTGCGCTAAAAACCCAGTGAAGTCTGCCAGAATTTGGCTACTGGAATGCTTAAGGCTTCTCAAACTGTTAAAGGATATATAAATCACCTTTGCTGAAAATGGCTCAGGATGGTCACCTAGGTTCCTGACTCACTTGAAAAGCCCCCCAGACCTCCAAGCCACTGAACAGATAAGAAACTTACTTTAAAAAGACGATGTGTGAGTATTGTGCTATGGATTTAAGAAACCAAATTTAGCATTTTGACTTTAGGAAGTAGGCTCAAATATACTATTTAAATACTAAGGAAGCAGAAAACTACATCAAGGTCATGACTTTAGACCAGGCCATAATGGCTAGAACTTAGCTGTCTTTGTTTAAAGGTCACTATAGATCTTTCAGAAAAAAAATTCATGGCTTTTGAGTGATCTTATCACATTATGGATTCAAAATAGTAGTCAGACAAAATGTTAACATGGAAAACACAGCACAAATGCTAAGGATAACTTTTTTCAGTTATTTAACTATTTAGCTAAATACTCTTTTCGATAAAGCAATTGGTTTTAGAATAAAGTCTCCAGTTCATATTTTAAGACCTTCACTATCTATTCTCTGGCCCATCCCTCAACACATGCAAATCAGGGTTACAAACTGGTAGTGCATATAGAGAGGGCCGTGCTACACAGCTTCAGAGGGTCACGTTCACATAGAATACCATGAGAATGCTGTAAAACAGTTTTTGTATAAATATTTCCAATTGTGCCCATAGAAACTATGGGGGCAATTTAAATAGGCGCATACTGTTAGGATCAGCTAGGCATCTGAGTTTGTAACTCCTGGCACAAAACTTAAGGACCAGTCATTTCCCAAACTACCCTGATACTCCATCCAAAGTGCTCAGGCTCTCTTCCTTAGATGTGCTGATTAAAATACCCATCTTTGAATGAAACCCTCTATACAGCCTACCCTCACTGTCCTAGGTGAAAGTGACCCTTCGTCTGCCTTTACCTCTAACTAACTGGGCACCGATCTAGCACACACTACCTTGTACAGTAATTGCCTATATGCTTCGCCTTGCTGGCCAGATTGTAAACCTTTGGCATGATGTTCTATCTTCCTGGTTATCTTCCAGAGAGCCTGTTATAGTGCTTTACAAATAGTAAAATTTAATGCTCACACTGTCAAATTTCTGAGACAGTAGAGTTAACCAATGAATGTGTTCTTTGGTCTCAATTTTAATTAAATGTCAAAGGGACAAAGTATTTTTTTTGGAGAAAACTAGGGATGAGTTCAGTGTGGACTGAGGAATAGTCAACAGGATGAGAGAATGGTATCAGTCAGATGTGCTATGAAAATGTACTGGATGAATAAATGAACAGATGGGGACCCAGTTAGTGTGGGAGGAGGACTTGTATTTCAGTAGGTAGTAGGTGAGGAGATGTCAAAGTTTTCCAGCTGGCAGGTCACATGACCATATGATGAGACTTACAGGTACTTCTATGGATAACATCGGGATATCAAGGGAGCCCATATTTAACATATTAGCCTTCCACAGCTTTTTAGATAAAGTGCAAACTCTTGAGTAACGGGCCTCCTTACCTCTCCAGTGTCAACTCTTATCACCTCCTAGCCCTCTTACTTTAACCCAGCTTTTGACTATCTAATATCATGCTAAATCTAGCTATATGGGAACTGGAAGATAAAAAGCAAACTGCTTTTATGTAGTGTATTTATTTTTTAATAGTAGTTTAAAACACTTTTATGCGGGTTTTTTTTTTTAAAGAACACCTTAAACAATATTTTTAAAAGATACTTTTGAAATAGTTTTGGAAAAAAATTATCTAAATGATTTCTCTTAAATAGACAGCCATACAATTAAATATGTTCAATTCAATGTGTTTTTACCATGATTAGATCCTCATCAAACACTAATGACCAATTATTTCAACATATAAGCAATATAAAATTGTACTGGATTCTTTCTAAATTAAAAAATGTGTACATTTTGGGACACCTGGGTGGCTCAGTGGTTGAGCACCTGCCTTTGCTCAGGGCATGATCCTGGGGACCTGAGATTGAGTCCTGCATGGGGCTCCCCACATGGAGCCTGCTTCTCCCTCTGCCTATGTCTCTGCCTCTCTCTGTGTCTCTTATGAATAATAAATACAATCTTTTTTAAAAATGTGTGCATTTTAAGGTTTGCATTTGATTTTAAAGAAACTAAATTAGTTGCATGCTATTTATGAATATCACATTCTGTAGTTTCTGATTGGGCTTATAAGTGAGCCTACTGTTGATGTTTTTAAGATTTTACTTATTTATTCATGAGAGACAGAGAGGCAGAGACATAGGCAGAGGGAGAAGCAGGCTCCCTGCGGGAAGCCTGATGTGGGACTCGATCCCAGGACCCCAGGATCATGACCTGAGCCAAAGGCAGATGCTCAACCACTGAGCCACCCATGTGCCCTGAGCCTACTGTTTTTATTTTCATCATACTTGGTGATTAAGCAATCAGCACTCTACTATCATCTTAGGTGTGTTCCCCAGCAACTACAAAACTTCCAAGTCTGCTGATCCTACCTTCTTCTCTCATAGGTCACAGAGTTCCCCTTTGCCATGACAACCCGTCCTCCTATGAGTTGCCAATATAGCATGTAGCCAGAAAATGAAGTCCATCCAATGAAATTTGTAGGAAAAAAAAACCCTAAGCCTAACTAATAAGTCATTATACAATAACTAACAAATGTATAGGGTCTAATCACATGCCTACTTACTAATACCAAAAATCACGCATGCCTGAAGTTTGCTTCAAGTACGCAATGCAGTTGAAGTTGATGAAATTGTTATTTTGAATATAATTCCACTAAAATTATATTCTAAAACCAGGACATACTGGAAGGATTATTACCTAAAGGAATAAATACATGAAATAATGCTAATTAAAAGACTCTTATATGGGAATGAAGTCTTCAAATTTCATCGGGTTGAATGATTTTTGACTGCATATTATTTGTCCATCACAGTTCTGATGCCCTCACGATTGAGTGCACAAGGCAGGCGAGTGAGCAGGTATTCTGAGTCTGACAGGATTATGTACCGTCTTCTTTACTGATGAGGAAGATGAAAACTAGCCTTAAGTTTCACGTCTTATAAAAGAAGCCCAAAAGGTCTGTTAATTTAAAATACTTCACTATTATTTTGTGGAGGAGTAAATTATATCTGGTTATTAACAAAACTAATCTAAGTAATTATAGCTGTTAACTCTCCATTATAAAGGGGTGATTACTTAGGACATTTATTTCCCTTTCTGCCCCCTTCATGTGGTCTAGCTTCTGGCTATTACTTATACCTGAAAAAGAGAAGGAACATGACAGTGGCAGCGGTAAGCTCAGTGCCACTGCCTTCACTCGTTCCTCTTAGCTGTAGGTGGTAGCAAGTGAGCACAGCATGGAACAGGTGTCTCCTAACAATATAAGCCAGGAGGTTTGAGTAACAGAACAGTACCTGATCTTTCCAGCTGTTTTATCTATAGACTGTCTTATCTTCCTAGAAAACTGAAAGACGGATGACAGCAGCAGATTATCTCCCATGACCTGAAACATCCAAAGAAATTAAATTAAAATATTATCACTGTATTGTATAAACACCAAGAACACTACTCACAGCTACTATATTTAGAGGGATTTAGTATTTATGCTAATTTTAATTAAAAAAAATCAATGAGGAATATCATTTGAGTTATGTATAACTAAATTGAGAAAGAGAAATAAATACTGATAAAGGAGTTCCTTTTCAAAAAATAACTCATCTGGTTTCCATATTATTTTGGTCATATCATTTAAAAAAAATAATCCATATAATCCTATCTTCAATTACTATCATGATCCCACCTCTCTAGCCTCCAAATCAAATAATCATAAAAAGGAAAATACAAATAATTTAGAATACTCAGCTTATTATTTATACTTTCACCAAATAATATGAATATAGAGATCAAGAAGATTACGATCCTTGCTCTTTTGCCAGAGTCTAGTGGGAGAGATTCTTTTTAAAGATTTACTCTAAAAAGTAAGTTTTTATGATGGCAGTTGATACCACCCTAGTTGAAATTTATGGGCAAAAATAGGGGTTGGCAAACTTCTTCTGTAAAGGCCCAGAGAGTAAAGATTTTAGGTTATCTGGTCTCTGTCACAACTACTAAATTCATTGTTGTGAAAGCAGCTATAGATAACATGTAAGTAAGTGGACCGGGCTGTGTTGAGATAAAGCTTTATTTACAAAAACAGGTGGCAGGCTGGATTTGGTCTGCAGAAGCTAGAAAAGAAAACTTGGGGTTGGTGTGGGCTGCCAAATCACCTCTTTGTATTTCAGAACTGTATCTAGACTCTGCAAGACAATCCAGAAAATAGGATATGACCTTGCAGGTTTCAAGATCAGTGCCGGAGTTAAAAGTATATAGGAAACAGTATTAAATTTGTTTTTTTCAAAGAACATAACTAAATTTTGTGATTCAGTGTTACATGAATTCTAATGAAAAGGAGTTCAGTGAAGGGTAGTGTAAATAAGGAAGGTGCCATGGAAAACTAGAACCTAAGAATAACTCCTACTGTGTGGAGTTAGCGAGGGATAAAAAGTTACTTAGGATGTGATCAGCAACACACAGGGAATGAAAGGCTAAACAAACATAATGGTATATTGTGAGCCTTGAGGAAACAAGCCAAAGCAGGAGTGGAAGACATCTATTACTTAGGCAAAGACAGAGTGTGTTTTAAAACTATCCAGGATATTGCAGTGGCAACTATGGAGCTGGCTTCATGCTTTGCCATTGGACATTTTTTTCCTACTCAGTAGTATACTGCAAACATACACATTCTTACATACTAACTTTTAGCTCCTGTTGCATAAATCTAGGGATTAACAGGATGCCAACCTATGACTAAACCCTTCTTGTCCACTGCTACTTCCTAATTTCTCCTTCTACCCACATCCTAATAAGCCTTTACCTATACTACCACTGCATGTCATTCCTCAATCAGCTCTTCCCATGGTGCTATTTGAAATAACCATTCTTTGGTGAATAAATTCCATATCCTTGAATTTTTCCCAAACTCATTTCATCTAATTTCCATTATCATAAATCTTCTCAATAAACCTCTCTATACCTGATTCTCACAGCCATATTTAGGTACACAGAATTAATCGTAATTCTTCATTCATGACATAAATCACAAGTTCAATTTAGACTACTTTTTCTTTCTCTTTAATATAATAATAATAATCTAACAGCCAAAACAAAAGCTAGAATACAGCAACGACCAGGTGACAGAAAAGATGGCCAAAATACTCATTCCTTATCCCAAAGGAAGAGGTTACTTGTCTTTGACCTCCACTATATGACTTGGTTTCACCAATGGGATATGAGCAGACATGAATGACATGAACATGAAATGTGCCTGCATGGTGGGGCTTGCTCTCTTCTGCTTCTGATATAAGTAAGACAAGAACAAGCTTTGGCTAGCCCACTTGTCCAAGCAATATGACAGACATGTGGGCAGACCTGGACTCAACCTACAACTTTTAATTGTCCAGCTGAGCTATACCAGGTAACCCGCAGGTGTGTGATACATACTTACCACTCTATATCCCTGAGATTTTTGTGGTTATGCAGAAGTAGCTGACTGATATAATCTACCACTGGTCCTCTGGTTTCCTCCATCCCATCTCCCTGCTACCTTCCACCCAGGTTAAACAATATACTGAATTCCATTCATCATTCCCTTGCTTTCCTTTTCATATCATTTGTTGTATCTATTTCTGTCCTAAGCATATGTTTTCACTTTTAAAAACGTATGACAAAGAATCATATTATATGTAATCTTTTGGGAATTATTTCCTTCATTTAATGTTATATTGCTAAAATTCATACATATTGTGGCACACTGCTGTAGTTCATTTATTTTGATTATTCTGTAACTATTCAATTTGTGAACATACCAGTTTATACATTCGTTTTTCTGCTGATAAAAACTGTTACATTGTTTCCAAGTTTTCGTTAGCATCCACAGTGGTACTATAGATATCCTTTTGCATGATGACTTTTGTTAATAGGAAAGGGTTTCTCTTGAGTATTTTACTAGCATTAAAACTGTGTCATATGATCATGGGATATGTTTATGTTCAACTTTGGAAATAATGTCAAATCATTTTCCCAAGTGACTGCAGCAATTTAACCTCCATCGGCAACACATGAGAGTCCACGTACCCACGTTCTCTATTACTTAATATTTTAAGGCTTTTAGTTTGTTGTAAATTGAACAAGAATCACCCTGTAGCCTTGAAATGTATTTCTCTAAATACTCAGGAAGTTGAACATCTCTGTATTTTGAAGATCTTAGGTAATTTCTCTTCAGTAAAATGCTGTTTATGTCTTTTGGAAATTTTGCGGGGGGGGGGGGTTGTTTTTGTCTTTTTAAATTGATTGGTAGAACTTCTTTATGTATCCTGTATACTAATCCTTTGCTGACTCTGTTTCATAAAAGTCCTTTAATATACTCTAATTTATCAATCTTTTATTTTATAGCTGAAGCTTTTTGTGTCTTTTAAGAAATCATTCCTTGCAATAATGTGGAAAGATATTTAACTATATTTTTTTTACAAAAAGTTTTGCTTTTGTACCCTTTAGAAATTTAATTCATTTATAGTTAATTATGTATACACGATGTGATGTCAGATGAAATTTCATTCTACTCAAAAGAACAAGTTATTTTTTGCCCTAGCCTCATTTATCGAACAGTTCCCTCCTTTTCTCACAAGACATGCCTCCTCTGACATTTGCTAAAGTTAATGATTTACTTACTTCATCTCTACTCCAGGTTCTCCGTCTTGTAATTGTTAAGTGATCAGGAGGCTCTGTTGGCTGAGGTCTTGGATCACCAGATCTACAGTTGTTTCCTTCTGGAGTTTTAGAATGAACTAATGGAGGGATCTTTCGGAAGTTGAGGCTTTCATCAAAAACACGATCAACCAACTAATAAGACAAAAGCAGATCCTTATGAGAATAATTTGGAAAAGTCCCGATATTGGCATTATAATTTTATTAGACAGAAGTTATTCCATTGTCATGTAGTAACAGAAGCATGATATCTTCAATAAACCAATTACTCTTTCTTTTTATAAGTACTTTAAGGTACCTGTTTAATAAAATAGATGTTCACCTACATAGATTTTATTTTTAAAATCCAAAATACATAACTATGTTAAATTCAATTCTTCCATGGATAAGATTTCCCCAAAATGGAAAACAGATTTAAGTAGAAAGGGCTGAGCCATCTAGATGGACATGTTCATTTTACTCACATTGTATTACCAATGTAAAATAATGTTTTTCTTTTAGTTTCCTATCTGTTTTTTTCTTTTTTCTCCCCAAATCCAGGTGCCAAATTTCTTCACAGATACATAAACTGCAAATTCCAATTAAGTGTACGAAAGGAAAAAAAATTAAATGAAGTATTTTGGTCTTAGGTAAATTTTGAACAATGCTACAAAAATTACATATTTTAGTAAAAATGACATACTGCCACCTACAGTGCAAATTATACAAATACAATACAAAGTAACTCAGGTTTACTGAAGAAGGAATAAACTTTAGTACATTATTCAGAAATAAAATAAAAAAGAAAAATTAAAGTCTATTCAATGAAATGTTGAGTAATTTTACTGGGTCTGAGTGAATGCATAATCATGTTAGATAAAATTTAGTTAGTTGAGAAAATAATATCTTATCATTTAAAATGTACCAGAAGAATTGTGTATGTCTTGCCACCAAGAAGATTCTTTTGTTTTTCAACGAGGATGATTTTATATACATTTACAATTGATCAATGTGGTAACAAAACTCTACACAGATTCATGAAAGCTCATTTACCAAATCTGACAACACATGAAGGAGAAAAAACAAAACAAAACAATGATCATCAAAGAATTAGATTATAAAAGGAATGTGACAAAAAGCAAAGTAAGAAAATATTAACACAGTTTATTAGAATCAAATCTGTCAAAAAGGCTAGCCATTTTGGGCTACTATTGAGAACATTATCTTATAAAATTGAGAAGCTATTAGAGGCTGACATATTTTTTTTTCTGCAAAAGGCTAGATAATAAATATTTTAGACTTTGCAGCCATTCAGTGTCCATCTAACTATTAATTTCTGATATTACAATACAAAACAGCCAGATGATAATTAAATAAAAGAATGTGGCTTTGTCCTAATAAAACTTTTAATTAATTCTCTCAAATGCCAATCTTTTGCTTGTACCAGATCAAGAGACCAAACATGGCAGAGTACCATTAATTTTATATTATCTGTTAAAGGCATCTTCTGGAGCAGTGTTGTGCAAATATTGGGCCCTGAAGCCAGAGAATAGGAGGCCCTGGTTTTGGAAGAGCAATAATCTATATATGCTACCTTACATTCCAGAATTTGCAAGAATGTTTCAAAACTGAATATATCTGTATTTGTGTGTGTGTGTGTATAAATGTATAAATACATACATTTCAGTTTTCAAAGTGTATCCTTGAGTATATATGCGTGTGTATTCTTCAAAAGAATTATTTAAAGTAGTGAAAACTGTAGAATTTTCTCTTTATTTGGTAGTAGAGATATCGACCAGCTAAGCAGGTATAAAAATACCCTTTAATCGAAGTATTTTCATAGCCAGACTTTATAGAAACATTACACAATCATCTATCAAGTTTTAGTTTGCTATTCAGATGCCATTTATACTCCTATTTTTATACTCATATTTTTAAGTAAAACTATACACCAATAATTGGCAAAGTGCTTGTTTTAAGTACTTTTACAGCTTCATGTTAATAGCAGACCAAATGTTAGCCTTTACTAGTTTTGCTATAAAAACATAAAAAGAAATTTTTTAAACCAAAGTTGGAAAATGCAGTGCTTCATGCAAACAGGGAGGGTGGATGTAACTAAAATAAACTAAGCAAAAAGCTAAAAGCAAAAGAAATAAAGAAAAGAAAGAACCTTATGCATTTCTCCATGAAGATCTCCTACCTCTTCTCTAGTGTCTATGGCAGAGCCAGGGGTGGTGGCAGCAGTGCTTACTGTGGTACTAGGGGCAGTGCCTGATGAAGTCACTGAATCTATCTCTCCTGCTACATCGTTGATTTCCCGAGCAATGAGAGCAAGATCTTGGCTGATCCTGGTAATAATTTCAGAAAAGAAGTTTAATCCCTTTTAAATAACAGTTCTAGAAACAATCATTTGTGAAAGAATCAGTTATAGAAGTTGTGTATCTAATTAAAGATTTGCACCAAAAACTTAGGATTTTTTGGAAATCCTATTAACTATTTTGATTCTAACGGTCTTAAACTTTAATTCCAAAAGTTAATAAAACTAAATTTCACATAAACTGTCACTTTGAAAAATATGTTAACACCCAGAAGTAGTGCTATGTCTTTTAAAACCCACTGTTAGTATCAATGACTAGCATTAATAGAGGACAATGGCAAACAGAATCCAAGGAGTCGCTGCACCTGGATAAGAAAGTAATTACAACTTCATTTTCACTAACCTTTGTCAAATGAAGCTTAGCATTTCTTTTGATTTTAAGTACAAGTAACAAACAATTGGTATTAGTAATATTGGGTTGTCATTTTTTTTCACCAACAGAAATCACATTATGGTTGCTATAGGTATCTTAAAACAACTAGTCATTACTACTTCAAAATTAAATCTACAGCAGTCATTAAACCCACAGCAATTATGTTCCAGTAAGTATTTTAACAAAGAACTAATTATTGCTCTGTCACTTTAAAAATATTTTGATACTATTATAAAGAAATGCAGTCCTATTGAAACACAACTAAGTATTTTATGTTGATGCATTTAGAAACACTATTCTGAGAGGAGCTCCATAAACTTCCCCAGATGGCCAAAGAGGTCAGTAACTCCAACACATGACTTTGACTTCATGCGACACACAGCACTTCATAGTACACGATGTTATATCATTTGCGAGTCACAAGGTTCTTGTGAGGTAGGACTTCTCTAACTGAATGTGAATAAGGACACATTCTCAGATAAAGTGAGTGGCTTGGTTGTGACAATATAATTTACTAATAGCTAAGGCAAGGCCAGATCCCAAGTGTAGAGCTCATTTTCACAGAGCCATTTATTTGTGTTATCAGCCATGCGGACTGAAGAACTAAATAAGTATTACCAGTGATAAGCAAAAGAAAAAACTGATTTTTTTTCCAATGCTGCTATTTTTAAGCGGAAGAAAACTTAATAATCTACCAGTGATAATCTTGCTTTTCTCAAAAATATCTCAATTCAATGAGACATGAAAATTCTAAGTAATGCACCTACTGAAGTCAATTTGGCTACTTCCACAGGGAAGGTATCTGAATTACAGAACATTCTTAAAACAAGTGAAAGCTTCTGCAACTTTAAAACTGAAAGCAGGTACAAATTATCATTTTTTTAACTTGGGCAAAATGTAAGCTTGAAAGACTTTTAAGGAATGCAGTAACTGCATAACAATTTAACTAACAGATTTAAAAAGAGAAGCTAAATGGAAGCTTATGGCCTAACAGACACGATCTGTGGTCAATTCCTTTATTTACCAATACAAAACGGTAGGAAGTACACTGATAAATATATTTTGGTCTCTTATCACGTTCCAGGCACCATGCTATATATACCCTAAGGGCTATAATGATGAGGAAGCAGATAGAGTCCCTGCTCTTATAAGCTTAGAATAAATATAATGAGCACATTATGTATAATTATGTAATGTATATTATAATATGACCAAAACCACTATATGATAATAAGCACCCCTAGAAAGAAGCTTTATACTCAACTCACTTCATTCTCACAGCCACCTTGTAGGAGAGGTACTCATCATCTTGTTTTACAGATAAGGAAAATAAGGCTTAAGAGAAGTTATTTGAACACTTTTTGGTTAAAGTCACAAATACTTAAATGGTGTAACTAGATCTTTTTATTAGGTCATGCTATATCTCACATTATCATTCCATGTGTAATTTTGAAAAACTTGTAAAAACTTGTTATTTTATAACTGTTGATACAATTCTTCTGGGGAAGAGTTTACCGTGTTTTCTTAGATACTACATTCAATTCTTGCATTTCTGAAATAAATGAACTAAAATTCAGAGAAACCGAATAACCAAGCTTAAAAGAGACAACACACAGATAAGCATGAGCTTATCCAAAAATCTATTTTTGCTTTTAAGTTTTTTTATGCAGACATTTGTACAATGAAGCTTCTGATCTTTGCAGATAGCAATCTGAGTTAATTAGAAAAAATGAATTAAATAAACAGACAATAGCAATCTCAACAGGTTATGCAGTAAAAACTATGCTAATATGAACAACTCTAATGTATACATGACATAAACTGGTTAGTCAGTAAGCACCTTAAAAGCCGTCTT
Organism: Vulpes vulpes; assembly: GCF_048418805.1. Taxonomy (NCBI): domain Eukaryota; kingdom Metazoa; phylum Chordata; class Mammalia; order Carnivora; family Canidae; genus Vulpes; species Vulpes vulpes. Next base: position 126,157,457 of record NC_132792.1, on the reverse strand, counting down.
TTAATTTGCAAGTTTATCATGTACATGCCAGCTGTTTCTTTATGTGACAACGATTCCTATCTTAAAGTTGACTCAGTAATACAGACCATTAAATTGGTTTAAATCCACACTGCTTAAAAGTCTCAGCACCTACTAAAAACCAGCATTAGGAATTCTAAAAAGCAAAATTATCTAGAAAACCAAAGTAATAAATATCTTCAAGCAGAAATAACAGATTTATAATTCAATATAGAGTATGGACCTATTTATATAGCTGTTAATTCTAAGCTGACTTATTCCTTAATGCTTCTAGGTTACACTCATTGGAATATTTTATAATAATGTATTTCTTGACATCTCTTGATCTGTGTGCTTTTTTTTTTAAGTTGAAGCTCATAATCGTTGTTCATATTCTGTCTCCATTCCTATCAAAACTGCTAGAGGACGAAATTCTAAAATGATACAAATGTTTTATTTGGAGTTTTGCAATCCATCTGTTTCCTTGCTTTCAGATACATGGCTGAAAAACACACCTTAAAAAATAAAATCCCAAAGGCAAGTTTTATAACCACAGTGCTACTAACAAACTAGAAGGAAAAGGAATAAAGTCATTAGAAGTTAAATGATAGGCAGTTTTGCAGTCCTGCTGGTATACCTAACGAGACACATGCAGACGGTGGTGATAAAATGCATGTAGTAACAAGGTAGAGCCAAGTGAAAAATGTCACCTTGAGCTCCTGTGCACTGTCTCCTCTGTGGTAGCTTTCCTGGGTGGAGGCAGGGAAGGGGTTTGGCCCAGAAGAAGGGGTCTGAGTTTCGGGGGGGGGGGGGGTGCCCCTCAAAGGGAAGCAGACACACCCACTATTCCCTCAAGGTACTTCTTGAGTTGGTGTAGGTGGACCTCTCCTCCTCAGGAAGGGGAAAGGATGAGCGAAGGCAAAGTCTGCTGTTGCCAGCTGCACCCACAAGAATAAAACATGAGTTTTATAAGAATAAAACATAAAACATGAGGGAGATTCTCTCCCTGCAGGCATCCTGTGGGTTTATGACAATTAATGGATCCTGAAGCACAGACAGGCCTGTTCCCTAACTGGAACTGGCTCACAATGCCTCAATAATTTGTCTCACAAAAAGCTATTTATACGGTAAAATAAAATGTTTAAGCAGTACAATGAGATTAAAAGGGCAGGTCTAAAAGAATTGAAAGCAATTACAAGTAAATAGTCATTAAAGACCCCAAAACATAAACATTACATTAAAGTAATGAGCCAGAAAAAAAAACATAATTCATAGAAGTCAACAAAGAAAAACAAGATAAACACTATTAAATTATGTTAAGGGACAGCCCGGGTGGCTCAGGGGTTTAGCACCGCCTTCAGCCCAGGGCATAATCCTGGAGATCCGGGATCGAGTAGCATGTTGGGGCTCCCTGCATGGAGCCTGCTTCTCCCTCTGCCTGTGTCTCTGCCCCTCTCCTCTCCGTTTCTCATGAATAAATAAATTTAAAAAAATATGTTAAGAGTTTATTTTTTAAGCATCTATGGATTATTACATATTATGCTCTTTAATTATAATAATATTGCCTAATATAAAACTTGAAGATTAGAGCCTTAAACTGAAGGCGGAAATAACTGTAGCACATAAACATGAAAATGTTTTAGGTGACATAGGGTATAAAACACTGCAGTAAAATTTAGTATCTTACAAACTTAAAAATATACTTTAACTACAGTTAGCATCTGTTTGAGTATAGCCTCTCTTCAATGTTTAGCCATGATAAGGTACTAATTAAAAATCACTTCTGGAGCATGAATTTTACATTTTAGGATACAACTTTTAGTTACACTAAGCAAATTTATTTAATATTCTTTTTTCAAAAGAAGATTTTATTTATTTATTCATGAGAAACACAAAGAGAAAGGCAGAGACAGAGGCAGAGGGAGAAGTAGGCTCCCTGCAGGGAACCCGATGTGGGACGGGATCAGGCCCTGAGCCAAAGGCAGATGCTCAACCACTGAGCCACCCAGGCGTCCTACAAATTTATTTAATACTCAAAATAATTAATAAAGGATTGAATTAAACTAGTATCTAATGAACTCATAAACTGTGAGTAAAAATCCATCTCCTCTAAGTCTCCCCAGAGAACATGAGCAAAATATCTCCAACAAGTGTGCTTATTACCTCTTTGGAAGATAAAAGGAAAGTAATAAAAAACTGAGCTGCACAACTCTTAATTATATAAAGCTGACACTACCTTTCAAGAATGATATTAACTCATCAGTATCTTCACCAGAAACAAGAAAGGGGGGCTGCAACCAAAATAAATCAGTTGTACAATATGTTAGTAGCACTGGTGTTAAAAACATGAACCGGGAGAAACTGCATGGAGAGGAACACTTTGGAGGAAACTAAGTTCATAGCTACCTGTGGATTTCATTTCTTGGACTAATTTACACAAATCAGATACAAGCTAAACTTTGTTATCAAGTTGAAACACTGACAAAAAATTTCAGCTCTTAAAGATGATCCATTAAAACCAACCTGGCTATCTCTTCTCGATGGGCTGTCCAGTCTCGGATGTAGTCTTCCTGCTCTTTGATCCGGTGCTTGAACGAAGAACTAGTAGGCATTGCTGCTGACCCAGAGCTCTGCAACCGAGTGGTTTTCAGGGCTGGAGAAGTACGTAGACGAGTATGTTTAGGGGAATTACGGTTTGATCCAAATTCATCTTCTGAGGTGGAAGCATAATCAGTAGGAAAGCGCCTCCATCTTGAATTTACTAAATTAGTTTAATTATTAAAAAAAGAATTATTATGTTACCTTTTAAAGGAGATAAAAATCATGATTTCAAAAACACCATGAGACAAACACAGCACAATTTTCAAAAACTGACATACACATACCTAACAAAAATCATGTCTACTACTTCTTAAAGATAGAAACAATACATTTTGGTGAATTAAAAACAATGAGTAATTAAAGACAATTGAAAGACCATGTTTTCCGTAGTATGGTGAATAAAACACTCAGATGAAAAATTCACTAATGGTAAACAACTAAGCAAGCTCTATTCATAAATGTTTAATTCGGATACTTTTTAGTTGCAAATATATATCATTTGAGTGAAGGTATGGATTTTTTAAAATGACAGTAACAACAACAAAAATAAAAATATGGGAAAAGATTTCCTCATGCCACATGGACTTTCAACATGGAGATGGTAATCTCTCTTTTCCCAACATACAAATGTGCATAATTCCTGCTGTGGAAATTATGCTTTTATGGCAGAAAAAAAACATTACCTCTGTCATTCAACATCCTGTTATGCTATGATTGGAAAAAATCTTTTTACATGGTAAAAACACAACAAAGCATCTTCAGTACAACTCTGCTTTGACACTGAAAGCATATGGCGAAAATAGACAATGGCATAAGACCTACAAGGAGCGAAGCTCTACAAAGCTATTCTCACAACCAATGACATTCAAGGCACAGAAGATACTGTGATATTCACATTAAAGAAAGTGGCAATCACTTTCTTATTTAAGGTTAGTAAAGACATTTAAGAGATGGTATTGCTGACACATCTGAAAAATCAGAAGACAAATTAATTTCACAACTACTGTTAATGTAAGAACGAAACAAACAATTTGTGAGGCATAAGATAGAGGTCACAAATAGGGCAATAATGACTGATTCACAGTAAACCTCACAAGGGCAGGAGCCACATCTGTTTAATCTACTACTGCATATCTAGCACTTAGCAGAGTGTCTGGCTAGCAAATGTTTTAAAAATATTTTTGAATAAATGAATGAATTCCTAGATACTGACCACCTGCTTTTCACAGATTAGGTAAAACCCAGTGAAAAGCATGAAATATTTTTAGTGGCTAAAGTGACAAAAACTCAGCATCTGCTATAAATTCCAATTGCCATTAATATTAGAAGAGTTTTCTTTCTCTCTCTCTCTCACTCCCCCTCTTTTTTTTTTTTGCTCCCCCTCTTTTAAAACAGAAACTGACCCTAGGCTGTAAAGATTGGTCAAGTCTACAATTCCGTCATCCTGCTTCACTGGAATTTTGTACCTCTCCTGTCTTTTCCTCCCCAAACCACAGTTTTGCCTAGCATGGCTCAGGTGGCTGTCAAATAAAACTGATATACAATGCCACCAGAGTTGGTTTAAGAAGCAGAGAAATCTATAAACAGGAATGTGTCTTGAACCAGAGCCTACCAATTCATCCTGATTCACACTCCCATTTGAAGCTCCTAGAGCTTGGAACGAGATTCACGGGTATAAGAAGATATGCAGAAACTTCATGGCCTTCTGGAAAAGTGTATGCAAACACATATACACAACTCTAGGTAATTATTCATAATGTCTTTTGGAGGTAGTGGTCAATAAATTTTCCAGTTTTGCCATTACAAGATAATTCATTAACATAAAAATACTTTTACCACTAAAAATTACTAGTTTTTAGACATCTGAAAAGTCCTACGATTTGAACTAACCCCAAGACTTGAAAACAATTTCAGAAACACTTTAGGAATAAGAGCAAAAAGACTCTAGAAAAAAAAATAGAAGTATTGCAATGTTTATACTTTTTAATAAAGGCATGCCATTAAACATCAATGTTTAGAATATATCATTCATAGAAAACAAGTTCACAAATAAGAAAAGGACCATTCATAGATTTGATTTCCTGATTTTTGATTTGGAAACTATGGAAACCATAATTATAACAACTGAAAGTTGTTTGGAGTGAAAATAAAATCAATAGCAAAGAGTTTTAATAAATTGCAGGAGATGTGAAAACATACGTAGGGATGATGGAGCTAGGTCATTGACTTAGAGGTAGCTGACAAAGGATGCCATCATTGGCTACTATATTTTATGAGTAGCACAATATATGAAAGCAGAATGAGAAACTGAGAACCAAGTGCTAAATGTCAGGTGATGGCATGTAAATAGAGCCACATTAGAATGAACTTTGAGTCTCAAGATCAGAAAATAATTACATTTTGGGGGGAAAAAGAGAAAAACTTCTTTTCAAATGACATTCATAGAGTTTCCACTTATTTTTATAGGTCTATCTAGAGGCCAGCAAGATTACTGAAGAATATCTTTCCAGAGAAAAGCAACCATAAGGGACCATAAGGATATTTTAAAAATGGAAAGGTAACATATTTAGGCCTGTTCTCTTAAAATTGAGGGCAAAATGAGAGATAAAATAAACATGGGATAGCCAAGAAATGAAAATATGGCTAGTAAATCTTTAAATGATTAAGGGTTATCTTTATTAATGGCACACCTATCATATGGGGAGTACTAGGAAGCAGAGCTCAAGTATGATGTAGACACCACTTGGCTTGTGTAACAGCCAAGAGGAGAGCGGAGACCAGTGGGATGATCACTACTGGCAGAAGAGAGACCAGGAGAGGGGCTTTAATGCCAGGGCCTGTTATTTCCCAAAGAACTTATCTGAAGAAAAAAATCCCTACCATCGACTAGTTACTGCAGAGTAAACTTCAAATTAGAATGTTTTTAACTTTCCCTATTGACTACTTATTTCATAGAATTTTAGAATATAAGAATCTCTATTTAACATTAGCATAAATTCTTCAATTTATAGAGAGAAAAACAGGCCCAGAAAGGTCTTGCCTTACTTAAATCAAAGTTTAAGCCAAGTTTACCAACTCCCAGAGTTCATAGCTCATTTGTTGCTATTCCAAATACTTCACAGTTACATGTTAGAAAATGTTTATTTAAAAAAAATTTAAAAAAAAAAAAAAAAATAAAAAATAAAAAAAATTTTTTATGATTCCAGTTAGGCTAATTCTTTGAAAAGATATCCTCAATTTCTCATAGAATGATAGTTTCTGTGATTTCTACCTGTGAAGAATTTTACTTCTTCCTCTTGGATTTTATTGTCTAAGTAAAATCCTGTATAGAGTTAAAATGCAGCATTAGGCCTATTTGATATATTATTGGTACCAGGAAGGCATTTCAGATAAATCATTAAATTGAATATTATAACAAAAGTATTTGCAATGCCAGGTCCTAGGGAGGCTTCCTTGGTTAGTGAGATACTAGATAGCACATATAATAAAATCAAAGTTCTAAGATCAGCTTAATTAATTTTGTAGCTAACCTGAAAATTATTTTAGTTACATTAATATAATGCTTAGTTACAAAATTATGCAACACTCCCTCTTATGGAAGTAATAAACTACTATATTCACTATGAAAACATACTATTGAGAATTTAAATATGAAGAAATAATTATCAGGATTATTTATTTGTGAATGCTCTGATTTCTTTCATTGCTAACTAAAACTTTGTTGGCCTTAAAACACATCCACATCTATAGATGTAACAAATACATTTCAGGAAACAAACACTGCATTTTCACACTTTATATCAGAATATTTTTGTGGGAAATGAACCACAAACATACTTTACGGGTATATTTATAAGCATGTAGCAATTAAGATCATTTGGGGAAAAAGATCCCTGACAATGTTCTGTATTGGTCTTTGACCTTGAGGAAGAAATAACTGAAGCCATGCGTGCCCAACATCTAATTCCTACCATCTATAAAATTTGAGGTTTGGAATAAAAATAAGAAAGCAAAAAATCTAAGGATGTGTACCTAATGAAAACCAACTGCTTTACTTTGAAAACCTTGCACACTTAGTTTTAGATATATCTTATCAAAATAAATCTGGATATTTTAACATAACTTGATATTAAAGGATTACTGAAGGAATGGGGTGGGTAGTGGAGACTAGACTTTCCTAAAAGCAAATTACTACAGAATTAAAGAAGCATCAAAGAACTTTTAATGTTTCTAAGCCAGAGATTTCCATTCTTCTATTTTTATCATATACATTTCTTTGGAAAACTTTTTTTAGACATGGCCTAAATTATGAAATCTGAAACATTACAGAATTATTTTCACATATGCCAATCTGGACATATCAAGGCTCTAGGTTCAGAGACCTCTAAGTCCTTTAAGTTTACAGTTTGTACAACAACACTGACCAGTATGATTTTACATTCTCTTAAATCATATTTCAAAATCTAAGAATTTTTATTTTCTTTTCCAGTCAAGATATTGTAATTGTCTTAAGTAGAAATGCCGTAACATAAAGACAACCCATTTAGCAACTAGATCAAGTGTCTGCTTTTCTTGTTTTTTTTTTATTGCCTACCCATATAACTATGTTAGTGTGTGACCACTAACTATGAGATGCTAGCCATTGTCCTTGTAATAGGATAGAATACTATAAACAGGCATCTTGAGAGAATCCAAACATACAATCCTGGATCACAATGTGGCTTCATGAATTTAGTAACACATCAGAATTACATAGGTTATAGTGGACAACATACCAAATATATTGTATGTTGGCCTTGTATATACTTCTGGAAATAATCCAATAAATTCCAGGCATTGCCCAGAAGCTTGTAAGCAGAGTATTTCTGAGAGCCAGACAGGATGTGGTAGAAGCAGCAAGAGGCTGGGAATGAAAAGGTCTCATCCTGTCCCTGCCTCTGCTATGTGACCAGGGCAGGGCAGGTTGTTGCATCTCTTGGCCTAAGTTACATAAACTGAATAATCCTTCCAGTTTTTAAATTCTATGGTTATTTAATATACTACTATTAAGTATGAAGAAGGCCCAAAGGGTACTAGGGAATATCGTTAAGCAACTGAAGGTACTTTTTGGATATAGAAAACTGCATGTTTATCAAGTTCTGTATTCAAAGGAGAAAACAAAATTTATCTTTGAAGACATAGCATCTTATAGCAGTTTCTTAGATTTGCTTAAGTAGTCCTCTTTGGCTTGCACCTCACAGAAGCCCTTCATGTTAAACAGATCACTCATGTGTCACAGACCAGAGAACCAGTATAGAAGGAACTGTTCCATGCTACTTGGTGACATATGGCTTGCATTACAGCTTACAGTGAGACAGGAGAAAACTGGAACATTTCTATGTACTGAAATAGAGATGAGGTGATCAAACAAGCCATGTGAGAGAAGAAATTCTATCACAGTACACACCATAGAATGCAGCACAAAGGAAATGTGAATTGAAGAGGTAGAGCCATAAGGAACAGAAGAACACCAATACTGGGTAAACACAAACCGACAGACAGCAGTCAGTTTTAAAATGCTTGCAATAACTGCATGAACCAGCAACAAGAGCTCCCAGTGCAGAAGCAGGGACGATGGGGCATGAAGGAAAATCAGCTATTCTTCTGGAGTCCTGATTACGTAATCCCTATTTCCCACCTACTTGCACTCCCACCACAGATCTGACCAGGAGAGAGGGAGCTGTGAGTGCAGGGGAGGGAATAGCAGTGAAGACAAGAGAGGAGGAATTAAAAGTGAAAACAGAACATGAGGAGCACTGTTAGTTTTGAGTCTTGAGGACTCCACCGTGGTAGACATAAAAGTCAGAACACAGGATTGTATACCAACCTTCCCTCACTCTTCCCTCAAGACTTAGGCTCACTTGGATGCTTGCTAATAAGAGATCTCTAAGTCTTTGACCAGCTGGCTTCCCCTCACTGGCCCTTGTAGCCCCACCCAGGGGTGAGGCTGATTATGAAGTAAGAGTCCATGAGTACAGGGTACACACAAGCATCTGTGTTAGTACTATGGTCACACACTCGTACTCTCCTGGGCTACAGCTGTGAATATGAAGTACACCAACAGACAAGTATCCCAGAGGCCGTTCAATTTGCATGGGAAGGAAATAGCTTTTGGAATGATTATATTCATTGACAGCTAATTTCTATAGTTAAGTGACAGAACAGTGTTTTATGAGATAGTGCTCGTAATCAGGTTTCTGTAGCCCAGTTTGACCCATATATACTTAGGGATTATCTCATGAATCCATCTTCTTCCACTGAAATAAATTAAGGATTAGTTTTCACCTGTCCTAACTATAAACAGATTTAACTTCAAAAAATATAAGACATTTCTACATAAATGGGAAAGCAAGGATAAAACAGCAATTATTTCACTTAGCTCTGCTAAGCATACTACTTTTCTTCAGATAAAGGGCTTCTGCAAAGGGCTTTGAAGTATGTGAGGATATTTAAGAATCCCTATTCCTGTTAATTCCTATTATTTAAACCAGATACTATTCCTCCTCTAATTCGACACATGAATGCAGATATCTCGTCAACCAGACAATTAAAATTCCTAAACAGATACTAATTTTGAAGTCACTATTTTGTCCCAGGGTATTAATTGGAAGTGTGTGTAACTTCTGAATCTTCCATTTACTAATGAGCTAAAATAATTTTATAGAAAATATCCGCTTACAGCATAACCTTTCTGTTGAATATTTTTAGAAGTAACACTAGACATCTAATTCTTTTTAAAAAGGGAGTCCCAAAACATGAAATAAATATGCTAATATTATAAAAAGTCTGGATCCAAATTACCTGAAGGAGAGCCATGTGCTGAGGTCATACTTTTGACCTTGGAGTCTGATAGTCGAGAGATACTGTTAGCTCTAATTCTAGGAGAAAATTTATCTGAAGGTACTAATCTGGCTCCACTTCTAATGATGGCTTCTGCAGTCCTCGAAGAGGCACTACTTCTAGAGATCGTTGCCTCAGAGTCACTGCGAGCTGATAATGAGCCAAGCCTTGTTCGACGAGGCTGAGCCAATAAATCAATCCTAGAGATGTTACGCCTTCCTGTGGGGGGCTTTGACGTGGAACTGGTTGTGGACACTTCAGAAGCAACGGATGCTTTGTCAGCATCAGCCAGTTCACTGTCGGACACTTCGCCAAGTCGTGCTCTGCGCAAGAGGGAAGTCCTGGTAGGTCGCGGCCTTGGAAGAGTGGTTGATTTACTGGATGATCCAGGTGCTACAGGAGAAGTCTTAGATTTAGTTACTTTACTTCCTTCCAGTTTGGAATGTGCGTGCTCATCAGTTGAGGTAAGTGGAGTCCTGGCATGAGATTTACAAGAATAAGTTTCCTGATCAGATGACATAATATCAGAGATAGCAGAATGAGGTACACTAGAGGTTTGGTCATCATCTGTCAAATCTACTGAAGGTTGTCTCATTCTTCCACTGGACTGTACAAATTTACGGCCATCCGCTCTTGAGCCTACATCTGACGAACGACTTTTTGTTTTCTTCTCAATTTTCTCCCTAGCACCTGAAGATGATGATTTTGTAGCATCTTTGGAAGGAGAACCTGTGGAACATCTATCTTTATAGAGACTTGTGAAACTCTTTCGCTTTTGGGTTGACTTTCTTTCAGTCTCTCCTGTGACCAGACTGATTGTACTAGCTGTGTCCACATCAGATTCTGGTGAGATAGAGTTGTCTCTATTATAACTGGGAGTATCTGGGCCTTCATCAGTTTTATTATCTTCACGCAGTTTGGCTTCCAGAAAAGCCATCACTGCTTCTGTGTCTTTCAGAATAAGAGTTGTGTCCATACTGGAATCAGTATCCATAGAGTCACTTCTTTCTCGTATCCTACTGGCAGCTGTCAATGCCAGAGAAGGGGGTGTGGATGAAGTCTGCTTGTTTATATGGGGAATAAGTTCTATGGGTATGTTGGGACTAGGTTTCTCTATGGTGAAGCTTCCTTGTCGCACTAAGGACTTTGAGGATTCCTTCTTGTCTCCGCCTTTTGAACTCTGACCTTTGAGAACATCCTCAGCTTTTCTTCGCTTGCCCTCATTTTGTGTCACCCTTTCTCCTTTGCTGGTAGAGTGTCCTGAAACTTTTTCTTGAGGTTGTGACTCTTGTTTAAAAGATTCCTCCCGGCACCTATCTATCTGACCTGAAACATTTTTGGAAGCAGACAACTTGCTAGGTGTCCACTGTGCCTGTTCCTTTTGTTCCTGTTGTTGAATTTTGGCCAATGTCTGCTTTACCACAGAAGCTTCCTTATCAGTATCACTTTTGTCCTTTCCAGAAGAGCTGCCCAAGTGAAGAAGGGTTTTATTATCTCCGCCAGGCCTAACAGCTTCGCCGTTCACTGCCCTGCTCATCTTACTCAGGGGTCGGTCAGCATCTTGTTTATCCTTCTGATATGCCTGTGTAGGAGCTTCTTTCTCCTGAAGTTCTGTGTCTTGTTTTTCTCCGATCTCTGACCTCTGTGTTATAACCTTGGCTCTGGAGCTCTCAAGAGATTTTTCTTCATTTGGAAGCTGGGGAAGGGTGCGTCTCCTTCTCTCTCCCTGACTAGCCAGGGAAGTTGCCGAGCCAGTACTTCGTACTGAAATGCCAGACTCGCTGATATCTGTATCTATACAATAAAACCACAAAAAAAGAAATGTATTAGAGCAAAAAAGTACAAATAAAAAGAATATCATATTACATTAGATTTTGCAGTGGAAGCTAAGAAATGGCTTAGTGTACAAGAAAACTCTGAATAAACATGCCAGCATTGTGATAGAGCCATTTCAAGAGCAAGTACAATGCCACGATATACAAACAGGCAGATTACTAACAGGGGTAGTCAAAAAAGGCAGTTTTATGACATGAAAATTAGGGTCATTTGTTGCTCTTTCTCTTTCAATATACTTTATGGCAGAGAAGGTCACTGTGTTCATTCTTGTTTTTATAAGGTCCATGAAATGTTGCTCAAGAAAATGTTTTGTAGAATTGCACAGAGAATGCCTAATAAACACTTTCAATCACATAGTATAGAAGAAGAATATATCTAGGGGCATCTAGGTCACTCAGTGGGTTAAGCATCTGACTCTTGATCTCAGAGTCATGAGTTCAAGTTCCACATTGTTTTTTAATGAGCATTGTAATCTATCTGAAAGAATGACAAGTTTGGATTTCCTAAGTAAAACAGAAAATGTAAGACTTTAGAAGGTTTTCTAAAAAAAAAAAAATTAACTCTGTTAAAAGGATTGTTTTTAAAGATTTTATTTATTAGATAGCTCGGAAGAGGGGTAGGAGCAGAGGAACAAGCAGACTCCCTCCTTAGCGCAGAGCCTACTGTGGAGCATCTGATCCTAAGACCCTGAGACCATGACCTTGGGCTGAATTAAGAGTCAGATGCTTCGTCAACTGAGCCTCCCAGGTACCCCAAGATTTTGAAAAATTTTAAGCGTGAAACAAAGTAACAGAACTTGTTGTACTTTTATAAACTGAGGGATTTTAAAATTATGGTGTTCTGGTATATTAACACCTCATATAGAAACACATGATCACTCTTTCTTTTCACAGTTACATAGAAAACAGTGAGAATATATACACTTTGATATTTCTATGTGAGAGGATTTGAGAATACCTGAGCATTTTGCTGACTACTATACTTGGAATATATTTCTGAGAAAAGGGACGTCTGTTTAGGGAAATAAAAATTAACATATACAGTATTCTCAGGGATCCCTGGGTGGCGCAGCGGTTTGGTGCCTGCCTTTGGCCCGGGGCACGATCCTGGAGACCCGGGATCAAATCCCACATCGGGCTCCCGGTGCATGGAGCCTGCTTCTCCCTCCGCCTGTGTCTATGCCTCTCTCTCTCTCTGTGACTATCATAAATAAATAAAAAAAAATTAAAAAAAATATTAAAAAAAAAATAAAACAAAAAATAAAGTATTCTCATTTTTGAGGGTAAGTGGAGGCAAGACACCAAGACCTAACTAACTTCTGTGGGTCTTTTCTCCCTTTATAATTCAGAAAGTTGAACATTTAAATTTCACAGCAATATAATAGTTATGATGCAGGAAAACAGCTACTAAACTTCCTGATTCAACTTTAGCAATTAGTCAGGACATTACTGTATTATGTCTCATCTCTATAGTGCTACTATAAGTACCTAAATTGTACTGGCTATTTTATCTTTTTGTATTTTTCTAGCATTTCTCAAATTGTCCTGCTTCTAAGGCACATGCGATGAATGTTTAACAAGAATATTTTAGTATTGGAGTGCATTTATCAGCTTATCTAAATAAATTAATTTAGAAGATGATGAAACATTTTGAAACAAGATAATGGGTCAGCTTGTTATATTTTTGTTTTTGTTTTTTTGTTTTGTTTGTTTGTTATATTTTATAACGGGTAGAATTTTGCTTTCTTCAGCTAAACTGACTAATTTCACAATGCATTCTTTGGTAAACTTACCTCTGACCCTCTGACCCCTCTGTTTGGGTTCCTTGTTCCCCAAACAGTGACCAGTTTGTGTCAATCAATCTGCACAAATCACTCAGTCTTCTCGAGAAGCTTTTGGTAATACTATTGATTACTTCTAGTTTCTATTGTAAATCAGTGATATAAGAATATAGATAAAAAGCCACATGCAAATTCTTCTTGAGGGTTTTATTTCTAATTAAGAATCTAATTAATTCAACCTAATAAAATCATTAGAGGCATAAAATTTCATTTTTTAAAGAAAACTTTTATTTCAATTCACAGAATTATTATTAGAAGGCAATAAAAGTCTATTACATAGCCTTGCAAAAGATATTAAGTAAATTAAGTATTCTTTTTTATTGAATTTTATTGAATTGTATTAAATATTGAATTTTATTGAATTGTACATTTACTTAAATGCACAAAGTAGCATTAAAATACTTGTTGTATTTATGATATTAATGAATATTGTAATTTGGAACTGTTGTTTTACTTTAAAATTATCTTACTTTAAAATTTCCAGGGCAGCCCCAGTGGCGCAGCAGTTTAGCGCTGCCTGTAGCTCGGGGTGTGATCCTGGAGACCTGGGATCGAGTCCCACGTCAGGCTCCCTGCATGGAGCCTGCTTCTCCCTCTGCCTGTGTCTCTGCCTCTGTGTGTGTGTGTGTCTATGAATAAATAAAATCTTAAAAAAATAATAAAATTTCCATTTTTATATTTTTACCATATATATAAATTTGTATACATGTACGTGTTTTTCACCTACATATTAGCTCTTCAGTTAGTTATATTTTAATGGTATCTGCATTAGTGCAAATAAAATCATATATGTAGTATAAACATGAGAATATGTGATTATGTTTATTTAGGTTTAGTTTACTTCTCACTATACAGATTTAGTTTGTTTTTAAAAAAACTGATGTAGGAGTCACAAAAAAGAAAAGGGGGGGGGGGAAATACCATTCTCTAAAGGAACAGGTACAGACAATTCCATTATTCTTTCTTCTTGATCATGCCTTGTATGATTTGCAGCCAAACTAGCCCACTGTGAAACCCAGCGTTTGTTTCCAGATGAAGATGCACCTTCCTAAAGGAGAAAGATAAAGGAAAGAAATCAGTCTATTTAGTCAGAGTTCTATAGAGTCACATTATCTTATCATACAAAGCCATGTTTAAACCTCACATTGCCATATTATCATTTATTAAATTTCTTTATATATAGAATGAAGATTCTCTAGGTACTCCTTTTAACTGTATCGTATTATTACTTTAAGTGTAGCATAATTTTCTCTACTTATGAAATACTAATGATGGCACTAAAATAAACACTTAGAGCTTAAAATTTACTGTGGCTGAACAAACGTGGGTGAATTATCACAGCCTTATGGCTAAGACAGTGGAGTTGATTCTACTTCATTCTATGGAACAGGAGTCTAGTGGTTCTCTGGCCCTCTAGATGCTTCTAGGAATCAGACTGGTTCCAGAGTCTCAAGGAGTACTAAACGTTCCAGATCATGTCTTTCGGGATTTCAAAAACAAACCCAAAGCTTCAGACCTCTTTTTAGAACATTTTGCTGTTTCCAGAAACAGCTAGAAATCACTTAACCCTTAAGAATTTTTCGATAACTGGGGATCCCTGGGTGGCTCAGTGGTTTAGTGCCTGCCTTTGGCCCAGGGCGCGATCCTGGAGTCCCGGGATCGAGTCCCACATTGGGCTCCCGGCATGGCGCCCGCTTCCCCCTCCTCCTGTGTCTCTGCCTCTCTATGTCTATCATAAATAAATAAATCTTAAAAAAAAAAAAGAATTTTTCGATAACTAGTCTGAATCTAGACTTGTGCACGTATAGATCTGGCCTTAAGGCGAGTGCTCTTTGAATCTTTATAGTCAAGTGTGAAACAATTTGATTCATGATATGGTTCCACAGATTTATGGACATATACTGATAATTTTTAACATCAGGACAATCTAGGCATTTAATATGGAAGATCTAGGGAATACAGAAAAAAATATGTTCCTTCACAAAAAATCTAAGTCAAAGCTTAATTTTGAGACTGTAATGACAACTACGGAATGGAAGGCTATTAACCAAAATTGTATTATGAATTATTCAAAACAATATCTTAAGTATCATATTTACTGTATTAAGGATGATATGCTAAAAACTGATGAGGTACATATTCCATACAGACTATATATATGGTTTTAAGAATAGATTAAAATAGTAAGTATACATAGTGACATACATACAATGAAGATTAAGGATTCCAAAGCCTGCTGAATCCTTTAATTCCCTTTCAAGATTCTGTGCTAATAACTGCCCAAAGTTCTCAGCATGAAGGAAGTCCCAGAGCTACTCACACCTTCACTGGTAGTAGAACTATTCTGTAAAGAGGTTCTCATGGCCTGTTTAGGTGATTCCTTCAAAGGCAGGTGCATATTGGGGCTACATATAGAATCCACTTGGCAGGGGTAGAGGGGATAAAGAAGGGAAGAGGGAGTCTTTTAAAGTTCATGTTTGTCAGAATCATTACTGGACCAATTAGAATACTGTAACAATAATTTCAACAAATTTTTAAAAAGGTGGATTTACCTGTCTATTGAAATATTTTACATTTCATACAAATATAACATTTTATTTGAAATTGTTTTATTTATATTTTAAGATTTTATTTACCATTTGTATATCTATTTACCATTTGTGTATTTTAAATTAGCTCATTTCTTGAGAGGGAGCATGGCATAGTAAGAGAAGGAATCAAAAAAACATGGCTGCTTACTACAGTTCAAATTCTGGCTCCCTAAGGTACTCGGTTTTATGACCTTCATCAACTTAATTTCTACATATTTCAGTTTCCTTATTCGTAGAAGGGCACAAGAAATGTGAGATGACATTCTAATATTATTTCCAATAAGGGAATAACCACTTGTTAAGGGCATAAATCTTGGGCAATTACTATGCTGAGTGCTTCATATACATCACTGAACTCCCTGTAAATAGGCTTTGTCAACAATTCGCTTTGTAAAGAGGAGAACACTACAGCTAAAGGGGAAGTGCCCAACACAGATGCAGCCGCTCCGGGATTCGCATTCAGGTCTTCCAGGCTCTACGGTACCAGGCTGACCACCTAACTTTTGAGCCAAGCCATCCTTGATTAACTTTAGGTTATCCAAATCACATCCAGGGCTGCTCTGTACCTGCACTTACTTAGGTATGTAAATTTTATCTGTCTGGCTCTACCTGGCAAACGCTTCCTGGCATGACAGACGACCTGTTCATGCTAAATAGTATAAGCAGTGTATATTTTTTGTTTCATCTCATAATGCCAATCAGAGAGTGAGCATATAGCTCATCAAACTGCTTTCTGAAATTCACATTTTCCCCTCACTGAACATAACAATTTAAAAGAACATAACAAAACCTGAAATAATTACTACAAAATTGCTTTAGGTTTTTATTAGAAATAAATTTGTATGGATTTAGTTTTTAGAAGAACTCTCAAGAGGATATATCAATATAATAAATTACAAATTTACATTTTATGTGTAAAAGTTACATATGAGGAAGGGATGTATACCTCTGAGTTGTGAAATCCAGGTGTACTCAGTGGCTTTCTTTCTTCCATTACTATTGCAGCAGAACTGAGAGCCCAATCTTTTATCAGATCTTTATGCTTTTCATTGATAATAGGCCTATTATAATCCTGATTGTCATCTACTCCAAATACCTAGGAGGAGAAATTATTTTATAAATGAAAAGTCTGAGCACCAGATTAATATATTATCAGTAACTTCAGAGGCAAATAAAAATATTCTAAATTAATTTTGATGGGTAATTCAATAGTGAGGGCAATGTGTTTCAGGACAGAATTACATCCAAATGCAGTGACCACTGGAAAGAAAAATTGGGCCCTGGCAACTTACTATATTGTAAATATAGCTATCTTATTTAATATTTAGCCAAGTACTATTTGATAATAAATAAGAAATATCCAGAATATTACTCTTTGATTTGTGAAAAGATGTTAAATATTATAATAATGCAGAGTTAGGGAAGAATAGCACTTCAGCTTGTTTTCAGCTTCTCCCTTTGCTCTATTATTTTTGAGAAGCATGTTGCAGAACTATAAACATACGGCTAATTTTACTGGCTCCTTCTCTAATAAATGTGTAACATTTACATACATGAATTAAAATTATACTTGAAATTTTCTAAGGTCCCAAAAAAACAGATTTTATTGTATGATCTCTGTATAGAGTACAGCATGATCTTCACACTTTATTTGCCTAAAAATTAATTGAAAGGCCTCTGAAATGCAGATCCTGAGTCTCCCCCCACAGATGAGCATTTACAACAAGCAGGCTGACTATGGTCAACACCTGTTATTTAAATACAAGGACCAAAAACCATGTGCTCAATCAAGGGCAGGATCTGAGTCTTGCTCATTTCCTGGCATCTAACAGGCTGGAGGAAGGTTATAACTACATAAACTTTAACATTCCACTTTACTATTTAAGTTTCTTTGTTCCCAGTGCTTATTATTTATAGATTTTATTGGTGGCTCCAATGATTACATTCAAGAAAAATATTACATGTTTGAATGAGTGTTTTGTAGAAAGGATTTTTAGAATATAATGAAATGGGGCAGCCTGGGTGGTTCAGTGGTTTGGCGCCGCCTTCAGTCAAAGGCGTGATCCTGGAGACCCAGGATGGAGTCCCACATTGGGCTCCCTGCATGGAGCCTCTCTTCTCCCTCTGCCTGTCTCTCTCTCTCTCTCTCTCTCTCTCTCTCTCTCTGTGTGTGTGTGTCTCTCATGAGTAAATAAATAAAATCTTAAAAAAAAAAGTTTCTAAAAAAATATAAAACAAACAAACAAACATATAACGGAAGGGCCTTCTTTGCTATAAAAAGGGACAAATAACTTAGGTTAAACTATTTTCTAGAAAGACTTTTTAATAATCATACAATACACCTGATACAATTCTGAAGCTCACATTTGGTAAAGAAGACATCAGATTTTCAAATTCACTAAAACTTGGAAATTTTACCACTAGATGGCCTTCTTACTTAATATTAATTCAAATATAACCATTGCTTTCAAGAACTGTGATTTAATATCTAGTGAACCATTCAATATTTGAATATCTTTGCTTTCAAAGTAAATTGTAGCTTGCTAATTTTAAATCAAATATGGATTTTAATAATACCAATTATGCACAGAAGGGGAAAAATAAACCTGTTTCATTTTGTTAACCATCAGAATTGGTAAGTTTAACAATAACAGTAAAAAATGCTGTGTATATATACCATTCCATGCATTCTGCCTCTAGTCCCACTTGTAAAGAAGGCAAATTAGAGCTACTTGTGACTGTCTTAAAATAAAAACTTAAAATTATTTGTAACTCAAGTTACTGACCTCCAAATTTACTAGAATTTATTTCCTTATTTTTATAATTATTGGGGAAAAATCAACTCCAGTTTGTAAGTAAAAGATAAAACCACTCACACATAAGTACTTGCACATGGTATCTGGCAAGTTAATTTACAAACAATCTCAGGTGATTTTCAAATTTGGTGACATTTACTTCTATGTCATTCCAAAACTTCTTTGCCTCAAACATTTAAGCACTGCCAGTTTCAAGTAAAATAATAAATCTCTCTAAATCACTCTGACACTATTTTGAAATGATAACAAAATATAGGCAAAGAAGTGATGTTTCTGGGGAAATAGGGCTGAAACTGTACAGAAAGAACACTCGGATGACTTTCTACAGATTCCTGGTAAAGCATCAGAGATAGCTCTGCATACACCTGTCAGAATAGTTAAATCATCATCTGTTTTCCAAACACGCGATAGGACCTAAGGCACTATGTGAGGAAAGAAGTCTTCAAAGTTCCTGTTTGTTTTTTTTTTTTTTTTTTTTAGTGTTTTGAAAAACTGATAGTAATGCCTACCCCAGCTTGAAGTCCTTATCATCCTTTTTGTGTCTCACTACAAAAACATCCACTTGCAAGAACTTTCATGTGAAAACAAAGAGGATGTAATAAACATCTTACACAGTGTCTGTGTACCTTAAAGCTATTAGAGTTTTCACATTTTATAAAGCACATGTAATTTGACATATGATCCAATAGCTGGACAAAACTTGAGACCAAGTTTGCTAGATTTTCTCATCTTTTCATTGTAGGCTTTGTCCCTAGGTGATTTCATCCACATCCAAGGCTTCCCTTAACCACAGACAGCTGCTCACTGGCATCTCCCCTCACAGATGGCTCAAAGGTATTTCAGATGCAGTGTTATGTTAACCAGGGCCCATACTTCTCTTCCCTTCCCTGGGCTCAATCACACCCCCAACCTGATATATTACAAGATTGGGTTCTCATTCAGCTAGGGACTTTTTTAAGCTATAAAGTCTAGACTGAGGAAGGGAGAGAGATCAGATACCCAAATGTTCATGCTTCCTCTCTAAAAGACCTAAGTTTGTCAGTCAGTTTCTAATTCTTCCAGGAGGGAGCAAAAAAAAAAAAAAAAAAAGGAGTGGTTGGGAACAGAAAATCTCTTTTTGAACCTGCACTGTCTGAGCTCTCTGTGCCTAGCAGATGCTTAAAGATAATTCATTCATCTTAGGGGTGGAGATTGCTTGTGCCTCTAGGTCCCTTGATCAAAGGAGATGCATCTCTATTTTGGGTGACCTGTGACCCCTCCTGTGGCCTCAAGATTTAGGGTAGGAAAACAGCACTTCCCTCACCATCCTACTCCAATAATTAGGGAACAGCAATGTCTTCTTTTTCCTTTGGATGTGTGCATATGATATCTGGCCTCTTACTTTGGGATTTCACATCCGTATCTCAGTGGCTACTCTAAACAATTTTAACCACCTGTTCCTTAAGTATGGTACTTACTATTTTTTCAGGCTACTGAGTGAGCCAACAAAGAGGCCTCAAAAATATATACAACTTAATCCTTGCTCTCAGAGAGCTGAAGTGTAATACAAGGATGCTTATTAAAACATTTTTTAAGAACCAGACTCTATTTTTAGATTTCAGCTTTAAATTTATAAAAATGAAACATTCTCCAGATATAAAGGTCTAGTATGTGCAGTACATGTGAAAAGTTTGACCTTGGTTTTTTCACCACTGTATCATCATCCTTGGCACTATTATTTAAAAGCTCAGACTGAGTAACATCCACAGTTTCTAATTCTAAAACTGGAGAGTTGGGGAGGGGGGGTATACCAAACCAAAGAATACAGGGTCAATTTTCATGGGGGTAAATACCCCACCTACTAAATTCTTGTAAAGAAAGGTCAAGTTCTATTTGGTGACATCAGATAAGGAGTTTTGCTTATTGTGACAAAGTAGGGACAGTGTAAGAAGGTGTGGAGAAAGGGGAAGAAGACTTACTTAAGCATATGAATTTAGTATAGGTATATATGTAGAGCAAAATGGTAATTCAACAGCCATAGTCCTTAATTTATTAGTTAAAAAAATTTCCAAATCAACTGAATTCAGATTTCATCTTTCCATAGAAATGAGAAACATAATGGTGAGTTGAACATCAAGCTTTTGTGGGCTTATTTTGAATTAGTAACTGAAGATCAGTACTGCATTTACTGTATCAATCATATCAAACTTTCCATGTAAATATGCACTCAAGTTTCAACTTCAGATGACCAGAAGAACTCTCTCCTCAATGAGCAAGGACCTCTCCTGGGTAGAGAGCAGGGTCTTTACCAATTCAAATCAATAGCAAAGGTTCCCATGGCCTATGAAAATCATTTGACACGGGATCCCTGGGTGGCGCAGCGGTTTGGCGCCGGCCTTTGGCCCAGGGCGCGATCCTGGAGACCCCGGATCGAATCCCACATCGGGCTCCCGGTGCATGGAGCCTGCCTTCTCCCTCTGCCTGTGTCTCTGCCCCCCTCTCTCTCTCTCTCTCTCTCTCTGTGACTATCATAAATAAATAAAAATTAAAAAAATATATATATTTAAAAATCTAACTTCATTTTTAAAAAGAAAAATCCCTTAAAAGTCAATAGAATAAGTGATCCTAAGTGTTTAACAATGGGATTTTTATAACATATTTATAATCAACATTTAAATGTAAAATTCAGATAAAATTATTAGAATAAAGAATGGGGTTAAGGGAGACATTTAATAATTTATCATGGTATGTACATGCATATTCATAGGAACATTATTCAGAAGAGTCAAAAGACAGAAGGAGCCCAAATGTCCATCAACAAGAAAGGTAAGAAAGAAGTGGTTTATCCACACAGTAGTCATAAAAAGGAATGAAGTACTGACACATTCTGTATCATGGATGAACCTTGAAAACATGCTGTGCGAAAGCAGCCAGTCACAAAAGGCCACATACTATATGATTTATGTGAAAAGCCCAGAAGCAGCAAATCCATAGACATGGGAAAGTAGATTAGTGGTTGCCAGAAGCTGGAGGAAAGGGTATCTCTTTTTGGGGTGAAGAAAATGCCCTGGGATTAGACAGTGCTGATGGTTTCACAACTTGTGAATGTAACTGGAAGTCAATGAATTATACACTTTAAATGGCTAAATGGTGAAGGTCTTGTGAATTTTACCTCATTTTTTTTTTTAAAGGCACCATTTAGTTTGATCTTCCTTTTTACTTCTGCCTGTGAAAAACCATGCTCAGATCTTTGCCCTCTCTCTGGATCTACCCTGTGGTCCCTGATTCTTCCCACTCCTTAGGAGTATTATATCCATGCCTCTTCCCTTTCCAGCATTGCTTAGCATTCTTTTTCTATTAGCTTCTCCTTTTGTATTTTCGAATTATGTTCAGGTCTAATCTCATGTTTCTACAGTTAAAGTATCCGATTTCTCTTTTTATGGCTCATTTCCTTGACATGCATTCCTTCCTTTCATGCCTAAAATCTGGCTGCTCATCAATGACCATTATACCTTTTCCTTGCCAAGCAGATTTTTAAGCACTAAGCTGTTAGCTGGGTATTGCTAGAAACTCAAAGGCATCTCCATTCTTCTACTAGTCAAGGTAATTCCCCTGAAACTTATACATGTATCTCTTCTGATACAACCTATACTCTTATGCAGCTTTCATACTTTACTTACAAAGTAAAGCTTTTAACACATACAAGGTTCTAAACTAGACATTTTAACAAGTTATGTTAGGATCAAGATACAAACTAGTTTTAGCAAATAAAAAATATAGGAAAATCTGTGGAGGCATGGTGGAATCTGACCAATCTATAAATTATTAAATTAATAATCTACAATTAAATTAATCTATAATTAATATAAATTAATCAAGATACAAACTAGTTTCAGCAAATAAAAAATATAGGAAAATCTGTTTGTGGAGGCATTGTGGAATCTGACCAATCTATAAATTAATTAAAAATAATTTATAAATTATAAATCTGACCAATCTATAAATTATAAATTAATCTATAATCTAATTAATAAATTAGCTAATAAATTAGCGGATATATAGCTATCAGTATGTGTGTATAACATGTTATACACATACACACATACTGATAAAAATGAAAAAGCATATCACAAAGTCTTCTTATTCATTCTTTAAAAAGAGACTGAGTGTCTACCATATGCCAGCCACTGTTCTAAGCACAAGAAATACAGAAGTGATAAAGACAAGTAAGGTCATTCTAGAAAGAACTGGCAGAAAAGAAACTAGCTAGAGGGGAGTTCTACAAGGAAAATAAGACATAGTAATGTGATGGAAAGAGAAGAGATGAACAGCAGGGCTACCTGAGACAGGGAGAGGACAGAAAGCCTTTGAAGGTGGACTAGGAGAAGAAGGAGCAATGCATGCAAAAACGCAAGGACGAGCTTATGGGCTGAAGGCATGGTTACTGCCAAGTCCGATAAGAGGAAAAATAAGTAAGATTTCATATAATAACACAGGAAGGAAGCGGGGGGCTCATAAATGTTAAGCTTCTGACTAAAGACAGGAAGGAAGGTGTGGATGTGAAGCTTTGGGAAGGAGCACAGAAGAGGGTTTCCCGTACCTGAGAAGTTCTAAGAGGAGGAGCTGAGAAGTGGAGAGGAGCAGTCATCAGAGGGACCCAGAGTGAATGCTCTTGCTAAAGATTTTTTTAAAAAATTGTTTAGTGAAGAGAGGGCAAGAAAGATTAGTGGAAGAGGAAGAAACATGAAGGCCTCTGAATTCGCCAGCTAAGAGCTGCTATTTGCTTTGGCCCATTAACTCAAATGGTTTCTGGACTGGCAAGAAGTTGAAGGAAATATTAAGTCCAAATCAAAATGCTTCCCATGAACAAGGTCCTCTCCCCCTGCTCCAGGCTCTTCAGTTCTCACACATATCTGACTCTGTGGTTGAGTGGACCTGGGACAGGCTGCCTTTTGTGTTCGATCTGGCACTGTCACCTAGAGTTTGACTCTAGTTTATCAGGGGTCCCCTGGCTCCAACTTGGATCTAATCTAAAATCTTGCTGTGAGCTTCAAGATTTGGAATATCCCCAATTCCAAACTGCTGACAGATGATCCAGGGCATCAGCACTGACTTTCTTCATTTTGTATTTCCAGTGTTGTTATAGTTTTCCTGGTTCTGGATTCCTCCCTACCACCTGCTGCCTGAAGAACAGCACTGGTAGACCCAAGGCCCATGAGAGAAGAGAATATGCTAATAGGAGGCATTTTGGGAGACATATATGTTGCCATGGACACATGAACAGGCATCAACACTCAGGGCAGAATTGGTCTATGGTATGAAATTCATGGAAAGCACTTTTTTCAAAAGACAGAGCCCTCAAGCCCTCTACCTTTTTTTTTTCATTAATTTAGTATTTAGCTTTCTATTCTCAGTATAAGTTTTTCTCCCTTAGCTTGGAAGGACAGGAAATAGCCCTAAAGAATGTCTTCCTCTTCCCTCACAGCAGTGTCTGTTTTGATGGAGTGGGAAGAGGAAGCTGGCACTATGATGGGTTCTCTAGCACCACAGGGAAGCCGAAGGAGGGAGGGGGCTGGGGAGGCTATGATGACTACTAAGACAGTTACCTTTACTCCAGGCAGTCAACAGCACTTTCTTATTAGAGCACATCTCCATGTAAGCTTAGACATAAAACTCAAGAGGTCTTCATAAATAACAAGCATCTGTATTAATATTATAAGTGAATTTAGGGACAATACGTAAAATAAGAGTACCTACTGACAAACACATAGCACAAAAATACGAACCAAAATACTGTAATCCCATAACTCGGGGTCTGGGGAAGGGGCATTTCAGTACCTTTTAACTACAACCAGCACCAAAAAACAAAGAGATGGTACTTCAGCTTGATAATTTTTTTTAAAGAGATCCTATTTTAAGCACATGTAACTTTTCCTAAGATGCAAATACCTGTTCTAATTATCTTCTTTAGGCCCAGGAGTACAATGTATTTTGGGGAAAAACTGAAAAGGCATTCAGGGCTGTATCATGTGACACTGTGGCTTACTCACTTCCTTTTGATTCTGTTTTTGATTCCAACATGCTATTTTCTCTTAGTTTTCTGTCTCCTCTGTGTGATTCTTTTCAGCCCCCTTTGCTCACTCTTTGTCCACCAATGTTCGTGTTGCTAAGAACTTCATTTTTTGGTCTCCTCTCCCTCTATACGTTCTTCCTAAGTAATCTCATCTATTATTTTGCATCTAGCTACTCTCTAATATTTCCCAAATTATGATGTTAGCCCAGATCTCTTACCTAAGATCCAGATGTTTCTATACCTTTCTATCCAGCTGACTACTGGACACATCAGCAGCTTTTTAATTGCCTTCTCTGCTTCTACTGCTTCTGGCCTTTCCAATTTTCAATCCATTCTTTACGCTTCTGACAGTGATTAGCTGTCACTGCGCTATTTAAAAGTTTTCAGGGATTTCCCGCCGAGTTTGAAAACTCTACGGTCCTTTATCTGATACACAAAGGCCTTTAATATCTAGTCTGACCTCATCTCTCTAAATAACTGTGGTCCTGTGAACAAGTCCTTCATATTCCCATGCTCTGTATCTGGGACAGGTTGCTCCATATTTTTGGAAAACCCGACTTTACCACCCTCGTTATGGGATTGATTCTACCTGCTTAAATATGAGTTCAGTTGGCAAATAAATTCAATATTTATTGACATATACAATGCCAGGCACTAGATTCCCATAGTCATGGAGTTTACACTGGTGTGTGTCCATGCGTGCATACCTTCCAGGGGAGTGGGGAGGTGACTAAACAAATAGGAAACTATCTGTAGAAATATCTTTAGGGAACTACTGGCACCCTTCCTCCAATAGCTTATGTCTAACAAAGCACTCATCGTATTTTGAGTTCATATGTTTTTACTTGTGTATTTCCATTCCTCTAACAGACTCATGTTTTGAGAGGAACAATTCTGTCTTTTCAATTTGAATCTCTCTCTTCTACCACAAAAGGTTGGCATACAGTTGATGTTGAATAAAAGCTGTTAAATGAATAAGTCAATGAAATAAATCAGTTTTCAAATGATGGTGTGAAAAAGGAAGAGACCACACAGGCATTTTCAGGGCCGAACAACAATTAAATTTAGATGTATAGCAGCTGAAGGCCCCAACTTCTGTCCATATACCCTAAATCATCCAAACAATTGGATATGATACTTGTATTACTTCTGCCCTCCCAGAGTGCTTCTTATGCCTTGATTATGGCTAGTCTTGGTCTTTGTTTTCTCTATGCCACAGTTACTTCATCTTCTTCAGACATTTGACTCCTGCTTCTCTGCTTTTGTTTCCCAGTGCCTGATTTTAGCCTGAATTTGGCTTCTGGCTATAACCACAACTAGTGACTCTTAGCTCTTTTTCTTTGTATCCACAAGATAATGCAGTGAATTCTTCCTATAGTTATAGGCAGCTTCGTTTTGTGGTTTATACAAACTAGGAATGATTCTGAATTACCCACTCATTCACACACTACCATTACTCCCTTAAATGAATCCTGCTTTAAAATCTTCATTTTTTCTATCCATAGTGGCACTGTATAATTTGCCACTGAAAAAGGATGCTTGTGGTAATTATAGACAGCAGGTATGCACCAGGGTTTGTGGTCACCCTCCTCTCTATCCAGCAGTTTCCTATGAGTCTCATGTGTAACAGTGACTTCTTTCTTGGTTTTCTGCTGTTTTGGATGCTCCCTGGCACTGTCACTTCTCCTTGGGTTTTAGATTTGACTCTTTCAGGCTAAAAGAACTTCCTAGGATTTATCAGTACCTTGTGTAGAGATCCACACGTGGAGACCTCTAGTAATGGTCATAACATAGCTAAAATTTTTAGACGTCTTATTACAAAACAGGCATTGTGATACTCATTTTATATATTTCATCTGAATTCTTTTTATAAGACCTGGTGAACTTTCTCCCATTTTAGAGAAAATAGAAACAGAGTTTTAAAGAGGTTAGTTTACTCTAGGGCAAAGGCACCTATCCAATTCATTTAGAGTTTATACTCAATTCCAGATCTGCCTGCAAGTGTTCATGTTCTTCAATCCCAAAAGAATCCCTCACTGTAAAATAACCTAATGGAAAAAACACCAATCACTATGAATATAATATCCATAAACCAAACAAAGGCATAATAGGATAAATTTAATATTAATCTAAAATTTTAAAACTTCTATTTTCCTTTTCAAAACCAATTCTTTTACTTTGTATTTTATAGTATTTTAGATAGCAATATTCTTATTCTCAGTAACCAGAGGAAAATTTGGAACTTTAAGACAATCTGAAAGAAGTATCATTATCAATTCCCAATGATGAAAATAATTCAAAATCACCAAGAGTCATTTTCTGTGCTAACACTGTGTCCTTGTACTTCTTTTAATGTAACCAGGAAACTCACTTTATTCATCTTTTCTTTCTTGCTTTGTTTTTCTTATTAACAACTGCTATAACACTGTTCATCATGCAGCATCTACTTCCTAGGCTAATGGGTCTCTGAAAGTTTGAAGGTGCACACTCCAACAGTAAAGAATTTTGAGCATGTGCTCCTCAAATTATATACGTATACCAATGTAATAATAGATTGCATCCACTATAGAATATATCCCAAAATGTAAATAAGAACTATGAAATTAAAAGCAAACAGAAGTCCTAATAATTTTCCCAGGTCCCTAAGGTTTATCTTGTTTAATTTTCTGATGCCCTGGCCCGTAAACTCATCATCTAAACTATAGCACCTCAAATGTTTAGGGTTATGTGAATCACCCTGGAGATCTCGCTTTTAAAGTGGATTCTGATTCAATGTATTTAGATGAAGGCTAAGATTTTTCAGTATTTCTAATAAGCTCCTAAACTGATGCTCACTCTCTGAGTAACAAGAACTTAAACAAGAAGTTATTGTTTAGCCAAACTTAAGCTGCTGTTTTCTAACAGCTGATTCTAAAGTCAATTTTACATTACTATGGGCAAAACTGATAAAAACTGCTTTTAAAACCATACAACGGGGGATCCCTGGGTGGCGCAGCGGTTTGGCGCCTGCCTTTGGCCCAGGGCGCGATCCTGGAGACCCGGGATCGAATCCCGTATCGGGCTCCCGGTGCATGGAGCCTGCTTCTCCCTCTGCCTGTGTCTCTGCCTCTCTCTCTCTCTCTCTGTGACTATCATAAATAAATAAAAATTAAAAAAATAAAATAAAAAAAATAAAACCATACAACGATCATTATATGTATTAATCAGTAACATCAAGGAACCAATCTAAAATGTAAATAACCATCATGGCTGAGCATACACTTCAGTGGCTGAATTCAGAGTATAATAAGAAAACTGATTCTGTTTTCACACACTTCTACCTCCAAAGGCAGCAGTGAACAGAAAGAAAAGAAAATAAGGACAAAGAACAAAACTGACTAAAACATACACACTTTCATCTGTTTCTAACATGATTATTAGTAGGCAGGAAACCTGTGGTTAATATTATCAGCTGACATTTATGTTTATATCAACAGAGGTATAGCAGCCTGGCTTTGTCTTGTAGTTTTTATATAAATGCAGAGTGAGGATGGTTACACAAAGCACACAGTTTTAAAATTCTATCTTAAATTTACACAACTTTAAAAGGTCCACAGAACTTAAATGTACAGGACTTTACATAAGAAACTCAGGCAAAAGTTCAGAATATAAGCAGAATAAAATCGGAAGGCACTTTGGTTTTATCCTTAGTCTTGCAGTTCCCTCACAAAATCCTGAAGTTCCAATACTACTGATTGCATGAGAACATACCAAGCTTGACCCTCCAATAATTTCCAACAGTCAAATATACCAAAAGAAAACGTCCACCATCCCCAAATTTCAATTATTTACCTTGTCAATCATTTTTCTTGCTTCCACTTCCTCACTGTTGGGATTCTCTAACTCAATGGTATAAGTACCCTTGTCACTTTGGTCATCATCATTATCCTTTTCAGAAGTGGCAGAAGTAGGTTGATTTTTTAACATTTTATCCATCTCCTGGCTTGGTCTGTGCCCAAGACTCCCTGAACTTCTTAACAATGCAGTTTGTAGGAAGGGAATTGACACCGATGGCTCCTCTGATTTCTGTTTTAACAATTTCCCATGTGGAACACCATGCCCCCCTCTGTGATGCGTAGAGCTTGTCTGTAAAGACAAAGAAACCACTTTGGCATCTGCTGTTGGAGATTTTGTTTTTTCAAGTTTTGTATGTGGTGTTGAGTAAGTAGTTTCCTGACACAAGATTCCCGCACTCTGAGTAAAAGAGTATGACCTTCTTTTTCTGGGATTGTCTTCATCAAAGAATGCAATCATAAAAGCAGTTTGACTTACAACAGCTTGGTCTTGATGCTTTTCAGCAGACTGGGCCTTCTGTAGCTTTTTCTGTTCGGAATGGTGGCGCCTTAAGTGTTCCTCAAGAGCTGCACGTTTGCTACAGCGCCTGTGAGCCCCAGCATTTTCTGAATCGCTTTGTGTACCATCATCATGTTTATTTCCTGCACAAAAAAAGAAACCACATAATACAGAAGGAAAAAAATCCCATGTAGAAAATTAGACACATACACAAAAGTGCTATTTGTTTTTTGCCCCCTCCCCCTTTTCAATCCAAGTCATATGTTCTTTTCAGTAACAGGCTCTGCAAACTTCCCTCAACTGCAATGCTCACATTCAAATTTTATCAACCAACAATGAGGTCCTTTATAAACAATTGAATGGGATTGCTTTTCTTTCTCCAAATTTTAACTTTATAATGATTCATCAATGCCGTAACAGATAAGCCACGCTATATCATCATGATAGTCTGTACTTTTAACATTAATAAACATTAATCCTGCCTCCAAACCTTATACTTTCTTTAAGCAATCAAAAATTTGCTTTTAGCAGGAGAGGCAAAAAGAAAAAATGGTGATTCTCCTGAAATGCTTATCATGACACAGTAAAAGAAAATGCAAGTGCCACAAAAACGTGATGAATTTTAACTTTCAACGATGTTCAATACTTCTGAAAGTATAGCATACTTTCAATAAAAAGTATGCAAAATGTTTATAAGAAGATACACATTTGTAGTTTTCTCCAATTAACTATACACTTCTTTACAAGTGTCTTTCTAGCTATGAGAATTTTTGTAAACTTAAATTTGTGATCTAAACTCTGGTGGCTTTAAAAGTTAAATAAAGAATGCTAAAAAAAAAAAAAAAAAGATTGCTAAAGGCCTATCACAGAAAAGCATAGTCTATGAAATCCTATATAAATGTAACCACCTTCTGGGCAAATGGCAGGGTGCTAAATATAACCAGCTAAAAATCTGTCTTCTCTATAAAGCACACAGAGTCAAGTTAGAATACATTTGAATTTTGAAACATCAGGTTCCTAAAAGAGGTTTTCTGTTACCCTTCATAAGTCTACTAGGGATCTGATGTGAAACTTTATGGAAATTGTTTTTCAATGATTTAGAATTCTCAGTATTTAAATAGGTACATTAGAAGAAATAATCAAATGGTAATTACATTATTACAGCATAAATTTACTGGAAAGTCAAGAATTACTCTATGCATGTTTTAGCCTGAATCACAAATGAGGGCTTAAATGAGGGCTTCTGTAGAAGAAAAATGTAAATGAGCCTAGTCAACTAGGTGCAGTCAGTCTGTGGCTTCCAGGGCTGAGTTTAAGCTTTTTCTGGGTTACAAATCTGAATCTGAATATCTGCTTAATAACATAGTTAACAAGACAATGACCAGAACTGAAGACTTGTTGGCTGGGTGGGGGCAAAGGGCATTCATCCAATGGAAAAAAGTTGAGTTTTAATACTCGTGGGTTTGTTTCTAATGAATTAACAGGTTACCAGTTGGTGCCAATGGTTTAACACAAGAGGACTGGTTGTCAAAATGTGGTACCTAAAAGGTGTGAGAAGATTCAGAGAGAAAAAGCACACACACAAAGGGTAGTGTTTCAAAAAAGTAATAGGCTAGGGAAACAAAGGGAGAGAAATAAACCAAAATGAAGGCGATTGGGGAAGCACTCCCAGCAGAGTAAAACTGATGAATGTTATAAATATCAGCTAGGACAACAGATCTGAAAATCTTTTTTTAAATTAGTAACTATTAAAAATGCAATCTGAAAAGAACAAAACAAAACAAATGTTCAATTAATGGAATCCCTCAGGTAATTACCTAAGAATCAGGGATAGCAGATGGAATGTAAAACCAAACTAAACCACTAACTCAAACAGAAAACTCGTTAAAAACATGCAATTTTACAACATAGTTAGTTGTTGCATTGGATAAACTGAAAAGAAATCAGTTTGTAAGAGCCAGGAATAACTAAACTCTAATATTTCCTGTATGATAAGACCAAATAACCCATATTGCACATACACACGATGTGAAAACACCATCTTTACAGAATTCAATTCTTGTACTTGTACCAACACACAAAATTTGGCACTTATATGGTGTCAGATCTTTTCAGTATCTTTTTCTTTAAACTATAGTTTAAAAACTTCTCTTTATGGGTTAGCCATTTTCTTTTTTGGAAGATTGTTATTCCTTTTTGTATTTCTCTGTGTTACAGGAGGTGAGATATCTGATCAGAATTGCAAACTCTCTTTGTACTCAACAACAAACAAATCACTAGGAAACTCTCTTCACCAAGTTTCTGGTCTTGTCTACCATTAATCATGCCTAAATAGGCTGAAGTCGGTTTAGTATTTTCTAGGGTAGGTTGGCTATACCAAGTCAGGAGCTGTGGTCAAAGAAGTTGCAACTCTCCTAAAGGGTAAAAGTGTATGGGCTTTGTGAACATTATTTTCTTCACTGTCCCAAAGCGCGTGCACTTTACTCTTGTAGGAGCAAAGGTTTTGCTTTTATTTTACTTACTTTCAAGTCTTTGAGATTGATTCAAAAAAACTGCTGAAGTCTAATTACTGTAAAATTGTTACTGTTTGCCATAATTACCTTTATTTAAAATTTATGTATATACTTTCAAGATTCTATATTGTGGAAAAATTTTATCTAATGATGGAATATTTAACTTTGGGGAAAAGTCAAATGTCATTTATAAATATGCCTGGGGAAATAAAATGGATCTTGAACCAAAAAGGAGTTATATTCACATTTTCTTGGATGGTTTGTAAAAAACAGTCTGAAGGCAAATCCAAAAGGAGGGTTCTGAGCAATGGCAATATCCTAAAATATATATCTAAATCAACTTTGAGGGACAACAGTATTTTGATTGTATTATTTCTGGTAAAGTTTAAAAATATCTAATCATTAATGCATAGATAGTGTGAAGAATATGAACACTAATGTCTCTGTTTGGAATCAGGCTTACAATGGGCCTTGTTAAAGAAGAGAATGTCTAAAAATGATGGCTTAAAAATAATAGCTAATACAGATATTTATAGATGACTAAAGAAGCAGCTATAATAAAGGGATAAAGGTTCTGTAAAATAGTAGCTTTTTAAGGAATCTTTTAGCTCATTTTTTTGACATTTATTAAGAGTAGTTTAAGAAAGACCACATCAATTCTAAATTTTCAAGGTTTATGCTACCTTTTATATTTTACTAGGATAGAAGTACTGTTTATAAATTCATAAAAATGGTCAGTTTCCAAATGGGTAGCTTTTATTTGTGAGCTTTAACCTATACACATATATATAGTTCTTAGTTATGTATTTAATATTACCTGATAGAAGAAAAGGGAACAATCACATGTGAAAAATATATATTCTAGGTAACTGCTTATGATTATAATTAGATATAGTAATAGGCCCCAACAAAGAATTAAGTAATCACACCACTTCACTATCCTGAAATGTCTTAGAAGCAAATCAGAACAGGCATTTCCTCATGACTTGACCAAACAAAATCCCAGGGCATAAAGTACTGGTTAGGCCAGGGTTAGTCCTATCACTGATAATGAAGTCATTCATTGTGTATTCAAATTACCGAGTACTTGTCACATAATTAAGTCCCCAGGCAAAATGTTAGGGATACAATGACCTCAATGAGCATTTTTCTTAAGCTTATTAACTCCTTGCAGAGAAACAGAATGGCCAGATTAGCATGCAATCATTTCTTTTAAAGATAGCTAATTAAATAAAATTAAGATAGGGTAATTAAAATATACTTAATTAGCAAAACAATGGAAAAATTATTCAGTTGATACTCTGATATATAGGTATAGATATTTGCCTAATTTTGGTCAAGTGTTACACTAAAAAGCATATATTGACTATTTCACAAATAAACATTAGATTGTGATTTCATAAATTTTAATATCAAAAACATTTTTAACTCAATTAATTCCTAGTATCTCTAGACCACAAGTTTTTTTGTTTCATGAGTAACTGCTGAGAAAAGCTGAAACACTCTATCAACAATGTCACTATATTACTAATGTAGAACTTTTGGCCCATTATCAAATGGCTTAAAATTTCTTTCAAAATCTAGATTTTGACATTTACGGGAAGCATCACAATAGAGAAGAACAGAATTGAATATAGTTTTTCCTGAAGTCAAGAAAATGATGAGAACTGTCTTCTAGGGAATTCCATTGGTGAACAGAATTAATATTTTATTTCCACAGGAAAAAGAAACATTTTTAATGGCATAAATATAAATTCACAAAACCAATTTGGTTTTGGCAAGAAAATGAAGGCAGACTATTTTTCATGAGTAAGGTGGACATGGGTAGTATGGCTTGCTTTTGAGCTTCAAAATCAAATATAAAGGTTTGAAAAAGCTGAAGTTTCCTATCATATAATTATTTATCTAGGAGTAGTCTGGTTAACTGTGAAGACTGAATTTTCTTTATCACAAAACAGGAAGTTCTGAAATGATCAATTCACTTTACCTTTCAACCTTTTCAAGTAAACTGGAACATCACTTTTAATACTTTTGGAATCCTCTTCTGTTCTTTCCCATACCATTTGAGGAGGGTTGTTCTGTGCTAGCCAGTCAGCTACTTTATTTTCTGGTGCCATCATTCCTGTTTGAATCCCCGGCAGGTCTTGAGTTCCAGGAGAAGACTTCTTGGACTTGTGGCGCTGATCAGAAGTAAATTTTGTCACATGGTCTCTAATAGTTACCTTCCCTGGAGTACTGTCATCAAATTCAATGGTAAATGAAGCATGCCCTGCACCTGCTGTATGGGAACTTGGTGTGTCTTTTGTTGGGATTTCATGAATAGTGCTCTCTGTTATTTGTGATGGCTGCTGAAATTCTTTTGTAGGGATTTCAAAGTAACTTGGTTCCCTACAGAAAGGAAAAAGTACTTCTTCATTTGCAGCTGCAGACTGTTCCTCAACTTGCTTGGCATCTATGCTGCACCCTAATGAAAAAAATAAGAGAAAATTCAAAATATTTGGGAGCTTCTAAAACTTGAAGGAGAATAAATATGGCCATTTGTATTATGCCATGAGACTCGGAAGGCAGATCACAGCCTGGATGAAAATCTGGCAAATGTCACAGAGAAAGAATAATTTTGATTATAAATAGCATTCAGTAACAGAAGATGCAAGATAAGCAGCAGCAGTGACAAAGAACAAAGCAGTTAAGAGACAGACCCTGGCATGGCTAGATCCGTATTTTTTCCAATTTGGATCTAGAAATCAAGGTGCAAAAGAACTGAAATCAAGTGGAGATGAAGATGCACATTCAACATATACATCTAGAGACAGAGAAAAAATATGAATTTCCTTATCAAGTCAGGAGGATAAATTATCTATGAACACAAAGTAGAGCTCTGAAGGAGAACAGGTGCTCATATGAAGAAATAAACATGAAGTCAATATGCAAGTGATGTTCTAGGGGCAATGATTCCACTTACCATTCTTCACCATCACATTTAGAGACATTACTTTTAGAATTATAAAAATAACATTACTGATGTGTGATCACTGCAAGAAGATGGATACATTCTATAAAGAATAAAAGGACTAGAGATAAAACATGTGGTTTGCTTGCAGCATTGCAATCGAAGCAGCAATGTGAAAGAAATAAGGTAAAAATAGAAAATTTAGTTGCCAGCCAAAAATTCTAGAAGAAAATTCATGTGTATGTCTATATAGCAGAATATGCACAAGTGTCAAAAATTCTTGGGAGGAAAGCTGAATTATAAATCTCAGATCAAAACAACCAGAGTTGGCAGAAAAAGTGAGCAATTGCTATCTCAGAAATAAAATAAATATAAAGGTATAAAAATATATGCATAGTATATGTCAATAAAATAGGTAAATAAAATATATAAACAAATGATTATTGAAATGTTTTCTTGTAAGTATGTGTTATTAGTACAAATGCAAGCAATAACTAAATAGATAAATTAAAAAGACTAAACGGCCTTGTTTTTCAGGAAGCAAGAGAACTATGTCCATTATGAAGATCGTAAAGAGTTCAAATGAAAAATATTTCCCTTAAGCTCTCAGAAGATTTCCATTTTTAAACAGACTGATGGAAATACCATGTGCAGATAATTTATTAGGAAGAAAGGCAGTACAGGGAGACTAGGTTGTTTCCAATCATTCCCTAATTAAGTGAAGCAGTATTTGTGGTCTCTTGAAGCATCTTTTCAAATATTGAATCTTGATGGGATTCTTCAGGTGTTGTAATTGATTTCTTGGTAGTACTCTCTGAACATAAACATAAAACTATTTGCTTTTAGGTTATAAGAATGGGACAACAGCACTGCTGTAATCAATGTATGGAACAGGGTATATAGAAAATATCAAGCTCCAGTTCCAAAAAAAAAAAGCCCAACATACAGAAGGTAAACAGAATAACAAAAATGTTTTTCAATGTAAAAAATTATTCTTTACAAAATATACTTAATTTTTCATATAACTAAAAATGTGAAATGTGTTTCAGAAAACAGTCATTAAAGCAAAAATTTAACATGCTATTTGGGAGAAGAAATTATACAATAAGACTAAATAACCTAAAGTCATGTTTTAAATTTCTGTAAGAGTTAATTTATCTTGGGACGCTTGGGTGGCTCAGTGGTTGCGTGCCTCCCTTCGGCCCAGGGCGTGATCCTGGGATCGAGTCCTACATTAGGCTCTGTGTGGAGCCTGCTTCTCCCTCTGCCTGTGTCTCTGCCTCTCTCTGTGTCTCTCATGAATTAAATAAAATCTTTTTTTTTTTAAAGTTAATTTATCTTAATAATAAAATGCCTACTTGCACTCTTTACTCTGAAGGCCTGTCATTTAAAATTCCCATGAGAGGGCAGCCCTGGTGGCGCAGCGGTTTAGCACTGCCTGCAGCCTGGGGTGTGATCCTGGAGACCCAGGATCAAGTCCCACATCGGGCTTCCTGCATGGAGCCTGCTTCTCCCTCTGCCTGTGTCTCTGCCTCTCTCTTGCTCTCTCTGAATGGATAGATAAATCTTAAAAAAAAAAATTCCCATGAGAGTAAACTGCATTAGTCACTCCCATATATTAGTAAACTCATTAATGTTATTTTTAATTTTTCATACACTGGCTTATTTACTATTTATTACAATGTCCATATAGTACAACTGGCTTTTAAGCCTAGCCTATCAGCGAAATGACATTCACTGAGTCATTTATTCTGCTTTGTTCATCCTTCTGGTAACAGGATAATGCTGGCTGGAGATAAAGGGTGGTATAGTTTCTTTCTACCACCCCTTGTATACCCAAATAAAATGAGGTGGCTGAACTACAAAGCAAAACCCACAAAAAGCTGCTCGAGGTGTATAACATTTATCTTCTACTTATCATTCATAATTTAAAGGAATATTTTCCTTCCTTGTGAAGGAAAAGCTCACCGTTAATACTGACATACTTTCAGCATGTTTTCACACTGTAACACATAAATACAGCAGAGATCAAGAGTTGTTGTGCGTCACTATTCTTAAGGTTATCATTCACTGGTCCTACTTCAAAGTCACCTTTATTTACTCCAAGGACTAGAAAAAAAAAGACTTACTAGATAATTTCCCCCAAAATCAGTTATCTAACAACATCAGGTGGCACATGCAGCATTTTAGGACCTGATGACTGTAACGAGGCAGGAAAGTAGCAAAGAGATCTGCAATCAGATAAATCCTGTTTCTGTCGGTCTTCAATTCTCATTTTCCTCATCAAAAATGATGCCATGTATCCATCAGATTGTGATGATGATCCAAGGAGGTTAAGTATTAAGGGGATCCCTGGGTGGCGCAGTGGTTTAGCGCCTGCCTTTGGCCCAGGGCGTGATCCTGGAGACCTGGGATCAAGTCCCACATCGGGCTCCTGGTGCATGGAGCCTGCTTCTCCCTCTGCCTATGTCTCTGCCTCTCTCTCTCTCTCTGTGTGACTATCATAAATAAATTAAAAAAAAAATTAAAAAAAAAAGTATTAAGTGAGATAATCTGTTACCCAGAACAAGGCCCGGCACAAATAAACATCTCCCTCTTTTCCTCAATTCTCCAACATAGCTAAGAGTCAGGAAAATAACTAAACAAAAAATTCTAACTCTTAAAAACTTAAGAGAGATTCAACGGCACCTATACTTCCATGTTCATGACCTTTACTAATTGGGAGGTCACTTAAGAGCGTTTTTACTATCTGCTCAGATACATGAAGCAAACCTGCAATAAGATTAAGGTAAGACATACAGCACTGGGAAATAAGAATCAGATGGCAGAGGTGAGACAAAAAGTAAGAGCTCATAATATGGGTCAGAACCACAGCTGTCCAGAACCCTTCAATATATAGAGCCAACAGTCCCACATCCCTCAGTGGCCACCAAGGACATCACTGTAATGTATCACATCAGGAACTGATACTCATCATGATGATTGGGTCATTAACCAGAAACTTAAATTATAGTTAGCCTTCTCCACTTAAGAAAGCAGTGATATGGATAATTCATTTAATAGAAATTTAGAGAATGATTAAACTCTTAAAAGAAACTGTCAATTGTAAAAAAGTTCAGTCATCTGAAAAATTCATTATGTGAAGGAATTCATTTCTCTGAAGATGATCAAAACAGATCACATGCGGACCTACTATACTTGGGAAGTGTAGGCCTACTAGAAAAATCATTGGGAGTCTTCTAAATTAATATTGAAAATTATTATTATTATTTTTATTTTTAATATTGAAAATTAAATAGCTCTCCTGTCTCAGAACACTAACAGACCAGATTCTGGAAATTTGTGAATTTAATATCCGTTCATCTTCAAAATCTATTTTTTATACTAAATTAATACACTACATATCATAATATTTTGTGTATACTGATATTTTGTTATAATCTCAACTGCTAGATATTTAAAGCTAACTGGTTATACTAGAATTAATTATGTTTATCTGAATCAGAACAGCAACTGGTGATAATATCCTCAAGTTCTTAGGGTACTTTATGATTGTGCCCCACCTTGTGGGAAACCTTATAATATACATAATCCAGAAAAACTATACCTTTCATTCTTCTGTACTAAATTAAGTAAAATATTCAATTAATTCAAGATGATAAAGGCTATAATGATAATAAGGCATTCATCCAGCTTACAACATATATCCAACCTGGCATATTCGAGTACCTCAAATAACAAAAACCAGGAAACATCTCTTGCGAAAAAGGATTCACAACTGGAAAGTTTCCATATTTAGTGTGATTTGATTAAAATCAATGTAAAAGAGCCAGAAATCTATTCCTCACATTTGCAACACTTTAAAGACCTTTACCTGTTACCTAAATAAATGTTTAAACCATGTCAGCAGATAGAAGAGCACACCGATAGCAAAATATGAGGACAAAATTTCCTAATAGGACTAAAAATATTCATACAATTTCAGGAGAATTTGGTAGCTCCAGCATACATATTTGCTTCCAGGGTTTTTTAAGCTATAAGAGTAAGTCTGTAGGAGATTCTAGATACATGTGGACCCACTGAGAGGGACAAAGGAAATCAGTAAGTAGCACATACTCTATTACCCTTTCTGAAATGTTCACCTCTCCTAATAATTACTAATATTTTACATTCTAAAAATTGGTGACCAAGAAGCAAATCACTTTGTTTTTACAAGCACATGCTTAGAGTATAAACGAATCACTTATATTTCATAATTTGAAACATTTGATAAAAACAATTTTGAAATGATCAAATTAAATAAGATTTAGTATATATCTTCATACTGATCTATGATCTCTATTAATATCATAAGTTAATTCAGGTCAGTAAACTGTTCCCTTTATCCTAGATTTTAAGAAACTGCAAGTAATAAATGTGACATAAGGATATCCTCACATTAATGTAAGAAAGCAGAAAAGACCTTCACAAGGCCCTTAACCTGCTGAATCTGGCTGAGTTCTTTGAGCTACTTAACACAAGACATAAATCACTTAATTCCTGCTCACTCAAAAATAACCCCAAGATTATGAGACAGCGTTTGTCATGGGGCAAAAATGACACTGAGACAGGCCATATGAGCTGATAATCATAAGAATTCAGTTTCATTCACTCAGATGATGATAAGGGCAAACAGTCTGAGACAGAGGGCTGAGAAAGGGGGAGAAACTGACTCCAGTGATGCCAGTGCAGAGGTGCACAAACCAGCCCCAAATGGCCACAGTTATTTTAGCCAGAAAATTTCCTTCCTGCTTAGTCTCAGGGAACATTTCTGTTATTTGCATCTGACAGTATGCTAAATTATACTAAGTATTAATATTTCGTATTTCTAAGCTTGGACATGAAGAAAACTGCTGGTGGACAGCACCAAGGAAGCAATGATAGGAATTTATCTGCAAAGTTGACAACTTCAGTTTGCGGCACTTGTAAAATCGAGTCCATAAAGCCAGCTTTCTTAGACTTGTATCCT
This sequence comes from Vulpes vulpes, assembly GCF_048418805.1. Lineage (NCBI taxonomy): Eukaryota > Metazoa > Chordata > Mammalia > Carnivora > Canidae > Vulpes > Vulpes vulpes. The sequence continues at coordinate 126,118,042 of NC_132792.1, read as the reverse complement.
GGCAAAATCAGAGCATATTTTAAAGAACAGTGTTCTTGGGCAGCCTGGGTGGCACAGCAGTTTAGAGCCGCCTTTGGCCCAGGCATATCCTGGAGGCCTGGGATGGAGTCCCACGTGGGGCTCCCTGCATGGAGCCTGCTTCTCCCTCTGCCTGTGTCTCTACCTCTCTCTCTCTGTTTCTCATGAATAAATAAATAAAATCTTAAAAAAAAAAAGTCTTACTTATCTTGTACAACTAGGGTCAAAGGCAGAAAACTGAGAAGAGTTCTGAAGGAATCTATCTTTGACTCAGAGTCAGACTTGGTTTTCCATACTGCTAGGTTTCCTGGTACCCATATTTGATTTCTCCTGTTCTGGATCCTTATCTGCCATTATCATGGAAACTGGCTGTTTGACCCCTCGGTATTGATGTCTTTGCCAAAGTCCTTATGTAACAACTGATACCTCCGTTTATTTCCTAGAAATCTTGATTTTCTGGCTTATGGGACACTTAGTTCATCACTAAATCCCTATAGCAACAAAAGAATATGTTCCTTGACTATTAATGTGACCCAGAACGATTTTTTCATTCTAGCTGCTGAATTCAGCTAATCATGTTGCTACCCTATCCCAACAAATAAAGCACATTGAGGTCTTAAAAAAGTTTGAATTTCATATATCCCATTTCTGAACATAACAGAAACTCTTGATTTAAAGATATGATTACATGCCTGTAAATCTAATGAAACACACAAAATTAGTTTGTGCCTACTATTTTGGTCTAATTGAAACATTTTAATAATTATTTTAAAATACTTTAAATGCCCAGTTATATTATTCATCTATTTTCCTTGTTTTAATCTCATAAGCTGGAAAAATATTTTAAATAAAAATGATATGGAATTCATACTTTAAGTGAGAAATACTCATAACAAACTTACAATGACAATATTATTAAGATACTCACAACATTTTTTATTAAAGAATAGTAGATATAGATCTCTTTTCAGGGTTGCCAGATTTTTGCTTAGATTACAAATTCTTCCCAAAATACCCAATGAATGTAAGCCTGAGCTTTTCCTTACCTGCTGTTCCAGTTTCATGACTTTTTTCTTCGGCTTTGCCATTTGACTTGAAAGCCCTCTGATCCTCCACTTCATCATCTCCCCACCATGATGGCTGCCCGTATAAGGGAGTGCCCCGGGGCATGGCAGAAATGTCTGGAAAGAGGTTAAAAAAAAAAAAAAAAAGGAATCTGTCTAAAGCATATAAAACACACAAAAAAAACCCACAAAAAACAAACATGCTTTTGCAGAATGCTAGAACTGCCTGGTTAATTTATTAAATAAAAAAAAAAAAAAGTACAGTCTATATAGTTGAAAAGTACTGTAAGTTGAAAAATTTGTTATTTGTGTAAGACCTTATTCAGTGTTGGACATGACTAAATAAATTACATTTTGCATTGGCTAATACCTAAGTAATGCAAACTGCGTTAGCCTAATAGCTTTTTGTTAAGGCGCAATCAGGTTTTTGGTATACAGAAATGGCTCATCAAGTAAGTCTAAATAAAAAGACAAAACTAAAGTAAATTTTGGTGTGAATGACCATTAAAAATATTTTTTAAAGCCCAATGGCAATACAGAGTAACTACATTTAAACCAGCTGTGTAACATGATTAGATTTATATCTGAGCAAATCTGGTAATACCTATTAATTTAAAAAATTGTTTTTTGCACGAATGGGATTATTTATGTAGAGCGGTTCCTGGAACACGATAAATATGCTAATTATTATGACATAACGTCACTGGATATTTCCTTTTAATTCATGTCAGTTATTATAACATAAAAAAGCACATAACATGAGATAATAGTAATACTGTAAACTAGATTTACCTCCCTCAAATATTTAAACATATTAAACACACCTACATATAACTGCCATATATAATTATGTGTTATATAATGCTTTCTACTGAAAGCATTGCCTGTATTAAATTCCACTCTAAAACTGTCATTATTTTTATAATCAATATGGACCTGGCCAAGTTTTTTAGAACAAAGCATGCACTTTCTTCATAATCAAGTATGTTATTTTCAAAGAGGTTAACTTACCCATGGCTTTTTCCTCAGATTTTAGTACTTCTGTGGCTTTGTGCTGCACTTCAGTTGAAGTATCTGCCACCTTTGAATCTATGCTTTTGGCACATGCAGATTTTGATAATTCTGATTCTGAAGATTTTTGGGACAACTGAAGCTGAATGGTAAATTTCTCGTGCTATAAAACATTTAAGAATGAAAGAGAAACATGTAGGAGTGAAATCAACTCTAGCAAATGACAGGCTTACAAAAGAAATAAGTAATAATTTTTACCTTTAGAGCTTCTTCAGGGACCCTCATTTCTCCTCGGACTACAGTGAAAAGATTTGTATGTAGACAGAGCTAAGGAAGAATATAATTTCCAAATTCTGATAATCAAGCTTAAAGTGATCAAAAATACTTTCGAAACTGTCCTATTTTCAACAGGTAATTACAACAGAAGCATTATATTCTCTTTAAGAGTTAAATGCTACAATATGCCCATAACCATGAGACTTTAATTTTTAAATACTAGAGAAAATCTTAAAATCTAGCAAGTAATTCTAAACTTCAGCAATAATGGCCTTGGTGAAGCAAATAACTGGGTAATTACAGCACAAAAGATATTTTCAATTCTAAAAAAAACAAATACTATGACTGCAAAGAAAAAGTACCTGGATCAAATTATATTGATAGTTAATCACAAAAATGTGAAAGGAAGTATCTCATCAGTGATTACCCAAAAGTAAATCCTGAAAGAATTTGATTACTCAGACTTCACAAGCATTGATAAAAATGAAGTTCATTTTCAAAGTGCAGAAGAAATGCTATAATAAGGGTCCTTACAACAACCACAATCGCCCCTTTCCTGAGGCATTGCAATCAAGGTCGTATTACATTAACAAACAACTGATTCTATAAAGATTAGAACCAAGTGCTAGATATAATGAATGCTTTCATTATTATGCCAAAAAGAACAATGCCTCTGTATATTAAAGAACATCTTTCACTACACAGTAGAGGTCATATTTCCCACCATTTCTTAACCCTGTACTGAAAGGACTTTTATAACCATGTACTAAAATTCTATAATCCTTTACCAATTCATAGCACCCTATGACTTCAAGGGTAGAAAGCTATAATTATCACAACCGTTTGGAGTAAAAATAGTTCCCACACATAAGGAGCAACAAACTTGCAAATGAGTATTTAACTTTTATTTCTACTCATTAGAATAATTAAAACTCAGAATTTGAGGGGAGTTGTAAAGAGCTTTGGGGAATATATGGTTTAATTCCATGAACTGGTCCTCCTATTTTATATAGGGAACTTGAGGACTGTAGGGGCAGAACCTAAAACAACCTAGTCAGCTGAATCCCAGTTCAGGGTTCCTGTAGCTGTGAAATATTAGAATTTTCCTTTTTTGTTAGGTACACACGCAGATACATGTTTTCTGATATAGTTAAAATATATATATTTTGTAATAATTTCATACTTAATGAAAAACAGGTCCAATAACTTTGTTTTACCCCCAAGAAACACATTAACCCCTGAAGAATATTCATAGCATTCCTACATTTCCAATGGAAAACAATGTCTCAAAAAGAGTAAAAGCCATTTCCATTTCCATTTTTGCAGTAGGAAACACAATAACTGTACCCTGAGGATTTTCTGGTACTTCAAGTTTATTCCTAAGAGTATTCTAGGTTATTCCCCAAGGCTAGTCTGGGGTATTGTCTTTAGACTTTAGACTCTTAAAAGATCAGGAAAAGCTTCAGAGAGGCCACATTTCTTGGCATCAAACACTTTACCTTCCAAAACAGTTTGTGTGTGTGGAACCAAAAATATCAAGGATCCTCTTGTTTGGGTCATGAATTTACCTAAGAACCTGGTAGCATGAGATTTTGAGACTGCCCTAGTCCCTACTTTTATCTCCAAAGCTATCATCTTTCTAATGGTATAGACTCCGGTTAACTGTTAATCTAAAAAAATGACTAAGTAAGATACAATTACTCCTGTTGTCAGTTAAAAATATACGATATGGTATAACAGTCACGTTGATTATATCTGAATAAAAAAGTTACAAAAACTTTAAATTCTTGCTTATTAAAAATCATTTGAAGACACCTGGGTGGTTCAGCAGTTGAGCATCTGCCTTCAGCTCAGGGCATGATCCTGGGATCCAGGATCCAGTCCCGTATTAGGCTCCCTGCATGGAGCCTGCTCTTCCCTCTATGTATCTGCCTCTCTCTCTTTCCAGGATCCAGTCCCGCATTGGGCTCACTGCATGAAGCCTGCTTTTCCCTCTGCCTAGATTTCTGCCTCTCTCTCTCTGTCTCTCATGAATAAATAAAATCTAAAAAAAAATATTTGTAGGTTATTTCCCTATTGCTATTCTAAAAGTCTTCCCTGAACTCAATTTATTCAACAAATGTTTATCTAAAAGTGGGGTCAAAGAAACTCATCAACATACTAGCAAAGTGCTCTATGACATCCTCCTTTATCTAAATGACAAAGCGAACTAAAAGGAGAACAAAAATTTCAACAGTTTTGGTTACTCCTAGGACCTTAAAAATACCAGGTGTCAGATATTCACTGTGAACTCATCTTTCAAAAATCATTTTAAAAATTAAGTCACTAAGTTGTTTCACTGAGGCAATTCCAAGCACTTACATAAGAAATTCAGTATTACTTATGAGCTTTAGTTGCTTGGGACAAGATTTTCGTTTTTTAAGTTTCAAAAAGTGCTGTATTCTCAAACAATTTAATTACAATATTCTCTGAAAAACTATATACTAAAAAGAATGTGACTCTCATGAAGACACTAGATGTCACAATATATGAGAATATTTGAATACAATTACTTTATACAGTGGAAGAATGGGGGGGGAAAGCATTCTTTTTGGATCTTCTCCTTAGAAATATGGGACATTTGACTATATTCAATACTGAAATACAGTATTTTATGTTAAAATAGACTGCACACTATATTAACAATGCAGGTCCTAGGAGATGCTAAAGCTTTTTTAAAAAGTTCATGACAGAAAGCCTCCCAAGTGGAAAATTTTATTTCTACTAGTTTACATTTGTCTACATCATCAGAAAGATGCATCATTGGGCAGCCCCGGTGGCTCAGCAGTTTAGTGCCGCCTTCAGCCCAGGGCATGATCCTGGAGATGGGGGATCAAGTCCCACATCAGGCTCTCTGCACGGAGCCTGCTTCTCCCTCTGCCTGTGTCTCTGTCTCTCTCTCATGAATAAATAAAATCTTAAAAAAAAAAAGTATTTTATTTTAGTAGGTGAATACCTTGACCAACTTTTAGAAAACCTTGTTTTATAAGAACACAATTTTTAAACAAATGCTTTTAACTTTTCTTCTGTGACATTATTCCTTATTTACTAGCTCACCTCAATTTCTTAAAAATTTAGTTCTTTCAAGCTTTGAGAAACGTCCTCCATTTTTGAAATCTGGAGAGTGGGTTCATGTTTTCTTGCAGATATCAATCACATTAATCAGGAAGGATTTTAACTCCTCTAAATGAAGATAAAATCCTTGATTTTTAGTTCTGTTTTATCCCCCTCTTAATCATTTTAGCAGTCACAATTGGGACCTAAGCACCCAGTGCCACATGTAATATTCCAAGTACATAAATAAATAAATCATGATCTTGAGAGCTATGATAATGATCTTTACTTTGCTTCTAATATGATTAATCAATCATTTTGTGGCCCATTGTTATGGGAATAGACTTCTTTGGGAAAAAGAACCTCATTAAAAAAAATCAAGGTCCTAGATTCTTATACTGACTCACATGACTGGGATGGTGAGGATTTTGAGATTTATGGTATATAAGTAATATTTAAATAATTTTCCATTGAACATGGAAACCATACCATATTCTAGTTTTCCTCCTAGTTCACCAGTGATTCTGTTAATCCTTTTTAACTGGTTCCTATCTTTCCCACCTCTTCATATTGGAATGTACCAAGTTTCAGTCCTTGGACATCTAACCTATCTATTTTCACTCCTGTGGCTGATATCATTTAGTCTTAAGATATTAAGTATTATTTAGACTATGGATATGCCCAAATTTTTGTCTCTAGCCTATACCTCATCCCTTGGATTTAATCTGTATATTCAGAATGGCCAAAATCAAATTCTTAGACTCCTGTTTCTGGCCAAGACAGAGAAAAAGGAACCAGATTTACTCTCTCACCTGAAGCAACCAAAAAAATCGACAAAATATTATAAAACAATGTTTTCCAAGATAACCAACATCAGGTAACAAAAGAGTGATTCCTGAGTGAGGAGAAACAAATCGAGGGGAGTCCAATCACTGTTACCAGCTCATTACCTTAAGGGAGCTTCCAGATCACATTGTAAGAAGAGGTAATCTGGGCAAAGCCCGGCAGGTTCTCTGAGCTGTGAAGGAAACAGGGTTGAGAGTCTGGGGAGACCAAGGTGACTAGAGTTCATGGGACTGAGTAGTGAAGAGAAGAGAGCTGCACAGAAAAAAGAATTTCAGATATTCTGAGGATCTTGCCCAAGTATTCAGTTGAGTACTGATTAGTAATGGATGTGAGAAAGCTACCTAGGTCTGGGGCAAAAACTATCTAACAGTATTATAGGTAATAGTGCCCAGTGCTCAAGTACGGCCAGGAAGAGTGTCTGTTCCTAAAAGCCAGGTGGGAAAATATCATGAATAATGAGTCATTGGATGAAGGAGAGGTCACAATTTTTTTCTGTAAAGTGCCACAGAGTAAACATTTTAGGTCTTTGGGACCATATGATCTCTGCTGCAACTATTTAACTCTACTGTGATAGTCCAAAAGAAATATGTGAATGAGTGGGCATGGCTGTGCTCCACTAATCCTTATTTACAAACATGGGCTGGGGGCCAGATTTGTCACTGGGTTTGCTGACCTCCACAGTAGAGTATACAGAAAGGTCTTACCTCCATAGTGGGGAATAATTAGTCTCAAACTAAGCTTAGAAGTAAAAACAGATCTTAAAAGCAAGACCCAAAGTGATAAAACTTTCCAAGTAACCTTGTCCCAGAACAAAGCTTAAAATATGTATAGGAATACAAAAATATACATGCAATACTCAACAAACTTGCAATGCCATTCAATCAAAAATTACTTTGCATGCAAATTAAATCAATTAAAACCGATATAGAACTGACCAAGTGTCAACAAAAAGTTATAACCATATTCTGTATGTTCCAAAAGTAGTACCTTGGGAGGTATCAAATACGAAATCCAAACTGAACTTCTAGAGATGAAAGCTATACTGCACGGATTAATGGCAGATTAGACACTGCCAAAGATAAGATCAGTGAACTTAAAGACAGAGTAGTAATAACAATCCAAACTGGAATACAGCAATGATTAAAAAATAATAAATAAACAGAATATCAGTAAGCTGAGCAACATTAAGTACCCTAACAATATTTAATTAAAGTCCTTGAAGGAAGTGAGGAAGGCAAAATAGTATCAGGAAAAATAATGGTTGAAACTTTCTAAATTTGATTAAAACTATAAACCTACAGATCCAAGAAACTTAACAAACTTCAAACAGGGAAAACATGAAAAAACTACACCAAGGCAGATGATAGTTGAATTGCTCAAAACCAGGGATAAAGGGAAATAATCCAAGTGAGAATACAGCAAAGCAACAACTTTAACATACTGAAAAAAGAAATGCCACCTACAATTCAACACCCAGCAATAACTGTTTTCAATAGATAAGGTGAAATACTTTTCCAAACACATGAAAGCAGAAAGAATTCATCACCAGCAAAACCATACTACAAAGAATGTTAAAGAAGTCCTGAGCAGAAAGAAAATGATACCAGATGAAAACATGGATCTATAAGGAGGAATGAAGAGCAGGAGAAATGATATTTATATTGGTTTAAGATGTGAGTACAATGCACATAAAGATAGAATATATTTTTCTTATTTAAATCTCTAAAAGATAATGGACCTTTTGCTCATGACGATGTAGTAAGCTGTAATATATCTAAAAATAAAAATTTGACAATCATAGCACAAAGGTCAGGACAGAAGAAATGGGAAGTATACTATATATTATAAGGCTCTTACACTGTATGTGAATAGATTTAATGTCACTTGAAAATACAGCTTAAAAGATGTAATTACAAATCTTGAAGCAACCACTAAAATAGAAAAAGTTATAGCCAATAAGCCAACAAAAGACAGAAATGGAATCCTATAATATGTTCGAATAAGCCAAAAGAAATTAGGAGAAAAAAGAAAACAAAAAACCGATGACTCAAACAGAATGTAAGTATCAAGATAATAAATTTAAATCTATCATCTTGAGCCTGGATGGCTCAGTCATTTAGGCATCTGACTGCTGTTTTAGGCTCAGGTCATGATCTCAGGGTCGTAAAATCAAGTCCCACCTCATGCTCCACACTCAGTGTGGAGCCTGCTTGAGATTCTTTTCCCTTCCTTCTCCCTCCAGCTCTGCTCCTCCTGCTGTGTGCACTCATTCTCACTCTAAAATAAAATCTTACAAAACAAATAAAAAAAAAAACCCTCTAACTACATCATTAATTACATTAAATGTGAATGACCTAAATTCCCAAATGAAGGCAGAAATTCTCAGACTGAATTAAAAAAGTTAGACCAACTATAGGATGCCCACTTTAAATGTAAAGATACAAATAGGTTAAAAGTAAAAGAATGTAAAATATTCCATGCTAACACTAATTTAAATAAATAAATAAAGCTGGAACAAAGATATCAATGTCCAAACAAGTCATATTTTGGAGCATAGAACACTGTCTTGAATAAAGCAGGTCATTTTATAGTAATAAGTGAGATCAATTCATCAAGAAGGTATTTTAATCCTACATGTTTATATACTTAAAAACTAGATTTCAAATTACATGAAACAAAAACTTCTGCAAAAAGAAATAACAAAGACTAATCCATAATTACAGGCTGAAATGTTAATACCTCTCTCTCAATAACTGACAAGTAGACAACTAAATTGGAAAATATTGAGGATGTGAACCAAGTTGGCCTGACAACAGAACATTTCACCCAAAAACAACAGAATGTACATTCTTTTCAAGTACATACAGAACACTTATCAAGACAGATGAGGTATATTCCAGGTCTATTCTAGATCACAGAACAAGTCTCAGTAAATTTGGAAGGATTTGAGACATATAAAGTATGTTCTCTGACCACTATGGAATTAAATTAGAAATCAGTAACAGAAAAGCTCCGGGAAAATCTCCAAATTATTTTAACAAACTTACAACCTACATTTAAAAATCAGGAGAAATTAGAAAGTATTTTGAATGTTAAAGCAGTACTTAGGAGAAAATTTATAGAACTAAAAGCCTATAAAAGAAAAAAAAAAAGACCTCAGCTTTCACATCTAGAAAAAATAAGGGATGAAACCAAAGAGAAAACAGTAACAGATAAAATTCAGTTAAACCAAAAGCTTGAGAAGATTCTCCCTATTTTCTCCACAAAATCTGCTCTACCCACAGAATTAACTGTTGGTTAATGGTGACTTGCTTTTTTTCTAATTGCTAAAATGAACTGTGAAATCTTGGGATTCAACCTTGAACTTTGTTTTATTCTACTTCCAGTCTAATCAAGAATGTTACTGGATTCATCTTCAAAATATTTCCAGAATCCAAACATTTGTAACTACTTCTTCTTCTGTCACCCAGCTGCAAACCTCTATGATTGTTCCCTTGGGACTACTGCCACATCCTCCTAACTGGTCTCCCTCTTTTTGCCCCTGCTCACTTCTATCCATCCTTAGTCTTTTTTTGAACAAGAGTAGCCAGAGGATCTTTTTACATATGTAAGTCATTATCATGTCACTCTTCTGATCAAACTCCTCCCTCTAAATGGCTCCCCATTTCACTTAGAATAAAAGTCAAAATCCATAGAATGGCATATTAGGGCTGTTAGGTCCCCCTACTCATATTTTCCTACTCTTTACTGGTCCCAGCAACAAAGACTCTTATGGCCATTCCTCAAACATACCAGACAAATGTGTTCCTGTTTCAAGTTCTTTGCATTCAACTCTTTTGCCTGAAGAGCAGATATTTCTCCAGATATCCATATAACCAGCTTCTTTACTTTCTCCATATCTTTGAATGTGGGCTTCATAAATATCCTTTTTTAAAATTATAACTTCTTACTTGCCACCACTAGCTCTCTGTATCCCCCCATTCACACTTTTTCTCCTTAGAACTTACCATCCTCTTTTATTCTTTTTGTGTGTGCTGCTGTCAGCTCCCTCCAACCCCATTAAAATATAAATTTCATGAGGACACAGACAGGTGGGTCTGTTTCACTAACCAACCATATTTTCAGACCATGGGGACAGGGGTCTCCTGGCACACAGGAGACATTTAATAGCTGTGAAGTGAATGATCTTACACTTGTCTGCTACATTTCAGGCCACCTGGAGCCTTATTAGCTCTTTCTGAAGTTTATCTTGATTACTGCAGTGTTTTATTATCTCTCATGAATTTACAGTCATTTCTTAAACTTGGGCATTTCACTACTGGCTTCCCCAAATCACTTAAATCTCTTTAGTTAGAAAAAATACTTGCAGCAGATAAATTTTGTTTCCTCGTTCTACCTCAATTCATGGTAAAATGTTCTTTCTGCTGCTGTGACATTTTAATAATATGTGGAGTTTTCCACTCCAAGGTTTAGCAGTTTGTAGAATGGTTAACTATTAAGCTTAATTTTAATATGAATAAAGCACAATAATTACTTCAGTCTGGTACAGCCAAATATAAAACAAGTATAACATATAAAATTTGTTTTAAAAATGTCATCCCATATAATAAAATTTCTGCCATGGTAACAGCCCAAAGTTTGCTATGTATAGTACTTAAAAATCATAAGCAATGTGAGATGCTATTTTAAAATAATAAAGTTAAGTAGGCCTACCCTGAGGATCTGGAATACCAGCTCTGGTTCAACTCTGACTTAGAACTCTGAAACAGTCCTTTGGAACAAAACATTTGTCCCAGCAATTTCAGAAAGACATATTATGAGTCAATACATAAAAAGGAGATACTAGTTCGCTAATAAAAAATCACTATACAAAGTGTAAAAGCAAGAGTTACTTCTCAGTAGTTTCTTCTTGATTTCAAATTCAAAGTAAATGGTAGAGAGTTTATTGAAACTCAGATTTCTTGCTATTTTCTTATGTTTTGAAACAGCTATGGTCAAATGGCTTAAGGATGTATTAAATTCAAAATATATTTATATTTACTGTTTGATGTAACATCTTAGGTGAAAAATGGCCCATGAATCAAAGCTTTAATGTTCATTCGTAGTCATTTAATGTGGTTGGTATTTCTAAAAGGATTTAAAACATACAACTCACAAGTATTAATATTTAATGGTTTCACTCTTCACATGTTCCTTCGCTCCACAAGTATAAGGTTTATATGATATGCTACAAAAACACTTTTCACCAATTTTAAGTTAAATAAAAAAACCAGTTATGCTTTAATAACAATTTTAAAGTGTTAGTACATTTACTTTATCTAAGCATCAAGTCCAGATAACTGAGACTACATTTTCTATGCTACAGTAATAAAGTCCATCTAGGCTGCCAATACACATTTAACACATTCTTCAATACTGAAATCCATATAAATGTAGTAACTGAAAAAATGAAAACAGAAGAAAAGCATTCAGTATAATATGGAATATTTGTATTTTAATAAAATTTAGTCCTTTACTACAGAGTTTTTTGCCTTGCATGAACAGAAATGTTTTATGCTTCTTCAATCAATCTTGTCCCTTCTCTTTGCTAGTGGTTCTTTACCCTACTGTAGGAAGGACAAAGTCATGTCCTTGTCCGGTTCTTAGGATCCTATTTTTATTTATTTATTTTTTTAAACATTTTAAGTAATCTCTACAACCAACATGGGGCTCGAACTAACAACTCCAAAATCAAGAGTTGCATGTTCTACTGACTGCGCCAGCCAGATGCCCCTAGAATCCTATTTTTAAACAGAAGAACCTGAAATACACACTAACTGCATAATTAACCTAAGCAGGGAGTGCAGGTCTCAGATTTAGGATACAGGAAAATCTGAATTAAATAGGTAATAGAGATAGAACTCATAAAACAGAGTAAAGGTATGAATGGAAAAAAGGGTAGGGATAAGTTCTTACACCCCTCTGAGGAGATCGATCTGTGCCATGACCATCCAAACAACAACAACAAAATCCCTGGTCTGGGCTAATATTAAACATCCCCTGTCCTCTCCCTGTTACATTCTCCTATACCGAAATTATATATGTAATACCACTTCAGGGAAATCTCTACTGAAAGTAAATGGGGCGGGAAGGGGGGAAGAAGGCTGAGTCTATCAACTTTTCTAGGATTACTTTTAGGAATAGACAGACTGACCAAAAATATGTATGTATTATTTTTAAACATGTATTTCAGTTTGGGAGAGCAAAGAGACTTCTAGTACGCCTCCACTACAAATTTTTACATCTCAAGAAATGTTAATTTACACCAGAAAAGATTTTTGAATAAATTTAATAAATGCACAAAATCATACAAGGATATCATAACCAAATCTCAGCTTATCTTCAAGTTTCAAGGTGATATAAGTCTGTTCTGGAATCCTTACATCATTCACAAAAGTCTACAAAGAGAGAAAAAGATGTTAAGTTATAAAAAGATGTTAAGTTATATATGGAATATTAATTATTACCTTTCACACAAATACTCAAACCATATTATACTTAAAAGTACATTAGATATGGTGGCTAACACAGCTTGTGTATCATAAAATGTGTGCAATGCATCTTATAAGCTGATAAATGATTTCATACCAAGCCTTTTATTAATTACTGTAACACACAAAGAACCAGATTGCAGTCCCTCTAAGTCTACCATGCTGCCAAGACAAATTCAGGCACCCAAAAATGATGCTAAGAAAAGCTCCTAATTTGAAGCTAGCAAATTGTAAAGGGTAAAGTACTAAACTCTTGATAGATCATCAGGATTCACTGGACTCAATTTTAGTTTTTTTGGACAATTCTAACTATTTGTGAGGCTTGATAATAATTTTATTTCTTTAATTCTTAGAATTCTTCCAAAGAACAAAAAGTTTACTTTAAAAAATGGAATAAAACTCGTATTTTCTATTTTACAATTGCCATGAGTCCTTTTGACCCTTTTATGACTCTAATACACTATGGGATTTTACTGACCTTACTTTTCCCTTTTTCTTAAAACACTGGTATTTCATCATCCCCTCATCATTTTGTCACTACTCATCAGTGATTTCTAACTGTGCCAAATATGACCAAAATAATAAGAAAACAGAATAATGGAATTACCTAAAACCCTACTATCCAACAGAAATACACTGCAAACCCCAAATGCAAACCACACATATACTCTTAAGTTTTCTTTCTTTCTTTTTTTAAAGATTTTATTTATTTATTCATGAGAGACCCAGAGAAAGAGGCAGACTCAGACAGAGGGAGAAGCAGGCTCCACACGCAGGGAGCCCGATGTGGGACTCGATCCCAGGACCCTGGGATCACACCCTGAGCCGAAGGCAGACGCTCAACCGCTGAGCCACCCAGGTGTCCCAATCTTAAGTTTTCTAGTAGGCACAATAAAACAGAAAATAAAAAAGATGAAAATAATTTTAATACTATATTTTAACCTAACCCATATATCCAAAATAGTACTATTTCAACAAATAATCAATATAAAAAGTAATAAGATATTTCATGGTTTTTAAAAAATTTTTTAAAAGATTTTATTTATTCATGAGACACAGAGAGAGAGAGAGGCAGAGACATAGGCAGAGGGAGAAGCAGGCTCCATGCAGGGAGCCTGATGTAGGACTTAATCCCGGGTCTCCAGGATCAGGCCCTGGGCTGAAGGTGGCACTAAACCACTGAGCCACCAGCGCTGCCCTTTTTTTTTGTTTGTTTTGACTAGCCACTTTTGAGTGCTTTCAAGGGCTAGTGGCTACTGTAGTGGGAAGCCCAGGACTAGAAGGACAATGTAGTAAACCACTCCTGCTGCTTCGACCTTCACTTTATTTCCTGTGTTGCCTACAAAACTGTATCATCTCTCCAAGAAAATGTGATACACATCTGGCAACACTGTCTTTGTCCTTCTCTTTTATAAGTTACTAAAGAGCACTACTGAGGATTCAGAATTTCTCACTTAACAATCCATAAAGGCAAAGAGAAGAAACAGGATGGTATTTCACAATTATAAGATGAACACAATGACAGCAGAGCTCTAGACTATATTAATAGTGATAAAACTGATAATAATGTAGCAGAATATCAGACCATGAGTCTTCAGATAAAGCTAATCCTAGATGAATTTTGTCTAATGTAAGTAGTAGTAAAAGAAGATTGTTTTCAAGGAGAAAAAGGAAATAGGGTATTTTTCATTTAGTTAGCCTTTCACTAAGAAGAATCATGCAATTATTTCTCAATAAGAAATTGAATTATTCTGTATTTTAAATTTTCACAGCATTCTTTTGTCTTTGATGTTTGTTTTTCAATAATTATTTAAGTTTCTAAGTGGACAAATGCCCAAGGCAGATATCTACACAAAGGTAACTAGAAGAAAAGATATCAATAGAAATAAACTTACTAATAATCTTCTGTTAATAAGGCTAAAACTAAAAAATGTTTTACAGTTATGGAAGATAGCTATCATCTTAATCAAATTTTAAGCTGTCAAAGTCTTTAAAATAATGCATTTTGACAATACAATGTAAGAAGAACCAGAAATAATAAGCTAGAACATCTATTATGTACTTGAAATCTGAAACAAACGTTTATAAAATGGATATATATCCCAGGTATCCCTGGACAACCGATGAACATACCCATTTTATATATTATGTACTTTTCAAAAGAAAAATAATGAAAATGTGAGTTTGTCAGGATTAATTTTTTATTAAAATTTCTATTGTTTTTCATTATCCTTTTATCCTTACTTCTGCAAACTATTTGTAAAAAGACTTACAGAGTCGACTAGACACAGATAGTAAACGGTGATGATTATTTTTCCTGACACACTAGAAGTTAAAGACTTGGAATTTGCTAGATTCATAGAACACAGAATACTGTTATACTTAATTGCCCAGAATGAAAATATATGAATATCCAGGTTTTCTTCTGATCAGCTGAAACTTTAAAAATTACTTTTTCCTTTTGAGTTCCATTTTTTAAATCTTATATTTTATTGGATTTGAGATGGCCAGGATACCCTGGTTTGGGAAAGCTCCCTCCATCATGAGGAAGTTTAGAAGGGTCCTGAATGACACATAGTAAAATATATAAGGAAATTATGTTGTTATGGTCAAATACTCAAATTCCTACGCATAACAGGCACTTTGTAATATGTCATGGAATACCAGTTTGTAAATCTACAGAAAAAATCAGAAGAAGTTATGATCATAATTCCAGGCATAGATATACAGAGACAACAGAATACTGCTAAAACTTGGCATCACACCTTAATATGATTTATGAGTAATCCTAAACACAAGCTTCCAACATTCCTGACAGAAAGGCTGAAGTGTTAATACAAGGAAAATTCAAAGGCTTCAGGCATGTATAAACTTCATAGTCCTGGGATCCCTGGGTGGCACAGCGGTTTGGTGCCTGCCTTTGGCCCAGGGCACGATCCTGGAGACCCGGGATCGAGTCCCACATCGGGCTCCTGGTGCATGGAGCCTGCTTCTCCCTCTGCCTGTGTCTCTGCCTCTCTCTCTCTCTCTGTGTGTGACTACCATAAATAAAAAATAAAAAAATTTTAAAAAATTAAAAAAAAAACTTCATAGTCCTTTTCAAAATGAACATTTTCGAGTGTTTTAAAAGTTACACCTTCAGTTTACCAAAATATTCTAAGTATTATTACAAAACAGAAGAATTGAGGAAAATTATGGAAAAGAGAAGAATAAAAGAAAACATTAATTCACTGATGTTTGTTATGCAGAAGACAAGCAATGTGGTACACTGTGTCAGAGGTATGCCACAGTTCTAATTTCACTTAAAACTGTCTCAACCTAAATATCATTCTTACTCAAAAGGCCTAAGATAACCAATCAGATCCACATAAAGCTTAATACTGCTCAACTTTCTTAATTAATTAAGCACCTACTGTGTGTTTATCATATATATTAGGTAGGTATTTGCAAAACTCAAGAAACATATAATTTTAACATACTGGCACTTCAGGCAGAAATACTCCCTAAGGTCTAAAAAGGCTTAGGAAATATGAATCAGATACAAAGTTTCAACTCACAGAAATACAAGTGAAAATATCTGATGGGAAAAACTCTCCTGAAGTTCTAAAATAATAAGAGAAAATTTCAAAGAGCAACAGGCCAAAAAAAAAAAAAAAAAAAGACAAATCATTTAAATGAATCAATTATAGGGGTGCCTGGGTGGCTCAGTCAGTTGAGTGTCTGCCTTTGGCTCAGGTCATGATCCCAGAGCTCCAGGACTGAGCCCCCCATCAGGCTCCCGGCTCAGTGAAGAGCCGGCTTCTCCCTCTGCCCTTCACCTTGCTTGTGCTCTTTTCTCTCCCTGAAATAAATCTAAAAAAAATCAATTACGAAGCATTTTAATAAATTAAATATGGGGAAATATAGGTTTTGTTTCTATGTCAACATTGTTTCATCACACCTCTGCCTTGCAGGTAGAATAGGTAAGGACAATGAGGCACCGAGAAAGTAACAAACAAGATTTCAGAGTTCAGAAGTAGAACTGATGGGATTCAAATTCAGGTCTCTCTAGCTACAAATCTCATGTTCTCTCCATCTGAAGGAAGCCTGGGTGCCTAAGCCAGGCCAGCTCTTCCAATTCCCTCTTCTGAACCACTAAGTCACAGAAGTGAAACAAACTAGATAAACATCTTATTTAATTTACATACAACTGCAGAATTGATTTATAAAGCCATATAACCACTGTGTATTATATTAATGCTCTAAGTAATCTGAACACAGTGAGTGGCCAGGAGCACAGCCTCCTCAATCACACTGCCAGTGACAAAAGTCATCTCATTTTCCCTAGACCTTCTCTGATCTATGCCACACTGATCTGATGCTGACAGAAACTCCAGTGTGAAAAGGGGGTAGAACAGAAAGCTGGAACACAGTGAGCTAAGGGGCCAGCTTAGTAACAGAAGCCAGAGGTGGAATGGGATAGGAGTGATATGGCAGAGGCTCTCAGAGGGGCAAGTGCTCCAGTAGAGGAAGGAGGGAGGAAGAAGTGACAGCAAACAAGGGATTTCATAAAAAGAGAAGCTTCAAGGGGCTTGCAGGGAAATGGGCCATGATAAGATCAACTACAAAACTAGTTCCAGGTTCCTCAAGCAGAGCAGTCTCATTTCTGGTAGCAATAACATCAAGTAGAGATCTAGGGCCCTTGGGAGCATATTTTAGGATGGGATAAAAGGGAGGAGTGAAAGTGATCACAGCCAGAGTTATTTATAAGTTGGGTTTAGCTGGTAAGTGCTTTAAAAAAAACATATAGCAGTGGATTCATTGAAAAGTATATAGGCCACAGGGTGCTAAATTTAAGTGCTTTTCTTAACATACCACCACCACCACTTATTGAATGCTAACTATGTGTCATTTTAATCATTTACAATTATGAACTCATTATAGCTTCACAACAACCTGAGAGGAGTATCATTTTGCTACGAACACTGAAAAAAATTGAGGCACAGAAAAATTAAGTACCTGTCTATGGTTACATCACCAGTAAGAATTCAAGCTGGGCTCATAACCACCACATTGTGTCCCCTTACTTCCTAAAATTATTACTTTTAGGGACGCTTGGGTGGCTCAGCGGTTGAATCTGTCTTTGGTCCAGGGTGTAATCCTGGAGTCCCAGGATGGAGTCCTGCATCGGGCTCCCTGCATGGAGCCTGCTTCTCTGTCTGCCTATGTCTCTGCCTCTCTCTGCCTTTCTCTGTGTCTCTCATGAATAAATAAATAAAATCTTTAAAAAATAAAATAAAATAAAATTACTACTTTTAACTTCATGCTCAAATTTCTAGAATTATATGAATATTAAGAGTAAACAGGTTGTGGGATCCCTGGGTGGCGCAGCGGTTTGGCGCCTGCCTTTGGCCCAGGGCGCGATCCTGGAGACCCGGGATCGAATCCCACGTCGGGCTCCCGGTGCATGGAGCCTGCTTCTCCCTCTGCCTGTGTCTCTGCCTCTCTCTCTCTCTCTGTATGACTATCAAAAATAAATAATTAAAAAAAAAAAAAAAAGAGTAAACAGGTTGTAATAGTCTACTTATGAATAAAGTGCATGACAGTCAGTAGTTCACAATTTTGTCCTGGCATATTTCCTACGCCATCATTTAGGTAACAGCACAGCTATCTGTCGTTCATGTGAAGATTTCAAGCTCCATACCAGGCACATACCTACATGTACTGTCACATGTTATCCTCATTAACACTACAGAGCAGGAAATGTCATTTCATTATTTTAAATCTAAAGCAAGGTAACTGAATTTTTCAGTCTTCAAATTAACAAACTCTTTACATTTTCCCACAACTCTGGGAACTAATGTGAAGATGTATGAGAAAACTACATTGCAGAGAGTACATGATTTTCCCTGGTTACACCACTGGTACATTACAGACAGAAATTCAAATCACGGTCCCGATTTTGAGTTCAGATTGCAAATGTTGCTCTCTAGGAGTAATTATCTTCCATAGAACTACTGAATATAATCAAATTAAGAGAGAGGTGAACCCAGAGAAACTTGGAAGTTGGTATTTCACCTGATTTTTTAATAACACCAAGTAACTTTTATATCTGATCACAATCTTTTAAAAGAATAAAACACTGTGATGTAATTTGTACTTATTATCCAAGATAATAACATAAAAACACCTACAAACAGCACTGTAGTGAAGATGAAAATTTCTAGGCTTAACACCAGAATGTAACATTTTAGTTAAAAGAGTCCACATATGCAAATAGATTAAATTTTCCTCTATGAATTTTTACATATAGAAAATAAAATTAAATTCCATTCAATAAAGATTTACTGTAAAAAAAAAAAAAGATTTACTGTGTTCATGCATCATACAGAGCTCTAAACAAAGGCTCATGAGCTGTTCTGGATCCAGTACAGTGACAGGTAAGTAAAAGTAGATCTAATACAAGGCTGACAAAGCATCCCAAAATACGATTAAAACAGAAGTTTACAGGTGCGGAGAAGGAAGAAAGTAATTCTGCAAATTAGAAGCTGGGAATCAAAATAGCTTACTTACCGGTCTCATGTTAAAATGGTTTCTACCTAATCTTTCTCTCTTTCTGCTTTAATCCACTTGACAGGTTAACAACATCAGCAAGTTAATATTCCTAAATACCTCTCCTTAGTTCCTACCCTTCAGGAAGATGTGGAATTTGGGTTTAAGTACAACTTTTATAAATAACAAGGCAGATGGGAGAAGCACTAGGCTCAAGAAAATCTAACAAATTATTTTGAGAAGGAGACAGATAACAGGAGAATCACTACTGGGGATGTACGGAAAGGGAAAGTGTGATGGAGCAGGAATCTGGAAAAGTTTGGTATTAATACCTGAAGTATTAATTCTGCATGCCATGAGAAACAAATAAAGGCTTGAAAAAAACTAACAGAAAAACAAAGTATTTCAAAGATTAAATATCAGTCTTTCAGTAGCAGGCCAATTCAGAAGAAGAAAAAATGTTTCACAGTAATTGCCAAATTTCTGCATATGTTTTTCCATATAATGTTTAATGTATACTTTGAAAAGCAATAGCAGTAAGAAGCATTTGCATCCATTTAGTTTCTGTTAAATTCATTTTAACAATTTCAACAGCTCATATATGGGAAAATGCTGCATTTGCTTATGTTAGCAGGGCCATTAAGAAAATTGAAGAAATAAGAAATTATTCAATACTTTGGCATTCTCTTATTCTGTGGCTCCTTATATTCTGACAATGTGGAAAGACCAAATGAAGAATTAGGGAAAAACCTCATTGCAGTAACACAAAAATACCTCTGAAGTAGGAATACAAAAAAGCAGTAACGAAAAATCACATGCTACATTTTTAAGGTAAATGAATGTGTTTCACGTCTTTTTTACTCTAGTATAGAAAGTCCTCCACCATCTGGCATCAAACCATGTTTTCACCTTTATTTTCTAAGTTTCTGTATATTTATCTCCCAAGAGTGCTTTTACTCATATTAACGGCCATGACTTTCTACTGTTTTCCACATATAAATTCAAGCATCCAGTGAGGTCAACTTTCATCTCATCTCCTTAAAGAAAAAAAAATTTTTTAACCATTACAGGTAATGACAACCAATAACCATCTGAATTCCTGTATTTATTATTAGTTTCTGGGGAACAAGGACTAGTTTCATATTCTTCTGTATGGTCCCCAAAGTACTATGTACCTACTAAGCCTTTAAAAGTAAAATGCAAACTAAAGAAAAGGAACAGAGCACAAACAGGAAATGTAGCTGGATCTATCTTCTTACAATATTAAGAAAATATTGCAATAAGACAAAAAAGAAAATCTTTTACTTACCCCATTTAGGCTGCCCAAATCTTTCACCAAATGTTCATCCACAGAGGCATCATAATTGATTACAGCATGTTGCTTGTCCACACTACGAGACTGAAAGGAATTTTTCTGAGTTAGTATATATAAGAAAATACTAGAAAAAATAATAAACACAATGTTTTTGGCTAGATACTTTATATTAATAGGATAGTAGATAAATATAGAGAAATATCAAAGTAAAGTGGATTAAATGAGATTTAAACTGTATTACTATACAACACAAATTCGGCATCATTCCCCAAAGAAAAAAGCAGCCAAAATTTGAAGACGTTCTTTTCAACTAAATTTATATGTCCTTTTTAAAGAATTTAAATCAGGTGACTTTGCTGAATGTATCAAATGACAATTTTTTAAAATAAGACTGTAACATGGAAGTCATGCGAATTATAATTTCGTAATGTTTTATGTGTCTTACTGTATAAAAAGAACTAACCCTACAGGATTTTCTTCTTTCTATATTGAAAATTACAATGTAAATTATATAAGGAATCCAAAGATTTAGAGAAAAGGAATAATGATGTGATACATCCTTGAACAAAATTATCCTCACTTAAAATACGGGTTCTAACACTGGAATTCATAGAAGGCACCTGGGGGGCTCAGGCGGTGAAGCATTTGCCTTCAGTTCAGGTCATGACCCCAGGGTCCTGGGATTGAGCATCAGGCTCATGCTCAGTGGGGAGCCTGCTTCCCCTCCCCCTGCTTGTACTCTCTCTCTCTCTCTCACGCAAATATATAAATAAAATTTAAAAAAACAAACAAACTAGAATTCATGGGAGAGTGCTAAGAGGGAAAGAGAAAGTTTAAGAAAAGGAAATTAAAATGGCAAAGTGATTACTGAAAATTGTTCTTCAGTCTCTCTTAAAAGTCCACACACTCTTGTGTGCACACAGCTCCAGAGCTTAGTAGCTGTCTGCAGATAAAAGCACCTGAGAGGTGAACTATACAAAAGCCTGTGGAAACTTTTATTGAAAGAAACCATTGGTACGGTAACAGGAAGAAACAGTCTGAGAACCACAGTGAAGCTGAATTCAGTACCATGGGGCCACTACAGGAACCTGGGTAAATGAAAAGCAAACAAAGTATCCCAAATGGGGAGAGATATCACTTCCAGTTTCCAATCTAACATGTAAAGAGCTTAGAAGTCATCAGTCCCGACTCTCTGCTCCTCCCCGTTCGACAGGCAGCCGCATCTTCTGGTGCAGTGCCAGCTGCATCCCCGAGACATGATGGTGAGGTCGGAGTGAACAGATTTGGCCGTATTGGGTGCCTGGTCACCAGGGCTGCTTTTAACTCTGGCAAAGTGGATATTGTCGCCATCAATGACCCCTTCATCGATCTTAACTACATGGTGTACATGTTCCAGTATGATTCTACCCATGGCAAATTCCACGGCACGGTCAAGGCTGAGAATGGGAAACTTGTCATCAACGCGAAGTCCATCTCCATCTTCCAGGAGTGAGATCCCGCCAACATCAAATGGGGTGATGCTGGTGCTGAGTATGTTGTGGAGTCCACTGGGGTCTTCACCACCATGGAGTAGGCTGGGGCTCACTTGAAAGGTGGGGCCAAAAGGGTCATCATCTCTGCTCCTTCTGCTGATGCCCCCATGTTTGTGATGGGTGTGAAGCACGAGAAGTATGACAACTCCCTCAAGATTGTCAGCAATGCCTCCTGCACCACCAACTGCTTGGCTCCTCTAGCCACCAAAGTCATCCATGACCACTTCAGCATCGTGGAGGGCCTCATGACCACCGTCCATGCCATCACTGCCACCCAGAAGACCATGGACAGCCCCTCTGGGAAGCTGTGGCGTGACGGCCGAGGGGCTGCCCAGAACAACATCCCTGCTTCCACTGGCGCCGCCAAGGCTGTGGGCAAGGTCATCCCTGAGCTGAACGGGAAGCTCACTGGCATGGCCTTCCGTGTCCCCACCCCCAACGTGTCAGTTGTGGATCTGACCTGCCACCTGGAGAATGCTGCCAAATATGACATCAAGAAGGTAGTGAAGCAGGCATTGGAGGGCCCCCTCAAGGGCATCCTGGGCTACACTGAGGACCAGGTTGTCTCCTGTGACTTCAACAGTGACACCCACTCTTCTACCTTTGACGCCGGGGCTGGCATTGCCCTCAATGACCACTTCGTCAAGCTCATTTCCTGGTATGACAATGAATTCGGCTACAGCAACTGGGTGGTGGACCTCATGGTCCACATGGCCTCCAAGGAGTAAGAGCCTCCTGGACCACCAGCCCCAGCAAGAACAAGAGGAAGAGAGAGGCCCTCAGCTGCTGGGGAGTTCCTGCCCCAACTTAATGCCCCAACACACTGAGAATCTCCTGACCTTCAATTTACATCCTAGACCCCGAGGAAGGGGAAGGGCTTGGGGAGCCCTACCTTGTCATATACCATCAATAAAGTATACTGTACCCAGTCAAAAAAATAAAAATAAAAAAGTCATCAGTCCCATCCTGACAACAAGAAAAAAGATGCACAAATGGAAAATCAAAAACCAGTCTTAGTTTTATCAGAGAATTGAGGTCCACCCTGAAAAATGGAGAGAGGTGAATACAGAGAATCCCAGCTTCCTGAGAACAGAAACCATGGCTGCAGCCAGCAAGGCAGGAAAACTCAAGGGTAAGGTAACTGTGAGACATGAATATCAACTAGCTTGCAAGATAAAGTTCCTAGGGGCACAGCCGTGGGGGATACTCCTCTTTGAGGAGTTTTCTGAGTTTTACCTCCAGAAGCCCCACCAGGATGTCAGGGTGAAGACTGGAGAAGTCTTCTGGTATCCCCTCAGCCTGGGAGTAGAAGTAGCCATTCTGAAATACACCCAGAGCATTCTGCTGTCGCAGACAGACAATGGCCTGTCTTCAAAGAAGACTATTTTACCAGTGTTCCACCATAAGGGTTTTACCAGAGCCTAACTGACATGGGGGAATGGGAATACTGAGCTCCAGTGTCCTCGAGTGTCCTCTAGCCTTCCTGTCTTACCTAAAGAGGGGGACAAAGAAGAGCTAAGATGCACTTGTGAAGTCCCACCAAAAGACAGAACTAATCACAGCATTATAGAATGCCTCTTCTCCCTCCAAATCTTATCACCACACCCACAAGAGATATTACAATGGGAAAAACTGCTAAATTCTGATTATTGAATAAAGGGTCTTTAAAGAAACTCCAAAATCAACTGGAGAGACGAAAACAGGGACACTATAGGAAATATTAGCCCTGATACTTTTACTACAGCCAAGAGTGAACACGGCCTGACTCCTAGATACAGCAACAAAATGAGAAGGTCAGCAACTAGTAAAACAACAATACAGAGCATATCCTAGTTGAAATCAACCTTTCCAAATAACTATCACTAAAGTGAAAAGTTCCTTCCTCAGTTAGCTTCAATTCCATATTGAAAAAGTTTTGGTCTTTCCTTCTAACATTTGGAAGAAACAGTGTATGACTTCAAACAATTTTTCAACAAAACTTAAACATTCATCATACATACACTCTTGTTCTTTTTGAAAGTTTTAAAAGTTGTTTTTTGTTTTAGTTTTCTCTGAAACCTCAATTTCTCTAGGAAAAATTACAAGCCTCAGACTTAAGAACAACTTTCTGTATTGTAGGATTACCGCTACTCCTCTACAGCTTACCTGTCAAATTACAACAATTAGCACTACGAAACATCTGCATTAAATCTGTAAGTTACTTAAACTTCATTCTGGTTTTTATTTTTGCGTTTTAAATTGCTGCTCTGTTTAAATTAATGAAGTATGAAATTCAGTTATTTAGGTGACAAAAAGCACATGTAGCAACTTTTAGGAAAATAACTCCTCCTTATTGTGGATTTATCAAGTTGCACTAGTCTGAGGAATAAAAATCTCTGCATGCTGTAAGACACGTGCGATTGCAGGTATATGTAGGCACTTAATAAACATGAATGAATGGTCATAAATAATCTCTCTGTGACAAAGGAAACAGAGAAAGAGTTCAAGTCCTTAGAATGGCAAACTGAAATTCAAGGGGAAAAGCTGAGAACACAAAAATCACACAGAAAAGGGAGTTACTGTAAGCTTTGGAAAATAAGCCAAGTGGCTCCTTCTGGAGTCAGGGAACCAAAGCTTTTGAGGGAAGTGGTCAACATGCACCAGAGAAGGTGGTAAAGAAAAGGAAAAAAATGGTCTAAGGAGGAAACAATTAGGAGAGGACACTTGAACTTGCTAGAAACCAGAAAATCCTGAACCTGATATACACTTTGCCCTCAAATTGTTTGGGGATAGGTAAGTACAAGAATGCCTCCCATGGAATGCAGAGCAAACGTTAAGACACCAGAAGACAATATAGTCTGAGTTGAGATGCCTTTCCAACACTAGGGACTGGGGAATGAACTGAGGATGTTATGTAGGGTCAGAAAAAGCATCTTGTTTAAGATTTATTTATTTGAGAGAGAGCACACATCATGTGTGGGTGGGCAAGCGGCAGAGAGAATCTTCAAGTAGACTTCGTGCTGAGCACAGAGCCTGATATGGGGCTTGATCTCAGGGTTAACCAACTGAGCCACCCAGGAGCCCCTGATGGTTTGTTTGTTTTTTTTTTTAATAAATAAACCTTATTTATTTATTCATGAGAGACAGAGAGAGACAGAGAGAGAGAGAGAGAGAGAGAGAGAGGCAGAGACACAGGCAGAGGGACAAACAGGCTCCATGAAGGGAGCCCAATGTGGGACTCGATCCCGGGTCTCCAGGACCACACCTCGGGTTGAAGGCGGTACTACACCGCTTCTGGGGCTGCCCACAATCTACTATTTTCAAGGTGGCAGGCAGTGTTTCAGCATCCATCAAAGAAATTTAGCAGAAAACCAAGATTTTAGAGCATAATATATCTAGTGGGTGCTCAGGAAAAAAATGAAGTTATGAATAAGGAAAGTTCCCTACTTACATCTAACCATATAAGCACTAATTAATGCATTTTCATTTCCAGATAATCAAATCCACATTTTCTCTAGATTACACAAGCCAGGAGAAGGTGTACTACACCTTAATTTTCACAACCCATTTGGACATTTCAATGCAAATCTAATAATTTCTCAAACATCTAATTTAAATCCTGACAAAGGCTGCTAACTTCATCAAGCTTGTGGTCCTAAAGGGAAAACCTTAGCTGATTGGGTGTAAACTATAAAGATTGTCAATATTTACTAGTTCTCTTATTCTTGTCACTTTAAGACTCCAGTAAGAATGCAAGTCTCCTAAAGTCCTCATCATAAGAAAAGCCATTTTTTCCTGTAGCTTTGTATGGGGACAGACATTATACTTATTAGGGTGATCACTTCTCAACATATACAAACAGTCAATCATTGCCCACTAGAAACTAATACAATATTATAAGTTAATTCTATCTCAACTTAAAAAAAATGCCAGACTCTCTAGTTACTGCCTCCTTATAGAAAATACCCAGAAGAATGTACCTCCTTCTTTGTGATTTTTTACTTTCTAGAAAGATTCTCTTCCCATGGCTTTGCATTGCACTCTCAAGAATCCACCTTACCCGAAACTCCTCTTCATTCTCAAGCTCTCACAGATGGCTACCTCTTACTTCCTTCAACTGAAATCTGGCTTTCCCCTGAGAACACTATTTCTGCTGCATTCCTTTAAAGTAGATGCCGACCTCCTAAATCCAACATTCTGCTGAGTTCAGAAACACAGAATAAATCCACAGTGTACTATTGTGACTTTTGGATCATTACTTTCCCCTTCAAGGAAAAGCCTTTTACTTTTTTTTCAAGTTCTTGTTATCCACCTATACATAAATATAAATACAAGTATAAACAAATATATATACACTATATACTTCCACACACATACACACCCCTCTAAGATTGCTGCAATCGTCTGTGGTTATTTTAACTTTTTTTTTTCCCCCTGAGTAAACTCTACCCCCCAGTCTGGGGCTTGAACTCATGCCCCAAGATCTAAGTCACAGGCTCTAACTGATTAAACCACCCAGCAGCCTTCATTTTAACTTTCTGACTAAAGTTTGGAGTTATGGTTCATAGTCTTCATTTTCATTCAAATTCCTACTTCATCATGACTGATTTTGAACATCTATATAGGGAGCACCTGAGTGGCTCAGATGGTCGAGTGTCTGACTCTTGGTTTCAGCTCAGGTCATGAACACGGGGCCCTGAGATCAAGCCCTATGTCAGGCTCTACGCTCAGCAGGGAATCTACTTGAAGATTCTCTTCCTCTGCCCCTCCCCTCCATTCATGTGCTCTCTCTCAAATAAATAAAATCTTAAAAAAAAAAAATCTATGTAGACAACCATGTCTAGCCTTCCTGACCTCCACAACCAAACTCCATACCCTATCTTGGCATACCACTCCCAATGCTAGATCTTATGTGAACAGATTCTACACCTGGAATCTAAAATAGTATTTTCTCTATGACTACTTTTCTCCTTTCTTCCAGTTCTCTCACTTATTTACAATTATTTACTATTATGCAACCTCAGTGCTCTGACTGTAGTAGGTCATCTCATACTCTGACCCCTTCCTGTTCTCCCAAGCAACCATACTCTATCACTCCTTTACTTCCTTCCCTGTAATCCAGCTCCCTCTGGCTCTCTCTATCCCTTCATGCTCCCAACTCCCAAATGTCTACCTTCTGCTCAGACTACTCTGCTCAGCTTCACATATTTATTTCCTATTTTCTACTGATTATCTCAATCTGGATGTCCCTTCAAAACCTCAAACTCACTACCTGGTTCCTCAAAGTACACCTCCTGAAACGTTATTTCATTCATTTCTATGCCAAAGATGCTAGGTCTGAGGCTCTTTTTCTCTCTGGCCCTCATTAACTAGAAAGTACATCCTAACTTTTCAATCCCTCTCATACTTTTGTCTTCATTTTAGAACCTCACCTCACCTCCTAAGTGCTTATACAATTCTGTGCTCCAATTTCTGAGCAGCAATATAGATTAACAGTTTAAAGTGCAAGTGCTGGAGTCCAAAAGAACTGGTCGAGACATCTGGCAACTGTGTGGCCTTAGTAAAATAACTAATCTTTGTCTTATCATTTATAAAAAAGACCTATCTCAGAGGTTTGTTTGTGAGGATTAAATGACATAAGGCATGGGAAGCATTTATAAAAGGCAATATTGCCCTGTGTAAAAACTCAGCATACTTACTGGCTAAGGTAAAATACAATCTTTAATCTAGCACACAAGGCCCTCCAAGATCTCATCTCTTCTAACTTCCAAGTCTTAATCTCTCAAAATGTTTGCCTTCACATCCTACATATAAATCACAAGGGACTATTTAAATTGCCTAATAGACACGGAATGCCAATGCTTTCTTTAATACTATGTACTGAGTCACACACTAAACCTTCCAGAAACCATGATTCATCTTTTAAGATTATTCAGCAGAAGCCATCTCCTCTGTGAAATTTTTCCAGACTTCTCATCTCCACATTTCCTTGCTGGAAGGACTGATCAATCTGTCTTTTGTGCACCTCACATCAAACATATCACTGTTCTGTGCTGTAATGTCTATTCTTGTTTATACGCACACTTCCTTTTAGTGGACACTTCCTTTTAGTTTAATGGACAAGGACAGGGAGGCCTTACCTGTATATGCATTGATCCCTCAGTGGCCAGCATGGGGCCTATTTGTAGATGCTTAACAAAGGTTCTTTGGATAGAAAACAGATGTTATTTAGCCAATCTCATTTCTTGAAGAATGAAGATAGAAAAATTTTCTTAAGAGAATAAAATATCGAAAGTACTGAACTTACAAAGTTCAGACCAAATTTTAAGACACCTACAAACTGGATGGCTTAAAATAGAACCAAACCCAAACAAAAAAATTTTGGACCTCAGACAAGATAATTATAAAACCAGAAAACTGTGGAAAATAAGAGTATTAAAATGAAGCAACAACACTGCTACATTTAAGAAATACTTCCTTTTCTGAAACAAACAAAACAAAGAAACAACAAAAAGTCTGATATCAATTAAGTCATAATAAAAAAAATAATTCTAGGCCAGGCACAATGCAAAGCTAATTTTAACTAAAAGCTAACACATGAAATGGTGCAAATGACTACCTTATATGTGTCATATGTGCTTTTGGTATGAAATGGCTACTTCTTAACATTATTATTTCTTCTCCTATTACTTCTTTTTCCTACTAAAACACAGACATACATGGAACATAGGATTAAAAAAAAAAACCTAATGAGAAAAAGAAAGATTGACATTGTGCATCATCACTCTTTTAAAATCTTTTTTAAAGACCCTGTGGCTGACTCTTTAAAAGCTCAACTGCATTTTTGCAGAATATACACATATTCTTTGCTATATGCCCCCCAAGGACAGAAGAAAATAAGTTACCTATGATCTTCAAAACATATTCCATTATCCTCCTGAGGACTGTTCTTATACCAGTGTGAAAGTTAAAATATTTTTTTTGAAAGTTAAAATATTAAAATAGTAAGTCAAATATAACTTGGTTACAGTCTTTATTATGCACTAGGGGGAAAAAACCATGTGTCAGTACGATGACATTTCTCAAAAGAGAGCAAAATTCAACTATTTGGTGCAATAAAAAATTTTATGAAGATAAAATTAGATTTAGATAATGAACCTTTCAAAGTGCAATTCTATTTGTACTTAGAAGTATCCCATATATTGCAATAAAAGTTTGAATATATTTACTAGCAGAAGTAAATTATCAAACCAGTTTAAGATTATATATATGCAGTAGCAGCTTAGTGGTAGAAGAGAAAGGTCATTTGATTTTGAGCCAGTATGACCAAGACTCTAATACTAGCTTTCATGACTTAATGCTTATGTGATACTGGTCCTCTAAGTCTTTCTAATCTTAATTTTACCATCTGTAAAATGGGGATGATTCTATCTTTAAGGAAAATGGTGAGAGGAACAACCAAAATAACATAAATGAACACGGAGAAATAAAAAGTACTATCAAGGTACTTGTAATAGTTGTATTAACGTGTGTTACTCCAGACAAAAGTGTAATTTCCATCTAATAATTATACTTTATAGCTTTCATCTTTGGCTAAGATTTATTTTGCATAATATGTCTTATGGAACATAGCACAGTCATCTTTCTACAGCAAGACAAACAGGCATAGCAAGCCTAAATAATTTGCTGGAGGCTTCCAGGGTAAGTGGGAGAACTAATTCCAGAACCCTTTGTTTAACCATCTACTCTTTAATATCCAGGTACATTTTCTTCTTAATCATCACATTCTTTAGACTACCTTTTTGGGAATGAGATGAAATTAAAAAAACATAAAACTCAAAAAATTTACTTTTTGTCATAAAACAACAAAAAATTTTAATTGTAATCAAACAGGTCATATAACCTTATAGATCATTTATTTCCCTTCGGCTTTGGGTTTAAGCCATATTATCACCAAAGACCAGTTAATCTGTTTGTAGTTGAAATCTTTACAGGTAAGAAACTACTTAAAATTATTCAGAGGCAGAGATTCTAAAACCTAACAAGTGATTTCCTGTACATTAAAAATTGAAGATTTTAAGCCATAAATGCAGATTTAGATCAACCAAAATTTTAAAGATCTTCTATTTACTCATTAAAAAGCAATCAAATACTAGCTATTTGCACTTCTAACAATTTTAATTGTCACACTGACTAACCTAGCCAATGCAGAACCACTGAAGCTGTGTAAAGGCTTTAAAATGAAAACACAATTGCAATAGCTCTAGAGCACTAATCTTTCAAAATAAATACCTTTTGCATTTATAAACACAAAATTCTTCACTTTTCTAACACTATAATTTGTACATAAGCTTAGTTCATTTTTCAAAAATGATATAAAAGGAGTAAGTTTTAATGATCCATTTATTTTACTACTATAGAAAAGACTAACATTAAACCACTTAAAAACTAAAAAAAATTTGCAAATATTTGTTCTTACTTCCGTAGATAAGATGTCCTTTAGTGCTACGAAGAGTGCTATTAATTTGTTGCATTAATTCAAACTACCAGATTACCAGTATGCCAATCTACTCATCGATCTCTTTCAGAGAAATATACTGTGTCTAGAGGAGGGCTATAAAGTGTGGTATCATCAGATAAAGGGCAGAAGTATCTTTAAGGGTGGAGATTGAGGAACAGATCAAAATTGTTCTTTTTCTTGCCTGTTCATGGAGTTCCCTTATCTCCTTTACATTCTATTTAAAAAACAAAGCAGAAAAAAAAAAATAAAAAAAAAATAAAAAAATAAAAAACAAAGCAGAAATAAAAACAGTCATAGATAGGATGGATATTCATACCACAAACATTAATGAAATTTAAATTAAAATCTTATTTTAAGTTTTGACTTTTTACAGCACTGTAATATTGGTTCCTGCTCATTAAAATAATAATTTTTCCTCTAAGTTTGTAATAAAGGCACTATGAATCACCTGACTCAATTCAAAGATACTTTAAAATTCTAAAGCCATTTATTTCCATTTTCTACATTGTGGTGATATATATATTTATAGCATAATGCCTGCCATTGTAAGCATTTGTAAGTATACAGATCTATGGCATTATTTAAATTCACAATGTTGTGCACTAACACAACGTGCACTAACACAATGCTGTACACTAACACTATTTCCAAAAAATTTTTTTAATCACTCCAAACAGAAACTCTGTAACTCTTAACCAGTAACTCCCCAAACCTCTTTCTCCCAGCCACTGGTAGCTACTAACCCTCTTTATGTCCATGAATTTGCCAATTCTAGCTATTTCCAAAGAAATGAAATTATGTAGCATTTGTCCTTTGTGTCTGGTTTATTTCACTTAGCATAATGTTTTCAAAGTTAATTTATGTTGCAGCATGTATGAGAACTTCATTCCTTTTTACAAGTCAGTAATAATCCATTATACGTATATACATTGCATTTTGTTTATACAATTCATTTGTGGCTAAGCCTGGGGCTGTTTCCACCTTTTGGTTATGTGAATAATGAATGCTGTAATGAACAATGACACACAAGCATGTGTTCCAGACCTTGCACACAATTACTGGATATATACCTGAAAGTGGAATTGCTGGTCTATGTCCATTTTGAGGAACCACTAAAAACTATTTTCTACAGCAGTGACACCATTTTACAATCCCACCAGCAACATACAAGAATTTCAATTTCTCCACATCTTCACTGACATTTATTTTCCTGTTTTAAAAAAATAATAGCCATCTTAGTAGACGTGAAGTGCTGTCTCACTATGGTTTTGAGTAGCATTTCTTAATGATGATGTTGTTCATGATCTTTTTCATGTGCTTACTGAGCATTTTTGTATCTTCTTTGGAGAAATGTCTAGTCAAGTCTCTTGTCCATTTTTTAATTCGGCTGCTTGTCTTTTTGTTGTTGAGTTGTAGGAATTCTTCATATACTCTGGATTTTTTAAAAAAATTTTTAACTGGAGTTCAATTTGCCAACATATAGCGTTAACACCCAGTGCTCATCCCGTCAAGTGTCCCCCTCAGTGCCCGTCACCCAGTCACCTCAACCCCCTGCCCACCTCCCTTTCCACTACCCCTTGCTTGTTTCCCAGAGTTAGGTGTCTCTCATGCTTTGTTACCCTCACTGATATTTTCATTCATTTTCTCTCCTTTCCCCTTTATTCCCTTTCACTAATTTTTATATTCCTCAAATGAATGAGACCATATGATGTTTGTCCTTCTCCAATTGACTTACTTCACTCAGCAAAATACCCTCCAGTTCCATCTACGTTGAAGCAAATGGTGGGTATTTGTCATTTCTAATTGCTGAGTAATATTCCATTGTATACATAAACCACATCTTCTTTATCCATTCATCTTTCGATGGACACCGAAGCTCCTTCCACACTTTGGCTATTGTGGACATTGCTGCTAGAAACATCGGAGTGCAGGTGTCCTGCCGTTTCACTGCATCTGAATCTTTGGGGTAAATCCCCACCAGTGCAATTGCTGGTTGTAGGGCAGATCTATTTTTAACTCTTTGAGGAACCTCCACACAGTTTTCCAGAGTGGCTGTACCGGCTCCATTCCCATCAATAGTGCAAGAGGGTTCCCCTTTCTCCACATCCTCTCCAACATTTGCTGTTTCCTGTCTTGTAAATTTTCCCCATTCTCACTGGTGTGAGGTGGTATCTCATTGTGGTTTTGATTTCTATTTCCCTGATGGCCAGTGATGCAGAGGATTTTCTCATGTGCTTGTTGGCCATGTCTATGTCTGTGTGTTCCTCTGTGAAATTTCTGTTCATGTCTTTTGCCCATTTCATGATTGGACTGTTTGTTTCTTTGCTGTTAAATTTAATAAGTTCTTTATAGATCTTGGATACTAGCCCTTCATCTGATAGGTCATTTGCAAATATCTTCTCCCATTCTGTAGGTTGTCTTTTAGTTTTGTTGACTGTTTCTTTTGCTGTGCAGAAGCTTTTTATCTTGAAGTCCCAATAATTCATTTTGGCTTTTGTGTCACTTGCCTTCATGGATGTTATCTTGCAAGAAGTTGCTGTGGCCAAGTTAAAAAAGGGTGTTGCCTGTGTTCTCCTCTAGGATTTTGATGGATTCTTGTTTCACATTTAGAACTTTCATCCATTTTGAGTATATCTTTGTATATAATGTAAGAGAACGGTCTAGTTTCATTCTTTTGCATGTGGCTTTCCGATTTTTCCCAGCACCATTTATTGAAGAGACTGTCTTTTTTCCAGTGGATATTCTTTCCTGCTTTGTCGAGTATTAGTTGACCATAAAGTTGAGGGTCCACTTCTGAGTTCTCTATTCTGTTCCACTGATCTATGTGTCTGTTTTTGTGCCAGTACCACACTGTCTTGATGACCACAGCTTTGTAGTACAACCTGAAAGCTGGCATTGTGATGCCTCCAGCTCTGGTTTTCTTTTTTAATATTCCCCTGGCTACTCGTGGTCTTTTTTGATTCCACACAAATCTTAAGATGATTTGTTCCAACTCTCTGAAGAAAGTCCATGGTATTTTGATAGGGATTGCATTAAATGTGTAAATTGCCCTGGGTAACATTGACATTTTCACTATATTAATTCTTACAATCCATGAGCATGGAATATTTTTCCATCTCTTTGTGTCTTCCTAAATTTCTTTCAGAAGTGTTCTGTAGTTTTTAGAGTATAGATCCTTTACCTCTTTGGTTAGGTTTATTCCTAGGTATCTTATGCTTTTGGGTGCAATTGTAAATGGGATTGACTCCTTAATTTCTCCTTCTTCAGTCTCATTGTTAGTGTATAGAAATGCCACTGATTTCTGGGCATTGATTTTGTATCCTGCCACACTCTCGAATTTCTGTATGAGTTCTAGCAATCTTTGGGTGGAGGCTTTTGGGTTTTCTATGTACAGTATCATGTCATCTGCAAAGATGGAGAATTTGACTTCTTTGCCAATCTGCATGCCTTTTCTTTTTGTTGCCTGATTGCTGAGGTGAACACTTGTAGTACTATGTTGAATAGCAGTGGTGAGAATGGACATCCCCTGTCGTGTTCCTGATCTTAGGGGAAAGGCTCCCAGTGTTTCCCCATTGAGAATGGTATTTGCTGTGGGATTTTTGTAGATGGCTTTGGAGATGCTGAGGAATGTTCCCTCTATCCCTACACTCTGAAGAGCTTTGATCAAGAATGGATGATGTATTTTGTCAAATGCTTTCTCTGCATCTATTGAGAGGATCACATGGTTCTTGTTTTCTCTTGTTGATATGATCTATCACATTGACTACTTTACGAGTGTTGAACCAGCCTTGCATCCCAGGGATTAATCCCACTTGGTCATGGTGAATAATCTTCTTAATGTACTGTTGGATCCTACTGGCTAGTATCTTGTTGAGAATT
The DNA here is from genome assembly GCF_048418805.1 of Vulpes vulpes. Taxonomy (NCBI): domain Eukaryota; kingdom Metazoa; phylum Chordata; class Mammalia; order Carnivora; family Canidae; genus Vulpes; species Vulpes vulpes. Next base: position 126,083,447 of record NC_132792.1, on the reverse strand, counting down.
TTTGCATCTGTGTTCATCAGGGATACTGGTCTATAATTTTCCTTTTTGGTGGGGTCTTTGTATGGTTTTGGAATTAAGGTGATGCTGGCCTCATAGAATGAATTTGGAAGTACTCCATCTCTTTCTATCCTTCCAAACAACTGTAGTAGAATAGGTATGATTTCTTCTTTAAACGTTTGATAGAATTCCCCTGGGAAGCCATCTGGCCCTGGACTTTTGTGTCTTGGGAGGTTTTTGATGACTGCTTCAATTTCCTCCCTGGTTATTGGCCTCTTCAGGTTTTCTATTTCTTCCTGTTCCAGTTTTGGTAGTTTGTGACTTTCCAGAAATGCATCCATTTCTTCTAGATTGCCTAATTTATTGGCATACAGCTGTTCATAATATGTTTTTAAAATAGTTTGTATTTTCTTGGTGTCAGTAAGTGATCTCTCCTTTCTCATTCATGATTTTATTAATTTGAGTCTTCTCTCTCTTCTTTTTAATAAGGCTGGCTAATGGTTCATCTATCTTATTAATTCTTTCAAAGAACCAACTCCTGGTTTTGTTGATCTGTTCCACAGTTCTTCTGGTCTCAATTTCATTGAGTTTTGCTTGAATCTTTATTAACTCTCTTTTTCTGCTGGATGTAGGATCTATTTGCTGTTTTTTCTCTAGCTCCTTTATGTGTAAGGTTAGCTTTTGTATTTGAGTTCTTTCCAGTTTTTGAATGGATGCTTGTATTGTGATGTATTTCCCCCTCAGGACTGCTTTTGCTGCATCCCAAAGATTTTGAACGGTTGTATCTTCATTCTCATTAGTTTCCATGAATCTTTTCAATTCTTCCTTAATTTCTTGGTTGACCCTTTCATCTTTTAGCAGGATGGTCCTTAACTTCCACGTGTTTGAAGTCCTTCCAAACTTCTTGTTGTGATTTAGTTCTAATTTCAAGGCATTATGGTCTGAGAATATGCAGGGGACGATCCCAATCTTTTGGTATCGGTTCAGACCCAATTTGTGACCCAGGATGTGGTCTATTCTGGAGAAAGTTCCATGTGCACTTGAGAAGAATGTGTATTCAGTTGAGTTTGGATGTAAAGTTCTGTAGACATCTGTGAAATCCATCTGGTCCAGTGTATCATTTAAAGCTCTCGTTTCCTTGGAGATGTTGTGCTTAGAAGACCTATCGAGTGTTAGAAAGCGCTAGATTGAAGTCACCAAGTATAAGTGTATTATTATCTAAGTATGTCTTAACTTTGGTTATTAATTGATTGATATATTTGGCAGCTCCCACATTCGGGGCATATATATTGAGGATTGTTAAGTCCTCTTGTTGGATAGATCCTTTAAGTATGATATAGTGTCCCTCTTCATCTCTCACTACAGTCTTCGGGGTAAATTTTAGTTTATCTGATATGAGGATGGCTACCCCTGCTTTCTTTTGAGGACCATTTGAATGGTAAATGGTTCTCCAACCTTTTATTTTCAGGCTGTAGGAGTCCTTACGTCTAAAATGAGTCTTTGTAGACAGCAAAGAGATGGGTCTTCCTTTTTTATCCAGTCTGAAACCCTGTGCCTTTTAATGGGATCATTTAGCCCATTCACGTTCAGTTACTATTGAAAGATAGGAATTTAGTGTTATCATAATACCTATTTAGTCCCTGTTTTTGTGATTGTTTCTTTGGACTTCCTCTTTCTTTTACAGAGTCCCCCTTAATATTTCTTGTAGAGCTGGTTTGGTGGTCACATATTCTTTCAGTTTCTGCCTATCTTGGAAGCTCTTTATCTCTCCTTCTATTCTGAATGAGAGCCTTGCTGGATAAAGTACTCTTGGCTGCAGGTTCTTCTCATTTAGGACCCTGAATATATCTTGCCAGCCCTTTCTGGCCTGCCAGGTCTCTGTGGAGAGGTCTGCTGTTAACCTAAGACTTCTCCCCATAAAGGTTAGGGATTTTTTGTCCCTTGATGCTTTAAGGATCTTGTCTGTATCTTTGGAATCTGCAAGTTTCACTATTAAATGTTGGGATGTTAAACGGTTTTTATTGATTTTAGGTGGGGGATCTCTCTATCTCCTGGATCTGAATGCCTGTTTCCCTCCCCAGGTTAGGGAAGTTCTCAGCTATGATTTGTTCAAATATACTTTCTGATCCTCTGTCCCTTTCAGTGCCGTCTAGAACCCCAATTAAACGTAGATTTTTCCTTCTGAGGCTGCCATTTATTTCCCTTAACCTTTCCTCATGATCTTTTAATTGTTTTCCTCTTTTTTCCTCAGCCTCCTTCCTTGACATCAACTTGTCTTCTATGTCACTCACCCGTTCTTCTACCTCATTAACCCTCGTCGTTAGGACCTCCAGTTTGGATTGCAACTCATTTAACTGATTTTTAATTTTGGCCTGATTAGATCTAAATTTTGCAGTCATGAAGCCTCTTGATTCCTTTATGCTTTTTTCCAGAGCCACCAGTAGCTTTATAATTGTTCTTCTGAATTGGCTTTCTGACATTGAATTGTAATCCAAATTCTGTAACTCTGTGGGAGAGAGTACTGTTTCTGTTTCTTTTGTAGTGAGTTCTTCCTTTTCTTTTTTTTCACTATGAAAATGCTTTAATGGTGGCATCTGTACAGCATGTGACGTCCAGACAGGAAAAAGAGTGAGTGCACACAGAGACACGGCTATCAGAGAACAGGTTGTGAGCGAATAAAGAGTTCACACAGCTTCCACGCTTTCTAGTCATTTTGCTCAGTGCAGAGGGGCTAAAAGCAAGTCATACTGGAAAAAGGAAGGAAAAAAAAAGGGGGAGGGAACAAACAACAAACAAAAGACAAGGAGGGGTATTCTCTGATTCTATAAACTGTAAGTCCCTCGACTTCCCCTGGAACTTTCCAGTGCTGCTTGGTCAAGAACTTGCTCTTCCCCTGTCCTTCCAGCTGGTCTTCTGGGGAAGGGGCCTGCTGTGCTGATTCTCAGGTGTGTGCACCTGGGGGAGCTGCCCCACCCTCTGTTGGGTGCCAGGCTCTGTGGGAGCTGTTTATCCTATGAGGCCCCTGCTCCCTGGCGCCCTGCTCAGTCCCAGGCACAAGGCGACACCAGGAGGAACAACAACAGTGGCGGTGGTCAGCTCTCCAGCTCTGGAGTCAGCTCTACCAGCAACTACTGCTGTCTCCCAGTCCACAGGGGCCTGGATGCTCTGGGGGTTGGGGGGCACTGATCTGCACAGCTCAGGGTCGATGGTGGCAGGAGCGTCCTTATTATCCTGTGTCCTCCCAGCCTCTGCCTGTCCCAAGGGGAGCGCCGGATCCTGGGCTATGTCCCCTGGCGCCCCGGGCTCCAGGGTCTGCGCCGCTGGAATCGTGCTCCCAGGCTGCACAGCCCCCTCTGCATAGAGCTGCTGCCTGAGCGGCCCCCGGGGCCCCACCGGGCACACTCCAGCCCTTTTTGTAGCTCCGCCCGTGGTGTGTGGCGCCCTCTCCCCTGGGCCACACTTCATCTGTTAGTAGCCCTGGGAACCTGGGGGCTCCTGCCCCTCCTGGGATCCTGCCCGAGTTCCCTGTGAGTGCCTTTCCGTCAGGGAAGATTGGTAAAGTTCCTGTTTCTCCGGGACTGGACTTCCCTGTCCTGGAGGCACTCGCTACCTGGCCTTAGCCCAGCTCCTCGTGGGGTGGGATGGGGGGAGGGCCTCCCTCTTGGATGCTGTTTTATTTATTTATTTTTTTCCGTCTTCCTACCTTGATAGAAGTGCAAACTCTTCTCACTGTAGCATTCCAGCTGTTCTCTCTTTAAATCTCAGGCCAAATTCGTAGGTTTTCAGGATGATTTGAAAGTTATCTAGGTAAGTTGGTGGAGATAGGTGACTTGGGGATCCTACTCTTCCGCCATCTTATATACTCTGGATTTAAACCTTTATAAGATATATATAATTTTGCAAATATTTTCTCCCACTCTAGGTGTTGTCTTTTCATTTGAGGGGTAATGTCCTTAGATATCCAAGTTTTTTATTTTAATGAAATCTCATTTACCTACTTTTTCCTTTGGGGCTGGTGCTATTGGTGTCATATCTAAGAATCCACTGCCAAATCTAAGGTTATGATGGCTTATCCCTATGTTTTCTTCTCAGAGCTTTATGGCTTTAGCTCTTAAATTTAGGTCATTGGTCCATTTTAAGTTAATTTTTATATGATGTGTGGCAGGGATCCAACTTCATTCTTTTGTATATGGAAATCCAGTTATCCCAAGCCTCATCTGTGAAAGAGTCTATTCTTTCCTACACTGAATGAACTTAACACTCTCAAAAAAATAAGTTGTCCATTGTAATAGTTTCCTAACAAAGTATCACAAGATGGCTTAAAACAACACAAATTTATCCTCTCATAGTCTGGACTCTAAAAATCCAAAATCAAGGAAATAAGATAGGGCCTTATTTCCTCTAACACTTGTGGAGAGGATCTTTTCTTTCCTTGCCTCTTCCAGGTTCTGGTGGACTCAGGTGTTCTTTGGTTTCTGGCAGCCTGTCATCTCCACTTTTGTTTTTACATAGCTGTTTTTCCTCTGGGTCTGTCTTTTCCTTTCCTTATGAGGACATCGAGTCAGATTAGATTAGTGTCCATCCTAATGACTTTATCTTGACTATTTCCAAATAAGGGCACATTTGCAGGTATGGAAGATTAATGCTTCAATACGTTTTTTAGGGGGACACAATTCAAACCAGATACAGCCACAGATATATATATATATATATATACAGAGGCTTATTTCTACACTCTATTCTATTCCACTTGTCTATATAGAGTCTGCCTTTATACAAGTCAGTATCACCAGCTTTGTAGTGTTTTGAAATCCTTTTCAGGATTGTTTTACCCTTTTTTTTTTAATTTTGCCAGACTTTGACAAGTTTTTACTTTGCCGAATTTAGCCAAACTCTTCAGAAACAAAACATCTTTTATTATCAGTCTTTATTATGGGTCACATTTTTCTGCTTCTTTACAAGACTGAATTTTTATTATATACCAGACACTGTAAATTTTGCCTTTTGGGAATGTTGGATATTTCTGTATTTCTATAAATATTCTTGAACTTTGTTATGGGACATAGTTAAGTTACTTGAAAAGAGTGTGACCCTTGGGTACTGCTTTTCAGATTTAGATGAAGGCAGAACTCAGTCTATGGTAAATTACTCGCTACTACTGAGGGGGTAGAGATCAATGCCTCATGAATTACGAAGTTTTGCAGTCTTGCTGTTAAGAGAGGCACCATTCCTGACCATGCTACTGCCCCGCACTGTCAACTCTATCCTTTTCTTTGCTTTTTTTCCCCCCTCTCTGGGTTATTTTCTTCACATATCTGTGCTAAACAATACTCTACAGAATACTGAAGGATTACCCCTGCCAAGTTCTTTTTCTGTGTACCTCTTTCCTCTCTGATGTCCTGTGAACTGGAACTACCTTGTTCTCCTTAGACTCACAGCTTTCTCCCTCCTCCTCAGAAATTGTCAGACAACTTCCATTTGTTATACATAGTCCAGGAATAGACACCATAACAGTCATGTCTCTTAATATTCTTATTTCCATCTAAGACGAGACTTATCCTGCAAGCTCCTTAACAATCATTCTCACATTTCTTGGCTGGTTGATTCAAATGCCACATAGAAAGCACCTCTTCACTCTCTGGTAAATGAGCTCCCCCTATTTGTGCCTAAGATAGGGTCTAATTCTATGAGGCCTTTATCCAAACATAATCAGTACTGCCTTTTTGTCAGTTGGCACTCTCAACACCTTATCTCACTGAGAACCACAAAAAATATCTGTACTACTCTATTCCTAGCACTTATGTTGTTTAATTAAGGTGTCATTGTATGCAACTTACTCATACACTACACTTAGTACATTCATATACTATACTCACATAGCTATATAGTGGCTTCAGTTTTATTGCCCCAGAACTGTAAAATAAGTTCCCTAATTTTAAAGTAAACATGTATAACTAACATATGTAAATTTGATTTTTCTAGGGATAACTCAGGGTTTCTCAATCTCAGCACTATAGATATTTAGGGCCAGATACCTCCTTGTTGTGTGTGTTTAGGGTGGGGAGAGAAATATGCTGTACACTATAGGATGCTTAATAGCACACGTGGCCTCTTGGCCTCTACCTACTAAATGTCAGCTGTGACCACATCCAACCTCCCACCACATTTAACAATCCGATATTGCCAAATGTCCTTTGGGGAGGTGGCAAGATCGTCCCAGCTGAGAACTACTAGGCTAACAGAATGAACATTTCTATCCTTAAGTATTTGTTTACAGTTTTTAACAACAGAAAAAGGAGGAAGAGTAAGGGGATAAGACTTAATTCCAAACTGACAGGAACCTGTTAAAATAACTAATTCTCAAAAAATCTGGAGATCCATTTTTCTGCTAATTACCTTACTCAAATACATTGTAAATGTTTTAAAAATAACTTCTTTTACATAATACAGTAAATACCATCAATCTTTAATTATGCTCAATCTACTGAAAGGTATCATAATGAACACCTTGAAAAGAAGCAGAGAAACTAATTTCCCTATCATTGAAGCATTCATGATTAAAATTCAGTTTTACTTCATGCTATGCTAATTTTATGAATTATTTACAAGTCTTAAAGTACATAATGTGAAACTTCTTACTTGAAAATAAACTTCTCTACTCTGAAATCTCATTTTTCAAAATATATTCTCCAAGACTTAAAGCTTATTTTTAGGCGATTCAAGAGGAAGAAAATTAATTAAACTGGTAGCTAGAGTTAAAAGAAGGAGAGCCAGAAAGTTCACATCTATGTAGTGTTATTCTCCAAAGGAACAGAAGAATATTTTATACCAGTTCCCGGTTTTGAGTAGACACATCTAGAAGTCTAATGCAATTACCTGCAACATGAGCTCACAGTCATCTCTTCCAACAAAAATCATTTCTCGTGGCAGCCTGTGGCGAGTGCCTCCACTGCTCACCAAAAACCAGGATGTTAAGCTCATTTTCTGCTTAGCTTCTAAGTCTCTGGCAAAACTACGTCATCCTGCAGAGATATTGAAGAAAAACATACATTCAGATATTTTTAGCTTTAGTATCTATTCACCAAACTTTTTAAAGTAGGCTTAAGAATAGAACTGCATTAATCATCTACTCCTAGCTAAGTAAACAGTCCAGAGGTCCTACAACATAATAGATTTACCAAATTCTCAGGAGTGTATTAAGTCCAAAGACTCAATATTAAGAGTTCAATTAAAAAGGAAGATATTAAATTAAATAGTCAACCAATTCACACTTATCACACTTCTGAAAGGCTTTGAGTACAGCTTATAAAGGTCTACAATTCTCAAGTAAATGATCATGATATTATGTTAACCTGAGTAAAAACGAACATTATACAAATAAATGTCTGATTTATAAATAATTTGAGAAAGACTAAGTTCAAATGTATATCTTTGATATCTGATTAAGAACTGTAAGTAAAAACCAAAGAAATTGTCAACGAAGCATAGACCACTGAAAGAACTTTTAAAAATATGCAATTGCAATTTCTCTGTCCTCACATGTCGCTTTCTTAGGACATTTTTCTAGAGGAGCAATTTTTTTCGTTTTTTGTTCTTGGAACCCATTACACTCTTTTGTTTTATTTTTTAAAAAATTTATTTGAGAGACAGAGAGCAAGAGCGAGAGAGAGCATGAATGGGGGAAAGGCAGAGAAAGGGAGAAGCAGACTACCCAGTGACCAGGGAGCCCATGCAGGGCTCGATCCCAGGACCCCAGGACCATGACCTGAAGGCAGATGCTTAACTGAGTCAACCACACACACCCCTCATTTCACTATTTTTTTAAAAAAAGAACCCCAAAGAGCATTTTGTTTATATGGGTTACATATGTCATTTACCATAAAAAGAAATGAAAACTGAGAAACGAAGATTTATTCATTTAAAAAAGAAGGCCTGCCTTCATTCAGATAATTAGAAAAGAGAAATTTAATAGTTTTCTCAAAGAACTGTAGTTTTTTCTTTGAAACTAGATCAAAACTTTGAAAGTTTCTTGAAGTTTACTTATAATAAGATATCTGAAACGTTTTATAGTATGCTACATGAAAATTCATCTTCAACTCTGAAGGAATCTTGTATTATAAATTCATCATTTGGAAAATATTGGTTCCCTGAGTTACACAGATCTTCCAAATGATGACACATTCATTTTATTATTTAAAAACATCCCATTCATTAATTTCACCACTCATCTCCTCAAAAAAGCCTTTAAGTGCTAGGTAGCTGTTAGGATCATGGTGGCAGAATCAAGTTTTCTAAAATCCTAATTTTCTCTTGAAACCTCAAATTTTATTGACAACAAAATACTACCATTTCTTTTTTTTTTTTTTTTTTTTTGAGATGACAGGCTTTGTTTGCAAAATACTCAAGTCTACAAAACCATAAATTTGTCCATCAGTCATTGTTTCAAGTAACAAGGTGCTCCATGAAACAAGTGGGTAGTGCAGTTCACAACTCAATGATACATATGCTTCCCATTGGGACAACCAGGTTCTTTGGTATACAACATAAGTGCTTTATATGTCCTTCCAATTACTTGTACAGAATATTAAAAAGATGTGACTCATTTTTACCACTTCATCAAAGACATTCTTAAGTGAAACTGGATTTTTTTTTTTTTTTAACTGCAGGTACATGGCAGTGAAGGATACAATTACTATTAGTATAGTTCGGCCTAGATCTATGCCAAGCAACGAGCAGCTTTACCCACTTTTCTTTTTATACTAGAAGTTCAAAAAAGGTAAATAATGTTTTGATGTTATTATGAAAATACTTTTAACCTCTTGAACCTTTGAAATGGTTTCAGAACTCCCAGAGGCCTGTGGATTGAGCTTTGAGAACCACTGTGCTACAGAAGGTGGCTATGTCATTTAGAACTTAAACTTTGGAGTCAGACTGACAGATCAAGAATCTGTCTTGTCTCTTGATTCCAACACTTTACTTTTTATTCAACATGACCTGGGGCAAGTTACTTCTCTCCTGCTCATTAGTTTATTCTTTCCTAAAATGGGGTAATGATAGTTAGTATCTACTCAATACTTTTTTCTTAGGAATCAAAAAACTATTTGTAAATATTTTTTCCAAGAAATGGCACATTGTGTTACAATTTAAATAGAAGCAAACTATACTACAGTGAACTGAAACATTCTGCAATAAGAACTGTATCTATACATTAAAGCAAAATCCTACAAAATGTAGAATTTTATGTCAAGGTAAAAATATTATGGATTATAAATTTATCAGCACATACAAGAAACACTGGGTTTCACTAAAACAGGCAAATAATATTCTGTAAAATCCAAACAATAGGGACTACTGGATGGCTCAGCAGTTGAGCGTCTGCTTTTGGCAGCTCAGGGCATGACTCGATCTGGAGATCGAGTCCCATGTCAGGCTCCCTGTGAGGAGCCTGCTTTCCCTCTGAACTATGTATCTGCCTCTTCTCTCTCTCTCCATGTCTCTCATGAATAAACAGACAAAATCTTAAAAAAAAAAAAAAAAAAAAAAAGCCTAAACAATCAAGTCTTGCTCCACTCTCAGCTTACCAATTGATATGGTCAATTTATTTGGATTTTTAAATCTTTCATCCACCTAACTCGGTGCTGGAAATGTTGTTAATCTTCCAACTGTCTAGTCTCTATCAAATTGGCTTTTAGCATTTCACATGTACATCCTGGCCAAGTCAACACAGAATCAAAAAAATTTTATGAAAGAAAAACCCTCCAATCTAAATACAGCATTTAAGTTGCATACTGTTTATAAACCAACTAAAGAACAATTTTGAAACATGATATTAATAAGCTATTATTTATATATTTATTTAAAGGGACTGGAAAACAAAAAACTACAATAAGACATGTTAAAAGGAAATGAAGTTAGTCTAAACACTGAAAACTAAAACAGCACAGCCAAACATGGTAATGGGAATACAACATTTTCAAAATCAAATTTTATGTGAACATTGTTTGTATGGTACAAAAACACTGTTTTAAGTATTTAGACAACATCAAATAGAATTATATTAATACACAAATATGTAATCTGTAATTCTATAATATGAATATACAAACAATAATTATAGTTTATCTCTGAACAACAGTTCGAACTGCATGAACCTGCTTATATGTGGATTTTTTGATACAGTATGATTACAATTTCTCTTCCTTATGATTTTCCTAATAACATTTTTCTTTTCTCTAGCTTACCTAATTCTAAGATTATAACACATAATACATGTAACATAACAATATGTGTTAACAGTTTGTTATTGGTAAGGCCTCTGGTCAACAGTAGGCTATCAGGAGTTACATTTTAGGGGAGTCAAAAGTTATACATGGATTTGCAACTGTGTAGGGCTTGGAACTCCTCTAACACCTGTATTGTTCAGGGGTCAACTACATATAATTACATAAAATATGAAAATAATGGATTTTAATATATTTTTTTGACTTTCACTGACACTTGAGATAAATAAGCGGATACATAATTTCTGAAACAAAATAAAAGTTATCTTCAAGATGAGGGGTATTTATTTACTGGAGTGGTACAACGGCCTTGAGACCTCTTCTAGCTTCTCAACAGCAGGTGGGAATGAGATATCACAAAAAAAGCTACTGCTTTTCCATTTTTACATAGGGCTCTCTCCTTATCTAAGACAGCTTTCTCACTGGTCCTTCAATTCCAATGATCTTTTTCTACTCATTGAGTAATATAAACACTCACACACAGATAAAACTGAAACCTGGTTGAGAGCTTCCTCAAAGATCAAGCTAGGTTTCAGCTCAGGATCCTCTAAGGGTTGGGGGAATAAGAAGCCTTTGGGTTTAACAATTGTAGAGAAATGCCCGAGGTGTTGACCAGATGTGATAGCAGTTACATTTCCTTGTACAGTTTCTGGATGAGCCAAGAAAACATGTGTTTTGGAGTAGACTTTCTGAATTAAAACCCCAGTCCCTCGTGCTAAGTGACTCAAAACCCCAAAAATGACAAAAATAACAACAAATGCTTCTCAATTTTTTTTTTAAATTTTTTTTTTATTTATTATTTATGTATTATAGTCACAGAGAGAGAGAGAGGCAGAGACACAGGCAGAGGGAGAAGCAGGCTCCATGCACCGGGAACCCGACGTGGGATTCGATCCCGAGTCTCCAGGATCGCGCCCTGGGCCAAAGGCAGGCGCCAAACCGCTGCGCCACCCAGGGATCCCAATGCTTCTCAATTTTAGATATATCTGTACAAAGAAAAAAAAACCCAAAGAGAGAATATCTAAAGACAAAATGAAACACAGATATGGTATCTTATAATACATGGCATATGGAAGGTACCCAATTAATGTTCATCTCCTTCTCTCCCTCTCCTCCTAATCTTTTCTGCCAAATAATACCCTAAAGTTGTAACTTGAGACTAGAACAGTATCAACCAAACAAGTAACATTTATTGAGTATTTTCTATGTCAATTCTCTAAAGTATTCACTTAAAGGACACTTCAGGATAAAAATTGTGACAATATAATGTAGCTCATGGATTAATCATAAAATTAAAAATGTTAGTCTTTATATTTCATTCATATTTCAATTCTAGAGAAGTAAGTTTAATGGATCATTTATTAAAATTCCTACAACACTTTCTCAAAGCATGAGCAGTCTTCATTGGGATCTAAAGTCTGATTGTACAGAGGATCATTGAGTTTTTTGAAGACTGCAGGCCCAGGCCCTCTTACATATTCAAATTATACCACAAACTATAACCTTTGCCCTGTGATTCTGCATTCTTCCAATCAGAGGTGGGGTATAATCTCCCACTCCTTAACTCTAGGCTCTGCCTTATAATTTGTTTTGGCCAACAGGATGACATCAGTATACGTGATCCAAATAGAGCCTAAAATGTGCTTGGGCAATTGGCTTGCCCTCTTGCACCTCTGCCATCACCAAAAACAAACAAACAAACAAACAAACAAACATGCCCTGGCTAGCCTATTTGTCCAAGATGAATGAGAGATATGTCAAACAGACATAGATCTAACATGTAACTTGAAATAGGGTGGTCAGTATATCATCCAACCTCCAGCTAAACAACAGATATACGAGCAAAAAATGAAAATGTTGTTTGAAGTCCCTAACAGATGTGAGCTGATTTGCTTCACCACTGACTATAATGCACATGGAATATAATTTACTAAAATACAGTATCTTTCCGTAAGTACATTCAGTCCAATACTTTCACTTGAGTATCTTTAGAATTTACAAATGAAATGTTTTCATTGTCTCTTTTCCCAATTTACTCTTTTCTTGATGGTAACATTTATTTGTATAATTAAATATAAGGCTGCTATATATATCACAGAACTAAAAATTAGAGGTAAAGCTCTCAGCTTATTGTAACAAAGAACCAATAATTGGAAAATCCAGCAGTGGTAGAAAATGCAAGCTCCCTTTCTTTGGGTGGGGAGGCAATATCCTTAGTTTACTTTTTTCCCCTATGGAGTTCAGTTTACTACAGGAGACTACTCCCATATCCCTCACTAATGGGCAATAAACACACTGCTGATATTGTAAGAGCTAAACAAAGAAGTGGTTTAGGGGGTTTCACTGCTCTAGTTGCAGTTTCTACATATTAATCTCCTTGGCTAAGCAAAGCACTTCTACTCTAGTAAGCAATTTAATTCCTAAGCTTAGGAATATCAAAAAAATGTGTTAACAGGAAGCTCCAGGAATCCACTTCTCCACATAAACGACTATTGAACTCCTAATAACTATATGAAGTAACTGTTTGGGGGCTCTGGTGTCTAGCCAAACAACTGCTAAACTTCAGTATTTTGCATGGTAGCACGTACCATCCCCATTTCCTATTCCAAAAGCTCCAAGAAGTAGCTTGTGGATATCCTCCTGAATTTCTAGCATGACTCACTGGAGAGGATATATAATAAAGACTTTCTCATCAAAATATTGGATTGTGTGCTCTGGCTGCTGATTGATACTTTTTATCATGAGCCTTCGTGCTGGCCATCATTGCTTCAACTCCTAAAAGCTGAAGCATCTTTTAAGGAATTTGGAGAGTCAAGTGTGCATGTTTCTTTGTTTCTTTCCCTTTTGGGAATCAGGTATTTAAGGAAATCCTTATGAAGTCACTGGCTGACCACAGAGATAACAAAAAAGAAATTTTAGTGACCACACACAACAAGGAATACACACCTTGCAAACACAGTTTCAAAGAGTAACATACAGTTGGCTTCAGCATTCAACAAGGGATATTCAGCAATCCCTAAGTAGTGGGATAATTAAATTTCCAGATTTATCACAATATAATACTTTAATATCCAGTCTGGTTCTCAAACTATAGAGAGAGCAAGCAACAGGAAAACTCACTTGTGGGGGGGGGGGGGGGGGGAATGGACAGAAACCATCCCTGGGGAAGCCCAGACATTTTAATTATTAGTCAAAGGTAATAAATCAACTGCCTTACATGTGTTATGTGACAAAGAACTAAGGGAAATCAGCAAAATGATCTATGAGAAAGCCAAGATCATAATAGGAAGATACAAATAATATAAAATGAAAGGTCACTACGGAAGTTCAATAGCAGATTTCAGCAAAAAGAAGAAATGATCAGCAAATCTGAAGGTAAGAAAACTTGAAATATCTAGTGCGACAGAAAAAAAAAAGAGTAATATAAACAGAGCCTGAGGGATCTGTAGTATATTGTCAAATGTAGCCACACATACATTATAGGAGTCCCAGAAGAAGAAGAGACAGAGAAAGGGGAAGAAATGACAAAAAACTTGCCAAGTCTGAGGAAAGATATAAACACATCCAAGAAGCTCAACAAACTCCAAGCAGGATAAATTCACTCAGATCCAGACTCAGCCATATTATACTCAAACTGCCAAAACTGAAAGAAAAAGACCATTTTGAAAACATCAAGAGAAGACACTTGTCATGTATCCCTAATAAGATTAATGGCTGATTTCTCCTCATAAGCCATGGAAGTGAGAAAGCAGTGGGATGGCATATTTATAAAGTCTAAGGTTAAAAACTGTCAACCAAGAATTCTGTATCTAATAAAACTAAATCTTATAAATGAATCACAATTAAGACTTTCCAGTTAAGCAAAAGCTGACAGTTCATTACCAGTATACTGACCTACAGAAAAATGCAAAAGAAAGACTTTCAGGCTGATATGAAAAGACACTAGACAGTAACTAGAAGCCATGAGAAAAATTAAAGACAACAAAAGTAAAATAAATATGTAGGTAAATATAAATCCAAGATGATTGTTCTTCTGATATGATTTGCAGCTTTTCTCTTTTTCCAGTATGATTTAATAGGCAAATACATACAACAAAACTTATAAAGCGGGATGCCTGAGTGGCTCAGTGGTTGAGCATCTGCTTTTGGCTCAGGGCGTGATCCTGGGGTCCTGGGATCGAGTCCTGCATCGGGTTCTCTGCAGGGAGCCTGCTTCTCCCTCTGCCTGTGTCTCTGCCTCTCTCTCTCTCTCTCTCTCTCTCTCTGTTTCTCATGAATAAATAAATAAAATCTTACAAAAAGAAAACTTATAAAGCTATGTCAATAGGAATACAATATATGAAATGTAATCTGTGACAAATATAAAATAACACAGGAGGGAGGGAGATGTACAGAAGCAAAGTGTTTGTATACTCTTAAAATTAAGTTGGTACTACTGAAATTAGGTTATTATAAATTTAAGATGTTATTTGTAATCCTCAAGGTAACCACTAAGAAAATAACTAAAAAAACACACAGGAAAGGAAATCTAATGACACATTAGCAAAAAATCAACTAAGTACAAAAAACATGCAGTAGTGGAGAAATGGAGGAATAACAACAACAAAAAACTTAAAAGAATGTAAAAAATAGGTGACAGAAGTAAATTCTTCAGAAATCATATTAAACACATATGTATTAAACTCTCCTATAAAAAGGCAGAAAAAGGAGGTCAGATACAATTGCAAGATCTGTTGGGGTGCCTGGGTAGCAGCTGGTTGAGCATCCGACTTTTGGTTTCAGTTCAGGTCATGATCACAGCGTTGAGATGGAGTTCTCAGTTGAGCTCTACACTCAGCAGGAAGTCTGCTTGAGATTCTCTCCTTCTCCCTCTGTCCCTCCCCTCCCTCCAGCTTGCCCTCACTTTGAATCTTCAAAACAAATAAGATCTCTCTATACACTGCCTACAAGAGTTTCTATAGATACAAGGACACAAAGAGGTTAAAACGTTGAAAAAAGATATTCCATGCAAATTTTAACTCCCCAAAAAGTAGAAGTGGCTGTATTACTATCAGAAAAAATAAATTTCAAAGAAAGATTATAAGAAACAAAAGAGGACATTACATATTGATAGAAGATTCAACATAGCAACACATAAAAAATGTAAACATATATGTACCTAACAACAGAGGCTCAAAAGATACAAAGCAAAAATGAACAGAATTTTAAAAGTGGACAGTTGAACAATAATAGTAAGAAACTTCAACACCCCATTTTTAACAATGAAACAAAAACTAGACAGAAGATCAATAAACAGAGGACTTGACAGCACTACAAACCAATATACCTAACAGACATATATAAAATGCTCAATTCAACTACAGCAGAATCCTATTTTTTTCAAGTACACAAAGCACATTCTCCAGGACAGCCCATTATGTTAGACCAGAAACAACTTAATTTCAAGAGTGAAAAGTGCAAAACTACTTTTCCAATCACAATAGAAGGAAATCAGAAATCAGTAACAGAAATGAAAACAGGAATATTCTCAATAGGTGGAACTTAACACACTGTCAACAAGAACATAACATACCAAAACTTATAGGACTGTACAAAAGCAGTATTAAGAGGGAAATTTACTGCTGTGAATGTATATATTTAAAAAGAAATATCTTAGACTAAGAACTTGTTATTAACTATTAATCATCTGTAATTCTTAACACCTTAAGGAATGAGAAAAGAGGAAACGAAACACAAAGCTACCTGAAGGAAGAAAATCATAAAGAATAAAAATAAATGAAATAAGAGCATTAAAAAATAAAAGAAAAATCAATAAAAGTTATTTCTTTGAAAGAAGACTCAAATCTCAAATCCCTAAAATCTGAAATAAAAATGGTGACATTGCTAATTTTGATACATAAAAAAGGATTGTAAGAACATTACAAACTGGTGTAAGCAAAAAACTGGATAACCTAAATGAAATTGACTAATTCTAGAAACACACAACCAAACCAAGTTAAATCATGAAAATACAGAAAAATAGAATGGACTTATAGTATGAAGACTGAATCAGTAATAAATGCCCAACAAAGAACAGTCAAGGACCAGATGTCTTCACTGGTAAGTTCTACCTAACAGGTAAAAAGGAATTAACACCAATCCTTGTCAAAGTCTTCCAAAAACTTGAAAAGATATCCTAATTCATTCTATGAAATCAGTATTACCTGATACCACAGACATAAAAACTTACTAGTAAAGTTTCAGGGATTAGACCAATTATGTATTTCATGATTGATGGGTCAGCACACACCCATGTTCTTATATTCACTTGTCTCATTGGATTTTTTCATTCTCTTATGACTGCTTCTTTTACCCATTGGTTGTTTCAACAAATGATGCTGGGAAAACTGGATATTTACCTGCAAAAGAATGGAGTTGGCCTCTCACTTGACCACATGTGAAAGTTAACTCAAAATGGATCAAAGACCCAAACATAGGAGCTAACACTGTATAAAATTCTAACAAGAAAAAAAGAAGGGGATTTGCATGACCCTTGTATTAGGTAATGGTTTCTTACAGATGACACTGAAGCACAGGGTACAAAAGAAAAAACAGA
Organism: Vulpes vulpes; assembly: GCF_048418805.1. NCBI lineage: Eukaryota > Metazoa > Chordata > Mammalia > Carnivora > Canidae > Vulpes > Vulpes vulpes. The sequence continues at coordinate 126,066,575 of NC_132792.1, read as the reverse complement.
TAAATCAAACTTTATCAACATTTAAAACTTTTGTGCATCAAAAGACACTACCAAAAAACAGTGAAAGGAATGGAAGAAATATTTGAAAATCGTTTATCTGATAAGGGATTAGTGCCCAGAATATTAATCATTAGAAAAATGCAAATGAAAACCACAATGACATACCATTTCACATCCATTAGGATGTATGATCTATTATCAAAAAATGAAAACTAGTGTTGATGAGGATGTGGAGAAACTGGAACACTTGTGTGTTGCTGGTAGGGATATAAGTGCAGCTGCTGTGGTTTCTTGAAAAGTCAAACAGAGGGGCACTTGGGTGGCTCAGTCAGTTTAGCATCTGACTCTTGGTTTTGGCTCTGGTAGTGGCTCAGTGATGGGATGGAGCTCTCATCTGTCTCCTTGCTCAGCGCGGAACCCTGCTTTTTTCCTCTCCCTCTGCTTTGCGCTACCCGCCCCCCGTCTCTCATTAAAAACAAAACTAAACAAAACAAATTATGATTTTCCATATCATCCAGCAGTTTCACTCCTAGGTATATACTTAAAAGAATGGAAATGTATGGAGTAACAGATACCTATATACCAGTGTTCACTGCAGCATTGTTCACAAAAGCTAAAAAGGAGAAATAACTCAAGTGCCCATCAGGATGAGTAAATAAAATACGATTTGCACATTCAATGAAATATTATTCCATCATAAAAAGAAATCAAATCTTAACATGTTACAACATGGATGAACTTCATCACATTATGCTCAGTGAAATAAGCCAGACACAAAGGGCAAATATCATATGATCCACTATCATGAGGTACCTAAAACAGGCAAATTCATGTAGATATAAGGTAGAACTGAGGTTACAAGAACTGGGGAAAGAAGGAGTTACTGTTTAACAGGTGCAGAGTTTTTGTTTAGAATGACGAGAAAGTTCTAGAAACAGACAGTAGTATGTTATACACTGTGAATGGCAATTAATGTCACTGAATTTTATGCCTAAAAATGGTAAATTTTATATATATTTTTGAAGATTTTATTTATTTATTCATGAGAGACACAGAGAGAGAGGCAGAGACACAGGTAGAGGGAGAAGCAGGCTCCCTGCAGGGAGCCCAACATGGGGCTCGATCCCAGAACCTGGGATCACACCTGAGCTGAAGGCAGATGTTCAACCGCTGAGCCACCCAGGTATCTCGGTAAATTTTATATTCTGTGTATTTAACCACAATATTTTAAAAATGTAATTGGAGGGGAAAAAAGCCACTTGAGCCCTCTCTCTGCCTTGAATCACTGTTTTTAAATTGGAGACATAGTGAATCCTTATTTTGCTTAGTTTTGTACTTGTTTCTGATTGCCTTTAGAACAAGTTGTTCTGGACATTCAAGTTTTCCCTTAAAGCAAGGATTGGCTAACTTTGGCCTTCTGCTATTTTTGTGAAGAAAGTCTTTTTTTTTTTTTTAAGATACTTTTAACTTATTATCTGAGAGAAAGCACACATGTGCATGTGAGTGGGGCGGGGGGGGGGGGGGAGGAACAGAGGGAAGGGTAGAGAATCTCAAGCAGACTCCACACTAAGCATGAATCCTGACATGGGGCTCAATCTCATGACCCTGAGATCATGACCTGAGCCAAAATCAGGAGTCGGACACTTAACCAAATGAGCCACTCTGTGAATAAAGATTTGTAGGAACATAGACGTTTGCATTTAAACAGCCAAGCTGAGATGTGATACAGATCATATGACCTATAAAGCCTAAAATATTTACTTTTTGGCCCTTCACAGTAAAGGTTTGCCACCCCTGCCTTAAAGGACTAATACTAGTTTTTAGCTTTCCCATGTTGGATGAAAACACTTTATTTTACTTTATTTTTTAAGTAGGCTCCACTGGGTGTGGGGCCCACTGCAGTACTTGAACTCACAATCCTGAGATCAAGACCTGGGCTGAAATCAAGAGTCATACACTTAACTGATTTGAGCTACTCAGGTACCCCCAAAATACTTTAAATTATATTTCACATTTATCTATTTCTTACAACTGAAAACTGAACACTGTATTTAGTGGGTCGTGATTATTACTATTATTAACAGTTACCAAACTATCCTGCAAAATAGTGAGTTTCTCAGAAATTATTAATATGCATGTATCAGTCCTAATACTATATACTGTTCTACATTTCTGAAACTCTGTACTCACATAATTTGTTTTTTCTGTTTTCTCCCTTATCAATCATTTTTCATTCTTAGCCCTACTCCTTCCTGCAAAACGATAAAAATAATGTAAGTATGTTGGAACTAGGCTCAAACAAATAGAATCTACACAAGAGCTCCTGTGAATAAATTAGGTGGTTTTGTACATAAATTTTTGTCACTCTGGAGGCTTTAGTTATGTTTAGATTTTTAGTTGGTAAGCAGAAGAACTCTACAAGCAGAATACTATTGTAAAACCAAGTATCATCCTTCCAAATTAAAGATCAAATTAAATAAAAATCCTGGTGTTCTTTGAATTCAAATAAAGAAATATGATACTACCAAAGTACTACTAATTTACTCTCTAGTATAACACTAGAATTGTACATAACAAGAACTTTAAAAACCAAAAGATTAGCACAAAAACTTACTAGTAAAGTTTCAGGGATTAGACCATGGGTGTATGCTGACCCATCAATCATGAAATACATAATTAGCACAGGTACGGCTTAGATTTAGATTAAAAACCTAAACAGATTCAGAGTCCTAACAGTTTTATATCTAATTATGAAAAATCAACAAAAACTGTAAATATGTATGTTTTGGATAGAAGAAACAGCTAAGAGCTTTAATTACAAACAGTAAAAATTCCAGGAAATTTCACTTAAGAATTACAAATATAAAAGCCTATTTATTAATGAAAAGTCGATACAATTTTCTGTGCTTCATTTAAAATGATTAACAATAAAACTAAAATGCAACTCAAAACTCTATTTCCCATACCAGCAAACCTCAATGACTTTTCTAACACCATAACAACTTAATTTTAAAAGCCTACAGCCTTAGAAATGCAGACTAGGAGATCCCTGGGTGGCTCAGCGGTTTCGTGCCTGCCTTTGGCCCAGGGCGCAATCCTGGAGTCCCGGGATCCAGTCATGTGTCAGGCTCCCGGCATGGAGCCTGCTTCTCCCTCTGCCTGTGTCTCTGCCTCTCTCTCTCTCTATGTCTATCATAAATAAATAAATAAAAATAAATCTTAAAAAAAAAAAAAAAGAAATGCAGACTAGATTTGATACAAAATTATATTAGTCTGTATCTTCTGTGCTTAATTTTAGCACTGAAGAAATCTCAGAGTATGACAATGTACAAAACTAACAGATGCCTTTCTGTAAGTCTATTCCCATGGCAGAGTAAGCCCGTCTTTTCTCTGTAGTTCTATGATACTTTTTCAAACATCTTTCATGCTATCACTTAAACTACAATTTATGGCATTAATGTTGCTGCACTATTATATGATAATGTGTCTAGCTGGTGATCTCTTTGAAAGCAAGAAAAATCTATCTTCTTCCATCCCCAGTTGTTTCATTAAATATTTATAGAGAAACCTACCAAATCCAAGTACTCTGGGCATTTAGGGTGCATGAAGACAAAACAAAACAAAACAAAACAAAACAAAACAAAACAAAAGCTTTCCACAAGGAACTTAGTCATTGGGGAATGTTGGCCAGTAGATGCCATGATGGAGATAAACCTAAAGTGATACTTGAACAAACAGGAGGATGTCATTACTCCACTGTGGAATGCTAACACTGGGGGTAGTATCCTTTCAAGTCCATGCACAGCTGAACCAGACGTTTATCTCTGTATCCCCAGAGCCTAACATAGCGTTCCGCCTCTAGTATCTGACAAGCTATTTTTAATGAATGAATGAGTAGTTCTGGAGCTGTGGCAAATCTTGAAGGGGATAATGGGAATCTTCAGGGACAGAAGGTGAGAATTTAATCATTTAACCTTTGCTACATATAAAGCCCTTAAATCCTCATTTCCACCTTTGCCTTCAGTTGTCTCCCCCATATTCTTTATGTTGTCACACAGTATGCAGCAGCTAACTGACAAAAGTTTAAAGCTCTGACCTTTGAAGGTCAGATGGAAGTAAACACTGGCCCAGAATCACAGTCCAGTTTCCCTGTTCCTGATAGCTATAACTAGCTTTAAAAATGGACTCTCCTGTTAGATCCTAGCTTATTTCAGAATTGAATGTACTAAAAATTTAATATTTAAGATTTAAATTAAAAAATAAAACAAAAGATGCATATGTTCAGCAGAGGACACTGCTTCAACTACACTTCTAAGTTTCAACCTCACCTATATTTTTCTGGTTTTGTTTATTTATATTTAAAAAATGTTGCTTCAAGTCACTTATAATTAAAATTGAGGACTAGTGGCAAGAAGCCAAGTGAGATTAATTACTAGAATGCTGTGAGACAATAGTGTACTCGGTATGTAGTAACACTGTAACAGTTCTCTGAAACGATGCATAACATAACCAATGGCAAAGGCCAGTTTAACTCATATTATTAGGTTTGAGGAACAAAAACTATTCTATAAATGATCCTCAGCGTATGCAATTACTTGAGCTAAAATACATGCTAAGGGCAATATATCCTCTGCTTCTGGCAATCAGCTGGCTGATTCATCACCAGATGGCTTTATAGAGAATGAACTTCCTCCTATTCCACAAGTCCTGCTATCGCAGAGTAAGAAATAACTGGAGTAGCATTAGGACTATAATCCATGCAGCTGAAAATGCTTTCCTCTAATGTATGTAATTCTTATTTTAACACAATATTATCTGTTGATGAATCCAATTGTTTTCTGGTACCAGGAGGCATGAAAGGGTGAAAAGGATCTTCATGGGCTTGGCCCAGTACCTACCTACTTCTGTTTCCTGAATGAACAATAGTAGTAGAAGAAAGAAAATGTGATTTTCTTAACAAAATAAATGAAAACCTAAAAGGAAAAAAAAAGTGATAAATTTCAATTCCTGAAACTGTCATTTAAACCAGCAGTACAACTACCCAAAGGTTAGAAAAATATTGCAAAGGGGCACATGCATCCCAATATTTATAGCACCATTAACTGCAATAGCCAAATTATGGAAGCAGCCCAAGTGTCCATTGACTGATGAATGGATAAAGGAGTTGTGGTACACACACACACACACACACACACACACACACACACTGGAACATTACTCAGCCATCAAAAAAAATTTGAAATCTTGCCATTTGCAGTGACACAGAGCTAGAGAGTATTATGCTAAATGAACTAAGTTGGTCAGAGAAAGACAAATACTGTATGATTTTGCTCGTAAGTGGAATTTAAGAAACAAAACAGATGAACATGGGCGGTGTGTGTGGGGTTGGGGGGGGGGGAGACAGAGGCAAACCAGGAAACAGATTATTAACTATAGAGAGCAAACAGGGTTACTAGAGGGAGATGGGTGGGGGATGGATTAGGTAGGTGATGGGGATTAAGAAGGGCACTTGTAATGAGCACTGGGTGTTATATGTAGGTGATGGCTCACTAAATTCTACACCTAAAACTAATTATTACACTGTATGTTCACTAACTGGAATTTCAATAAAAACTTGAAGAAAAAAAACCTAATAGTAAAGCTTATACGTTAAAGTGAACTAAGTTGCTGCATCAACTGCCATAAGGCTGTTAGAACTTGTACCAGGCCCTTAAAAATTTTTTTAATTAAAATTTCATTTGTTTAAAGCAGTTTAAGTAAGGTTCACAGCGAAATTCAGGGAGAAGGTACAGAGATTTCCCAATACTCTAACCTCTACACAAGCATAGCCTCCTCCAGTGTCAACATCCCCCACCAGTGATGTATTTTTTACAGCTGAGGAACTCACACTGACACATCACTATTAACCAAAGTCCACAGTTTACATTATGATTCACCCCCGGTGTGGCACTTTCTATGGATCTAGACAGATGTATGGTGACACATATCCATCATTATGGAATCACAGAATATTTTCACTGCCCCCAAAATCCTGTGGTCTCTGCATACTCATCACTCCCCTATAACCCCTGAACTTTTTCTTGTCACCAATTTTGCCTTTTCCAGAATGTCATATAAATTGGAATCATAAAGTTCGTATGTGGCCTTCTCAGATTGACTTCTTTTGCTTACTAATATACATTCCAAGTTCCTCCATGTCTTTTCTTGACTTCATAGCTCATTTCTTCTTGGCGCCAAATCCCATTGTCTGGGTCTACCATAGTTTTTATGTACCCATCTACTTGCTGAAGGACATCTTGGTTGTTTCCAAGGTTTAGCAATTAGAAATCAAACTCCTACTAATACCATATCTTTTTATCCCATCACACCAAGTACCCAAAAGATAACTGAAAAAATGTTAAACAAATGTATATATTCAAAATTCTTATTTCACATTTTCCCCATACTAAAATCCCTGTAGAAAATATTCTTAACATTAAAGCTTCTGCCTTTTGGGGAAAAAAAAATTAGGGTTGCATTTTAGCTAAAGACTCAGACTCAATGAAGGTATAGATATAATTGATCATATGTTATAAAAGCAAACAGATATAATTATCTGTAATCTTTTATTTATAATAAGTAGCATTTACTGAGCATGTACCATTCTAAGAACTTCATTCATATACGTATGATCACAAAATTGATTTTAACTACAAAAATTATGTAAGTTCTAGAAAATGGACAAACAGTATGCACCAATTTATAAATGAGGACTCAATTTTATGAAACATTCTAAAATGAATTAATCTATTTTTTTTCATTCACAAGTATTTAATCACTAAGTACTATAGGTAAGAGGGAAAAGAGTGATAATCAGTGTAGAAAAAGTTCTTTATTCCACAGAACACAGAAGTAAAAATAGACAAAAAAGCTAAGTAAAAGAAGACAAGTTTAGTGACAATGGGAAGGCAGGAATGTGAAAAGACAAAGAAAACAGCATAATGTAACAGTTTTAGGGTGTTGGTATTTTAGATTGGGTGGTGTGGGGAAACATCTCTGAGAAAGTAACATGCACTTAAATCATATTCACAAATTCAGCTCTGCTATATAACTTGACCAGACCAATAATGAAAAATATATCTTGGGAAAAATTTTCTTTTAAAGCCTTTCCCCCACTTGAAATGTACAGTTAATCCAAAACAATAAATCCACAGCTGTGCTGTTTTTGGATACTTACCAAAATACTTGTTCTATGCTCATGTGAACAAACTCGGTACTGAGAAAATTTTTGTTTTCATATGCTCCTGATTATTTTGAAATAAGTGCTTCAAATTTTAACTTTACCATATAATTAATTAAATGTTTCAAAAAACAAAGCAAATACTGAGAAAAAAGTATTGAGAAAAAATGTAATTTACAACTTTCACCTAAAATGGCATTAAACTGTGAAAAATTTTTTCACAAAAAATGAAGATGACATTCTAGTATCAATAGCCATATATTCTGTATGAGTTTATCACATATTTCCAAAAGAAGACTTAATTTGGATAGGAAAAGCCAGTGATTTAATAAGACCTGATTTTGGGGATCTCTGGGTGGCTCAGCGGTTTAGCGCCTGCCTCTGGCCCAGGGCGCAACCCTGGAGTCCCGGGATCGAGCCCCACATCGGGATCCTGGCATGGAGCCTGCTTTTCCCTCCTCCTGTGTCACTGCCCCTCTCTCTCTCTCTCTCTCTCTCTCTCTCTCTCTCTCTACCATAAATAAACAAATAAATAAATAAATAAATAAATAAACAAATCTTAAAAAAAAAAAGACCTGATTTCTTCATAAAAATCATTTTATAAAGTGTTAAAGAAAATGCTTGAGAAAATAAGTTATATATTTCCATAAATTATCTAGGCATTAAAATTTCCTGCCAAGTTTCCTCTGCCAGTTTATGAAAAATGTAAAGTCTGACTTGCTTTCTTTGGTAGAAGTGCACAACTTTGTTAAAACCTAACTGCTGTTTTACAAGAAATCATTCAAGACTTAGATTCAAACATTTACCAAGTACCTTCTTTGTGCCAACAAATGTGCTAAGTGCTTAAACTCTCAGCCTTCACTTAACTCCCAGAAGTGCATGGGAGTCATTTTTGCCTTCAAGAAAGCTAAAGTTAGGGCAGCCCTGGTGGCGCAGCAGTTTAGCGCCGCCTGCAGCCTGGGGTGTGATCCTGGGGACCCTGGATTGAGTCCCACATCGGGCTCCCAGCCTGGAGCCTGCTTCTCCCCCTGCCTGTTCCTCTGCCCCCCCCCCCCCCCGTGTCTCTATGAATAAATAAATAAAATTAAAAAAAAAAAAAAAGCTAAAGTTAAATGACTTACAGGGTCACAAATCTAGTAGTAGTAAACAGGAGCCATCTGGATTCAAACCGGGGCTTTCACACCAAGTTCTGGGCTACTCCCACAATCACAGTCTCCATCATATTTTTCTCAAGTATCTTAAAATGATGCTAGTGATGCCAACTCCTACAAACTCAGACTTGGCTTAAGAATTTGAATATGACTGAAAAGAAACTTTTACCTGGTAACATTCTCTGACACTATCTTTTTAAGCCATAAACACTGAAGATTCATGCAAGACTCAGCCTATTTTTAATCTACCTCTTACCCTCCTGCTTGGCCACCAGCAGGCTCCAAGACTGCCTCTCTGAGAAGTCTGTAGACAAATAAGAATCAATCAGTTTATATTAAAGTCAGATCAAAAATAAGCTGACTCATCTGGAGGAATGAGGCGAATTTAGTAAAGAGGGTTAAGCATGGATCAGAAACTCAGAATCTGAAAGAAGAGCAAACTATCCCTAGGCTCACTGAACAACAATGATCTGAAAAACTGTCGGGTCACATATCAGTAGGAGCAGGAAACATCTACAGAAGGGGCTGACAGTAGGAAGAAAGCAGTATAAACTAAGAGTCTGTAAGACCTTGAAAGCCAAATGTCTTTGATTCACCTTCCCTAGTTCAACAATTCCGTAGCTGACAATTTCCCTTAGCTCTGTCACCTGTCTGTAACTCACTGTTTAACAGTGATTGTTAGAAAATATTTCAATAGCACATCTAAAAAACTTAAAAGTGAAATAGTTTCAAATGATTTAAGAGCCTTTTTCTTGGGACGCCTGGGTGGCTCAGTGGTTGAGCGTGCATCTGCCTTTGGCTCAGGGCGTGATCCTGGAGTACCAGGATCGAGTCCCACACTGGGCTCCCTGTGTGGAGCCTGCTTCTCCCTCTGTGTCTGCCTCTCTCTCTGTGTCTCTGCCTCTCTCGGTGTCTCTCATGAATAAATAAATACAATCTTAAAAATAAAAAAAGAGCCCTTTTCTTACATGCACACATTCATGTCTGCAGTTTACTTTGAAATGCTTCAAAATGTAAAATGCACTGATGAACAGACAATGGATATATGTGTGTGATGTGTGATAAAACTAATATAATGTTGGAGTGTTTGGGGGGCTCAGTTGGTTAAGCATCTGCCTTAGGCTCAGGTCATGATCTCAGGGTCCTGAGATCCAGCCCCATGTGCTGGGCTCCCTGCTCAGTGGGTCAGCTTCTCCCTCTCCCACCTCCTGCATTCTCACTCTTTCTGCCTCTCTCAAATATATAAATAAAGTCTTTAAAAAACAAAAACCCTAATATAATGTTAATGGTACAAATGGTGAGGTTGAGTATTCACTATGAAATTCTTCCAATTTCCCTGTATATTTGAGATAAACCACATACACACAGACCTTTGTATTCAAACAACCCATCTCATCAATTAACACTAGTGAAAGAATAAGATAGTTTAAAAAGTCAAATCTCTGGAAACATTATTTATATAAAATCTAAGGAATGCACCCAAAGCTGAAGTGAGAAAAACTTTAAAGCCTTAGATGTATTTTCTACTAAACTAGAAAAAATAAACTTATCCAACAAATTAATAAAGGATTAAAAATTGAAAAAGAAATTAATGAATTAAAAACACAAAAATAAGAAGGCTAAATCAGAAGTTACTTCTTAAAAAAAAGTACTAAAATTCCTGACAGATTTTTTGCTTCGTTCATCATAAACATTTGGCTCTGTAATTAAAAGACATAGGCACACATGTGATTTTTTTTTAAATTTAAGAACTATAACTTTATACTTCTAAATTTGAAAATCTCAAATGAATAAACTTCTAGGAAAATGAGAATGACATAACTGACTAAAAAAAATAGGTAGGAACTTGAATAGATCTGAAAACACTATCAAAAACTAAGACCCCAAATACCCAATGGACTATTACTCAGCCATAAAAAAAGAATGAAATCTTGCCATCTTCAAGAAAATGGATGGATCTAGAGGGTATAATGCTAAGTGAAATCAGTCAGAGAAAGACAAATACCCTAATATTTCTCATAAAGGGGGGGGACACCCAGGTGGCTCAGCGGTTGAGTGTTTGCCTTTGGCTCAGGGCGTGATCCCAGAATCCTGAGTCAAGTCCCACATCGGGCTCACAGGCAGGGAGCCTACTTCTCCCTCTGCCTATGTCTCTGCCTCTCTCTTTCTGTGTCTCTCATGAATAAATAAATAAAATCTTTTAAAAAGAAAAAAAAAAGAAGACACACCAAAATCAGACTCTTAACTATTGAGAACAAACAGGTGGTTACCAGAGGGGAGGTTGGTGGGAGATGAGTATAACAGGTGAAGGGGATTAAGAGTACACTTATTGCCATGAGCACTGAGCAATGTATAGAATTACTGAATCACTATATTGTACACCTGAAACTAATATAACCTGTAGGTTAGTTTAGACTACACTACACTAGACTAGAAATTAAAAGAAACAAAAATAAGGCCCCAAAATCTACCCCCTTGTCATCTTTCAGATCATTTTAAAAAAACCAATAAACTCAGTTTAAGCTCAATCAAAACCTCAAAAGGATTTTTTCAAATGAGCCTGACAAAATAATGCTTAAACACATCTGAAAAAAAAAAAAAAAGCATACAAGGAAAACTAAGTAAATTCTGTTAAAGCAAATGTAGTATAAGGAGAACAGTCTGTCCCATTTATTTATTTATTTTTAAAGATTTTATTTATTCATGAGACACAGAGAGAGAGAGAGAGAGAGAGAGGCAGAGAGACAGTCGTAGGGAGAAGCAGGCTCCACGCAAGGAGCCCGATGTGGGACTCCATCCCGGGTCTCCAGGATCACACCCTGGGCCGCAGGGGGCGCCAAACCACTGCGCCAATGGGGCTGCCCCAGTCTGTCCCATTTATAAACAGATGTTATAAACTTATGTTATACAACACAGTAATAATATAGCAGTGCAGAAATAGGTAGATGGAATAAAAAGATCCAGAAATAAAGCTAAGCATATTAATAGAACATTATCCAACTGTATCAACTAATGAAAAGTAATGCAATAAGTGGTCCGTGTATGGAAAGCTATATACGTAGGTCTAAATACATTTTAGAAAAACTAACACATTTGCACATATTAAAATCATAAAATCCATGAGAATTAATACAGGTATATATTTAATAAAACTGCGCAGTGGTATTACTTCATAAAGGAAAAGAGGAAATTGGGCTACACACAAGTTAAAAATCTTTGTTGGGTAAAAATAAAAAAGATAATGACAATCTGGGAAAAAATTTTACAACGTATATGACAAAGGAGTTGTAACAAGTATATACAGTAATAACATTCCTTCAGAAAAAATTAACAAAGGGCACACACAAGCAATTCAGATTAGAAATACAGTGGCCAATAAACATATATATGTTTATTTATATATACACATATATATAAATATACATATATTTGCCAACAAACTTTTTATTTTTTAAAAAGTTCTTCAGATATATTACTGATAAGAGAAATCTAAATAAGGTTTTCAATTTCACCTTGGCAAAATTTTTTAAAAGTATGTAATATCCAGCATTGGTGTAGGGTTGAAGCAACAATCTCATACGCCAATGATGGAAGTGTATACTGGAAAAGACCAGGGAGAGGAGATTGACTTCATCAGAAAATTAGATAAGGCATTCAAATTCAAATTTTCTTTAATACATTTAATTTCTTAAAATACTGGCAAATAAAAATAGTAATTTGCACAGAAATTCACAGTTGTTCACAATTTTTAAAATATTCTTAATTTCCATAAATTCTAAGTAAATTACAAGTTTGATAACACAGACTCCTATACCGTCATAAAAAAATTAGTCAGAAAGTTTAATCTTATGATAAAATGTTACAAATTAAGCCAAAACAGACAAGAAAACCTAACAGTGGCATCACTGGCTAGCGGGATTACGAGAAGTGTTCTTCCTGATGTAATGGTATCTTCTAAATATTCTGCAATAGACAAGGATTAGATTTGTAATATGAAAAAAAAAAATAGCCTGAAGGAATATGGTGGGCTTCAATTTGCAATGCATTGTTTATCCGATGAGAAGTGTTTACTGAGCAACCAAAGCAAATAATAATACATGGGGTCCTCAAGACAGGTATTCTGAAGTGATAGTCCTTTGCAGACTTATTGCTCAAAGTCCTCTATTTGCAATGTTCCTTTTTCACCAAAATAAGTATTTTATACTTTACACCTCTGTATCAAGTATGCTCATTTCCTGTCTCCTCAAATCAGTTTCTAGCTGGCTGCCCTGAGTTCAAGACTCCGTACAACCCCTCAGCTTTGAATTTGTACTTTACTATTCCATGTAAGATGTGACAAACCCTTACCTGGTAAAAACACCTTCCACACACACACAAAAAAAAGCCAGTTAAAAAGAGGAAAAATTTCCTTTTGGCCTGGAAAAAAAGTAAGCTGGACTCCTTACTTTTTTCTGACTTCATTCTCATTTAGACATTATGCTTGGAATTAAGGATGAATTTAGGATTGGAGAAAGTAATAATCTCAAAGCCTCTTGCTCACATCATGTCTTTTTCTCCACTCCCAAGAACACTAAAATTATGTGTAAAATGCCTTATGGGGACAAAAATGCAGAAGAAACAGGAAACTATTCCTACAGTGTCAGATTGAAAAAAATATTTCTATTCATCACTCCAAACAAAACATTTCTTCAGGTGTAACACTATTAAGTTACACTGCCACATCTAGGGCTATGGGAGGAGATCCGTCTTTTACACCTACATCTTTTGCTTTTCAACATAAACTTCTGAAGTAAATGGACTATCACTAGCTTATTTTATAGATGAAGAAACTGAATTTCTGAAATTAAGTGACATGTTTAAGATCACACGAGTAGTGGCTCTGAATCAATTCCCAATAGTAACACCACCACCTCTCCTGTTCAGTACTCAGCAACAGCAGCAGCCATAACCCATCTACCTAAGAAACAGCAGGGGCCTATTTACAAAGAAAACTTTGTTCAGGGCTTTGTTGAGATTTAGTAGTTTCTGGAGGAGAATGATTGTGAACATCCCCATCAAAAAACTAGAAGAGATGTCTAACAAAATGTTCTCATCCACAGTTTAAAGCAATATTCAGGTTATTAAAGGTAGTATAACCTGACTAAACATTCCCTCTCTCTAAAAATAGTATCTTTACTCAGCTTTTGTGACAGCAGACTCTTACCTCACTAGCCACTTCTTTTCAATCCTTCTGGATAGCTCTTTCTCCCTTGCTAAGCTTTCACTGTTGAAGAGTATCAGGTCTCAACTCTTGGACTTCTTCTCATCCTAATTAACCAACTCTCAAACTAAGTGATCTCTTCCAGGTCTATGGCTTTAATTAAATATGTTCTACTGGTGATGCTTAAGAATTAAATATCTTCAGGCCTGAACTACTCCTCTGAATTCCAGACTAGTGTACTCCACTGCCTACTTGCTAGCTCCACTCCGATGTTGAACAGACATTTTAAACTTAACATTTCCAAAACTCTTTTATTTTTTAAAACCAGAACCTTGTAACTTTCATTATCTCCACCATTATTCTGGTGGAAACCATTGACAACTTAGTATAGATCACTCCAGTTGTCTTCTTAGTTCAGCCGGATGTTCCTATTCTTTTCCCCACCAGTCTGTTCTTCACAAAAGACCTAGAACTACGTTTTTAAAATATGATACAATTCTTTTGTCATTCCTTTGATCAAAACCCTCCAATGAACTCTGAAAGCACTTGAAATTAAAAGCCCTACAATCTCTATCCAACCTCATTTCTTCCAATTCTTTTTTCCTCTTGCTCATTCACCTTCAGCCAGTGGTCTCTTTATTCTCTGAAGTCACTCATCCCATTCCTATCTCAGGACCACTGCACAGTCCAACCACACATCTCCATGGCTTACTTCCTTACCTAATACAATTCTCTGCTAAATGCCACCTCCTTACAGAGCAGTATTCCCTAATTGCTCCTAAAATGGTAACTCTCTTAAGGTGCAGAATATTGTCTTAAGAGGTTATCTTCTGTGTAAAAGAGGAGAGGTGGGTTAAGAATACATATTTGTTTAACTTGAAAAAATTCACTGGAATGATACAGAAGAAATAATAAAAAGGTAGCTATTGGATTAGAGAAGGTGCTAACCCAGCAGACAAGGTGAAGGGTAGGAGGATTTTTCACAGTATTTGTTTTTAAAATAGTTTGATTTCTTTGAACCATGTGAATGTTCTGGGGGACTACTTAAAAACAAATGAAAAATAGCAGCCCAATATCACAGTCCACCCCCTTATTCTGCATGTTCTTCATAGCATCTCCATTACCTACTTTACTCTCCATTTTATAATTATCCATATCACCCAACAGACTTTAAGCTTTAACCAACTCCTTTAGTACTGGAGAATATAATAATTTTCTCCTTAATTAAAAACAAAAAAAACATTCAAATGGTTTTCATTATCTTTGTATCATCTCAAGTATATTTTATTTATGTTACATTTACTCTATTTATAAATCTGCATGGCTTTGTCCTTGTCTATATCTAGTACATGGCCAGGACGAAGACATAAAAGGGCTGGCTTGTTAAATCTATAAATGTCTATAAGACAGGAAGGAAAGAGAATCCCTTGGATGACAGTATCATGATTTGTGAAGACTTCAACAAGTTTTAACTATAGGTATATTCAAGGAGATACTATCTGAAAGGGATAAAGTTAAACAGTGCTTCAAAAAAATCATGACAGTATCATGATTTGTGAAGACTTCAACAAGTTTTAACTATAGGTATATTCAAGGAGATACTATCTGAAAGGGATAAAGTTAAACAGTGCTTCAAAAAAATCATCTATGTGTACTTACAGAATAGGAAAAATCTTAAGACAGACACTAGCTTATGTTGACTATATCAGTGGTTTCTAAACAGATTTTTAAAAAAATGAAAAACAACATAAATTTGCCAACCTTTTACTGTTCATCTAAGAACCAAACCAATACAAAAAAAAAAAAAAAACAAAGCAAATATTACAAGAAATTACTACATACTAACACTATCATTTCATAAAGAGGTCATTTTAACATTAGAAAAGTAGAAATACAGACACTCAAGTCCCTTGAATTGCATGCCTGTAACCTGAAAAGCCATATAACTTTTTCTCATTTCTTTTTTGCTTAGAACTAGCAAAGATATCACCGCTGTTAAAGAGTTAACACAATTTTAGACTGTAAACACAAGTGTATAGCTTGAATTAAGGAAAGGGATAATTTCACTACACTGCATTCAGACCATAATTATAGAATTAAATATAAAAACTAGATTAGAACAAAAAGAGCAACACTGACAAAACAAGAGTTGACAAGAGATGAGAAAGGTAAAGGAAACAATATCAAATGAAGTTGTAAAAGTTATATATTTAATTTAGGAAAGAGAAAACCTAGCAAAGAAATACTTTACTGAATCTTACTCTTAAGACAGAATTGTAACCAATGGGGAGAAGTAAGGCAGACAGTAGCTCAACTTAATTAAGATCTTTCTATCATACTTTCCAAAAGCTAAATGAGACATCCTATGCCTCTTTGTTTATGGAAGTGCTGTTCTTGGAAAAGCTGGACTTGATAAGATCTCAAGGATATGAGTAGTAGTAGAAGGCACACTATACCAGATGACTCTAAATAAAGTCTCCTGTAGTTCTAAAATTTTGTGAATCAGAAAAGAGTACATTTTGCTTTTTTAATTTACCAAAAATGATGAGTGGAAAGAATTTGGGGTTTTGTCAAAAAAGACAAAGATTTAGTTATAGGCTCCACTACTTAGTAATGTCTGACACAGAAGTAAAATTATTCACGAACTCTGGGCTTCAAATATTCTCAAATTTAAATGTGCAAATTTATACCTATGTACAAGACTGTTGCATTTATACCTTATACACAAGACTGTTACACACACACATGCTGCCTGACACATAGTAGGTTTCAACATGTGGTACGTATTAGTCATTGATTCAATAAATATTATGTCCCAAAGGGTAATATGTTCCATAATACTTAGCACTTATAGATATATTCAAATAATGAGTTATTCTCTATGTCTCATATCGTTTCTCAAACCTAAGCAATGCATGCTTGAGATTCTTTTCCACTTTTATGTTTTGTATAATCCCTATTTGTATGTAAGTAATTTTTGTAAGGTTTTCTTTAACCTTGCTTTTGTTTCCTTTCTACCTTTGTTTGACATAAAAGAGGGCTTTCTTTACCTTCAGTATATACAGACTATGTCATTTATTTTGGCCAAAAAAGCCCAAATTATAATATAGATATACTGTTGCATAATCATTCAACTAAACTAGACTATATGTCTAATATAATCAACTCTACCACCAGACAGATGTCTTCTTACTCTTTTGTATTGTCCACACTAACTCACTGCTGAGCACTTCCCTCAAAAAATATTTAAGAAAATAAATTAAATCCCATCTCACCAAGGGTAGTTGATTATTGGAAATCTCAGTTACTAACAAAAGTTTATAAAATGAGGATGGTCTGAAGTTTCTCCCCATAAGAACAAATTCATTTCTTACTGAAACACAGCAACACTTAACATTCTCCTCCATATTATCTATCCACCAAGGATTTTTCAGATGATATCTAATTGCTCTTTTGTTATACTTCCATAATAATTTGCAACTATACAGATATTTTAGTTGGCAATTTAGTACAATGCTGTTAGATATTTATTAAAAATGGGAAAACTTAAAACCCCATTGTTCACGACAGAGAACAGAAATCAATCATTACAGATTAATTAAAATAGTAAAAATTATTTTATAGGAATATAATTTTGTTGCAATAAAAAAACATTAACAAGTTTAAACATACACAGTATTCAGTACTAGATGAATGATACCTGGTTACAAATGCAACAATAAAACTAGGTTTTTCTTCAGTGATAAAAGGAAATAAACCAATACTTAGAATAAATAAATCACTAACCATAGAGTTTTAAAAAACATTTTGATATTTGCATTAATGGGCATAATGTATGATGACTTTATAGCATAAATTTCATTATTCTAATGCTAGGACAGAAAACATGCAGATGGCTATTTATTTCCATACAAAGTAAATGCGAACAGCAAAATTAACCAGTAAAATACATTTAACGTTTGGTTTAATATAATTTCACAGGCTGAAGTTAGCTAGATTATTTTTAAGTAAGCTAAGATTTAGAAGGGGCTATTAATAAATTTTTAAAAACTCTATTAAAATGCAATGTAGAATTAAAGGGTAAGATTATAAAGCAATAAAAAAAGCACTTTATGTCCAAAGCAACTCAATGAAAAAAAAGGTAAATTTTGATAAAAAGTTCAACAGATTTTTTTTCCCAAAAGCTAAGCTGAAAACAATTCATTAATTGAAGAAAAATGAACTTCACAGCTTCCTGTTACATGGCAATTTTATTTTTAACCAAGCTTATAGAATTCATACTATAAAATACTACTGAATATCAGGAAATATTAAAATATGCTTACTAATAGGGAAAAACTTCCAAGAGTTTGTTTTTATGAAAAGCTCATTTTAGGGCATCTTTCCTTATAAGTTAATTTATAAAACTAAAACTCCACTTCAGGAGAATTATTTTTGCATCACAAGGAAAAAGGACTAGATTAATACAACTAGAGTATCAATGAACTTGATCGCTAAAGAAACTCAAGGAGCACGTAGAGAAGCTTTCCTTAAGTTTTCTCAGGCTAGGAGGACTAAGTGAAAAAACCAAAAGAGCGCACTGCAAGAACAGATCTTGGTTTTATTTGCCTCTGCCTTTCCATTAGCATTTAGGCTTGGACAGACAATTCGGTTAACTTCCCAAGTTTTAGCGTCTTCCTCCGTGTCAAGTGCACTTTGATTCTTGACTTTTAAAACACCAAAATTCTACAATATCTACAAAGTTGGGAAGGACAAAAACAGCCCTGGTTTTACTTTTTAAGACAAAATAACGGCAGAAAAAAAAAAAACACCCAAAATTATTTGTACTTGCAATGTAGTATTTCCAGAACTGAATCACTAAATTTTTGAAGCATATCCAGCTAGGATTGCATCAGTGAAGCTCTAGATGCAGTATTCACAATGTAACTCCCTCCTCTCCCATTATTCCTCCACCTGCTCCTCCCCATCCTGCTTATTCTTTCTTCCGCTTGTTTTAGTGCCAGCAAACGGTTTTAAGCATTGAAAGCTTAAGATGAAATCATTTTTAAAAGATGCATTTCGAATCAACGATCATCTGCACCACCACATTTCTCTCAAATAGGGTGGGATTTCACTAAGAGAATGAAAGTAAGAAAAAATCAAATCAGGAATAGAAATGTACCAGGCCTGTTTTTTTTGTTGTTGTTGCTTTGACTGCTAAAAAAAAAAAAAAAAAAAAAAAAACCACCGGAAAGATGTAGCCCCATCTATTCCCTCAGGAACGTGAAAGCGTTACCCACCCAATGAAAAAACAATTCTGCTGGTTCATTTCCCTGCTACAGAACAGCCTCGTCGTCGGGCCCTTTCTAAGGACGATCTTCGTCGCTATCCAGTAATTTCATAGGCTCGCCTTGGCAGTGCTTGGACAGGCGCTGTACCTGTCTTCCAGGGCCTCACATCCTTCAAGCAAACACCTAAAGCTCGACTAAAACACCACCCTCCCTCCCTCCCAGCCCCCCGCCCCCCGCCCCCAGCCCCGGCGGTTCTCTTAACTTAGGACACAAATCCCACGTCTTCCCGCCTAGTGTCAGGCACGGAACCAAGGCAAGCATACCCAAACCCCACATTTGAATCTTCGGACAATGAAGCCGACAGGAAGCCGCTCTCTCCTCCCCTGGGTTTACTACGGAGCCGGAGCCTGCGCGGGTGCAGTCGCCTGGCACAGTGCGTGACACCACGTCTTCCACGCCCTCCAACCGCGTCCAGAGGGCGCCCGGCCTGACCTCCCCCAAGCCACCCCACATCCGCAAACCAACCTCACAAAAAGGCCCGGCACGGTTAGCTGCTCCGACCCGGGGGAAAAAAAAAAAATCCCTTCCCAGCGCCAGCGCAGCCATTCCGTCCAATGCTCCGCCCGCACCCCCTCGCGAGCTGCTACAGCGCAGGGGGGAGGGCTGCACAAAGCCGAGAGGGCTGAAAAGCATTCAAGAAGTCCTCGGGAAGAGGCAGCGACCACGGGCCCGGAGGGGCAGCGAGGAGGGGGCGGGGAGGGGCGGGGGCCGAGTGGGGGAGGGGAGGGGAGGCCCCGACGAGCCCCGGCTGGGGTGCGGGGGGGGGGGGCGCCGCGCGGAGCCGCCTGGAAGCGCCCCCTCCGCCGCCCGGCCCGGCACTCCCGGCCCCGGCAGGCCGCGCCCTGAGCCCCCGCTGCAAACCCCGGAGGATGTGGGGAAGCGGCGGCGGCGGCGGCGCCTAACCCGACCGAGCAGCTGAGCGCATCACTTACCCCTCACCGCTGAGAGAGGGACCGGACGGGGGAGGCGGGGCGCGTCGCGTCCCGTGAGTCTCTCGCACGCCGTCCTGCCCCCACCTCGTCGTCGTCGCCGCTGTCGTCGTCGTCGCTGCCGCCGCGGTCGAGCTCCCGGCCCTGTGCTCCGCTGGGCAATAACGTTATTCCACACACGCCCCGCACATAGCGGTAACGGCAAAGAGCGGCCGCCCAGTGCGCAGGCGCCTGAGGAATGGGCGAGGAGCCGGGCCCTATCCCCTCGGTCGGCCCAGTCCCAACGATCTCCAACTGCGCAGGCGCCAAACGCAGACAATGAAAAGGGGCTGTGCGGAGGGTCTCACCCAAACGCTTCTCCAGCTGCCTATTGCGCAGGCGTGCTCCAAAGACCGCTGGAACAATAAAGAGGGCTCTGGCGTTAGTCGGGACCGCAACTAAAACGGACTACGCTTCCCAGAGGGCAGCGCGCCAAATGCAAGCGGACGTTGGGTTGCTGGGCATGCTAGGATTTGTAGTGTAGGACGCCTTCACAGTTAGGCTGTTTGGTAGATTTCAACCTTCTTGAGAATGTATTTGGCCGTTTTGGCAAATGTCGCGGCTGGCGGGTGGAGAGCTTGTTATTTGTGTTCTTGAGAAGACCCAAGGACCAACCGAAAACTAGCAAACTTGGAAAAGAGTCAAGGCCTCCGTCAGTTGGGTGGTCCAAACCGCAGGGTGGGATAAAGGCAGGACTCAGCCAGCCTGGGCTCGAGAAAGAGGGCGGAGCCTCCGAGCAGTCTCTTGGCAACCGGATCTGGCCGCCAAACCGCCAAAGCTTTTAGCGCGATGTCCTCCGGGAATTGTAGTACAGTCGGAGGGGTAGTTTAGGAGCCTCGTGAGGGCAGGCCAGCAGTCTGCGAACTACAATTCCCGGCGTCCACCAAGAGGGCCACTGGGTGGGAAGGGCCCCCTGCGAGCTCCGTCCGGGGTTCCCTGCTCCCCCAGTGACAGCAGCCGCCGGAAGCAGGCGGGTGCTTCTCCGCCGCCAAGGCCTCTTGCTCCCCGAGGGGCGACACTGGACACTTCCCTACGTAACTCCCATCCCTGGGCCCCGAGTCTGTGCATGGCGAAGTCCCCGGAGAACTCTACCCTGGAGGAGATTCTGGGGCTGTATCAACGGAGTCTCCGGGGTGAGTTGCGCCGAACCTCTGCGTGGGCGGGGGCTGCCCAGGTGCGTTTCCTCACACCCTGGTTCAGCCCCCGCCAGGACACAGAGGAAGAAGATGGATGGTGCTGTGAACCTTGACGAAAGATGAAGTAGTTTGTGTTTGTCTTTACGGTTAAGCAGTGTTGTTTCCCTTGATTCCCATAGTGACCTACCTGAACCGACTCCCCGCGCTCAACTGAAGCATCTTTGTCGCCCGAGGCCGGCAGAAACTCGTGGGTGGCTCTCCCCCACTCCTGCCCACTTCCTGTCCAGTAAATTCCTGACTCACGCTTTTTACACATGCGGATTGTGGTGTAGTGGGCTGAATGTGACCTAGCGGACCAGGAAAAAGAAAATACTAATTATTTTAATCACAGCAGCTTCAACTTAGTGGTCTAAGCTATTTACATACATCAAGATAAGTTAAAACTTACAGCAACGTTATGAATATCCCTCTTTTACACGTGGAGAAATCAAGGTGCAAGGATGTTAAGTTGGGCCAGAGTCCGCACAGCTGGTTAGGGGCACAGCCGGGTATTAAATTCAGGGCTGACAGCCTTAAAAGCCTATTTTTTTTTCTTTTTTAAAAAAATTGAAAAAGATTTTTTTCTTTATTAATCATGTCGCAATTATTATTACCGAAACCTTATTTAGTTAATTCACATTTTCTTAATATGGCTCCTTATGAGTGAGACTTTATAGAAGTGATGGTCGTACTTAGAGATCTGTCATCTTGGACATCATATATGCCATCTGGAAACCTCAGTCTTGTTATTTTTAAATAGGAAGTTATGTCAGCTACAGGGTTATTATGAGGAGCAAATGAAATAATCCATGTAAAGCTTTCCAGCTTTTTTTTTTTTTTTTTTTTCTGTTACCCATTGGTAAGAAATACTTTTTTTTTTTTTTTAAGAAATACATTTTATATGGGACATATACATGTAAAAATTTCACTGAAGAATATTCTACTAAATAAAATACACTCTATTCTTTTGCATTTTGTTAGCCCTCTAGATCATTGACCAACCATTTTTAAACAATTATCTAAAGTGTTTGGAACAATGAATCATTTAAACATGTGGTGCCTACTATGTGTAAGGCATGCGAGGTGTTGGGGGATGCAATGAAGTAGAGTCCCTGTCCCCATGGAGCCTCTGGATTAGTTAGGAGGAGAAAGATGATAAAATAATTACAGATTACTATGATAGAGAATGAGGGTAAAGATCAGTGCTTGGCACATAAGAAGCACTCAAATGTCAGCTGCTATTTATAATTGGTACTTAAAGATTTTTCAAAGAGATTAGAAAGTTTATCTTTTAGAGACTCTAGATTTTGTAAGCATTATTCTGTATTGTTTCCATCTGTCAACAGTGTTCTAAACTGTCAACATTCTCAATACTCAAACTGCAAGAGTAAAATAATTGATCTTGATGAATACTTTCATCAGCCTACTGATACTTCAAGAGCTGTTAGATACAGAAATAACCATTTCTAACTTTTCATTTGAAAGCAAGATAAACGCTGTGCACAATGATAATGAGTGATTTTCAAGGCTGGTAAAAATTTGTTTTCTGTCATAAGTTTTTGCTAATGCTTCTCCTCTTTTACCTTATTTTGAACCTTTATGTAAGCAGTGAGGCTTAATATTGGGCTTTTTACTACAATAAAGTGGTTAATTTCAAGAAAATGCTGCTTTCAATAATTATATAGAGTGGAGAGTTTTCGTTAAAAGATGATACATTTTAAAATAAATTTTAAGTCTAGCATAATATAGGATTGTAAAAACATAATCAAAAGCAAACATGAAGCAGAGAAAAAAAAGGTTTGGTTTTTTTTTATTGATGGTTTTAACAATGAATAAGGAAATGGAACCTGAAATTTTTTATGGGTTTTCAGGACTTATTTATTTAGTAGCATTCTAACTTTTATGTTTATTTAGTTTATATAACAGCTTATGGAAGGAAACAGCTAATCTTGAATGAAAGCACAATCAGAAGTTCTTTGCTTCACATGTATAAATTAGCCCTTTTAATTAACATAATTCCCTTTAGAGTTAAAAAAATTTGTGTTTCTTAATAACAAAGTATGGTGGCATTATTTTACATGTATAACTTCATTATTTTAAGTGTTTGCGCCTAATGACTTGAGAATTGTGTTACGATACAATCAGATAAAACGTAATTTGAGGTTCTTTTGTTTTGGTTTTGTCTATCTGCCATTATGTCCCCAAAATGTTTTGCCTAGTTCATGCTTAAAGAAAGGCTAGTAAGTATTCTTGGTCTTTCCTCATGTGTTACTCCTCTGGTTCCTAAATAACTGTACGTGTGATTATTATTAATATCCCTTCATTTATATTTAGCCAGGAAGTACAGTATAAAAATGCAAGATGCTTTCACAATTTTCTTTGCTAGTCCCTCATTTTTGTAGGTTTTCCTCATTATTTTATTTTTTAAAAAAGGTTTTATTTATTTATTCATGAGAGACAGAGAGAGAGAGAGAGGCAGAGACACAGGCAGAGGGAGAAGCAGGTTCTATGCAGGGAGCCCAATGTGGGACTTGATCCCGGGACTCCAGGATCATACCCTGGGCTGAAGGCAGACACTAAACCGCTGAGCCACCCAGGTGTCCCTTCCTCATTACTTTAAATGTAATTTTAGGTAATGTTATATAGTATTTTAGAATTTGAAGCTCTGATTGGAAAGGCAGAATCAAAGCTGCTTTTTTTTGTTCTTTTTAAAGATTTATTTATTTGAGAGGTTGGCGGGGCAGAGGGAGGGAATTTCAAGCAGACTCTGTGCTGGGTGCAGAGCCTGATAAGGGGCTCAGTCTCATGACCCTGAGATCATGACCTTGAAATCACAACCTGGGCTGTAACCAAGAGTTGGAAGCTTAACCAACCCAGGCACCCTGCTTGCTTTATTTTTTTTTAAGATTTTATTTATTTATTCATCAGAGACAAAGAGAGAGAGAGAGAGAAAGAGGCAGAGACACAGGCAGAGGCAGAAGCAGGCTCCATGCAGGGAGCCTGACATGGGACTCGATCTGGGGTCTCCAAGATCAGGCCCTGGGCTGAAGGCGGAGATAAACTGCTGAGCCACCCTGGCTGCCTCTTGCTTTCCTTTAAAACTGGAGTAGGAATCTTGTCTCTTCTTGACTTGTGATCCTAGAACAGCCATGCTCCCAGAACAGCC
Source organism: Vulpes vulpes (assembly GCF_048418805.1). Taxonomy (NCBI): domain Eukaryota; kingdom Metazoa; phylum Chordata; class Mammalia; order Carnivora; family Canidae; genus Vulpes; species Vulpes vulpes. Next base: position 126,042,366 of record NC_132792.1, on the reverse strand, counting down.
GTGGAAAGAGGGAGCCCATTGACAGACTCCACATTCTCCTGTCGTCCTTTCCTTCCTCACACTTTCCAGATGTATTCACTCTATCCCCTCTAAGGGTCTCTCTTGCTTTGGATTGTTTGTGCCCTCATTGCAAGAAATTAGATTTACTGACTGTCCTTCAAAGTAAGTATAATGACAAAAAGAGAAGGCTTCATTGCCCCACAGATCTGTAATATTATTGCTTCCCAATAGATGATCTGAAAGTTTCCAGTGTGGAGAAAGTATCCCAAGTACCCTGGGAATCACGAAATTTCATCTAGAAGTAGAAGTGACTTGGGACGTCTCCTGGCAGTATGATTAGGTGTTCATTCTCTTTGTGGTGAATGTAGGCAGCTAGCATTCAAGACCCACAGAATGACTGAGAACAATCTTGGGAACTGGAGAGTGTAGCAAATACCTTTCTCGCATTTAAATCCAACACATCATCGTACAGAGGCCATGAGGTATATGCTAGTATATAGCCAAGAAAGGGTCAGAAAAGCCATTGTAGAAGGGAATCGGGGCTTTTTAAAGATCTGTGCCCTGAACATAGAGATGTGATAATAGAAAGAAGAGAACTTGTTAGAAAAGCAGTGTTCCATTCTTAATACCAGAATCATGTCCAGTGTCTTGCTGCAGTGTTGGCTGTGGATACAGTTGTATCAACAACACTGTGTCCATGACTCCCCTATTCACCTAGTTCCTAGCCACCCTTGGCTAAGTGGGCATAAAGAAATCTGGAACAAACTTAGATTGGGACAAGAATACATCATTCTTTTCTAGACACATTTTGTAAGCTAGTTCCTCTTTTTCTTTCAACATTTTTGTGTTCTGAGCTCTAGACTGAATTTGCAAAAGAGTTTGGTGGAGTCCAAGTGGAAGATGTAGAACTAGGAGCCCGGTCCCTGAAACCCTACTGTGGCTTTGCTGATAACCATTGGTGTCACCTTAAGTGAGTTAGTAAACTGTTCTTAGATTCATGTTCCCTCGTCTGTAAAAGGAACAGTTTGCAGGAGGTGACAGAATTACTGCCTTTAGGACCCAAGCGGGTGACAAAACATGTGGTGGAGTCTACGGAAGACACAAGGCTTATGGCCAAACTGGGCAGTTTATGCTTTTTGTAAAAACATTCCAATTTCTGGGGCGCCTGGGTGCTCAGTCGGTGAAACTTCTGATTCTTGGTTTCAACGCAGGTCATGATCTCAGGGTTGTGAGATTGAACCCCATGTTGGCTCCATGCTTAGCGGGGAGTCAGCTTGAGATCCTCCTTCCTTCTCCTCATGCCCATAGGCCCACTCACATGCGTTCTCTCTCAAATAAACAAATCTTAAAAAAACTAAAACATTCAAATTTCTTTTTCTTCTCTCTTCCTCCCATACTTGGTTAGCAAAAGATATCTGAGAACCTCATTCCCCCTGCAGGCATTTTTCTCAGACCCCTGCATCTCTAATATCCCTTCTGCCAACGCTGATTGGACCATGTGAATGATAAAAGTTACATTTCTGGGGCTCCTGGGTGGCTCAGTTGATTAAGCATCTGCCTCTGGCTCAGGTCATGATCAAGTGCTGGGATCAAGTGCTGCATTGGGCTCACTGCTCAGGGGGGAGTCTGATTCTCCCTCTCACTGTCCCTCTCTCTCTCTCTCTTTAAAAAAAAAAATTATGTTTCTACCTTATAAAAATGAGAGGAAGGAGTGGAAGTAGGTTCACAGAAGCCGAGAGCTTGAATATGGGAGAAAATATATAATTTGGGGGTGATTCTTTCCTTTGTAAATTGATCTAGTTTGAGAAAACTGATAATAATGTTGATATGTTTTACTTATATATGATTGACACATCTCCCCAGATCCTACAGAGTGTTTTTTTTTTTTCCCCTTCCAGGGAAGGGGTCACATCTGTAGATGGCCTGTGTTAATCTTACTTGCCAACACCTTGGTCACTGAATCAGCCAGTAGAGCTATCATCTGGACCTTTCATAAACTTAAGAAAACATATGTGCAACTTGTAAGAAGTAAAGTTCTTCTTTTTCTCAGTTTTACACATCAAACTTGTATTTCTCCTTTTTATTTTTGCTTTTGAGTGTTTTCCGAATGTTTTGCCATGTACACTATAAAGGTGTAAACACACATGCTCCCACACACACATTCTCCACAGTGAGTGAGTGCTTGTTTGTTTTACTCTCAGCCTCATTGATAACAAGATAGACAGCAATGTAATAAAACCCCTGGAAGCATTTGTCATGAAATGAGAAAATTATTTTGGTATTTCAGTGTGGACTGAAACAGTCTGCTCTCTTTTCTCAAAATTAAAGAAATGGAATGGTTTAGCTATTAATAAATAAGGATTGGCAATGCAAATGAAATTTGTAAACACATTTGAGTTTTTTTTTGCTGATAAAATTTAGAGTACATATATTCTTTTTATGTGTGTGTTTTATCTGCTCTAAATGGTTTTTAGATTGTTATAACCATTTCTTTTACCAGAATAACAAAGCTAGTAGAATCCCATTTTTTTCTTTCTCACTACTGAAGGATCAAATTTAACAGCCAGAAAAGAAAAGCCAGTAAAAATTTATTTTACAAGTAGTCATCCCTGGAATAATTTAGTGCCAAAACAATGGTTCACTGTTATGAAATTTCAAGAGCATTTTCACATGTTCTTGGGCAGAAAAAGAGATTAAATTGTTCTCAAGCTAATGAGATACTGAGAATAATTACATTTTCTCTTGAGATGTTTACAAATGTATGCTCTGATCACTTACCCAGTGTGGGTTAAGGTTTCCCACCTTTTCACTTAGTGATACTCCTCTCGGGCTCAAAAGATAGAGAAAGTAGCTGAACTGAGCTAAAGCAATCTTGATGGACAGGGGTGGGTGGGGTCAGGGGTGTTCTTCATCAAGACTCACTAGAGTATTTATAGGAAGATCACCTAAGCTGGCTCTGAAAGATGGCTTTGAAGTGTAACTTACTTCACATGTTAGGCCTTGAAACAACATGAAGCTAAATATGAATTTCTAGTTCCTGATTACAGTAGGAACAGCTGGGTCAGTAGTACCCATCACGGCAGTGATGGTTGGGGCTTATGCACTGTCCATCACCACTGCTGTGGCTGAATAGCTCACTGTCCTGCCCACTTTTCATTAAGACATGGCTGTAGTTACAACATGGTAATGTGAGAGGTCTCTCCTCAAAATTCAACATTGTTGATGACGCTGCTATAAACATCAGGGAGCATGTAACCCTTCAAATCTGTATTTTTGTATCCTTTGGGTAAATACCTAGTAGTGCAATTAATTGCTGGAAGAGACTCTTAAAGGTAGAGAACAAACTGAGGGTTGATGGGGGAAGGTGGGTTGGAGGGATGGGCTAGATAGGGGATGGGATAGGTTATGATGAGCCCTGGGTGTTGTATGTAAGTGATGAATCACTGCACTGTGTTCCTGAAACCAATATTGCACTGTATGTTAACTAACTAGAAGTTAAATAAAAATTTGAAGAAAAAAAAAAACCCAACTCACCAAAAACTTGAACACTAACTATCCTGTTTTATTGATCTAAAACACTGGTTCTCAACCGGGGGTGATTTTTCCACCAAGGGGACATTTGGTAATGTACAGATATATTTTCAATTATCACAGCTGGTGGTGGTGGTGGTAGGAGATTTGATGCTAAACATGCACAACACAGCTCCTTACAGTAAAGAATTATCAGGTGCAAGTATCAATAGTGCTAGGTTGAAAAACTGTGACCTAGAAGTAGCAAGGCCTTGCTCATAGCCTTTGTTCTACGGAATCATCCTTGAGTGTAATTACCATTAAAGATACAGATTGTACTTGGCTGGTGATTTTACCTGTGTTCTACCACCCTGATTAGAATTACTTCTTTATCAGTGGAAAGTGACAGGTGCATAAATCCTCTCAGTTGGTGCTAAACACACACCTGGTGTATCCCTCATAACATATATATATAGTCAGTCTCCTTGATTTGTCAACATCCACATATCTTAATGATCTTCCAGCCACTGCTTGCTTGCTTGCTTTCTTTCTTTCTTTCTTTTTTTTTTTCTTTCCAGCCACTGCTTTCTTAAGATGTTGACATTCTTGTTCAGATTATCTTCCACTCCTGGCACCAACCACTTCACATTTTTCAGCTATTAGTGTCTTTTCTTTTATGATAGAATTTTCTTCTAAATTTTTCTTAGTTTCTACATGTTACTTTTAATCCATTTCACTGTTGTCATTGCCATTTCCAAGGCTGGCTTTGTCTGGCTTTGGATTAGGCCATTTTTATCTTGGTTGTCCTACCTAGCAGTCCTCTAATAGACAGCAACAGCAATCTTCCGAACTAGCTGAGGCCCGGTCAAGTGTGGACAGATACATGTATCTCTTATCTCACTGTGGTTTCATTTTTCTGCTTGTCTGCCCTGGCCCCAGCTTGGTTTGAGAACTGCAGTGCATTTTGTGTCTCAGCCTCGGGGAGGTATGGTTCATGGCCTGGTTTCTCAGAGATAGCTGGGTGCTGCCTGGGGTGTGGTTTCCTCACCCTGTCGCCAGGGTTATTCTCATTCGCATCTCCATGTGCAGATGGAGAACGTAGGCATGAATAATTCACGTGTGTATATAAGTGATGATCCTTCCTAGACTGGGACATATTTATCTTCTGTTCAAAAACACCTTCATTAAGCGAGGCCTGATGGTAAGCTGGGAGAAAGAATGGGGGGGAACTGGACTACAAAAATGATTAAGAGAGAATGAAATTGGCCAACGATTTCGGTGCTTATTGTACCGATTGATGTTTGGATAACGGACCACCAGAAATATGATTTACTTACCTTTATGTTCTTGTGATGCTGCAGGACTCAGAGGACCTACTTGTGTTTGTATTGTATTCTATTGATAATTGAGTTTATTTCCAGGCCATGGTTGATGCTGGGAGAAGAAATCAGGATACATTGTGAAATACTTTTACTGTCCTCTCTGGAGAGAAGGGGAAATGAGTATTCTTTCTGTCTCTTGGTTACGGACAGATAAAGCTGTGCCCAGTTGCAGTGGGATAGGAAATGATAACTAGAACCTCCTGTGTAATCTAGTTTGTAGCAGATAACTGCATGTGGGGAGTAGTGTTCTTTAAAAGGACTACAAGGGGGATCCCTGGGTGACTCAGCAGTTTAGCTCCTGCCTTCAGCTCAGGGCATGATCCTGGAGACCGGGATCGAGTCCCACATCAGACTCCCTGCACGGAGCCTGCTTCTGTCTCTGCTTCTCTGTGTGTGTCTCATGAATAAATAAATAAAATCTTAAAAAATAAATAAAATAAAAGGACTATGGGGCCTTCAGTTGCAGTGGTTCCAGCTGAAGAGCAATAGAGTTTCCTCTGTTTTGAATCATCTAAGCATTATTCCTCAGGATTAACTGTTTGTTACAGTGTATAATTATGTTGCTATGTATATACTTGAAGAGCATTTAGTGTGTTCTGAAATGTACTATTGAAATGACTTAAAAATATCACTTGACCTCTTTAGTTTTAGTTTTAGAACACAGTTCTTGCAAATTCCTTCCCTTCCTCTCTGATCCTGGTAACTGAAGTCAGGGATCAAAAAAAACAAAAACAAAAACAAAAAACCCATGTCTTAGATATCACTTTTCCTGGGGATGGTTGTTTCAGTAGCTCACTATTTCACATAACTGTTTTCATAGTGTGATTTTAACACGTAGTCTTTGAATATCATAAATTCTAAAGGAGTAAAGAAGAATATTGGAAAAGGTATTAAATGGGCTCATGAAACTCTGCCATCATTGTAATCTGATAAAAGTACTCTATAGACGTTTTCAACTGCGACATTTTTCCAGATTTCCTCCCTTTTTCCTAATATAGCGTATTAGCTTTTAGTCAGATTAGGTATAAATAAATGATTATCCTTTGCTTAGAAGTGAAATCATTTCATAGCTCTATCGAGCACACTTTTAACGTTAGTCAAACCCTCTGATTCCTAATGGACGCAATAAAGATAAGTGCTTTATTCATACATTTATGTCTGTAAATTTAAAGCTCTGTGAACTAAATTGCTAATCATGTAACACTTTGATTTTCCTTTTCCATTAACAAATCTCTTTAGAAAATACTAAGTTATTGGAAAACTACTGCTCCTTTTTATTTTGTTAAAACCAGGAATGTGTCTTATCTGGGTCTTTCTTAAACTCATGATGAGTAAAAAAGAAAAAAAAAACACCCCCAAAAACAAAACTCATGATGAGTAAGGGGTTAGTATTCAGTACCAAATGCCTGTCAGAGAAAGGTCTGTGTGGAAATAGGATTAGTGTGTGGAGAAAAATATAGCAATAAATTCAGTGGGTCTCTTGTGTAGTTAGTAATAAAATGTCATTGTTGAACCCTGACCTGAAAGACCTGTTTTCTTTCGTTTAATCAAGAAATAAAATGAGCTGCTGTAAGTGAAGAACCTATGTTAGATATTTTGTAGCATGGAGTATTTATTTTTATTTTTTATTTTTTTTACTGAGTTACACTTTTTCTGCTCTAAACTTTGAAATTAATGAGCTTGGGGCAGCCTCGGTGATGCAGCAGTTTGGCACAGCAGTTTAGCGCTGCCTTCAGCCAAGGTTGTGATCCTGGAGACCTGGGATCGAGTCCCATGTTGGGCTCCCTGCATGCAGCCTGCTTCTCCCTCTGCCTGTGTCTCTGCCTCTTTCTCTCTCTGTGTCTATGAATAAATAAATAAAAATCTTAAAAAAAAAAAAAAGATTTGAAATTAATGAGCTTGGAGAAAGTAAAATCTATTTCTCAAGGTCCTGTAAACCTTGATGTATATTTGTAAATATATTTTCATCCATGAATGGTAATGAAAAAAGATGGTTGTTTTGTAGCTTTCTTAGAGTTCCCAAATAGGTAGCAAAGATGAGGAGCTTTTCTCCTGAGGACATAAGAAGAAATAGACCTGAGTTGTCAAAGAAGAGCAAGAATGACGTTGGTCATCATTGTTATGAGTTGTTCCTTCTTAGGGAAAGTAACATCTCCCTTTGAGGATCTTAAGGATTGTTTCCGTGGAGTCCATTTGAAATAGATAATAGGATGCCTGAATGGCTTAGTCAGTTCAGTATCTGTCTTTGGCTCAAGTCATGATCTTGGGGTCCTGGAATTGAGGCCCTTGTCAGGCTCCCTGCTTATCAGGAGAATCTGCTTCTCTCTCTCTCCCCCTGCACCCTTTCCCCCAACCATTTAGTATGCACACATGCTCTTTCTCTCTCAAATAAATAAAATCTTCAAGGAAACAGATAATAGATGTAGATGAATTTGAATGGGAATTCATTCTTTTCTAACAAATTTCCATGTTAGATATATGGGTATGTTTGGTAAATTAATCAGTGGGCTAAAAAATAAGTTTCAAATATAGATGTCAAAATTCAAACAGGGTTACTGAAATCTGGGTCCCAGATCTAACGTACAAGGAAAACTTTTTGTTATAATGTTTTCTAGATTGGAACCAGTGAATTTAATCATAAGAGACTAGCAGAAAAAAAAAATAAGAGACTAACAGAAACAAGAAGTTTAAATGGAAAAAATAAGTGGACCTTAATTAATGAAATTACCAGTTAATTGCCTGATTCTCCAGTTGTTAGACATGTAAAAAATATCCGTAAAGTAAGGTAGATATCTTAGTAGTACCATCACTAGTATCATTGGTTTAGTTCTGTTTTTAATTTAAGATTTGGATCCTTTACTGAAAACGTTTTTGGATATTTCACTGAATAATTATTTCAGTTCCCTATTGCTGCATAACAAACCACTGTAAAGCCTGATGGCTGACAGCAACAACTAACGGCATTTGGGTTGACTGGACTCAGCTGGGCAGTTCTTTGGGTTTCTTTCATGCCATTGCAGTGAGATGGCCTCTGGCGAGTCCTCTCAAAACTCCACTGGGCTGTCGCAGGGCTGGGCTTCTCTCCTTTCCCATGAAGTCTCAGGGCCTCTTGTTTCCACATGGCCCTCCACAATCTCTCCAGCAGGGTAGGCAGGCTTCCTACTTAGTGGCTTAAGGATCATAAAAACAAACATTCCAGGAAGGAGGAAGCAGAAGCTTTTAAAAAATGAAGCCCGGGGGCTCCTGAGTAGCTCAGTCAGTTAAGCTCCCTACTCTTGGTTTCAGCTCAGGTCACAATCTCAGGGTCATGGGATTAATCCCTGAGTGGGCTCCACAACCAGCAGGACATCTGCTTGTCCCTCTCCCTCCCCTGCTACCCCACTTCCTTCCCCCCTTCTTGTGTGCACAGCGGGTGCTTATGAGTTTGCACATGCTCTCTGTCTCTTTAAAATTAAATTAAATGGTCTAAAAAAACAAACGAAGCCTGGTCTGGCATACTGTAACTTCTGCATTCTGTCAGTGAGTGCAAGTTACTGACTTAGTTTCAACTTGGGAGGGGACAAGGGGAGAAGCTGGGGTTTTTTTTGGGTGGGGGGAGGAGGCTATTTATAGAAATGAACTACTATAGTATAATAAACCTTAAGATACTTCATTTTAGGCTGCAATGTTAAGTATGTGCTAGTAAGTTGAAGCTTCAATCCTACGGGGGCTAACTAAGAATTTCTAAAAGTATGTAGTGAGCCTACAGGACACAGGAAGGACTACATTACAGAGGCTAGCTTTGTAAGCACTTCATTTGGCTCTTCCAGCCTTAATCAGAACTAGCCCAGCAGTTGGCAGTCCTCAGTGGGGAGAGATATCTGGTTCACAGGGGCAAGTAGGCTTCCCTGGGTGGGAACTTGGTGTAGTGGAGTCCCTCCTGCTGGTTCTGTGTCGCAAGGAGGGGAAGGGGATCACCTTCTGGGGGTGAGGTTAGTGTTGAGAGGGTGAGGTGGGGAGGATATTCTGTCCTCCTTGGCAGTAGAGCTATAAATTGTGAATATCTACCTCTGGCACGTTGGGAACCTTAGAGATCATCAGGTCTCACCTCTGACCCATGAACTCTATCTCTCTCTTCTTCTAGCACAGTCCTCAGTGAGCTAGAACCAAAATTCTGCTTTTTTCCCATAAAGTATGAGAAAAAATTGCTTTTCCTTTAGAAACTGCCTGTTGGAATAAGTGTTTTTGTGGATGTGCAGACTTCACAGGCCCTGATTTTCATCACGTTATGGTTGCAGAACGTCAGAATAGAAGCATTCACCAACTGAAGTATACCCTGAAAGAAGGTGATGTCACTGTGGGAGAAGATGCACTGGATCCCGCATTTAGTACCAGTGTGGGAGATGAGGATCCTGGCACTGCCTGGTATGAACTGCAGCACAGCCATGCTGGTGAGTGTGAGTGGAGGTCAGCCCTAGTCTGAATGACACACATTGAATATATTGAACTCTGAACAGTAAAGACTCCAAGCCATTCTCTACTCGGCAGGTAGGATTTTCTTCCTAACACACAAATCAGCTGATACAATTCCCTTGCTTAATATTTTATCTTTGACTCATGAAGCCTTACACTGAACTCCAAAATCCTTTGTATGTCCTAGCAGTATTTTCTCAAGATGGCTCCAAGCTACCTCTCCAGCCTTGTATTCCTATCCTCCTCCCAACTGTCCATCTGGTAAACCATGTTCTAGTCACATCAACCTATTGGCCCTGCTTTTATGCTTCTGCATATGCCATCCATCCCTCCTGACTGGGATTTTTCTTACTCTTTTCTGCTTGGTAATCTTCTGTTTCTCCTTACAATGTTAACTCCTCCGTAAAAACAGGCATGATTAGGTGCTTCCTTTTCTGATAGCACCATATACACCTGCACATCTACATGCAAACTTCTTATATCTGTCAGTGGATCTCTTCTGTTTGGTGGATTCTTAGCTTTTAAGTGGTAGAGATTTTCTCATGTTTGCCTTTGGATCCTCAGTCCATTGCACAGTTGTTGACGCCTACAATATGTTTAAAATATATTTGTTAGGTGGTTAGAAGCATGGATAGGTGATGAGAAGCCATGGATCTGCAGTAAGGCTAACGAAATCCCTTGTGTTTGCTCTGCAGTCAATCAACTCAAAGCTTTGTTGCACCAACAAAAAAGTAAGGAAAGTGAGGTGTCTCCATCAAGAAAACACAATGTGTCTGCTCTGGTACGTATCAGCATTTGCAACCTGACAAGAGCATTGTCTTTCTATGTTTTTTTATTCAAAAGAATTTATTTGTTTGTTTGTTTGTTTGTTTGTTTATAGAGAGCATGAATGGTGGGAGGGGCAAAAGGAGAGGAGAGAGAATCTTAAGCAGCCTCCCCACTCAGCATAGAGCCCAACATGGGGCTCAATCTCATAACCATGAGATCATGACCTGAGCTGAAATCCAGTCAGATGCTTACCCAATTGAGCCACCCAGGTGCCCCTCTATGTTTTAACTCTCCAAAGTTGCTTTAGTAGTACATGTTCTCAACAAATTCTGAGAAGGACATTCTAATAGCGTAAAGCATCAAAAGAAATGATCTCCCCTCTGATTATTATTATTTTGGCTGAAGAAGAGAGACTTCCATGGCAAAGGGAATCCTGAGTTTTAAATTTATCATTTACTTGAAAAATATAAATGAGGAAACAGATTGGAGAAATTACTTTGCAATTGTTGGCAAATATATATAAAAAAGGAACAATATATGGAAAAGAAGAGCCATTTCTTTTTGGTATCCTATCTATATCCTATTCATATTGATATCCTATCATTTTTAGAATTTACTTAATTGTATTTCTAGCTGTTCTTGTTTGTTTTGAATGTGAAAGCCAAAGTATGTAATCTTGTTCTGCATCTTAAAATACATGGTTATAAAATTGTATGAAATGAGGAGCTGTATTCTGTTTTTTTCTGAAATTGTTTTTTATTACTATTGCTTTGACAGAGTGAATTATTCCTGATTGAAGCAATGTGATACGCTAAAGCCTAAGATAGATGTGAGGGAGGGATAGGTATGAGGGAAGGATTTGGCCAGGTTTAAATGGTCAAAATAACAGTCTAGGTCTGTCTAGGGCTTATTATGTACTTTCTAGAAGGATATTATACCTCATAGGATTTCTGTAATAATAAGAGTATATACTTCAAATTCTTAGAAACTTACGAAGCTTGACACAAATCTAACATGTCATAGTAGCAATAACTAACTTACATTTTCAGTGTGCGTGACAGTTGGATAGCCAAGCTATATTCTAGAAACTGTGGAGACACATCACTTTCCTTAATTCACAACTGAAATGTCATAGCCCTAATCCCATATTAACACTTCAGCCTGACACAAACCTTCATGCTTAATTCCCACTTTAGAGAAAAGTACTACAGGCCCCTATTCAATATTTATGGCTATCAATTATAATTTTAATATACTTCACCATTCAGTGAATGTATTTCTGTTGACACCTGGCTTCTAGAGTGCTCTTAAGCACACAGTGGGTGGAGTACTTTCAAGTGGAGTAGATGAGGTTGCTGAATCTGTTGAATGCTCAGACGTGCTCTTTAGCATTTTAAGATATAACAGCGCAGTGATATTACAGGCTGGTTGAATTTAGGGTAGCAGGAGGAGCCTCACCAGGAACATCATCTGTTCAGTATATGCAGTATACACTTTACAGATACACCGGTCTGTTTATATGGAGCTATTGGAAGGATGCAACTTAGACTCTGAATGTATATAGTTCATGTGGTGTGATAACAAGCTGTAAGGATAATAACCGGCATTTGAAGGTTTAGAAGCACTTTAAATGCACTTTCTTTCATCTTTTTAAAAAAGATTTTATTTATTTGAGAAAGAGAGAGAGTGTGTGTGAGTGTGACAGGGGAAGGGGAGCAACAGAGTGGGGCAGAGAGGGATGGGGAAAGAATCTGAAGTAGACTCTGTACTTGGTACAGAGCCTGATGCTCTGTTGATACAAAGCTCAATGTCACAACCCTGAGATCAAGACCTAAGCCGAGACCGAGAGTCAGATGCTTAACTGACTCAGCCACCCAGGTGCCCCTTAGATGTGCTTTCATAGCCAGTATGACATACCAGAGATATGTGGGCTCTATTGACAGTAATTGAGGTACTGTTGAGATGGAAAATATATCCACATAGTATTACTTAAATTTTTGAAATGTGGATATCCAGTACCAGCTCTTATGGCAGAATAATTCAGGAGAGTTTTGCTGGTACTTTGTTGTTAGAAATTCCTACCAGGGGCAGCCTCGGTGGCTCAGCGGTTTAGTGCCGCCTTCAGCCTAGGGCCTGATCCTGGAGACCCGGGATCGAGTCCCACATTGGGCTCCCTGCATGGAGCCTGCTTCTCCCTCTGCCTGTGTCTCTGACTCTCTCTCTCTCTCTCTCTCTCTCTCTCTGTCTCTCATGAATAAATAAATAAAATCTTAAGAAAAAAGAAATTCCTACCAGACTGAGAAACAATGATTGGGTGTCTCATCTTGAGCTTTCTCCAGATTCATTGAACTGTTGACACTCATTTTCCCTTCCTGGTTTCCTCTTTTCTTTAAAAAAATATCATGGAATGATAAATGATTCTAGAAACCATGTTACAGTCATTTTAGGAGAAAGTCGGGTGTACATTAAAGTCAATGCAGGGAGATCCCTGGGTGGCTCAGCGGTTTAGCACCTGCCTTTGGCCCAGGGCATGATCCTGGAGACCCAGGATCAAGTCCCATATCGGGCTCCCTGCAGGGAGCCTGCTTGTCCCTCTGCCTGTGTCTCTGCCCCTCTCTCTCTCTCTCTCTCTCTCTCTTTCTCTCTCTGTGTCTCTCATGAATGAATAAATAAAATATTTTAAAAAATAAAATCAATGCAGGAATGCTGCCAAAGTGTAGGATTAACACTTTTTCTGAGGTCTGTTTGCTGGGCTCCTGGTCCAGGGTGACTGTCAGACAAAGAAATACTATTGGCCACAGTGTGTCCATATTTATATAACATCAATACTAAGTTGAATATGGAGGTGATATTACTTGATTCTTTTCTAAATCCCAACATGCTTAATTTGTTTTTGTTTTTTGCCTTAGAAGTCATCAGAATGTGAGGAAGCCAATATGCCTACCGTATACAATCTTGTTCCTATCATCAATGACCAGTCTCAATACATTCATCATTTAGAAGCAGAAGTCAAATTCTGCAAGGTAAGTTTCTCGTTAAAAATTTAAACATAATTAAATGAAAGCCTGTTTTAATGATACCTTATATGAAAGTTTGCTATTATTAATCTTCATGGGGATTACAATATGTTAAACTGTCATGCTTACATGTTGGTAAAGACATATTTTCAGGGGCTTCCTCAGCTGAGGAATGATACTCCTGTCCTTGCTATTTCTGAATGCTTAATTTCCCAGTGGCTCATAACTGTCTAATATCCTGATAATGTGCTCTCATGTTCCAGAGTTTTTGCTTTCCATTCCTTGTTCTGTAGCCCAGCTGATGGCAAATGCTTTGGAATGGTAATGCCGGTCACTCTCCCACACTTGTCAACCTAGGGAAGCTCTGGTGCAGCAACCAGGGATTCTAAGCTACCAGGCTAGGTCTACTCCGTTGTCAGCATACGGGTTCTTGCCTTAGCTTTGAGTAAGAATGGCTCATGGGGGTATGAATAACAATAACCAAGAAACCAAATGTGTCTGCTACAGCTTGTAACACCAGATGGTTATATTGCTCAACTGTATGCAGTTCAGTAATGTCATTAATGCCATCAGAGCCTTTCTGCCTTAGCTTGCTATGTGTTCTTAGTTTTTCTTCCTTTTTTATTTTTTATTCAATATCAATGAATTCCTTTATTTTTTATATTTTATATATTTTTAAAAATAATTCCTTTATTTTTTATTCAATATCAGTGAATTATATTTTTACATTTTAGTTACTCTTCCAAGGTCCAGGTCTAATATGTGACTTCTGAAACCTTAGACATTTCTTTTTTTTTTTTTTTAAAAAAAAAAAGATCTTATGTATTTATTAGAAAGAGAGAGAGAGTGGGAAGGAGAGAGCGTATGTGCACACAAGCAGGGGAAGGGGCAAAGGGAGAGGGAGAAGCAGACTCCCTGCTGAGGAGGGAGCCTGACATAGGGCTCTTGGATCATGACCTGAGCCAAAGACAGAAGCTTAACCAACTGAGCCACCCAGACACCCCACCTTTTGACATTTAATTGTCTTGACTTTTCAAAGAAGTTCCTGATCTTAAAATGTCACTTTGTCTTTGTTCTTGGAGGATACAATTATTATTGCAAAAGTATTCTTGGATTACCAAAGAGACTAAAACAATATCCTAGGACTCATTTTCTTAACAAGCTCCTGCTAATCCCTAAGATGCTACGGGTAAAACTTAAAAGACGTTGTAGGGGAGTTTTATCTCTCCTTCTTAGGGTTTTCTGCTGGGATTTATAATTAAGTTTACATAAAACAGATTAACAGGATGAAAGTATACACATTTGTTTTATTATTGAAGTATAATTGACATACAATATATTATTTTTAGATGTACAATATATTGATTGAACAAGTCCATATATTACTTAGTGCTCACTACAATAAGTGTAGTTACCATCTGTCAGAATACAATGTTACTGCTCTACTACTATATTCCCTGTGCTCTACTTTTCATTTCTGTGATTTATTTATTTTATAACTGAAAGTTTGTATTTCTTAATCCATTTCATCTATTTTACCCATCATCTCCTTCCCACCTCCCAACTGACAACCACCAGTTCTCTATATTTAAGAGTCTGTTTGTTCCTTTATTTTGTTTTTAGATTCCACATATAAGTAAAATCATACAATACTTGTCTTCCTCTGTCTGATTTCTTTCACTTAGCATGATATCCTCTAGATCCACCTATGTTGTTACAAATGCAAGATCTCATTCTTTGTTATGGCTGAGTAATATTCTATTCCATATATACATGTACATATATGTGTATGTACACAAACACAGACACAGACACACACACACAACTCACATCTTCTTTACCCATTCATCTATCAATGCACATTGGTTGCTTCCATATCTTGGCCATTTTAAAGACTGCTGCTGTAAACAGGGAGGTGCATAAATCTTTTTGGAGTTGTGTCAGTTTTGGGGGGTAGATACCCAGTAGTGAAATTACTAGATCATATGGTATTTCTGTTTTTAATTTTTCTGAGGAAACTCCATAATGTTTTCCACAGTGGCTGCACCAGTTTATATTCCTACTAACAGTGATTGAGGATTGCCTTTTCACCACATCCTCATCAACATTCATAATTCTTGGCATTTTGATAGTAGCCATTCTGACTGGTGTGAGGTTGTATCTCATTGTGGTTTTGATTTTTTTTTTCCCTGATGATTAGTGATGTTGAGCATCATTTCATGTATCTGTAGGCCATGTGTATGTCTTCTTTGGAAAAATGTCTATTCAGGGCTCTTGCCTATTTTTAAATCAGATTATTTCCTTTCTCTGGTGTTGAGTAGTATAAGTTCTTTTTATATTTTTGGATATTACCCCCTTATCAGATATATCATTGGCAAATCTCTTCTCCCATTCACTAAGTTACCTTTCTGTTTTTTGGTGATTTCTTTTGCTATGTAAAATCATTTTTATTTCAGTGTTTCCTTTGCCTGAGGAGACCTTTTTATAAACATGCTGCTAATCCAAGAGATTACTGCCTATGTTTTTTCTTTTAGAAGCTTTATGATCTCACATGTAGGTCTTCAATCCATTTTGAGTTTATTTTTGTATATGGTATAAGAATATGGTCCAATTTCATTCTTTTACGTGTAGCTATCCAATTTTCCCAATACCATTTATTAAAAAGACTGTCTTTTCCCCATTGTATATTCTTGCCTCCTTTGTCATAGATTAACTGACCATTATAGGTGTGTTTATTTTTGGACTCTATTCTGTTCCATTGATCTATGTGTCTATTTTTGTGCCAGTACCATACTGTTTTGATTACTATAGCTGTATAATCTTGAAATTTGGGATTGTGATATCTCCAGTTTTGTTCTTCTTTCTCAAGATTTGCTTTGGCTATTCAGAGTCTGTTGTGGTTCCACACAAATGTTAGGATTATTGATTCTAGTTCTGTGGAAAATGCTATTAGTATCTTGATAGAAATTGCATTGAATCTGTAGATTGCCTTGGGTAGAATGGACATTTTAATGATATTTGTTCTTCCGATCCATGAACATGGTATATCTTTTAATTTGTCTATATCTTTTTCAGTTTCTTTCATTAGTGTCCTAGAGTTTTCAGAATGTAGATCTTTAACTTCCTTGGTTAAATGTATTCCTAGGGATTTATTCCTTTTGGTGCAACTGTAAATGGGTTGTTTTAATATAAGTTTTATGTGACATGAGAACCCTCAAAAGGAGATGATGATCCAAAGAAATGGTGAAACTTAAATGCTTTTATGTTGAACAAAGAAGGAAATGTATAAACATAACTAAAATATATGAGAAGGCTAAAGGAAAGATGAGTTATTTTAATGATATCTGTTTGCACAGATTCCTCTTAGCCTCCATTCCCTATGTCTGGTGATAAGAATGTTTCTTTCTTCCTGATATGAGGAGGACATGTTTCATATGAGAGTTTTATCTCCTTCTTTCAGGAAGAAGGGAGAGGTCAGAGCACTCTTTTTGTATCTGCTGTTTTTCAAGTGCTTTTAGTTTAAAATAGTTCTTATTCCAAAGTGGTATATTTTGGGGTGTCAGATTCTATCACGATATAAATTGTAATAAACTTACCATCAAGTTGAGAAAAATACTAAAACCTATGAGCACCACAGTAACACTATAGAGTATAATGTAGTCTGCGTTCTATAGTATAAACTGTAATTATAATAAGAGTAGCAAGGTACTAAAAGCTAGAGTTTGGGGGGATGTTTTTCTGGGACAGGAAAATCTTAAAGGAGTAGGATCATTTAGATCAGCAGGAGGATGAAAGCATTCCATAGTGAAAACAGCAGCACTGAAAGGATATATTCAGGGTGAATATGGTTTATTTATGGGGGCCACAAGGCATCTATTCTAAATTCCTGTAGTAGAAGATGTCTGTTAGAAATTATTAAAACAATGCTGAACTAGGGAAATGGAAGATTACAAAAGCCTTGAAAGGTAGACAGAGTATGACTTGATACATTTTAACAAAGGAATAGAATAAAAGTAACATTTAAGGGCTTAGAAGTGTTTTTTAATTTTTTTTAGTATTTTTAGCATATTTTTTTAGTATTTTTAGTATTTTAAATATTTTATTTAATTTTAATAATTTTTATTTTTATATCCTTTTTAAAATTTATTTTTGAAAGTTTTTATTTTCTTATTAAACATTTAAAAAATTTTAAGTAAACTCCATGCCACACATGGGGCTCGAACTCACAATCCAGAGATCAAGAGTCACATGCTCTACCAACTGAGCTAGCCAGACTTACCTAAGTTTTTATTTAAATTCCAGTTAGGGCAGCCCGGATGGCTTGGTGGTTTAGTGCCACCTTCAGCCAGGGTGTGATCCTGGAGACCCGGGATTGAGTCCCACATTGGGCTCTCTGCATGGAGCCTGCTTCTCCCTCTGCCTGTGTCTCTGCTTCTCTCTCTCTCTCTCTCTCTCTCTGTATGTGTCTCTCATGAATAAATAAATGGAATCTTAAAAAAAAATTCCAGTTAGTTTACATACAGTGTATTAGTTTCAGGTGTACAGTGTAGCAATTCATCACTTTCATACAACACCCAGTGCTCATCAGGACAAGTGCACTCCTTAATCCCTATCACCTATTTCACCCATCCCCCATCCACCTCCCTTCTGGTGACCATCGGTGTGTTCTCTATACTTCAGAGTCTGTTTCTTGGTTTGCCTCTCTCTTTCTCTTTTTCCTTTGCTCATTTGTTCTGTTTCTTAAATTCTACATATGACTGAACTCATATGATACTTGTCTTTCTCTGCCTTACTTCCCTTGGCACAATTTTCTGTAGCTCTGTCTGTGAAGAAGAAGACTTCATTCTTCTTAATGGCTGAATAATATTCCGTTATATATATATGTATATATATATATATACACATATATACACACACACACATATACACGTATGTATACATATATATATGTACCACATCTTCTTTATCCATTCATCAGTTGATGGACAGTTAGGCTCTTTCTATACTTTGGCTATTGTGGATAATGCTACTATAAACAGGGTGGATGTAGCCCTTTGAATTACTATTTTTGTATTCTTTGGGCAAATGGCTACTAGTGCAATTGCTGGATTGTAGGGTAGTTCTGTTTTTAACTTTTTGAAGAGCCTCCATTCTATTTTCCAGAGTGGCTGCACCAGTTAGCATTCCTACCAACAATGAAAGAGGGTTCCTCTTTCTCCACATCCTTGTCAAAACCTATTTTGTGTTGCTGATTTTAGCCATTCTGAAAGGTATGAGGTGATAGCTCATTTTAGTTTTGTATTATAGGTTTAATGTGTATTTCCCTGATGATCAATGATGTGGAGCATCTTTTCATGCATCTGTTGGTCATCTCTATGTCTTCTTTGGAAAAATGTCTATTTATGTCTTCTACCCACTTTTAATCAGATTATTTTTTATAAGACTTTATTTATTTATTTATTTATTTATTTATTTATTTATTTATTTATTTATTTATTTAAGAGAGAGAGCATGAATGGAGGATAAGGGGAGAGGGAGAGGGAGAAGCCAGGGAGCCTGACACAGGGTTCAATCCTAGGACCCTTAGATCATGACCTGAGCTGAAGGTAGATGCTTAACCACCTGAGCCACCCAGACATCCTGGGATTATTTGTTTTTTTGAGTATTGAGTCTTATACGTTCTTTATATATTTTGGATACTAACCCTTTATCAGATATATCATTTACAAATATCTTTCCCATTCCATAGTTTACCTTTTAGTTTTGTTGATTGTTTCTCTCACTGTGCAGAAGCTTTTTATTTTGATACAGTCTCAATAGTTTATTTTTGCTTTTGTTCCCGTTGCCTCAGAAGACATATCTAGAAAGAAACTTGCTGCAGCTGATGTCAAAGAAGTTACTGCCTATGTTCTCATCTAGGATTTTTATGATTTAGGTCTTACATTTAGATCTTTAATCCATTTTGAATTTATTTTTGTACTTGGTGTAAGAAAGTGGTCCAGTTCCATTCTTTTGCATGTTGTCCTATTTTCCCAATACTATTTGTTGAAGAGATTGTCTTTTCCCCATTAGATATTCTTTCCTGCTTTGTCAAAGATTAATTGATCATATACTTGTGGGTTCATTTCTGTGTTTTCTATTCTGTTCCATTCATCTATGTGTCTATTTTTATGCTAATATCATACTATTTTGATCACTACAGCTTTGTAATATAATGTGAAGTCTGGAATTTTGATGCCTTCAGCTTTGCTTTTTGTTTTCAAGGTTGCTTTGGCTATTTGGGGTCTTTTGTGGTTACATACAGATTTTAGGATTATTCTAGCTCACTGAAAAATGCTGTTGGTATTTTGATAGGGATTGCATTAAATGTGTAGATTGTTTTAGATAGTATAGACATTTTAACAATATTTATTCTTCTAATCCATGGGCATGGAATGTTTTTCCATTTCTTTGTGTCCCCTTCAATTTACTTCATAGGTGTTCTATAGTTTTCAGAGTATAGATCTTTTACCTCTTTGGTTAGGTTTATTCCTAACTATCTTATTATTTTTAGTGCAATTGTAAATGGGATTTATTCCTTAATTTCTCTTTCTTGCTGCTTCATTACTGGTGTACAGCAATGCAACAGATTTCTATACATTGATTTTGTATTCTGGGACTTTACTGAATTTGTGTATCAGTTCTAGCAGTTTTTTGGTGGCGTTTTTCAGGTTTTCCATATAGAGTATCATATCATCTGCAAATAGTGAAAGTTTTACTTCTTCCTTGACAATTTGTATGCCCTTTATTTCTTTTTCTTGTCTGTTTGCTGTGGCTAAGATTTCTAGTACTATGTTAAATAACAGGGGTGAGAGTGGACATCTCTATCTTGTTCTTGACCATAGAGGAAAAACTCTCAGTTTTTTCCCATTGAGGATATTAGTTGTGGGGTTTTGATATATGACTTTTATTATGTTGAGGCATGTTCCCTCTAAACCTTTGTTTAGAGTTTTTGCCATGAATGGGTGTCAGACTTTGTCAAATGCTTTTTCTGCATCTGTTGAAATGTTCATATGATTCTTATCCTTTCTTGCATTAATGTAGTGTATCATGTTGATTGATTTGCAAATATTGAACTACCCTTGCAACCCAGGAATAAATCCCACTTGATTGGAGTGAATGATTTTTTTTAATGTATTGTTGGATTTGGTTTGCAAGTATTTTATTGAGAATTTTTGCATCTGTGTTCATCAGGGATATTGGCCCAGAGTTCTCTTTTTTTTGTGGTGTCTTTATCTGGTTTTGGCATCAGGGTAATACTGGCCTTAGAGTCAGTTTGGAAGTTTTCCTTCCTTTCCTATTTGTTGGGAATAGTTTGAGAAGAATAAGTATTAACTCTTCTTTAAATGTTTGGTAGAATTATCTTACTAGTTTTTTTAATTAATAGACTTTATTTTTTAGATCGGTTTTAGGTTTACAGAAAAATTGAGTGGAAAGTACCTAGAGTTCCCCTTCATACCTCCCCAGCAGTTTCTGCTATTCTTAACACCATGTATCAATGTGTGGCACATTTGTTTCAATTGATGAGCCAATATTATTACATTATTATTTGCTAAATTCCACATTTTACCTAATGCTTACTCTTTGTATCAGACATTCTGTAGCTTTTGAAAAAAAGGAATGACATGTATCCATCACTACTGTAGCAAAGAGAATAGTTTTGCTGCTTTCACAGATGAAAGATCATCTGTCCCCCATTTACTCATCTCTCCTTCCCTACCCACCAAACCCTGGCAACCACTTATATCTTTACTGTCTCCACAGCTTTGCTTTTTCAGAATGTTATGTAATTGGAATCATACAGGCCACAGCCTTTTCAGACTGGTTTCACTGAGTAATATGCATTTAAGATTCCTCCAGGTCTTTTTATGGCTTGTATATAGCTTTTTTTTTATGGTTATAACATAGTCTATTTATCCATTCCTACTTTGAAGGACATCTTGCTTGCTTCCAAGTTTTGGCAACTATGAACAAAGCTGGTATAAATATTCATGTGCAGGTTTTCGTGGATATAAATTTTTAACTCATTTGAGTAAATACCAAGAAGCTCAATTGCTGGATCACATGGTAAGTGTATGTTTAGTTTTGTAAGAAGCTGTCAAACTGTCTTCCAAAGTGGCTGTACCATTTTGCTTTTTCAGCAGTAATGAATGAGAGTTCTTAATGCTCCACACCCTTGCCAGCTTTTGGTGTCATCAGTGTTTTGGATTTTTAATGTATTCCAGGTGTGTAGTGGTACCTATTGTTTTAATTTCAATTCCCTGAGGATATATATATATATATATATATATATATATATATATATACACACACTTTCCATTTACATACTTTCTTTGATGTGGTGTCTGTTCTTTTGCCTGTTTTTAAAATTGTGTTGTTTATTTTCTTAATGAGTTCTAAGAGTTCTTTATATATTTTGGGTACGAGTCATTTAACAGCTATGTCTTTTGCAATTCTTTTATCCTAGTCTGTGGCTAGTCTTTGATTCTCTTAACAGTGTCTTTTATAGAGCAGAAGGTTTTAATTTCAGTAAAGTCCAACTTACCAATTTTTTCTTTCCTAGATTTTGCTTTTGATATTCTATCTAAAAATCATTGCCAAACTCAAAGTCAACAGTATTTTCCCCATTCTTCTTCTAGACATTTTATGATTTTGTGTTTTACTTTGAGATATCCTCCATTTTGAGTTAATTTTTGTGTAAGGTATAAGATCTCTGTCTAGATTTTTTTCTTTCTCCTCCTCTTCTTCTTCTTCTTCTTCTTCTTCTTCTCCCTCTTCCTCTTCCTCTTCTTCCTCTTCTTCTCCTCTCTCTCTCTCTCTCTGTATGTGGATATCCAGTTATTTCAGCACCACTTGTTGAAGACTGTTTCCATTGAATTGCCTTTACTTCTTTATAAAGACCAATTGACTATATTTGTTTGAATCTACTTTGGGGCTCACTTTTCTGTTCCATTGACCTATTGGTCTGTTCTTTTGCAAATACCACACTGTCTTGATTATTGGAACTTTATAATTCTTGAAGTTGGGTAGTGTCAGTCTTCCAATTTTGTTCTTCTCCTTGTTGTGGTGTTAGCTATTTGGGTCTTTTGCCCCTCTCTATAAATTAAAATTGGTTGGTAAATATCCAGAATTCTGGTTATCCCCAGAATAACATGCTGGGATTTTGATTGGGATTGTGTTGTATATATAGATCAGGTTGGGGACTGACATGTTGACAATACTGAGTCTTACTATGCATGCACATGGAATGTCTTTCCAGTTATTTAGGTATTCCTTGATTTCCTTTTCAGGGTTTTACAGTTTTCCTTGTATAGATCTAGTACATATTTTGTGAGATTTATACTCAGACTTCATGTTTAGTGTTGGTATGAATGATAATGTGTTCTTATTTCAAATTCTAATTATTTATTGCTAATATATAAGAACAATCTTTTTTGTATATTGACCTTGTAATCTGCAGCCTCGCTATAATCACTTATTCTAGCTGTTTTGATTCTTTGAGATTTTTTGTAGAGAATTGTGTCATTTTTTAACAAAAACTCATATGTCTTTTTAAGAATTTATTTCTTCCTTTTCAATATGTGTGATTTTTATTTCTTTTTCATATCTTGTTCATTATCTAGAATTTTTAGTAGGAGGTTGAATAGGAGTGATGAGAAGGGACATCCTTCCCTTGTTCTTATTCTTATTCTTAGTGGGAAATCAGTTATAATCTCACCATTGAGTATGATATTAGCTATATCTTATTCATAGATGCTGATTATCAATTTGAGAATGTTTTCCTTTATTTCCTGTCTGCTGAGAGTTTTTCTCTTGAATGGCTACTGGATTTTGTCATTTGCTTTTTCTATCTATTGATATGATCATAATGATTTTTCTTGCTTGTTGATGTGATGGATTACATTAATTCATTTTCAAATATTGAACCAATCTTGTATATCTGGAATAAATCCATTTGGTCCTGTTGTATAATTCTTTTTATACATCATTGCATTTGATTTGCTAATATTTTGATGAGGCTTTTTGCATTTATGTTCTTGAGATATACTATTGGTCTGTAGTTTTTTATTCCCATAGTGTCTTCACCTGCTTTGGGTATTAGGGGAATGCTTGTCTCATAGAATGAGTCAGAAAGTGTTCTCTTGGATAGTGTAGAGAATTGGTATAATTTATTCCTTAAAGTTTTGGTGTAATTCACCAGTGAACCAATGGCAGGCCTGGTGCTTTTTGTTTTGAAAGGTTATTAGCAATTGATTCAATTGCTTTTATAAATAGAGGACTTATTCAGACTGTTTCTCCTTCCACGAGTTTTGGAGAATTGTGTCTTTTAAGGAATTAGTCCATTTCATCTAAATTATAAAATTTATGGGCATAGAGTTGTTCATGGTGTTCCTTTGTTATCCTTTTAAGAATCTGTAGTGATGACCCCCCTTTCATTTCTGATATTAGTAATTGTGTCTCCTTCCTTTTTTCTTAGTTAGCCAGACTAGAGCCTAGAATTGTACCAGTTTTATTGATCATTTCAAAGACCCAGCTTTTGATTTTGTTGCTTTTCTCTATTGATTTACTATTTTTAATTTCTTTGATCTCTATTCTAATTTTTATTTTATTTTCTGCTTACTTTGGATTTAGTTTACTCCCCTTTAAAGTTTCCTAGATGGAAGCTTAGATTATTGATTTGGAATCTTTCTTCTTTTCTAATATTTTTCACTGATTTTGTTGGATCTCACAAATATTGAAAGGTTGTATTTTCATTTTTGTTTAGTTCAAAGTTTTTTAAAATTTTTCTTGAGATTTTTCCCTTGACCTGCATGTTATTTAGAAGTGTTTTTTAATCACCAGGTATATTGGGAGTGTTCCAGCCATCTTTCTGTTACTGATCTCTAGTTTAATTACACTATTGTCTGAGAACATACTTTTTATGATTTCTATTCTTTTTAATTTGTTAAGGTGTGTTTTTAGGTCCAAGATATGGTATGTCTTGGTGAATGTTCTGTGTTAGCTTCAGAAGAATGTGTATTCACTTGTTGGATGAGGTATTCTATAAATGAGAATTAGATCCAGTTGATGGCTGGTGCCGTTCAGTTCAACTATGTACTTACCAACGTTTTGCCAATCTGCAAGATCTGTTGGATCTGTCAATTACTGACAGAGGGACTTTGAAATCTCCAACTGAAATGACGGATTCATCTGTTTCTCTGTACAATTCTATCAGTCTTTGCATCATGTATTTTGATGTTCTATCATTAGGCACATACACATTAAAGATTAATATGTCTGCAAGGAGAATTTATCCCTTTATCATTATGTGATGCTCTCTTTTATTTTTTGTGTATATATGAGCTTATAGTCTGTTTCATTTTTCTTCTTTCGAGAGAGAGAAAGAGAGAGGGGCAGAGACACAGACAGATGGAGAAGCAGGCTCCATGCAAGGAGCTTGATGTGGGACTCGATCCCGGGACTCCAGGATCACGCCCTGAGCCAAAGACAGACGCTCAACTGCTGAGCCACCCAGGGGTCCCTATTTACCTTACTTTATCTGTGTCTTTATATTTAAGATGGGCTTCTTATAGACAGCATATACTTGCATCATGTTCTTTATTCACTATTATAGTCTCTGTCTTTTATTGGTGTATTTAGACCATGGACGTTTAAAGTTATTATTGATATACTTGGATATCAGTATAGTTGGATAACATCTACCATATTTGTTACTGTTTTTTACTCATTGCCCTTGTTTGCCTGCCTGTCTGTCCATCCTTCCATCCTCTCTTTTTCTGCCATATCTGGTTTAAATGAGCCTGTTCTGTGATTGCAGTTTTCTTCCTCTCTTAGCGTATCAGTTGAAATTTTATTTTTACTTTTTGTAAGTCCTTGAGTTTGCAGTTACATTGATCAGAAATCTAAGTCTACTTCTAAATAGCTCTATATCACTGCCTGGGTAGGGCAAGCTCCCTATAAGAGAATGTTTCCAATCCCTCCCTCCTGTCCTCTATAACATTGCTATCATTCAGTTCAATTATTCATAAGCTATAATCACTATATATAGTGCTACTACTGTGATATTGAGCAAACTGTTATATGTTAGGTAAGATTAAGAAAAAGAAAATATTTTGTTTTATCACCATATATTCCTTTCCTAATTTATTTTTTGCGTACATATGAACTTATAAAATTTAACATCTCTTATAAAGTCTACTGGAGACAAATAGCCTCAATTTTTGTTTATCTAAGAAAGTATTTATTTTCCCCTCACCTTTGAAGGTTCATTTGCCTGATACAGAATTCTAGGTTGGTGAATTTTTTTTCTTTCAATACTTTAAATATTCCATTGTCTTCTTGCTTACATGGCTTCTGAAGAGAACTCTTGAGTTCTGATTTCCTTAGAGATTTTCTGTTTGTCTTTGACTTTCTGCAGTTTGAATATGATATGCTAAGGTATAGATTTTTTGCTTATTTTATACTGCCTGGTGTTCTCTGAGCTTCCTGGATTTGTGGTTTGGTGGTTATCATTTCAGAAAATTCTAGGTCATTATTTCTTCAAATATTTCTTCTTGTCCTTTCTTTTGTCACCTTTTATAATTGTCTCATGTTTCTTGGATATTCTGTTCTTTTTCATTATTTTTTCTCTTTGCATTTTAGTTTGGGAAATTTCTATTGGCAGTTCTCCAAGTTCCTGATTATTTTCTTGGTGGTGTCCAGTCTATTAATGACCCTATCAAAAGCATTCTTCATTTCTATTATAGTGTTTTAGATTTCCAGCACTTTGATTCTTTCTTAGAGTTTCCATCTCTGCTTATATTTCCCATCTGTCCTTTCATGTAGTCCACTTTTTCCATTAAACCCTTTAACATATTAATCATAATTATTTTAAGCTTCCAATCTGTTAAGTCCAACATTGCTGCCATATTCAAGTCTGGTTCTGTGCTTGCTTAGTTTATTAAACTGTGCTTTAAGTCTTTTAGTGTGCTAATTTTTTGTTGAATGCTGGCCGTGATGTAGTGGTTTAAAGGAACTGAGGGAATAAGCTTTTAGTGTGAGATACTGTGTTTGACATGGTAGGAGTTAGGCTGTGTTTACTGTTTGGTGTTGCTACAGGTGTCAGAGGCTAAATTTCCTCCAGTGTCCTCCTTTACATCCCCCCTGTTGTGCTTGAGCTTCCCTTGAGAACTCTTCTATAGTCTGAGATGTGCAGCTATTTTAGTGTATTCCCTTGTTATTTTATAGGCACTCTTCTGACGTGGTGGAGGCTGTAGGAGTAGAGGAAGCATTTTTTAGCCCTGTGATTAGGTCTCAGTCTTTTGGTGAGTCTGTGCCCTTTTAGCTTTGACCATCACAAGTGCTTCTCAGTCACTCTGTCACCGTGAGATGGGAAGGCTAGAAGGAGCTGGAGTTAGGTATTTCTCTTCCCGCAGGTCAGTTAGGTTGTGAAAAAGGCCAGCTATTTAGGCTCTGGTAAAATACGTTCTCTTGAAGCAGGCCTTTTTAAGAATAGAGATGCTTTGGGCATATTTCAAAATGGCAACTTTTCCTCTCCTACTAGAGGAAGCTTGGAGGGATTTTTCTATAGTCTTTGCTTGTAAGAATCTGTTCTAGAGATAAAATTCACAGAAGTGTAGGAATCCCCTTCAGATGGTCCTTCTGAAGTTTTTAATCCTCAAACTTGTCTATCCTGAGCTTCCAATTTTTCTTGACATTTTCCTTCCTAGCCCTACTTCCCCTGGAAGTTTCTGCTCAGGTAGATTGTGATTTTTAGGAACACCTGTCTGTCTGTCCAATTTGGGGGATGGTGGCTTTCCCTGGGACCCCAATTCTCTAATGGATTTAAGAAGAGTGGCTAATTTTTGGTTTGTTCAGCTTTGCTCTTGTTGTGAATGATGTCTTCCAAGCTCATTAAGTGCCAGACCAAAAACTGGAATTCTGCAATGTTTTTTTCAGTTAGAACTTTCAAATATGGACTGAGGTTTTGGCTTTATACTGAATAAAATAATTGAACTGGAATTTGCCTATATTGTTTAATAGCTTTTTATTACATCGGTAATAAAGTATTGTGCCATCAATGTATTGATATTTTTAACCTCTTTTTAGAGAGTGAAATGCCACTCAATAGCTATTTTAATTGTAATTCCTTGTATTGCCTGGAAGGCCAGGGATAATCTCTTTTAGAACTCTCCACCAAACTATCTCATTCATAATTTCCCTCCATTAGGTTATGAGTGGTCGATAACTAGTCTCACTTTCCATGCCTATCCCTTTTATCCTCCATTAGGTTCAACAAGTTGTCAACATTTGAACATGAGTAATCATATATCTTACCTTATTGTTTGAAAGTCTACCATATTCTTAAAAGTCTTTTAGATAACCCTTTTAATTAAAGTCTTTCTGGAAGCCTACAAAATAACTCTCAGAAAGGACACATTTCTGTGATACGACCATGAGCAGGCCTTTTGCTGTATTTCCCAGGCTTCTTTTTGTTTGTTAACTGAATGTTGCCTTATTTGTCTAAATATAATTACAATATTTCAGAAATGGGTAGAGAGCATGTTTTCCACGCTTTATGTCATGTTGGTTCATTTAGTGATCAGTAATTAACACTGCTTAAAAATACTTAATATATTTGGTATTTTTGTTTCTACTTTTTACAGGATGAACTCTCTGGAATGAAAAATAGGATACAAGTAGCTGAGCTAGAAAATGAAAAGCTCCAAGAAGAGCTGAAATCTCAGAGACAAAAGGAAGCAATGAGGGAACAAACACTTCTGGATATATCTGTGAGCATTTCTTAAAGCCATAAATTATATCCGGTTTGAATGTTCCTTCCTACTCTCTCCCACAGCCTACTGAACTGCTGAAATTCTCAACTTGAATTTTGGCAGGTGTACTGTGCTGTTACTCACTCATTAAGATTCATCATGGTGGAGTGGATCCTCAAGTGAAATGATGTAGTGATGCCGAATCTCTGTACTGCTTTCCTCTCCAAGCATACCATGTATGCTTTTCCCACAGGGAAAGAGTAGGTCTGAAGCAGGAAGCAGGTCATATAGGAAGGACTTTGTTAAATCCAGAAACTTTCCAACTGCAGCTTGTATTTCTCTATACTTTCCTTGTGCTCTGAATAAGTCTAATTGGCAGCATGATGTAGCAGAGAGAACACCAGCCTGAGGGTGTCAGGATCAGCATGTTAGTTTTCCTGAAAAGCTGGGTGTTTCACAAGTAGTTTTACGGGGCTTTCAAACATGATTTGACCTCATGTATCTTCTGTTTATTGGCAGTTTGAGAAGGTTCACATATATTAACTGTTCTGAATCTTATGTGAGTAACAATCACTTGGGACACTTGTTGACAGTGTAGATTCCTGAGCTGCCTCCCCTGAGAGTCTGATTCAGTGCATTTGAGTTGAATCCTTGAGTTAAAAATATGAATTTTTAACAAGTTGCCTAAGTAATTCCAGTACCAGTGCACCACATTTTGAAGAACAGTGGATTTGATGATCTCTATAATTGTATGACACAAAATTCTTGTGATGATATTTAAGTAGTTTTTAAACTTAGTATCTCCTTATGACTTGTCAGAGATACTGTTGCCTTAAAAATGTTATTTACTCTTTTGCTGTAGGACATAATCACAGCTTGTTCTGCTTTTTGAAACAAATTCAGTGTTCCATGGGGAAGTTTTAATACCGCCTGTTGCAACCTTACTTTACAGTGGATTTTGGTGGTTTTGACTTAGTTGTCATAGGTAAAACGGTTCTGATTAAGAAAAAATATGAGTGTCTTAATGTTTTACCTAGGTGTCCTCTAATTTTTTATTTTGAAATTTTTTTGTCAACCTGACCCGATGTCTCATTTGTAATCTTTGAGTTCTGTGTTAGAATTTCCTATTTAGAAGTAGCTGACTGTGCTAAGTTTATTTTTCTGCAGTATATTTCAGTTTGTGTCCAGCTGTTTTCCCTCCACCAGAAGACTTTTTTCTGAGTATATATTATTTGTTATCAATGTTATTAGTTAAAAATTCCATCTCAGTTGCTTATTGTAATGTCAATTTGAAGATGATGTAGCCATATGAAAAATATTTTGAAGTAGCTCCTTTTAAAAATAAATATATTCTTTTGCTTTTCTTCCAAATACATAGTCACTTAGCAAACAGTGACTCGCTTATTCATAGACTTCAGTATTTGTACAATGGCAAAGAAGTGGAAGAAGGGGAAGTGAAATGAGAAAGGAAATTAGGCAGACAAGTGAACCAGAGGGCAAGAGAAGTGAGTAACACTGAAGGGGAAGGAAACAATGTAAAAGCACACATGCTTTGCTATATGAACAAAGGAAACTTGCTAAAGAAAAATACAGCCATAATTATGGCAAAAACAAAGTTGTAGAGTGGTTTTTAAAAACAAAAATTCACGTGAATGAAAATGTAATGCAAACAATCAAAATGATTGTTGCAGATGTGTCAGATATCAGATGTGACCTTGATATATATTTTAATGTTAGTCTTCTACGTTATTTTGTTGTTACAGAA
The DNA here is from genome assembly GCF_048418805.1 of Vulpes vulpes. Taxonomy (NCBI): domain Eukaryota; kingdom Metazoa; phylum Chordata; class Mammalia; order Carnivora; family Canidae; genus Vulpes; species Vulpes vulpes. Next base: position 126,012,680 of record NC_132792.1, on the reverse strand, counting down.
TTAGTACCCCTACTGCTTTTGGCTTGTGTAGGTGAATTGGGGCATTTCAGCAATGTATACATGGTACTGTGTTCAGAGTTTTCATGTAAATGAAACTTCTTAGAATATCTTAAATATAAACATATCAAGAGACATCTTTTTTTGCCCCTGAACTCTTTTTACTAAGCCTGTTAGCATGCTGATGGTTAGATCTTGCCAAAGCTATTGGCAGATTTGAATATAGACATTCAGTATTTCTTAATGCCTTCTTTTGAAAAATAATTAAAATAGTTATATAGTAATGATTAGTAACTGATGACTACATGTTATGTAGCAGGCACTACATCAAGCACTTTATTTACATTCAATTATTTTAGGTTTATAGTAGTGAAGGAAGGCAGGTGTTAGGTCTGTTTTCAGATGAGTAAATTAACGTACAGGGCAGTTAAATAAACAAAGCAACTCTACTAATGTCACAAAGCTAGAAAATGGGAAAACAAGGACTCAAACATGGGACTGTCTAACTCACCAGATCCATCTGCCTAGCCTTGAGTTGTACTGTCTTTCTGTATAAGTTAGGAATAGCTTGTCAGTATTGAACCCAACTGTCTTTGTTTGCTATGGGGTAGAAGATTCTCCCCAGAGGAGAGGGACATCCTTTATTGTTCCTGAGTTTTAGTCATGGACTTGGATGGCAGGCTACATGACTTTTAGCTCTTAGCCCACTTTATGACCCAAAGGTTGAAGAAACAAGCAGGTTATGTTTTTAAAATGAAAAATCATTATTTTTAAAAAATAAAAACCATTTCCATCTTCATTTTTCATCATTTTTAAGTGAAATTTCTTTCCATGCAGAGTTTTTCTCCAGAGTTCAAAAAATTATAATATTAAAATATGCTATTTATTAGAAATTTGGGGGGCAGCTGGTTGGCACAGTTGGTTCATCATCCAGCTTTTGGTTTTGACTCAGGTCATGATCTCAGAGTCGTGGGATCAAGCCCCACATTGGGCTCTGTGCTCTGCAGAGAGTCTGCTTGGGACTTGCATTGCCCCTCCCCACCCTCAAAAAATAAATAAATCTTTTAAAAAAAAAAAAAGAAAGAAAGAAAGACATTTGGCATATGTACTCATTCTAAGATTTCGATTTTTTTAAAAGATTTTATTTCTTCATGAGAGAGAGAGAGAGAGAGAGAGAGAGAGAGAGAGAGGCAGAGACACAGGCAGAGGGAGAAAGAGGCTCCATGCAGGGAGCCTGACATGGGACTCAATCCCAGATCTCCAGGATCACTCCCTGGGCTGAAGACAGGCACTAAACCACTGAGCCACCCGGGCTGCCCAAGATTTAATTTTTTTTTAAAGCAGAAAATTTCTGAGCCATTTCTTTTTATGCCTACTTTTATTCCCTCGCTACCACTCCTCTTCTCAATTAAGAAATCAAAGGTTTTCAGTGATGTCCAAAGATGTAAATGTAATTAAGTTTTAAAAATTTTGGTCAAGGGACGCCTGGGTGGCTCAGCAGTTTAGCACCTGCCTTTGGCTCAAGGCATGATCCTGGAGTCCCTGGATCAAGTCCCACATCGGGCTCCCTGCGTGGAGCCTGCTTCTCCCTCTGCCTATCTGCCTCTCTCTCTCTCTCTCTCTCTCTCATGAATAAATAATAAAAAAATAAAATAAAATTTTGGTCAAATACCATTCAAGTTCTTAAATGTTATCTATGAAAGGACAAAGTGTCAATTAGGCTAGCACTTCTTTCCAAAGAATGACAATATTTTATATCATGAGTCAGTGATCTGTGAGTTACATACTTTTTCCAGTTTCTCTATGAGAAATTAGTGCTGCCATTCTTCATAGTTCTCTAAGGCAACTTTGGATGCACTCACATCTTGAGAGATTTGTCCTTACCTACAAAATCGAGTTCAAGCTTGTTATACCATACTTTCCAGACCCTTACTTGAATCTCTAGCTCGACATTTGGATGTCCATTGTTTTGTGCTTCGATCTCTAGTAATTCTGAGTTGTGTGAGTCTCCTGGAGGTACCAGACTTTTTCACACCTCTTTGACTTTCCCCATGTGTTTTTTTTCCTGGCATGCTCTTCTCATCTAGCTCACTCTTTTTCATCTGAGATATCCCACCAATGTCAACATTTCCCCAGAAAACCTTCCTTGAATCTCTGGTTGTTCTTAGTACCCCTCCTCTGTTTTGGCATCATCCCCTATACACTCCCCTGGCCTAGCACTTACTGGTTAAATTGAAATTATCTGCTTAGGGGTTTGTGTTGAGGGTAAGATTGGTCTTGCTCATTTTTACCCTCCAAGCTCTTAGTGCAGTGTCTGAATGTAGGAGGTATCATACCCAATGTTTGCATAAACTGGACTTCCAGAAGAATATAGGATAGCCCCTCAGAATACTAATTGGGATGAATGCAGCTTACCTCATTCTAGCATGATATGACACTGCAGTATAGTTTAGTTTGGGACCTGTCCTCTCTTGTGAGTACTACTATATACTTTGGCCCTTAGAAGAGTTCAATAATTATTTATTGAATTGAATTAATATTTCAATCCTTATTGTACACATAAATTACTCAGATCTTTGGGCTGTATATTTCATTGAATGTTGAGAGGGTACTGGAGGTGGCAAACTTAATGGGTATACACCAAATTCAATCTGTAGGTATGTTTTATATGTTTGACAAACCATAAACCAGTATGTAACAGTGTTTCAAATGAAAAGTCAGATCTCTGGGTTAGCTTTTAAAAAATCAAAAGATTTTTTTTGTAATGGGAGTTTGCATTCACACATGGCAGCAATTGCCTGGAACTGAGTAGTGGCTGCCTCTTTTGAATGGTTGATCTTTGTCCCCACCACTCTTTTGTGAGTTCCTGACATGCAAGTTACATGTCATTTCTGTTTTTGTCTCCGTGCACTATTTTTCTTATTGAAGATAAATATTTTTCTGGAAATGCAGGACAGCGTAGCGGTTCAGGGCATGGACTAGGGAACTAGATTCCCAGGGTTCAGATCCTAGCTCTGCTGTTTATTAGCTACTTCCTACCTCTGTGACTCTTACATGTTACTCACTGTGACTCAGTTTCCTCTTCTTATTTTATTTTTTTAAAAGATTTTATTTATTTATTAATGAGAGACACAGAGAGAAACAGAGAGAGGCAGAGACACAGGCAGAGGGAGAAGCAGGCTCCATGCAGGGAGTCCAACAAGGGACTTGATCCCAGGTTTCCAGGATCACACCCTGGGCCAAAGACGGCGCTAAACCGCTGAACCACCCAGGCTGCTCTCCTCTTCTTTTTTTATTTTTTATTTATTTATTTATTTTTTATGTCTACAAATTATACATTTAATAGTTCCACAAATTTGGCAAAGTTCATGATGACATCTAGGATTTTTTAAAAACAGATTTGTTTATTTTAGAGATAGAGAAAGAGAGCAGCATGGTGGGAGAGAAAGACTCTCAAACAGACTTCCCGCTGAGCATGGAGCCTGACATAGGGCTCCATCTCACGACCCTGAAATTATAACCTGAACCAAAATCAAGAGTCAGACACTTAACTGACTGAGCCATCCAGGCACCCCAGTTTCCTCTTCTATAAAATGGAGATAACAATGGAACTTATTTCTTGGGGGTTGTTATTAGTGATTAAATGAGTTAATATATGTGAAGCACATAAACAGTGTCTGGTACATAGTAAACACTGTAAGTATTAACATTATTATTAGTCATGCCTTTATGAAAGGTGGAAAATGAAATCAAAGAGGGCTGTGTGTTTTAAGAATATATGTCTTCAAAAAAAAAAAAAAAAGAATATATGTCTTCAGAGAATAAGAAACAAGTTCATTTGTTGAAACACTGGCAGCCAGTCCTCTTTGCTCATTTATGTTATTGCCTGGACCCATAGGAATTTGACTTTGTAACACTTGTGGACTATGACCCTAATAGCCTGAAAATGTAAAATCATGCTTGATGTGTAGTTTAGAAGCAATCTGCTTTTGTATTCCTTTCATCACAGATGAGAATCAGTGTTCCATTCGTAAAACTGGCATATTGATTAACAATTAAATGCAGGTTGTAATTACTCATACATTTTATTTTAGGGAAACCTGAAGAATTCTTGGATTACAACAGGTGAAGACTCTGGGATGGATGAAGCTGCCACGAAACAATTCTCCCATGGCAATGTAGATACTGTCAAGGGTCCATCTGCCAGTGAGACTGAGAAATGGAAGCTAGAACTGGTAAGAATTTGGGTGTTTTTCTCTTATGCATCTACTTTTTTTGTACCTCTTTTTGTTTTTTAATCATGGTAGATATACATACTATTAAATTTAGTGTTTTCGTCATTTTAAAATTTACCATTTAACCATGATAAGTGTACAACTTATTTGCATTAAATACAATCATGGTGTACAACACTCTCCATTTCCAGAACTTGTATCATCCTAAACAAAAACTCTGTACCCATGAAATAATAACTTCCATCCCCCTCTCTCCCAACCCTTGGCAATCTCTTCTACTTTCCAATCTCTATAAATTTGCCTAGTCTAGGTACCTGACATATGTGGAATCAAACAATATTTGTCCTTTTATGTCTGACATGTTTCATCTAGCATAATGTTTTCAAGGTTCATCTGTGGTGTAGCACATATTAGAATTTTGTGCCTTTTTAAGAGTAATATTCCAGTTACATATACACCATACTTTGTTTATCCATTCATTTGCTCATGAACATTTTAGTTTGTTACCACCTTTTGGCTCTTATGAATAAAGCTACCATGGACATCAATGTACAAGTCTGTTTTTTCCCTACTTTCACTTCCCTTGGGCATATAATCAGAATGATTGGATCATGTGATAATTCATTCTTTTCTTTTTCTGCTCCTCAGACTCAGTCATTTGAACTGTCCTATATTAAAGTTTGCTGATTCTTTGTTCTGCTACTCATATCTGCTCTTCTATGCCTTTAGGAATTTTTTATTTCATTTGTTGTACTTTTCAGCTCCAGATCTGTTTAGTTCCTTCTATAATTTGCTTTCTTTAAGTTTTTATCTTAATTCCAGTTAGCATAGAGTATTATATTAGTTTCAGGTGTACAGTTGTTTTCCTTATTTCTTTTAGTCCTTTGGTCATATTTTCTCTTAGCTCTTTGAGCATATTTAAGATTATTGTTCTAAAGAGTTGTCTAGTAGGTCTGGTATCTATAGATTTTTTTTTAATGGTGGTTCATGTAGATTTATTTTGTACCTCTAAGTGGGCCATATTTTCCTGTTTCTTTGTATGTTTTGTGATTTTTTTTGATTGAAAAGTAGACATTGAAATGAACTATTAAACTGTGATAACTCTGGAAATCCAATATCCCAGTTCCCTATGGTTCTGTCTCTTTTATTATTGAAGGTTATATTGTCCCTTTTGTTTTGATACTTTTCCAGATTATTTCTGTAGACTATTCTTTGTTGTGTGTGATTACTGAAGTCTCTTTCATTAGCTCATGTTTAGGTAATGTTTGACAGAGATTCCCATGAATGCCAGGAGCTAAAACAAGTAAACAAACAACCACCAAAAAAATATGCATAGAAAAATCAAAAAAAAAAAAAAAAAAAGAAAAAGAAAAATAGCCACCTCTGCCAGTGTTTGCAGGTGTGCTCAGTGCTGGGGCATTCCTTCACCATGTAGCTGGGCTTGCTCTGAGCCTAGAGATTAGCTTGAGCTGAAAGCTTTAAGGTCTTCTCAGGACTGAGCATGTGTCTTTCCTGGACATGCTCCTGGTTTTCTGAATTTCCCTCATATAACACAGCTGGTTTTAAATATACTCACTTCCCAGAGTCAAAAATAATTTTATTTTCAGATAAATGATACTTTCCAATCTTTTGATCTGTGTAACAGGCCTTTCTTCTTCCTCCTGTTTGAAGTTTTCCTTGTATTAAATTTGACGTGGTAGAATTGATCAGCAATGATGAAAATGTAAAAACGATACTGTAAATGGAGGGTTTCAGGGGAAGATAGAATGGATGATAGTTCAGCTCTCATCATCTCTCAGTGTTATTTTTATAGTTTTCTAAAGTCTCTTTCTGGCCCCAGCCTCCCTCCTTTCTCTGTCCCTAACTCAAGCTTTATTCTGCTATTTTGGAAAGAGTTCCTTTAAAAAAAAAAAGAAAGAAAGACTAAGTCGTATTGTTTTTCCAGCTGAATAATCTCTGATAACTACTTAATACCCACCCATGGGATAAAGATCAATCTCCTGAACCATCCACAATTTGCCTCAAACAACCTTTCTGGCCTCATTTCTGTCAGTTTCTCCAATATTACTGTAGACACAGATCACTCACTACTTAACTACTTCATAAACTTATTACCTACCTCCATTCCTTTTTGCATTGCTGACTGTGATTTATGCAGACATCCTGGCCTAAAATGTTTCCTTATCTTCTGCCCCAAAAAGGTTTCCATCCTGTAAGACTTCATTCAAATGCCCCCTCTGATTCTGCCTTCCCTGATTACATTCTTCTGCTCTTCTGTTTCTCACATTAGAATTAATTTCTCTTTTATGTCTCCGCTTAGTGTTGTATTTATAACTGTTATGGATTCATTTGTATCCAGTTTGTGTCAGAGGTCCATCCTTGCATCTCTGTGTCCTATGTCCTAAATCTTTCTCAGTGTTTGAGAATATTGTGAATATTGCTGCTATAGACATTCTTTAATATACCTGGTGATGTGCATGGCACACATTTATGTTGGGTATGTACCTTGAAGTGGAATTGTTGGTCTTGGGATCCGTATGTGTTCACAATGAGTAGTTAGGGTAAACTTTCTGAGTGGTTTTTATCAGTTTACACTTCTATAGCAGCATAGGAGTGATATCATTTCTTCATATTCCCAACACATTATATTGTCAGTTTTTTTCTGATGGACCTATAATGCTATCTCATTGTGATTTTCATTTGCATTTCTCTAATTACTCAGGAGATTGAATATCTTTTCATGTATTTATCAGTGTCCTTCTTTGTGAGGCACATGTTCAAATATCCTATTCATTATTTTAAGGTAACTGACATTGTTTTTTTTTTTTAACTACTTTATATATTTTGGATATAAGCTCTTTAAGGATTATTGTAAATATATTTTCTGACTTTTTCTTTTCTTTTTTTTTCTTTCTTCATGACTAATCTAAAAATTTCTTAATTTTATTATAAACTAATTTATCAGATTTTTCCCTTTATTGTTTAATGCTTTCTGTATCCTATATAAAAGACTTTTTCCGGGCCCAGGTCATAAAGATATCCTGTTATATTATCTTCTAGAAACTTTATAGTCTTACTTTTAACATTTAAATCTATAATCCACCTGTCTTTATTTTTTTATGTGATGTATAGGGGGTCATTCTTGTTCTTTTCCCATATGGAAAAGATATGGAAAAAGATATATCTATATATATCTATATCTATAGATATATCTATATATATCTATATATAGATATAGATATAGATATAGATATAGATATAGATATAGATATCCCAGTACCATTTGTCAGAAGGACAGTCCTTTGTCTGATATCTTTGTCATAAATCAGGTGTACATATATGTTTGGACTCTGTGTTTTATTTCTTTAGCTTTTATGCTACTATCATCCTCTCTTGATTGTTATAGCTCTATGCCTGATAGACCACATACCACTTCTTCCAACATTATACTTTGTCCTCAAGAGTTTTTTATTTCTGGGGTGCCTGGGTGGTGTAGTCGGTTGAGCATCTGATTCTTGGTTTCGGCTCAAATCCTAATCTCAGGGTTGTGAGATCGAGACCTGAGTTAGGCAATTAGGCTCCACGCTCAGCACAGAGTCTCTTAAGATTCTCTCTCCCTCTTCTGCCCCTCTGCTCACGCTCACTCTCTCAAATAAATAAATAAATAAATAAATAAATAAATAAATAAAATAAAGAGTGCATCTTCTTTCTGGCTCTTTATATTTCCAAATACAATATAGAATCATTTTGTCAGATTCCAAAAAGCCCTTATGAGGCTTTGACTCAGTTTATCTTTAAGCTATAGGTCACTTAGGGGAGAAGACATCTTTATGGTATTATATCATCTAATCCTTTAAACTTATGGATCACTCTATTTACTTAGGTCACCTTTAATTTTTGTCCATAATCTTTTACAGTTTTCTGAGTAAAGGTCTTCATATCATTCAGTAGAATTATTTCTATATTAGTTATCTTTGATATTATCATAAATGACATAAATATTTTAAAATTTTCATTGCTGAGTCCTCCTTGGTGGGATGGGGCAGACACATGGTTTTTGTATTTTGGCCAACTCCTACTTTCTTTTGAGTAGGTATATTTTTTATCCTTTTACATTTTTTTTAAAGATTTTATTTATTCATGAGAGACCCAGAGAGAGAGAGGCAGAGAGAGAACCAGGCTCCCCGCAGGAAGCCTGATGTGGGACTCGATCCCAGTACTCCAGGATCATGCCCTGATCCAAAGGCAGACATTCAAACCACTGAGCCACCCAGGCATACCTATCCTTTTACTTTTAATAAATTTGTATCTTCGTATTTAATCTGGGTCTCTTGTAGGTAACCTATAGCTGAGTTTTGCTTTCTTATTCAATCTAACAATATCTGCCTTTTAAATGCAATTATTTATGTACTTGAGTTTAAGTCCACTATCCTGCTATTTGGCTTCGTTTTTTTATGATCTTTTTTTCTCTTACCTCCCCCTCCTTTTTTTTTTTTTTTTTTTTTTTTGCCTTCTTTTGAATCAGTTGAATATTTTTATGGTTCCATTTTGCCTTCTTTTACCAGTCTGAAAAAATTTTTAGCACCAGCATTCCCCCAATTGCTCAATTGCAGAAACTTAGGACTTTTTAAAAAAATTTTATTTATTTATTCATAGAGACACACAGACAGAGAAAGAAAGGCAGAGACACCGGCAGAGGGAGAAGCAGGCTCCATGCAGAGAGCCTGACATGGGACTCCATCCAGAGTCTCCAGGATCACACCCCGGGCTGCGGGTGGCGCTAAACCGCTGTGCCACCGGGGCTGCCCTAGGATTATTTTTAATATATTTTTCTCCCCCATTATCTATTAAATTACAAAATTCTGTCAATTTTGGTCTTATGTAGCTCCCTACTAAATTCTTTCTTTTCCTTCCTTACTGTTTGATTATGTTTATTCACGTGCCTATCTCTTCCCTCTGTAGTTGCAGTGCACTTCTTCATTGGTCTTCCCTTTTCCATACTTCAGAGTGACTTAAGGTTCAAATCTGATAAAGTTTTCAATGTTCACCCAGTGCCTCTACTACATGGAGATTACATGAATTGTCTGGGTAAAGGTCTTATGTATTTAGTTTTCCATGGCCCATTCTCACCTGTCCCACCCATCTCTATCCACTCTTCCATCTAGCTTTTTATCTGTGGGGATACAGATCCACTCACTGGCCAGACATGTTTTCTCTAGCCTCTATGCCTTTTTCTCTATTGGAAGTTAATCCTTTAAGTATTAGTGCTTCTTCCATGAAGTCTTCTTTAGTTCTCTTAAGCTGAATTACAAGTTCCTGCATCTCTGATTTCAGTTTACCTTCTATATACCTCCCTGGAGTGAATTATATATAATTGAAATTGTCCTCATGTTTTTCTTTTATTTTTTTTAAAGATTTTATTTATTTATTTATTTATTTATTTATTCATTCATTCATTCATTCATTCATTCATTCATTCATGAGAGACACACACACACACACAGAGAGAGAGAGGCAGAGACACAGGCAGAGGGAGAAGCAGGCTCCATGCAGGGAGCCCGATGCAGGACTTGATCCTGGGTCTCCAGGATCAGGACCTGGACTGAAGGTGGTGCTAAACCGCTGAGCCACCCGGGCTGCCCTGTCCTCATGTTTTTCTGTTCCTTCTGAGAATATAAGCTCCTTGGGGTTAAAGTCATCTCCATATTAGATACCCAATAAATATTTGCTGAATGAAAGAACAGGAGAATACTAGCAACTCTTGTAATTAGTATATCAGTTTGGTCTGTCATTTACTGTGATTTATAACTTTCCTTTTATCATTCATCCAGGACTCATTTATTGTTTGTCATTACACAGCATTCACAGTGTGGGATCCTTGCCCTCATGGACCTTATAGGTTAAAATTGGTTTTTCCCAGAGTCACACTTTTAAAAGTAAGAACTGCTGTATGCATTTTTTTAAAGATTTATTTATTTGTTTATTTATTTATTTATTTATTTATTTATTTATTTATTTATTTATTTATTTATTCATGATAGACACAGAGATTGAGAGAGAGGCAGAGACACAGGAGGAGGGAGAAGCGGGCTCCATGCCGGGAGCCTGATGCAGGACTCGATCCTGGGACCCCAGGATCGTGCCCTGGGCCAAAGGCAGGGGCCAAACCGCTGAGCCACCCAGGGATCCCCTGCTGTATGCATTTTTTAAAGAAATGGGGAGAGGGCAGCAAATAACCATTTCATGACTAAGTACTGCTTTGTGGGTATACACTCAATAAAAGTGAGTTACAGAAAGTGTTTCTGGAGAGGACACATTATTTTTCCTCTTTGGTAAAAGGAAGGAAATTGAGTTTAATATTAGTAATTAAAATTTGCTAATAAAGCACAGAACATGGAGAAAAGGCACACTTTTTGTTTTCTTTTCTAAAGGAGAGGCTAAAGCTTACTTATGAAGAAAAGACTGGTATCCTGGAATCTCAATTGAAGTTTTTAAGGTAAAGTATCTTCATCCATTTAAAAATCATAGCAAAAGCATAATGATGGTAAAATATATTCAAATGTTTGCTGACATGCTAGGTTTACTCAATATAAGAATGACTTGATGACATTTTATGTTCAATATAAGAAATATCCTCAGGTATTAAAGGAACAGGAGCATAAAATTGTGAAGTCTCATCTCAGAGAACTGTGATCTGAATTATAAATTTTGTCCCTTTATCAGTTATGAAATATTTGTGTTTTCTCATGGAATTAAGAATCACTAGCTGCTCTGGTATAAATTACGCTTTTAAAATAAAATACTGAAAATAAAGCATTGTGGTTTTCAAATTAGAAGCAAGTATTTTTTCTTTTTTTTTTTTTTTTTGTATTTTTTCTTTATAGGTATTTTTATCTAATTTTAAAAATTTTAACAATAATAGTTTGAGCATTTTTCTATATATTATGAATATGAGTATACTAGTCCCCTCTTTTCTGTAGGAAATACATTCAAAGACCCTCAAGAGATGCCTGAAACTGTGGATAGTACTGAACCCTATATATATATTGTTTTCCATGTACATACATATCTATGATAAAGTTTAATTTATAAGAGATTAGGCACAGTAAGAGACAAACAGCTAACTAATAATAGAATAGTTATAGCAATATACTGTATTAAGAGTTATGGGAAAAAAAGAGTTATGGGAATATGGTCTCTCAAAATAGCTTATTGTCCTGCATTGATGCTTGGGATGATATGAGATCTAAAATTCCCCATGTAGGGGATCCCTGGGTGGCGCAGTGGTTTAGTGCCTGCTTTTGGCCCAGGGCGCGATCCTGAAGACCCGGGATCGAATCCCACGTCAGGCTCTCGGTGCATGGAGCCTGCTTCTCCCTCTGCCTGTGTCTCTGCCTCTCTCTCTCTCTCTCTCTGTGACTATCATAAATAATAAATAAAAATAAATAAACAAACAAACAAATAAATAAATAAAATTCCCCGTGTAATGAGATAAAGTGAGGGGAATGACATATGCGTTGTGACCTAGACGATTAGGCTACCACTGACCTTCTGATCATCCATCAGAGGGTCGATCATCTGCTTCTGAACCTTGGTTGACCTCAGTAACTCAAATCATGGGAAGTGAAACTGGGGGGGTACTTTTATATACACAGTAAGTTTTCAAGTATTTTTTGACCTTTTTAAAAGAAATCTCAATAAAACCTATATATTATAGATTAACGATTAGTATGTATTATGGGCAGAAAATGATATCAGGAGTTGATTTTGGGAGGTGTTAAAGCTTATTTTAAATAGTGACAATGAAATATTTTTCAATCAAACAAACTTTAAAATAATCTTTATAACTTTAATAAGTCTAATTTGAAATAAAATTTAAAATCTTCAGGCCACATATTATTTGAGACATAAGCACAATAATGTTAAGTACCAGAACTCTTGGCTTTCATGCACACTACCATTTGTTTTAATTTGCTTTTATGCACTTTATACCTTATCCTGATTAGTTTTAGGGTTTCTGCAGAGACTTTTATTTTTTCATGAAGAAACCTAGCATTTATAAAATGGCCTACTTTTTGCTTTCTTGCTTTTATTATATTGTGATTTCCATTGGGTTTTGATTCTTCAGTTTTTTTTTATTTTTTATTTTTTATTTTTTTTAAAAATTTTTATTTATGATAGTCACACACACAGAGAGAGAGAGAGAGAGAGAGAGAGAGAGGCAGAGGGAGAAGCAGGCTCCATGCACCGGGAGCCCAACGTGGGATTCAATCCCGGGTCTCCAGGATCGCGCCCTGGGCCAAAGGCAGGAGCCAAACCGCTGCGCCACCCAGGGATCCCTGATTCTTCAGTTTTTAAAGTAATATATTTCTAGGTCACTGTGGTAATTTGACTTATTTTGTCTCATTCATAAGTCAAATGTGCCATCTTTAATTACACTAAAATACTACTTTAGAATGAACTAGACTTTGTTCCCTGCAGCTTCTATTTCTTTCTTTTTCTTTTAGTATAACTTAAGATTATTTGGAGTCATTTTCTTTAAGAAAGAGATAAAACCACCACTCTCAGAAACTCTGGCTTTCTGGTATTTATTTCTTTTTAATTTTTTTGGCATTTCAAATAATCACATCTGTCTGAGTGTTATGAATTTGAAACTGACAGAAATAGTAATGGAGACCCTTTGATTTTGGAATGTGCTTCCAAATTTCCTTTTACAAAGACTTTGAAAGTCAGACTTTTTCTACATGATATTTTAGAAAAAAAACATATTATGCTGAAGATATCTTGGGCAAAGGGCAAAAACAGCTTTTTTTTCACCTCAGACTGTCATTAGATTAGCTTTTTTTTTTCTTAAGATTTTATTTATTTATTCATAGAGATGCAGAGAGAGAGGCAGAGACACAGGCAGAGGGAGAAGCAGGCTCCATGCAGAGAGCCTGACGCGGGACTTGATCCCGGGACTCCAGGATCACACCCTGGGCCGCAGGCGGCACTAAACCGCTGTGCCACCGCCACCGGGGCTGCCCTAGATTAGCTTTTTTAACCCTTAGATTGCCTGCGGATCTTTCCTACCTCCTCAGTGCTGCCTGAAAGCTCCCCCGCCTCCACCTCCATTCCAGAGTGGAGGTATTGTGTGACTCGATTATTGGTTTCTCTTCTGTGATAGCTGGTTAGGAGAGCTATAGCTCCCTGAGTATAATAGAAACTGATTGAGCTGGAGATAAAGTACATGCTTTCAGTAGTCCAAGTATTTAAGGGCTATTTTCTCCTTTGTAAACTAGGACGTTTTATTCACACACACACACACACACACACATACACAATAGGAAAGGAATATCTGTGCAAGGAAGCTCAATTGTCCCAGTTGACTTTACCAAAGCTTTATGGAGAAAGGATGGGGGTGAAAATACAACCCATACATTGGTTGTTTTATCCTTAAAAGGTCAGCATGGAGAAGAACTCATCCAAGGATGATCTCCTATAATAAAACAAATAGACACACACACATAGACACACACATAATACACACTTCTTCAACACTTTCTTTTAGCAAGCTGCTTATTTCCAGCTAATAGCTGCTACTTTATAAATCTCCATGGGCTGGTAAATTCTATATAGCTTCTTTCTAGAAGAAGAGAGCAGCCCACTTTCTTATGAAATAGCTTTTTATAGAACTTTGTGGTTAGAGAATTTTTTAAAGTTTTTTTTCTCCTAAAGAAAAATGAGCAATAGTAAGTTACTCCTGGATAAAACTCATGAGCTTTATGTAATTTTCTAAGGGTTAACACTTGGAATAGGGCATTTCCCTCAATTCAAGGATGTTACATTGCCTCACTTCTTTTTTGAGAGAATTTATTTAGGATTTGTATTTGGAGTTTTATTCTTGATCAGTGGGTAATATAATGTAATGGAGATGGGATCCTTTGAACAGAGAGCCAGTTATCAAGAGGCAGACTAATCTGTGTTAAAATCTTACAAGAACTTGGGCTAATTATTTAATATATTCAAGTCTCACTTTATTCAAAGTGTCAATTAGGATAATCACACTTACGTTTTAGGGTTGTGGTAAGAATTAATTAGATATTGTATACAGAGCACCTCATAAGGTAAGCACCCATAAGTGATAGTAGCAGTTATCTCTGGGATAATATGTGAAAGTAATGTACCTAGTACTTACTAGAACTTTCTTTTCCTTCTTTTCAGGAAAGACCTAGCTGAATATCAGAAAAATTGTGAAGATCTTAAAGAGCAACTAAAGCATAAAGAGTCTCTTCTTGCTACTAATATTTCTAATCGAGTTGGTGGCCTTTGTTTGAAATGTGCTCAGCATGAAGCTGTTCTCTCCCAAACCCATAATAATGTTCATGTGCAGACCATTGAAAGACTGACTAAGTAAGTATGCTTCTCCACACGGAGATTTTGCAACATGGAAAATTGTGTCTTTAAAGGAGCATTGTGCTCTTTCATCCCCATGCTGTCTCTTGTGGGATTGATGCTGAGCTTCAAATAAAATGGATTTTATTTTATTTCATTGGAGTTTTCTTTTTTTTTTTTTTTTTTTCATTGGAGTTTTCTTAAAGACAGAACAGGTGAGTTCTGCCAGCTGTGTGTGACCAGGTCCTTGGGACAAGTGATTTTACCTCTCTTGGCCTCGGTCTCATCTTGAAGTGAGAGGATTAAAGTAAATAATCTTTTCAATTCTGCTCATGTCTATGAGTCTATAATTGCAAATCCGGCACTTTTTGTAACAAAAATGAATTTGAAAGGAATTCTTTTTTTTTTTTTTTTTTAAGATTTTTTATTTATTTGAGAAAGAGGGAGAACACAAGAGTGTGCAAGCACTGGCAGATTGAGGGAGGCAAAGGCAGAGGGAGATGCAGGCTTCCCACTGAGCAGGGAGCCTGACTTGGGGCTTGATCCCAGAACTCTGGGATCCTGACCTGAGCTGAAGGCAGACGCTCAACTGAGCCACTCAGGTACCTCCTGGACTTCTCTTGTTTGGAGGAATAATACCTACATGTTGGGATTTTACTGGGACACTTAGCCTTGTGATTAGAGCAAAATTGCCTGAGGATTCATTTTCTGGTTCTACTACTAACTGCCTATATAACCTCATGAAAGTTACTTAACTTCTCATACCTCAATTTCCCCATTTTAAAAATGGAGATAGAAGTACCTAATAGTGTTATTTTGAGGGTTCTTTGAAAGAGTACCTATACAGTGCTTAAAAGAGTTCCTGACAAATAATAAATGCCCCATAAATATTAAAACTCCTCTGTACCTCTCACTCCAAAAGCAATCAAAATGTCTAGTAGCAATGGTTTCCATAAGTGACTAACCTTTTGGTTGTTACATAAAAACTGAAATTCTGGGATCCCTGGGTGGCTCAGTGGTTTAGCGCCTGCCTTCAGCCCAGGGTGTGATCGTGGAGACCCAGGACCAAGTCCCACATCGGGCTCCCTGCATGGAGCCTGCTTCTCCCTCTGCCTGTGTCTCTGCCTCTCTCTCTCTCTCTTTCTCTCTCTCTCTGTGTCTTTCATGAATAAATAAATAAATCTTTAAAAAAAAAAACCCTGAATTTCTCTAGTATGGACTAAAGAATAGTTTCTATAATCTGAGCTGATGGTCCTATTTTTTGTTAAATATTATATTAAATTATTCTTATATTTTTTAAATATATTATTAAATTATTGTTATTTATTTCACGTAACTTTAAAATTTAGTAAGTATATATTAAATATATTTTCAGATCCAACTACCGTGTGGCAAACATTTATTACATACCAAGGATTCTGCCAGGCATTTTTTTTTTTTTAAGATTTATTTATTTATTTATTCATGAGAGACAGAGAAAAAGGCAGAGACACAGGCAGAGGGAGAAGCAGGCAGGGAGCCCGACGTGGGACTCGGTCCTGGGTCTCCAGGATCACGCCCTGGGCCGAAGGCAGGCGCTAAACCACTGAGCCACCTGGGCTGCCCTGCCAGGCAGTTTTTAAAAAAATAATCTTTTTTAGCATTTATGAGGTAAATATTATTACCCTCATTTTTGCAGCTAGGGAAACTGAGGCTCAGAGAAATTAAAAATTTACATGTTTACATTAGAAACAAAAAGAATAGAACCATACTTCACAAAAACAAATTCAAGATGGTTTAAAGACCCAGATATAATTCAGACTATAAAAGCATTAAAAGAAAATATAGGAAATTATCTTTATGGCTTCTGGCTAGGTCAAATCTTGAACATGGTATGGAAAATGAATGCTATAAAGGAAGAAATTATACATTTAGCTTCATTAAAAAGAAACTTATGATATAATGATACAAATGAAATTAAAAGACTGGGGAAAATATTTGCATGTTGCATAACAAAAAATTGGTATATTATCTAAAGAACATCCTTTGTTTCAAACACAAAGGACAAACTGTACAGTTGCAATGTGGATAAAGAATAGGAATTGGTGAGCAGGGGCACCTAGATGGCTCAGTCAGTTGAGTGTCTGTCTTTGGCTCAGGTCATGATCTCAGGGTCCTGGGATTGAGCCTGCCCATCAGGTTCCCTGCTCTGCAGGAAGTCTGTTGCTCACCTCTGCTGCTCCACCTGTTTGTGTGCTGTCTCCCTCCCTCTCTGTCAAATAAATAAATAATAAAATCTTTAAAAAAAAAAAAAGGAATTGGTGAGCAATTAAATAGGGGAGATGTCAATATAAGAGAAGGTATTCACTCTGTTATTATTCAGGGAAATGCAGATTTTCAAAAAACCAACCCCTCAAATTGGTGAAAGTTAAAGAGATTGATAGTGACAATAATTGGGGAGCTGTGAGTGAGCGAGTATTTTCACACCCTGCTTGTGGGAACTGTAAGTCAATAACTGTTTTGTCGGGTAATTTAGCATTACCCATTAATAGTTAAAGTATATTTCAAAATCTAACCCAAAGAACATATGTATGTATACAACGGAATCATTCTAGGGAATGTTTTTGCAACATTATTTGTAATTGGTGACATTGTGATATGTTAAGAAATATGTATTTTGGTCTTCATCTTTAATTCTTGGCACAGAGCTCCTAACCTATAATTTCCTAAATGATAAAAACAATAGAAATATCCTTTGTTATACTTGGTTTCTATTTCCTGCTCCTGAAATAGCTCTTGAACATCAAGGTGAAAGGAACATCTTTTGTTATTCTTAACAAGCTCCTCTGAGTAATACCTGAGTTCACCTTAATTAGATGACTTTTGGAAACCCACTAAGGATGGGTATGGGGCTGGTTCCCAGGGCAACCAGCCATGTGATTAGAGCATTGGAACTTTCAGGCCCTCCTCCCTAATCTCTGTGGAGTGGGCGGGGACTGGAGATTGAGTTCAGTCACCAAAGCCTAATGATTTTATCAATCATGCCTATAGAACCTCCATAAAAACCCTAAACAATGGAATTTGGAGGGCTTCTAGGCTGGTGAACATATCAAGATGCTGGGAGGGTGGCATGCCCAGAGGTGGCACAGAAACTCCACCCCCCTTCCCACACACTTTGCTCTGTGCATCTCTTCCATTTAACTGTTTGTGAATTGTGTCCTTTATAATAGGGGAATAGTAAGTAAAGCACTTTCCTGAGTTCTGAGCTGTCAGCAAATTATCAAAACTGAGGTACAGGTCATGAGAGCCCTTGATTTCTGGCCAATTGTTCAGAAGTACAGGTGACAATCTGGGACTTGCAATTGGTACCTGAAGTGGGAGACAGTCTTGTGGGACTGAGCCTTAACCTGAGGGGTCTGTGCTAACTCCAGGAAATTAATGTCCCAATTGAGTGAATATCAACTGAGAATTGGAGAATTGCTTGGTGTTGAAAACACACATAAGGTGTCAGAAGTGTGAATACAGAAACTGTGGAGGAAAACAAGAAGTTTTTCTTTTAGGTGTGAACAACCTAAATATCCTTCAAAGGTTTAGATAAATTGTTATGCACAGTAAAAGAAAAAAAGAATGAGGTAGATTTATGTGTACTAATGTGAGACTTAAGCTCCACAATGTATTGTTGAAGGAAAAAAATAAAAATGAAAAAGACACATCTGAAATGAAACTCATTTGTATTTTTATTTTTTAAAAAGGTCCATACCTGACCATACTATGTATTTTCTTCAGGTTCATACATAGGCATAGAAAAAGATTTGAAAGGATAAGCACCCAGTATTTAACAGTGATTGTCACTGAGTGGTGGAATATGGTACCAAAGTCAAACTATGTGTCAAATGGGTCTTTAGCTGTGTTGGTAATTATGTTTAGAAGGAGAATGTAATGAAAACTTCATTTAAAAAGGGCAAAAAGCATATTCAAAGTCACATTGATGAAGAGATACAGAGTTTAACTAAATGGTCTGGTATAACTAAACCAACAAATAGGTTTTTTTCCCCCCTTGCCTTTCATATTATCCTTATAGTTCATGAGAGTAATATTTTAAGAGGAAACTACAATGTTTGCATTGATTTCAGGGCTGACAGTCATTTAGAAATTGGATTCTTATTTAGTTATCTATTCCTTTGTCTCCATCCTAAATTTTAGCTCTTAGTCTTTTAAAGTAAATATCAACCTTCTCTGTTCAGTTTTCTGCTTTGTCAGCATATCATGAACTCATGTTCTACTTTCATAACAGAGTATAGTGGAAGGCTCCTGATTTTATTGTCAATGAAACCTTTGTCTATAAGATTCCTTTGGCCTAAGCTGGTGTTCAACTTCTTTCAACTTATTAATTCAGAATGCTGTATATTGAAAGTTATGCTGAGTTTGAAGGGTGGCCAGCACTTTTTAGGTCTGAATTTCTAGTTTTATGCATAATTAGAAGCCTAAACCCTCAGTGCCCTCTATCATAGAATTTCCTGCAGGATTCTAAGAGGGAATTTAAAAAAACTACATCCCAAATGTGATGCCTCAAAAGAGTGTCCCAGCCTTTGCTTGAAATGTGGCATTGTGACACGAGCTGTAAGTTCCTTTGTTGAACTTTTAGCATGGAATGTATTGAATATATGACAAGAGTAACTGGAGCACTTGAGAAGGACAGGATCAGGCAGACCACCAGTATGTTTGTGGCCCTGTGTTAGGAGAGTATACTTAACAACTGTTGATGACACTGGATATATTTTAAAAGTTGATTTGAAGGCCTTATAGTGTTTCTGAACTTCTGACTTCCACTCAGGCCTCATTATGTCATAGGGTGGGTAAGAGCGACAGTAACCTACGTAATGATCAAGCACCTTCAAATCAATAATCAGGATGGAACTTTTATATTAGATCCTTTTCCGTAGCTCCTCATGCCTTGGAGAAGTTTCTGTGTACCGTTCAGAAAAGAGAAGTGATTACTACTGTACTCTCCTGGGACTTTAGACCAGCTTGTGAATTTCGAGTGGGTCTTGGCAATGTTGTGTGTAGTTGGCTTTGAAAAACTATGCAGGAACTTCCCAGAAATGAGGAACAAGGAAATGTTGTAGTCAGCCTCCTAGACTTGCTTTTAAAAGACAGGGATAGTACTTACTAATTCTGCTTGAAACTGCTACTCCCTGTGGAATAACCAGAATTTCAGGCATTTCTTAGGCACCTTATCTTTCAAGATGAAGCTCATGCATACATGTATATCATACCAGCTCTCTCTTCCTTATTTTATACATTTGACCCAGGAGTGCCCCAGTGGCTCAGTCAGTTAAGCATCTACTTTTGGTTTAGGTTATGATACTGGAGTCCTGGGATTGAGCCCCATGTCAGGCTCTCTACTTGTCTGGGAATCTGCTTCTCCCTCTCCCTCTGTCCTTCCCCCTGCTTGTTCTCCTCACCCCACCCCACCCCCGCCGCCACCAAATAAATAAATGGAAAAAAAAAAAAAAAAAGATAGACATTTGACCCAGATTATTCAGGGACTTTCTCAGTGCTTGTTGCTCTGATTGTTGCACTAAATTCCTTAAGTACTCAATGCTCCTTATTAGCTGGTTCATCCCAGAACTTGCACCCACCTCCTTGCCTCCACTTCTGTGTTAGCTGCACTTCCATGGATCATTTGGTCATGGAATGTGACAGTGTTGATGCTGTCTTTCTTGCTCTGCTTCAGAAGACTCCTTGATGACACATGGTGTTCTTGAAGTACTCACAGACCTCTGGCCATTGCAGATGGTAATTTGGATAACTGCCACTTTGCAATCATATTGGTAGGTCATCTGTATTTGTACAGCTTCCCACTGGGAGAGGCATGCTCAGGCCTGGGCTCTGGGCTGGGCCTGTGAACTGGGAGCTCTGGAGCAGACCTGTAGCTGCCTGGATGGTTCTCCTCAGTGGCTGGAATTGACTGCTTCTGAAGGACGGATGATGCAGAATGGCATGGGGCCAGAAGAGGGGGAGCTAAATCACAAAGGTGACCTTGATTTGAGACTGGAGGCAAAGCCTTGTAGGAAGACAGGCCAACATGCCCAGAGCTGGTTTGTTTTCAGGGCTTGCTTTTAGGAAGGGCTGAATGAGTTGAAATAAAGCAAAACAAAAATGTAGCAACTGAGTAGATAATCCTAAAATAGCAAGATGGCTTCCTGTACCTATAAGTATGTATGCAATTTAGGCATCTCTCTAGAGCCTCCCAGGTGGTCTGAAGGCCATCTTACAGCATGCAGTACATTTCTCTACTGGAAAATTGGGAGTGTGTCAGTCAGGTGGCCATACAGATTTTTAGTGTAATCATTTCATGGGCTCACTGTTGAATGATGAGCTTTACAAGACATCAGTATTTGGGGGTGTTTATCTTTGATGATTGTCTGTGGTCTGAACTTGATGAGTTGATCGTCTGAAAACCTTCCTACCAGAACAACTAAACTCTTTAGTCTCCAACTCTAGGTAGCCTAGTGACTTTTAAAATCTAGATCCTGGGATCCCTGGGTGGCGCAACGGTTTGGCGCCTGCCTTTGGCCCAGGGCGCGATCCTGGACCCAGGATCGAATCCCATGTCGGGCTCCCGGTGCATGGAGCCTGCTTCTCCCTCTGCCTGTGTCTCTGCCTCTCTCTCTCTCTTTGTGTGACTATCATAAATAAATAAAAATTAAAAAATAAAAAAAGGATCCTTTAAAAAAAAGATGCATAAAAAATTAAATTAAAAAAAAATCTAGATCCTAGGATACTAGAACTAGAACTTTACCTCTTTTGATGCCCTTCTGTAGCAGAGTCACTACTCATTCATTGGGTCTTTTGTCCTCTGTTCCACTGATTATCTGCTACTGTGGCATATTCCTCTCTGCAAGAAGACATACTGAAAAAAGATTAAATAATACTAAGTGTTAAATCTCCCGTAAGAAGCAAATTGGTTGGATTTTGTTCCCTTTGTGATCTGTCTGCATACTATCAACACTGAGCTTTTCTGTTAATTCTTTTTAGTTGGAACTTTGGCTTCAGTTGAGGGCATGGCATCACAAACAGATCCAAGCATCACTGAGTGCTTTCTCAGTGGCTTTCACTTTGGCCTTCAAATAATCTGTTTTTTCTTACCTAGAATGATTTCACCTTGCTTTGATTCTTCTATTCTTTACATAACCATTGTGTTTGTATTTGATCAAAATAATTAACTCCCTTTTTTCATTTCCTTTAGAACAAAATAAGAGTAAATTATTTTTCTCAATTTAAAACATACCAAGAAATTCTTAAATTAAGATCACTGTGCTCTCATGAATTTTATGATAGTTGAAGCAATTATTTTTCTTTTTTTAACAAAACAGGCTTTTATGAAACTGCTAATAATTGTAACTTTGTTCAGTATTGCATATTTCTTAAAATATGAGAGCTTTCCAAATACCACAAATAGTTTAAATTATTTTATCGTTAAGAGATTTTTTTAAATGGAATCACTGGTTAATTCTGAAAGCAACTCAAACTCAGAGATTATAACCTTTGAAATTATTATTCCTTAAGGGTTGCTAAACTTAAGAAGAAAAAAATCAGAGCTGGCTCTTTCCTGATAGTTTAGAACTTGGCAAAAAAAAAAAAAAAAAACAGGAAACTGCAAGCAGTTACTTGAACTGAATCTGAAACCACAGTTTAGAGCTTGAGCTCTTTAATAAAGCATGGAATAGCAGGCAGAGCTGTCCAACTTACTTTTTTTTTTTTTTTTTTTTGCTTTGTGTGTATAGAAAGTTTCCCACCACATTTTTTCTTCAGTCTACTGGTCATTTTTATCCAGTGGATAAAACCCAAATATCCTAAAATCTTATGCATGATTTATTTAACCCATGAGATTGACTCTTTGCTATTTTACACACCAAAGTGTTTTGGCATCTGGTTGCATCAATCCCCAAGAAATGATTAGCTCAGAGGACTTCTGAGAATTGCTGACAAGGGTGTGGGGCCAGGCAGTGATCGAAGCCAGCGGGATGAGATTTTGTTAAATCGTGAATGTTCTCTGCGTGACCAGGGTATTTGAGGGTTTCATCAGTCCTACCCATTGAAAGAAGAAATGTGTTCATAAGTTGGTGAAAGATTTTAATTGAAAGGGAAGGGTGGAAAAGAGGGTTGTGGAGGAAAACAAACAGGAAAGAACCTATTTGTTCAGACAAACGAGAGGTGAGTCAGCAGTGTTGGTAGGACCTTAGTAGGCCCTGAATATATAAGTAAATATGTTCTCTTTTGACATACAGTCCCCACCTTCTCTGCCTTATTCCTTTTTCCCCTGCCCCACCCCCTGCCCTTCAAATTTTTAAACTGACTTCCTCTTTTCTGGGCTTTAATCTGCAGCCTAGAGTTGGGCAGTCCTCCCCACAATAAGTTATTGTGCCCCACAGATGCAGTCCTGCCATGAATGCTCAGCCTTTCCTGGCTGCCCTGCCTGCCCCTGGCCAAGGGAGGACAGAGGGTCTTTCTCTGGGGGTGCTTTACAGAGTGCAGAGCCAGCCCACCCCACCCCGGCTCTCCTTCCACTACGTGTTAATGCCTTGTTCTTCCTGACTTACGAATACAAGATCGTCTGACCACTGCTTGTTTCGAATGTTCTTTTTGCGCTGACAGGGAAAGGGATGATTTAATGTCTGCGCTGGTTTCCGTCAGGAGCAGCTTGACAGATGTGCAGCAGAGAGAAGCCAATGCTTATGAGCAGGTGAAACAAGCCGTGCAAATGACGGAGGAGGCCAATTTTGAGAAAACCAAGGCAAGTCTCAAAAGACCAAAATAAAGCCACACCAGAATTGCCCTCTTTTCTTTTCCAATTATTTCTGTGGTTACTCTTCCATAACTAAACTCTTTTTTTTTTCCAAACACGCAAAGTGAATCCCAATCTGTTAATGTTGACTTTGCAAAATTAAACAGATTTACCGGCAGAATTCTTATTCCTCTGCAAATCTCCTTGTTCTGTCACTAGTCAGAGAATATAGCACAATGTGGGAGAGTGCTTGGAGAGACCTGCCTGCTTAATCTTCTCATTTGCTGATCAAGTTTGAATGCTGTGAAGACCATAACGCCATTTGTACATTTTCATGTATGACCACTGATAAATGCTTTTCCCTTGTGCATGGGAAATTTTGAGGACATGCAACACGCCACAGTTAATAAATAATATATGTGTATTGAATAGCATCTCTGGCTAAGAATGGGTCTGGATCCACAGATGCTAAATCAAACACATCGAATGATAGTGACAGTAATAGTTACCACTTCATGATCAAGCAGTGTTGTAAGCACTTTAAGTCATAGGAGGCTATTGTTGACTCACTGGTGTCTTTGGGGAGCTATACCTCAGTGCACTGAAGCTGCTGTGTGTTTTCCACAGACACACTAGCCACACTCCAAGTAGCTAGTGATCACTGTATTGGGCAGTGCACATACAGAACATTTCCAGCATCACAGGGAGTTCCTTTGCATAGCTTTGGTCTAAGCCCTACATTAGCATCAATATTTTATTAAGGTATGAGGCACTTCACCTCTGTATTCAGCTCCTCAGTCACTCCTTTGTCCATTGTCTCTATCCAGTACATCCCTGGCTCTTCCCAGACCATTGACCATCATAGCTTCCATTACTAACACCCTGGTGCCTTTACGTCCATTCTGACCAAACTCCCTAACAGGCTTTGTCTCCTTAAATATTCCTAGTTCTTCATTTGTAGTGAACTCTAGCAGTCTCTTGATGATACCATGACCCTCAAGCCCTTTGCCGCTCATTCCTTTCATCTGGCTGTGATGAGGCCTCTTTGAAATCATCATTGTCTCTCCTCTCCCTAATTTTAATCAGTATAAACTGTCAATCTAGATGTTACTATTTGACACTTTTTTTAAAAAAACAAAACAAAACAAAACCTCCTCCATTTTACTACTTGAGTTTATAAAATAGTTGTTAGCTATTTGACACTTTTTAAGAGTGTTAGCATCTGGCCCTGTCTTTGTCTGCTCAGGCTGCTATAACAAAAACACCATAGCCTGACTACCTTCAACAGCACACATTTATTTCTCACAGTTCTGGGGTCTGGAGAGTCCAAGATCCAAGGTGCCAGCAGATCTGGTGTCTAGAGAGGGTTTGCTTCCTGGTTCATGGATAGCTGTCTTCTTGCTGTGTGGCCTCACAAGGGGGTGAGGGAGCTCTCTGGGACCTCTTTTATTAAGGCCACTACCCTATTCATGCAGGCTTCATCCTAAGGACCTAATCAGCTTCCAAAAGCCAGACATCGTAATACCATCATGTTGGGGGTGAGGTTTCAACACATGAATTTTGGAGGGTCACAAACCTTCAGTCCACAGCACCCTCTGCCTTCCTCCTTTGATTATCCTGAAAGGTTTCTAATCTATCTTGTTAATACACACAACACCATAGTCCCAACATACTTCGGCTTGCTTGCCTCTAACATTTTCCCTGTTCTATAGTGACTGTCACCTGAACTGATGTGTCCATGGCATCTCCAACTCTGCATCTGCTCCCTTTGACCAGTGCCTCTCTGCCTCCCTGTCCCCATTAAACATGCTCAATGTCCTCATTCCTGCCTCTGCTGCTTCAGTCGCCTCTCCTGTCTTACATTATCTATTGTCTCTAGGCTGGTCTTTTTCCCCTTCCATTTATTTATTTTAGTATTTTTTTTAAAGATTGATTTATCTGAGAGAGAAAGAATACAAACGGGAGGGCCAGAATCTCAAGGAGACTCCTTGCTAAGAGCAGAGCCCGACTAACCCTAAGACCCAAGTTGAAATAAAGAGTTGGATCCTTAACCAACTGTGCCACCCAGGTATCGTCCCCCCCCCATTTAAATATGAATTTTACATCCCCAACTGAACTCATTACATTTGCTCCCCTAATGCTGCTGTGTTCTGTATGCCTTGAATGGCAAACTCTGTCTACTACCATGCCTTGACCAGAAACCTGGTTGTCATCCTCTCTTTCATGCTTGACTTCCAGCAAATCACTAAGTATAAATCTTAGTTTCTGAACTCTTCTTGACTTCTTTTCTCACTGTCACCTTTCTTGTTCAGGATACCATAATCTATGGATTTGTGAATTACAACATCCTCTTCCTTCACCCTGTTCCCTACACTGCAGCCAGAAGTGACCTTTCTTCAAGGCAGATTTGATCCTGTGATTCTTTGATTTCTGATCTGTCTGGGATTGCCCACTGCTTCAGGACAGTCTTTAAGCCCTTTGGCATTACTTCTGAGGTCTGTCGTGTGCTTCCTGATTACTCTCTTCCAACAGACTCAGCCAGTGTCAGCTTGAAAGGGCAGTCGACTTTAGGGGTTGGTCAGGGTATTGTTAGTTAGCAAACCTTGAATCAGCTCTCCAGCCACACCATTCACCGACTACATGACCTAGGACAGCTTACTTCATTCCCTGAACCATAGTTGTTCCTCATCTGTAAAATGGAAATAATATCTGACTCAGAGGACTGCATCCTAAAATGCGTATCTGTTACCTTGTAGATCTCTGGCACAATGTATTTCCTCAACAGTGGTGCCACTGATGCTCCTGGCTACTATTCCCCGTTTATGCACTGTTATTTTTACCCCCTAGATTTTTGTACACACCATGTAAATTCTTCGCCACTCCCTACCTAGATATCTTCTCCATCTCTAGAGAGGTCTTCTGCTGTCTATAGAAAATCTCTAGTTTGATGTTCCTCTTATGTGCCTTCATAGCAGGATTTCTCAACCTTAGCACTATTGACATTTTGGACTGCATAATTCTTTGTTTTAGAGGTTGTCCTGCCTGCACATCATAGGATATTTAGCAGTATTCTTGGCCTCTATTCACTAAATTCCAGTAGCATACCTCCTCTTACCCAAGTTCTGACAACCAGAAATATCTCCATACATTGCTAAAGGTTCCCACAGATACGTGCTCATGCATGCATGTGTGTATGTGCGTATACATGCAGAATTGCTCCCAGCTGAGAACTACTTCCCATTATGTACAGCACTCATCAAAGTATATTATTATGCCTTGTCTTTATCTTTAATTAAACTTTATTCTTATATATTTATTTAGAGAGTCTACACATGTGGGGATGAGTGACAGAGGGAGGAAGAATCCCAAGCAGGCTTTATACTCAGCACAGAGCCTGCACAGGACTCGATCTCATGACCTTGAGATCATGACCTGAGCTAAAATCAAGAGTCACACACTTAACCGACTGAATCACCCCGGCGCCCCTTCCATTAAACTTTAAAATCTCTGACAGGAATGCATCTTGATCACTAGTAACTCTTTAGCATCTTGCATACTGCTTGGCATGTAATCGGTTCTCAGAAAATTTCCACTAAGTAAGGGAATTGTAATCTGTTTTCAGTAACACTCTAAAATCTTTTTATTCTTATCTTCCCAGTTTATCCCCACTGCCAGTACCCAGCAGAGGCTCAATCACACATTTTTTTCCTATCACTGCTTTCAGCCTATCAAGTGTTGGCTGAAGAAGGCCACAGAATGAATTCCACAGGAGAGTGATACTGGTCACCTTCAATGATTTTAAGTACTATTGAGCAGTTCTCTTCTTTGCAGTTGACCACTTTCTGTATGGTAGGCAGAAATGCCACTTTGTGTACATACACAACTCTGCTATTAGATCCCCACTTGGTAGCTGACCTGCGGTACTGACATCATGGCCAACTGACAAGAACCTCATCAACATCTTCTCATCCCTCTTCCTTCCCAAGGTGAAATCTCTTACTCTAAGTTACTGAAGTCTCCTACTCGTAGGGACCCTGAGTCATTTGCCATCATATCTTCGTGTATCTTCAATCCCTCTCTCCCCTCTGTCACTCCCGTCCTATCTCCAGCCATAATTCTTGTTCAAACAAAAAACAGGCAGCCTTTCCTTGATCAGCTTCCACTCTATTGACTAACTTCTCATCACCACATCACCCACAGACCTTTCAAAATGAGTGTCCACTGTTGCAGCTCTCTGTTCACTTCTGAACACACTGCAGTCAGGCTGATGACAAACTAATCTGACTTCCTGCTGCTGAATTGCTCACTTAATGGTCACCAGTCACTTCCTGATTACTAAGCCCAGTGACCTCATCTCCATCTTCATTTGACTCCCAACTCTGCAGTCTTGGAAGTTATTGGGTGTCCTATCATAACATGTCATCTTTCCCCCTTGATATATCTGACATTTACTCCTGTGGGTCCTCTTTTTATTGCTCGTCTACTCTTCTCCATCTCTCTTCACTTGTTTTCCACAAGCCTTCAACTCAGGCATTACTTGGTCAGTAGTTCCTAGTCTTCCACTGCATTGTCCTAATTTCCAGGAATTTGTTTCTCCTGCCATGTCTAAAACATTCCCTTCATTTGAACACCCCTGCCTTGTACCTTTAGCTCTAATGGCTCTCTTGAGCACCATACCTACATTTCTTGCCGTATATGTATGACATTCTGTTGGCATCTGAAAATCTATGTGACCAAGTTTATACTCCTCTCTATTTTCCTTTCCACCTCTCCTCCTTCTACTATTGTCTGTATTTTCTTTCTCAGATAATGGCATCCTCATCTTACCAGCATCCCTGGCTCAGAGCCTTTAAAATATCTTGGCCCCTCCCCATCCCATACTCTCAACATCCAATCAGTTGCCAAACCCTCACTGTCTTTGGGACTTTGGAGTTCCATCCTAAGCTATGCCCACCCTTTCCATCCTGGTTCAAGTCTATGTAGACAATTGCAATAGACTTCTGTTGGTCTTGCTCAAGCCTCTTCCAGTTCCAGGGTATCTTTCCTATTGCTACCAAAGTCCTCCTCAGTTGTAACTCTCCCTGTCTGGTAACTCCTCTCTTGCAGTAGAATAAAAGCATGATCTCCCAGATCTTTTACAATGTGGCCACCCTAACTTTTCTACCCGTATTTTTCACTATACTCTTTCATACGACCTGGGCTGTTTCCTGAATGTGACTTACAAGGTCAGGAATGTGACCTTCCTGAATGTGACCATGGATTTGCTCATGTTATAATTTATAGCACTGTATTGATATATATCTGTTCAACCTTGGGGCTCAATCCAGGTGGCAATTTTCCTCAAAGTTTTCCCCAGCTCTTTCTTGTTTGAATTAATCTCTTTTTCCTCCATATTCCAAATGAGCTGTGTATAATTTTGGTAGCTGTTTAATAGCTCTCACCACCGAAAGACCTTAAAAGCTTAAAAAGCAGGTCTCTGGCATCTACCATTGTATTTCCTCTTGTGTCCATTTAAATATTAATTGTACAATGTTTGTTGAATTGAATCAAAGTCAATTGTTAGCTTTAACTATGAATATGAATGTTTATAATTAGTGCTTTTAAAAATTTAACAGTTGACAAAAGAAGCTATTGTGTATTGTGAATCTAAAGCATTTTTCCTTGAATTACTAATAATATAAGAACTGATTTCTATGCAGTCTACAAAATACAATACACTTCTACTAGTGTTTATCTCAGGTATGTTAAAATATAATAGAAATTTTGCTTTCTGAGAGTAAAACATAAAATGGCATCTGTATTTTAATTTTGAAACAAACTACTTGATTGTTGAGCTTATGAATTGTGTACTTTATTCTTACATTTTCTTGACATTTGTTGCCATCTAGTGTTCCAGTTTGCATATTGCATGCTAAGTAAGGGCACAGAAGAAATTATTTCATGTTCTATATTAACACTGATGATGGCAGTGAAGACACCTGAGGATTTTATTTATTTATTTATTTATTTATTTATTTATTTATTTGAGAGAGAGTAAGCATGAATGGGGGAGGGGCAGAGGGAGAAGCAGATTCCCCGCTGAGAAGGGAGCCCAATATGGAGCTTGGACCCAGGACTCTGGGATCATGACCCCAGCAGAAAGCAGATGCTTAATCCACCGAGCCAGCCAAGCACCTCACTTGGAAATTTTATAAGCAAATAAGTCTATAACACAGGGAACCTGTAATGCTGTGCATAGTTCAATTATGGAACCACGCTGGCTCAGATCTCGCTACTCTGCCACTTTGTAGGTCTGTGATCCTGGGCAAGTTACTTAATGTCTCAGAGGTGCACAGTTTCCTTAGCTGAGTAGTAAGAACTACTTAAAATTGAGCAAGAGTGTTAAATATGTTAATCAATGGAAGCCATTTAGCAAAGTGTCTGACTCATGGTGAGTGGTCAATAAATTGTTTTGGTTTTCTTTGAAAATTGCAAGCCATTACAACCAGGGGTAATTTTAAAAGAGTGGAAAAAAAAATATCCTCAGAAGAAATGAGGAAGAAAAGTAGAGGTTTTGCAGTGATGCTTTGGTAAAGCTACAGAGATGAAAAGGTTTAATAGGCCTCAGATCTGCTTGCTTCTATTTGAAGGGAAATTGTTGGCTTTCACATGAAGTTATCATGAGCTTATCTATAATGAGATAACACTCCAAGGGAAGATTTAAAAAAAAAAGAAAACAAAAACCTGAGAGGTTGAATAAATGTCCCCAACCCTTTTTCTTTTCCTTTCCAAATTATTTTTCTTATACTACAGCAGAATCAAAAAGATGAAAATTTAGAAACCTAAACTTAAAAAGATCAAAACAATTGATCATTTGATTGCAAGCACAGGCAGAGAATATAATGCCCCCCCCCCCTTTTTTTTTTGACAGAGATTGAGCAAGTAGGGTGAAGGGGTGGGTTGGGAGGGGGCAGAAGGAGAGGGAGAGAGAATCTTAAGCAAGCTTCATGCTCAGCGGGGAGCCCACCATGGGGCTTGAACTCAGGACCCAGAGATCATGACTTAAGTCAAAATTGACACTTAAGTGACTGAGCTTCCCGGCTGCTCCATTGCTTCTTGATATGTGCATGATCTGCCACAAAAAAAATAATAGACATCTTGAAAAGGGGAGACAGTTTTCTAGCAAAGAAGAGTTTATAAGTTAAAAAATCAATAGTTGTCATTGTTCATAAGTTAAATGCTTAAAACATATTGATGATCATTTTAGTTTTGTGGGCTATAGTTCATAAAAATGAAAATACTTTTGCAAGTTTTTATTTTAAATTTTAAATATTTTAAAATTAATTGAATTTTAAATTTAATTTTTGAAGTGTGAATTTTGTTGTTTTTCATGAGTCTTTAATTATTGGGTTGTGACTAGTCCGATTACAAAGATTTCTAGAAACCTAACCCTCACACTTGGGAAGGACTTTCATAGGTCCTAAAATAGGTTTCCTATTTTAAAAAGTTGAGCTGACTAGATACAAATTTGTTTCAGAAAACGTTTTGACCTCATTAAAATAGTAACCCATACTCGGTTTAATAGAACTAAAGAGGGGAATATCAAGTCCAATAAATTATGTTTTGAAAACTGTGTTAATGTGGCCAGCATAGAATAACCACAAATAAAGAAACTTCCCAGAAAAGATCCCTTAACAATTGAGTTGACTGGGTGGGAGGAATAGTGTAATTCATTTAACTCCCCAAGAGCTGCAGCCTTTTGCCCCAAAACAGGGCTGTGCTCAGGGAAAGAAAGAAGCTACCCCCTTGGGAGCCACTGGGAGAAATGGCAGCTACAGACCCCAAATCCACTTGGTCCCCTCTGAAGATCTATCAGTTAGCTGTAACCAACCACTTACTGACCTCACTTGTGAGAATTCAGTTATTATGCCTTTATGGAATGGGTAGATGAGCAGAATCAGGGAGTCCTGGATCAGCTGGGATTCTGGACACTGGAAAAGGGAGCCCTGGAATGAAAAGGTAAAGCTTTAATGCAAAGAGTGTATAAATACTTTTTTAGTTTGCTATGATCTTCTAATATGTGAGGTCCATGGTAAGAGAGATATCTCTAGAAAGATTAAATCACTTTTCTAAATTCAAGTGTTATTGATCCTCAATATTTTCTTCATTGGGACCAGGCATATATATTAAAATCAAGAGAAAAGTTCTGCCTTCATACTTCCTTATCATCACCACTATGTGGTGGCCAGTCCAAATAGGGAGAAGGCTTCAGCAATGGTGTTGAATGATTTACAACTTCTTGCTGTTGTGCTTTGTACTTTTTGTTTATATCATCTTACCTTGGCATTAGACTTCTTATCCTATCAGGATAGTTACTGGTCCTTGTTCCCGAACTAATTGAATTCTTGGAATTGATTCTTTAGTTGATCTTCATGTCAGCCTGATATTTAGATCTTCAGCCATCCCTTCCACTGCTTCTGTGCTGGATTAATGTTGACTCTTGAGTTTTTGTGCAATGAAAAAAGCTTCTGATTGGAAATATTGGTTTATCATCAATAATCATTTTGTTCTTTCGTGGTACTGGTATTGGATCAGTGAAAGTTATAAACACTTTTATTAGGTTCATATAAAATATTTCTCACAACAGCAATTGTGTTCTGAAATACAAAAATCTCAAATTCATAATATATCAAATTCCAAGGGCTTAAATTATAGAAAAACTATGCTTTTTCATTTCTTTTACAATCTAATGGAAGTTTTCCAGACCTTCTCGACTAAGATCATACTTGGGACTGAGTCCTGGGAGAATCAATTGTCAGTCACTATATGTGCTTGTCAGTTAACCTGAGACAATTGAGTTTTACCCTTATATTTTCTGCCTAGGAGTGCAGAAACTTCCCAGAAGAATTTGAAAGAGATTAGGGTTTAATGCTTTCCAGATGAAGAGAAACAAATTCACATACCCTAGATTATTTATTGTCTGTGTTTATTATCACTTTCACCAGAGGGAAGCATAGCTATGTATAAAACTTGCAGTGCTTACTGAGACCACTTCCTCACCATGAACAACAAATGTAGCTATCACGTATAGAACTCAGTACACACTTACACAGTTCATAGGTCATATGAGACTTGCTTCCTTGGGTTTCCAATTCAGAGTAACATAGTGGTTGAATGAGGTGAATATTGTATAAGAGCCACTGGAATAAGGTTAAGAAACAATAGAATGGTTTAGATTCTCTAGGTCGAGTACCTTACCTGTATTGTTTTTTTTTTTTAACTGAGATTTTGAAGTAAGTTAATTATTAGGTATTTTACATGAAGATACTGTGACTGTAGTTAAAAGGAAGTTAAGAAGTTTTTACTTCTAGAAATTCAGAATGGGAAATCAAGACTAAAAAACAATTGTAAACTTGTGAATTACGAGGAGTGAAAGATGGCACTTCTCATTTTATGAAACTAGATAGTAAATGTTTTGAGTCTTTCTTTATTGAAACTTTTTTTTAAAGATTTTCTTTTCTTTTTTTAAGATTTTATTTATTCTTGAGAGACAGACAGAGAGAGAGAGAGAGAGAGAGAGAGAGAGAGAGGCAGAGACACAGGCAGAGGGAGAAGCAGGCTCCATGCAGGGAGCCCGATGTGGGACTTAATCCCAGGACTCCAGGATCATGCCCTGGGCCAAAGGCAGGCGCTAAACCGCCCAGCCACCCAGGGATCCCCCGAAACTTTTTATTATTACCTGATTTTTACTTTAGTTATGTTTATAAGAAGAGTGAACTAAATCTTATCTTACTGTATTTAGGGAAACTTGATCATTTGATAATGTCAAAAATAGATTCCTGTATATAATAACAAATGCGTCTCATTTTAAATTTTGAAGGATTTTACTAATTTTTAACAGTGAGCAAATGAAAAGTCAGTTAAATTGAATACTTATCTATTTCATTTAGTATAAACATGACATTTAATTGAAAAATATTAGGATATTTGATTTTTCTGATGCTCTTTTGCAAAATTTGGACCCATCTGTGGCTTCATCAGCGTCCATTAACCATTTTCTTATTGCTTAGTTAATACGGACTTAATTGTGAAAATTGAAATAGGTGAATAAATGTAACATGTGAATTGTGGTTTAGATCTGTAATTGATATTGACAAACATAAAATTATTCTAATGGGCTTTACAGTGGGTTGTGATGATTTTAAATAAAACTAAAGCTTAATTGTCTCATTGCCCTCTTATTTTTTCAAATTCTAAGGTCCCATTTCCTCTGTCTTACTCTGGCAGGCTTTAATCCAGTGTGAACAGTTGAAGAATGAACTGGAGAGGCAGACGGAAAGACTTGAAAAAGAACTCACGGCTCAGCAAGAGAAAAGAGCCTCTGAGAAAGAGATGATGAGAAAGGAAATAACAAAAGAAAGGGAGGACATGGGATCAAAGGTACTTGGGATTCAATTTCTTCCTTGCTGTGGCAGAGATGTTTGTGGTGATGTCACTGATGATGCTGTGTACTGCAACTCTTAAATTGAACACTCAATTTTAAAAACCCCTTAGTAGTCAATTGCTTATAATTTAGAGTTCATAAAAATTTTCCATTTTTCCATGTTTTGTCATATTCTCAGACCTCTCCAAATAAAATAATCAGTTCAATTCCATGGTAGGAAGTTGTGAAATTATACTTTGATCCCGCCATTCTGTTTGATGCCCTCTCTCATGTTTGTCATAGAAAAGTAGGTGCTCTGTGGATATCCAGATTTTATTTCAACCTGGTCTAAATCCAGGAGAGATGACTCCCCCACCATATCCCCCGCTCTCGAATTAGACTTACAGAAAATGAAACACATGTAGGACCAAGTAACCAAGAAAAAGTAATTATATACACCATACAAAGTAGGTTCTGACAAATTGCATAATGGATAATGAACATAACCAGATGAACACATGGATGGGAGAAATGAAAGGCAAAAGTAACAACTAATGTGAAATGGGCACTGTTTGGAAAACAGTAACAAACTGGAATATAGAATTGAAACCTATCTTTAATATTGCTGCAATGGGGGCACCTGGGTGATTCAGTCTGTTAAGTGTCTGACTTTTGTTTTCGATCAGGTCATGATCTCAGGGTCATGAGATTGTGCCCGAAGTTGGGCTCCTCATTCAGTGTGGAGTCTGCTTGAGATTCTTCCTCTACTTTTCCCTCTCCTTCCCCCAGCTCACCCGCTATCTCACTCTCTCTAAAATAAATAAATCTTTAAAGTTGCTAAGGTAGAGGAAAATTGAGTAAGATGGTCCATAAAATAACCAAAAGGGCTATAACATGTTTTTTTTTTTTTAAGATTTATTTATTTATTCATGAGAGACACAGACTGAGAGAAAGGCAGAGACATAGGCAGAGGGAAAAGCAGGCTCCCCACAGGGATCCTGATGCAGGACTTGATCCCGGATGCCAGGACCACGACCTGAGCCGAAGGCAGGCGCCCAACCACTGAGCCACCCAGGCGTCCCAACATGTTTTGTTTTATTTTTAAAGCAACTCACAGCTTGTACCCTTAATGCTTTTTTATTATAATGTTCCAGGGTGTGAGAATTACGTTACTGAGCACATATTTACTGAGTATCTGTCATGTGCAAGGCAGTGTGTAATCCTGAGGATATAGAAAAGAGAAACATCACAAATTCTGTCCAGGAGATTTTAAGTCTTATGGATTCTGAAGCATTTACTGTAAACCCCCTTGTCTCAGCCTTTAGAAAGATGGTGCCTGTCAGAACCTTACTCTATCAATCTAATCATCTACCTTCTCTGACCTGGATGGGCCATCTGAGCCTGGCAGATGGCACCATGGTGCATCATGGCCTTTACATCCATGATGCTCTTGCTGCTTTCCAGCAGTTTGCCACACATTCCTCTCATCCGTTATTCCGCATTCAACAGATAGTAACTGGAGGGCCTGGGACTATGGATGTCCCAGGACCAGTGCAGTCCTGCTTACAGAGGAAGAGAGAGGAAGACATTAAACACATACTTCCATAAGTGAGTTTGTAATTACCACCACGGTAAAGGCAAGAAAGTACAGTATAGAGTACCATAAGAATATGTAACAGGCACACCTGACCCAGTCTGGACAGTTGTGTAAGACTTTCCTAAGAAATAAATTTTGAAAGACTCAACAGGGTTGAGTAGGAATAGTCAGGTGAAGAGTTGAAGGAAAGTTTCAGACCCAGGGAAATGACACCCCCCAGACTTTGAAGCTAAAAAGCATCATACTTTTTAGAAATTTAAAGACCCAGGTGACTGGAACACAGGAAGTAGGGACAATAGTGGGAGATGAGTTTGGAGTAGTATGCAGGGACCAAAGCATAAATGGCCTTAAAGTCCATGTGAAAGATTTAAACATTTTTAAAACTAATGGAAAACCTTTGAACGGCTTTAAATTGGGCAGCATCATGATGCCATTTATATTTGAGAAGTACCATCTGTCCATAGATTGGAAGGAGGATGGGAACAAATGCCTGGAGATCAGGTGGGAGGTAATTATCGTAGTCCAGGTGGCCATGATGGTATCCTGGGCCCTTTTTCAAAGACTATTTAAATTACTTTTATTCTTCTCAATTTATCTACTCTACCATCGTTCCCCTCATTCTCAGTGGAAAGCCTTACCTAACAAAGAAAACTGAAAACTTCAACTACTTATTTTCCCCCTCACCTGGGCCTTCCAATAAGATCTCACTGGCATACCAACCCTGTCAGAACAGGAGAGGCCTTATGCTAATTAATTCCCCTTGCTCTGAGTTCCATTCTCTTCCTCCACCTCAGGGAGGTCATTTCTTTTTCTTTTTCTTTTTCTTTTTTCTTTTCTTTTTTTTTTTTTAAGATTTTATTTACTTATTGAGAGAGGGCAGGGACAGAAGGAGAGGGAGAGCAAAAGCACACTCTGAAGGGAGCATGGAGCCTGACAGGGGGTT
The DNA here is from genome assembly GCF_048418805.1 of Vulpes vulpes. Taxonomy (NCBI): domain Eukaryota; kingdom Metazoa; phylum Chordata; class Mammalia; order Carnivora; family Canidae; genus Vulpes; species Vulpes vulpes. The sequence continues at coordinate 125,976,362 of NC_132792.1, read as the reverse complement.
TAGTCCCACGACCCTGAGATCATGCCCTGAGCCAAAACCAAAAGTTGGAAACTCAACTGACTGAGCCACCCAGCCCCTCATAGCTGTCATTCCTCTTCCTCTCCCCCACTGACTCCTGTCTTTCCTTCACAGCAGCCTCTTTGTTATGACCTCAGGGTCGGGTTGAACAGAGGAGAATCTGTTCAAGTTTCTCTCATCCATTAAAATAAACACTCTTTTAATCCAGTGGTTCTCAATCTTGGCTCCACAGAAGCTCCAAAAATCTCATTGCCCAGTCTGCATCCCAAACCAACATGTGTGCATAACTGTGGGTCGGATTTAAGTGTCAGCAGTTTTTAAAGCTGTTCAGGTGATTCCAGTGTAAGGTTGGAAGCCACCTCAGTAAATTCCATGTTCTTCCTAACTCTTCCCCTTAATGGGCAAATTTCTTGAAAGGTTTGTCTGTATGTGTTGTCTTCATTCTCTTACCTCTCATTATGTTCACCGAAGCCCTCCTTGTACTATTTTTAGTGAATATTTTTTAGTTCTTATTCTCTTTAAAAGATTTTTTCTTGATTTGGGAGAATGATGGTGTGTGCCTTTCAGTTTGCTCTGAGTTTAAAGTGCCTTTGAGACAAGAAAGGAAACATATCCAGAAAGCAACTTGATGGAAAGTTCTAGAGTTTAACAGAGAACTTTATATTTTGGAATCTTTGGCATTACAGTGTCTCCCAGTTTCACGTATATGGAATTGATTCCTAAATCCTCAGCTCTCTGGTGAGCTCCCATCCTCACCTGGAAGTGAGCCAGCTTCACTTCCCATCCTCCCTCTCCCAGAGGAGCCACTATTCATCCAGTTGCCAACCCCCAAATCTTGTTGGCATTCTTGTGTCCTTTCTCTCCTTCACCCTGCTCATTATTAGGTCACCGAATTCTAGAGATTCAGGCACCTAGGAATTTTCATTGCCCTCTCTCTACCCTACTGCTATCCATACCTCACCCCTGGATTATTTCTATAGCCCCAAAACCTCTCCTTGCTTCCAGTCTCACCTTCTCATCTGAGCCACAGCCAGGATGATCTTTCTAAAATGAACATGTCAATACGCCAGTCTCTTGCTTTAAAATCCTTTCGTGTCTCCCTGTAACCCCTTGAATAAAATTTAGGATTCTTCAGCATTGCCTGAAAATTCTACATTTCTCTTCCTCTCTTCAGCTCTCCTATCTCATCTCCCTTCACTTTTCTTCCTTGCACTGCCACCATCACCATACTGACCTACCACACTAACTCCACTGCAAACATACCAATCTGCCATACTGTTTTTTCATTTCAGGATTTTGTATGTGCTTTGTCCCTTGCCTAGAGGAATCCTCTGCCCTGTGCCCTTTATAACTGATCCTTCAGGGTTCTTGATACAACCTGCTCCCAGAGATGAATTGAGAGCCCCCTCCTATGGGCTCCTATAACTCAATTAATTGCAAATTCTTACTGCATCATTTTTCTCTCCCAATTTACTGTGAGTCCTTTGAATATGTGGTTGGTTAACATTGTCATCATTTGGCACATCTCACTCATATAAAATGTGCTCCACATATATTTGTTGAATGAAAAAATGACAAATATATATAGAAAAAGACCCTGTGCCATTGGAAAGGTCTGGCTAAGATTTTGTGAATTCAGAGGATCAGGATGGCCTATGTCTGCAAGAGATCATGGATGATTTTGTGAGGAAGTGTTTTAACTGAGGGTCAAAGTGCAGGTAGGACTCAGAAATGTAAAGCATGGGGTGAGGAATGCTGGCTACAACAAGAGTATGGCATGGAGTAGAGGTAACTTTGTGAATTGAGTGTTGTGTGTGTGACAGAGAATAGGACCAATAGCAAAGACCAGCTATTATTCATGTGTGGGAGACTCTTCTGGGTTGGAAGAGTGGAAACTTTTTGCCTTGCTGAATAGTTCTACTATATACAAACATGGAGCTGAGAATTGCTGATAAGGGAGGACAAAAAAAGGCTGGAAGTGCCGCTATATTCCAGGTGCTCTCGTGTAACAGCACCACTTTCTTACACTGATAATTATTTCACGAATAAAAGCGGCAACAGAAGTAAAATATATGTCTGAGTCTGATTCATTTTGAGTTTTGCCCGGAATAAGCCTTGGCTAGCATTTAATCTCAAGGTCCTACCCTAAATAAAGTATCTGAATAAAGAGCTGAAAGTGGTCCTAGGGGCAGCCCAGGTGGCTCAGCGGTTTAGCGCCGCCTTCAGCCCAGGGCCTGATTCTGGAGTCCCGGGATCAAGTCCCACGTCAGGCTCCCTGTGTGGAGCCTGCTTCTCCCTCTGCCTGTGTCTCTGCCTCTCTCTATCTCTCATCTCTTTTTTTTTTTTTTAATTTTTTTTTAATTTTTATTTATTTATGATAGTCACAGAGAGAGAGAGAGAGAGAGAGAGAGAGAGAGAGAAAGAGGCAGAGACATAGGCAGAGAGAGAAGCAGGCTCCATGCACCCGAAGCCCGATGTGGGATTCGATCCCGGGTCTCTAGGATCGCGCCCTGGGCCAAAGGCAGGCGCTAAACCGCTGCGCCACCCAGGGATCCCCTCTCTCTCTCATCTCTATCTGTATCTGTATCTCTATCTCTATCTCTATCTCTTTCTCTGTGTGTGTGTGTGTTTCTCATGAATAAATAAGATCTTTAAAAAAAAAAAAAAAAAAGACATTCATTGAAAGTGGTCCTAGCACTCAGGCAAGTGCTGTCACCAGGATATGGCAGTAAGAGTCGAAGGGTTTAGAGTTGAATCCAGTTCGACCTTCCTGTGACCTTGAACAATTCTTTTAACCTCTCAGATTTCAGAGGAGTAAGTAATAGAGTTAATCTACTCAAGGAATTGGTAAGATTAAGTACAAATGTTTCGAAAGGACCTAATATACCTGGCTTAGAGTGGACATTTAATAACTTTTAGCTCAAGGCTACTATCATTCTTACTCTGGAGAAAGAGAAACAGGGTAATGGGATAGGTTTCTTAGACCTTTCTATTAGCAAAGCAGACATTTTTGAATATAAAGCCCGGCTTTACTTTTTATTCATTAGCTTTTGAATGAATTTAGGCAGATTCCTTAATTTTCTGGATCTCATTTTTTCAACTGAAAATTAATTCAATATAATTCATCCTTCAAGGTGATGAAAGAGAGAATGTACATCACACTGCCGGGCTTAGGAAGTAATTCTAAGAGGGAGACTGAACAATTCATCCTAACATTGTGAGAGCTCTGTAGTTAGGGTAAAGCAAGCATCCCCTGACCCCACTTTCTGAGCAGTCAGGAATGCTTGTGAGACTTTTAGACTTTTTTTCTCTTTTTATTATTTTTCTTCTTTTTTTTTCTTCTGACTCGTTCTCATTAATTTCTGTGTGTGTGTGGGAAGCTCAAAGAGAGCAGATGTCTTCTACCTAGACAGATTTTGAATCATCCCCCCATGAACAGTACTTGCTGTGAGTTTGTTTGTTGTCTTCAGTGATGGTCCTTGGCTGCGCTGAGCCCCTGGGTTTGTTAGTTCAGTCATTTATCATATTAGTGAGCGCCCCCTTTGGTCTATACATTTTTTCATAGAATCCTTCATTCTTGCACCTGTTATATAGGGAGGACCACATTATACCATGTTCAGGACACTAGGGACTGCTGTAGTCTAGAGAGTTCTATCAAGCTCTCCCAGCCTGGGTGTCCTTGTCTCTTGCTTGCCCCTGTCAAAGTTTAAAGGACTTACCTGATGTCAACGCCCTGGACATCCAGCAGTGTTGCAGCTGTCTGCGGTACTTCTGTCTCCGCAACAGATGTGGATGGAGAAGCTCCTGCAGTGTAATGTTGACTTCCAGATGGTGGGCGTGGGGAAAAAGAAGGTGTGACAACAGGAGCGGAGGCCTCAGGAAGTGGGTGACAGGAGGGAGCAGACAGGTAGTGGGCAGAGGAAAGAAGTGATGGGTGGCAGAGGGAGGGAATCAGATGGAAGGAGTGTGATTTGTTACATGCTTATAATAGAAACTGACTTGGAATTTACAATTAGCAAGTAAATGTCTGCATATTTACTTCAAAAACCACCAATGTTAATATATTTACCATAAGATACATCTTCACATAAGTATGATTTTTTAGTAGCTGGTAATTAAAGTTCGCTGCTGTTGTATGGTTCCAGAAAAGCTATAATTATATTCATAATATGGATACTCATAAACTTGAATTTTAAATTAAGGATATAAAGTAATCTCTTTATTTGTTACATTTAACGTCTTTTGACTTTCAATTTAGGGTTCAGATTGCAGTGTGTATTAGCATAGTTTGTAACTTCGTATTAATAATTTTATGTGCAAATTATATTTTTAACCAGACTTTTAATGATAAGAAGGACATGTAAACAGCCATAAGTCAAACATACGATTCTCCACAATCTCCAGGAAAGTTAATGAATACATCTACCATTTAATTAGAAAAATCACTACCAGGGCTCATTATTTTCACGTGTCAACTTTAGCTTGTTACATAATTCAAAGGCAATCTTGATTTTTATCACAAACTTTGTGTTATTGAATTCAGTTGTAAAACTGAATTCCCACCCTTGTCAGTGTACAACAGTAGATTTAAAATATTTCAATTTTGTTACAAGCTCTTTTTTAACAGATTAAAAACTGGTAGGTATCTCTATGTGTTTCCCTCTCAAGGAAAGTCGCATTTCTTCTTTGCTTTAAAACTGCTAATACAAATAAGAAATTAAGAGTCCAGGAAATTTTGACTTCCTGGAGCAGAGTAAAATGTAATTGCAAATGAAAAAAATTATAAAGGTTAAATCTAAGATCTAGAAAGCATTACTCACCCTTGGAAGAAAAGGTAAGGACCTGACATCCATAGAGTGCATGGCTCCTTAGGAAAGTTGTTTATTCCAATGATCTACTCATTCATCAATCGTTCAGTCTCTCTTGAGGAACATGCCCTTGAGGAACTTGTAGTCTAAGGAGGAAATAGACAACTAAACAGTTGTCTAAACAGATAAGTACAGGCTGGAAGTATGCGGACTTTGCAGGTTGCAGTGTGATGGAAATATATAGAGGTGGTTGTGGCAGCGCATGCCAGAGTGAAAGTCAAGATATTAAACCACCAGCCTACATGGGCAGCAATCCATGAGAATGGATGCCAGCTGCAAACAGCAGACATGGCTGTCCCAGTACACAATAGCTGAATAGCAACCCTCTGTGTGTGAAGGGGCTCCTATTTTGTGCTGGGAGCAAGAGGTCAAAGAAACCTTCCGAAGGAGAGGGGGTAATGGCTGAGAGGAGGAATAGCAGTAGCTAGATAACAGGAGGGCTAGTGGAGTTTTATAGCAAGGAAAGTGCACAGAGCCTTCTTTATTGGTGCTGGAGTGATGGTAGTAGGATCCACTGAACCTCTGTTCTCTCTAAAGATATCTGCCTCTCCAGGTCTCCCAACTAGTCTTTATGTCCTTAAGGGTTTAAGACTTCTCTGATTGGGATGCCTGGATTGCTCAGTGGTTGAGCATCTGCCTTTAGCTCAGGGAGTGATCCCGGAGTCCGGGAATCGAGTCCATATCAGGCTCCTTGGATGGAGCCTGCTTCTGTCTCTGCCTCTCTCTGTATCTCTCATGAATAAATAAATAAAATCTTAAAAAAAAAGACATCTCTGATTTTTAAAAAAGATTTATTCATTTTCTTTCTCTTTTTTAAAAAGATTTTTAATGTATTTATTCATGAGAAACAGAGAGAGAGAGAGAGAGGCAGAGGCATAGGCAGAAGGAGAAGCAGGCTCCACGCAGGGAGCCTGATGTGGGACTCGATCCCAGGACTCCAGGATCACTCCCTGGGCCAAAGGCAGGTGCTAAACCGCTGAGCCACCCAGGGATCCCTGATTTATTCGTTTTCTAAAAGATTTATTTGAGAGAGAGAGAGTGGGGGGAGGGGCAGATGGAGAGGGAGAAGAGAAAATCTTAAGCAGGCTCCCCGCTGAGCATGAAGCTCAACTGGGGGAGGGGCGTGTTGATCTCATGATCCTGAGATCAGGACCTGAGCTAAAATCAAGAGTCCAACACTTAACTGACTGAGCCATCCAGTCTCCCCAAAAGATTTATTTGTTCATTTGAGAAAGAGAGAGCAAGCAAGGGGAAGGATAGAGGGAGGGAGAGAGAGAGAGAGAATCCTCAAGCAGACTCCCTGTTGAGCAGGGAGCCCAATGTGGGGCTCCATCCCAGGACCTTGAGATCATGACCTGAGCCAAAACCAAGAGTCCAATGCCCAATTGACTGAGCCACCCAGGTTCCCCAAGACTTCTTTGATTTCTTGACCTCACCTCTGAAATTTATTCATATTAATCCCCTCTACAATTTATAGGATTATAACCTTAAAGTTTCAACCCAAATTTTGATTTTATCATCTTGTTACATGTTCTCAAAATGAGGGTAGAGACCAGAGAATGAATGAAAAGGAAATACATATTTAAGTCATAGGGGAATGGGTGAGTTGAGGAAGTGGAAAAAATGACATACCCAATCCACAGAGAAATGACTTAAGTGAAGTGGCCATGCAGAGACTCCCATTAATTCAAGATTTTTTTTTTTACATAGTATATTAGTCTCAGGTATATAAAATAATGATTCAGCAGTTCTATACATTGCTCAGTGCTCATCCAGATAAGTATACCCTTAATCCCCTTCATCTGTGTCACCCATCCTCTATCCACCTCCCCTCTGGGAACCACCTGTTCTCTGTATTTAAAAGTATGTCTTTCTCTTTTTTTTTTTTCTTTATTTTATTTCTTAAATTCCAGAAATGAGTGAAATCATATGGTATTTGTCTTTCTCTGACTTATTCCACTTAGCATTATACTCTCAAGTCCATCCATGTTGTTGCACAGGCAAAATCTCATTCTTTTTTATGGCTGAGAAATCAATGTTCTTAATATTTATTTTGTCAAATGACATTATTGTTTAGGACTTTTATTTCCTCTTATAGATGTTGTCCCTGTCTCAAAATATTGCACAACTGGAGGCCCAGGTTGAAAAGGTTACAAGAGAGAAGATTTCAGCTATTAATCAACTAGAGGGAATTCAAAACCATCTTGCTTCCAAGGAAATGGAGGCCACAAAGGTACAAAGTGAGATTTTAGTTTCTAATTTTTTTGTAATGTACGAGGCCCAGAAAGCAGTTTGAAATAGAAAATTTTTGTTACTTAAGATAGTAAAAGTCCACATGAAGTTCATTAAGCAAGCGTTTACTTATTATGGGCAAGCCCTCTGATGGGTGTTGCAAATACAAAAGATGAATTAGACACAAATAATATCCTTGAACCCAAGGATAAATTGCTGAGACGGACTTGTCAAAAAGCAAGTTTCATTACTTTAATAGTTAGTATTTGATAAAACTTACATTTCTGTATTAAACAGGAGAAATGTTTGCTAGCATTGGTTTGGCCTCCACAATTGTAGAAAAAGAGATTTATTCACCACACGAAGAGTGTGTTTAACATAAAAAATTCTCCATGTCCCATTCCTCTCAGACCTGGGCTCTAAAATCAAGGTTCCAATACTGAGTGTCTTATTTTATTGGTCCCTAAATTTATACTTTAAAATATCACAGTGTCTGTGCTATTGGCATCACAAACTTGTGAACCAAAAACTAAAATGTTTAGTAGTCTTGGCTGATTACTGTAAGGTACACATTTAGGAAATGCTAGAAGTCCATGTAGATTTCAGTGATCAGTTGCTTTAAAACTAAGAAACTAAATACAGGCATGCATAATGTAATAAATTAAACCAATTGATTTTTTTTATCAATATACACAGGTCAAAATGACACAGGTAATTTTGTTTGAAATGTGTGCCCTTTTCATACTGCATTTTACTTATCAATGTATTTTCCTAAATGTTGACACATATGTAATGCCTTTGTTACTTTATAATTTAGTAATTAAAATTATCTTTAATATATAGAAGAAACAAAGCCTATTTTTTCTTTTCGACTTGAATTTCTATAATTCTCCATTTACTTTCTAAAATTCAAGCTAGCTAATGTAAAAGTTTAAAAATACCTTATTTGCCAATATCATCAATATGTTTATGTGGAGGTAGGGGTAGAAGTATGGGAATGTGTGTAAAGGGCTAGCAGTGGCTAATCCAGATATATGGGGGAAAGCTGGGGGTGAGAGCATTCAATCCATGTAGGGAGAGAACTTTCTGTTGGAATGTGTACAGTAAAGATGGCTCCTCTGGCAATTTACACGTTTAATGCAATCCCTATAAAAATACCATGGACTTTCTTCAGAGAGTTGGAACAAATTATTTTAAGATTTGTGTGGAATCAGAAAAGACCCCAAATAGCCAGGGGAATTTTAAAAAAGAAAACCATAGCTGGGGGCATCACAATGCCAGATTTCAGGTTGTACTACAAAGCTGTGGTCATCAAGACAGTGTGGTACTGGCACAAAAACAGACACATAGATCAATGGAATAGAATAGAGAACCCAGAAGTGGACCCTCAACTTTATGGCCAACTAATATTCGACAAAGGAGGGAAGACTATCCACTGGAAAAAAGACAGTCTCTTCAATAAATGGTGCTGGGAAAATTGGACATCCACATGCAGAAGAATGAAACTAGACCACTCTCTTTCATCATACACAAAGATAAACTCAAAATGGATGAAAGATCTAAATGTGAGACAAGAATCCATCAAAATCCTAGAGGAGAACACAGGCAACACCCTTTTTGAACTTGGCCACAGTAACTTCTTGCAAGATACATCCACAAAGGCAAAAGAAACAAAAGCAAAAATGAACTATTGGGACTTCATCAAGATAAGAAGCTTTTGCACAGCAAAGGATACAGTCAACAAAACTAAAAGACAACCTACAGAATGGGAAAAGATATTTGCAAATGACGTATCAGATAAAGGGCTAGTTTCCAAGATCTATAAAGAACTTATTAAACTCAACACCAAAGAAACAAACAATCCAATCATGAAATGGGCAAAGGCATGAAGAGAAATCTCACAGAGGAAGACATGGACATGGCCAACATGCACATGAGGAAATGCTCTGCATCTCTTGCCATCAGGGAAATACAAATCAAAACCACAATGAGATACCACTTCACACCAGTGAGAATGGGGATAATTAACAAGGCAGGAAACCACAAATGTTGGAGAGGTTGTGGAGAAAGGGGAACCCTCTTGCACTGTTGGTGGGAATGTGAACTGGTGCAGCCACTCTGGAAAACTGTGTGGAGGTTCCTAAAGAGTTAAAAATAGATCTGCCCTACGACCCAGCAATTGCACTGCTGGGGATTTACCCCAAAGATACAGATGCAATGAAATGCCGGGACACCGGCACCCCAATGTTTATAGCAGCCATGTCCACAATAGCCAAACTGTGGAAGGAGCCTCAGTGTCCATCGAAAGATGAATGGATAAAGAAGATGTGGTCTATGTACAATGGAATATTACTCAGCCATTAGAAATGACAAATACCCATTATTTGCTTCGATGTGGATGGAACTGGAGGGTATTATGCTGAGTGAAATAAGTCAGTTGGAGAAGGACAAACATTATATGCTGTCATTCATTTGGGGAATATAAAAAATAGTGAAAGGCAATAAAGGGGAAAGGAGAAAAAATAAGTGGGAAATATTAGAAAGGGAGACAACATGAAAGACTCCTAACTCTGGGAAACGAACTAGGGGTGGTGGAAGGGGAGGTGGGCGGGGGGTGGGGGTGACTGGGTGACGGGCACTGAGGTGGGCACTTGATGGGATGAGGACTGGGTGTTATTCTATATGTTGGCAAGTTGAACACCAATAAAAAATAAATTCATATAAAAAAAGATGGTTCCTTTGTCTTTATAACTGTCCAGAAAGACTCAAGCATCAGAAGCATGCCTTGAAGTGGCTCCAACCATGAGGTATCATTTTACTTCGATTTAATTTGTCAGTTTATTTTAGGTAAACTTAAGGGTTATGGATAAACTTAGCAGATGCTAAAGTGAAAGTAGGAAGGCAAGGGAACCTTTAAAATAAAATTAAGGGATAAGATGATTTTAAATAAAACTTAATGCCTAGATATATAATAATATACAATAATTATGTATTAGTATTAGGTTTGAAAAACACCAGGGCTGTGTAATTATTATTTTTTGATGTTATTGATTTGGGTTTTTTCATTTCATTCATGTCTTTAAATCAAATAGATTGTGATAAGAATAAGGTAGCAAGCAAATTAGGGCCCCTCTAATTTTTTTCTGTCATCTAAATTTTAAACTTTATCTAGCTTTAAAATTAATAACTTTCTGTAAATTACTAGTTTTTTTCTTTACAATGAGAGGGATCAGCTCTGACACATTAAGGGCATTTGAATTTCAAATCAAATTTTTTGTAATTTTATTCTTTTTCCAGCATTTTGAGGGCCAATGGGGAGAAACTATCTCCTCTGTCTTGTCACTATAACCTTTAGACACAGATTTGTTTATTTTTCAAAGGTTTTTTTTTTATTTGAACATGGGACATAGATAGAGGTTTTATAAGATTCTAATATCTCAATAATGATAAAACTAATTTCTGAAGTTCCAATCATCAGTTTTGGAGAAATACCAAAATTGAAAATTTTCAAGCAACTATAACCATTGGATGATACATGATTTTTTATAACTTATATTTGTAAGTCAGAGCCTGAATTGGAAGACTTGTGTATTAACCTTTCTGTAGGTTCTCAATTGTCTCAAAGACTCATAATTTGTTTTTTATTTTTTTTAGATTTATCTGCTAATTGCATTTTCCACATATATTTACCTGTCTGTAGAGACCCTGGGTTGAAAAAGAAATCATATGAAGGATGATATATAACACTTTTAAGATGCTCTGTGTATTCATTATTTAATGATATATTAAAATAATTTCACCTAAATGTGTATTTCCTTTTATGTTGAATGCTACAGTTATAAATGTAGAGTGCATGGTTCCAGTCCATGACTTTTACTGGACAGGGTTTATTAACTTACATATATCACACTGTGCATAAGATTGACATTATCTACAAAGATCACAATAAATACTGTGTTCTACTATGCACCTAAATACCATATAGCCTCTTAGCAGAGAGAAAAATTCCTTTATTTTTGAAGGAAATAAAGCACCCAAAAGTTTAAATAAAGCCTAACTCATCAAATCTTTAAAGGAGAAGTTTATTATATAGAATGTATATTTAACCATAACAATTTGAATGAATATTCACATAGCTTAATATTTTAATTAATGATTTTATCTACGTAAGATGGAGATGGTAGTGCATTTTGGATGATAATATGCAATTGAAGCTGTTATATTACACAAAAGTCTTGGGAACATTCATTAAGTTTCATTTATTTATAATAATTTGAAATTGTTAAACTTGGTAATACCTGATACTACCTTCACATCTTAACAGAATACATTGAATATTCTAACAGAAAATCCTCTTCTTAGGAAAGTTCTATTGTATTTTATTTATATGACCTCTAGGGGGCACCAAAAGATCTAATTGCAGGCATTGCCTGGTAGAATCCTGCAGCTATTGATCTAGTTTTTACAATCTAACAGGTGTGCGGGGAAATGCGCTATCAGTTGAATAAAACCAAAATGGAGAAAGATGAGGCAGAGAAGGAGCACAGAGAGTACAGAACAAAAACTAAAAGGGATCTTGAAATTAAAGATGAGGTAAGAGATGACAAGTATAACTGCAATAATTAAAGACATAATTAAAGACGTAAGTTATTTATTTCTATTATATTGCTTCTAACTAATGGAACAATCCAGTGTATACTATTAAAAGAATTTCATTTATAGTTGCCTAAAATTATCACCTTTCACATGAGATGGTGAGAATACAACTGCCTGCATATAAAATCCCAATCTGACAGGTCATAAATATACATTTGGATATGTGTATCTATTACTTACAAAAGTAAAAAAAAAAAATGTTCTAATGCACGGTTTGAACCTAAAATATACGTACATAAAGTTCTTGAAAGATGCCAACTTGAATCCAATTTTAAGTGAAAAAGTTTAAAATTTGTAAGATGAGATGAGTTGATATGTAAATATGTCAATCAAATTGATTGTTGGCAGAGTGAAACCAGTTTTAACTAAGATAACCATGAATACTTTTGCTCAAGAAGCCTTAAATACAGGGAAATTAAAAATGTTAGGAAAAAGTGCTGCTTACTTCATTTCAGTTGAACAGATGTTTTATGTTATATCTGTGTTAAGATCGTGTAGATACTCCAATTTTAATTGACGACATGGATAAAGTTTTGAGAGGCAGTTCTAATGGACTTACTTTGGATTTTCTATTTTTGTGTTACAGTACAGAACATCAAAGGCTTTCATTCTCTATATTCAATGAAAGCAGATTGATAAATCTATTCAATTAAAATGAATTCTCAGTGTCAATATTTTTTAAAAATCACAATTTAAAAGTAGGTAAATGTAAAAGTAAATTTTTCAAGTATATTTCTAGTTCATAGCTTTTTTATCATACTTTCCAGCATCTTTTCCCTTTCAACCCGCTCAACTCTTCATTCAGATGATGAGAAGACAATTGGGAAAAGTATTAAAAATTAAAGTGATAATGAAATTTAGTACTTGAAATAGTTTTTCAAGTCATAACTGAAATTCCTAGCACTAAATAAACATCTGAACAACCAAAATCAGATTCTGCTTTAGTACCACTATATTCAGAGTGTTAGGAGTTTTAATTTTCAGAATTTTCATTATTAACACATACAGATATTTAAACTCTTTTATTGCATCCAGTTGGGGGCGTGCCTGATAGTGGAATTGTAAATTCTCTCTATCGGCGACTAAAGGTTTAGCACTACCAAACCAAATAGAACTTTCCTTTCCTTTCCTGATATATTATGACTTAAAAAAAACTATCATCTTGGTATGCTACCTAGCATTGTTATATACTTTTGCATTATTCTATAGTATCTGCCCAATATACCGACTTGGACTAACTGGAAAAAAAATCGGAAGAGTGAGTTATTTAAAATTAGAAGATAATGTTCTAGGGAAAAAACACTGTTGGAATAGTAAGATTATCATATCACTTGTAAATAATGTGTAGAAATATTTGCAATATTTGTCTTTCAGAGATATAGCTCATTGCAATTAACCAGTAATGATCTGAAGTTACAGGATTTTAAAAGGAGCTGTTTTCATTTGTAAACATTTCCTGCTAAATAGTGAAACACTAGCAGTTTTCATAATGATTTCTAGTGTTGTTTTAGATAAAGATGTGCCTTCTTAGGAGGTCAGAGGGTTAGAAATAAACCCTCAGAATGATTACAAGATGTTTGTGATGTGATGTGCTTGTTATCATTTTCTCTTGGACAGAATGTGAGGAAATCTTATAGGTACTCTTTGTAACTATTTTGTATTGAACAGACAGTTTCAGAAAAGAAAGTGGTGGTGTCTCATTCCATGGATGATCTGGAGGAGCAAAGCAGCAATTGTTCTTTGGTCTTTCAGCCATGACCTGACCTTCTGTCTGTAAGACCAAAGAGCTACTTTGCTTGGCCACCATCTGCACTCAAGAGAGAAATTTACATTCAACTTTTAAAAGCTGGGTATGTTGAACATTTATCAGAAATACTTACAATAATATAAAGTGTATTTAACTTTTAAAGTGTTACACATCATACAATTCAGTATCACAAGAAGGCCATCTCTCAGTTTACAAACAAAGCGTTCCTTGTGATCTAGTCATTTTATTCATATTTTTGTTAATCTGGCCTCTTGATATATCTTTAAAGTAGGTGGGAAACTGTGAGATTGGAATGTGGTAAGAACAAGGGCTTTTTTGATGTAGACAAAATAGGGCAAATGGTTGACCACCAAAATCATTTTCTTTGTGACCCGAGCCTTGACTCTGGCATAATTAGAAGGAAGGGTTAGGGGAATAACAATAGCGATCTCTTCCTCCCACTTTCTCTTTTTCTTCTTTATATTGTGTCAGGAACTCATGGGCGAATTATCCTTCCCATCAACTCCTTTGTATCTCTTCAGTGTAGAGCACTCCTGTCAGCCTGAGAGGATACTTCTCGCACCAGAAAAAAAAAAAAAAAGACATTTGGTATGGAGGAAAATGAAAAATCTGTGCCCCAGTTTTTATTTGAAAATTTTTCTAGGCAACAGGTACACACGTACATGCACACACAGAATCCATTATGGGAATTGAAAAACATATGAAAAGGAGGTTATAATGAATTCCCGTATTTCCATCACCTCAGTTCATCATTTTGCCAATCCTATTCCATCTATCTCATGTTTTTTTCCTCTCCTTCTCATTTTGTCATTGTCTGTTTCTTCATCTTCTCTTCCACATTCTCTTCTGTCTCCTTCCTCTGTTGCTCCTTTTGCTGAAGTATTTGAGGAAGATCTCAGACATGATATTATTTCACCAATGAATCCCTTAATGTGTGTCTATGAGGGATTTTTTTCATAATCACTATGTCATCATCTCACTTGACAACACTAACAATAATTCTTTAATATCTTGTAATGCCCAGCCCATACTCAGACTTCTCTGACCATCTCCACAATCTCTGCTTTATAGCTGGTTTATTCAAACCAGACATCCAGGTGTGTTTTTATATGTCAGAATGTTATGGTTTTTATCTTCTTTAATCGGAAATAAAGGGATATCTTAGAAAAACTTCAACTTTCTTTATCTACCGTTGTCATATTAAATTTCCTACATATGTTTTGATTGTGCTCTATATTTATAATGTGCCACATCATCATTCTAAAGAAACATGAATTTATCCTATAGCAAACTATATAAGGGAAGTGGCCACCATGCAGCAACCCCAATCATCATATCCTTTTACCTTCTGAAACCCAAAATTCATAATTAATTTCAGAGTCTTACATTTAAGATTGGAGAATGCTGCAGGAAGCCCTGTTATTCTGGCATTGCAAAGGTTCACTTACAAAGGTTATGGCCAATGCAGAAGTAGAATTTTCCTTGCCACCTTCTATTCTGGTAGATGAATCTCAGAAGGTGGTTCTTTAGAGCTCACAGGGTTGATCAGGGCATGGTAGAAAAGAAGAACGCAGGACTCTGTTCAAAATGCAGGAAAAAAGTGATGCTAGAGGTAGCATTATATTATATTTTATATTTATAATATAAACTATTTATAATATAAAATATTTATAATATAAAACATTGTCCTTTTATAGTCTTAATCTCTCTCTCTATCTCTCTCTCTCTCTCACCTAGTTATGGTATTTTTTATTTGCTATTTAACTTTGGACTACCTTCAGCACAGTCATACTCATGGGGGAGTGTAGACATATGGGTATCTGGATTAGGATGAGCAGAGACTCCACATTGGTCTACTGAGTGTGCAATAGTGCTGGCAGTTGGGCAGGGATGATCACCTCCATATCCTGGGATGGAAAGGTGATACACTCAACCTAATCTTCCCTAGGCTCAATCTGGGTTCCTGCCAGAGGCAGAGGGCAATAGTAGAACACAACCCCACCCACACCCACACCCACCCTTACACTGCTATGACCAGGTTCCACCTAAGGCAGGTGGCTGCGAAATCCCAAAGTATGGTCCAGAAGAGGAAACTGCAGGGGACATGTCTGAGTAACACCTCGAGGCTGCTGGGAGGCAGTGGAGAGACAGAACCACAGATAGGAGTGGGTGGCCACTGTCCCATCAGACTTCTCTGACGCAAATGCCAATACATAATCATTAAAAATTTCAAGATGTTGACCACAGAGCATTAAACAGCAAGGCTCAACACCCTTCTAAACAGCAACCTTCTAAGCCCTGTATTACTGCACTGACCACTGGCTCATAATGCTACCAAGTCTGTGAGGATAGGCAGGCAGACATTTGGTGTACTACTACAAATAGAAACACCCCACTTGCACATACAGACATGCACGAGTGTTTAACATGCCCATGTCCTTGTACCCCTAAGACAGGGCTGCCCAACTACAACTCATGGGCCAATCTGACCTATTGCCTGTTTTTACAAATAAGGTTATGTTAGAACACAGCCACATATGTTTGTTTATATATTGTTGATGGCCATTTTCCTGCTATGCAGAGTGGAGTTGTGGCAGAGACTCTGTCCCTGTAGCCCACAAGGACTAAGATATTTACTATCTGAGCCTTTGTAGAAGTTTGTCACCTTCTACCCTAGGTATAGAAATAGAACTGCATGGCTTAAGTTTCTCCTGCCTTACTAAAAAGTGGAGCTTTGAGTTTAAAGACTAATCAACCTTAGATGATAACTTAATAGTTTAGAGTATTTTGCAGTATGGCACATGGCCTCATCCCTGGTCTCTTAGTCATCTCGTAGCATTGCCAAATGAGGGTATGATAGGTTTTAATGTTGTTATCTTAGCAGTGGTACATGCCTTAATAATGGCTCATATGAGAGGGGCCCCTGGGTGGCTCAATCAGTTAAGCGTCTGCCTTCGGCTCAGGTCATGATCTCAGGATCCTGGGATCGAGCCCCAAGTTTGGCTCCCTGCTCAGCGGAGACTCTACTCCTATCCCCTACCCATATTCTCTCTCTCTCTCTCTCTCTCTCTCTCTCTCGCAAATAAATAAATAAATAGATCTTTTTAAAAATAATGACTTAGATGAGAGTGTAAACATAGATATAAAACTTGTTTTACAGTTAGAGTTTCTTTTACATTGGTAAAATTTTTTTCAAGAGACAAGAAGACTTTTTTTTTTTTTTGCATGAGTTATAACTTTGGAATTGTGGTTGCAATTAAACAGGAAACATTGAGGTTCAAAATTACTTGATCAAATATTTTAGGGTAGGGCATATAAAAAAAGAAGTAGATCAGAAAATTTTGGCTACAAGAATTAGGGCAAGAAAGAATTTGAGCTCCTATCTCCAGCAGTACGATTCAGCACTTTAGTACTGACATTACATGTGGATTGTATCAACACGGGAATTATCTCTAAAGTTCAGTTGAATTAATTAGATTGTTGGAATAAGCGCATCTATTTTGTATGGGTTTGTGTAAAGATGTGAGGAAACCCTGCAAGTCCTAAAAAGAGGTCTTACTTAAGCCCAGAGAAATTAAAACAATTAAGAAAAATAGAAGAATTGTGCCTTTTTACTTAGAGAAGCCTAAAACATTGCTTCATTGCCGACAAGGACTTGACAGATTCTTTCAAGGAAGAAGTTAAACACCTGTGCTTGATCCTCAGTATGGAAGGAATAAGAACAAAGCAATTTAATCACAGCAATTGGTAATCACAATAGCCTGACATAAGAACTTTCAGACAGTAGGAAGGTTGAAGTAGATCACAGTAACAGGTCACAGAACTTTGTTCCCTGAAATTGCCAGTTTCAAACAGAACTGGCAGTTTGCCAAAGGCCCAGCTCATGGACCTCTAAGGTCCGATGTCTCTTAGTGGATTGTAAAAGCATCCTCGGAATATTTCACTCTGCCTGCTAAAGTGGCTAGTAGTGGTAGCCGTCTTTTCTACTTGGAACTTAGCACCTACACATTAAAGTGAAATCCTCCTCAGCTCTGTTCTCCACTTTGTGTCTGTAACGCCATGTACGCCCGTCAGAAGGCTTGGGGGGGGGATATATTGAGATAATGGATAGCTTCTGGAGAGCCAGACTTGAGAGACTTTCCAACTACCACCTGCA
This sequence comes from Vulpes vulpes, assembly GCF_048418805.1. Lineage (NCBI taxonomy): Eukaryota > Metazoa > Chordata > Mammalia > Carnivora > Canidae > Vulpes > Vulpes vulpes. The sequence continues at coordinate 125,958,664 of NC_132792.1, read as the reverse complement.
GTCTCACTTCTGCCTCTAAAAACTGACTGGGAGAGGGGCCACTTGGGCATGCCGCTAGCACATGTAATCACTCGGTCCTGGTGATGACAGAGTTGCTCTCCACTGTTCTTCACACCCGCTTCCACTACTGGAGGCTTAGCACCTCCCTCTCTCTGCTCCTGACTCTCCCTGCTCCTGACCCAGACCAGTGGAACTGTGGGGGTGGTAGCTGGAAGACCCAGGTCCTGCCCTGAGGGAGTTTATATTCTAGTTGAGGAGACAGGGTACACATTTGAACATGCCTACAAAATACTTGCAAAGCAGCATATCGACAAGTGCAAATTAATGTAGTGTGAACTTCATGCTGGCTCCAGCCCATGAGAGTCAGAATCTGGTTCCATGTGTATGATGCAATAAAGCTTTTTTTTTTAAAGCATCTTCCCTAAGTACGCCCTAAAGCATTGTTCAGATAAATCTCTGTTCTTATCACAGCCTAACCAAGAATTCTGAGAAAATTCTTCAGCCTGGCGTGTGTCTAATAAATCAGCCTCTTTTGTTCTTGCGTGGCACGATGCTAAATGGGATAAATGGGATTATGTAAATAAAAAATATCTTCCTTTAATAGAAGATTATTGAACTTCTAAATTTCTCAAACACCAAAGTCTGTTTCTTCATTTTAAACCATAAATATATCAAGAAAGTCACAAAATTAGCAGTGAAAAGGTAACTTTCTTTTTTTTTCCCCCCACAAAGGAACAGTTCCAAATCAACCCAGTGAATAATACCTAATTGGAGTAGTTGGGGGCATTTAGCATTTGGTAACTTTGTTAATGATTTGGGCAGAGGTTTTAGGTGGTAGTACATGTGTATGTCTTTCATGAAAACACAGTAGAAATTCATACACTCAAAAAAGAGTCATTTGATTCTCCAGGAAAGATGGTAATGCTATTCACTATAATAATGTATTTTTTAAAAATAAAATGTATAAGCAGAAACAATATATATGAAGATAGCAATTTAGGGCTATTTAGAGATGAGGGTACAAATTGGACATAAAACAAGCCTGTTTTAGAAAGCATGGGGTAAACATTTAGAAATAAATGTTTGTCTTTGGATAGGAATATAAAACTAAACTGAACTCAAGGAATTTTTGCTACATTTTCTATTTCACTGGATGATTTACAGTTTGGTTCTTAAAAAAAACTTTTTTGCATGCTTCTTTTGACTTTAATAGTTGAACTCACAGACCTACCTGCCCCTCTTGCGGAGCATCTTCTCAGGTACCAGCTCTGCAATTGTGGTAGCTGCCAGGTGGCCTGAAACTCCTTGTGTGTCCATATGGGCCAGGGAGCTAGAAAGCACTAGACAAAGGACAGCTATGTGTGCCTTTTTTTTTTTAACAGTCCAGAAATATTAGTACTGATATTCAGTATAAATATTACTAATTACCACAGATGTATACATTTTAAACAATATTTATTATATAAACATAAGCACATTCACAGAAGCCAATAAATCCATCACCCAATAGAGCAAATTGTTTTCATTTTTCTGTTTTACCTTCTACTTTTTGTCCATATGCATATATGATATTTTCAAGTAATAAACAAAGCCTAGGTATAATTTTGGTTTTTGCATATTTCATGTAACAATACCTCCAGCATTTTTATGTGTTGCTGCTTGTTCTCTTCAGAGTGATCACTTTAATAGGGCCATTTACATGTACTTTCAAAGGAAAGAATAATAAGTCAGATTTGGAATAGAACAGACACTTACAAATTCAGAATTTTTTGCCCTCAACTTCACTTTAATTCAACAACCATATACTGCATGTGCCATACTGGCCTAGAATGAGCTTCTGTTTTTCTGTTCATAAAGAAGGGAAGGTGTAAGACAGGTATGCAAATATGTAAATGTTCAAGAGATCCCAGTAACTATAATTAGCAAACTATACAAGTGTATGGGGATTTAGAAGAGGGAGAGCTGGCATCCTTGAAGAATGGGTAGGCTGTTGCCCAGCGTGGATGAGAGGAAGGCATTTTGGTTGGGAGGTCCAATGTGTCAGCTTGAGCAAAAGAATGGGGATGGGGCAAAAGCGGGAGTGGGATTGGCATGTGGGAAAGGAAGATGCATTGAAGGAATGTATGTGTCTTTTGATTCCAAGGCTCACTAATATAACTGACCTCAATATCTCCAGTGCCACGTCTCCATTATAAAAGATTGCCCATAGAGAATGGGCTTCTTTCTATAAGGTTCAGAATCCCAGTGTAATTGCCTATTATATAACATACTGCACACTCTGCAGTCAAGCACAGAAATCATACTGTGTTTGGGGAATGTTTGCATAGGTTTTTCATTTCCTTTGTAATATTTTCTATATAATGGAATAATTTCAAGATGTTCAAATTTCAGATAATATACAATAAAATGTCATTTTGTAAATAATGTTGGAATCAAGTAGGATTAGTTTTTAGAAATAAAGAATTCACAATTACCTTAATGATTTGTAGAAGATTTCTACATGACTAACGATGGAAGGTAAAATACAGAGTACAGAGTTTTATTTGACTTCTTGATTTGGCTTTTTGGCTAATTTCCTGAGCAAACCTCTCAGAGCTTCACCTTTTTTCCCAGGGGAGTGAAAAGCTTGGAGAAATGATAGCTAAGGTTTTTCTCTAGCTCAAAATTCCTTTGTTTCCAAAAACATAGGCAATACTTCTCTACCCCTCTTAATTATTAATTAAGTATTAATAAAATCAATATAAATTACATGGAGTCTCAAGTGTCATTTCAGATTTTCCAGTTATTCACCTGATTTTATAAAGATGAAATTTTACTGTCATCAATTTTAGATCATATTCTTTTCATTATGATTCATAATAGAACAATAAAATGTCTAGTCTTTTAAGCAGTTGAATTTAATTACAAGATAGACCTTAATTTGCAATAAGGATTAAAGCCCTCTTCTGAATTAAGAATGAAGTTCTGTTGGAAACATTTCAGGCAAAAGCAAACTGTCCAAGGAAGTATTTTAGAGGAGTAGCCAGCCTTCCCAAAACCCGTGGAATTAAATATCCTCAGCCAGAGTTTCCTTGTGAACCCATGATCCACAGGATGACAGGAGTGTTCTCCTGTTAGAGAATGATACTAATAGTTAATGCTTTCCCTTAATGCTTCCACTTGGTGCTTGCCTAAATGCTTCCGTGGAATGAAATCCTGTGGTTAGAATATGATTATGTTAAGTCTCTGCATTTTGATTTTTTTAAATCATCAGAATGAAAATAATTTTTTTAACCTCTCAGAGATCTCACATATTCCTGGAATATTTCCCTGACCCTCATTGGAGTGCGGTGTGAAAGACTACCTGAGACAAAGATTCTAGATAGAGCTGACTATTAATAAATTGCATAGTGTCTAGGTTTTCCTATTATTCTCGTTAACAGGCTGTCAAAGTAATTTAACCCTTTTGCTGTTAACATCTGTTTTTAAGTGGATCAGCTGCAGTAACATTTAGTTTTTAGGGAAAAGACAAGAAAGCACCAGTGTCCTTACATCTGGCTTGCCTTCTGTCCTCTCTATGAGGAATGGAAAATTGTTCTTTGTATCAAATCTCTCTACTTAACAGCTGAAGTTCTGATATTCATTCTGTGTCTGATCTGTCTCTCTCCATGGTAATAAATCATGCAACTGATAGCATTAGCCTGGCTTAGGAAATCATAAGTCAAACTCGTTGTTGAAAGTTCCCATTAAAGTGTAAGGAAGTGCTCTGGTCTTCTTAGAATAGTAGCCAAGGGAAAAAGGGAGGTAAAACTTCTATGGGTATCTTAAGGAGATAGGCTAGAAAGAATTGTTCCACTTAAAAGACTATCCCATAATTGCACATACTGCATTTTCTTTTGGACCCCTTTTAATTTGCTCAGGATTTCATGCACAGAAATCTGAATTCACTCAGGGCCACCTAGGTGGCTCAGTTGGTTGAGCATCTGACACTTGGCTTTGACTCATGGGTCATGGAATCGAGCTCCATGTTGGGCTCTGCACTCAGCTTGGGATTCTCTTCCTCTCTCTCTCTCTCTCTGCCTCTCTTCTCCACTTGCTGTCTCTCTCTCTCTCTCTCAATTTTTAAAAAATAAAAAAAAAAGAAAGACATCTGAATTTACTCATACTAAGAGATAATTGTCCTGTCCTAATTTGAGTCTCTGCACTTAAGTTTAATATTGAATCATAGGGCTGGATCATTGTTTCTTTCCTGCTTACTGGAGGTCTACTATATGTAAGGTGTATAGTGATTAAAGTGATTGAAGGAATAGAAAGGTTTCTGTAACAAGAACCAGATATGTTTTAATCTGAAGGAGGAGTTAGAACAATGAATCTGATATCTATTTGTGTCTATATTTGAAAATCTGCATGTGGATATTTATCTTTGTGTGTATCTTACTAATATGTCATACAAGACGTTATGACTAGCTAACGATTTTTCTTGATCAGAGCCTGAAGTCTTAAGTCTCTAAATGCTGAATTTAGGGTACCTTAGATTTACCTCATCAGCCAGAAGAGACGAGAGGATCCTAGAGTTACTGTCTCAGTTATAAAAATAAGAGGAGTAAAGAAGAGTGGAGGGTAAGGGGGTAGGGAAGTGGAGGAGAAAATGAGAAAGATTTTTTTATTTTTATTTTTTTAAAGATTTTTATTCATAGAGACACAGGGAGAGAAAGAGAGAGAGAGAGAGAGAGAGGCAGAGACACAGGGAGAGGGAGAAGCAGGCCCCCTACAGGAAGCCTGACATAGGACTCGATCCCGGGTCCCCAGGATCACACCCCAGGCCGCAGGTGGCGCTACCGGGGCTGCCCTGAGAAAGATTTTAGAATGCATTCTAGAGACATTTACACAGAGAATAACCAGCCTTTTACCTCTACATATTCTGCTTCCGATTAGACTCTAGCTCAGAGAAGGCAAACATGACCACAGATCCATCATTATCTTCTATCCAGTATTTTGAGGAGGGATCTATAATAATAACTATAAGATTTTTTTAAACTATAATAGCTATTATAACCTCCTTCTCTCCACATCCTCACCCTAAACCATTACTGGTTGTTGAGAGTAACTTGATATAGCTTGGCATTTTTCAGAAGATGCTTTCTAATCACATAGCAATATAATTCATGGAGGTGATTTTTTTCTTTAGTCTCTCTCCTTTCATTGGTCACATGAAAAATCAAAAGGAGGGCCTTGGGTTGTCAGAAGCAGTGGTATGATGGGTACTGAGAACCAGAAAGCTTTTAATGACTGTCCCCTTCATATTGTAGATAATTAGACAGCAGGTGAGCAGAGAATGATCACTTCATTTTTAGGCACTAATTTGTTTAATTAATAGTTGTTGGTAAACTATTATATGGTACTCACAAATAAGTATTGGGGTTACAATGAGATATGTTTAAAATAAAATATGTGTATTGCTTACACAACTCATATAGTCTGGTGAGGAGGTAAAATGTGGTAAGATGGGGGCTCAGTGCAAGGGGTGGCTTCCTGTGGTGGGAGAGAGTTCAAAAAGATCCTACTCAACAGCCAGTTTTCCACAAGGATAATAAGAAAATTCATTGGAGGAAAGGATGGTGTTTCAACAAATGGTGCTGGGCAAACTGGATATCTATTTGTGAAAGAATGAACCTGCTACCTTGTACCATTTACAAAAATTAACTCAAAGTGAAGACCTAAACATAAGCACTAAACTTCTAAAGCTCTTGGAAGACAACATAGGCATAAAATCACTGTGACCTTGGTCTAGGCAGTGGTTTCTTAGATATGACACCAAAAGCACAAGGAGCAGGAAAAAAATAGATAAGTTGGGCATCATCAAAATTGGAAACTTTTGTGCTTTAAAGGACACCATCAAGAAAGTGGAAAGACAGCCCCCACAGTGAGAGAACTTGTTTACAAATCATGTTGCTGTTAAGAGATTTATGACTAGGACTTTCAAAGTATGCTTACAATTTGGGGATCCCTGGGTGGCTCAGTGGTTTGGCGCCTGCCTTTGGCCCAGGTCACGATCCTGGAGTCCCGGGATTGAGTCCCACGTCGGGCTCCCGGCATGGGGCCTGCTTCTCCCTCCTCCTGTGTCTCTGCCTCTTTCTCTCTCTCTCTGTGTCTATCATAAATAAAAATAAATAAATAAATCTTAAAAAAAAGTATGCTTACAATTTAACAAAAAAGACAACCCAATTAAAAACAGGCAAAGATTCTTATCTTTTTTTAAAAAAAAAAAGATTTTATTTATTTATTTGAGTTGTGGGGGGAGAGAAGGGCAGAGGGAGAGGGAGAAACAGACTCCCCACTGAGCAGGGAGCCTGACATGGGGCTTAATTCCAGGACCCCAAGATCAGGACCTGAGCCGAAGGCAGATGCTTAACTGACTGAGCCACCAAGGCACTCCCAGGCATAGAATCTTAATAGATATTTCTCCAAAGAAGATATACAGCTGGCAGAAAAAGCATGTGAAAAGTTGCTCATCATCGTTAGCTATCAGAGAAATGCAAATCCAAATCAAAATGAGATACTATTTCACACCTACTAGAATGGCTATAATCAAAAAGACAGATAGTAACCAGTGTTGGCAAGGATGTGGAGAAATTGGAGCCTCATGCATTGCTAGTAGGATTGTAAAGTAGTGCAGCTGCTTTGGAAAAAAGTCTGGCAGTTTCTCCAAAGGTTCAACATAACCCAGCAATTCCACTACAATGTATATACCCAAGAGAAATGAAACATGTCCCCACAAAACTATGTTCATCAATGTTCATAGCAGCATTAGTCATAATAGCTCCCAACTGGCAACAACTTAAATGGTCATCAACTAATAAATGGCTAAATAAAATGTTATTATCTCTCTATCTCTGTCTATATGTTGACAGTAAAATCAAAAGACATACTGGTACTTTCTATAAGATGGTAGAAGCCTGAAAAGAGTATGCTGAGTGAAAGAAGCCTGGCATGAAAGACAACATATTGTATGATTTCACTTGTGGGAAGTGTCCAGAATAGGCAAACCTATAGGACAGAAGGATTAGTGGTCACTAAGGGCTGAGGAGGTTGGGGATACATGAGGAGGACTGCTAGTGAGCATAGGGTTTCTTTGGAGGTCATAAAGTGTTCTAAAATTGACCAATATCATGGTTGTACAACTCTGAAGAGTTGTACACATTCAGACTAAAACACATTCAGTTGTATACTTTAATGAGAGAATTGTACGTGAACTGTATCAATGACACTGTTGCTTAAAAAATGATCCTACCATACAAGTCATACTTCATCCTAGTCTGGAGCAAAGAGACAGGAAGGGGAGGCCATTCAGGCAAAAGGGACAGAATATGCAGAGGCACTCTTCGGTGTATACCTGCAGGATGAAAGAGGGCTCAAGAGATGAGGATGGAAGACTGAGCCCCAGAAAACTGAAATCACTTGCCAGCAATAGTGATAAAGCATTTGCAGTCAGAGTCTGTATTCTTACCCATCCTGTGTCCCCAGGACCCAGCACAGAGAAGGCTTACAATAAGTTTTATCTGTCAGTTGAATGAATGAGTAAATGAATGCATAGGTGAGCTGAAGGATGAACTTCAGTAATAAATGATAATGCCTCGACTAGAGGACACATCCTCTAACTCCTAGTTCATCTTTATTTTGCTATGGCAGGCAAAAAGTTGTAGGCAGAATCAAGATGAAAGTAACTTCTTTTGGGGCACCTGGGGGGCTCAGTCAGTTAAGTGTCTGACTCGATTTCAGCTTACGTCATGATGTCAGGGTCATGAAATCGAACCCCATGTCAGGGCTCTGCACTAGGTATGGAATCTGCTTAAGATTCTCACTCTGCCTCTGCCCCTCTCTTTCTCTAAGAGAATCCAAAAAACAACCCCAAAAGCCCTTCTTTTATAATAATGTTCTTTTTTTCTTTTATAGCAGTTAATTAGTATAAAATGTTTGACTTTTTTTTTTATTTTGCCACTCTAATAAGTGTGAAATGGTATCTCATTGTGGTTCTCATTTGCATTTCCCTGATCATTAATGATATTAGACCTCTTTTTGGGTACCTCCTTGCCATCCATATACTCCCACCAGTTATATCCACTCCTATACTGTAGTCCAAGACACTCTCTCTTCGTCAGTGTGATTGCAAGAATGTCCTAACTGATTTCCCTTCCCTCTGTTTCTCCCCATATTAGTCCCTTTGCAGCCAGAGGGACCCTGTTAAAACTTATGCCAGATCTTGTCACTCTTCTGATTACAACCCTCTAGTGGTTCCCTATCTCAGTTCTGGTAGAAGGCAAAGTCCTTACAGAGATGTACAAGGTGAAAGTGCTACACAATTTGATCCTGTTCCTCTCTGTCTTCATCTCCTACTTTTCTCCCCCATCTCTCTGCTCTGGCTACACTGGCTTCCATGGTGTAGACACATCAGATAAACTCCCACTTCAAGGTCTTGGTACTTGATGTTCCCTTTGTCTGAACACTGTTCCCCACAATGACTGTGTGGATCACCAGCCTTTAAGTCATTGTTCTAATATCTCTAGTGCTTCAGTGTCTTGCATGCAGTTAGGATCCCATAACTGGATGGCTGGGTAGGTAGAGTGGTAGCCAAGAGGTTAGGCCCTGAAGTAGATGTCTGAAGTCAAATTCTTACTTTACTACCTACTACTTGGTGAATTTGGGCAAATCACTTAAGATGTCCAAGCCTCAGTTTTCTTATCTGTAAATGAGGATAGATAAAATTAACAGTTTTTTTTTAAGATTTTATTTATTTACTCCTGAGAGACAGAGAGAGAGAGAGAGAGAGAGAGAGGCAGAGATACAGGCAGAGGGAGAAGCAGGCTCCCTGTGGGGAACTCGATGTGGGACTCAGTCCCGGAACTCTGAGATCATGCCCTGAGCCAAAGGCAGGTACTCAACCACTGAACCACCCAGGCATCTTAAAATTAACAGTTTTAAAAAACTTTTTTTTAGTAAAGACTTTTTTTTTTTAAAATTTTTATTTATTTATGATAGTCACACACAGAGAGAGAGAGAGGCAGAGATACAGGCAGAGGGAGAAGCAGGCTCCATGCACCGGGAGCCTGACGTGGGATTCGATCCCGGGTCTCCAGGATCGCGCCCTGGGCCAAAGGCAGGCGCCAAACTGCTGCGCCACCCAGGGATCCCAAGACTTATTTTTTATTTTGGAGTAAAAGCATGTATGAGTAGGAGGAGGGGCAGAGAGAGGGAGAGGGAGGGAAATTTCAAGCAGACTCCCCACTGAGTGTGGACCCTGATGTCAGGTTGATTACATGGCCCTGAAATCATGACCTTAGCTGAAATCAACTGACTGAGCCACTCAGGTGCCCCTAAAATCACTACATTACAAGGTTTTGTAAAATTTGAGATAATCTATGTTAACCTCATGACACAGTACACGACAAATAACTGGTTTATTAATGTTAATAACTTATTTTTTCTAATGTCTTGATGACTGCTATTCTCCACCCTTATCTCTTTCTCCTGATCGTGTTTTATTTTATCTAGTTGCTTTCCAGAACCACAATAAATGAATATGATTTTTTTGGTATGACCTGACCAGTCATCTGAGCTTACATTAATCTAACAGCAGAGCCAGTTATCATTTTGCGTTATGTGTTTATCAAACATTTCTCACTGTGAATTCTTATTGAGCTTCAGTTCAGTTAAAACTCCAAATGGCATGTGTCTGCTGCCTGACATCGGACAGTAAATATAAGTATCTGCATTTGTCTCCCTGATAGTTGATAATTTTTTTTGGACCTATTGTGTCAGCTGGTCTGAACCACTTTGGATTCTGTTTTTGACATCTCTACATAATTAATTAGACTCTCACATCTATGTCACAGGCAGATTTGATCAGCACATCATTGGTATCCTTAGTAAAGTCAGTGGTTTAAACAGTTTAGCACACATGACAGTGCAGAATCTGGTGACCTCCCTATAGCTGGATATTTTCATTCTGTCTTCCATATGTTTTCTTAAACTGCTGGTTTATTTTCTTGTTTGAGAACCAGACCATATTCCTTCCTCAGAATAATTTTAGTCAAATCAAAGCATATTGACTTTTTTACCTACTATGTACTAGCAGTGCATGCAGGCACCAATAAGCCAAGTGACAGATTAGATTGATGGCAAATACTGAAGAAATTAGGCAGAGATCGCTAAGAACTCAAAGTGCCTTTGTACATAGGGATCAGATGTATAGTTGGCAGGATTTAAACCTGTGTTGGTAAACTCCCCATGGAAAAGGGATGGGCCTGCCTGACATTCCAATTTCTTCATCTAAATAATCTGGATAAATAGACTACATTGGAAATTTGAGGAATTTGACTCTGTAAAATCAGTTTTTCAGATTTCTTTAAGTCCATTGACCTACTCTCCTTTGAAAAGCATGTTCATGTACATTTATCAAATCATTATGCTGTATACCTAAAAGTACAGTTGACCCTAGAACAACATGGGTTTGAACTACTAGGGCCCATTTATGCATCGATTTTTTTTCAATAAGTAGTGTCCTATACGTGTATTTTATCTTCCTTATGACTTTCTTAATAACCTTTTTTCTTTAGCTTACTGTGTTGTAAGAATGGTATATAATACATAGAATATACAAAATATGTGTTAATCAACTATATTATTGATAAGACTTCTGGTCAGCATTAGGCTTTTATTTTTTTATTTTATTTTTTATTGTTTTCGTTTTCTTTTGTTTTTTTTTTTTTTTTTAAGCATTAGGCTTTTAATAGTGAAGTTTTGGGGGAATCAAAAATTATATGTGGATCTTCAGCTTTGTCAGGAGCCCGCACTCCTAACACTCATGTTGTTCAAGGTCAGCAGTAAAACCCTGTTATATATCAATTTTATCTTGATAAAAAAAAAACATTCCATCCTAATCATTACCCAATATTTCTCTGTTCTTTGCCTCCTTCATTTTTCTTTTTGAAAGTGAATGAAGGCAAGAGTTATGTTATTTTTCTAATTGTCATAGCATATAAGTTTAGTACTTTATATGCAAGTGTCTTCTAAACTATGAAAAGCTGTATATATATATATATGTATATATATATACATATATATACATATATATATATATACAGCCGTCATGATTGAATACATGGTCAATAAATTGAATAGATAAATTTACTTCTTTGTATGTGGATGCTGCTAATGTAAAAGAGTCATACTCAAAATATTTATTAACTAAAACATCTACTTTACATTAGAAGCTTCTTGCCAAATTAGTCAGAAAATATAGGTTATTTTTGAGTTAAAGCAAAGTACAATAAATTCTTAAGTTCCCCAAATAGATTTTACAGAAATATTTCTATAACTCACAGCTAAAGTGAATTTTCTAAAAACTCCCCATAAGGTGAGATCACGTACACCATGTCTCAGTACAGAAGGATTTTTTTTTCAATCAGTTATGTCTCTAAAAATAAACCCAGTTTTGTTGTTAAAATTTGCTGTTTCCTCTTCACATAAGACCGTCTCATTAATTTCAGTGAAAACCGTCCAACAAGATAAGGTTACATTGTCCAATTTTCCAGTGGAAGAGAATCCATTTTGTGTCACGAGCAGAGTAGCAGCTAAGAGGTGAGTTGAAGACAGACATGCGGTTTCAGTGGTCAGAGTATTTTGAATCCAAGCATAAGTGTTCAGAGAAGAGGTTTGGGTGCTCTAGGTGTAGTAAAACTCTACCTCTCTTACTCTCTTTAGAGTTTTATAGCCAGAGCATTGCTGTGGATGTTCTCTGTCATTGGGTACACCAAGGAGTAACAGAAAGTGGGGAGGTGGTAAAAGGGGGTGACCTCTTGGAGGTCCAGTATACTTATATGGGGCAGAAGGGGGGCTAAATTCCATCGTCTGTACCGTTAAGTGGTCTAGACACCTTAGGGGAGGGTTTCCTTTTTCTCAGTCTTTTCAAACTGATTTTGTGAACAATTAAAATATGATTTCTTATAAAATCATTCTGTTTCAAGTGAAAGGCTGAGAGATTTTAAATAGGTCTAAATGTTTGAGCTTTTCTTGGTTTGAGAGAAAAGAAATATGTTATTTGGCTCCAGCACCTATACTAAACAGTAAAATTGATAAAAAATAAAATCCTATAAAATATATTTTTTAAATTAAGAAATGATATATACGGTCTTATAAACCTAGTTTTAAGAAGGGGATCTGAGTCTTAAATTTGTTCTGGTTGTCAGAGATTGACAGAATTTAACTAATAAGAGAATACACAGAGCACAGAGAAAAACTTCTTGTTGAATAACAGTTGTCAGAAAAGAAACAGATGATGTGTCTTCTTTATTGCATTAAAAAAAAATTAATTATTGCCAATAGAAGCTTGTTGATGCTCGTTAACTGAGTTAGCATTGTGGTTTGGCATGATTCCACATTTGAATGGAAATGGAGTTTGGTGAAGAGTCCAAAACCTGGGTTCTAGTCCAGCTGAGAGAACTTCAATCGATTGTTTGATTTGATCCCACCGGACCCCAATTTTCGCATTTGTAAAGGGACAAGATAGACAAAGATGATAATTGAATATCTTCTATCTCTCACTGTACCCTTTTTTTTTTAAGGCCTGTATTTTTATTTAAAGTCTTGATGTAAACAGGGAAGTTAACACCCAAATGCTTTAGGATCCTCCCAAATGTTTTAGGGCCCTTTTGGTAGGAGCACATTTTAGATAAAATATAATCAATTAGCACAATACTTAAGGAAGAGAAATTTTATTTGACAAATTAAAGAATGCACATCAAGGTCTTGAAAGTTAGGTGCAAAATAATCCTAAAGCTTTCTTGTGTTTTCCTTTTAGGAATCAGAATATTTAACTGATACTTTTCTGACAACTCCTAAAAAAGTAACATTGAATATAATAGTTTTAATTTGTTCTAGTTGAAAAATAATAAAAAATGCATGCATTATCTAAGAGATAAAATAGTTTTGCCACAACTGCCTGCTTTTTTTTTCTAAGAATAAGTGGGCAGTTTATTTTCACACAATTTTTAATAGCTGAACCATAACTGAGAAACCATGCTTACTGTTGGAATAGCAGCAGACTTACTAACTCATTTTCTTTGGAAATTGTCATTTAGTAATTGTCTGTACTTTTATGTCTACTCAAAAAAATTTTTGGTTTTGAAAGATATACTTGAATATTGGTATTCCTGTAATTACAGTATTTGAAAAGCATTACATTTGAAGCAGAAATAGAAAATATAGAAAACCATTGGAATTCTGTATTGCTTTGTCAATAGAAGCCAATAGAATAGAAATCTTTATGCTGTAATTCATGTAAGGTAGTTGTCAATTTTGAAAAAAAATTCAGAAATTAACTATTTAATTTAGGATGAGAAATTATATCCTTGATGTTTTTTAAGTATTTTTAATCTTATCATGAGAACCTGAAGGTATTATAAATACATTTAATAATAAAAAGATGTTTTCTAAACTATAAAAACTTCACACATTTAAATTTACATATAATTTTTCCTGTAGCAAAATCAGATAAAACTTTTAGAATAGCAGTAGTTTCAGTTCTTTCAATTTATTTATCTTTATAGATGGTGAAATATCTTTATCTTACTTGACAATGCCTTTCATTCTCGTTTTTTAAAATTGTTTTAGCATGGTTTTATATTTAATCGTGTTTTTTTATTTGTGTTTGGTTCCGTTTCTACCAGTGGGGAATACTGCAGTAGCAACAACACTGTAATTAGTAGTGGGCAATATGACCAAAGTTATTTTAATCTTTTATTTCAGTATATTTTCAATTATTTTATCATAAAATATTAATAGCTTTAGTATTCAAAGATACACAGAATAAGATAGCCCAAAATATAGAAATGTAATGTGAAAATTGTGGTTAGACTTCATTTAACATGAATCCTGGAGCCTTAATATTAATACTTACAAGATATTTTCTGCTATAAATTTTTACAAGAACTGAATAAGAATGTTGCAATAATTTCTGTTATTTACTGTAGCCCAGATGCTTGTAAATTTGAGGAGGTAATGATATGAAAAATTAGAAGTATCATTTTGTTTTTCTTTTTTTACCAGAATGATAGGAAATTAGTTTACATTTTAATAGTTATAAAGGACAAGAAAGAGTGAGATGAGTGGACAGATTGGAGATGTATACATGTATGTAATTATCTGGTCATCTGGATTATATACATATAAAAAATATATATATACTATACAATGTCCAGCACATAGTAGGCACTCAAAAATACTTCTGTTGAATTGAGGACTTGGGAAGAAATTATTTACAAGAATTAACAGTTTGTTTTCCTAAACTGGAATTATTTTATTTTTGCTGTGGGTGATTTTCTCAATTGGTGATAAAATAATTTTCAAATGGTGACAAAAGTCAACAATTGTAATGAACATTTGAGAGTAGCCATTTATAGATACTTTTCTTGAGTAATTCTTTTATCTCTCAGCATTTGTACTAGTTGAGTAGTGCCTCTTTCGTAAGAGAAAAAAACATATGAAATAATTTTTTGCCCTTAGAAGAGACCTACCTTTTAATATAAGGATGTCCCATCAGAAAAAGGATCTTCCTGTTTTTATTATAGCTTATTATGAGAGAAACAATTCCAGGTTTATTTTTCTTTTGGGTGTACTTACTGTAGCAAGTAAAATACTTTTAAAGTTCCTTAAAGAATTGACTTACAGTTAGTCTAACATTTTTAATATGAATCACATAGGAAGTCAATATAAAAGAGAATTGCATTATTTATTAGGAACTACGGGTCCAAGAGTCCTTTGTGTTGGTGACTCACATCCCAGAAACTGGAGTTGTCTTCACTTGCCACCCTCCTGCCTCTTGGTCTACATGACCCCATTTCAGGGAAGAATGGAAGGAGGCACAGTTTCTTCTTGGCCATTTTTTTTTTACTAATATCCCTTGTTATTTTATTAAATTAGCATTTGAAGTTAATTTGAATATATTACATATACTTAAAACATACACATATAATAGATTATAATGTATAACATATACATATTTAAATGTGTATGTATTTAAATATATGTAAATTATTAAATAATACATTCATGTAATACATATAAGTTCCCATTTTATTAAGATACAATTAACATTTAATACTATGTTAGTTTTTGGGGTGCCTGGGTGGATCAGTTGGTTAAGTGTCTGTCTTCAGCTCAGGTCATGATCCCAGGGTCCTGGGATCGAGTCCCACGTCAGGCTCCCTGCTCAGTGAGGTGTTGGCTTGTCTCTCTCTCTCTCTCTCTCTCTCTCTCTCTCAGTCTGCCCCTCCCTCCTACTCTTGCATGCTTGCTCTCCTCTCTCTCAAATAAATAAATTTAATTAAATATTAGTTTTATGTGTACAATATGATGATTTGATATATGTATATATTGTGAAATGATGACCACAATAAATTTAGTTAACATCCATCACTTCACATAGCTACACATTTTTTTCCTGTAAGGAGCACTCCTGAGATATATTCTCTTAGTAACCTTCAAATATACAGTACAGTAATGTTAACTTTAGTCATCATAGTGTACTGCATCCCCAGATATCTTATAACTGAAAGTTTGTACCTTTTGACCCCTTTCAACAGTTTGGCCCACCCCTCAGTTCTATGAGTTCAGTTTGGATTTTTTTTTTTTTTTTTTTTTTTTTAGGTTCCACATATAAAGTGACATGGTATTTGTCTCTTTGTCTGACTTGTTTTACTTAGCATAATGCCCTCAAAGTCTATCCACTTTGTCACGGATTTCCATCTTTTTTTATGACTAAATATCTAAAATCACCTTTTCTTGATCTATTCATTCATCCATGGACTCATAGTTTGTGCCCCTATCTTAACTACTCTGAATAAAGCTGAATTGAACATGGGGAATGCAGATATCTTTTTGAGATGGTGATTTTGATTTTGTTTCCTTCAGATAAATTCCCAGAAGTGGAATGGCTGGATCATCTGTTAGTTCTACTTATAATTTTTTGAGGACTTTCCATTACTGTTTTTCCATTACTGTTTGCACCAATTTACTTTCCCATAAGTTAATTTTATATATTCACATTTTAAATGTAAAATGGATCCTCCTTTTATTAAATTGGAATGTTAAGCACCTTGCCAACATAAATTTCCTTCTAGAAAATAGGAAGCCAAACTGTTACCTCTTTAAAGCCTTCCTTTTAAAAAAAAAAAAAATGCTATAACATTGGGGGAGGATACGCCTGGGTGGCTCAGTTGGTTAAGTGTCTGCCTTCGGCTCACATCATAATCCTGGGGTCCTGGAACCAGTGCCACATCAGGCTTCCTACTCAGCAAGGAGTCTCCTTCTCCCTCTCCCTCTGCCCCTCCTCCTGCTCATGCTTTCTCTTTCTCTCAAACAAATAAATGAAGTCTTAAAAAAAATAGAGTTATAACATGGGATGGTTACAAGATACTAAAGGATTTT
The DNA here is from genome assembly GCF_048418805.1 of Vulpes vulpes. Classification (NCBI taxonomy): domain Eukaryota; kingdom Metazoa; phylum Chordata; class Mammalia; order Carnivora; family Canidae; genus Vulpes; species Vulpes vulpes. The sequence goes on along the minus strand of NC_132792.1, from coordinate 125,942,203 downwards.
CTTATTATGTACACAGGAACATAGACCTGCACCGGTCTTTTTAGTTATATTTTCTCCACAAACAATATTACAAGACCTGTCACATTTCAATGTCCCAATATAGCATTTTATGGTATGTGCAGTAGAATAGATGCCATGGCATGACCAGCTGTGTAAAGCAGGGGATTGCCAAAGATCTGAAGTGTTTTAAGTTTATTAAAATTACTCCACTAACATAGCTCTCGTGATACAGCTATGAACAAAACAGAAATATTCTCTTGGATGATAATTCAATTAGGTTGATTTGTAAGAGATCAAACATTCCTAGGAGGTTTTTACTTCTAGAGATATTTAAACCTAGTAGTTCCCCAGTCATTTAGTCAACTCACAGTTGAGGGGACAAGGGAGCCACAGGGGGCAGTGTTAGGAAGCCATTTTCAAATGTTTGAAGTTAGAGCAGACCCTTGATTATTTGTAGGGACAAATCCCAAAGTCTTCACCAATAATAGCAAAAGCAATTAATTCCTCCAATTAAATACAGTAAAATATAAATGACCCCTTCAACTTCTAGAATGTTTATAAATATAGGAATAAAATTATTTGTGAAGCTATTGAAATAATTCTATTACTAAAATGAAATTCACTCTATTTCATTAGAGTGAAGTGACATATCAGGAGAAGGTTATGTCTAAATTCAGTTTGAAAGGGAAATATTCTATATGGTCATAATTACTTTTGAAAATCTCATATATTGTTCATAATGAGCATAGTCTACAGGGATTTGTATGCATTAATTTTATATGCGTTTATAGTATTATAGTCCTCCCACATTGGAGACATTCATACCCTTTCTCAGAAATTCTAATTCATGTTATTTTATTTCCATTGTTGGGACAGATTGCCATTTATTCAGACAGGGATCAGATAAAAACAAATCGGCTTATGTTTGGGGGCCCATTTGTATGAAAAATACATCTGTCTCTTAGATGAAATTGCATTTAATGTGGTGGGATGCTTGTAATGTAAGAGGTATACATGGCTATGATTGACCAAAGGCTCAGTATATTCATGTCTCAATCTTCATATTCATTCCAAGATGTTCACTCACTGAGTTAAATGGTAGACAGAGTTATGTACATTTCTTCCATGTCTCTCTTGGTGTTTTGCATTGTGGCTCTACTATGTATTCCTGTTGCTGTTAACATTAACTGTAAACCATCTGATTCTGTGATCATGATGAATGAAGACAGGATAAAAAGTACCACACAGCAGGGTGATGTGAGATCTTACACATGGGGAGCCCTTGGCATCAAATTACAGAGTAGAAGAACAGGGACCTTCAAGGTAGAAAATGAAGGATTCAGTTTCCCACAGGAAGCAGGTGTGTCTCTCAAGGTGGTAGATTCTTAACATCATGATTGATAGCTGTCTTTTTTAGTGCAGCTCTCAATACTTTCCTGGTGTTGAACCAAAGTTATTCTCAGATAATTTTCAAACTTCACATCATTGGTACATCTATCAGTAACTGGTATGGTCAACAATTAGCAGATTTATGTATTTGACTATTTCATTAATTTAAGAATCTAACATTGATTTTAGCATTGTGTTCCTTAACTCTTTTTACTCACAGTGTGGGGTCTTCATTATCCCTTGTAATTTGTGATTTGCAGCTAACTCACCCAGCCATTCTTAGCCATGTTCTTGTACCTTAACAACTCTTTTGCAATGGATCATTAGAAAAGATTGTTACCTCTTTTTTTTTATGGCTTTCCAACATTGCCTCTTATTTCAAATTTTACCTCACCCAGGGCCATCTTAATGCTGCTTTATATTTCCAGCAATATTATACTTCTAACATAAGTAGACGTAAAAGGTCAAGATCTCTCTCTCTCCATGGTGTTTACAATGTGAATGTGTGAGCATATGAGTATTTGAACAATGTTAATATTTTACCCTTTTATTTATTTATTTTTTAAATATCTTACTTAGCTATTTAGTTTGAGAGAGAGAGAGAGCAGGGGCAGAGGCAGAGGCAGAGGGAAAGAGAGAGTCTCAAGCAGGCTCCACATGAGCGTGGAGCCCAACACAGGGTTTGATCTCACAACCCTGAGATCATGATTAGAGATCATCATGAGTTGGATGCTTAGCTAACTGAGCTACACAGGCACACCAATAATTTACCTTTTTATAATTTTTTTTAAGATTTTATTTATTTATTCACAAGAGACACACAGAGAGAGGCAGAGACATAGGCAGAGGGAGAAGCAGGCTCCATGCAGGGAGCCTGATGTGGGATTCGATCCTAGATCCCAGGATCATGCCCTGAGCGAAAGGCAGATGCTCAACCTCTGAGCCACTCAGGCATCCCTAATTTACCTTTTTAGAACACAGAAAGAGCATGAGAGAATTCAGGGCAAAATAAGGCACCTCCATATTTTCAAGAAAAATATTAGACTCTATGAATGACTTAATATTTTTTTATCTGTGATAGGTAGAAATTTTCACTCATGAGAATACAAAGCAAGCCATTTCTCTACTTCTCACAAGAATAAAGCATTTATTAAAGCAGTCCAAAAGAGTAGAGCTATCACCTGGGCTCTTTTTGGTAAACTGACTCCAGAGCTAAAGGGATTCTTCTTTTTGCCTTTGAATCTCCTGGCATCACAGAACAGTGGTATAAGCTTGGCTTCACCAAAATGTCTGCTGTATTGTCACAGTGTAACAGAACCCGTTTTATTTTAGATGTCTTAAATTTTTCTTTTCTTTGGTTACGTACTTCTAGAAAGACACTTCTTTTCTGCCATGGTCCCTTCTCATCTGTTTTAAACACTTATTTTGGCTGAGAGTTACTTTAGCTCCAGGGAAGTGCCTCTGAATATAAGTGATTAGTTCATACCACTTCCCTTAATGTTAAGAAAAGGCAAACAAACAAACAAACAAACAAACAAAAAACCCTTTTGTTAAAATTTTTTAAAGAACATTTGCTTAGGGGGATCCCTGGGTGGCTCAGTGGTTTGGCGCCTGCCTTGGGCCCAGGGCGTGATCCTGGAGTCCCAGGATCGATTCTCGCATTGGGCTCCCTGTGTGAAGCCTGCTTCTCCCTCTGCCTGTGTCTCTGCCTCTCTCTCTCTCTCTCTCTCTTCTCTCTTCTCTCTTCTCTCTTTCTGTGTCTCTCATGAATGAATAAATAAAACCTTTAAAAAAATAAAAGGAACATTTGCTTAGAATAAGGATGGATTTAGTAGTCACATTAGAAACAATTAGAAAACTGAAAAGTTTCATGAAAAAGTTACATACTGTATTGGGAAGGCTAAAGTAAAAGGTCAATGCCACATTGGTTCTTATGCTAGTGTGGAGTCACTGTGTTGTAAGCAATGGAAACTGTGACCTGAGGCTAAACACACCTCACTCCACTTCTTGAGATCAGCACCACTAAATTCTCAAAGAGAAATGCTTCTTCAAAGTGAATTTTGGCTGGGGCTTTGCAAATCCCAGTTGTCGTACTTGCTGGTGTGATGTTTGATCAAGGCCATCTGAGTTACACTTCTTCCAATATCTGTTTTCCATTCTGAATTGTAGGTCAAGAGGTTTTTGTTTTTGTTTTTTGTTTTTTTTTTTGGTCAAGAGGTTTTAGAAAGCATATTACATCATTTCCTCTTTGTCTTCTCTTAAGACCTAAGAGAGGGAGACCTATGTAGTTTAGTAGAAAGACTGGAGAACTTGAAATCAGACTAACCCACTTTTGGATTTTTTTTTTTTAACATCTCATTTATTCATAAGACGCAGAGAGAGAGAGACAGACAGACAGACAAACAGACAGGCAGACAGGCAGAGGGAAAAGGAGGCTCCACGTAGGGAACCCGATGTGGGACTCAACCCTGGGACTCCAGGATCATGCCCTGGGCCAAAGGCAGGCACCAAACCGCTGAGCCACCCAGGCATCCCAATACTAACCCACTTTTGAATCCCAGCTCTGCAACTATAGAATCTTGTATAAGTTGCTAAACATCTGAGCACTTCAGCTCTCCCATCTGTAAAACAGGAATAGGATGCTGATTTTGATAAGGTTGTCACAAACACAAAATGAGATTAAAAATACAGAGTGCTACCTGTAGCAATACAAAGACAATGTCTTACACGGGGTAAGCCCTCAAAAATGATGATTGCTGATCACTAATACTATTAGACCTACAATAAAAACATATTAAATCAAAGTTGTGTGCCCTCAACAATGATAACCACGAACAGAACTTCTAGAATGGTAGCAACAGCCTTCCATATCAACTACACTAAGAAGGATAACCAGTTTTGTCCATTTCTAAATGACTTTTTTACCTCCTTTAATATCCTTTTATTCATATAGGCTGGTTTTCTAAGAGTCTAGTTTGGAGAGTGAGTCTTAGAAATACATATTGCTATATTCTAGAGCAGTGTTATCCAATAGAATTTTCTGTGATGATGAAAATATTTTATACCTGCACTGTCCAGTATGGCAGATATAATCCATATTGAGCACTTAACATGTGATTAATGCAAATGAGGAACTAAACTTTTTATTTTAACTGACTTAAAAATTTTTTAAAGATTTTATTTATTTGTTCATGAGAGACAGAGAGATAGAGGCGCAGAGACACAGGCAGAGGGAGAAGCAGTCTCCATGCAGGGAGCCCGATGTGGGACTCAATCCAGGGTCTCCAGGATCAGGCCCTGGGGTGAAGGCAGTGCTAAACCACTGAGCCACCTGGGCTGCCCCTAATTGACTTAAATTTAAATAGCCAAAAATAATAATAATAATAAATAAATAAATAAATAAATAGCCACAGGTAGCTCGGGTAGCTCCAGACAAAACCTTATTAGTGATTTGGTAAAATCATCCTTAACATTTGTAAGTTAATAGAAATGTCAACCAGCACATACTAAATTTCCAGTAAGTACATTGTTTTTACCCATACAGAACTTGACAGAAACTATTATTCCTCTCCCAAGTTATGTATTGATGTGTTTTGTTTGTTAGTATCATATACAATTTTATTTTCTAAATATATTCTTTGAATTCATCCATTGGTTTTTGAGTGATAAGTTCACATTGTTAAGTCTTGTCATCTTCAAAACCACAAGTTCTTCTCACTCTGCAAGAACTTTGGGTTCTGATCTTCTTACTGTTCTGTTTTTTTTCCCCTTTTCTCCTTATTCTCTTCCTCACATATACAACGAAGTTATCCTATATTAAAAATTATTAAATGATTTTTAAGTCACATAATGTTTAGTAGCAGGGATAAATCACAACCATTGGATTAAAATCATTCATGCATGCTACTTTCTTTTCAGGTAAAGTTTCTTTTAGAATTAAGATGACATGTAATTTTTCAGATGGGTTTTATGTTCATTTTTCCAGATATTTTTTCTGAATGAGGAAATCAGGAGAAATGTATCATAGAGCTTCTCTTAGTAAGACTCTTTATTTGATTCTACTTAATTTATGTTTAAAAAGTATTTTTTATTTATCAGAAATACACAATGCTTTTCAAATTGCAAGGTTGAGAAAACAATATTATAGTTTGCAACCAAAAGTTTTTTTTAAAGAAGCGTATGGAACAAGAAGGACTAGGACATAGCTGAGCACTTCACACAAAGTAAGGATTAATACTGTCTTATTAAGTGCTAGTTCTATTCAAATGTGTGTGTGTGAGGGGCACCTGGGAAGCTCAGTGGTTGAGCGTCTGCCCTTGGCTCAGATCGTGATCCCAAGGTCCTAGGATCAAGTCCCACATCGGGCTCCCCGCAGGGAGCCTGCTTCTCCCTCTGCCTATGTCTCTGCCTCTCTCTCTCCGTGTCTCTCATGAATAAATAAATAAAATCTTTTAAAAAAATTTTAGAAGTGTGTATGTGAAATGTACATGTTTCTGAATTGTGATGTAAAATGGGTTTCTTACCATGGTCTTGTTTAAAAAGAAAAGAAAACAAATAAGATTGAAAGTCATTGTTTAACTAATGGTATGGTGTGGAGGCAGTAATGTCAGATGATCTGGGTTAAGGCTGAGATTTACTTCTATGGACAATCATTCAATGTCTTTGATCCTCAACTTTTTTTTTTGTATAAACAGGGACAACCACCCTATGTGCTTCATGCAGCTGTTTTAAAGATCAAATAAAATCCTAAGGGAATAGACAGTTTTCATACTCCATATTCCTTTAGAGTGGTTTGTCAATCATTTTCTACTGAAAAAACTCATGGCTTATGATAGCAATCATTTATGCTCATATTATGAATCTTAAGGTCAACTGAGATTTGGCTAATCTAGGCTTCATTTGACTAGGTGGCTCTGCTTCAGGTTATGGGTTGTAGGTTGTCTGGGCTGTGGCTTGGGTTTGGTTCTGCTCCACACGTATTTATTCTTCAGTCCAGGCAAAAGGGGTAGTAGCTGTCCAGGGCATGCTTTTCTAATAGAGAATCACCACAATACAAGAGCAAAGCCAAAACACATAAACATATGTATGACTTCTGCTTACCTGATAGCCGCAAAAATCCCATTGGCAAAGTGCAATCACATGGCCAAGTCCAAAGTCATTAGGAAGAGATAGTGTATTCCATTTCCAGTGGAAGGGAGATAAAAGTAAAAATTTTCTGAACAATAATGTAAACTATTACATTATCCAAAAAACTTTTTTTTTTTTTTGTTTACAGCTTCATTCTGGGTTTAAAATAACATTATTTGAAGAAAGCCTTTAGCACAAGGGATTGTCTTAAAATAAACAAGCAGAAAAAAAGGAAATTGAGGCAATATATAATGAGTAGAAGAGAACACTTAAATACTATAATGTTCTAATAGGTAAGATATTGTATCCATAAGATAAAAATAGCATGCTATGTGAAATAGTGAAAGCAAGAAATATCTCATGGAAATGAAAAATGTGGTAGAAATCTTTTCCCAAATTCTGTAGAAACTTTGCAAGATGAAGTCAAGAGAATCTTCCAGAAGTTAGAATAAAAAGATAATGAGACAATGGAAGAAAATTAGATGATAAATGCAATGGAGACAAAATCCATGTCCAGGAGCTTCAAGAGGAGGAAATATTAAAATGTATACATCAAAATATTTTAAAATAATAATAGAAGAGAAATTCCCCAAACTGAAGAGAACAAACCTCTAGATTGAAAAGACCTACTGAAAAGCCAGCACAAAGCATGAAAAAACGTTCATTCCAAGGTCCAATAGTGCAAAATTTCAAAATGGCAGGAGAAAAGAAATTATTATAAAAACTTTCAGAGACAAGCAAATCACAGACCAAGTATTAGGAATCAGAATGGCATAGGACTTTTCAATTGTAATATTGCAATCTTTAAGACAATGGAGTAGCCCCTTAAAAATGCTGAGTAAAAATTAATTTCAACATAGATTTTTATGCCTAGCCAAACTGTCAAGTGTATACATAGAAAAATGATATTTTCAGGCATACAAATACTTTTAAAATATATTATTCATATATTCTTTCTTATGAAAGTTATCTGGAAAACATACTTTAACTAAAACAGGAAGTAAACTGAAAAACAGGATAACTTAACCAGCCAGAAAGCAGGAACCTCTAATAGGATCATGTCTAAGGGTTGACCCAAGACAGAGATCAATGAGGACAGACACAGGCACCAAGAAGGATATATCTAGGAGGAAAATTTTAAAGGAACTGGAAATTTGTCTGATGTGTTTTATTGTTGGAAAAAAATATATTGCTGATGGGTAGTTGACAGATCTGTTTGAACATTGGGGGAAAAAATGTCAGTAACCTAAAACATAAGCTATTAAAAAGTAGGCAATTAATTCCAGAAATAATAAAATCTTGTATAAAAAATTAAAATAAGACTTGTCTCAGGAGTGAATAATATTTCTATAATCATTATAATGTAAATGAACTGCTGACTAATGATTTAACCAGAATTGTTAGATGGGAGGATGAGATAGGTCTATTGAGTGACTTAAATTGTTACTTCTTTACTGTAGGACATCAATGATAATGTCTAATATTACAAAATGAAGAAATAGCATTATAAGTATGTCCTATAAAATATGAAGATAAATGGGACACCTGGGTGGCTCAGTGGTTAAGTGTCTGCCTTTGGCTCAGGGTGTGATCCTCGGATCTGGGATCAAGTCCCACATCGGGCTCCTTGCATGGAGCCTGCTTCTCCCTTCATCTAGGTCTTTGTCTCTCTCTCTCTCTTTCTGTGTCTCTCATGAATAAATAAATAAATAAATAGAATCTTTTAAAAAATAAATAAAATAAAATATGAAGATAAGTATCAGAAGAGTGCATAGGGTGGGCCATTGAGGATCAGGCTTAGAGATGGGTGCAGGGTGTAGAGTATGGGCACTGCCCTTTTTTGTTATGAGCAGTTGAGTACTATTTGACTTAAATCAGGAAATTACCCTGATACGAAAATGTCATAAATAATAAAGTTATGTATGTCCATGTTTAGGAAAAAAAAAACTTACTATGGTATAGAAGACTGTAAATAAATAGTAAAAAAGTCTCTCTTTTTCCCTGTCCTGTGGTTGGTGCGCTTCTCCTAAGAAAGCCACTTTTAACAAGTTTCTACTTTTAGTTGTTCTGGTGGTTACATTCATGACTTGAAGTATATCTTTTGGTAAAGTGTAAAGCTATCTGGACTTGTCTTTGCCTAGTTAGCCAAAAGATGGCCACATCAAACTGCATTGTAGACACTGCAGGTTAATGGAGTACTTTGGGATTAATGTACAACTGGCCTCTGAGTGTTGTTGGTCTTTCATCCCAGAACCACTATATACAGCCAAGGGAGTAGTGCTGACCTAGTTGGGTGAGGCAAAGGGTTATCCTGCCAGTGGGAGCATGGCATTTCTGGCAATAGATTCCTCTTCTAACTGTTGGAGTTGGTGCCATGGCAGATTTTCCTGACTCAGGGAGTAAGTGTTGAGCCCTGGTCCAGCTGGTTAGACTATTTGTTGATTTTGATGATCTGCACCAATAAGCTCTTTTTCTGGCCCAGATAATCAGAAGCAGGCAGTAATTTTCCATCTTCTAAGAAAAATGCTTTTTGCATTTTGAAACTATAATAAAGTTTTATTCAGTTTTCATCAAAATTCTGGGGGAAATTTTATTGAACTAAATCAAGAACTGTTTAGTCCTCAATGTAGCCATATATCCTCCTGCAGTCAGTTTTTCTACTTACTGCTCTGCTGTTCTTGAAAGATCAGTAGAGAAAATAATCAGTAATAATAACACTAGCTGTGTTTTATTCAGCTCTGACTATGTGCTGGACACTCTGCTAAGTACTCAGCACCTCATTTAATCTTCCTGATAGCTTTGGGAGCTTGCCACAGCCACCAGTCTCATGTTAGGCTGAAGAATCTTTAACAGTTGAGTGACTTGTCCAAGGTAACAGGGCTGGAAGGTGTTAGAGCTGTGTCTGAAACCCTGATTTGTGTTGACTCTGGGGCCCATGTGTGTTTTGTTTTTCAAGTTTTTATTTAAATTCTAGTTAATGTGGTTTCAAGTGTAGAATTTAGTGATTCATCACTTAGGTATAACACCAGTGCTCATCATAGTAAGCAGAGTCCATGTTTTTATTTCTGTGTTTGACTGGCTTTCAGTGCGGCCTCTGACTTTTTATTACATGAGAACAAGAAAGAAAACAGCTGATTTATATTCAAAACCTAATTACCAATAGAAGGTTGTATGTCTCATTATTGTCACATAGTGCTCATAAAAATAGTCACATCTTTTCTTTTTAAGAAATTTTGGGATTTTACACATTTTTCTGTCTTTTTTTGCTATTCTCTTAGTTCGTAATTCTTTGATGTCTCCTGATATCTCTCCTTTTATTTCCATATATTCACCATGTTCCTTTTACATTTATTTGAGGTGTCTCTATTCTCACGTCTGAAATACTGCAACTCTCTTCGTGGTCTCCCTTCTGCCAGTCTCTGCCATCTTAAATTGATCATAAACATGACTCCAGTTATTTTAAAGCTGAGCTACTCTCATTTGGAATATCTGTTTAACCATTAATCTCTCTCCATTATCTATAAAAAAATACAGCTTTATTAATCTGGAAGTCAAGACCTTTCACAATGAGGTCCCACCTGTTATTCTATGAGTTAGCATGTCCTTACGTTCTTTCCCTCCTTTCTTGCCCATGCTAATAAATCCCTAATCTGACCTATTGAAACACAGATTTTCTCTACTACTCACTTGTTTCTTAAGTGCTTTGTATTTTGATAGTTTTATGTGTGTATGTGTGTGTATGTCTCATTTACCCATCTGAAATGTTAACTCCTAAGTGTAGAGATGAAAGCTTTCTGAGCCCACCATAATACTCAAGTAGTATGGTTTTTTGCATAGAGCAAGCACTGTGTACAAAATTAATGAGTGAATTTTTGAAATTTTAAAGTCAACATATAATTCCAATTCTATGTATATCTGCTTTTGTAAATTTCATAAATGTTAGGTGAATAAAACTTAATAGACTTTTATATTTTTTCATATCTTTAATTATATTAAATAATGGGATTAGAAATAAATTGGTATAACTATCAGTTTGAAATATTTTACAAAAACAGATCAGTTTCATTTAATATTCTGATCTGAAAGATATAGAAAATCTACTCTGAATGAAAGTGATAGGCTCATTATTACATAAGTTTTTAAAAATGAAACCATATTTGAGAACTTGTTATAAGTTGTTTTATTAAATTGTGGATAATGCACAGTTTTGATGGAGATAAACTGAATATAGTGTAATAAATGTCAAAAAACAAATAATTGCTTATCTTGCCTAATGTATTAAATGTACTTGGAGAGTGTTCAGCATATTGAGTAATGACAAGAGGAAATTTGAAATGTACTTGATTACTAAGTTTAAAACTCTTTATTAGACATGATTTTGTTTTCCAAAAGGAGATTGCTTTTTTTGTGAATTAAAATTACTTCTTGCTTTCTGTTGAATTTGAAAATGTTTCTACCTTTTACTTTCCCTTTTATTTGCTTTTCTGGTTTTAACAGTCTGATTATTTATCTTTTATTTTTTTAAAAAATTATATATGTTATACGATAAATATTTGTACTTTAGTGTATAAATTATTAAAAACTGTGTTCTATATAAGCTATTTTTGCTTTGGAATATTGAGTTTCAGTAAGATAAGGATAATTTTATCCTGAGACCAAGGAATAAACTATCACAAATTTTCATAGATTTTAGATATTTATATTTATTAATCTTAGAGTGCTTTTGTTACCTTTTTTAGTGCCATTTTAGTGTAAATATTATTTTAGCTCAGAAATCTCATGTACTCTAAAGCTTAAAGGGTCTCGTGCTATGTTTTTTCCTAAAGTATTTTTTTCCAAATAATGTTGAACATCATAATCATGCCTTCTCTTACAACTCACATTTTTCTAAAAGATGTATTATTTTACCCTTTAATTTGGCTTTCAAAACATCACAATGAAACCATAAATATACCTTTCAGAATAGAATCACATATTGATATAAATCACTACATGGATCTGATCGGATCTCACAAACGAAAATGTTCTATTTTAAAGTGGTGACATTTTTAAGTTCACATTGTTTTTTAAAGGGACTGAAGCTTAAGGATGAAAGTGCAGATTCTCCATTTGACCACTGTCATTTAATCATTTCATTTCTGAAATTAGACGATCCAAAAAACCTCACTAATGTGCATTTTTGGCTGTGTTAATTCCCTTTGTCATAAAATGGAAGCTAGCCTAAATTTTCTAATAATTTTTCATCACAGTAAAACTCATGACAAACCTAAAAATGAGAGCATTTTGAACTCCAGTGCATAGAGTTTACATGGGTGCTTTTTCCCTCTCCTCTCTACCTAAGGAAATCGAGAAATTGAGATTAGAAGTGAGTGAAAGCAAGCAGCACTTGGAACAGGAGCAGCAGAAGGCAGCCCGGGCCAGAGAGGAAAGCCTGAAATTGACAGAACTGCTGAGCGAATCCGAGCACCAACTGCACCTCACCAGGTACTCCCTAATCCCATTACGCGCCAGAGCACCAATTCCATTCCGCTGATTTTTGCCACCGGCTTCCAAACAGTTGTTAGAGTTCGTCTTAGTCATTCAATTCACACACAGCTTTCAGGCATATTAAGAAAAGTGGAGATGTGGTAAGCAAAACACCCAGACATGTGAATGATAAGTGTGGCAGGGAATTACTGATATATTACAAAACCTTCCATCTACAAGGCTCAAATATTTAGGTGGTTCTCTACCAATATAAGCAACACGACATATTTCTCCTACCATCACCACTACCTCTCCTGTTAATTCTGTGTCTAATAAAAATGTTGAACTGAAAGATCCGAGGGATATATTTAGGAAGAGAATCAGATGCTGTCAGTGGTGAAAGAGACAAAGTAAAAGACTTCCTGAAATGCCCGCTGAGATGGGACTAATGGGAGGTAAGGACGCTGAGACCTAAGGAGCTATGAAATTGGGAGAGGAAATTGATTGACACCGTTCATGTTCAGACCATGATTGTAACCGTGCGTTTGTGGTTTCAGATTACATGGATTCTGTCACCAAGATACTGCAATGTAATTATTAATGTCGTAGAAATTTAGGGATCATGTAGCTCAGCCCTAGGTTACAAGGAGACATTTTAGATAGCAAGCACTCTATAATTTACTCTGTGGAAAAGACACACAGACGCGCATACACACAAATGTACAAACACAGAGAAAAATTCAAATAGAGGTTGCAGATATTTTACACTCCCATATAAGTGGTTTCTTCTCACTTCGGGTTTTAGTACAGTTTTTCATATTTCAGATCAAGCGTTTGGGTTTGTTCAGTTCTGAGAGTTTTTCAGTTTTTACAGAGAACTTCATCTAAATACACATGTAAGTTTATGAGCTTTGGTTTGGTTCATAAATTAGAAAAATACTGGTCTTCTAATCATAGTAATATGTTGCATTTAAACTATGAAAGGGGACTGATCCCTTTTACATTAAATATGACAATGTAATTCTGAGCACGGTATGATAACAGATGGAGAAAAGCACCACTTGAACAGCCTGCATTTGGAGAAAAAAAATATTTTAGAGGTTGGTGAACCTCCCAAAGTTTTGGGTTAGTGTTAAGATGCCTCCAGTTCTGTTAAAAATCAAACTTTGTTAAAAACATTTTGTTATGATAATATCCCAAATGGTTTGCCAACTTCCCTTTTAAACAGTGAAAGAGGACCAGAAGAAAGAAAAAGGGAAAAAGCAAGCAAGAAAAATCATTTATACACATGTGATATATCTGGAAAAATCCCAAGAGATAAAACACTTTTATGAGAAGAAACTCCTTAATACTGTAGAATGATAACCGTTCTTTTAACACCCATTCAAAGTATTGTCTTATAGAACTAAGAACGTCATGTTAACATAGTTCCTATGGCTTATTTCATCTCAGAAGTTTCAAAATTTAGCTTTATCATGATAGTTAATAGTTTTTCTTCTGTCAGACTTCTGTTGGGAGACAACCATTTGTGTGCTCAGCACTTATTAAACCACAAAAATAGGACAGCTTTCAGAGTCTCAGTGTGGCTGAGCCTCAGAAAATAAATATTAATGCTGGTTTTGTCCCCTCTGCCATCCTGTCTCATTCAGAGAGTTAATTTCTGAAGTCAGAGTCCTACAGGGAGTTTTTCTGTGCAGTATCAATTTGTACTGTCTGACAAGACCAGTTTCTTGCAAATAGAGCATATTTAAGGTACAGCAACTGCTGAAAATGGGCTAGTGGTAACTAATTCCTTTGTTCTTGAGAAAAACGGTTTTGCTTGGTTCCATAGAAAGCTCTTTCTGTTGAGCTTTATTTACAGCAAGTCTACAAAAATTGAAAACTAGTTTTACGGAAAATAAAACTTAATTACCCATTTTCTGAGTGCAGCACTCTTTTGTAAGCATTTTACATTTAGTCTGTGTTTGTGTTTTATAAAATCCACATTCATAAATTTAAAGATGACAATTAAAAATGCAAAGAACTGCATGTATCTCTCTTTTGTACTGAAAATGTATGTTTGCTGTTGGGCTAAATATTTCTGATATATCTATATATATATATAGATATTTTTTTAAGAGTTTGCATTTCCTAGACAGTCTTTATTGATTCGGTATACTCAAGTATGTGGCTGAGATACATTATGTCTTTCTTTCCCTGTGTAGACCAGCCAAAATAAGTAAATACCACACAGGTAGCTTAGTCTTCACTTAAACATTTCGAATGACATAGTCTAAACAAAGTTTAACATCAAATATGAAAACCACGTTATAAGTAATGATGAAATAAGAATGCAGATCTTCCAGGGCAAAGAAAATTGAAAAACTGGAGTATTAATCTATAGATCATCTGTATCTGAAAGATACATCAGCTATCACTCATCTGTCTTTTCCTCTTTGTTGTCTAATTAGACTTAAAATAGAAGATAGAGGGGCTCCTGGCTGGCTCAGTTGGTAGAACATGTAACTCTTGATCTTGGGGTTGGGAATTTGAGCCCCACGTTGGGCAGAGAGGTTACTTTAAAAAATGGAAAAAACCCAACTGAAAGACCCAACTGGTAAGTTTAACAGTCATTCATTCAACAAATATTTATTGAGCACCTACTATATTTCAAGAACATTACTAGGTTCTTGGGTCGAGAGAAAAAAAAATCATCAAATTCAGTTCTTCCCCTTAGGCTGCTCACACTCTGCTACTGCAGTTACAATCAAGTATCATAATAATGCAGTAATAGAAATAAAGTTACCACAGGAGCACATAGGAAGAAGAATTGGCTCACTGTGCATTGGAGGTGAAGATGACGGGGAAAGCTTTCTGGAAGAGGAGACGTTTGAAGCTGTTTTGATTAATGAGCTCTTCAATAGCAATTCGCAAAATGGAAGAAGATGGGGTGGGTAACCTGGGTGGATGGAGCAATATATACAAAGGCATAAAGATGGGACACACTCAGGTTAGGTATTTGGCAGGGGGTAAGCCTGGAAAGGCAAACAGGGACCAGAGGCAGGGCCTTGTGGTCCATATTCTGGAGTTTTGGCCATTCTGACAGTAATGGGTTACTCTTGATATATTTTAAGCAAGGCTGTTGACATGATCACTTGTTTGGGTCGATGTTCTGACTCAGCAGTGTGGAGAGTAAGTTTGGAGAGCTGATGTAAGAAATAGGAAGACCCGTTAGGGCAGAGTCAGCAACTACAGTCTATAAATATGGCTTGTTGTCTTTTTTTGTCCATGAGCTAAAAATGGTTTTTATATTTTTAAATAGCTGGGGAAGAAAAACACAAAAGAAAAATAATGTTTTGTGACACATAAAAATTATATACCCATAAATAAAGTTTTATAGGACACAGCCATGATTATCCTTTATGCATTATGTATTGGGACTATCATGGCAGAATTGAGTATGGTCCTCAAAGCCTTAAAATATCATCTGGCCCTTTACAGAAACAATTTATCAACCCTTCAGTTAGGAGGCTATGTAATTCAAGTAAGAAAGCAAGAGAGCTTGAACTTTAAGGTGTTCAAATATGGATTTAAGGAAGGTAAATGTAGGGTAATTGAAGACAGATTGCCTGAGAAAGAGATCATTGACTGAGGGACCCCGATCAGAGTATAAGCCCCAGTCCAGGAGCTAGTCATGAAGTCCTGGGCATGGCTTTGCCATTAAAATGGAACGGAAATATCATCTTTAAGAGGCATTTAGAGTAGCAAATGAGAGAGGCCAGAATTAAAGGTGATTCCAGACTTTCTAGCCTGTGTTAACTGAATGAGCCATTAATTCCATTAGGGGACTTAAAAGGAATAACAGAGGAAAATAATACACTGTATTTTGGGAATCAGGTGGAGATGTGCAGAGTAGGCCCAGTGTGAGGAGAAAGGTCAAGGCGTGAGGCACTTTACTAGATGCTTTTACGTAAAGCTACTGGTAGTAGCCATAGTAGCCAAGGAAATAGGTGAAAACATAAGAGGGTCATGCTCTTAGAATACGAGAGTGGAGCACCACCAGCCAAGGAGACTAAAGGGATCATCAGTCCTAAGAAAAGAATACAGAATGATGTAACAGTCACCTGCTTTTCTTAGGGGAGTCCCCGGGCCTCTGAGCATTGAGGAAGCCGAGTTTTAGAATCTTCTCCTGGGCATTCTCCATCTTTGCAACTTTTGACACATAGCTTAATTCTTTGAACCTGCTTGCTTACCTATAAAATGAGGCTATAACCTGATATCTAAGTTTCCATCTAGCTCTAATCATCAGTGATCCTAATGGTGACTGAAGACCCCCCATGACGAAGTGCCCATTTCCCAGTGTTAGGCATTTAATTTGCTTGAAATATTCTTTGTTTAGGATGTTTCCTTAGGGAGCTTCTTGGTGGTTCAGCTGGTTCAGCATCTGTCTCTTGATTTTGGCTTAGGTCATGATCTCAGGGTCCTGAGATTAAGTCCCACATCAGGCTCCATGTTCAGCTGGGAGTCTGCTTGAGATTCTCTTTCCTTCCTCTGCCTTTCCCCTACCCACCCCCTCTAAAATAAATAAATAATTTTTCTTTTTTAAAGGTGTTTTCTTAGTTTGAACTTCAGAGAGATTTTCTGGAGGTATCCTTCAGAGACCTACCATTTACATTCATCATAACTTAGGCTCTGCTAACCTCTCACAAGGGTCATGGACCCTTCTGGTCTTTCTCACCAGGCACTGCCAATTGAATATTCATAAGCACTGTCTTGACTCTGTCACCTGCTCCTGAAACCTTCCCTGGTGTTACACTATTACAGGAGGTTTAGACCACTCATGGGTAACGTTCCAGGACAGGGTCCCAGCCTTCCAGTTTTATCATCATTCTCATGGGCTCATGTCACAAGCCAAATTGCACTTTGGAGCTTTTCTCCCCTTTTGCTATTCCCTACACCTAGTATACCCCTTTGACCTTCTCTAGCCCTATTGTAATCTTACCTTCTTTTCAGGTCTCTCTGAAATCCTGATTTTTCCACTGTAGCCCTCCCAGATGGCCCCACTACCAGAGGAGTGTGTCTCCCTTTGAATCCTCCTTTCCACTCAGAGCTGAAGGCTTAATATCCTGAGTGAATTACTCAAAACAGGGACAATGAAAATCTGAAAAAAATGAGTTAATACTCTGAAGGGTTTTATGTACTTGCTTTTCTTACGTTCTGGAATGTGTTATTCTTCAAATGAGGGATGAGAGGTCTTATTAATGTTCTATTTTTCAGAGCATCTGGCTCAGCCCTTTGCAAAGAATTAGAGCTCAGTAAGTCATTATAGGGATGGCCAATGTACTACAAGTTTATGACTGTTCTTTCAAAGCCCAGTATTAATTAACAAATATATACATATATATGTATATATATATTCTCAAATATATCAGAGTAAAAAGTGTAAGATGGAGAAAAGATAGAAATAGCTTTTTTCATTTTTAACTTTGTATGCATATACATATTTAAGTATAGCAGAATCAAATGATAGTCATTCTAACAATTCAAGTAGAGTTGGTAAAATATACCATACTCTCACTTAAATATGCTTGCATAAAAACCACACACACACATGCACACACATGCACATGCACACACAGTTCCAAGTTAGCATTCTCAATAATTAAAAGGTGATGCCTCTGATAGAAACTTACAGGGTGGTAGGGAAGAAAAGAAAATACACAAAAAGCTGGTAAGATAAATGAAAAGATCCAGAAGGGAGATTCCAGATGAAGTATTACAGGAGCAGAGAGACAGGTAGCCTCTTATTTACAACCTGTCTTCTAAATACCTAAAAGCATCAGTCTCTGAGATTAAGAATGTATCCATCTTAAGATCCGCCTGGTTACCATGCTCATGCAGTACCTCTTTAAAAAAATAAGAACAGAAGTAATGGCTCAGGGCTGTGGCTGTCACTTACGAATCCCTTCTGTGTTCCAAGACTTGAGCTCATTGCTTTTCATTTAGTGTCCCCCACCCCACCCAGAGCTCAAGAGGGTACAGGTTGTTACCTTCCCTGTCTTACAGCTGAGCTAACCAAGGTACAGAGAAGTAAAATGATCCTCTAAGGTCATTTACACAGCTGCCATCTTATAGAAGCAGGTTTTCAACCCCAGCAGCTCGCCTACCAGGCCTATACCATTATCTATCACTCTGGAACTCTGTGTAAATTCCAAGGAAAATGATTAAGACAGTTGTTCCTGAAAGTACAGTTGGAGAAATCAGTAGCATAAATTTATAATTGAAATAAGTGTTAGCTGCCGCCTCATACACTGATATAAATACGTGTCAGTGTGTTTTAGTCCTGGTTTGGGCTTTTCCTAAGAAACTGTGTTGGAGTCAGTTGCCTTAGTCACGTTTTAACATACTACTATCTTACCTTCTTCACTTCATTTTCACTCAAGATGAAAGAGAGGTCTTTCCGACAAAGTGGAAATTCCTTCACATATTTGTTTCTGACATGTCCAAACATTTTTAAAGAGCTACCGGTTTTGACCCCTCTCGTGAGATTACCACTTACATCAATGGGGATAGATTACTTCATGATACAATATATTGGAACAACATATAAACATTTCAAAATGTTTATATGATTGTTGTTGACTACTTATGGAGGCAAACACTCTTCTCCATACCTGCTGTATCTGTATTGAAACATATTCTTACATCCTTTCCTCAGGTCTGAGGAGGTAGAATTACCGCAGGAAGCCTTCTGTTTACTTTAGAGAGAATTTAGAACTTGAGTGGCTCTCAGTGCAAAACAGAAGGGAGACCAACCTGCCATTAAACCTGCAGGTTCCAGCTTACTTCAGCTGAGTTGCCTTTCAAATGTTTATTTTTTCTCTTCCAGAAACTATGTTTTCAGTGATAGGTACTTCAAAGAATCAGCAGGAATCTCAACAAGGCCCAGAGAGTGGATTCTCTGCTCTTCCCTATGGTTGCAATCCACATGGTGGGAAGGTCTAACCTTTGACCTAGAGAGATAATAACCTGAACTGTAGTATTTGTATCTTTCTGAAAGTGAGAAAGGGGGGCACCTAGGTGGGTCAGTCGTTGAAGCATCTGCCTTTGGATCAGGTCATGATGGGATCAAGCCCCACCTTGGGCTCCCCGCTCAGCAGGGAGCCTGCTTCTCCCTCTCCTCCCTGCTCCTGCTATCTCTGTCACTGTCTTCCTCTCTCTCTCAAATAAATAAATAAAATCTTTTTTTAAAAAAAGTGAGAAAGGGTATAACAGAGAGGTCACTGTGTTATCCTGTTATGATGGGTGATTTACTTGGAGAGAGGTGATGAAGTCTTTCTTTGTGCAGCATTGCAGAGTGTTTAGCCTCTGGTACTAAGGACTATAAATGCTTTCTTGAATGTAGTTGTTACCAGTAGGAGTCAGGACTCTGGTTGAGGTAACAGAAACCCAGAACAGAGGAACTGATTAGCCTGATAACCAGACCATGTAAAATCCAGACACAGCTGGCCTCAGGCTCTCCTGGAGCAGGGACATGGGGCCGCACCAGGATGCTGTCCTTTTCTGCTGATCCCAGGCTTGACTTTTGTCTGAATGTTGGCTCATTCCTTCAGGTTCTTCCGTACCATGGAGTCACATCCCTCAGTCTGAAATGAAGGTAAAGTCACGATGCCCGTGACTTCAGACTGTAAGAATATGACTCCCTGGCTCCCCTACTTCTGATCACACAGCCACCCCTTGGGTACACACAGTCCTATGCACTGGAGTAAAGGATGAGAGTTACACTGAGCAAAAGAAAGTGCTTTTATTAGGGGAAAAGGGGCCAGGGACTCCTGGGATAATAAACAACAGGCATCCCTTCTCGTCTTTAAAAATATAATCTCGGGATCCCTGGGTGGCGCAGTGGTTTGGCGCCTGCCTTTGGCCCGGGGCGCGATCCTGGAGACCCGGGATCGAGTCCCACATCAGGCTCCCAGTGCATGGAGCCTGCTTCTCCCTCTGCCTGTGTCTCTGCCTCTCTCTCTTTCTCTCTGTGTGTGTGACTATCATAAATAAATAAAGAAAAAAATATTTTAAAAAAATAATAAAAAAAAATAAAAATATAATCTCTGATTTTTTTCCCTTGACTAGGAACAAAGTGCAAGGGGGGGCGGGAAGAAGAGTACATTTCTGTTCATGTTGGATTGTGAGTGATATTCTCCATTGTCATAATGCTGTAAGGCCAAGGAGGCAGGGTTATTTCTTCACAGGGTGACTTTGTGGTTCTCTTTAGAGAACTCTTAGAATGCAAAAAGAGAGATGTGCAAAAGATGCATTAATGAGCCCCTAGCACTAGCCAAACACCATGCCTGATTCCCAGCAGCAGTGTGATGTGAAATGTGGCCTGTGATGGACTATAAATGATAAGTCTACCATAAATACAAAGATTGAGTGCTTAGAAACTTTTATTTTAAAATGCCATAATATCCAACCAAGTGCATGATCAGTGGACTTTTTCCTTTTTTTTTTCTGTGTCTTTTAATATTTAAAAAAAATTCTTGTAACTCATTTTGTTCCTATTTTATAAACTCATGCTTTTCAAAAAAATTTTTGAGAAAATAAACTTTTACACAAGAAGTTTGAACTCCCTGCCTTCTCAGTCCTTACAGCAAGCCCAGGGAAGCTGAGGCTTGAAATCATGCAACTGGGAAGGAGGTAAGGCGCCAAGCTGAAGAAGCAGGCTTTGAACCAGGTCTGTCAGAGTCCAGAGCCTCTGCTCTTGAGCTCCTGTTCACAGATAGATGCAAAAATGCATTTCAAAGCTAAGTAGAAATACTCTTTTGATTGCAGAATCTCAGTTCATAGTCCAGGAAACAGGTCTCTTGAACCACGTTTGACATCAGGCTACGTCTAGCAAATTCTCTATAAGCATTGCACAACTTTGCCTCTGCTCTTTATTAGTAGGGGCAAATTAAGAAGAAACTGCACTTATTTTCAGATGACAGTTGGCTTAGGTCAAAGAACCAAACTTCCAATCTCTCTTCATTTGGAAAGGGGAGTACAGCATTGACATGTAATTTTGCTATTCCTTGGTGAACTTTTTTTTTTTCCCTCCTGAGTTTTATTGAAGAATTTTTAGCTTCAAGTTTCCATTTAAAAGTTAAGCTTATTTTTTTCTTGTACTCCTTTCATGAATAAATTAAGCAGAGAACGTGTCAAAAATACTTTTAAATGGATATATGTGCAACCAACATCTTCAAGTCTTGAAATAGATGGCCTTGGTACTGTTTTAAATTGCGTCCTCTTTTCTTTCCCCCACCCGGTACCCGAGAGAACGGGCTGTCAGAGAGCCAGGAAGGCAAAGGCGTTTCATTTTGCTCTGGTGGACACCGGGTTGCCTGAGTGCCCTTGCCTCCACCTGTTTGATGGGCTAAGAACCCTGGTCTCGGTGCAGCCCCGGGCGAGAAAGGTCAGAGTCGAGGCTGCCAGAGCATGTGTCTCTGCGGGTGGGCTCTGCCTAACTTTCCCTGGCTCGCTTCTCTCTCGGTTCTGTGAAGCTCAAATGTGTGCGCAATGAAAATCGACACCGGGGATGTCTCTTCTCCCCTGCCACACAGGCCCACAGCCTGGAGCATGGTGGTGGTGGCAGCCAACTCATTTTCTGAAGAAGCCCAGAGGAAACCGAGAAAGGATTGCCCACAGCATTTGCCCGACTCAACAACAATGAACATCAAGTTCAATGCAAATAGAAGGAGAAAAAAAGCAAAAACATAGAACTGTTGTTTTGGTAGCTCTAAGTAAGAATATTTTTTATAAAAGGAAGCTCTGATCTCCAATATTAATTTAAGGTAAATTTAAAAAAAACTTGATGTTTAATTTCTTTTTAAACACCTCTCCCTAATTGGAAGTGTTGGCTAGACCGATTATTGGGTATGACTCACTTGTTATTTGATGTTTCCCTGATACCCACAAGGAGATTATACAGTGATTCATTGATGTGAAATGTTGGAATCAAAGCTCATTTTTAGGGTCCCAGGAAATAAAGAGGTTTGGGGGAATATCCAGTTTCCTCAGGGTCCACCCCAGGGCCATCCATGTCCCACCAGGGACTAGGGTCCAATGCAACTAAACACATTTTTAATAAAGCTACTCCTCTGTTAGATTGGCTTAGCAGACAGTACAATTACCTGAATTCAGGAACTCAGAGTGGGCACCAAATGGGTCAGGAAACATTTGGAAACAGCCTGTGACACTGACGTCCAGCTGAGGGAAAAACTGCTCCACCTTGGCTCTGCATGACCTCTCCACAGCAGGCACTGGTCACCTGAGGGAGAGCTGAGCATCTCCTGCCCTGGCCAAGGTGGTTGGGGGGAGAGCCAAGCAGAGTATGAAGGGATCCCTTTATCAAAAGAATCCACCCTATGTTGAGAGTACAGTTATTCTAATTATTCTAATGTAGCTATAGCAACAAAAGAAGTATATAAAATAGAGTGAGAAGTCACTATTGGAATATATGCAAGGGGTAAGGGGAAGAGGGAGTTCAAGATGAGGCATTAAAAGTGGGTTTTAGCAGGTACGAGGGTTGCTGGTTTTCCAGTAGCTGATCTGAAGTGTGGTTCACCAGGCTGGGCATAGCTTGCTTTTGACACCAGTCCTGGTTCTCTTTCTGAGGACCTTCTGTCACCTTGGGAAAAGTCTCCTACTGCATTTTATTTCCTGCAGATCTTAACTGTAATTTTATGAAGATATATGTGAATATGAAAATCACAAAACTCATTCAGGGTTCTGTAAATCTGAGGGGTTCCTCATCTGTTCAGGGATGATGCTACTAATGAGAATTTGTGTAAAATATATTAATTAGCAGTCACAGTGCATTGCTCAATCTAGAAAACTTTAGGGCAATTGCAGCAAGATCAGATTACTCAATTTTTTTTTTGGCAAGGTGGTGATGGTGACAAGTCAGGGACATGAAGAGAATATATCGTTAAATATATGACTTCCCACTTTCTAACTCTTAGATGGCCCTCTTTGTCTTCGGAGGAAAACCACCTTGGTACTCCTGATATTAGCAGTTCGTCAAGCGAGAAATAATGGGAGTAGCTCTGCAACCTTGGGGCTCTTTAAGCTCTGCCTTGCTGCACTAATGGCAGTTCTGGATTCTTCCCCTATTTCTGAAATAAGGCGTTTATTCAGGATCAGTCACTATTGAATTAGTCGACAATGTTCGGTGAGGAAAGATGATAATTACATTTAGGACTTAGATAAAATCCATCCCCGGTGAAAAGAGAGCCCATGTCAGAAATGTAAGAGGAGCCCAAATTCAGGTCCCGCGCTCAGATTGATTTGCACAAAGGCTTGTCTGTCTGTTAAAAGTGGAAGAAAGAAGGACAGCATGAGACAACTCATGTAACTAATCAACTTTTGAGATGCTGTTTCATATGTTTGCTTTTCATTAAATTCAGGAATGGTTGCGACTTTGTTGTTGTGATTCAGTCAACATTTATTCCTATCTGTTTTTCATATACAAAGGCTTGGGGATGCCAGAAAATAAACTGTTAACGGAGAATTAACTTCTTTGGCATGCTTTCATACTTATCTTCCAAATTAAAGAAAATGAAATGGGCAGAAACAGAGTGTAGATTACCTCCTTTTTGTCAAAAATGGTGGGAATTTGAAAATTAATAATAAAAAAGGGAACAGATGCAGTAACATGCCAGAGGGAGATTAATGTGGAGAGTAAAATCTGTGAGCAACAAAACTGAAGCAAACTGAATCAGTGGGAGGTGGTTGTACAATCAAAATCAGGATAAAAGAGAAATTACAAACAACCCTGCACTTGTCAAAGTAGTAGTAATGAAATCCTGACTCTGCCAGCAGTGAGAACCTGTGTTAGCACTTTGGGGTAAGGATGGTAGCCGGGTGCCAGGTAGGAGGGCAGTGTTAGGTTGCTGGGCAGCAGCCATCTTGCGTAGAACAGATGGCATCGAAAGCTGGCAGGGGAGGGGCTCCTTAGCAGAACTAATCAGACAGTAACAGATAGGGCAGCTGGGAAGACTGACCACAGAGAGGGAGTCTGCGGGGTAGCCGAGTGCCATGATGTTTGCAGTGGTGTGCCCATTGGTCTGAGATAAGACCTTGCAATGTCTTTCCCATCCACGGAAGAACGGAAACTTTTGTTTCAAAAGAAAAATTGAGTTGAATTTGTAGCACGGTTGGGGGTGGGGGCGGGCATCAGGGTAGAGAGCGAGGAAGGAAGAATTGTCCATCTCGAAAGTCGGGGCATGCATTTTCATCCCTGGCTCCCACAGAACTTTGGTTTTTGCTGTTTGTGTGGTTCTGCCGTCCTCATGTGTATGATGTGGCACAGGGAAGGATCGCTTTATGTATTTTATGCATCAGAGAGTTTCTGATATTGAGGCTATGGTTAAAATTAGAAGAGACTTTTTGATATGATTTCTACCACATATGTCTTTAACAAATGAAAGCCCAGACCAACAGATGATATGTGCATTTATGCCTAATAATTTCTCATAACCTAATTGGAGCCATGTTGATCCAGAGCCACTTGACCTTCTTTTCTCTACCGTAAAACTGCGATTGAACATCAGAATGCTAAGCCTAATTCAGAACTCAACCTTAAAACAAAAATAAGAGCAAGTCATTCTGAAAGAAATGAAAGAGAAAATGACCTATTAAATTTAATAACTCATTAAGGAATCGTGTTTTTTAAATATAGAGTTGGGACATTGATGCTAAAACTATTATTTTAACAAAGAAATCCAGATCTCCTACATCTGTTTTTGAACTAGTATATTTCTCTCTCTCTCTCTTTTTTTTGCAGAAGCTTTGTAGCTTGGCTCAATTTATTCATTTTGGAGGGGGAGGGGGAAACATTACCAGGATTTGAAATAGGTGGTATAACATAGCCATATGCTATTTATGCAGCAGTTTCTGCAATAAATCTAATTTGGTGCTGTCAAAAAATTAGACTTATTTGATATAACAGCACATTAGTAAATGATTGTGGCAGATTTAAAGTTGTCATTTAGTTTCTCCTTACTCTTAACAGAATCTCACAAATTTGTCTTCTCCCCCTTGCTCAACTCTGTGAAAATGTCTCAGTTCTTTGTCCTGAAGTCCTGCAAATATTTTCACATCTGAAACAAGGTCTTGCCTTGAGGTAACTGAGGAAGGGGGTGGAAGAAGGAGTACCCTCTGTTGTTAAAAGGCTGCAGGGATAGATAGGCAGAAAAATACATACACCAGGGAAAAATCGTTGTATTCTCATCGTTTTAAATTCTTGGAAAAGCAAAACTGCTAGTCTCATTCAGAATGTCGATAAATGAGGCCGGTCAGTTCTCTATTAAGGAGCTGAAATATTTTTACCTTCCAGCCTACGTACATATGCTGCTTCAGAAAAACTGGTATGAACGAATGTGAGTGACATCAGCTCTTCCTCCTCACCTAGCAGGGCCCTTGGAAATGGTTTCCCTGTTCTCTAGTTCAACCTGGCAACATTGCTTCAATGCCACCTTATTTTATTTTATTTTATTTTTATTTATCTTTATTCTTCTGTGAAATTTGTCTTTCAGGTGCTGGTATCAAAGTATCTAAAACTTTTTCCTAGTTTTTCTGCTTAAAAGATAAAACAAGCACCTTACACCTGAGGCAGATAACTGTAACAGTATTCTCTGAATTCCTTAAATCGGTCCATTTGGAAGAGTAATCGTGATATTATTTCCCTTTTCTTTTTCTTACGTATTTATGGAGGGGAAGAGTAGATGTGTGTGCACACCCCATGCATCCGTGTGTGAGTGTAAGTGCTGTTCAACTGAGCGGTTTTTCATTTGTTTATGTTCTTGTCATATACATTTTCTAAAACAAGCCTACTAGTGGGTTTCTGAAATGCAATTTGCTAAGAATGGAGCGTTCCTTCACGGTGATTTAAGCAGCCCCTGTGAAACTAGCATTTTGCTAATACTTCTTTCTTTTATATAGCAAATCAGACCACGGAAGTGATCAGATTACCAGTACCCTTTCTATGCTATTCAGAAGCAGGGATCCAGGTAACCAAGCTACCGTCAGGCACAGATTACACTAAAGGGGATAAAATACCGAGAAAAATACTAAACAAACTTGCTGGGTAAATTAGATACTACTTCTGAAATTTTCTCCACATGAATAGAAATTATTTAGAAGTCATGTTTTGGGAAGCTGGAAGAGGAAGCACCTCTTAGAATTCATATTTTGTGTTCAAAAGCCACACCTTCAATTACATTATATGTGTTTCATAAGAATGATTTATAGGACATAGGGAATTTTGGAGATTAGGAATAGAGTTGAAATTCAAGCTAAAAAAGAATGTCTCTGCACTTGGATTTGAAGCTGTCTTTGTCGGGTTTTGTTTTTGCTTTTATATTTAGCATCACAATAATTTTCTCTAACACATCTGAAGAATTGTTCTGGAAAAGTCTTTTTTTTTTTTTTTTGTAAATTATAAATATTTAATCAACCAAACCCTTAAGATTCAAATTTTAGATTGCAGGTTTTTAAGCTGCTTTTATTAATAAAACCTGCCTGCAATTTTATGTCAATGAGAAAAGCTTTCATTTTTGCCTTTTCTACAAAGGATTTAGAAAATTTTCCTGGCTCAATTAATTGTGCTTATTAATAAAAACATATGCAATAGGATCAAATCTTGGGGTAATTCCTCCAAATATAAAAGCAGCATTATGAATGAAGTACCACTTAGGTTTACATTTAGCTTCACATTTCTAACAGTGCTTTGGTTAAAATTCGTGTCATCTCTTTTCTCCTAGAAAAGTGATCTCCCTTTTTCTTAAAAGAAAACTGAACTGAGTCATTGGTTTACCTTTTTCTTAGAGAATATAGTTGTCTGAAATACTGGGAAATAATTCAACATAAAGTGATTTCATGTCCGATTTCTGAAGGGAGGGTAAATACTTGATAGCAGTGGATGACACAGAATAAATTCACTTGAGAGTATAATTTTTACCTAATTTTTATGAGTTAATTTTTTTTCACAGAACTGTCCTATTGGTACAATTTCTATTTCTTTAGCTAGATGATGATGTGCTTGTTGGGCAACATATATTTGAATATTATTGAAGCAGAATTGTTTATTTTTTTAAATGATGGAATTTAAAATATACTCAATTTGTATATTATGGGTTCAGTCTTTCAAAGCAGTAATGGAGCTGTGTGTTAATATATAGCTTATAATTGAAATGGTACATATTTGTACATTTTAAGCATTTCAGTGTAAAATTTCTTAATTGGAATACTCTTTCCCTTGGCTAATTCATTAGTGAAAATATTTATTCCTCAAGTTAATGCTGTATAGTATGAAGCAATTTTTACATAGTGTAAACTTGTTTATGATATTTTGATTTCACTTTAAAACTTTTATTTTGCTTCTTATACATATAGTTCATACTTGATATAATAAGAAGTGCAGACACACATGAAGGAAATACATATCAGCTGTCTGGTTTTACAAATGATCATGAAAATACCATGTCTTACTACTTTTGACTCCAAATTATTGTCTTCCCGAACCCAAAAGTAATTTTCACAAGTACATTACACAACAGAACTTCATCTTCTGCTGGTTAGCAGTAGAGGATTTAAATCCATGCCGACAGTTCATTTGACAATGACCTTGAGGGGCTTTGCTTCTTGAAGAAGAAAGCAGAAGCTTGCGGTAAACAAAGTTCACTTCTGACAGATGGATTGAATGACAGAAAGGTTGCGAGTGCCAGAATAGCCCTGGCAGAGGAGGAAATGTTCAGTGGAATCCAACAGGAGAGGAGGTGTGAACAGGTGCAGGGTTGCTGACGGAAGGGGAACCAGATGGAAGGAGCCAGAGCCAGTTTATTTAAAGGAAAAGGCAGAAAACATTGAAAGGCTGTGCGATCAGTGGCTAAAAGTGTTCATAGAGGAAGGTAAAAATTCACAAAGCAAAACTGCACAGTGGGGTAGCTAACACTTAGCATAATGGTAGTAATTTGTGAGTTTAGTTTGGAAGTTGCAATTGAAATACATTCATCTTGGCTCTTGACACCATCAAGGATAGATATTTGAAAGTTGTTTATTTTTTTTAAGTTTCTAAGCTTTTTTTAATCCATCCATTAATTTAATTTTTTCCAGCCAGAAGCTCCGTTGTGATAATACTAAAATTGTGTCATCAGCTAGGAAAAGAAAAAAAAATTTAAGTGAAGGTTAACATTCCATTCAAATTTATCTTGTGATGCCTCAGTTTTGTTCACATATGGGAAGCAAATGCACGCACTGTTGGGTGACATCTGTAATATCTAAGAAATTTGCAATGTTGGAATGGATGCTGTTGGTTGCTTTTGTTGTTTTGAGTCTCTGTTCATTTCGTGAAGTCCAGTTTGATAGCTCCAGTAAGATTAATGCTCCCTAAAATGTGTATCTGCCTGCCAGATCTGCAGGTTAATTTCTGTTGCTGAGGTGTCCTGGTTGTCATTGACTTTCCATGACCTGTCTTTAAGGAGACACCTGCAAACTCAAGAGGCATTTACAATAGGAACAGTGTATACAGTAGGGCAAGGCAGGGAGGACTTTCTTATTTTCTTAGACTTATTAAAATTAAACTTTCTGCAAACCAAAGACATCCTTGGTAATCATCTGCCTGGTCACATCACACATGCCATTTATGTGGACCCTCGTCTACCACTGTTGTCCTTGAAATTTTCCTACGTTACATTACTGATAAAGAGCTGCCAATTGAGGAGGAGCTGCTAGGAAGCAATCCCCAAGAAAAATGATGAAAATGCACAATTATTTTGAGGTGTTAAAGATCTAGTAATTTATCCACAAGAGTTGCTGCACACTTTTCACAAAGATTAAATACCCAGGATATACTCAGCAAGCACTGTGTTCACATTCCCCATCTCAGAGCAGCCTGGATCGGATAGTTTACCATTGGATTCGGGCGGATATTCGGAACATTCTGATTTTAGAGATCACATCTACGATCCCTGGCATGTTTTTGTCAGTGAAAAGAGAGAATTGCAATTTGATTAGCAGTTATAGAAGACGTTGATTCATGCCTGTGTTGTTCTTGGAGAGCCGAGCTCTTGGTCATTTTTTTTTTTTAAGACTGGGTGAGGCTATACACAACTGTATATTTGAAGGAAAACGAGTAAATGATTTGTTCCAAAAGAAGGAATTTGATCATCTGTATTTACAATCAGGTCCAAAATGTGCCTCTTTCTCCTCACTTGTTAAGAAGTTTTCATTTAATATATATTCTTATTAACCTAAAATTTTACATAAAGTTGGTTGGAGCTTACTTGCTCTAATTGTAATGTACTGAGTTTGCCACCTCTTCCATCATAGTTCCTGAGTACCTTTATAAAATCCTTCTAAAAACAATAATGAGCCTTTTAATAATAATATAAAAAACTAGCATGGTGCTGCCATATAAAATAATACCATAAAACTCACCTGAATTACGGGATGCAAATTGAAAGGTTGTAAAAAGAAACCACAACAATTAGTCATCATTTGGTGCCTCACAAATTAAGCTGCAAGCTCTTTATAGGTGGAACTAATAACTTCCCAGAAATATGTAAACTTAGCTATATTCAGCATAATGTCTTATGTCCTAGGGGTTTTGAAATTTTTTTGAATGAAGGGATAATGGGTTGACATAAACAGGCGTTCATTCAACATTAGCTATACTAGGTGCTGAAGATGTTTTAAATGAAGAGAGCATGATCCCTCTCCACAGGTAACTTACAACCTAGTGGATAAGGTGTACATAATAACTACCTATGTGTGTGTGTGTGCGTGCGTGCGTGCATGCGTGCGTGTGTGTTTGTGTTAAATCTGGAACAGTATTAAATATAGTAAAACATAAAACAGTATATTTATAAATGTTCTTTATCATTGTGAGTGAATGAATTAGTGGAACAAGCCTCGTCCGTCTAGCCCTCGTTATATGTGAGGACTGAGGTGAGGGAGGTTAAGTGACTTGCCCAAGGTCAGCAGTTCTTCAGTGGACACTGAAAAGTACAATCTCCATTTCCTTACTCTTAGTCTAGTGCTCTTCCTGGTACTCTGCATTATATAACCCTGATATTCAGTGATAATATGACTTGTCTGAATAAGCCTATTAAAAATCTTTCTGTCAGAGTCCTGCACAACCTGTTGCTGAAAGGAAAAGCAGCTTTCTTTTTGGTCTTTTCCACATGGTTACAAGTTCTTGAAACAAACAAAACACTGTAACTTGAGCAGCTGGGTGGCTCAGCGGTTTAGCGCCACCTTCGGCCCAGGGCATGATCCCGGAGACCGGGATCGAGTCCTGCGTCCAGCCTGCTTTACCCTCTGATTGTGAAGGGATAATGGGTTGATTGTGTGTGTGTGAAAAAGCAGTCCCAGCCTGCTTTTCCCTCTGCCTGTGTCTCTGCCTCTCTTCCCCTCTCTGTGTGTCTCTCATAATAAATAAATGAAATTAAAAACAAAAACGCTGTAACTTAAAAGCACCAATTACTACTTCTTGGAACACTGTTCCTGGGGGCAATGGTCAAGATAGCTCCCCTGACACCCTACTTACTCTCTGATAAGCTCGTTACTCACATTAACTCACTTAGTCTCCACCTGACCCTTTTGGATAGATTCATTCAACATTAGCTATACTAGGTGCTGAAGATGTTTTAAATGAAGAGAGCATGATCCGTGAGCCCATTTTACAGATAAGAAAACTGAGGTGCATGGGGTCACAGCACTGGCAATGAGGTAGAGTCGGGATTCAAGCCTCAGCAATTAGGCTCCAGTATATGTTTATTTATTACACTTAGTATATTGCCTCTGATGGTGGGTGTTCTGAGAAAATTGATTATGTGATCAATTCCTTTTGGAAAGTTGAATTGAATAGGGCTTTTGCCAGTAGGGCTTCTCAGAGCCTTGGAAATGCTAACTAGTGCACATTGTGACTCTCTTGCAAAGGGATTTAGTTTTCAGCATTTTCCAAATCTATATTACTTATGGAAACTCTTTTATTAAATCTCTACATGTCTCCCAGGAATCAGGTTTTTAGGAATACGCTTGGGGAAGAATTAATCGAAATTAATATGTGGTAGGATAACTGAATTTTCACGTGGCAAGTTTTTATTTTCTTATCAGTACTTCTGGAACTTCTCTCCCCAGCCCTGCTCCGTGCTGCACTTCGATTCATGCAGAGAGTAGGTGGGTGGCACCTTTCAATTTAAGTGGAGTCTGTCCTCTAAAGTGGGGTGAGCATGGGGGAGCATCTCTGGCCATTACTTGAATAGTTAGCTGTGCCAGTGTCACATTACAATGGGGTCCTCCAGATCCACCATTTCAACTTGGCCCTTTATATGATAATAGTTCTTGAAAATAAATTTAGCAAATAACTAGATGCCAGTCAGTTGATCAGATTTAGGTATCTCTCTCAAAGCTTGACCCTTAGAATAAGATTTTATAGAGTAAGATTTAATGGATACTTTTGGACATAAATCCTTCCCAAAAAAAACCCTCTGCCAGGAATTATTGGCACAGATTCAAAGTCTGGGCCCCTAAATCAGACTCTGCAGTAGACCTTATTCTCCTTCAATTCTTGCTATCCTAATATTCCTTCCTCCCTTCCAAGTATATCCCTTCCTATATCCTGAAGAAATGGAGTAACTAACTCATGGATAGTAAGCTCTAGAAGTTGAGAAGTTGAGAACTCATAATGTGTTAATTTTTTTGTAAATACACTTGGAGGTGCCTATAATTTATCATTTTTTCCAGCAGCTCCCATTGGTAAGATTTTTCTGTAAATAATGATGTTGCAGTGATAATGATGACTGGAACTGTGACTCTCATGAGGGCTTACTATGTGTGGTCCTGGCTTCCCCACCCACCCCTCCCCTTTCTGGGTTCTTGAATTCTATTTCTTCCAACAAACAAATTCCAGCAATTTTTGTAGAGTTGAAACCATTCATTGGCTTATCTGAATTCCACAAAGTGCAGATTATGTTTTGCAGTAAGTGAGAACTACAAAGGCAACAGATTAGCTCACCAGGCGGTGGGATAGTTTATTAAACTGGCTGACACACTAACTCATATGAGTATTTGGTCCTCTTGACAGACTATGGAAATGCTAGATTTTTACTAGAAACAAGTAATGAATTATACAAGATTGATGACTAGAGATTCAAAAATCTTTGGGAAAAAAAGGGAAATCCGTGGGGAAAAATCTCTTGGAGAATTTGTTATTTCCATTTAACAATTACAGAAAGACTATGAAATGCTAAAGATTTTCCAACCCTATGCACATTACCTTATTAGGAGTCTTAATGCATGTTCATAACTGGATATTTTTCTATAATTTGCCAGCTTGACTATGTGGAATAATTTTTAATATGCTTTATAATTTAATTTTAATTATGAATATGTATTTTGGGAGGTGCTTCAAACCAGATCTGATTTTTTTTAAAAGGTTTTATTGCTTCCATTTGTATAATATGGTAACTGCTTCAGCTTTAGCTAATTCTTTATTTTCTGTCAGAAATCTCCTTCCATTCTCCTTTCAAGCAATGGTGACAGACCGATTTAAATGAGAAATTTGTCAAAGTAAAAAAAAAAAATGTTATTTTAATAGCTTTTGCTTCTTATAAAAATTATGAGATTTGATATCTTCATGAGGCATTTAAAGTTAGCAGGTTTTGGCAACATGGTTATTTTGATTTGTGGCCCATCAGGATTAAAAATGATTCTTTGCTCTGGGGAAGTAGACAAAGGAGTTATGCTCAAACCCACACTGTCCAATGGAAATACAAGGAGAGCCACAAAATGCAAGCCACATATTTAATTAAAATTTCCAAATAACCATATTTTAAAAGGTAAAAAGAAACAGGTGAATTAATTCTAATAATTTAGTTAACCTAATAAAGAAAATGGCATCATTTCAACATGCAGTATAAATTAATGAGGTTTTTCACTTTTTTTTTCTAGTTCTTCACAGCCCAGTGCGCATTATTTACCCCTATAGGGCATCTCCCTTCAGCCTAGCCACGCATCAGGTGCATGGCAGCCACATGCGGCCAGTAGCTACAGTACAAACCATGGCATCCCTAGGCTCTTGTTTTCACTTTTCCCAGCTTCTTCTCAATGCCTGGTCAGGTTGCAGTTGGTTTCTCATGAGTGTAAAATCTGAATTCTGTTTCTACAAGAACTGGAATCATTCTATAAAACAAGAAAATCGTGTCAGGTTCTTCTGTAATTTTGGGGTCAGTAGCCAGGCCTGTCTTTTTTTTTGTACTTTTTTGAAGAATTGCCACTTTGAGCAAGAGAGGGAGAGGAAGCTGCCATTCCCTGCCGTTCTTTGAAGAGCAGCTCAACTTCCGGCTGTACCAGCAGCCCAAGAGAGTAAGTTCTTCCTGTCTTATGGGCCCATCTTTGCCTTTACACCTTACAGCTGTGGCAGATAAATTTGACAATGAGCTCACCAGATGAGTTTAGACCTTTTTCAAAGGGTGGTCGGGGCCAGATGTTGCTGGCTGCTTTATATAGATTGTCTCATGTATCCTGATAATATCATTTCATTAAAGGAGAAAAATGGCTTTAGACTGAGGTCCCGTCTAATGGCACATAACTGGTGCCTGGTGGGGCCAGGGCCCAAATCTGCTCTGTGTGCATACAAAGCCCAAACTCACATTTGCTCTACAATACCACTCCTCCCATATTGCTTTTATCAGTAAACTAAGGAAATTCTTTATTATTTCTTTGAGCTTGTGAGTCTTTGAAGTAATGGTATTGATTGTTACACTTTCAATAGTCATCTTCTAGGAAATAATAATAACAATAATAATGGTATTGATTAATATTTTTGATCACAGGATATGACCATGTTGTACTAAGCACATTTTACATACAGTGTTATGGTATTCCTGAAGAGAGGTATATTATTAACCCCATTTCATATTTGCAAAAACTGAGACATCAGGTAAGTGAATTGCTTAGGGTGCACAGCTAATAAGTCGACACGTTGGGACTCTGATGCCGCATCCAGCTTACACCAAGGTCTGAGCTCTTAACCTCTGGCTCCTGTGTGCAAATTCATGACCCAGCCCTGCTGGCAGTGGGCTTACATGCTGAGGCCTCAAGTCCAGGGGCCCAATGTTGTTTTTAGAGGCCCTTTAGGATTTTAATTCTTTATATTCCTCAGGGCATGATTCCCCTGTTTGGGGTAAGCTCAGAACAGACTACTCTGTAGAAATGAATTTGAATATAGATTTAGAATAAAGGAAGAAGGAGGTCTTCAGGAACAGAACGGGCAGCTCTGTAGCCATAGGAATGCTGAGCATCATGGCCTTTTGAAGAAAACCCAACACACTTATGTTTCTGTAGAGAAGGAACCTTTCAGAAGGTAGGAAAGACTAATGATAAGCATGTGTTCCAAGTCAAATAGAAATCATGTTAAATCATAAAAATGACTACAAGGAAAAATGTTTTCTTGAGAAAAATGACCTCAGTACCGTGGCAAGAACATGCTTCTCTTATTTGGAAAAGTGAGGATAACACTGGGATGGGAATCTAAACACTTGAGCTCCGGTCAGTTTTTTTTTCTGTAAATATAATTGTGCTTTTCAGCTCCAGAATCCTGTGCAAAAATGGAAAGTTTACAGATATCTCAATCAAGATTTAAAAATGAACTAGCTATATTTTTGTTATCAAGCCAAGATTAGTCAATAGAACACAATCCTAATTCCTAGGTACAGACATACTGAATGTTTGACCAGAAGCTCACCACTTCAGCAACAATGTAAACTCCACTGTCTTTTTTACAGCATTTCCCCCACTTAAACTCAGACTTCTGGTAAATTCAGCCGTTTGACACATAGCTATAAACTGAGATATAAATTAAAAAGTACTTTTAAGAAGCAAAACAAGGGACACCTGAATGACTCGGTGGTTGAGCATCTGCCTTCGGCTCAGGACCCTGGGGTCCTGGGATTGAGTCCCACATCAGGCTCCCAGTAGGGAGCCTGCTTCTCCCTCTGCCTATGTCTCTGCCTCTCTCTCTGTGTCTCTCATAAATAAATAAATAAAATCTTAAAAAAAAAAAAAAGGAGGGAAAACAAAACATAGCAGCAACTCATAAACAACTGACACAAAAAATTTTAAGAAGTAGGTCAGTATACTTCGATTTGCTTTCTGGCTCTTTAGAACAGCATCTGAGACTTTTCATGCAGCAACTGTTATAAACGGCCTTCTGTTTGCAGTCACTGGTAGTAGGCACCTGAAGGTACAATGGTGAGCCCTGATCCCTAAGAGCATCCCAGCAGTGGTGATGGTAGTAGCAAGCAGACATTCCTCATTTGACATTATGACCTTGATTATCAAGTGGAGTTGATTATAATTGCTCACAGAAACAAAGCCATAATAAATATATATTTTAGACATATTTCTACTGTAAACAGATTTCTGTGGGTCTTATGCCTGGAAAGTTCTCTCATGTGGAACACCTCACCTCTCAACATCCCAGATAAATGAAGGATTATTCTATTGTGCTTGAGAAATGAGATGCTATAAAGTAGATTTAAAAATTTTTGCTATTATGACCTATCTCTTAAGAAATTTAGTAGCCACAAAGCAACCAACACATTCCCCATTTAATAATCAATCTGAGAAATTTCAAAAACAAAAAAATTTTCAAAAACATTTTATTTTTATTTATTTTATTTATTTTTTTAAAGATTTTTATTTATTTATTCATGATAGACATAGAGAGAGAGAGAGGAAGAGACACAGTCAGAGGAAGAAGCAGGCTCCATGCCGGGAGCCCGATGTGGGACTCAATCCCGGGTCTCCAGGACTGCACCCTGGGCCAAAGACAGGCGCTAAACCGCTGAGCCACCCAGGGATCCCCTCAAAAACATTTTTTTTTTAATTTTATTTATTTATTCATGATAGACACAGAGAGAGAGGCAGAGACACAGGCAGAGGGAGAAGCAGGCTCCAAGCAGGGAGTCCGATGCGGGACTCGATCCTGGGACTCCAGGATCATGCATGCCCTGGGCTAAAGGCAGGCACCAAACCACTGAGCCACCCAGGGATGCCCCCTCAAAAACATTTTAATAAAATAGAAACTTTTTTCAATTGGTAGTATCACAACTTGACAATGATGCATATCCATTGACAGGTTACAGAAATTCCATTATAGTATATATCGATCCTACTGATGTCTGATCTGAAGTGACTCAACAGAAGGATGAATTATGAGGACTAGTAGATAAGCTGACATCTTTCAGAGAGGACTGGCAAGAATGGACCAAAGTGATCAATTTATATAGAAGGGTTAGAGATAGAAAATATGGATATTTTGACAATAGGAAGATACATAGGCAAAATCATGATCTAATTTATTTTATGCGATAGCGTATTCTCATTCTTTGCTCTGGTGAAGTGGGCCCATGATGTCATAAAATAGAATAGACTAACAATCACTTACGCATCAGAGACCTCTGAGCTCTCAATAAATGTTCAGGGTGAAAATCGTTGAAATGTGCATTTGGTGGTTGTTCAGTCTCAGTATCTACCTATGGCAGCTACCATCTCTCCGAAACAAATTCAGAAATTGCTCTTGCTATTGCTGTAGTAATAAGTGCTCTCCCTCCTTCTGATGTTGTCCCTCCCCATCTGTTCCCGACACTGCAGCCAGAGTGATCTTTCTGAAGCATGAGTGTGATCACAACACTCCCCTGCTTAAAGCCCTGCGTTGGCTCCCTATTTCCCTCAGGATGGAGTCCTTAAAAATAACTTCATGTTCTGGCTCCTGCCTACATCTTCAGTCTCTTCCTTCTCCAATCTCCCTCTACCAGCAGCTCGCTTCTACCCTGCAACGTGTGTATCCACCCTTCAGTCTTGCCAAGGCTGTTTGCAATTTTCCAAAGGCACCTGGGTTATCCCTCCTCCCTGAATCTTTGGGCATGCTGTCCACTTAGCTTGTCACAATATTCTTCTCATTCTTTGCATGGCTATTTACAGCTCATTTTCAGCCTCTAATTATTTTTTTTTAAGAATATTTATTTATTTATTTATTTATTTATTTATTTATTTATTTGAGAGAAAAAGAGAGCACGAGCAGGGGTACAGACAGAGAGGGACAGGAAGACTCCCTGCTGAGCAGGGAGTGTGACTTGATCCCAGGACCCCGAAATCATGACCTGAGCTGAAGGCAGACGCTTAACCAGCTGAGCCACCCAGGCACCCTCAGGCTGTAATTTTTTAAACTTCCTAAAAACCCTCCCTGACTGTATGCACCTTGCCACTCTCCAACTCCTGTCCCGTCTTCCTGTATGATAGCAGGCATTTAGCCCTATTTTCATATTTACCATTCTGTCTTAGTTGTTCTTTCTTCTCTGTCTTCTTCACCATGAGTTCTGAAGGCACTGTCACGGTCTGTGTCTTGTACACTGATGCATCCCCACACTTCTGTGTGTGGCACAAAGTAGGTGTTTGAGTATTTGTCGAATGGATGAGCAGTAGGAGTCTGACGAAATCACTCATGTGAGGCGATGCCATGAAATGGAAGTATATTGAACTGGAAGCAAAAAGATAGATGTCAGTTCTAGCTCTGCCACTTCATACTGGCTGTGCACCGTTGAGCAAATATCTTAATTCTCTGGGCTTGAGATGTCTCTCATGTCAAGCAGGGTTAACTGTTCCATCTTCCTGGCTTCCAGAATTGTTATAAGAGTAGAGAGGTCAATTCATTTTGAATGTTCTTTACAAAACAGAAAGCACGAGTGTGGGGAGACACTGAGTTGGTTAAGATTGCGTGGTTTTGTCTGCTGTGAATGCAAGTGGCGCACAAGATATCTCATCAAGCACGGCCTCCTTTGCTTGACAGTTAGCATTTCCAAATTA
This sequence comes from Vulpes vulpes, assembly GCF_048418805.1. Taxonomy (NCBI): domain Eukaryota; kingdom Metazoa; phylum Chordata; class Mammalia; order Carnivora; family Canidae; genus Vulpes; species Vulpes vulpes. Next base: position 125,904,337 of record NC_132792.1, on the reverse strand, counting down.
TTTTGGAGATACTGTAAGAACACTTTTGGAGAGCCACTTATTTTTAGGGATGTTTTTGTTAATTATTTCCTTTCTTTTGTGTTTATTCCTTTGAAAGATGTTGATCTCCTTTCTGTTTCTGCTTCCTTTCCTAGAAGTGACTCATGTTCTAATCTGATAACTCATGTTTCAACATTGTACTTAAAATTCTGACACACTTTGCAGTGAAGAAAATAGAATAATTTACTCTAGGAAATATGAGTGATGCCATTAGGGTTTTTTTTTTTTTTTTTGCGTACTTGAGGAAGTAGGGGTTGCTGAAAGCTACTCCTCTTGTATTTTTTTATCCCTCTTGTATTTTTTTTAATTTGTTTATGTATTTATTCAAATACAAGAACCTAGCCCTTGTAAACAAGTATAGGATTTTTTTTGTTCTTGTCAAACATGGAAGACATCATGTTGTCCACTAATTTTACTGTTGTTTTTATTTTGTTGTTATTGTCCATAACAATATAAAACTTAATTAGATGTTGGCCAAAATAGGGACTATCTTATCCTGTTCTCTTCCAATCAGTAGATAGGAGGACCTTTAAACCTTGTGGAGACTTAGTACTTTACATCTCTTAACAGTTGTTTATTCGTTCATTCATTCATTTATTTGTCCATCAAATATTTGTTGACCACATAGCGATGTCCCAGGCCACTCCAGGCTCTTGGGATAAATTAGTGAGCAAAACCAAGGACTCTATTTTTTAGGTACTTACATTCTACATAAGATGTACGTGTCTTATCTTCTGAGGCCAGAGATGTAGTTGTGTGCCTTTTAACGTTTTTGTAAAGCTCAGTGTATTTCTTTAAGGAGGATATGACTAATTGATAGTGTCATTGTAGGAGGAAGTGATCCAATAACATATGGGACAAATGGAGAAGGAGAACTATCTGGGAATTCAGCTATCAAGGTGGATGATATAACTCTTAAAAGACACACACGGATAATTGAATTATTTCAGTTATCTTTTTAACCTTCTCTCATTTCTCTGTACCCCTGACAAACTAAGAGATTGAAACATAGGGATTCATACTGTGGACTTTAGAGTCAGGTTGGCCTGGATTTCCTGGCTATGCCCCTTAATAACTAGGAGATTTCGATCAAGTAATAAAACCTTTCTAGGCCTCAGTTTCCTAGTTTATAAAGTAAGGATAAGAATCTACCTCAGGAAAAAAAAAAAAAAAAAAGAATCTACCTCAGAGGCTTGGTATGAGAATTAAATAAAAGGAAAAATGTAAAGAGTTTAGCATACAGTAAACATTAATAAGTAATACCTTACCAAAATTATTCATCCTTTAAAGTAGGATCTTTTTTCTGCCCTATTTGAATGAAGAACCCCGGGATTAAAAGAATTAAGTTACTGGTCCATGGCCACATAAGTAACAAGAAGGTGAATGCCATGATTTGACACTGTAGCTGTGTGAGTTTTCTACTGTTTTCTGTTGCCTCTCAAGATAATAATTTTTCCAGAACACAAAGAAAATAAACTGAAAGTGGAACGTATACATTTGTGTAAAAAAAATAAATAAAAATTTTAAAAGCCACAAAGCCACTAAAACTGTCAGCAAATATTTAATTCTAGTTAATAGTAGATATGCTTTCTATAGCAGATTAGCAATTTTCTGTGTATACAATATAAGTTTGAACAAATGAGTAAATATGTTGAAGATAATGGGAGCCAAGTTTCTCACTGTTGAGGAAGAAAATTATAGTGATGGAAAGAAGGGAGACTAGGTTTTATCTATGCTGTTGGGTTGGAATTAGAAAGATTAGTGTGAAAGTACATGTATAATTAATATGCACTTATGTGGAAAAAATAATTATATATTTCTACCTTTGTATGTATATTCTTATCCTGGTACTGTCTACTAAGGTTATTTAGAAGCAGACTTCCTAGTAGCAGTGTGCACCACCTGATGACAAATCTTGGTTCTAAATACCATTCTCCACTAAAAGGCAGAAGAGTTCCTTGGACAAATGATGATTGCAAGACTGGTACAAGGATAGTACCAGATGAGCCTGGAACATCTTGGTGGGGATAGAAGGCCAAGGCATTCATAGGAGTACGAGAGAGATATAGGAAACAGCTTGAAGGGGTTCTCACTGGCCAAATCTAAGATGAGTTAAACAAAAAAATAAATAATGGCCGAAATAGATTATAGCCCACTGAGTAAAATAGAAATCTATGACTCCATGCTGATATCAATGAATTAATAAAGGGAGAGAAGGGAAGACCCTTTTTTTTTTATGATAGAGAGAGAGAGAGGCAGAGACACAGGCAGAGGGAGAAGCAGGCTCCATGCACCGGGAGCCCGACATGGGACTCGATCCTGGGTCTCCAGGATCGTGCCCTGGGCCAAAGGCAGGCGCCAAACCGCTGCGCCACCCAGGGATCCCAGGAAGACCCTTTCTTGCAGCACAATGTTAACTAACAAATAAGGAAGAATGTTAGGATAGAAGAGTCACCATTGGATGTAAAATTAGTGGATTAGAATTTAATGAGGAATAGGGTATTTAAGTGGTCTTAGCATCTCCCAACAAATTACCTATCAATTACAAAGAAGGAGGTAGTACCTTTATAGTGGAGAAGCCTGGGAGAGCCCACCTAACCAGTGGTATACCAGGGCTGCCTCATGCCAGCCTAGGAAAGCCAACCATGTATATTTTGTCCCAAATGTGTGTTCAGTGATGTTACTTTGGTAGCCTAAAACAGGCCATGGTAGAAGCATTTACATTGGAAATTGGTAAACACTACAAATAAACAGTTCTGTCCCTCTGGAGACCAGTTATTAAACATTTTATAGCATACCAATGACATTAAACAAGTGTTCAAAGATAATATTGCTAATGTTGGGACAAATAAACATCATGTGTCTTAACTCATAATAACACCCATACCTCTTTGCTGCTTTTCTATATAATTCCATCAGGAATGGCTCTTGGCTAGAAAGCATGTTAGAAAGGGTCTGATAGGGCAACCTGGGTGGCTCAGCAGTTTAGCACCGCCTTCAGCCTAGGGCATGATCCTGGAGACCCAGGATTGAGTCTCATGTCAGGCTCCCTGCATGGAGCCTGCTTCTCCCTCTGCCTGTGTCTCTGCCTGTGTGTGTGTGTGTGTATGTCTCATGAATAAATAAATAAAATCTTTAAAAAAATTTTTTTTAAAAAGGGTCTGATAACTTTGTCTTACCAATACTGTCACAAAGCTCTCTATATTGACAGGACTGGTGCCTCAAATCACTGCCACTATAGGCCTCATTCTCGGGTTAGACTTGACGCTTTCATCATTTCTGTCCCAGACTCATTGATGAACTTTAGGATCATCAGAAACTTTTAGTTCTTCAATGTAGCTATAAAATTTTAAATGTCCTTTAAAAAACCTAATAAGTCATTTTTTCTCTTCAACATGAATATTTGTTAAATAGCAGGATTTAAAATAATGATACAGAAATGTTGGGGATCAGAACAGTTCCTCAGTCTGTTTCTTTAATGGGATGGTATGTATCATTGCAGACATTCTTAGAAAATATAATCAACCACAACTATAATTGGAAAAAAGGAGTGGCAAAACCTCTGTGTGTACATAGTCTGTGTTTTAAGTCTATCCAGTACTTTTGACTTTAACTCTTGTCATCAAGAAAACATTGACATGGCCACGCATGCATTTGTGGCCACTGATGATTGTGAATAATTTGGGGAAGAAGAAAGATGTTCCTATTGTAGTCCATTTGCTCCTTTTTAAATTAGCTCTATGGAGGTAAATTTAAATATAAAAATCACCAACTTTAGGTGTGCAATGAAATATATTTAGGCAAATGTATACAGAGGTGGAACCATCATAATCCTAATACAGAATATTTCTGTCAACTCCAAATTTTCCTCATGCCTATTTGTTGCCTCACACTCATCCCCTGTCCTCAGTTCCTGGTGGCACTCATGTGTCACTCTAGTGTTTACTTTTCTAGAACATCATGTAAATGAAATCATACAATATGTTTTTGGTGCCTGGCTTCTTTAACTAAGCATACTGCTTTTGAGGCTCACTTGTGAGTTATACTTACAGTACCTTGTTCCTTTTTATTCCTACTATTCCTAGTATCCCTGTAAGGCTATAACACAATTCGTTTATCCACTTGGCAGTTAATAGACATTTAGATTGTTTCTAGTTTTTAGCTATTATAAATACATCTTTCAGCCTCATTTTAATCACAACCAAGAAATTCTTCTTTACTGACATTGCTTTTATTCCAGTTTATAAAATATGGCTAGCTACAAATCTGATTAAGTGAAATCATCAGTGTTCTGAGTGAGAACGGAAAGAAACCCAGTTGGGGAAGACCAGCTCAGCTACCCTTCAGGGCGCTCTCACACTCCACTGGGACTGACCTCTCATTTTTCTTAGCTTTGGTAGTTTACCCCTTATAGCTTTCTTATCATGTATTCCACCTTCTACTTCCTATTTTAGCCATTTTTAATTCCCTGTCAGGAGCAAGGACTATGCCATATTTGTCATTATTTGACTCCGTGCCTAGCAGAGTGTCTTTCACATAATACAGTTATGATAAATATTAAATGAATTGATTTGAATTCTTCCCTAATCCCTCCCTTGGATACATAAGTGGTTTTTATTAATTCTTTCATCCATGATTACATTACCTCTGGAGTGTCATAAAATAGGTTTCCCTAGATCAGAATATTTCAAATACCACCTCTGCCTTCACATCACTTACAATGTAACCTTGAGCAGATTTCTTTTTTCAGCTGTAATGTGAAAGGATGTGATTAAACAGATCTGAGATTCCCTTTCAGTTCTAACATTGTAAGGTTTTATAAAAAGCCTACTAAGTCGGGGCAGCCCCGGTGGCCCAGTGGTTTAGCACCGGCTGCAGCCCAGGGCGTGATCCTGGAGACCCTGGATCGAGTCCCCCGTCAGGCTCTCTGCATGGAGCCTGCTTCTCCCTCTGCCTGTGTCTCTGCCTCTCTCTCTCTCTGCATCTCTATGAATAAATAAATAAAATCTTTAAAAAAAAAAAAAGCCTACTAAGTCAGAAAGAACCTACAGGAGGAGAACGCAACACGGGAGTAATGGGGGCTGAAGGGAGGAAATAGGAAAGTACGGGTATGCCATGTTTTTATCCATTAAAAAAAATGTGAACTGGACTTGTGATCATTTCGTACCACAGATATTGAATCATTATGTTGTACACCTGAAACTATTATGTCAATTATACCTCAATTAAAATTATAAAATAATATGTAGTTTCTTAAATACAGTAAAAATTGGAGAAGGATTCAAGAAACAAGACAAGACATGGTGTATAACTCAACATTTGTTGGTAGAGCTTTTTTTTTTTTTTTAATTTCATTTATTTATTTGCGAGAGCAAAGAGAGTGCACATATGAGAGGCAGGGAGGGGCAGAGGGAGAAGCAATCTCCCTGCTGAACAGAGAGCCTGACCTGGTGCTCGATCCCAGGACCCTGGGATCATGACCTGAGCCGAAGGCAGATGCTTAACTGACTGAGCCACCCAGGCACTTTGGTCGAGCATTCTTTTAAATTGTCTTATTTTATAAGGAGAGGTACAATAACAATAGTTATTTTTTCTATTATAAATTTAGAATATCAGTTATTAGGCAGCTTCTCATGCTAAAAATTGATGTTGAGACCCTTATGTAGAAGAACCATAGCCACAGTTTACCAAGGGTAGCCCCAGTTATCACTATTGTCCTGGTATGATTATCAATAGCTCTCCTTTTCACTCTCAAATGCATATTGGTTTTGTATCCATTTGTATTGGTGCATTGTATGGCTACCCGGTTTTTAGTGATCTCAGAGCCCCACATCTCCCTGCCTATAACCAGGGGTCTGACCTAAATGTGGTTACTCAGTGGAAGAGTTCACAGTGTTCTTTTTTAGGCTCATTCCTTCGGGAGCATGATCTCCAGCTGACAGAGGCACCAGAGCCACTATCATCCAGGCACTCTTCTTTTTAACGTGTATGAGAAGTTTTTGCCCCCTCATTACCAGCTTGAGCAGATTCTCCAGCCTCACTAAAGACTGCACCCTCCCGTCCCCCATGGTAAGGGTATAAGAACCATCTATTCATTAAGCATTCACTGCTGACTTCTTATGTGCCAATCCTAAGGCGGGCTCAGGATTTAGAGACAGAAAGATGACAAGAAGCAATAATTCAAGTGTGATAAATGCTATCTTAGTAGGATGTATCCATTTACAACATATATTAAGGTCGCTGAGGAAAGAATACTTGATTTAGGAGAGAATGGAAGGAGAGGGGAGAATTTTGAGCAGACTTCAAAGGACCAGGGTACATTGAGTAGAAGGGCAGGGGTGGGGGTGGAACTGGATGGTGGGGGAGACATCCCAGGAAAACAGAGACATAATCAGTGATCCACAGGCAGAAGATGCATGAAGTGACTGGGGAGGCAAAAAGTGGCCTAGTGTATCTATTTGTTGCAATATACCAGTTTGGAACTTAGTGTGAGGGAAGACCTTGGAGCAAGTCCAGGGGGGTGTTGTTATTAGAAGCACCAGAAGGGACCTTATTTCACGTTTAACGTGGACTCCTGATGATTCCATTTGAGTGAGGTATGGGTATAGTTTCCTTCTGAAATTTTACACCACAACATTACTGCATGCATTGACCAATTTCAATACAGACTTTCCTTATGTTGCTTTATAATTAGAAGCCAATGAATCGAAGCTCCACAGCGGTATGTAGACTACTAGTGATAGCTTTATGGAATTGTTTATTTTTAGTTTGGCAAAGGCAAGGCAGTAAATATCTCAATTAGTAAACTAAAACAGCACGGATGAGAAATGCCCACAAGGAGATAAGGAGTTAGAAATAACTAAGTCAGTTAATTAAAGGAAACCCTCATTTCACTTACCCATATTTAGAGTATGAGGAACAAACCTAATGTGTGTGTGTGTGTGTGGTGTCAGTATCTATACTGCTGCCAGCAATGTGATCCTGTACATTCTTCAGCTTCTAATTGTTTAGGCAGTTTCTTTCTTTAGGAACCACTGTGATAGGATATTGACCTGGTGGGATGACCCATCTCAAGGAGTCAATATCCCATCACCCAGGGGTGGGATATTGTCTTGGACTGTGGCATATTCTTATCTTGCAAATTCTCTCAAGTGACCCAAAAGGGGTCTTATTATGAAATGCTGGGGGAAGTTATTCGTTTTCATATTCATATTTATATTCCCATTATGTGGCCTAATGTGTGAAGATGTATACTGAAAACATGCACGTGGCAGAAGCATTTATTTGCTTCTAGATAGGATCTCCTACATTCTATCTGAGATTCCATTTTAAGTTGGAGAGGAAAAGCAGAGTGGTCTACAAAGCTTAGTTTCAAGAATTTAAGTTTTGGTGTATTGAATCATGCCTTTTGTAGAACCACAAGATCCGTAGGAAATCTGACCATTCAAAAGCTAAAACAACAATTGGTGGCACAGAACGTTGACAGTCTTAACCAAAAAGGGGGTATGTGTTTTAAAGTTACAAAATATTCAGAGGTCATGATGTTTTGATTTTTAAAGTTGTATACTTTAGTCCCTTTCAATGTATGGCATGTATTGAATACGGTATGAAAGGACCTTTGGCTCTTCCCCCACAGGGGGCGGGGAGGGATTGCGGGAGAGTCTGGCAATGATTGTTGTCTTCTTCTGCTTCACAATTTACAATGTATCAGCTCTCTGTGGTCTGTAGGGGAAATGGTGGGCCTTGATGCATCTGTAGATTACATTTCTGTCTGTCTCCTCTCTGCTTTGTAGACTGGAAAAAGATAGCATTCAGCAGAGCTTTAGCAACGAAGCAAAGGCTCAAGCCCTTCAGGCCCAGCAAAGAGAGCAGGAGCTGACACAGAAGATACAGCAAATGGAGACCCAGCATGACAAAACTGGTAGGTGGTAGGGAAAGATTAGAGCCTGGGCACTGGCTCACAAGCCAGGCCCACGCCTTACTGTGAAATGACATCAGGAACACCTGTAACCTTTGGCTGGCCGAAGGGAGCAGATGCTAACTACACCGGAGATTCCGAATTACATATTAGTTAGCGTTTAAAAGAGAAAATGGAAAGTATTGCCCACTGTCTGTTGATTTCAGAGTGCTGCTCTCACATCTGTTGCACCATCTGGATTATGAGTTTATTTACCTGTGTTCAAGAAACGTAAAGCTGAGAGAGACCACAACAAAGTAGAAAAACAAAGGGCTTGTTTTTGGCTGGGTTTTCAGGCACACATGTTATATAAAAAAATAGCATCAGAAGCTCTGCGGGAAATGCTCTGAGCTTACAGTTAGAGTCTCCTGAATAGCATTGAACAGTTCCCACAGTACACACATTATAGCTACTCTAAAAGCCTAATGAGTTTGCTTCAGCATCCAAACTGGAGAAAAGCTTTAGCCATTAATCGGTTCTTAATTCACTGTCGCAGCTGGATGTAATTCAGTGGCTCCAAATTGATATGTTCCTTTATTTAATCTTTGCAGCTTCGAACATTTTTAGCATTTGTATGATTTCCCCACCTCCCCCAGCCCAATCTAGAGTGATGTTTAATCCTTTGCATTCTTCAAGTTCTCAAACTGCTGTGAAAATTCACTAATACAAGGCATTGACCACAGCTGGCAGCTTGGCTAAAAATTGCCATCTTTCATCACATCGGTGCTATTTTGCAGACTGAGTTGGCCAGTAACTCTTTACCTTTAATTTGAAAGTAAAATGCACTTTTGTTCAAAGCAGGCAGTTTGATGTGTTCAGTCGGAGCATTCTGTGGTTCCTTTCACTTTTGAGTTGTGTGTTCACAGACAGTGTTAGTCAAAACAAGACCATGTCAGTCATTATAATTCCACACCACATACTCCAAGCTGATTGTACTATTAAAACAAAAGTTTAATTGATCCTGTCTCTTCCAGAAAAGTGTTGCTTAATTTTTAGTGCCTTGATTTATTTTGCTTTGTAGATTATATGCTTTTTGCCAATAAATAGCTAAAATCAGAAAGAAATAAACGGATTTGTTAAACCTTACACTTAAAGATAATTTTCACATGATCTCCTGTGCACCTTTTTGATGACATGGTAAAAAAAAATTATTGTTATCCTATAGGTGAAAAATTGTAGGATAAAATTCATTAAATCATTTATTTGCTTCTAAAAGGCAAATGTCATATTGACTCACATGATTCCCTCTAGCGTTTTTCCAGAATCAGTAGTTGTTTGTCCAGTAAGAATAAGAGGAGGAAATCCTAGGAAAAATTAGTGTTTACCCCTCCTGCTCGCAAGATTCTAGTAATCAAGGAGTGTTGAGCAGAATCTCTGATTCTAAATACTCCGTGAGAATATTTAACTGTTAAGAGCTCCTTAAGGACACTTCCTTTTTTTTGTACAAATATATCACACTCTCTTCAGTTCCTTTGACCACATCTTCAGTGAAACTCATACTGTTGACAATGAAATCCAAATTTGAAGGAAAATCATGTATTTTACCTTCATAATTAAAGAAGTATATGCAAGGGGTTGGAACAGTGAGATACGTGGGTGAATATGAAACATAAAGTATGAATTACAGTATAGAAGAGAGTTCCTCCATTATTTTAGTTGTGAATTATCTAATTGTGATCATTTTTGACAGTTTATAGTAAAATTGTTAAAATAAAAATATAATATCTTGCATATTACAAAGATACAGGCATCTATGGCTTCAATTGAGATATCTGACAGTTTATCAACACCTTAAAACATTACCCCAAGCTAGAGTGATCAAAAATGTTTTTGGTGTGTAATTATTAGACAAATTAATGCCTCCCAAGATTCAGTGTCTTTCCGGGTGAGTGGTCCTTTGACTTAGGACCTTGAAATTGACCAAGTGGCTTACCAGAAATGGGTAGCAGTCTTAGCACTTTTACCAATCTACATATGGAAGCCCTGCAGAATTACAACCATAAATATCTTATATTGGTGGGGGGGTTTATTGTTATTTCTAGAAAATGAACAGTATTCATTGCTGACCTCCCAGAATACATTTTTGACAAAGTTAAAGGAAGAGTGCTGTGCATTAGCCAAGAAACTGGAGCAAATCTCTCAAAAAAGCAGGTAGGTAATGTTACACAATACTTTCAGAGCACTGTTTGTGTGAATACTGTCATTTTTTTTCTTAAAAAACAGTATTTCCACTATTTGAAGCTAATGTCAAAATTAGATATGTGTTGACATATTTCCTGTGAAAATATTTTCTCTGTATGACAGTTTCTTAATTATCCATACAGACACCTAGGTGTTTTTTCATGATTATGTGTATGTACTATTATTTGACTTTTTTAATGTTCAGAATTGATAATTATAAAACTTCAGAACACAAAGTTCAAGATGGCAAGTATTTTAATAAAGGATTCAGATAAATCAATCAAGCAGTTTTAAAGTCTTACGTTGGTACAGTTAACATTTTAATCTGTTATCACAGTGCTCCACGAACACCCAGAAGCTGTTTCTAGGTCAAATGATAATAGATGAAATGTATATCTATAAAAATGAAAGTAGGTGATACTTGAAAATAAATAAACCCAAACCATCCTTTTGTTCTCCTAAAATTGACTTGTTTTACAGTAACAGCTATCATTCATTTTGTAGATACACTGTTCTTTTATGAGATACATTGATTGGGATCTTCATAAATTATTTTCTGCACATTTTCTAATCATATTACTTCCCATGGATGGATGATTTTATACTCTAAATGACAAGAAGCCTGAATTCTCATCTCAGCTCTGAGAGTGTGTAATCTTAGGCAAATTTACTTGACCTGCTTATGCTTAAACTGTGCTTTCCTCTTGTAAATGAATGATATTGGATAGAATCACTTTGAACTGAACTATAAAAGGCATCATTCATGTAGCTAACTAGACATCAGATGTCCCATTAAAATACAACCTAATGGAAAAATAACCTGTAGATGTCTTCAATTTTTTTCTGAAGCTCACTAAGATCTGCACAGAGCAAGTGATAGAGTTCAACAAACAAACTTCTGACTTAGGTATCTCATTCAGAAAGAATTTCCAAGAGAATCAGAGCAAATCTGATCAACCTGAGCCCTATCTTGGGGTCCTGCATCAATGAGGTGGCTTAGCTGATGGAATCCCCATCCCTGAATCATGTAGGAAACCAGAATGCTTATGAATCCAGTTCGTTCTGCTCATAGGAAGACAGAGCCTCCTAAAAAGCACTGGAATATGCTCTGACGTGTGCACCTCCTTAGCAATTACTAATTATTATTTTTTAAAGATTTTATTTATCTATTCATGAGAGAAACAGAGAGAGAGAGAGAGAGAGAGAGACAGAGACAGGCAGAGACAGAAGCAGGCTCCATGCAGGGAGCCCAACGTGGGACTTGATCCCGGGACTCCAGGATCACACCCTGGGCTGAAGGCAGGTGCTAAACCGCTGAGCCACCCAGAGATCCCCAGAAATTACTAATTAAATATCTTGTTTGGGTAGAGAACAAGCTCAGGGTGCCAAAATCCCAGATATTTTCAGGAAGTTTGACAGGGAAACCCAAATGATTTTTTCATGGAAGAGACCCTTATATCAATAGTAGCTATTGCTAATTAGAAATATTTAATTTGCCTCACATAAACTCCAAAGTAAAGGATTTGTTAGAAATAAACAAAAAAAACTATCATATAATTTAAGAAAAAGTTATATTGGTCTGGGACTTAAAGGATTGTGCTATCTTAAGATTGCTTTGTGATCAATTATTAATTACCTTGCTCTCTAAGGAGATGTAATTCTGGAGATCACAGCATATAAAGAGAAGGACGTGTACTATGCTTGGTATATGTTATTTAATTCTTACAACTTGAGACAGGAATTATTATCTTCTTTTACATGTGAGGGAGCCAATACTCAGAGTATTTAAATAGCTGGAAAGTGGGAGAGCTAGAGTCTATCATAGATATTTCTAGTTCCAAGGCCTATAATCTTTCTTGTAATAAGTATAATATTTTATATCTACTACCAAAGAAAATCGAGGCCAAAGTAGTGATGATGAAAAAGTTTGGGAAAGAAAAATTCTTATTTAAATTCCCCTGGAGAAGTAGGCATGCTTGTCATGGGAGGGGAGCCTGTGAGCCTGGGTCAACCTGTGCCCTGTGCCCCGGGCCCTCTTTTTGCTGATCTAAATCTATTCATTTACCCTGTACAGACTGAACCTCAGGCCCTCTCTACCTCCTCTTGCTTTGGATCCCTCCAGTGTCTGACCACTACTGTGTTGATTGAGTGTGTTCCTCTATGTGTGACACACACATGGCACTCAGTACATATTTACTGACTAAATGAATGAAACAGGTATGGTTTTACACCCTCATATCTTGCCTGATTCTGGTCCCAACCTATTCCTTTGTTGATGACAGGCAAGGTGCAGTAAAAGCCATTTCAGAATTCAGGAAGAACTAGGTTTGACTCTCACTTGGCTGCGTGACCTTGGGTACATTGCCTAATATCTCTAAACTTCAGCTTCTCCATCTACAATATATATATATTTTTAAATTATTGATTGATTAATGGATTGAGAACATGAAGGGGGTCAGGAGGGGCAGAGGGAGAAGAGAGAGAGAATCTCAAATAGGTTCCACACTCAGTGTGGAGCTTGACCCTGAGATCATGACCTGAGCTGAAACCAAGAGTCAGATGCTTAAGTGACTGAGCCACCCAGGTGCCCCAAAACATTTCTAAAACTACGTTGCAAGATTGTTGTGGGAATTAGAAATATAGAGAGATACATGGATCCACACATATACATACATGTGTATGTAAATCACCTAGCATGGTGCTTGATAGCACTGTTTTAAGGTCTTGACTAGAGCAGTTTGGATTTGACTTTGATCTAGCCATTACTGTCTTTGCCAGGGAGGGTCTGAGTGCTATTCTGACAGACATAAACTCTGTACCACAAGGAAAACCTTTTTTAAAGGCTAAGTAGGGGGATCCCTGGGTGGCGCAGAGGTTTGGCGCCTGCCTTTGGCCCAGGGCGCGATCCTGAAGACCCGGGATCGAATCCCATGTCCCGGGATCGAATCCCATGTCGGGCTCCCGGTGCATGGAGCCTGCTTCTCCCTCTGCCTGTGTCTCTGCCTCTCTCTCTCTCTCTGTATGACTATCATAAATAAATAATAAAAAATTAAAAAAAAAAAAGGCTAAGTAGGATCAGGAAAATGTGGATCTGATTGTGTTTCAAGTCCTGCTCTGATGGCTGGTTTTGTAAATCTGAAGAATTCAAATAGGCATCTACTATAATTTTACATGTTTATCCAAAACTAAGGCCTGGCAATCGTAAACATTCAAGAAACCATTACTTATATTTGTTAAAACTTTTAAGAGCCCCCAAAGTTTTTTAAATATTCATTTTGTGTGTCTCACAAGAAAGTGGTACATATGATAAAGATTGTTTTTTACTCTTAATTTCTTGTCCACTGAGTCTCTTTTCTTTCTGGCTCCCTCCATGAAAACTATGACATTTTCAAAATGCATACAACATTTATCATTTGATTTTGACATTACCTTTTGCTTTGAATTCACCTATATAACTTGAAGGGATCAGAGTATTTCTTTTTAAATAAAGATTATAAACTTAGGAAGCCCTATAGATACTCTCCAGGAGCTCTGTATACCCTATACTAAACTTTGGATAAATGATTTTTCCTGCATTTTGAGGTAAGTAAAATCTTGGAGTTTTTGGAGCTTTCTAAAGTGTTGTCATTGTGGAACTTCAGTCTCCAAAATAATTAAATCACATGGTAATTTTGATCCCGCTTTTCCTCAGAGTACTACAGTAATATTTTTTTAAAGTAGGTATATTTATTCTGTATTGATCAACAATTGAAACCAATTTTTTGACTCTCTTTTTCTTAAACGTGACATTTCTCTAAGCGTTCCATGTTATTTATAATCCCATATTAACCAAATGGAGTCACACCATTTATAATAAGCTTTATTTTTTTTTACTCACAGATCCAGCCCTTTAACCAGAGCCCATGCAGTCCCTAGGAAAGCTGACAGTCTGGGCTCACCATTCCGTAGGCTCTAACTCGTTACCCCAGCCTCATGTTAGGCTGCTCTGTGGAAGTGTTTAGAAATGGGTCCTCCGTGTGTGTCCATTTACATGTTTTTTCCCCAAGTAACGTAGGTCGTCTTGTGGCAGCGCCTTGTCCTCCCATTGTCTGGAAGCCCTCCGCAGTGATTAGCACGCTACTTTGTGCACCGCGCATTCCACACCGCTTGGGTGGTGTCTTTAACTCTCGGGTTTGTGAATGGCACATCCCATTTTCAGACTAAAAATGAACTGCCGATTCTGTGCATTTTATATAGCTTGTTTCTGACCATGAGACGAAGAGAATTAGTTCCATTTTGTTTTTAATTGGCACCAGGCAGACACTCTGACTAATTTTAGTTGATGCTCCCATAAACTTTAGCTACCCTTTCGTCTTTATTCTCCAGAACCCTGGGAGCTTATTACAGCTATAGGGTTGTTTTTGAGGGTGGTTAAGTGGAGCTTTTAAAATATTTTTGGGGCAACTGTGATTTCTGTTTATCAGAGTGAGGGAAGTGTTCCCTCTCTGCAGGCGCTTGGATGAATCAGCAGTAAAATGTTCACAGTGCAGTTTGTAGTGCTCAGACCGTGGCCTGGGAAGAGCTGAGAAGTGTTGGGCGCTGGGAGGCATGAGCCTCTGCCAGCTGCAGGGTGAAGATCCAGCCTGCTCTCCGTTGCAGCCCCTGGGCACTTGCATGTTGGAGAGACAGGCTAGCAGCGAGCACAGAACCCCGGTCTACATGATGGTTTTGCTTCTCTTCTTTCTCTCCCGTCATTGTCACTTTCTGGGTTGCTAGGCTTATGGATTGATGTCTAACACTGCCCATTGTGTATTTGTGATTTGCGTTTTGTAATTAAGAGGAACAATGGGAGTCCATTGGGTCTCGTTATATATAATGGTTGGTTTAATTTGTTTCACTTCTATCTTGTTAATTGTAAATTGATCATTAAGATTTGAATTCTAATCTGTCACCAGGGTTGTGGGTATTGAGGCTAGAGCAATGATCCTGGTTTTAATCACTGATGATGAGAAACAAATTTTATAATTTTGGTACATATTGCAGTTCATATATTTTAACACTGTATTTTATGGTGTTATAAATATTGTTAAATGACTTTTAGTGTAGTTTTACTGTGTGGACTATAATGTATAAATTATATTACTGTTTTGGCAACACTCAGTATCCAACTGTGTGAGTTTAATTGAAGTAAAGAACACACACCCGGTTGAACTATTTTTTCCCCCCGCATATTTAGATGATGTTAGGTTGGGATGCTGCACAAATTATGTTCTGCAAGGAGAGACTCATACTGGCTTCTGCTAATTGTCACCAAAAGTTAAGTGAGAATCTAAAGGAATAAAAAATTAAGGGGTCAGGTTTTCCCTTAAAAAGCAATTATCATTGTAATCGTAATTGTAGTAGTAAAATATAATACTTCATGCAAGTGCCACTATACAATATAACTGATATATAAAAATGCAGGGAAAAGTTCATGCTTCTGTGAAGCCAGGAATTAACCTAAATTTTCTATAAAAATGGATTAGAGTCAATTATTCTTTTATATGACATTGGGATAATCATGCCACAAGTGTAATCTTGAATCAACACAGAAACTTGTGCTGGAAGTTTACTCTCTGAAGTTTGCAAACTACTAGTTCTTTCAATATATCATGGGCCCTAGACAGACAAATGATGATGTCCATATGTATTTGCCAAATTTTTATCAAACATTGCAAATTGTAAGGCAAATTACCATTATAAACAAAGGGAGGGGAGAAACCCCAAAATATGCAAAGCAGAAAAAAATATAGCAGTAAAATACCTGATAGTAATGTGCACTTTACAAAATAACATTTATCTTTTTATGGTCATGCAAGAAATCCTCAATATAGGACATTTGGCTATAACTACAAAGAAAAATTAAGAAAAAATTTTCCTTTGACATTACCATCCAGTGAAGTATATTGTTCAGCTGTGAAGTATCTCCTTTCAGTGAGTTTGTGTGTGAATGTATATTCACCTGGTGAGTGAGTTCTGTATATACAGTTTGTATCCTGCTTTTCACTTACTGTCATCTGGTGAACATTTGTCTACATCACTACTCTGGAAACTATTTTAATTGAATCATTCATATGCATGATACTTCATTAGACATTTAAGATGTTTCCAGTTTTTAACTGTTATGAAGAATACAATAATAATTTTGTCCATAACTCTGAATTTTTTTTTTGCTGATTCCCTTAGGCAAGATGCCTAACAGGGGATTGCTGGTCCAAAGACCCTGAACTTGTCTCTTTTTTTGTTGCAATAATTTGGACCCTTTTTAAGGCTGTTGAGGTGGATGACTTTGATCAGGTGCTACATTAAATTCTCAGTATACATGTACCCGTATCAATATGTAACACAAACAGGTGAGGTTTAAAAAAGAAAAAGTGAGAGGCAGTATTGTACAGTGGGTGGGACAACCCCTTTAGAGTTGGACAGGCCAGTGTTTGTATCTGGGCCGGGCTAATCACCATTTAGGTGACCTCCTACTTATCTCAAAGAGAAAAGGAAATAAGCACGTACCTTGAAGAATTAATTGTGATCATTAATAAAAAGGATGCATTCAGCTATCTGGCAGAGAGTAGGCATGCACTAAATATTCAACTGGAATCTGGCTTTGTTATGCATTTTAAAAATAATAGTAGAAATTGAGTATTTTATAAATGTTTATTGACCTCTGTGAATATTTTTCATATTCCTCATATTTGTTTTTAATTGGAATTTTGCTGGAGAGTGGAATAGCACTTTATTAAATGAGGCTTCTAATACTCGTTTGTCTCATTTTTTATGTGTTCCCAGTTCTTGTTTTAATTTGAAATTTTTATTCCCAGTTCCTTTTGGTTTTCATGAATTGTTTTCAAAATCAAAATGACTTTCAGTTTTTTTTTGTTCAGGTTTATTGAGAAATAATTGACATACATCACCATCTAGGTTTAAGATGTAGAGCCTGATGGTGAGGTTTATATGTATTATGACATGATGGCCACAGTAGAATTCAGCTAAAGTGACTTTATTTTTTGTCTTAAATCTATGTCCATTGTAAAAACTCAAAAAACATGGAAAAGGAAAATAAATTTTTAAAAATTCCTAATTCTGACACTAGAAAGAATCAATATTAAAATGTAATATACACATCAAAATATTTTAAGGGAGGGGGGAAAAGGTATTTTTAATTATAAAATGGTATCACTTTTATAGATGCTGATTTTTCAGTATTTTCCTTTCTTACCAGTATATCATATTTTTAGGCCAATAAATCATATTTCTTAGTTAATAAATAGTGCTGCCAACAGATAGCTCTCACTGTCAGTATAGCCTCTTGATATTCCTTTGTATAAGTAATGTAACCAATCTTCTGTTGACACATTTCTAGATTCAGTTTCCATATATTGGGTTGCAGAGCAAGGCTGCTTCTAGAAAGAATTGCTACTGTGAACATTATGATTTTTTTGTATGTAAAGGTTTTTTATTTTTATATTGTAAAATCTATGTTTCGTTTGTGATTGTTCTTTTAAAAAGTGACTTTTTTTTTTTTCCCCTGGGGAAATAACTGAGAACAGATAAATATTCCTCTGCATGTTTTCCTAATCCAGGTTAAGGATATCTGTTGTCTTTTTGGAGTTTATTTTAGTACATAGTACATGTTGTGGCAGGAGATACTAATCTTGGAAGAACACTAACTTAACAATTTCTTATAACTCCCTTAAATTACCAGATATTGTATGTGATTTTGAAAGGAGAAGCATAAATCATTATTAACTGATTTGGACTATTTCAAATATAGGTAAATTCTTATTAAGAGAAGCAAACGTAGATTAAGTGCTTGATCTGAGCTTGAAAAAGAGATAATCCCTGATCTCATGTATAATCTAGTAAGAAAGATGAGGCATCAAGCCACAGTTCAGAGGAATAAATTATAAGCTAATACATGCATAAAAGCTGGGGGTAGTTTTAAAAAATGTGCTGACATATTGAGAACTGCAAAGTATTGATCAGAGCAAGCTTCCTTTGAGATGAACCTGGAACCAAAATGAAACAAAATGAGGAATGAGGTGACTGGAAAGTGGGAAATTGCTTCATACAATGAGGCCACTTGGTCCTTGGGATGAATTCCAAGCAAATCCACATCTCTTCTTGACCAAGAAGAAAAGGCTCTCTCACCTAATGGAAGAATCCTTTCATTGGGGAGACATCATTCTGCTTCAAATGTCTTACTTAAACTTTAAGAAACAACCAGTAGTTAACTGTAAGCAAGAGCTTTAAACTTTCAGTACCTGTGAGGCAGTGGGGAAGGGGGGGGGGTGGTGGCCACAGGGACCATGTTGAACCAAAAACAAGGACAGGGATATGGTTTTTCTCAGATAGGTATCTTTCTGATCTTTAAATTTTGAGACTTGAGATAATCCTCCAAGATACTGAAGAGGTAGCATATTTCCTGAGAGACGTGAATCATCACCTAAGGAGCCCTCTGTGATCCCAAATGAGATGTGTGAAGGCAGAAAGAAGATTGGATAAATAGAACCTGATGTGGCAAAATGGAGGAAGGCAAATCTTATGTGTCTCCAGAGGAGCCACTTGCAAATGAAAGAAACTGATCTGCTCTCGGGATACCAGAAAAATTCGGAAGGCAGAAGTGGAGCATAGGACTGAAACCAAAATCAACAGTTCTACTCCCCACCCTACCCAGCCATGACTATCCTCCTCCACCCAGCAAATTGGGGGCTTCCTCTCTGAAGACATTAAACAAACCAGCAGGCTCTGCTTAAAATAGAGGCACTGAAGGCAGCATAGAGAAATTAATATTGACATCTGCATACTGAAAGGTGAGATCCCTACCTCTCTATTTCCGACCAGCTCCTAGACCACTGCTGGCAAGGGTCAGACAGAACAAGCAGGGAGCTGGAGGATTCTGCTCTTGAGAAGCAAAAGAGCCACAGAGGAAAGAATTGTACACACTGGTATTAGGAATCTCCCACTGAAAAGGGTGGCTTCACATTCTGTCAATCTACACTAAATCCCACTCATCTGGGGACAATAAATGTATACCAGTGCATATGTGATCATAATCAAGTACTTAGCCAGCAAAGACCAATATTGAGATAATCACATGATATAAATGTGGCTATTGCTTTAACTACACATTGAAATACTAGTAATTGACAAGCTGGAGATGGGGCCAGGGGAGGTGGTGGGGTAGGGGAATGTCATTTTTCATTATTATGCTTTTTGGAACTATATGATTTTAATCATGTGCCATTACATTAGCTATGTTAATTAAAGGAAGCAATGCTCCATCCTAGAGATTAGGCCTGGGGTTGCTTCTGTAGCAGCATGGTGGCTGGCCTATAATAGGCACTCAATAAATATTGGGTATGAATATGAATCATTATCATTTTTGTGTTGTTCCTGGAAGAAGCCATCTCTTTTAGAGTAAATCATTTCCTTTCTCTGTCTCCCACTTGAATGCCTGCAATGCATATATTCCTCCACTAGATATTTTGCAATTTCTGAAATATTCTGTTTTACATAAAATATTTACACCATCATTTTTAACCATGAGACTTAAGAGAATGCCAAGGTTATGCAGTAAAAACATGCTCTGTAATAAATACTTTAACATCCGTCATTTCTGTGTTTTTACCTCTCTAGATCTGAAATAGCTCAGCTCAGTCAAGAGAAAAAGTATACATACGACAAACTGGAAAAGTTACAGAGAAGAAATGATGAATTGGAGGAACAGTGTGTCCAACATGGAAGACTACATGAGATAATGAAGCAAAGGTAATATGGCTTAAGTAATCAACTGACATGCCGTATCTTAAAGGTGTTGCGTTCAAAATCAGAATGGAAATTGATGTGGAATAAATAGAATTCATGGCCACCATGGCACTCAAGAGACATGTTCAAAATCTAATGCTCTTAAATATTTATGCTTTCTCAATTTAGATTGTTCTTATAATACAAAGGGGAGAGCATATCTCCTCTTTATTATTCTCTAGACATAGATTTAACAGAGGGCATTGTAGGAGAACCATCTGACTTTAAGGTGTAAAGTCGGTAATGTAATATGAAGGGATTTCATAGTTTCATGTGTTTTTTGTAAGATAAAATAAGTAAGAAGGTCAGTTATCTCTCTCTTTTTTTTTTTAAGATTTATTCATTTACTTAAGAGAGCGAGTGTGCACACTTGAGTGGGGGGATGGAGAGAAAATCCCCAAGCAGACTCTCTGCTGAGCAAGGAGCCTGACATGGGGCTGGATCCCTCCACCCTGAGATCATGACCTGAGCTGAAACCAAGAGTTGGATGCCCAACTAACCAACGGTATTGCTCGAGTCAGGATTGACTCCAAACCCTCTGATTCTTCCTAGTGGTGTGCCTTGGAGCAAGCTACTTGACCTCCCTCAGCAAGTGTCTTCATCTGTGTACTGGGGCTAATAGTGACCACTTTGCAGTTTGAGATCAAGATCAAATGTATGTCAAGTACCTGGCTCCTAACAGCCACCTTCCAAATGGCACCAATGATATTTGCACCCTTTTTCTGGATGAAGAAACATAAGCTCAGAGAGACTAATGGATTTGCCCCAAGGGACAGATTGAGGAGGTGGTAGAGTTCACACGTGGATCTTGATCATTCAACTCCAAATTCCTTTCCTGTTTAGTGCAGTTCTTTTGTAATAAACACAGCCTCTTCTTGATTTCTATAAATGTGTCATATAAAATTTCTGTACAATGGTGGATTCCCGAGGGGCAAAAAGTCAGTATTTACACCCTGCAATGAATTGATTGCGGTAGATTTCGACTCCACGTGGCGATCACATGTACAGCTCCACAGCGGGTTTGCAGTAGTTTTCTTGGTCCGCAGCCCCCCATTCCTATCCCATTCACCAGACATTCCACACCTCTGTTTCAGAAGCACTTGATAAAATTGAGAGGAAAATGAAAATGCATATAGACTCCTTTTATTTTGTTTCTATTTTTTTATTTTAAGGATTTTATTTATTTATTCATGAGAGACAGAGAGAGAGAGAGAGGCAGAGACACAGGCAGAGGGAGAAGCAGGTTCCATGCAGGGAGCCCGACATGGGACTTGATCCCGGAACTCCAGGATCACTACCTGAGCCAAAGGCAGATGCCCAACCACTGAGTCACCCAGGCGTCCCTATTTTAAAATTTAAAGTCAACATAGAGTCCTTGGGGAGGGGGTAAATATTTTATAATTTTGATCACTTGCTCTATTGAGAAGAAAGGCAGTCAGAGAATGGCACTGCTTTTCAGTCACTAAAATATTAAAATATGGGTGCATTTGGGAGGTATTAATCATTCATTTATTTACTCATTAAAAGATTTACTTAAACTCAGAAATACTGTTTTAGGCCAGACTAAAATATTTTAGGTTTTATGGGCCATATGTGATTTCTGTCAGAAAGTCCTTTTTGTTTTGTTTTTGTATTTTATAACCTTTAGGAAAGCCAAACCATTCATAGCTAGAGGGCCAACAAAACGAGCCAGAGGATTTGGCCTGGCCCTTGGGCTGTAATTTGCCATACTAGGCAACCAAAGCTTCTTTGTAATATTTATTTTTCTTAAATTTGTATTAGAGTCCACAAAACGCACTCACCCATGTTATCTTACTGGAAAGTAGCTGTAACTGTCCTCCATTTCCAGATATATAATGGAAGCTTGGAAAGCTACATTTGCCAACTGAAGGTTAGGCACCAAATTCATTCATTCATTCATTCTGCAGGTATTTATTGATCACTCTCATGTGTCATGTTCTCCACCACACGCTGGAGATAAAAGAGCAAAGTAAATGTAATCCCAAGTGTCATGGAATTTACAGCCTTATAGGGAAGATAGAGATTAAATAATTTCATAAATATCTAAGTAATTGTAGTAATAATTAGTTCTGTGAAAGACAAATATACTTTGTGGTAAAAGCGAATTTAATAAAGTGACTTCCCTGCTCAGTAAGTTTCAGTGAGAAAAGTGATGCTTGAAATGAATCTGTAAGCATGGGGATAGAGGTGGCTGGCTTTTTAGGGCAGATGCTGGCAGACTGCCCCAGCCCAAAGCCCACAGTGCATGGCTCATCTGTCCATGTACTACTGTCTGTGGTTCCTTTTGTGCTGCAGTGCCTGAGCTGAGTGTTTGAGTCAGAGTCTGTGACCTGGTGGCCTGTGAGTCCTAAAATACTTACTATCTGGCCCTCTCCTAAAGAAGTTGACCAGCTTCCATTCTAGAGAAAAGAATTTTGACTGTGAAATTGAAGATTATGAGTTTAGGACTTTTGAGGAAGAAGAGAAACTTGTGTGTTTAACATCAAGAATAAGGGAAAGAATGATACATGATGAGGTTGGAGAGGTAAGGAGAACCAGACCTAAAGACAGGGCGTTTAGGTTTTTATTATAGACCTTTTACTTTATCCTTTTTCTTAAGAGAAGAAATAATTTAAAAAAAATTTTTTTAAGAATGTGATCAAATTTGCAATTTAAAAATAGCATTCCAGGGCTACCTGTGTGGCACAGTTGGTTGGGCATCTGACTCTTGGTTTTGGCTCAGGTCATGATCTTAGGGTTGTGAGATCGAGACCCACATCAGGCTCTCACTCAGCACAGAGTCTGCTAGAGATTCTCTCACTCTCCCTCTGCCCCTCCTGCTTATGCTCTCTCTCTCTCTCTCTAAAATAAATAAATTAATATTTTTTAAAAATAGCATTCCAGTTCCAGAGTAGATCATGTATTAGAGCAGAGCCACAGTGTTTGCACAAGCTGCAGTTAGGGAGCTCCTGGAGTAGTTAGTCAGGTGATGATGATGGCTTGGACTTGAAGTGATGATAATAATGATAGTTGTAAATAGATGGGAGAAATACGTAGGAGGCAAAATCAGTGGGACTTAATAATTGTTTGGCTGTGTTGGATAGAGGGTATGCCAAGGATAATACCCATATTTCTGACTTGAAAAAGAGTGCCACTTAGAGAACTAGAGGATATACAAAGAATCAGGTTTGTGGTCGAGATGGCTTGAGTTTGGGATGACCAAGTGTTCATTTTGGCCCTGTTAAATTTAATGTGCCAATGCCTTGTACAAATGGAAATGTCAAATAAACAGGTGGACATGACATAGGGACTCCTCTTAAGAGACAGGTCTGGGCTGGAGATAAAAATCTCCATTGGCCTATAGAGTATATTTGAAACCTTGAGAGTAAATGAGATAGATCACCTAGAGGAAAAACACAGTAAGAAGCAAAAAGGGCTTCAACATGTAAAGAACATCAACATTTTTTTAAAGTTTTTTTTAAAGATTTATTTATTTGAGAGGGACAGAGAGAAAGCACGAGCAGGAGGGGCAGAGGCAGAGGGAGACAGGGAGAATCTGAAACAGACCCCATACCAAGCGAGGAGCCCAACCCAGGGCTCAGTCTCACAATCCTGAGATCACAAACAGAGCTGAAACCAAGAATGGGATGCCTAACTGACTGTGCACCCAGGTACCCCTAGAACATCAACCTTTTTAAAGGTAAGGTAGAGGTTGGCAAAAGACATTAAGACAAGTAACCTGGGAAATAAATGGAAACCAGAAGAGTGTGCTGTCGTGCATGCTTCAGGAAAGAGGAGATGATCAACCAGATGCTACTGAATGATTAAGTGACTGTGAGTATCCACTGGACTTAGTGACAATAGACAGCACTGGTTATGTTAACAAAAATATTGTTAGTAGAAGAGTACAGCAACCATATTAGAGTAGATGGAAAAGTTAGTGTGAATAGAAAAAGTGACATAGCAATTTTAAAGTACTTTTTCATGAGATTTACTGGCCAAGGAAAGTGGGAACCATTAAAGAATAGGAGAGATAGACCAAGCATCTGGTGGTGAGAAAATGTATTAGGAGGGGCATTGTAAAACAGAGAATTTTTTGTTTTATGTTGGAGTAGATGTGAATGTATTAAATTCTGATAGTCAAGATCATTAAAGTTGTGGAGTCAGAGAAGTTACATTTTCCAGCTGGTGATTTGGAATCCCTGGCGTCCAGAAAGGCAGTCCAGGGGATTCATGTTGAAGATAGCAATGACATTTTTTCTGGTAATGTTTTAAGAAGGTATTTATTCGGGGGGAGGGGCAAGGTGGCGGCAGAGTAGGGTCTCCAAATCACGTGTCCCCAACAAATTACCTAGAAAATCTTCAAATCATCCTGAAAATCTACGAATTCGGCCTGAGATTTAAAGAGAGACCAGCTGGAATGCTACAGTGAGAAGAGTTCGCGCTTCTATCAAGGTAGGAAGACGGGGAAAAAGAAATAAACAGAAGGCCTCCAAGGGGGAGGGGCCCGCGAGGAGCCGGGCTGAGGCCGGGGCGAGTGTCCCCAGGACAGGAGAGCCCCGTCCCGGAGGAGCAGGAGCTGCACCAACCTTCCCGGGTGGAAAGGCCTCCCGGGGAATTGGAGCAGGATCCCCAGAAAGGCGGGGATGCCCTCGGGCTCCCTGGGACAGTAACAGAGGAACTGCGCCCCGGAGAGTGCGCCGAGCTCCCTAAGGGCTGCAGCGCTCGGCGGGACCCGGAGCAGCTCGGAGGGGCTCGGGCGGCGGCTCCACGGAGGGGGCTGCGGGGCTCCGGGAGCAGCTCAGCGGCGGCGGCTCGGGCAGAGGAAGAAGCTCCGCGCGGAGGGGGCGGCGCAGCTCCGGGAACAGCTCCGAGGGGCTCGGGCTGCGGCTCCGCGGAGGGGGCTGCACGGCTCCGAGAGCAGCTCGGCGGCGGCTCGGGCAGAGGAAGAAGCTCTGCGCGGAGGGGGCGGCGCGGCTCCGGGAGCAGCTCCGCGGCGTCTCCGCGAAGGGGGCTGCGGGGCGGGAGCGCGAATCCGACAGCGCAGGCCCCGGAGCACAGGGCGCCGGGACACAGCCCAGGATCCGGCCTCCGCCCGGGACAGGCAGAGGCCGGGAGGGCCCAGGACAGCGAGGACGCTCCTGCCTGGAACTGAGCAGATCAGCGGCCCCGCCCCGGAGCCCCCAGGCCCTGCAGACGGAGAGCCCCGGAGCTACTGCGGGAGCTGACTCCAGGGTCCCAGAGCTGCCCCCGCCACTGTGGCTTCCTCCCGGGGCCTCACGGGGTAAACAGCCCCCACTGAGCCCTGCACCAGGCAGGGGCAGAGCAGCTCCCCCAAGTGCTAACACCTGAAAATCAGCACAGCAGGCCCCTCCCCCAGAAGACCAACTAGACGGACCAGTTCCAGGGGAAATCAAGGGACTTAAAGTATACAGAATCGGAAGAGACTCCCCCGTGGTTTTTTGTTTTTGTTTTTGTTTTTGTTTTTGTTTTGTTTTGTGCTTTTTTTTCTTTCTTTCTCCTTGATTTCTGATTGCTTCCCCCACCCCACCCCCTTTTTTTTCTCCTTTCATTCTTTTTCTTTCTCTTTTTCTTCTCTTTTTCCCCTTTTTTTTCTTCTTTCTCTTTTTTCTTATTCTCTTTTCTTTCCTTCTCTCTCTTTTTCTCCTTTTCCCAATACAACTTGTTTTTGGCCACTCTGCACTGAGCAAAATGACTAGAAGGAAAACCTCACCTCAAAAAAAAGAATCAGAAACAGCTCTCTCTCCCACAGAGTTACAAAATCTGGATTACAATTCAATGTCAGAAAGCCAATTCAGAAGCACTATTATACAGCTACTGGTGGCTCTAGAAAAAAACCATAAAGGACTCAAGAGACTTCATGACTGCAGAATTTAGATCCAATCAGGCAGAAATTAAAAATCAATTAAATGAGATGCAATCCAAGCTAGAAGTCCTAACGACGAGGCTTAACGAGGTGGAAGAACGAGTGAGTGACATAGAAGACAAGTTGATGGCAAAGAGGGAAACTGAGGAAAAAAGAGGCAATTAAAAGACCATGAGGATAGATTAACGGAAATAAATGACAGCCTGAGGAAGAAAAACCTACGTTTAATTGGGGTTCCCGAGGGCGCCGAAAGGGACAGAGGGCCAGAATATGTATTTGAACAAATCCTAGCTGAAAACTTTCCTAATCTGGGAAGGGAAACAGGCATTCAGATCCAGGAAATAGAGAGATCCCCCCCTAAAATCAACAAAAACCGTTCAACACCTCGACATTAATAGTGAAGCTTGCAAATTCCAAAGATAAGGAGAAGATCCTTAAAGCAGCAAGAGAAAAAAGTCACTGACATTTATGGGGAGGAATATTAGGGTAACAGCAGACCTCTCCACAAAGACCTGGCAGGCCAGAAAGGGCTGGCAGGATATATTCAGGGTCCTAAATGAGAAGAACATGCAACCAAGAATACTTTATCCAGCAAGGCTCTCATTCAAAATGGAAGGAGAGATAAAGAGCTTCCAAGACAGGCAGGAACTGAAAGAATATGTAACCTCCAAACCAGCTCTGCAAGAAATTTTAAGGGGGACTCCTAAAATTCCCCTTTAAGAAGAAGTTCAGTGGAACAATCCACAAAAACAAGGACTGAATAGATATGATGACACTAAACTCATATCTGTCAATAGTAACTCTGAACATAAACGGGCTTAATGACCCCATCAAAAGGCGCAGGGTTTCAGACTGGATAAAAAAGCAGGACCCATCTATTTGCTGTCTACAAGAGACTCATTTTAGACAGAAGGACACCTACAACCTGATAATAAAAGGTTGGAGAACCATTTACCATTCAAATGGTCCTCAAAAGAAAGCAAGGGTAGCCATCCTCATATCAGATAAATTAAAATTTACCCCGAAGACTATAGTGAGAGATGAAGAGGGACACTATCTCATACTCAAAGGATCTATCCAACAAGAGGACTTAACAATCCTCAATATATGTGCCCCGAATGTGGGAGCTGCCAAATATTTAAACCAATTAATAACCAAACTGAAGAAATACTTTGATAATAATACACTTATACTTGGTGACTTCAATCTAGCTCTTTCTATACTAGATAGGTCTTCTAAGCACAACATCTCCAAAGAAACAAGAGCTTTAAATGATACACTGGACCAGATGGATTTCACAGATATCTACAGAACTTTACATCCAAACTCAACTGAATACACATTCTTCTCAAGTGCACATGGAACTTCCTCCAGAATAGACCACATACTGGGTCACAAATCTGGTCTGAACCGATACCAGAAGATCGGGATAGTCCCCTGTGTATTCTCAGACCATAATGCCTTGAAATTAGAACTTAATCACAACAAGAAGTTTGGAAGGACCACAAACACGTAGAGGTTAAGGACCATCCTGCTAAAAGATGAAAAGGTCAACCAGGAAATTAAGGAAGAATTAAAAAGATTCATGGAAACTAATGAGAATGAAGATACGACCGTTCAAAATCTTTGGGATGCAGCAAAAGCAGTCCTGAGGGGGAAATACATCGCAATACAAGCATCCATTCAAAAACTGGAAAGAACTCAAATTCAGAAGCTCACCTTACACATAAAGGAACTAGAGAAAAAGCAACAAATGGACCCCACCCCCAGCAGAAGAAGACAGTTAATTAAAATTCGAGCAGAACTAAATGAAATCGAGACCAAAAAACGGTGGAACAGATCAACAGAACCAGGAGTTGGTTCTTTGAAAGAATTAATAAGATAGATAAACCATTAGCCAACCTTATTAAAAAGAAGAGAGAGAAGACTCAAATTAATAAAATCATGAATGAGAAAGGAGAGATCACTACCAACACCAAGGAAATACAAACGATTTTAAAAACATATTATGAACAGCTCTACGCCAATAAATTAGGAAATCTAGAAGAAATGGATGCATTCCTGGAAAGCCACAAACTACCAAAACTGGAGCAGGAAGAAATAGAAAACCTGAACAGGCCAATAACCAGGGAGGAAATTGAAGCAGTCATCAAAAACCTCCCAAGACACAAGAGTCCAGGGCCAGATGGCTTCCCAGGGGAATTCTATCAAACGTTTAAAGAAGAAATCATACCTATTCTACTAAAGTTGTTTGGAAAGACAGAAAGAGATGGAGTACTTCCAAATTCATTCTGTGAGGCCAGCATCACCTTAATTCCGAAACCAGACAAAGATCCCACCAAAAAGGAGAATTACAGACCAGTATCCCTGATGAACATGGATGCAAAAATTCTCAACAAGATACTAGCCAATAGGATCCAACAACACATTAAGAAAATTATTCACCATGACCAAGTAGGATTTATCCCCGGGACACAAGGCTGGTTCAACACTCGTAAAACCATCAATGTGATTCATCATATCAGCAAGAGAAAAACCAAGAACCATATGATCCTCTCATTAGATGCAGAGAAAGCATTTGACAAAATACAGCATCCATTCCTGATCAAAACCCTTCAGAGTGTTGGGATAGAGGGAACTTTCCTCAACATCTTAAAAGCCATTTACGAAAAGCCCACAGCAAATATCATTCTCAATGGGGAAGCACTGGGAGCCTTTCCCCTAAGATCAGGAACAAGACAGGGATGTCCACTCTCACCACTGCTGTTCAACATAGTTCTGGAAGTCCTCGCCTCAGCAATCAGACAACAAAAAGACATTAAAGGCATTCAAATTGGCAAAGAAGAAGTCAAACTCTCCCTCTTCGCCGATGACATGATACTCTACATAGAAAACCCAAAAGCCTCCACCCCAAGATTGCTAGAACTCATACAGCAGTTTGGTAGCGTGGCAGGATACAAAATCAATGCCCAGAAATCAATGGCATTTCTATACACTAACAATGAGACTGAAGAAAGAGAAATTAAGGAGTCAATCCCATTTACAATTGCACCCAAAAGCATAAGATACCTAGGAATAAACCTAACCAAAGAGGTAAAAGATCTATACCCTAAAAACTATAGAACACTTCTGAAAGAAATTGAGGAAGACACAAAGAGATGGAAAAATATTCCATGCTCATGGATTGGCAGAATTAATATTGTAAAAATGTCAATGTTACCCAGGGCAATTTACACGTTTAATGCAATCCCTATCAAAATACCATGGACTTTCTTCAGAGAGTTAGAACAAATTATTTTAAGATTTGTGTGGAATCAGAAAAGACCCCGAATAGCCAGGGGAATTTTAAAAAAGAAAACCATAGCTGGGGGCATCACAATGCCAGATTTCAGGTTGTACTACAAAGCTGTGGTCATGAAGACAGTATGGTACTGGCACAAAAACAGACACATAGATCAATGGAACAGAATAGAGAACCCAGAAGTGGACCCTGAAATGTATGGTCATCTAATATTCGATAAAGGAGGAAAGACTATCCATTGGAAGAAAGACAGTCTCTTCAATAAATGGTGTTGGGAAAATTGGACATCCACATGCAGAAGAATGAAACTGGACCACTCTCTTTCACCATACACAAAGATAAACTCAAAATGGATGAGAGATCTAAATGTGAGACAAGATTCCATCAAAATCCTAGAGGAGAACACAGGCAACACCCTTTTTGAACTTGGCCACAGTAACTTCTTGCAAGATACATCCACAAAGGCAAAAGAAACAAAAGCAAAAATGAACTATTGGGACTTCATCAAGATAAGAAGCTTTTGCACAGCAAAGGATACAGTCAACAAAACTAAAAGACAACCTACAGAATGGGAGAAGATATTTGCAAATGACATATCAGCTAAAGGGCTAGTTTCCAAAATCTATAAAGAACTTATTAAACTCAACACCAAAGAAACAAACAATCCAATCATGAAATGGGCAAAAGACATGAAGAGAAATCTCACCGAGGAAGACATGGACATGGCCAACATGCACATGAGAAAATGCTCTGCATCACTTGCCATCAGGGAAATACAAATCAAAACCACAATGAGATACCACCTCACACCAGTGAGAATGGGGAAAATTAACAAGGCAGGAAACAACAAATGTTGGAGAGGATGCGGAGAACAGGGAACCTTCTTACACTGTTGGTGGGAATGTGAACTGGTGCAGCCACTCTGGAAAACTGTGTGGAGGTTCCTCAAAGAGTTAAAAATAGACCTGCCCTACGACCCAGTAATTGCACTGTTGGGGATTTACCCCAAAGATTCAGATGCAATGAAACGTCGGGACACCTGCACCCCGATGTTTCTAGCAGCCATGTCCACAATAGCCAAACTGTGGAAGGAACCTCGGTGTCCATCGAAAGATGAATGGATAAAGAAGATGTGGTTTATGTATACAATGGAATATTACTCAGCAATTAGAAACGACAAATACCCACCATTTGCTTCAACGTGGATGGAACTGGAGGGTATTATGCTGAGTGAAATAAGTCAATCGGAGAAGGACAAACAGTGTATGTTCTTATTCATTTGGGGAATATAAATAATAGTGAAAGGGAATATAAAGGAAGGGAAAAGAAATGTTGGGACATATCAGGAAGGGAGACAGAACATAAAGACTCCTAACTCGGGGAAACGAACTAGGGGTGGTGGAAGGGGAGGAGGGCGGGTGTTGGAGGGGAATGGGTGACGGGCACTGAGGTGGACACTTGACGGGATGAGCACTGGGTGTTTTTCTGTATGTTGGTAAATTGAACACCAATAAAAATTAATTTAAAAAAAAAAGAAGGTATTTATTCATGTATTTTGTCATAGAAAATAGAACCATGTGAGAGCTCCACAGTGTCTGCAGAGGGAACAAGCCCTAGAGCTAGTAGAGGCCCACTGAGTGCACTTACGTGCTGTCAAGAGGTCAAGTATTGGGTTACCAACCCCCAGCGATCGTCACTGCTTTGTCAGTTATACATTCTTACATGGTTTTGTTTTCTTTCCTGTGGTAATGTATCATTTAAATTATACACATAGGGATCCCTGGGTGGCGCAGCGGTTTGGCGCCTGCCTTTGGCCCAGGGCGCGATCCTGGAGACCCGGGATCGAATCCCACGTCGGGCTCCCGGTGCATGGAGCCTGCTTCTCCCTCTGCCTGTGTCTCTGCCTCTCTCTCTCTCTCTGTATGACTATCATAAATAAATAATAAAATAAAAAAATTTAATTAAATTATACACATAAAAATCATTAAAGAAGATGTGCAGCTGCTGATTGAAATATAGCAAGTTAGTGAGTTTAAAATTGGTAATTCTTCTATAAACTACCACAGTATGATTTTTACCAAATCTATTAAGTTGTATTTTTCTAATAGAAAATTTATTCCTTTAAAACCAGTGTTAAGAATAGGAAATAGGAGCACCCAACTGGTTCAGTCGATAGAGCATGTGACTCTTGACCTTTGGGTCCTGAGTTTAAACCCCATGTTGGACCTAGAACTTACTTAGAAAAAGAGGGAAATAAAATATTGATTTTAATCTAATGTGACATTCCATTTTGGGGAAATTAAGACTATTCATTGTTTTCAGAGAAGTACCTGAAAATAGAAGCCTGAAATCTTAACCTTTATTTCATCATTTAAAGACAAAACATTGGCAGAGAGAATCCAACAATATTTTGAAAGAATTACACACTACAACCAAGTAGGATTTATCCGAGGTATGTAAGATCAGTTCAACATTCAAAACTCAATTAATGTAACCCATCACATCAATAGGCTAAGAAAGAAAAATCACATGGTCATATCAGTACATGCAGAAAAAGCATTTGACAAAATCCAACACCTACTCATGGTAAAAACTCTCAGTAATCTAAAAGTAGAGAGGAACTCCGTTAACTTAATTCAGAACATCTACAAAAAATCTAGTGCTAATATCATACTTGATGGTGAGAAATTCAAAAGCTTTCCCACAAAATGAGATATAAAGCAAGAATGTTCTCTTTTGCTTCTCTTTTTCAATATCATACTGGGAGTTCTAGCTAATGCAATAAGACAAAAAAGTAAATAAAAGATATAAAGATTGGGAAGAATGATATAAAACTGTCTTTTTTGTAGATGACATGATCATATATGTAAAAAAAATCTCCTGGAACTAATAAGCAGTTATAGCAAGGTTGAAGGATACAGGTTAATATATGAAAATTAATCACTGTCCTATATATCAGCAATGAACAATTGAAATTTGAAATTAAAAACACAACACCACTTATATTGGCACCCCAGAAACGAAATGCTTAGGTATAACTAATGAAATAGATACAAGATCTATATGAGGAAAATTACAAAATTCTGATGAATGAAACCAAAGAATTAATAAATGGAGAGATATTCTATGTTCAGAGATAAGAAGACTCAATATTTCCAAAATGTCTATTCTTCCCAACTTGACCTATAGATTTAATGTAGTTCCAGTTAAAATTCCAGTAAGTTATTTTGTGGATAGTGACAAACTGCTTCTGAAGTATATGGAGAGGAAAAGACCCAGTATAGCCAACATAGTTTCAATATGATGAGGGAGAAGAAAGAAAGCAGAGGGCTAGAACTATAGTACTTCCAAATTACTAAGAAGCCATAGTAATCCAGATGATGTGGTATTTGAGTAAGAATCAACAAGTAGATCAATAGAATGGAACAGAGAACCCAAAAGTAGGCCCAAATCAAAGATCAAATGATCTTTGATGAAGGAGAAAAGGCAATACAATGGAGCAAAGATAATCTTTCAACAAATGGTGCTGGAATAACTGGATATCCATATGCAAAAAAGAAAGAAAGAAAAAATCTAGACATAGATCTTATGCCTTACAAAAAATCAACTCAAAATGGATCACAGACAAAAATATAAAATACAAAACTTTGAAACTCCTGGAAGTTAACTAGATGACCTTGGGAATGATGATGACTTTTTAGACACAACACCAAAGGCAAAATCCAGGAAAGAAGTAATTGATAAGATAGACTTTATTCAAGTATAAAAGCTCTGCTTTGAGAATGACCATGTCAAGAGAATGAGAAGACAGGCCACAGACTAGAAGAAAGTATTATACATCTGATAAAGGCCTATTGTCCACAATACTCAAAGAACTCTTAAAACCCAACAATAAGAAAACAAAGAACCCAATTAAAATTAGGTCAAAGACCTTAACAGACACCTCATCAAAGAAGAGCTACATATTGGCAAATAAGCATATGAAAAATGCTCCACATCATATGTCATCAGGGAAAGGCAAACTAAAACTAACTACGATGAGATACCTGTTAGAGTGGTCAAAATCCAGAACACCGACACCATCAGGCGCTAGCAAGGATGTGGAGCAATAGGAGCTCTCATTCACTGCTGGTGGGAATGCAAAATGGTACACTTTGGGAGACAGTTTGGCAGTTTCTTACAAAACTTAAATGTATGATCCAGAAATCATGCTCCTTAGTATTTACCCAAAGGAGCTGAAAACTTATATCCACCCAAAAACCTGTACAGCGATGTCTATAGCAACTTTATTCATAATTGTCAAAACTTGAAAACAACCAAGATATATCTCTTCAATAGGTGAATGGATTAATTGTGGTACGACCAGACAGTGGGATGATATATATAGTATTAAAAAGAAATGAGCTACCAGGCCTTGAAAAGACATGGAGGAACCTTAAATGTTTATTATGAAGTGAAAGAAGCCAGTCTAAAAAGGCTACAAACTGTACAATTCCAACTCTATGACATTTTGGAAAAGGCAAATGGTGGAGGCAGTAAAAAGGTCTGTGGTTGCCAAAGGTGTGGGGGGGAGGAGAATAGAGGATTCCTTGGGCAGTGCAAAATATTTTGTATGATACCATAATAGTGTCTACAAGTCACTATACATTTGTCTAAACCCATAAAATGAATAACTCCAGAAATGAAGCCTAACTTAAACTATGAACTTTGGGTGATTGTGATGTGTCCACATAGTTTCATGACTTGTAACAAACGAATCACTCTGGTGGAGGATGTGGATAATGAGGGTTGGTTTGTACCTGTGTGGAGACAGGGCATATGAGAAGTTTCTGAGCTTTTCCTTCATTTTTGCTGAGTCCTCCCTTCAGTCTTAAATTAGTATGAAAAAAGTTAATTTAAAAAATGAAGCAATAAATTGAATTTTACATTAAACAAGAATTCCAAAAAAAATCATGAAGCTATTTTTGTAGGTTTTTTTTATTCTTACACATTAATTTAATTTCAAATCTACATGATAGAGCACATTTTATTACTAAAACATGTTATTGGCCAATTGTGCCTTTTTTCTTATATAGTTAATTCATTAAAGATTTAATTTATATAAGTGAAGTAGCTGGCATTGTTCATTACTTCGGAAAATTACTTTTATTTAGCTTTTTATTTTGAAATAATTTGATTTCTAAAAAGTTACAGAAATAATGGGTGAGTTCCCATATGCCCTTTGCCCAACCCTGCACAATGTGAGCATCTTACATAACCACAATACAGTGATCTGGCCTAGAAAATTAGCTTCAGTGCAATACTAGGAATGCACTCTAGACTTTCTTAGATTTTCACTAGCTTTCCCCTAATATTCTTTAGTTCTGGTCCAAGATTCTATGTTGCATTTAGTTCTCATTTCTCTTTAGTTGTCCTTAGACACTCAGTAATTTCTCTCGGGGGAAACCTGCTCTTTGACAGTTCCTCACTTATTGTGAGAAACTGCTCCATTGTTTGTAGAATGGCTCTCAATGTGGGTTTGTCTGAGGCTTCTTCATGCGTAAGCTGAGGTTGGGCATTTTGGGCAGGAATCCAACAGTATTGTGTCCCTCTGAGTGCACGATGCTGAGGAGGACGGGCTTTCATTGTGTCCTGTCACTAGTGGTGGTGACTTTGGTCACTTGCTCAAGGTGGTGCCTGCCAGATCTCTCCACTTGAGAGAAGTTCTTCAGGGCCTTTGGGGAGGTAGAGACCATGCAAATACCCTGTTTCTCCTCATATATATATTTTTCAAGATTTATTTATTTTAGAGAGGCGGGGAGAGGGAGAGAGAAGGAGGAGGGGCAGAGGGAGAGGGAGAGAATCTCAAGCAGACTCTATGCTGAATTCAGAGCCTGGTGCAGGGCTCGATCTCATGACCCTGAGACCACGACCTGAGCCAAAACCAAGACCCAGCCACTCAACTGACTGTACTACCCAGGAGCCCCTCTCATCATATTTTTAAATAGACTTTATCTTTTAGAATAGTTTCAGGTTTAGGAAAATTGCTTAAAATAAACTTTTGTGGGACCCAGGAAATTGAACAAAATCCCCTACCCCTGGACAAGCAGAGCAGGACTGACTCTATTTTGGGCCGCACCCGCCGTGTGCTGACCTGCTTATTACTTAGGGCACTGCTCCGCCCTAATCAAAGACCAGGACACACCCTAACCGGAAATCCGGCTCAGCAGACCAGCATGACTGTGCAACTTTCTGCGTATCCCATTGGCCACTGGCCCCTATAAAGTTGCTAAGCCTCTTAGTCTGAGAGTCCAAGTCCCAGCTCCGCTGCATCGGGTATACTAGGGCTCAGGCTTGAGCTTGTAAATAAACCCTCGTGTGATTGCATCGGTGTCGGCTCCTTGGCAGTTTCTCCAATTCGCGATCATGGGCACAACACTTTATATTATAAAATTTAAAGATATACCTATTTAAAATAAAATTTGTTATTTTAAAAATCCCTCCAAGTCATATCATGTAAAAACTATAAAATAATTTAACTGATCACTAAGGGGATTCCTAAAGATATGTATTTCTGTGGAAGGCTTTGAGAATCAGATAAATTTGGAGACGCTGAGGTAGACAGAGGAGAGGAGATATGGGACACCAATCTCAACTGTGGCTTGAAAGGAAGATAGGAGCTTATAATGTGGCTTTCCAGATCAGGTGCTGGCAAAGTGAGCTGATGCCAGAATTGGTTTATTCTGTTTATTGTGCATCTGTTTGGTACCAGCCACCACACTAGGCCAGGGGGTACAGAGATGAATAAGGTCCACACTCCTTATCCCCTGTTTGCAGGTTTTCTCTCTGTTTGGGCTGATGGGGATCCAGAGTAGCTGTGACATCACTCACTGTCCCTTGGGGTACTCTTGTGCCTCCAGAAACCCTATGGACAAGAAGGAGGAGGGTTCTGGGGGACTCGCCTCCATAGGCAGCCTGAGCAAGAGTTGGTTGCCTTGGAGTAGAGTGTTTATTTGATCTTTTGTTCTCTCTGATTTGTATAAACCAGAAGTCTGTTGATACTAGATTTGAGTTTATAGTCATAAAACTTTTCCCTGTCCCTGAGGTAATGTTTTGAGTTGATCTTTCCTCATTTAGAAGAGTAATCAAAGTATCAACCAAAGTGCTCTGGGTCATGATTTACTGAGAATCAGGAAATCAGTAATTTACTGAGGATGCTATTGCAGCATTCCACTGGCTTCTACCCCTTGCCAGTCTCCCCTGATCCTGCCCAAGCTCCACCGGTTTGACTTCCCATGATTTGGGGGCAAAAGGACTTTTACTGAGGTCATCTGGGTTTTTAATGTTGCTATTCTTGCTTTTAATTATAAAATGCTCTTAATTTAGTGTCATGGTAATTAAAATCATTTGTCCTATGTTGTTCCTTAACCTCTTAGGAGTACAAAATTGCATATTTGTTTCAGCAATGTATCGGTTTCTCAATAACTATGTTTCAAGTCCTATATGAATTGTAATTCACCAGTGAATCATCCGCATCTCTTTTGCTAAAGCAAATGTGTATATAATCCCCACCTCCCATCTCCCCCTGCCCCTACCAGTATGCTGTAGAGAGGCACTCCTTTGGTAATGTGCTGCTTGGCAATTTGGGATGTGTTGTTGTTGTTGGGAGAGGGAGAGTGTGTGTGTGCATGCAGACATACATGTGTGTGGGAGTAGTTCAGGGGAGGGGTAGGGGCAGCGGGAGAGAGACAGGCTCCATGCCCACCCACAGAAGAGCCCCACGTGGGGCTCAGTTTCACAACCTTGAGATCATGATCTGAGCTAAATCAAGAGTCAGACTTAACCAACTGAGCCACCCAGGAGCCCTGGATAACTGACAACATACTATTAAATATAAATTAGCATAATTGCTATGTTATTTTAGATTTCTGTGCCATTATTTTATAATATAAAATTATAGAAGATGATAAATAACCCATATTTGCTAGGAAAGAATCTCATTGCTTCTTGTTAATTTTGAAATGTTTCTTGGTAATCTCTAGCTTTCATGTTCCTAGACCATGGAAATGTGGGGATTAGGTAGACTGCCTCTCCTAAGGGCTCAAAGGACAAATGATCTGCGAATATTTTATATTAGAAAGGAGGAAGCTGCAAAAACCAAGAACAGCTTAGAAAATTTGACCCTTTCCCCCCAAATTATGCCAAAATTATAAGCCAATTGGGGTTAACAGCAACCTCCTTAAAATCCAATTATCCCATGTATTATTGACAAGTCCCCAAGAGGACTGGACGACAGGTTCGATTATATTTTAATAGGAAGACCTGAAGTCAGATTGCTTTCCTCCCAATAACAGAGGAGGTTCTAACAGCAGGGATTAGAATTTTTATCTGGGAGCAGGTAATAAGCTATTAAAGCAGTCTGTCTAGACACTGCAGTTGGAATAAGTCAAGCACTATCACGACTGCTTACCCAAGAGTAGGTTACATGGAAAGATATCCAACAAAAGAGAGTAAGGAAAATGCGAAGGCATTTTAGTATAATTCACACTTCTTTATAGAATAGGCCCAATACCCAAGAAAAGAAGAAAACTCCCTCTCACTTATTCATCAGATATTTATTA
Organism: Vulpes vulpes; assembly: GCF_048418805.1. NCBI lineage: Eukaryota > Metazoa > Chordata > Mammalia > Carnivora > Canidae > Vulpes > Vulpes vulpes. Next base: position 125,866,550 of record NC_132792.1, on the reverse strand, counting down.
TATAGCATCAATGTGCTTTGGATAAATGGCTGGACAAGCAGACAGACATCCCTGCCCTTTTGTAATGCTTTAAGCTGCCTTCAGGTTCTAGTTGTTGGTGAGTTGACCTACAACCCAAAGTAAAGAGACTTTGTACAGTAGTTAGGAGCATGAACCCTAGAACCAGATTCTCTGGGTTCTCCTCATTTACCAATTCCTAGCCAGGTTGTCATGAGCAAATTCCTTAAGTCTTATATTTCATCATCCTCACTTCTTCCCTTTCTCTATCTGAAAAATGCAACCCTAGAAGGACATGATAATTACCTAAAATAATTCATGAAAACTCTTAGAATAGTACCTAGCACAGACTTAGTGCTTGACAAATGTTTGACACTGTTATGCCTTCATTCAACATACTTATCAGCCCATTAACACACAACAGGCTCTGTTCTAGATTCTGGAGGTACAACAGGACCTTCAGAGGCTAATATTCTAGAAGGAGGTTTATTTACTTCATGGGTTACATTGGCTCTCCTGAGCAGGTCTGTGAAACCAAAACACTGTGTTTATACAATGTGATTTCTAGGGACACCTGGGTTGCTCAGCGGTTGAGTGTCTGCCTTTGGCTCAGGGCGTGATCCTGGGGTCCTGGGATCGAGTCCCACATCAGGCTCCCTGTAGGGAGCCTGCTTCTCCCTCTGGCTGTGTCTCTGCCTCTCTCTCTGTGACTCTCATGAATAAATAATCTTACAAATCTTTTTAAAGATAATGTGATTTCTATGGGAACATCCCTTTTGAATTTTCAACAGCTGATTTATGGAACCATAAATCATTTTGGATCATACTTGGGAAATGCCTGAAGTATTCTAAGTATCTGTGAATATTTGTGTGTGTGTGTGTGTTTATGTGTGTACGTCCTCTATTTGGTGGTGAAAGTTTTCAATTCAAGCCCCAAATAAAATTTCAATGGGAATACATTTTACCTAGTTATTTTAAAAAGTCATAGTTTCAGCATAATAGACAGTGAGGAGCACAAACAAAAGCTAACAGATTTTAACTTCTGTTCCTGGGAGGGAAGTTGTTACAATATTTAAAATTTTAAAAAGAAAAAACTCTCAGAACATAAAGTAATAGTAAATAGGTAATACATTTTTGGAGGCAAATATTTTAGCAAATCAACTATTACCAACAAATTTTAACATTTTTATAATGTTTATTTTTTATTTTTCGACAATTAAGTCTGGACAATAAAAATATTCAATTAAAAATAAGTACTAAACATATGTTCAAATTGTACAAAGGACCACTAAAGGTTATGAGCATTAAACAATCCTTGGGCAGAACTTTTGCTTAAAAGAGAAGGCAAATTTCTGTTCTTAGAGGACAGAAAGTATAATTCCATGCTTAAAATGCCTAAACATTTTTTCCATAAATCTAACATAAACCACTTTGAGTGAGTTCATCCTTTAAAGCCAAATTTCTCTCTCTGTTTTTATTGTTTAAGTAGATCGAGAACTTCTGGTTAGCATTTTCACTTTCTTAACCCTTATGATTTAAAATTTAATTTAGCGTTTTTAAGTAATCTTCACAGAGATAAAGAAGTACATGTTTGAAGGTCCTAGGGGTCAAGGAGAACATGGTCTCTTCAAGAATGACACCATGGCTTTTAAATCTAATGGGGCAGGGAGAGTAGATGAGATGGAGATGGTAAGCAGCCCCCTCCCCCCTTACACATTGGTTAGACCATCTGAGGCTGTCCCATGGCTCTTAGGTGCACTGTTCCAGGCACTGTCCCCGACCTGAACTCCTTTCTTTCTTCTTGTATTTCACTTTGGATCATGTCTGTCGGCCAGTCTTCAGACTGAATGATTTTCCCCTTCTGTTGAGTTCATTCTGGCAATAACCCATCAAATATATTCTTTATTTCTGATACTTTTTTGTTTGTTTATTTGACTGTGATCATGGCTTATGTTGGGGATGGGGAATAGGACCTCCTACTGCTTCCTCAGGGTCAGATGCAGTTATATTTTGGAGCTGATTTATTAAGTTTTTAGAAACATATGGGGCATTCAACATCATCTTGATAGTTTTAAATTGACCATGGCAGAAGTATTCACATCAGCTAAATTGGCAGACATCATGAAACAGGACCTCTTTGCCCCAAGAGAACTGTATTTCAAACATTTGCAATCATACCACCGATGGATTTTGCTTCTACCCCTCCCTTAGTAACAATGTATCTGTTTCTCAGGTCAGGTGCACAAAGTGTCCACCCATTTGGCTTTTCACCTTTCCCCAGAAACTATCTGGGAAGGTTTCTTGCCTTTCCTCCAGAAGCTTGAGGCATTTGTTTCAGATGAAAAAGGAGTCTGGTGAGGTGGCAGGGTTTTGTGCTTGTGCCCCACCTGGTGGGGTGCCAGGGGATATCTCTAGTTTCCTCTCCTGCCACCATCTTTCTTATGAGTATCTAGTAGAAGGAAGCCTGTGGAAAAGTGCTTGAGAATGAGTGCAAATCCTCTTATCCTTCTGTGTCTGGGGCTTCCAGGGATTCTGGAGGGTCAACTAGCCCACACTCTAAGAATCCAGGAAAATTTTGCCTCCTTCCCTCTTTACACATCTATAGGAGCTATCACTCTTTGCCATGCTCTATCAAAGAACACTGAAAGGGTTCAGTCTCACCTCAGAGAGGCAAAAGGCATTCAAACCCTTTTGAATGATTTCACCTGATTATCTTGCAACCTCAGCTCTGATTAGCTCAAGAAAAATTATGGTTTTGTTGATTGTCTAACTTTTTTTTCTCCTGTTGGGTAAGAGTTATGTTCATTTGTGGCTCCCTGCATCCTAAGAAGAAGTAGAACGCTCAGCTGTTAGGTCTGGAAGAGTCTTTCCCTTGCATCATGTAAAACATAAATCTGGAGTTTATTCTGAGCACTGCGAAGGAGGGGGAAGGCCTTTGAAGGCTTTTCAGCAGGGTGAGACAGTTATGTGATGTTAATCTCTTAAACACGGTGATGTCTACCTCCTACTTGCTCAACCAGAGTGGCCCACTGATCACTTTCTGCTCAGCATTTCCCATCTTTAATCTGGTAGCTTGCTTCTAGTTCTTGAGCTCCTTGATTCTTTTCACTAGTTATTTTGCCTGCATTATCAGACTACTTCCATTTCTATGACTTATTCCTCTGGTATATATCTTTCTCTGTCCAGTTTTAGATATGTTAACTACCCAAGGGGATGGTATCTGTGAAGATTTTGCCAATCTCTTCATTTCCATTGTTTCAGTACCTGAGCAAGAATTAAGGGTGAGTGTTTTGGCTGCAGTCTCAGGGCATCAAGAGCGAGGGAAAGGAACGTGAAGCACGGAAGAATGCAGAACAATGTAAGACAATGTGTTATCCTGTACTGACTGTTTCATGATAACCCACAGAGACATAACCACACAGATGTTTCTGCATCAGCCTGTTACAAAGAAACTGCCTCCAAATGGCCCACCAGAGAGAGGAAAAGAGAAGGGATTCTATCTGCCCAGATTCTATCTCCTATCTCCCATGGGTCCAGAATTTTCCCCATGGGAAAGAATTCACCTGCTCTTTAGACTTTATTAATCAGTCCTTTTAGCAGCTGCTTCAGAAACCAAATCCTAAATTCTTGTCTTTGGCATGGCATTTGACTCCCAAGTGGTAGGAGGGAACCTTGACTCAAGGTGTGGGTAGCATGACTCGAGTGGCAGACCAAGAGGGTCACCACGGGATCAATGAGCTCAAGGGCAGCAGCGAGGGATTGAGAGCCCAGGAGAGGGTGGCCCTGAGAGATGCTGACATACCTATCAGGGATGATAACATTAAACAGTGTCAGCCTCAAGGCCAGCCCTGGAGAGAAACTCAGTTATGTGCATGCCCTGTTCTCTCTCCTGCTGCTTCTCTTCCAGAGTCATCCACTAGTCTTGGCTTATGCGCATATCTGCAAATGTGTTCTTTGGCTAGGTGGGTTTCATTTTCTATTTTTCATTCTCCTCTGGAATCTCTAGCTTGGCTTCTTTTCCTGCACTCTCTGGATGCCTAAGACCATCCCTCAGTACAAACTGCATGACACACCCCAGCCAGACAGCTTTTCCTTTCCTCTAGGACCCTTCATCAGTCCGTACTTACTTCTATCTTTCATAGTCTTTCACTTTCTCCATCAATTTGTAAGCTAATTGACGCTGACGCCAAAAGGCGTCATTCATGTTTTCTGTGGAAACAACAAATTGTAATAAGGAAAGACCACTGGCTAGGGAGCAGAAGCTCAGGATTGATGTCACCTGCTACTCTATGATTTTGGACAGGCCACATAAACTCTTCCAGGCTCAACTTCCTTATCCATGGAATGGGGATTAAAGACCGCAGAATAGTTATGAGGATCATATCAGATCCTGTGTATGAAATTGGTGGGGGGAGGGAATCACTCTGCACTGTATAAATATAGTGTAGTATGATTAAATCGACCGTCTTACAGCATGACATCACATTTGTTAGGGATCTGGGACTTGGTGATCTCTGACACAAGACTGCGGCTTTATAATTAAAGAATCTGAAGCAGAGAGGCCATATGGAATTTGACTATTAGACCAGTACCATTAGATAGTATTCTTGTCTTCTGTGTTTTAGAGAGGAAGCAGGCTCTAAGAGGTTATGTGACTTACCATGGTCACCATTTTCACTTAGCTGATACATGGTGATAGGGCCAGTCTGGGGAATGCAGGGCCATCTGATGCCGGAGCCCACCCTTCACTGGGTACACTGCAGTGCCTCCCCAAGTGTCCCCAGCCAGCCAACATCTGAGCTGGGCCTGGAATCCAGGATCCCCAGGGTCCTGAGCTCCAAAGCTCCCTGGCAGATTTTCCCATTCCAACCAAAGAGTGACAGCGTGGCATCTAAGAGTCAAATTCTCTGCTAGGGGCTCTTTGGGCTAACGTGCCTTAGAGACCCCCCAACCCCCCACCCATTACAGCCAGACTAAATGAGCTTTTGAAAAGATTTTTTAATTACTAACACAGCATATGGTGCATAGTAGTTAAGAACATGCAGTTTCTGAAGCCTTCTGCCCCGGTTCTAATCCCAGCCCCACCACTGAACAGACTGTCACTCCTCTCCTGGGCAAGTGACTTCTCTCTCAATGACTCAGCCTCCTCATCCATAACAGAAGAGAAGAAAGATTCCCACTGCCTCAACTTCGAGTCTGCGGCTGTGATATGTGTTTTCATTAAATAAAATAATTCATTCCAGGGTCTTATTTTGTAATTCAGATTAAATCGTGTATCATCACTAAATAAAAAAACAAATCAGAGGGAAAGAAAAACACAAAATAGCAGGTCTCACTTTGAAACTACATAGGCTCTGTCGGTAGAATGGCCAGACCTCACTTTTTCTCAGGAAATACTATTTGAGGCTCTTTTGTGGGGTTTGTTCCGAGGCAGCTGACTTAGGGAGGGCAATTCAGTTGGCCTGTCCAGAGTGCACTGGGCAGCTCCAGGAAGAACAGGCACTCTCAGCCTGGCAAGTGGGAACTTAAGCAGAGCAAGCAGTGTGCCTGGGCCTTTGGGCACTATGCTTTTGTGCCTATGTAGCTCTTTGCATTGCACAAAAGACTGAAATCTAGAGTCAATCGAATATAATGAATGGATTCCTTTGTGGAATTCCATGTTGTTTTTAACATTTCTTTGGTAATTTTGAGCAAAATAACTTCTGAGGTGATTATACCAGGAACAATGCCTTTAGACCTTTTAAATTGTTTTCCTTTGTATAGTTGAACATGTACTTTTTAGGGGAAAGGGCGAAGCAATTTGATGCATTGGTCTCTCTATGTATAACATGCAGGCTGCTGGCAATGGAAATTTAACAGATTAAAGAGAATGTTTAGTTTGGGAACGATATCCTGATGATATACAGTGATATTTTCTGGGCTTTCATTTTCTAGAAACTAATTGGTGTAAAAAATTACTACTGTCCTTGAAATATTTTGTGTGTGTGTGTGTGTGTGTGTGTGAACATGAGCAGAGCCATTTTCACATCATCCGTGAAAAGCATACAACAGGTTTTTAAAAAGATTTTATTTATTTATTCATGAGAGACACAGAGAGAGAGGCAGAAACATAGGCAGAGGGAGAAGCAGGCTCCCTGGAGGGAACCCGATGTGGGACTTGATCCCAGGACCCCGAGATCACGCCCTGAGCTGAAGGCACTCAACCATTGGGCCACCCAGGCATCCCTAGCATGCAACAATTTAAAGAGCAGGTATTTTAATGATTTTTTTATTTATTTGAGAGAGAGCACAAGTGGGAGGAAGGGCAGACGGAGAGGGAGAAGCAGACTCCCCATTGAGCAGAAAGGCCAATGCAGGGCTCAATCCCAGAACCCTGAGATCATGACCTGAGCCAAAGGCAGATGCTTAAAAAAACAAAAAATAATAATTAAAAAAATTTTTAAATAAAAAAAAGACAGATGCTTACCTGACTGAGCACCCAGGCACCCCAAAAGAGCAGGTATTTTTAAAGGCACTTTGTAGAAATATAGAAAAGCAGCATTAAAGTGACTTGAGTCATTCTTTCCCACTAAATATAAATTTTAATTTTTATATGCTAGACAAAAGAGAAAGTAGACATCCTTCTAGCTGATGCGTTACTGACTCTGGCTGCTAAATGAATAAATTTGCAGCCAGGCCTCTGCAAATGTGGAGATGGGGAGAGGATGGGTATCAAAGATGCCAAATCCACAACTGCTTTCCAGTCAGCCAGGGCTACTCACCTGCCACATCCCCTCCTTCCCCTTCTTTGTCTCGTTCTCTCCTCACTTTTACATTATTTTTCCTCTCCCTTGTGATGGTTCTGTTGCTTTGCTTTGGCTCTTTATTTTTAGATACCCATTTGTGGCCAGATTTCATACTCATACAGTGAAATGGTGTACCTTGGGTGTGGCATTTAATTAAAATTCATACTGTTAGGTTGTGTTATCCAAAATCTGAGACTTACTAAGAAACACAGAATTTTTTTTAAAGTGAGTTCCATGCCTGGCATGGAACCCAGTGTGGGCCTTGGACTCATGACCTTGAGATCAAGACCTGATCTGAGATCAAGATTCAGAGGTTTAACCAACTAAACCACCCAGGAGCGCCTGAAATGTGGCGTTTTAATCAAACATCTAGTTGCCAGGGAATTCTGTATTCATAGAGAAAAGAAAAGTTATAAGACATGTAAAGATTGAACTATCTTTTTTTTTGTTGAAGATTTTGTAATTTGTGGGACACCTAGTTGGCTCAGTGGTTGAGCACCTGCCTTCGGCCCAGGGTGTGATCCCAGAGTCCCAGAATCGAGTCCCACATCGGGCTCCCTGCATGGAGCCTGCTTTTCTCTGTGTGTGTGTGTCTCTCATGAGTAAATAAATAAAATCTTAAAAAAAAAATTTTTTTTATTATTTGACAGAGAGAGAGCACGGCAGAAGTTGAGGGAGAAGCAGGCTCCCCACTGAGCAAAGAGCCTGATGCAGGGCTCAATCCTAGGACCCTGAGATCATGGCCTGAGCCAAAGGCAGATGCTTAACCAACTGAGCCACCTAAGCACCCCAGATTGAACTATCTTAATGAGGTTGCTTTTTACAAGCCAGATCAGCTTTTAGGAAGAAGTCAGTCAAAACTATAGTTGGCCATAATTTATTGCTCTTTCTGGAGTCTGTTATAAAAAGAAATGCCTTATATTCAGCTTGATTCTTTAACATCATAGACATTCATTCAGGAGAGTTTGATGAATAGGAAAAGAAATTTTTACTCCCAAATCTTAACCTGTACTCTGCACATAACATCTGCATATACGTCTAGCTTAATACTTTTCCATTGCAAAAAAGGCTCTTTCAAGAGTAAAATGATTAAAACTTCGTATATGCAGTTCCTAAAATATCTCAAATAGCAGTTAAAGTAAATTCCTGATGGTTTATAGCTGAGATAGAAGGTTGGCTGTGTAGTTCATCATGCTATGACCAGAGGTGATTTTTGCACCTCTATCAGCAGTGCTTCTTGAGGCTGAGGCTTTGAGAAAAAGATTGTAGGAAACTAGCAGTTTTGGGCAGATGTGTATCTATACCTCGGGCATCACTGGTTGTAATTTAACTGTAGCTATGTTGCAACCATCTGGGTAGCCAAACAGCTGAGGTCTGCTCTTGCACATGATTGTAAGTGTGGAGGAGATTTCCTTGACTTCCTAGACGCTGGATTTATAAAAAAGGAGATATGTCAAGCAGTAACTATGGTGGCATGCTGCTGGGATGGATATGTCTGCAGCCAGATTCCTGGGGTGGCTTCCCTTGGACATTTAAGTGTGTCCTAGCTCTTGGGTGACACGGTGCTGCTGGATTTTTTTTTTTTAAGATATTTTTTATTTATTCATGAGAGACACACAGAGAGAGGCAGAGACATAGGCAGAGGGAGAAGCAGGCTTTCCGCGGGGAGCCTGAGGTGGAACTTGATCCCAGGACCCTGAGATCACGACCTGTGCCAAAGGCACTCAACCACTGAGCCACCCAGGTGCCCCAAGTGCTGCTGGATTTTATGTCAGTTCTACCTTCAGGGTAAATCCCTGATTTCCATAGATAACCTAATCTGTAGAAAGAAAGAACATTAAAATATGGTAGAGTTTACCATTTTTTCAGAGTGAGAAACCAAATTACAGGCTCACTGATACAGAATCTTTCAACATTGAAAGTTAATGGCTGATTTCTTGTTCGGGGAGAAAAGCTTACTAACCATTTCCGGACCACTTTAGGATCGATTCTAGAACCCACCATCTTTCCTGATTTATATGACTGTTCGGCTGTGTACCTCCACAGTTAGAGCTATTAGAGTTTTTGCTGATTTGCTTGGCACATCTCCAGCAAAATAGTCCATTAAAATTCAAATCCTTTCCCAATAATTGAGACAATCAATTTACATTAAACAAGGCACAATTATACTTTCATGTACAATTTAAATTCTATAGAAAATAATGAGTGTGCAATAAAGAGGGACACTTATTTTGATGCAAAGGGATGTTTTTATAGTCTGCATAAACAAATCTTTCATATTTTCAAAATAGTTCCCTCATTATCTTTGGTGTAGGAGAACTCTATTGTGTGTTATTTTGATGTAGGGACAAATGTGTGTCCGTGGCTGCATGTTTAATAAGCAATGTGACTTTCTCTCAAAGGCATTTAAATTGCAAGGGCTGAGATAGAATCAGGTAGGTCCTTGCTTGCTGTTCGACATGAATCATTCTTATAAAAAGAGCAAACAAAGAGGATGCAGATTGAGTGATTTTGTTGCCTTTGTGCCTGCCTTAGTGAAATAGGCACCAGGCATCCATCTCTACCTTTGTGCAGCAGACCAGGGATCAAGTGCTCCAGCCTCAGAAAGCCATTCAGAGGAATTTGGGAGGATGCAGTTGCGGTGGCTGCATGCCTTTATGCTGAGGGGTTCCTGGGAGAGCCGCAAACCACAGGGACTCAGCTCACCAGGCAGCCAGGCTCGGGGAGTGTGCCCACCCCTCTCCAGCTCTCCTGCACAAGCTCTGAGTAAGACTGGGATTGTCGGTCAGGAAATCTAGAACACTGGAGAAACAGTATTAGGAAGAATATAGTACAAATAATGACAAGCTAGAAAACAAATCCTGTCAGAGCCCGAGAATATATTTGGCTTCCGCTTGCTGTGTCTGTCTGTTTCTATAAACGGTCCAGAATAGAAACCGGATGTTTAAAATCTCTCTCCCTTTCACATGCTTGCCTCCCCCCTCCTGTCTTCCTTCCTCTTCAGTATTAGTAGACTTACTATTTTTATTAGTTTGTATTTATATTCCCATTTTTCAATATTTGCCATTTGTGTGGATAACACATTAATTTTTAATGAAACATTTTCAAACTCTTAGAATAGCTGCATCATAAAAGAAAAACTTGAAATTGATATAGACTCTAAGGCAGCATGTAAACTGAATATTACAATTGTTTTTCCCTCTTACAGGTGGCAAATGCTTATTTTAAAAGATGGTGGATGCTCAACTTAAATCTTATCTTTGTATAGGAGCCTAGGTTTTGTGTCTCATATTTGTGGCACAAAGTGTAACTCAGGTGCCATTCTGATTAAAGTGAAAGAAATATCAAAACAATGTTAGTGCTCTCTAATAATTTTTCTTCCTGTCTACAAGTACGTTTTTTTTTGACAAGCCTCACTGCTGTTAAAGAAAGTCAGTCATGGCTTAAATTGAATCTTGAGCATAATTTTTCATTGTCGTTCTGTTGCAGAACTACAATTTTAACAAAGGCAGCATTAGTTTCTTTGAGTAGTTTATTTTCTCCAGTCAGGAATTGTTTGTAATTTTGTGCTTGTGAAATTGAAATTAATCCTGGAAAATATTTAAACAGTTTCATATTACATGCTGTTCTCAGAACTAAAGCTCTGCAGTCTACTTTGGAACTGCAAATTAATAAGTATAGCTTCTTCCAGAAGTTTCTTATAGGAAGCATGGACATTGAAGATGTGGCATCTTAGAGACTTTTTCTCACTCACAAGTCAGAAGGAAACAAATAATCAATTTTATGTGGGTAACTTAAATTGTATTTGAATCATTATATAAATATGCACATACACGCACATATGGTATGCTTATATATCTAAGCTTGTATTTTTGCCTTAGAAGAATATATATCACTTCACATTTTATTCTCTAAAGTAAAAATTTTTAAATAGTATTTACCTTTCTCAAGTACATTTACTTATTCTAAACATTAACAAAAAATATATATATATTTTCTAAATATTTATATTTTGTATCCTAAATAAAGATGACTAAATGTTTTGGGGAACACAGTGTGTATTCTATGAGCTGAACTGCACAGAATGGCATTTTAAAGAGTCAGAGACACCTGAAAGATTAGTGACCCCCCTGTCCTAGCATCTACTTCTCACCCTCCATCCTCTACCCCAGCAGACACTTTCTAGGTAAGGAAACAGACCTGACGACATAGGGTGACTCCTAAGATACGGTTCAGGTATTGACCAGAGTCTGTGATTTCTGACTGCTGCTCTAGTGTTTTCTACTGAACTCATTCAATAATGTGTATGTTTCAAGAAGGAGGGAGGAAAATATTAAGTGCAGGTAAATAGATGTTTAGTAAAGCCGGCTGATCCAGTAAGCTTGAGACCAGAAGTTGGATGGTTAATTCAAAGGTCAGGAAATCAAAACAAGTGATCGATATGTTGAACGAAGACATTTTCTTTGTGTATGGATCACCCAATTTGGAGTGTCACATCAGTTTTTCTGGGTGCACCACACCAAAGCTGCATCTTCCGGTGCCTCCAGTTTGGGTTTCTTTAAAGCAGCCGAGGACATAAAGACACTTGGGGAGAAACTTCCCTGCAGAATTAACTGTTTCAATGACCCCCTCCCACCATGTCTTTTACAGTTATTTCACACACACTTAATTTGACAGACTTTGTAAAAAACAAAAACAAACCCTCTGCTTTGTTGATTCTTTCTAAATCACTCCACTTTGTTTTCATTGAATCAGCAGTCATATTTCTGAGTTCATGAAACATTAAGTTATGCTTGTGTAAGCAGCAGAACCAGGCTTGGAAAGAGACACAACTGCCTGGAAAGCACTGCATGACTGGTGGGAGCAGTGGTGAGCAATCGTACTGGGAACTGGCAGCCAGTGGCCACAGGTACTGAGTGTGTCCTGGACTTTACTCAGTACCTTTTATGGAGAGCAAAGGAGGGTGTTGGTTCATTAGATGGTCAGGGTAAGTGGCCATCAGTTCAGGGAGCTTCAGCTCTACTTTGGAGGGAACCAGTGGAGTCAGACAAATGAAAATAGGCAGAATGCTAACTCATTTTATAAGAGGAATCTGCAGAGCACGCTCCATGGACATTTATCCCCTTTGTACCAGAGAGGAGACAGCCAACCTGCAGGCAGAAGAAAGGGAGCTTTCCCTGTTCCCTTTGCCCTGTTCCCTTCTCTTCCCCTGGGTCAAGAAGATGAGGCTCACACCACCCAAAAGTTGGGCCAATGGAGCAATCTTTTTTTTTTTTTAAGATTTATTTATTTATTTATTTATTTATTTATTTATTTATTTATGAGAGACAGAGAGAGAGAGACACAGGCAGAGGGAGAAGCAGGCTCCAGGCAGGGAGCCTGACATTGGACTCAATCCAGGGTCTCCAGGATATCACACCCTGGGCCGAAGGCAGTGCTAAACTGGAGAGCCCCCCAGGCTACCCTGGAGCATTCTTATACCAAGCGAACTTTCCACAGCTGCTTGGCAGTCAAAGCAGTGGCCATTATTCAGCCTAGAGAGTCACTGCTCATGTATGGATTTGTGAGTGACCTGCTACTCATTTGGGGAAGATAGGGGTTGTAGCCCTGCATTCTTTAGGGAGCTGATCTATTCCTTGCATCAGGTGTCCTAGAAGGAATGCTTTCTTAGGTGGTTGGGCTGCTGAAAATGCAAATGGTTTCCAAATGGGTTTAGATAAATTCTTGGATTGAGAACCTATGCCTGGGTACTATAAATGCATAAAGTCCCTTTCCTAGAATGATGATGAACAAAGAAACCAACAAGTAATGAACAACTAACCTCTGTCTAAATTGGGTGAATGTAATTTTTCTACCTATCTTTTTTATCTTTTTTTTTTTTGTCCAAGCATCCATTTTTCCTTTTTTAGATCATAGTATTTGCCAAAATGGTGATTATAGCACACAGCTGCTTCACACACACAAAAAATTATACAATATAGCTGCCTCTTTACTGCCTTGCTACCTTTGTTGTGGCCCAAAGGGATGGGACAGATTTTTCCCTATGTATTTTATGAATAATCAGTTCCACAAAATGGTCTTTGAGAAAAGCCATACAGGATTTAATTTGGGACATAGTGTGTAAACTCTACCCACTCTTTGGAGCCGCAAGATATACATTAGTATATTAAAATTGCCTTGATAAATCTTAGAAATCATTAGATATTTTTAAAGTTTAAGTTAGCTTTCATTGAAATAATAATATAAATAAGAATATCTGTAATACTTTAAAACTTTACAGCCAAGGGTGTACAGATAGGGCATGAAGGGCTACAGGCTGCCCTGCATGAGACAGATCGCCTGTCTAAGCAGAGAAGTGACCATGTGGCACCTCCCAGAGGACCACATGGTTTCTCATGGCTTTGTGATCATCGTTCATCCCTTCACCACTGTGTTCCAGCTCTGGGCTTTACTTTCACTGCATTTTCTTTGTACTCTATGGTGTGGTATGATCACCAGGTCCATGCTCTCTCTCTCACAGGCAGGAAGAACTGCTCATGGCTACAGCATACACAGGCACTGCCAAACAGCAGGTCTGTTAGCTGCAGGTGAACTTTGAGGTGTGATGACCCAAGACTGTGTTGTGGAATGGATTTCATGAGAAATAGGAGGACTTGCGTATCTCCATCACTGCCGATGCGGCTGTGATGAGCAAGAAGAGTAAACATCTTTTTCTCAGTCCAAAGGCTTTCAAAAAGGACTTTTTGTTTATGTTCTTCCTTCTCAGGGATCTAGAATCATTTCTGAGAATCTGCAGAAAGATTTGTGTTCATTTCATTATTAATTTGTTCATTCGGTGTTTATATATACACACTTAGGATAATTCCTGATTGTCAACTGTGGTAGCAGGGACCTGTGGCAGGCTTCAGGGTGAAAGATGCAGGGGGCTGAACCCTGGTCTTGGAGAACACACAGGCCAGATGTTCTTGCCTATGTTTCTTGAAGTCTGGAATACCTTTTCTTTCTCGGCCTAGAGACTTCTTGTTTCTGAAGAGTCAGGTCAGCTGTCATCTCAGGGAAGCCTTCCTTAACTCACTGTCCACATTCTTCAACACTTGTTCAAACCACACTTTGATCAAGGGCACAGGACGTCATAGTTATTCTTTGAATGTCTGACTTGTTAGACAGGAGTTCCTTGAGAGCAGGGCCTATATCCTGATCATTTTTGTTTCTTATGCATGCCAGGCACTTACAGGATACTCACTTAGTGAATTGTTAATGGTTTTTATCTTCAAGTTCGCCTTTTTCAGTCTGCCAGAACTGTAGAAGGGGGAAAAAATAATGAGTTAAAAGCAGAATTTATGTGTATGTGCAACTTTTAAAAAATACTTTATAACCTCTTATCTATATCCTCACATTTGGAAAAAATCTTCAATATCTGTGTTTTAAATGACTATCATTAAGTAATACAAATCTAAATTTTTATTGTGTAATGATGGGTATCCAGTAAACACTTGATAAATATCAATCACAAGCATTTAATATGCTTTGGTCTCATTAAAACTAGAAGAGCTCCCTCACTCTATTCAAGCCATTGAACTACTCGTTGTGTTATTAGTTGCTTCTTAAGGTTTGGAGGTCATGTTTAATGGAGCTGCTGGTTAGGGTTGTTAGCAGTTACGTAAATGTCTTTGACTTTACAAATTTTATGACAGTCGTTTGCAATGAGTTATATATTTTCCAAGCCTTTGGTTTCCCCAGTGGCCTGATATATTAAAGAATGATTGTTAACTTGCAAATCTGGTGAGAGGTTTTTTTTTTAATCAGCCAAATTTGACGTTTTACATAATGCTAGTGATTGCTGTATCACAGGCGATGTAGATAATATAGAATCGAGGGGAAGGAAAATTTTTCTTGTTTTACATGGCCAGGCAGAACAACCCTTGGAAAGATGATCCTTGGAAAGAGATTATCATTTCTTGCTCCAACTGAATATACTCAACTTCTGTTATGTCTCCCACTTTAAAATAATCATTTCTGTGACCTGTGTCTGGAGCGCTCCAGTTTTCCACATGGCCCTTAAAAGATAGGGCCATCATAGTTATTTTGAATTATGCCACCATGTTCAGCTTCAGGGTTGTCTCCTGCAGGGCCTGGCTAGATCAGAGAGTCCTGGGCTCCTCTAGCTTTTTGCTAGAACAGGAAGGCCTGAGCAAGTGTAGGTGAGCAGCCCAGGCAGGGCCCTTCCTCCCTCCCGCACTTCACCCCCTGCTGGGTTACATGCTCCCATTTTGGCTCCAGATCTCCCTCTCTTGAGCATGAAGAGTAAATGACCCCAAGGAAAGGCTGCAAAATGTGTTTGGGCTTGCTCTCTTGATATCTCACATGAGAACTACTACATGGAAGGTTGGGTTGGTGAGGCTAATGGAAACTCTGAGCTCTCTCTGGGGACCATTCTTGCTTAATCCTCCCAAGTTAGGCACCTCCTCCTCTTCTCTCCCATGCTTCTGTTTTCCAGCACTTGGAGCACTGCATTCATGGCATTGTACATCCTCTCCTGTTGTCAGATTGTGAAGTCTCCAATCTTGGACATTCAAGTGTATAAAACTATGTGAATTAATGAATAATCCTCCAGGAACTGCAACTCTTTTAACTTAAAAGCTGTTAGCTGATGCTTAGTATTAATATATACTGATTGCATATGTGCCCTCATTTCTTTCCATTAGCCTTTTAGGATTGGAACTCACTTGGCTTTTATTAGGCAGTTTTTCAACCTTTTAAGTTTTTCAACCTTTAAGCTATAATATGATTTGGTCCATCCAAAGCAGCAACAGCAATAGCAACAACAAAAACCAGACAAAGGAATGTGAATACCTGTTACATGATAGGAACTACAGGCCATGGAGATCTACAAAATAAATTAAACGATCCCTGACTTCTGTTCTCTGGAGAAAGAGGTATGAAGTCCTACTCTAGCTCCATAGGCCTCATGTAGTAAAGACTTTGGTAGAGATGACTGTGTACCTGCATAGGAACACTGAAGAGAGATACAAATCTGGTCTGGGAGATGTTGGAAGACTTTCTGAAAGAAGGAACACCAAAACTTAAATTTATTTTTTTAAAGACTTATTTATTTATTTTAGAGAGAGAGAACGAGCTCAGGGGGGCACAGACGGAGAGGCAAAGAAAGTCTTAAGCAGACTCCGTGTTGAGTTCAGAGCCCCATGTGGGGCTGGATCTCATGACCCTGAGTTCATGACCTGAGCGGAAACCAAGAGTTGGACGCTTAACTGACTGTGCCTCCTAGGCACCCCCCACAACTTAACTTTAGAGGGAAGTCTCATGCCAGGCAGAGAGGAAACCTGGAGAGAGAAGTGATGTCATATGGAATAGCAACAACACACAGGGCCATGTTGGAAGGTGGGAAGAAGCAGGAATGCACTGGAGATCCATGCCAGAGACCTACCTGTCTCTGCTTCCCATAGGTGTTAGGGAACCAATGAAGAGTGTTAAATAGGGCACAATAGTGGGTTTGCATTTCAAATAGTTCACACTGGTGGTAGTCTGAAGGGTGGATTTCAGGGAGCCCAGTAGGGAAACAAGACAGGAAATGATTGGTGCCTGTGATAGAGATGAAGAGGAGGGATAGATTAGAGAAATATTTAGGAGGTAAAGTAGCTGTTGATGGGATATGAGAAGTGTAGAGAAATCAAGAATCAAATAATATTGCTCATGACTATTACTGTTAGTACCTATTTCTTTGGTCTAAATCCCAGTGGGTTTTTAAAAATGAATTAATTTTTATTTGAGAGAGTATGTGTGCATGTACACGACTGGGGGAAGGGCAGAGGGAGAGAGAATCCTAAACAGGTTCCACACACAACATGGGGCCTGATCTCATGACCTGAGCTAAAATCAGGAGTCAGACGTTTAACAAACTGAGCCACCCAAGTGCCCCCCCAGTAACATTTTTTTATTTCTCTGGGAATGAACCTACAGGAGGCCTGAAAAGCTAATGACTTTTAAAATGACAGTTGTTGGTCATATTTCCATTTGGCTTAAATTTTCCCTAACCCAAGTCTAATTTTTATTTTCAGATTTACGTATATTTCTATGACTATTCACACTAGATTTGTAGTTTTTACAGGAAGCACTTTAAATCCCAAGAAATGAGTGTCAAGAATTGTATCAGAAGAGAGATTGTAGCTGATTTACTAATTCCCAACATTTCAAATATATAGTCGTCCTTCACCTCCCAGCCAGGCTGCTCCCTGCTCCCTGCAGTACACCCACCGTACACCTGGTACTGTCCTTGGTGCTTGGTAAAAGGGTCCTCCTTTATAGGACAGACACCTAAATAGATAATAAAGTATATATACTGTAATAAACATAGATACTTTTCTTTGGCTAGCCCTACTGATTATGACTCTAAGCAGTATATTATTTCTAGGAGAAGAGCATTAAAATAATCAAATCAAAATATTAAGTAATCAAAATGTCCAATATTAGAAGATTAGTTACATAAACGGCTTACATAAATTCCCTACAATGGAACTCTAAAATGCCAATAAAGTCACTTATTCATAGAAAAGTGCTTATTGACATGACAGATGTTCAAAATATCTCCATATCTGCAAGGGGAAATAGGATAAAAGTAGTATATCTTATATGATTTCATTTTTGCCAAAAAAAATAGATACAGATATATACCCAAAATATCTTCTTCACACTCTAGCTTTTATATCCCACACATGTGGACTCAATTTTTGCTCTGTGCCAACTCATATGTGGAACTCGGCATCTCTCTGAGTTCCCCAAAAGGCTTCATATGCACAAAGCACTGCTGATCAGCATGGGTGTTACTGTAGAGGATATTATAAGAAAGAAGATGATGGGCATTCATACCACACATCCCGTAGAAGCAACCTATCAGTCTCCATTGATATGGTTCTCTCTTTCAAAGTCCTTTCAAGACTGTATTTCCACTCAGGCACCTGTGTCTTCTCTCTGGCTTTTTCTCTCCTTATCACTCTCAGTCTTTGCTTTGTCACGCCCTGAGAATGCAATTCCTTACCCCTCTGTTATGGAGAATAATCCAAATTGGCCCCAGCACATACATTCAAGGAGCCTGCATCTGGAGTAAAAACCTCATACCCATACACATACAGCAAAAGAAAGTTTAATAAAATAGTACTTACCTTCACTGTAGACTGCAATCCATATTTTTTTTTATTTTATGATCTACTAGTGTCTCATGACCCAGAGTCTAAGAAACTGCATAGGAGGCCAGCTCATGAGTACAAAACTTCAGCAGTACCTCTGGAATCTTCTCAGATTATCAAATTGTTTCACCCAAACACCCAGTAAATACATTGTTGCCCATCCTGTTACACAAACACACACACAGGCACATACATGTGCACACCTAGGAGTGTCATAGTTTACTTAGCTGTTTCTAAGCCCTGGGGTTATTGGTGTATTTTCTTCAGTTTTCCAAGAATTTGTAAGTTTCCTGCACTGAGCACGTGTTACTTTGTAAAAGGAAATGGAAACAGTAGAAAAAATTTTAAAGACAAGGCTCTGCTCCTTTTTCTCAGAAACCCTCTCTGACTAACCCCTTCCAAGCATGGTTAGCTTCCTCCCTGTTTGTTCATTTTGCCCTTTTGATTTCTTGTCCAGCACTTGTATATTTGCCTTATAATGATCTGTTTTCATCATGTTTTCCTCCTGGTTCTGGGCCCTTCCCCGCCCCTGGCTTCATCACCATCATAAACCTCTTCTCCCTTACCTCTGTAACAAGAGTCTTTTTTTTTTTTTAAGTTATTATTTATTCATTTGAGAGAGATGAGAGAGCGATCATACAAGTGGAGGGGCAGGGGCAGAGGGAGAAGTGGGCTCTCGAGGCTGGATCCAAGGACCCCAGGACCATGATCTGAGCCCAAGGCAGACGCCCAATCGACTGAGTCACCCAGGCACCCCTGCAATGAAATTCTTAAGCTGAAATCCAAAGATTAAGTGAATCTTCCAAAAATGGATGCAAAAATCTAATGTTTATGCATTTCTTTTCTGGGAATCAGATCCAGTTAGTTTTTGAGTGCCTGCATTATGCCAGGCAAGGTTCTAGGTCTGATCCTCAGTCAGACTCTCAAAAACATCAAAGAATTCCTGACCTCCCCCCATTCTCCATACTTACTCTGTTTAGTTTCCTTGCCTAGAATGTCGGTGCCATGAGTTGAGACTTGTCTGTCTTGCTCATCACCAGTCTCCTACTGCCTAGAACAGTGCCTGAAACATAGTGGGGCACTCAGAAAGTGAAACATTACCAGTGATTCAACATTATGAGGTAGAAAAGACCTTTCTTTTACTATCCCCATTTTTCAGAGTTGAATAAATGTCATGATGTTACTTAAAAAAAGAGGTTAAGGTAATCACAAGCATCAGGAGACTCTGGAAAGTCAACCTGGGCTTTATGCTCAATGCTGTCACAGAATTGACTGTGGAACAGCATTCCATCAGCACCTGCATTGGGGTCTGTCTCCTTGTCTCTCAGGCTGGACCCTGTGGTTGCCTAGGTTCTTTCTGTCTCTAAATTCCACTCCTGTTGGTAGGCTCAGGGCCCCAGGCCAAGTCTATAGGATTAGCACAGCAGGAACACCCAGACCTCCTGACTCCTAACTCTTAGGTTACAGAAGGTACAAGGCTTTTGAGTTTTGCTTTCCCTTTGGCTTCATGTAATATGGTTCATTTTGTGTTTGAAGGTAGTTCATTCTATAGAAACCAGACTGGGTATTGTTTAAACAGTGGGCTGAAGTCTCAAGGTGACATACTGGCCCACCAAGATCTACAAAAACATGAGTCCCAAACTCACCCTTGTGCAATTACTGATGTGATATGAATGTCTGATACTGCGGATGTACGTTCTAAACCTAAGGAACTCCTGCAGAGAATGATCAGATTATCTCATTTTGCCGTCAATTATATTTTGAGATGTTAAGTGGGTAGAATAACTGCTGTTTCTGGTTAAGCAGATTCTCTCAACTACTTCGAAATATTTTTAAAATCAGGCAATTCCATCTCTAATCCGAATTGTATTTTGTTTATTTTCTTCAGACATTTTTTTTGTGTGTGTGACTAGGACTGTGTTTAAAGTTCAGCTTTGTGTGTGGTATTCCTGTGATAATTTCAGTACATAAAATAAGATGTTTACAAAAGCCAACCTGAGACCGATACTATACAGCAGTTTAGCAGCAAATTTCTACTCTGGGTATTTAACAATAATTGGGATCTTTCTATTGGCTTTATATAAACTCAGATTAGTAGTAAAATCTAAGCACCAGCCCATTTGGCAAACTCCTGCACTTCAAGCTCACAAATTTGCTTCTGATTGTGCTTTTCATTCGCACCTAGCTCAGATTTTTGCTTGGTGCTTTTTTAAATCCTCTCATTTACATACTGTGGTAAATTTAAAATGAGAACAGATGAATGCTGCTAAACTTTCCTATTTCACTGATGAATATGGTATTTTGCTTCAACTATCTAGCTGTTATATATTCAATGACCTTTAAAACATGAAATAGATACTTCTTTTTCATATACGCTGTGCAAGATGGATTATTAGTATTGTCTTCCCTTTGAGACAATGGGTCTGAGACATACAGCCTGAGCAGAACACCTGAGAACTAATTGTCACAGGATAAAAATTAAGTTTTCTGTTGACAGGCTACACTGTCATTGGCGTGGAAAGGCCTCCTTAACATGGGGTCATCTTGGGACTGTGCAGGTGATGCATCTGCTCCAAGTGCATATCTTACTGCCCTGAAGTCCAGGACATTATGGTCTATGTATCCCATTCGGGGTATTAGGAAGCATAGCTGAAGTATGAATAAGAAAAGAGGTAGCGTTTTAGGGGGTGGCTAATATGGATTTGGCTCTAGCTAAGCATAATATATTATTATCTCATTTATTATTACTATTGATAGTCATGGGCTTGTTCTTCATAGGAGCAGAGTGTGGCTTGGGGAGGTGTCAAGGAAAAATCAGAGCCTGACAGGAGTTAAGGCAGTAAGAACAATTGTATTCAGGACCTATTGCAAATTGGGGGCAGGAGGAGAGACCATAATATAGAAGTAGCCTCAATTTCAAATAGGAAGAAAGAGTGGGGTTCTGTAGGTGAGGAGCAGGATGGAGTGGGTGCAGGGGAATCCGTGGATGGAAAGATGGCAAAAGGGGGTTCTGGCTAAAGCAGCCCGAGAGGACTCTTCCTGAAAGCAGGCAGGGTGAACATATACCAGCTGGAGAATGGTAAGAGGAGGAGGAATTCTGATCAGATGTCAAAGTTGATCAGATATCAGACAATATTCTGGGCAATGCAGGCCTGACAAGGGCAGACCCTGAAGCCCA
This sequence comes from Vulpes vulpes, assembly GCF_048418805.1. NCBI lineage: Eukaryota > Metazoa > Chordata > Mammalia > Carnivora > Canidae > Vulpes > Vulpes vulpes. The sequence continues at coordinate 125,845,389 of NC_132792.1, read as the reverse complement.
AAGTCAAAGCCGAGTTGAGAAGGAGGCTCAGAGAAACCCGACCAGGTTTGGTCAAAAATTTTTATCAGAGGTCACATTATGAAATCATTGAGGTTTCTAAAAGCATGCTCCACCTGTAACCTGCACTGTCTCCCGGTTACATCGGCCTGTCTCCACTGGGTGCTGAGCAGCTGGAGAGAAGAGCTCACTACTGGCTCCCGTGTCTTGCACAGTGAGCGACACAGCAGCCGGATGAGACCATCTGTGTGGTTAGGATTTCAGTAAGTGCACCAGATGTGCCGCTCACAGCGCGGGTGTCTGCTGGTCCGAGAAAATTTCCTGGGGGAGGTAGAATAGATTAACTTTGTAACGGCGTTCATTTTAGTTTCCATAACCCAAATCAGTATTAATTTTAAGGTTATGTATACTGCTTTTAATAAAAATGTTATAATGCATAAAATAAGAAAAACTGAGGGCACAATTTTAAAGAAAAGTACAACAGTATTAAAAGAAGGGAATCTTTGTATTTCAGAATGAAGGAATATAAGGTTTTAAAAGCTGCAACAAAAACTTTCCTAGGCAATTTTGCAGTCTTTTTCTCTCCTAATGTGGAAAAGTGGGCCAACTGCTAAACATATAATTGCTTTGCTTCAATCTATCTTGATCACATTCAATTGGGCTAAGAAACCGGAGGCTCTGGAATTTAATAAATGACCCTAAATCAAAATGTCTACTCCAAATTCAGCTTGATAGAAAGCCAAGCTGGTGTCACTATATCTCGCTCTAGGCAAACCCGATATATTAAATCCAAATTTCCAAAATGGATTAGTTAAGTGGTCATTCCTCACTTAGCAACAGAATCCTTGTAGTAAATTTTCCTCGTAATGCTTATAAACTGTGATTCAGTTGGTTAGAACCCTCTGTGCCACATTTCAAGGGCAGAGTACATTTGAGGATGTGACCCAACAAACCAGCCATTTCATGTTTCTCCCAGGATTTGTTGGGGCACTTATTCTGGGCCCTAAGGGAACAAACATGGGTCACAATGGGCTCTGCGCCCAAGGTATGCATTTTCAGAGACTGGAGGAGTGGAATGATTACCTTCCCCTGGCGGGGAAGGGGGCATGCAGGGGGAGCTCGGAGCACTAGCCTCCACTCTGGTCTTCACCAGCCAAGTTTTGTGTGTCCTCCAACTCATCCAGGGCATGCAGCAGCTTGTAGAGTTTGTCTTGATGGAAAGTCTTGTCTCTCCTTCCTCTTCTTGTGTTGGTCAACTGAAAGGAAAAGCCTGGTGTAATTAGGTGTGAGAAGATGGGTTAGGTTCTGTCTTCATCCTTGATCCTGCCCTTGCCAGTGAGGAAATTCCTTCCCTTACAGTTCTGGAGCTGGTCTGGGTCATGCAGGTGTAGGTCGTGTGTTCACTGGGCCATTCGGGTTATTGAAAGCTAAAAGATGTGTGGGGGGAGGTGCATCTTAGGGGTTCACAGAGCCCGCAGTAGAGTCAGGACAAATTTGGGCAGACAGTGGCAAAAGAAAAAGTATTTTTAAAAAATGGATGCCTCAGTTATAATGAAGGCAGTGTGTTAGAATCTGCTTTGGAAAAAGATTTCTTAGAAGACATTAGAGTGAGCTGTTAGCTGTGTCTGTGATTCTTTTCATGCAAACACATAAGGAAAATCAGTCTTTTCGCCTTTATTTTTATTCTAATATACCTAGGTCAGAGTGGGTCACTCCCAGCATTAAAAAGGGGAGGTGGGGCCAGGGAAAGTAGTTTACCTTTTGTTTTTGGTGAGAGGGAGGTTCTTTCTTTCTTTTCTTTTTATTTTGAGGGGGCAGTCTTCCATCTTTATTCCCTCTTTCTCATTGTGCTTTTTCCTGGACCTTTTATTATGCTTCTATTTAACTTCCTATTGTGGGATTGGCCTGGGGGAGGGGTGTGGCCAGAGCTCAGCCTGAAGGTCTTTTGGTGGATGCTGTATTTTTAATAAATGTGAAATACCCTCATCGTGCTGTCTTCTAAAGAACATTTGTTTTTTAAGGGTCTTTGTGCATTCATCTGGGGAAAAAAAAAGCAACCAAATCTGCTCTATTCAAATTCCAAATTCTAGGGGAGCAGATTGTCACAGAATATACAGAGATGAACTTCCAAAAATGAAAATGGATGCAGGAATTAGAGGTATTCATCTCCCATGCTAGAAACATTAGTGCTTGGAGTAATAAATGGGTGTCCTGCTTTATCACAATTGGCTTATTGATTATTTCCTAATTTTTCTTTATGCAAAGAATCCTGTGGATATTCAGTTTAGCCTGTGTCTCCTGTGTTGATCCTGGAGAAACGAAGGAAGTTTCATTCTCTCTGTCCAATCACAATGAAAATTATCACAAAACTAGAGATAACTCATTGTTTCAGAGTTGGTTTTGCATCCAAGGCACAGTTCTTTCTTTTTAAATGTAATAAAGCAGCCATGCAGAAAATAGAGGGAAAGAATCTACCCTTTAAGTAGAAATGCCTTGGCTTTGCCTGGTGCATCAGTCTCCATTTTCATAATGGCTTCCCACCATTGTTGACTGACATTGTGCATTGAGAAATGTTTTTTTTAAATGCAGTATATTTATTTCCAAACTTTTTGCTGGTGGCAGTCCTTGTGCAAACACGACATTTGTACTGTTGGTGGTTGATGTCAAAGTACAGTATCTTAAGTTTAATGTTTCATTAGTTTTAGAAAGCTTTTGTCATTAACGTATTGATTGAAGCCACTCAAAATTGATTCTTGAAAGATCATTTCTGTGTTTGTATGATTGCAACCTCATGCATGCTTTATGAATTTCATTTGGCACTCTCCATCCCCTCAGTTAAGTGGTTATCAAGGGTGGTTATCATCACTTACAACATGAGGAAAGCAAGAGACAGAGACTTTGTTGACTTGCACTGAGCCAGCATTGCTGCTGGACTGGCATGTGCTTTCTTCTCTTTTTGGCTGCAATATCTACCGTATCTCTCTGTGTCAGAAATATAATTAAGCATCCTGGTATGGATAGAGATATCTCTGTAGGAACCTTCAGGATCCATCCTGATATGAGGTCTCAAGAGGTACAAGACACAGTTCAATTTGATCTTGACTTTGTGTCTGAGCAAGTCACTAATTCTAGGAGCATACTTCTTACAAAGAAATCTGGTCATTCAAGATGATGATCTTATGATCTTTGCTATAAGAGTAATTCATCCACACCTTCAGCCTTATGGGCCCAGGACCCTGTCTGTACTCTCATTCCATGCCTTAAGGGTTCTTGGTTCCAGACTTCTTGACTCCCAGTTTTTGTGGTTTGATAGCCATTATACATTGTACTAAACCTGTTGCTACCATGTACAAATTTTCTGACACACCTCACAGTAATGATAATTATTACATACTACATAATTATGTAACACATAATAAATATGTAGTAAATTATCATTACAATTATTATCATTATTATAGCAGCAGCTGGGGCACCTGAGTGGCTCAGTCACTTGAGTGTCCAACTCTTGATTTTGGCTCAGGTTATGATCTCAGGGTCATGGAATCAGGCCCTGTGTCAGGCTCCACACTCAGCGTAGAGTCTGCTTGTCCCTCTCCTTATGCTCCTCCCCCTGCTTGCTCTCTCTCTCTCTTCCTCAAATAAATAAATAAAATTTTTAAAAAAAGAATTATTATAGCGGCAGCTAACTTTAGATAGTATTGTCTTTGTTTTAAGTACTTACCTTTATTAACATGTCTAATTCTTACATCAACCCTATGAGGCAAGTACTACTGAGGAACCTGAGGCACAGTGGAGTCACACAGCTACTACAGGACAGAGGTGGAAGCTGAACCCATGCAGCATTGCTCCCATGTCTATGAAGAAGGGATGCAGATGTGAAGAATCTTAGGAATATTTTAGCTCCCATCATACCAATATTTATTTATCTATTGACTGATTGATTTTTAAAGATTTATTTACTTATTTGATAGAGCAAACCTGCAGGGAGGGGCAGAGGGAGAGGGAGAGAGGGAATCTTAAGCAGACTCCCCAGTGAATATGGGGCTCGATCTCACGACTCTGAGATTATGACCTGAGTAAATGAAAAATCAGATGCTTAACTGACTAAGCCACCCAGGTGCTCTGCATGCTACCAATTTTTAAAGAGTTCTTGCTGTGGTACCAGTCAAATATGGTATTATTTTATGTTTTCTGAGCTGCTATCCTGGCACTAAACCATGACTGTGGTCCCACAGCAGCATCCAATCAGTATTTGGAGTCCCAACATACATGACGTAAGTGATGTACACATATCTTACACCTGAGTATCCTGTGTCTCCATGTGAAAACCTGACATGCTGATCAGTGGGATAAAATGTGGGTAGAAAGCCTAAAATAGTCACCCTCTCAAATATGTTTCTGTTACCTTAATTTGAGATTGATGAATAGTGAGAAGGAAATGAGAAGTAATGATAATTTAAAATAAAGGAATGGCAGGAAGAGCTATTTAGTAAAATCTTTTCTCCCCATAATAAAAAACGTCGTTGCTAAGTATGACAATTTACTGTGACATGACACTCAGTGCCCTACAAGAGGTTTGCCTGACTCCAGAGCCTGCGTGCTCGCTACACTTCACTGTCTTTCTTCCTCTAAAGGGAATGATGGTACCAGTGGACCTAGGGAAGCAGTGACTCTTGGGGGACTTGTCAAGACACAGTCAGGTAGATTCTGAGAAGTGTTGCCAGGAACAAAAGTCACTGGAAAAGTGGAGGAACCTTACAAAAAGGCTACCTGGGGACAATAGGTGTATGTCAAAGAAAAAAAAAAGGACAACCCCTTGCCCAAGTGTGAATAGAAGGCAATGCTGATATATTCGGGAAGGCAGTGAGTTTCTCATCTGTTCGCACATGTTTTTGAACATGTTAATGCTTTCCACATCTTACCACTCAGGGAGAGTATTGCCTATCTGTTGCAGTATGTTTGTTCCATTTTTAGGCTGTGTGTGGCTCCTTTCTGTTATAGTGGAGTATTAATGTTATGGATCTGGGTGGAGCAGAAGGGTGTTATTCATCAGCAAGACCCAAACTAGATTTATAAAAAAAACTTTAATTGAGCAGTTTATCAGGTGTTAATCATGTATATAAATGTATATATGTTTTCTCTTTTTTGTTCATCCAATAGAGGCCTCTACTTAAGGCAAAATAGATAACAATTTTTTTTTTTCACAAAATGCATGGTTTCTTCCTTTAAATGCAGAGTTTGTGCAGTGAGCACTATTGAATAAGAGTGTCTCTATGATTTGCAGCAGCACAGCTATCAGTTTTCCCTGAGGGTACACGTGAGGTTGGAATCAGTAGCAGCCAGGAATGGTCCACCAGAGCGCTTAACGGCAAAGTAACTGATCACCACCTCACCACTGTGAAGCCTGGAAATTTCCTCTTCTCTGACAGTTGACACAGCCCAGTCTTGGAGAACATCTAATTGGATATTTTAACACAGACAAAGATGTTTTGGAGGATAAGCAGCCCAAACCTCCATTTCCACAAGCTTGAGGAATCGTGGGTCCAGTGGGGGCAAAGTGCCAAGGGCGCATGTTGATCATTAAGAGTGGGGGGACAAGGCTGGGGGTGAGTTCCTAACTTTCTCTCAGTGATGTCACCGTCACGCTGATAAGCTCCCAACGTCCAGTCTTGCCTGGGAGTTCTTACTCCTGTCTCCCATTTGTGTGCACTTCTGCCAGCCATTTGTGGGGCTTGCTGCATCTCTCAGGTGGTTGAAGTCAGCGGCCGTTTGCCTGCACCTTCCAGCTCACCTGAGGGGAACCATGATTCCCAGTAGGGCACTGCCTGTTGTATCTTATTGCTTAATTATTATACCTATTTAGTGCCGCTTAGAACATTGTCAGCTGTTGAGAAAGGGTAATTATCACTAGTCAAATGAAAAACACTTTTTTGGCTGCCTTACGGATACACATTTTACTGGTACCTTGATACATAATGAAGCCTGATAGCAAAACTTTTGCTTGTCTCTTCTTCAAGCCACAGCTGTTTCCCTGCTAAATTCATCCCATCTGTCTTCCCTTCCGTAAAGCTGTAGGCAGTATAGCATAAGTACAGAAGCAGTTCAGTGCTATTTTGGATAAACATAGCTGAAATTTGAATCTTTGCCATTTGCGATGCACACATTTTGTTTTACTGCTGTAAAGAGAGCTGTCAAAATACAACTACATGGATAATTTACTAAAATACAGTCAAATATAAGGTTGATCAAAGAGAAAGTACAGTGGGTCAGCATGCCAGTTCCTGTATGCACTCTGAACGGTGTCCCTGGCCTCGCCATCCCGTGCATGCTGGTTGGGGAAAGCAGCATCTCTGCAGTCTTTGTTTTAATCCTGCAGCGTGGCTTCAGGAGTTAGCAGTTCCTTCTGTCTGTGGCATGACTAGCAGAGTCCTTGAGAGGCTTTAGAAGTCCATTTTCTTAGTCTCCAAAAAATCTGCATCGATGGGAAACATTTTCTCTCTTGGCACATCCAGTCAGATTTGCACTACATTACTATTCTGCGGTGTTTTGAAACTGATTGCACTGAAACCTTTGTTATCAGTTAGTCCATTTTATTTCCCTCCTATTCTATTTCAGGGTTATTGGTGCCTGTAAATGTACTGTGGTGCCTTTTTGTTACTGTTGTTTATCAGTAACACACAATGCTGTGGAATTAATGGAGAAACTTTCTTGAATGAATTTGTCTTCTGAAGTCGAAGACTACTCACCTGCCCCTGGGCCCTCAGCTCGCACACCTGTTTGTTGTCTTCCTTACCCATGTGCAAAGGTCTTTGTAGAGGTGCGGGGACCTCTGTGAGGGGAGGGGCCGGTATCCAATGTATTTGGGTAGCCACTGTAACTGGAGCTCAAAAAATGCATTTGAATTCTGTTTAAACAAATCTAACTGAATCACGTCACCTCAATGACATCACTCTATGATTTCTTAATCTCAATCAGAGGAGGTTAGATTTAACTTCCCTCCTTTCCACCAGTGAGGTTTTTCTCCTAGCACTTTCCCAGAAGCATCTTTGCAAAATTCCCACAAATATGGATCTTGTTAACAACCACATGACTTCCTTGGAGTGAAATCCTGTGGGTCCTGTTCTCCCCCATTTCTCAGTACCCAGTAGAGAGGACATTGGAAGTGTTTGGTAAATGTATGTTAAACAGATGAATGTTGTGGTCTTTTCTTCACGTTGTGGTAAAGTCCCTGCCTCTTGGTCAGCTAGAAAACACGAGCATCTATAGTGTGTATGGTATTTAAACAGCTTTAGCGAAATCATAGTGCTGCTGAATCTCCAGCTGCTGCCAATGAAATTGTTTTCCTAGAAAGTCCCCAAGGCCTTCTCTGCACCAAGGCATTGCCCTTTCTTTCATCTGGTTTTCTTTTAGGGGGAAAAAAAACCCCACATTCTTCAGAAAGCAAAAGCAACATGACTTCCACAGATGCAACTAACTCTACTTCAACTGAATGTGGAAATGGTAGCTTTTGCTGAGGTTTCTTTGAAAGCTCTCTATGTAGAGCAAATCTTTGAATTTATACTGTGGTTCTGATTTCAGGCCAGTAGGTGCTTTATAAGCACAATCTATGATGCCAGCATTGCAATTCCTTCTTTTGTTCAACACCTACCTTTGGTAGGCTCTGTGCTGGACATTGTGGATACCCATAAGAACCAGCCTCTTAGTGCTGGAGACAGTTACGATGCTCTGCAGTAAAAGCCATAAAGAGGAACTCAGAAGAAGGAACAGGTAGGGGGAGATCAGATAAGGTTTTGTAGAGGAGTGATTCTTGATTCCTAAAGAGAACGCAGTGCATGCAGAGAGAAAAACAAAACAAAAAAAGACCCCACTTTTTCTAACCATATTCTTTGGATTCCACACTTTGAAAGATCATTTTATTTATTTTATTTTTTTAAATTATTTTATTTGAGAGAGAGAGAGAGTGGAAGGAGGAGCAGAGGGAGATGGACAAGCAGACTCTGCACTGAGCATGGAGCCCTACATGGGGCTCAATCCCACAACCCCAAGATCACTACCTGAACCAATACCAAGGGTTGGATGCCTAAACTACTGAGCCACCCAGGCGCCCCTAGAAGATAATTTTAGAGTTAAGACCCAAGATAAGAAGCAGCACGTGATTTCTGTCTGACCTCTTTATGTTCCCAATGTTGAGGCATGGTTCTATGCTTCCTGGTGGCTCAGTCAGCAGGGAGTGTTCCCATGGCTGTCCAGCCAAGACTCAAGCACTTCATATAATGCCCTATAGCAAAATCCAATCACAGTGTGGGTCTCTGAGCAGATTTTTAACTTGGGAGGGAGAAAATAATATACATAACAAAACATGTTCTCTATGGTAACATTACTCATTTAACTCAGCATATGATGAGTTTTGTGAGTTTTTCAGTAATTCATTGACACCTTCTCCCCATCTTTATGATAATTCTAGAGCCTGTGCTTTTGACTCCATTTGCATGGGAGGTACTCTCTGCCATCTGTGATGGGGAAGATAATGAGACCACTCTGCCACATGGGCACATGCCCACACAAGATATTTAAAAAGCAGTATCTCCTGGAAATACCTGTCTGTATAATCGTGTGAACTCTCAGTGTTCCTATGAGATTGAGTAGGTGTAGGTGGCTGTTGTCTAGAGAGAAGGATGGAAATAACCCTTTATTCAGAACCTTGTAAAGCAAGTTGGGTTGCCATGGTCAGATCCTCTTGACCCAACATTGCTGACCTGGTTGGACACAATGATATTCATGGAGGGCAACAAAAGTGGCTAGCAAGAGTTAACATGGCCCTGACAAACACTTGATCTTCTGAATAATATTTATTTTTGGAAATTTCATTTTAAAGGGGTAGTGGTATTGGTGGTACTTAAACTATTTTTTTTCTGAATATTGTACACTTGGGCTTTTTGGTCATATTAATTGTTTACAGGGAACTTGCACACACATTCCCATTCTCTGGATAGAGCTGGTGGCTCAGTTGTGAACCTGCCTCTTTATTTCCACGGGAGGTCACAACGTAGTGATTCGGTCTTCAGGTAAACAATTACAAGCACTGAATAGATATTCACTTCACTAGAATTTGCTTTGAGTGGGACAAAGACCAGTGGATAGTTATCTGAGACTATACTTAATAGTTGACTGTACAAGTGAGCCTGCTACAACTTAGTTAACTGGGATGCCAGGGAATTACTAAAAAAATCTAATTAATACACATTATTAAACATATTTACACACACTGAACTATTTCAAACCAGTAATGCTGGAATAAAGACAAAATAATACTGTGTATTTACATAACACCATAACACCTCTCGTTCGAGGAATCTCAAGCCTTCGCTAACTCACTAAGCTGTACAGCACCCCACGAGGTGCGTCAGAAGTAAGGTAGAACAAAACAAGACACTGGAGGAAGGAGAGACGCAACTGTGCTCACACAGGGTGATGAAGATAGTGGGTGGCCCCTTGGCACTGGAGTTCAAGTCACCCCGAGGTAAGGGAGCATGAGACTGAAGAGCATCACAGGCAGTTGTGGATTTTGCCTCCTAATCTGGCCACGTGGTCCACTGTACAACATTCCCTAGACCCAAGTAAATATAATTTTTTTTCTCTCTCTCTTAACCAGAATTTTTTACCAGGGTGTGACAGTCTACTTTCCAGAGATGCCCCCAGGTGGTCAGACACAGCTAGTCAGTGGGAAAGGTGTTGGTGAGCCTTGGGAGGGTCAGAGTTGATGCCACATCTAGCAGCTCCCATAACAGGACTGGCCTAGCACTGTGAGCATGTTCCAGGGAACATTCCAGGACTTCTGTGGAGCACCTGGGGCAGGGCTGGAACTGGGAGCAGCCGAGTGCCAGGAGAACCCTTGTGAACACAAGAATATGAACAGACCACTGGGAATAGTGAACTACACATTTAGATTTTTAAATAGCATATATTAGCATCTTGGAATGAAGTTTGAATTTGATATTCTATTGGATTTCCAGAAAGTTTGGTGCTGGGATTCAGTACTCCTTTGGTTCTGCTACACACTGAATTTATTCACCTGCTCCTTTGAGGAAAAAAAGGAACTTTCTCTCTGTGTGTCTTTCTCACAGTAAAGCCTTTATTGTGGCTTAACCTTTCAGATTTTGGGATAATTTAGGTGTCACATATACTCATGATAAGATAGCTTTCAGACACTATAATTTAAGTGTCTCTGAAATGTAATAAATAGAGCTTTGTCTGGGTTTGGGAAATAATGTTTTCTTCCCAAACAGCTGTTCATTTGTATTAACAATTTTCTCTCTCTGGAAAGGCAGTATTTCTGTTTTATATCTAATCTTGTCTCCCATCACGTTAGCTGCCTTCACTCCCTTGCTGTGGTAGTATTTTTTGTATCCCCTGAGTGCCATGGGCAGAAGACAAGGCTGACCTCAGGGGCTTCCAGGAGAGAAGACACCACATGTTTTTTTTATTCCAGGTCAGAGTCCCTGTATACTTAGTGGGGCTGGCTGGCTGATTTCACTGCCTTTTCATTTTATCTGAGATCATTCAGGAAAGGCATTTAAACAGTAAATACAGGCTGAACTAATCTATGCCTGCTTCTTAAACTGCAAAGCAAGAGATCCTTGGTTTTTCATTTTAGGGCCCCTAAGCACACCCAAAGAGGCCATTTCTGAGGCAGTGATGAAGGCAGTCACAGCCAACCGTGAGCCCTGGCCACAGGGGCTACCTAGATATATCAGATGCTGGCCCTCCCTTCAAAAAGGTCACAATTTGGGCCTACCCAAGACTTGTGCACAAAGGGAAAAGGAAGCAGAGAATCACATGCGTGAGAATATGAATATCAGATGAAGTCTCCCAATAATCTTGTGAAACAGGTGGGACAAGTATGGGGAAAACGAGAGTTTACTTTGAAGAAATTTGGGCACAGAGAGGCTAAGTAGCACCAAATTCCCATGGCTGGTAGGCTAAGAATCATATCCTTTCCTACTAAATGTCCCTGAGAGTCATCGTAGGGAAGGGGCATTCAGGGTGTGCATTCTGAACCCAGATGGCATGGTTTCCAGTACTGGCTCTGCCCACCCCTGGGCTCTGTGATGTGGGGCAAGCTACTTAACATGGGCCTAAACGTCTCCATCTGTAAGATTATGACAGTGGTGTTATGGATCTCGTGGGGTTCTTAGGAGGATTGCGTGAATTATTACAGAGAAATGTTCAGAGCAGCGCCTGGCGCATGGTAAGTAACTCAATCAACATTAGCTTTGTGAGTTGCTAAAGTGCTTGGCCCAGAGACCAAGGCATAATCAGAGCTGGTACTTTTCCCCAGGAGGGGTGGGTATTAAATAGGTCCTCCCCACACCTTTAGCTAAATTAGAATAAAACAGCATTTTTGTTCTCATGCTGTAATCCAGAGCTATTCCAGCCTTGAAATGAATGAAGGACAAACAATTCACAGTGTCTGCCTCTGGGGCACTGGGTCTCACCTTCAGGGGTATGGTTAATAGCCCTACATTGACAGATCAGAATGCTCCCATTCCAGAATACTCTCAAGAACCTTAAATCCTTTAAATTTGAAATCCTTGGGGCACTTTGTATTTCTACAGCACTCATTCCAAGCATCACATCTCTGTTCACAAATCTCTTATGCTCAGACCCTTCTGGAAGCTATTGACTGTTGATTGAAAACGTGACTAAAGATTTATGAATCTGGAAGCATTGAAGTGATAGCAAAGTTGGTTGGTTGGTTGGTTGGTTGGTTAAAATCCTACTCTGTTCTGAAACGGGTTGAAGTCAGTGGTGAAATTAGGAATCTAGAAGCAGTGGGGGAACTGGGGATTTTGGAAATCAGTCCGAGTGCAATCAGATGGAGAGGCAGAGAGGGAAAGAGCAAAGGTCAGATAAAAACTCACCTGAGATGACAGCCCCTGGGGTCCCCTGCCCCAGACGCCAGAAGAGAGAGGCACAGGGAGGGGTCGGGGCTTTGTCTGGGGAGAGCTGTCTGCTTAGGCACATATGTGCATCACAGCTCCCAGGGCCCCACGTCAGCATGTAAGCAGCAGCCTCCAAATGTTCTAGCATCCCGAGCAGATAATTTGGATTTAGAAGCCTTCTATTGATAGTTAATTTGTATTGAAAAACTATTCTCTTGATAAGAAATTTCTAACAATATCAGTGATGTTAAACTAGATTTCAAATACATAATGACAGCTCTGTCGGTGTGTGTTTCTGTGTGCAGTGCATTCAAATGCACATGCCATGTCCTGCTTTAATTTCTCACTGTGCTGTGTGTGTGTAGGGAGCACCCAGCATTTAGGCTCTGTGTGAATGTACATGGTTGGAATCACGGACCCTATAGAATCTACTAAGCATGTGTGGACATTTGGTAGACAAAGATTTTTATGCTAGGAAACTTCCTTATCAAACGTCCAGTAGTAGCTTTACTTAAGTTCCATCCAAGGACAGCGTGGTATAGACAAAGGAGCACCAGATTTTTAACAGAGACATCTGGCCTGCCTTCACTATTTTATAACTATTGTTAGGATCATAGGTTCAGAGGATAGACTTGGAATTGCTTTCTAGCTCTCCACTTACTGTGTGAGGTAGGCAAGATATTGGTGGCATCTCTGATAAAATGAGAATCACAATAGTATCAATAGTACCTTCTTTAAGAGAAGGTTAATGATTAAAAATGGCTGGGGAATCACTTAGCATAGTAACTGCACAGAGAAAAGGCTCAATAAATAGTAATAATAGTTCATATTGTTTATTGCTTTAGTTTATTATTATCATTTTATTTATATTTTTATTATTATTTTTAAAAGATTTTATTTATTTATTTATTTGAGAGAGAGAGGAAGAAAGGAAGCATGAGCAGGGGGAGGGCAGAGGGAGAAGTATGCCCTCCGCTAAGCAGGGAGCCCACAACATGGGGCTCAGTCCCAGGACCCTGAGATCATGACCTGAACCAAAAGCAGATGCTTACCAGACTGAGCCACCAGGTGCCCCAATGTTATTTTATTATTGAATCTTTCTTCATTTGATAGAAGAAGCACTTCTGCATTCCAGGGCTGTTTTCAGAGTTAGGTAAGTGCATGAATGTGGAAGCACCTCGCATATGCTCTGAAGCACTTCATTGAAAATATTAATAACAATGATTGTGTTTTCACTTACTGAGAATCTACAGTGCCTGGCACTTTACACATTGTCTCTAATTCTCCAAATAGTCCCGAGAGATAGTAGAATCATTTTATATTGAAAATGAAACAGGCTTAGAAGAATTTGCCTGGGATCATGCTCAGATTTCAACCTAGATTTTGTTTTTGTTTTTTTTAAGATTCAAAATCATCATTCTACATAGCCACATCTCAATGGTAACAACAGAATTGTCAATAATAGTTTATTGTTCCTGTTGATAATAGAATTGGGCTTCCAGCATCTAATCTGAGCAGTTGTGTCTTCAATGAGTGGTATAATATCCTCTGCGTGTATTTTATATTAAAACATATGATTTTGAGGAAATGAGTTTATTATACTCTTGAGTGTGTGTCTGTCTATAAAGCCTGAGGCTATGGAGGGAGTTCCAGAAAGAAGGAACATGTCCCCCAAGACCTAGGCAGTGGTAGTGTGGTCCGAAGACTTGTGCCATCCTCACGGGGGATATCTAAAGGACAGACTTTTTGAATGGCTGCATTCTCATACTTTCATCATAACATTCAATGCTTTTTTAGTCGCTCCTCATGTTTTTACATTTTACATTTCACTTACATGAATTTTCATTCATAGTGTAGATTTCAAGTAAACGGAATTTACAGCTTGGTGCTCTCGCCTGCATATGAGTTTGAACTAGCCTATTGGTCGCCAGCTGACAGTGGTCTGCTCAGGTGGGCATCCTGGACCCAGGGCAGATCCTAGGAGGTGTGTCTGTGCAGCAGTGTCCCTGCAAACCTGACGGGAGGTTGGTGTGGCTTGTGGGGTTGGCAGTTCCTAGCTGCACAGCTTTGCTGAAGTTCTGCTTCTTCTTTTATCCTCATTAAGCCTCAGCCTCCACATCTATTAAATCAAAATAATAATAACTGTCCCTTAGTTTCCAGGCAGATGAAGGGATATTTCATTTAACTTGCTCAGCACTCAAACTGCGGAGCTTCCTTTCCACCCTTTGACTTATGAAGGAAAAAAAAGGTCTTTGCAACAGTAGAATATTTGGTTTGCTTTTTTACCATCTCTCATTTCCACAGACTTGGAAAACCATGCGTGGGCAACCAACACACGGTTCAGACAAATTTACAAGATCAAAAACTTAGCTTTTCACCTGTAGCCGAATGGTGCCACCAGTGGGGCTGTCCCATCTGCAGAGGGCTCTCTGCCAGGGTGCGGAGGGAATGTCCCAGCTGTCCCCAAGTCCCAGAGGCTACAGCAACTGCCCCTCACCTCCACTTTCAGATTTTTGCTCCCGAAAGCCAGAGTCCTGGCCCGCATCATTCACAGGCGTCCACCGTCTTTAAGTTCTTAGTTTGGGAGAAGCGCATCACTGTCACCTGTGTCTTTCTGATTCCTGGCCTGATAAAATATTTTAGAATATTTTTCCCAATCCCGCTCCCCCACCCCCAACTGTTCTAAGTTACAAATGGCCAGATTTCAGTCATCAGGAGAGTAGAATGTATTATTTTTTTGCAGCCTGTCTTTCTGGGGGCCGGATTCCAAGGAGGCAGCCCGTGCGCTCACAGGCCAGGAGAGCCAGGATTTCAACAGTGTCAACAATCTTTGCTCATCATACCGAAAAGCAGTGGGTCGGTGCCGGCTCATTAGCATACAGCCGCGCCGTGCTTGCTAACAAAGCAGGCTCTGAGTATCTGCTAGTTTCGCAGCTTGTCTGTCTTCCTTGACCAAAAAGGAGGAGAAATAGCTTCAGGCAAGGGTGCCGTCCCTTTCCTGTGGCAAGAAAGCATCCCAAGGATTCCCAGAGGGAGAGCTTTGAAGTGGTTTGCAAGTAATCAGGCTTTGGAAAAAGGAGACCAGCCATCCTTTGTTTTTCTAATCTTGTTTTAAATCATGACTAGCAAATAAATCGCCATGTTGTCAAGTTAAAAAAAAAAAAAACGAGCGAGCGAGTCCTGAATAATATTCGATCATCCGATCATCCCCTTTAATAGTTTTGTTTCGTTAGCCAGCTTCCAAAGAAATAACTATTCTGTGGGCAGAGGTAACATGCATGCCCTCCTCTCGGTCTGTCTCTCTACCCCTCTTTTGTTAGGGGGATGGAGGGGAAGAAGAAACATACAAGCAGATGTGCTGCTAGATCTACAGGCTTCTGCCAACCATATGGCATCTTAAAGAAAGATGGTTGGAGCGTCTGGATTAGCAAAGAGTCGGGATGGGAAGCCATGTGTCGTGTTGGTACAGGCAGTTGTTTGAGCTCTCTCTAAATGGCTTCAGGAGATTGTGTAATAGAACAAATGGTCCTGCGAGCCCAGGAACAGCCTTGCCGCTGCTGGAGAGGCAATCGGCCCTCCGGCGGGTACTGCTTCCCTTTTTTCTCCCCCAGTGTTATGTATTCTTCTTTTAGTGTTCTTCAAACTCGGAGAATTGACTCTGAACTTTGCAACTTAGAATGACGCTCCCGGCTCTCCCTGCCTGGATGTCTGCCTGAACTTTCCTTTCTCTCTGACCTGGAAATTAATGATCCTTGGGTCCTCTCCCGTGGCCCTCTGCGGGGGGTCTGGGCGCCGCGCCCCCCTCCTTCTGGTGCCTCCTGACAAAGGCCTTTCCCAGGGAGCTTGCCTGGCTATTGGGGGTGTGTGTACTCCCACCAGAATTTCCAGAAACCCCAAGAGATGGAAACTCTTCTCATTCCTTAGTGGGTCATCTCAGAGTTTTATGCAGCCCCAGGTGTTCTTATGCACATAAGAAATGTGTCCCTTCACTATTCTGGATCTTGTGTGTGGCATTAAAAAAAAAAAGTACTAATTCCATAGCAGCGAATTCTTTGGACTTTTAGGTCACATGAGCCGTTTACCGAGAAGTTTTGGTGACCTCAGGACTCTATTCCGTGATACAAAATGTTTAAGAGGTGGCTCTGTGATTCAACGCTTTGACAGTATTTTATCCATGGCCAAATTCTCTGTCCGTTCTTGTTTTGAGAGATGGAGGCAGAAAGACCCAGGAGCCCTTCTGGCGAGGGCAGATCTTTGGAGTTGTTCTCTTGAGCAAGCTCTTTGGACATTTTGGCTGCATTCTAGGGCAAACAGATCTTATTTTGTTGTCATTTCAGAGCCAC
Organism: Vulpes vulpes; assembly: GCF_048418805.1. Lineage (NCBI taxonomy): Eukaryota > Metazoa > Chordata > Mammalia > Carnivora > Canidae > Vulpes > Vulpes vulpes. The sequence continues at coordinate 125,829,104 of NC_132792.1, read as the reverse complement.
TAAAGCATTCAGTGCAGCATCTTTAGCCACTAGAAAGTTGGGTGTGCCTCTCCATTGAGATGGATGACCATCTCTGAGGCACCATGGTGTATCATACATTGTGGTTCACGGAAGGTGCGATGAGTAGCTGATTCAGTGAAAGAACTGGTTGAGGTATCTGACCAAATGATCAAACCAGTTTTATGATGCTGCCAGTCTCGTGGGAGTCTCTGATTGGTGCCTAGTATGTGCCTCATACCTGAATTACAGTAACACCTCCTTCAGGCTCTGAGCCCCCCCACCATGACAAGTGGGGAGGCCAACTGTACAAGCCCCAGAGAATGGTAGCAAGTAAGGAGTGAGCACCCAGGTTACAGAAAATGCAAGCTCTGGTCAACTGTGGGAAATGTCTACTACAACTTCTATCTAAAGTACTCTGAGCAATGAAAATAGTTTATTTTGCTGCATAATGATGCAAAGGCTCCCCTCGCCCCCAAAAGAAATGAAACCTAGAGCATTTGCGACTGGGCTCCAGTAGGAGGAAAGGGCACAGTGTCTAGAAATCTGCACGTCTTCACACTGTCGTCGTTTTTGTGTACTTGTGTCTGAGGCAAATGATTTTTACTGTCTTGACACAGGGTCATCTGAAAATTAACTCTGGAGATTGTTACCAATTTCTTTCATAAATAACTATTTTCTTTAAGAATACCAATATCACCCAGAAATTTCAGATTGAGTGCTATTTCATTTTGTGAATTCTTTGTATTAAAAAATCATTCCTATCTCATCTACACAGGTTATAAACACATTCCTTTGTGCCCCCCGCCCCCGGGGCTCATTTCATGTTGAACACCTCAAGTGTTAGGCTATTCTCACTTTGTCTTCAGAAGGTAGGATCTGGGGAGATGAAGGAGGGGCGCAGAGGGGGAAGTATAATTTTAATTGTTACCTACCAATTGGAAGAAATTACCACTTTAATCCCTTTTACCATCCAAGTGTACATGGGCCCAAATTTGTCAGCATTAGAATTTCTTGAAACAATGCAATTAAACTGCAACATATTTCCTAACATTCTTAATTAAGACAGTAACTGAAAAATGTAGATTAACAGAAGTTACTGTTTTTATCAACACATTTTCTTTCTTTCCCGCCACCATCACATCCCCCTCCCCCCATCCCTTTTTGCTTTAAATGTCTGATGTCAGTTTCGTCCACATGTACATTATGCACATGGCACGAAGAAACAAAGTAAAAAATTCTCTTTTAATTCTGAGCTGCATGCCCAGCGCCACATGCACTGTCTGTTACATGTCGCTTCTTATGAGGTTCATGCTGGGAGTTTCTTTTTAAAGGCAAAGTGTTTCTGAAGGAAAGAGTTCAGGTTGCGCAGATTGTGTTAGAAAAACCTCACTCTCTCCGAGTGGAATTAATATACTGATTATTCTGTGCAGGCTCAAACTGGCAGCGTGTGCAAAAGTTCAAGAGTATCTGGGAATTGAAATATGGAGGGGAATTGGAGTGAGTGGAGACAAAGCAATGGGAAGTTTTATCTAGAAGTGAAACTAAGGGTAACTTTGAAAGGATAGGGAGGGAATTCAAGTAGGAACAACTGTGTCCTAAAGCCGCTTAAATTATTTTCTACGAAGTCCTGTTTCTCATGGCACATTTTAGGACAGATCATAAAAAACAGTTGGGTTATTGGACCATAACGGGGGATCTGATAAAGCAATGTCATGCTCAGCACCTTTTAACTTTGATGTGCTCGAGTTCTTCAGATGTTTGACACTTTGAGTTAAGTAACAGGAGAAGCCTAATCACTACCAGAAATTAAAGCGGGCTGTAATATTTCTTCGGCCTCTTAGCCAGGATGTTTTTCCTGTTCTAATCCGAGTCTTCCGCGATCAAGAACAAACGATTAATGTTTGGTTTACAAATAAGGACTTGAAAGGGAAGAAAAGCAAAGACGGTCACGCTGCACCTTTCCCATCACCAGGAAACCAAACTTTTTTTCACTTCGGGGAAAGAAGTGGGGACGTGAGCCTGGAGTTAATGAGGCTTTCGCCCATCTCCTTCCACCACTGCCACTTCGGCCTCAGCCTCTCCTGCCGCCGCAGCTCAGAGCCCCGCGCGACCCGCCTCGCAGCCCCGGCCTCGCAGCAGGTGCGGGCGCCGCCCCGGCTCCCCGACTCCGCCCCGCCCCCCCCCGCCCCCCCGCCGGCGTGGCCCGGAGGTCGGGGCGGGCGCGGCCCGGGCGGGGGCCGTCTGCGGGGCGCAGGGAGCGGGAGCCGGCCGCCCCCCGCCCCCCGCCCCCCGCCCCCCTGCGGGAGGGGCCGCCCCCGGGCCCGGCGCTCGAGACGGCCTGAGAGCAGGTGCAGGTGCGCAGCGGGCGCAGGGGGAGGTGGCCAGCGCGCGGTGGGAGGCCGGCTGCGAGCTCCAGGCGCTCCCATCTCGGTCCACGGGATCTCACTGCAACTCTCAGTTGAAGCTTCTCTTTGGCAGCATCTAGAATATGGGGGGAGGGTGCGCATATGACAGCTTCTACCTTCTGTTTAGCAGTTGCTCTTTTGTAAAGCAGGAACTTATCCCTGGGGATGATTTAGTGCAGGGTCCTCCCATTGCCGCGAGGATCAGGGCTGGAGGGATGGCCGTATTCTGCACCCACACGTCTTAAAATGCCAATATGCAGCTTGTGGGGAGAGGCAATGGCAAGGTAAGTCTGTCCCCAGCCTGCCACCACTGTCCCCCGAAACAGGCCCAGCCGCCTGTCCTCCAGCCCCTCACTGCCTGGTAATTGGCCATCAGGGCTCTTGTTCCCACTGCTGCTCTATCACAACCACCAAGGAACTGACCTGTAGAGGTTAAATGTTGTATGAATGATTTAGCATACCTGGGGTTTCTTCTTCTTAAAACCTGGGCACTGCTGCCCACAGGGGATTCCTAGTCGACCCAGCAGGAGCTCACCAGGGGGCCTGTGCCATCAGGGCCTAGGGCACAACACTGAGCCCCGGCTGCGGCCTGCAGTGTGCTGCCTATTGTTGTGGCTGAGGTAGTCCCCAGGAAGCCCCTTCTTTCCCTTTCCTTCCTGTTCCTCTCATTCAGGAAATCTTGACTTAAGATACATATTTTGCTCTGTTAGGAACATGGCCCCACTGCCATACAGAGAAAACCCCTGACCTCCTCAACCATCCTGTCATGAGGCTCCCAGCACTCTGAACTGAAGCCTGTCTGTCTCTCCTGCTGTCTCAAGGACTGCATGCCTTGGACACGTAGCTGGCTTCTGCTTGGAGCATCTAAAAGTTGATTGATGACAGGGAGGTGGTGGTAGCCTTCCTCATTCTAGAGCAATCTTAATATTCCATCTCCCTGCCACCTCCCTCAGGGCCACAATGGTTTCCTGAGCTACCTGGGGCATTTTGTGTACTGGTTCTATTTTTTTTTTTTTTTTTTTAATAGAGGAAGGAGAGTTGGAAGCCTAGACTGGTTCTCTTGCCACTTTTAAAATTCAAAATTTTCTAGCCCAAACATTAAACCGTTGATGTAATTGGTTCCTTCTCCCTGACGATGGCATGCAACTGGGCAGGATCAGACTCTTCCTTCTGCTGCCGGAGCCCACTGGAAACCAAACAAGCGGCCGGCCCTTCTAGCTGGAAGAGCTCTGCCACCACATTATCCCAACACTCATCACTGTGCAGAGGACCCCCTTTTACTAAATGATTTATTACTCTTAGCAGAATTCCTTTGGCTGCAGATTTTATTTCTGAGTCACTCTCTTCAGCTCAATTGGTCGCCTTCAGTTACCGTGGCAACCAGCAGATGGGGTTCTTTGACAAGGGTCAGCAGGGAGGCTGCCTGGGTATAGACTATAGATGGAAGAGGAGCTAAATAAAAAGCTTTCAGCATTGACAGTTCTGTAGTGGCTTGGCCAGGAGTACTTATCAAATTACTTGCATTAAAACCTAATTAAGATATGTGCCAATCCATGTACCGTAGTGATTGGATCTGGTTACTTAGCTGCTGTGGGCTCACTTTTACTGGATCACACCTCTGTGACCAATTGGCCTATCCCAAGGATGGTCAAACATGAAGGAATAGAGAGCAAGCTCGCGACATTGTGAACCTGGTATGCTCCAGGACTGCTCCCAGATGGTTTGAGTGTCCGGGAGCACCAGGGGGACCTCATTGGAAATGAATCTTCACGCAGACACCACACTGCTCCGAAAACTCCAGAGGGTCAAGGCACCTGGGGGGCACGGTTGCTTAAGCATCTGACTCTTGGTTTCAGCTCAGGTCATGATCTTGCAGTCATGGGATGGAGCCCTGCATTGGGTTGCATGTTCCGTGTGGAGTCAGCTTGAGAGTCTCATTCCATCCCCCTGTGCTCCTCCCCCTATTCTCTCTAAGTAAGTAAGTAAATAAATAAATAAATAAAATCTCTTTTTAAAAAAAGCTCCAAGGGATGCCTGGGTGACTCAGCGGTTGAGTGTCTGCCTTTGGCTCAGGGCATGATCCTGGGGTCCTGGGATCCAGTCCCACATCGGGATCCCGGCATGGAGTCTGCTTCTCCCTCTGTCTGTATCTCTGCCTTTCCCTGTGTGTCTCTCATGAATAAATAAATAAAATCTTTAACATAAATAAAATATTTTTTAAAATTTATTTTAAAAAAAGCTCCAAGAGGGCAACTGGGCAGGAGACTCATATGTTCTGATAGTTTCACATCTGGTTTTAAGATGATTTAATTGTGTTGCCAATAGTCCTCAAAATAAAACTGATCTTTTAATTGTGCCAGATAAAGACATGGTTATCTAAGTGCAAAGGATCTTTTCGGTAGGGAGGAAAGAGCACATTTTGGGATCAGGTGACAAAATTGGAAATCGGTAGTTTGGAAAAAGATATTATATCCCTGTTCCAGTTACTGCACTTGAAAATATACTATGGTATATTGAAGTGTCTTTATCATTAGGATGTACACTGAGGTCTAGTATATTCGATTTACTGTCCAATGACTCAGAAAGCAATAAAAAAAATATACATGTATGTGTGTGTTAGAAGGGGTGGACAGAGAGAGCGAGCAGAATAATAAATGGGTTTAAACGATAACAACAAAAAAACCCTGATCACAGTAGGTAAATTTGGATAAAGGGTATGTGGGTATTCTTTGTACAATTCTTGCAACTTTTTATAAGCATGTTACTATTTCCAAATAGTTTTTAAAAAGAGGATGCTTAAGTTTAAGTTTAGTAGGGAACAGTATGAGACACAGTCTGAGTTTTTCTGCTAGGATTTCTAAATGGCCACGAGCCAGATGTGGCCTGGATTCTACTCTGCAAACACTGTGATTTTCAACCATTCTCACTCCTCTGTCCCATTTGGTTTTGCACAGTGGAGCTGTGCTCTTCCTGACTGCTGCTGCCTTAAAAAGAGCTGGCTAAAGGTAACTGAGGCTTACGGCAAGTGGTGTCCTGGTTCTGGAGAGTCTAAGATTCTTGACGCATCAGCTCCAGTCCCTACTGTTCCACAGTGCAGGAAGGATCCTTTCTTCCTGCCAGGCCCTGCAAGGGGATCACAAGATCAGCTTGTGTCACCTAGCACTTGCTCTTTAGGATGACAAGGCAGTGATGCAGCAGATGTTCTTGGAGTTCTGTGATGAAGCTGAGGCTCATTTCCAGTGGATGCTCTGTTTTAAGCAGTTGGTCTGTGAGAGAGCATGGTGGCACTGTCAGAGCCCTCAGGGTGCTAGGACATGGGGAGCCAGCCCACAGCAAGCTCTCCAAATGGGTCTCTGGAGCCTGGGGCCTCTAGTTTGTGCATCCTTCATGCCCACACCAGTCTGGACTAGTCGGTGTGGTGTCCAGACTGAGGAGGCCACAAACTGGTTGGTGACAAGATAAGAACAGAAGCAGTGTTTAGAAATGTTTATGGCCATCAGTGCCCCAGTGTTTTTATGGTACTTCCCAAAACTCTAAGTTGGCAGCAGAGTGGAAATTTAAAAAGGAATAAAAAGCAAACCTCAAACTGTCCCTCCCCTGGGCCAGGTGGAAGAGAGCTGGTGTGGGGTTCCCCAACCCCCAGGCCTTGGAGAATGACTCTGTTCTGTTGGCTCCCACTGGGTCACCCAGTGGTCACCTTTCTCATGGTCTTTGCCGAAAATCCTTATTATTTTTAGTGTGGAAAAGAAGTCAGGCCTTTTTCTAAAGGATTCAGACAAGCTTTCCAGAGCACTGGATTTAGGGTCAGGAGACATGGGTTGCGGTCCTAGATTTCCTGCACACAGGCTATGTGACTATGGGCCTTGAATGACCCACACATCTGAATGACCTCACATCTTATGTGACCTTGTGATCTGATCCTTCTGAAGAGGAGAACCCAAGTCTTTCTCCCTAATTGCTCCCCTGAGCAGCCGCCTGCCCCACTTCCACAGGCAGCCAAGGCCGATTGGAAATTCAAGGCAGTGAAAAACTAAAGGGGTGCCACAAGAACATAAATCTCTTTGCTGGGAATATAGATTCTCCCCAGATTTGCAGCATCTTCAGAATGAATGACTCTCTGACAATCACCTGGAGTGGGGTGGATTTGAACAAAGGAAACTGGAATGGCAGAGCAGCCATTGGAAACTGCTTTCACCATCTAAGTGAGGGTGATGGGCTAGCATGTGTTCCAGATTCCTCAGGTGGCTGCTTCTCGCTGACTCTGTGCAGCCGCGGTAACTGAAACAGAACTATGTAAATTGTGGCAAGTGATTTTCAAGTATGAGAACCAAATGTACAACTTTTTTTTTTAAGATTTTATTTAATTATTCATGAGAGACACACAGAGAGAGAGAGGGAGAAGCAGGCTCCATGCAGGGATCCTGACGTGGGACTCGATCCCAGGTCTCCAGGATCACGCTCTGGGCTGAAGGTGGTGCTAAACCGCTGAGCCACCCTGGCTGCCCCCAAATGTACAACTTTATATGAATGTGGCTTATGCACCACAGCTAATTACCTGGAGCCATAAGTTGGGAGTACATAGGTTTTCAAGCTTGAAGTTGGGCAGTGGGGGTTGTTGGGACCAGAGCTGGCCACAGGGTTGGAGGATGAAGACACATCAAGGTTTTGTAGGGTCAGGGCACTGTGGATGTGTGCACCGGCTGAGAACTCAGTTGTCCTCGAGCCCAGCAGCCCTAAGGTTCAAAGCATCAACATTTTAAGCTCAGTGAGAGCCTCTCACCTTGGCTGTTCCAGGGCAGAGCAGTCATAGCACCCATGTGCACAAAGAGCCTAGTGTTTGAGTGACAGTTTATTTCAGGGAACGAAAGCTGCGTTTCATGGAATGTTTGCGCCACAAAACATTATTTTTCTTATGATTTTTTTTAGATTAGTCATTTAAAAATGTAAAACCATCCTTAACTTGAAGCCAGTACAAAAACAGGCAGTGGATTGGCCCTGGGCTGTGAAGTTTACTGACCCCTATTCTAGTTCATTCTCTCATTTCCCAGGGGAGGAAACAACATGATCGTGTGCTTTGCTTAACTTATCATGACCAACATCCAAGCTTGGGAGTAGACTACAGCAGTTTTCATTCGGACAGTTGGCTGTTTGATGATCAAAGTAGGAGCCGCGGAAGAAAATCATTCTTCACAAAAACTTATTTTGTATGCATGAATAATATTGTGAAGTATGGCATGCCAGTGGTTCCCGTACTTGAGAATGCATAGGAATCACCCAGAGGGCCTATAAAAACATATACTGCTGGGCCCCACCCCAGTGTAGCTGATTTGGGAGGTCTGGAGGTATTCCCTTCTCAGTTGTAGAAATGAAGAATGTGAGGTTGCCTAAGACTGAGATCAAGCCTCTTGCCCAAGCAGAATAGGTAGTTCATGGTGGGATTTTGAATTCGTGTCTCTGCATGCACATGCAGCAGACACTCACCTGTTCTAGGATCCTCTTAAGTTAGGGGTGAATTTCAGTAGCATACTACAAATGATTTAATGTATACGTTATGTTTTTTTCAAAGTTATTACATATGAAAGCATCCTGATACCATAGATGAAATCACGGGTCTTCTCTTTGGTGTAAATATTATCCATTGGTAGGTAGTTTGTTCATCCTGACACATTTATCCAGCACAGTCTAAATGGCAGGCACCTCACTAAGTGCTGGAGATGGAGAGCTGAATGAGACCCCATTTCTGTCCTTAGGGAACCTGAGTGAGTTCAGTGGGAGTGGCCACGATTATAGTAAGTAGATGGGAACACGGTGGGATGGTTGGGATGATGGGCTGCAGAAAGCTGGGGAGAGGTCAGGGCCCTGTCTTCAGAGCCAGGAGTCGGAGCCGTGTGGACTGGAAGGGCGAGGGAGGAAGTAGCATGGAGGACTCAGAGCCAGGCCATTGGAGATGGTCCCACCCACAACAGAGAGACACCGAGTGAGAAGCCATTTGTGGCTTGGTCATTCTAGCTAGTTGTCTGAGTGTGGGCAAGTGACTAACTTCTGTGCCTGGCTTTTCTCAAGCAAGAAATGATGAAGATGATAGTAATACCTACCCTTTGGTATTGTTAGGAGGATTAAATTGGTTAATGAATGTAAAATGCTTATTACCGGGAATAACAGAGAAGTAAGTGTATATTTTACAGTCAAATATTTGTACCTTCTAAGTCTGTATGTTGGTTGAAAAATGCTCTTCATTTCCTTGAGGAGGCCCCCTGTCCCAGTGAATTTTTGGTCTGAGCATTTGAGAACACTTATCAAAGAAGGGTAGGGCAAATCTTTTCTATAACCAGAGTGACCAAACAGAGGGGCTCCAGTCTGAAAACATTCTTGGATAAAGGACATTTGACCACCACCAAAACCGAAACCAAAACAATACAAAAACAGAAAGAAAAAACAAACCCCAAAGTAAACTGGTAGGAAGCTCCTGGGTGAAATTACTGAGTGAAACTAAAGCCTCTCATCTAAAAAATGTATATTTATGGGGATATTGGCCACCTCTGGAGGAAGAAGGAGGCGGGCTTGGGGATGAGGACATGGAGGGTTGCCCTGGGTGCTGATACCAGCTTCACAAGTGTTCATTTGATTATTATACCTCATCACTTATTTATACACTGCATATATTTTGTATGTATCACATACAACATAAAAAAATTTAAATATATGTATTCACTTGCTTTCACAGTATTCATAGCAAATGAGTGTCTGAAGCATAGGACCAGAGCTGGCAGCTTGTACCGCTTCTGTTTTGCATAAGATATTTTACCCAGCCCACTCAGCTCTATAAAGTTGTTTTGTATTGCGCCACTTGCTCCATCTTATCCTGAAATCTTGCATATTTTAAAAAAAAATGTTGGTTCTGATCATGCCTGCGGGGTGTGGCAGGGAGGATCACTGTTGGATCAGTAGAGCTGTGTCCAGGTCCAGTGCACACACCAGCCCCTTCACATCTGATCTGCATCCTGGGTTTTGAAAACCCAGGTGCTAATTCCCATGGTAACCATTACTCCCCCCACCCCGCCTGTAATCCCCGGGGAGCCTTTGCACAGGCCAGCCCTACTGACCCCTCTGCCCCAGCCTGGGCATGGCTGCTCTTCTCCCCTACAGGCCCCACTTCTACTGAGTGGTGGTGGTTGTACACCCACAGGTCTGTAAGGAAATGGGCTCTGCACCTGCAGTCAGGATGGTGAGCCCAGCCTACTGGGCGAGCCCTCGGCACCCTCAAGGGCAGGGGAGCACCAGCTGCCTCATGGAGAGGACTGGCCTCCTGCCCCTGGCCAGCCTGGCCTGGCGATGGCTTCACTGGGTACTGCAACAGCACAGTGCAGATGCCAAGTCTGTCCTAGAGGCATCTGGAAGGGACAGGGTAGCTACCTGTTCCAGAGATGGGGTACATGTAGGCCTTGGGGAAGAAGGTCCAGGTTAGGGATTGAGCTCTGAAATCTGAGGATTCCACCTGTCTCTCCTGCCATGTGCTTTGCAGGCTGTCGGGGGCTCCTTCTCGCGGGGGGGGGGGGGGGGGGGGGCTGGTGCCCAGAGAGACTCCAAAGCGCACCTGGGGAGGGCAGCCCCACTCTCCTTTAATTCCTTCGTGCCATGTGGAAGAAACGGCTCAAACAAGGGACCCAGACAGAACAAGAAATTAGCTCTCAGAATGACACACTGACAGCTGAACCTTGAAGATAGGAGGGGGTCCCACTCCAGGCCGAGGGACCGTCCAGTGCCAAGAACATATGTGGGAGAGCAGAGGGGCGTCTGGGCCGCTGGAGAGCAGGGTTCCTTGCAGGGCCGAGACAGATCGTCCAAAGGATGAGTCAGGGTGCCCTCATGCACATGAGAAGGCTCTCCAGTGGCTTGGCCCTGATGTCCCTGCCCTTGGCCAGTGCCCACATCCTTCATAGCAGCTCCCTGGCCACCACCCTGTCACCTCACTGCCTTTCTCAACCAATACCTATGCCCTGTAACTGGGACAGAATAGGAAGGCTGCTGAATGGGGGCTTCCCCTCACTCACCCTGCCGGCATTCCCCCCTGCGTCTGGGAGGAAGGTCCTGGGCTCTGCTGCGGGTTCCCTCCTGCCTTGGGAAGCCTGGCACCCTTTGCCTTGAGGAATTCTCTTCTCTCCTGCGGGCCTCCTGCCCACCCTCTCAAGCTTCTTCCATCTTCTACCCCCCTCTTGCTTCCCTTCGCTCAGCCAAGCCCCTCTCCAGAACGGTCTCCCCTCTAACATCCTACCATCAGGCTTCCATGACCATCCTGCTGGAAGGGCAGGCCACTTTGGCCAGGTATGTCCACAGCATGTTCCACCACCAAGTAGCATCTCACACAAAGGCCCCCTCTTCCTTCTGGAAATCTTCTCTTCCCTTGAGCTCCAGGTTCTTTTCTCCTGGATTTCCTCTTTCCTTCTGGGCAGCTGTTTCCGTGGCTCCCTGTCCCCTACTAGCCTGTAAATGTGGCTGATCCCTGAGGCCCTGTCCTGACCCTGTTTCCTCTCACAGTGGCAGACATGCATAGCTAATAGCTTATAGGGAACATATATTTTGGGGGGAACATATATTTTTGATATTCATTTATTTATTTATTTATTTGAGACAGAGAAATATTTCAAAAACAAGCACTGGGAGGAGCAGAAGAAGAGGGACAAGCTGACTGCCTCTGAGCATGGAGTCTGACTCAGAGCTCCATCACAAGACTATGAAATCATGAGGAGCCTAAACCAAGAGTCGGATGCTTAACTGACTAAGCTACCTAGGTGCCCCCAACAATACCTGTATTATTAACAGGCTTAAAAAGCTCTTCCAAGCTTTCCTGGGTGAATCTTGCTTTGCATTCAATGGCCTCACCTCTCAGCAGGTTTAGCTGGCACAACCAGATGTCCAGCCAGACCTGTCCTAGGCACCAGGCCACAAAACTGCTCAGTTCTTCCCCCTAACCCCAGAACTTCTGTCCCAGGCCTGTCCCTTCTCCCATCTTCTCCTTCCTGGTGAAGGGCACCACCATTGCCCTGGAGGGCAAGATCCACATCTGTAAGTTCGGCTACAAAGCTCGGCTGGGGCCCGCATCACCTCTGTGAGCATCCTGCTGACTGTCTAGCCGGACCGCCCAAGTTTCAGTTAGCAGACAGCATTGCCTTTGCAGCACCCCTTCTCCTGTGGGGAACCCCTGTCCCGCCCCTTCCAGACAACACCAATTCCTCTTTCACATCCTGACTTGCCAGTTCAGTGGCCCCAACCAGCCATTTACCTTGTCTGTGCCTGGGCTTCCCTGGTTCTCAAAGTGAGAGTAAGACTAGTTCTTGCCTTGTGGGGTGGTTGTCTGCACTTAGAGCAGTGCCTGGCACACAGCGTTCCAGAGATGTGGTCTGTTTCCTTGGTAGGTGCCAGCCTCCTGGACCCCGCACCTGCCCAGTGCCCCCTGGCTTTCCTGCTTTTACCTGGTCCAGTTTCAGGGTCCTACCATTTCCTTTTCCAGCTGTTTTCTCCCTAATTGGCTGGAAGTCCCCCTCACGCCCCCCATCCCCAAAGGCAGGGACCAGTTGTAATTCCTGATGTATTCCAAGTATCTACCGTATAGTACTTGACCCATGAAGGAGAGGTGCTCACCAAGGGTTAACCGTTTGGTTGGCTGAATTAACTCAATGAATAAACCATCTATTAACAATAGTTAAGAACACCTGTGCACTGTTGCCATGTGCCTCTGGGCTGGACAGCTTCTTGGATGACTTTGTGCAAGTTAATTGAACCTCCCAGCTTCTCATCTATAAAATGGGATGCTAGCACCCACCTTTTAATTAGATAACCTATACAGAGGACTCAGCACAGGGCTCAGTAAATATTAGCTGCTCGCAGTGGCGGTAGTTGCAGCTGTGGTTGGCTGAGCACACAAATTTAGAAGGACAAAAATGAGAGCAAAAAGGAGCATGGAAAATGAAGGATGACATTAGTGTCATAGGACACCCCAAGATATCTCTTCTAACCGACAGTAATGAAACATCCAAGAACAGAGCATGCGTAGGGTTTGCAGTGTTTAGGGAAGGCTGTTCCAAAAAATAGCTTGTTAATTAAAAAAAAGAAAAGAAAAATGTCTTCCCAATATAAATAAAAGGCCTCAAGAGAGCGGCTGTTGAAATCAATTTCCTTAACCAAGTCCCTTTTATCTAAAATCTGGGTTTCTTTCTTTGTTTCTGTCTTTTAACAAATGTGGCTTTGGGTTTGTTGTTTTTACCTTTTCTGAGCTTGTGATTGACTTTGTTGCTGCACGTGGAGCGACATAATAGACAGTGACAAACAAGGAGGGAGCATGTCTTGTAAAGGGAGAAAAGCTCCCCAAGATAGACTGCCCAGAGTGTTCAGGTTAGTTCCGGCTGTGAAGCTAGGGGTGGCAGGGGAGGCAGGGCTCTCCTGAGGTCCTTACTCCTTATGCCTGGGTGGTGCTCTGCTGGATGACACCCAGGGACTTGATTCAGCCAGTCCGGGTGGGGCCTGGGTGCACTCTGGTAATCACCACAGGGATCTGAAGCCTTCAGTTTGCAGAACATCGCCAAGAGACCCTCATCATTTTAGGGGCTCCAAGGGAGGAGGGTCTAGGCAGGAACTGGCTCCATTTCTGGCTGTAAGCCCATGTGGACATTTTGTGCTGAGAGAGCAGGTTTTGGCTCAGCCCATAGCTCTGGACCAGGCATCCACCTCTTTCCAGGAGCCCAGAAACACATACTAAAGCCATCAGTCCATAGGACTGTGATCCCATTTGATCAAAGCACAGGGCAAGGGACCACATGGAGAAAGGCCACTCCTGGCACCTTGTTACCTTGAAGCCTTAATGGGGGTCATCTATTTATCACATGTTTCTGTTGCATTTGTTTCCAGCAAGCGTGAAGCCAATGGGCTACTACCTGGCTAGAGCTCTTAGCCTGTGGCCATCTCCACACCGAGGACTTGATTGAAGAGGGAAAGCCACCCAAGGATTTAGACAGCTCCACTGCTAATGATGATGATTTTGGCCAGTCTGATTCAAATATCCATGTGTTAGGTTGTCTGCTTCTCAAGGAAAAAGGCTCTTCTCAACTCTGCATCTTCTAGAGGACCCGATCCAATGCTGACAGCACAGTACCCACTCAGATGAGTGGTGGCTGCCTGCATCTATCCGAGGGTCAGCCCGGGCAGATGCCCCTGCTCCATGCCCTCCAAGCCCACTGGCTGGGCTTCTCTGCTGCCCTGGGATGTCCTTTCCCCTCCCTGCTGTGCTCTGTCCTGGAGGTGGTGCAGGAAAAGTGTTCGGTCTGACACCCGTGGGGTGGTTTTGAGACCGCTCTCAGGAAAAACTGTCCCCATGTGACAGTGTGATGGGTGGTGGTGGGGACAGAGGAGGCTTCCCAAAGCTGCAGTGCCCTGGCTTCACCGAGATCAGAAGCAGGGCCCCAGGGGCAAGGAAGCATTACGGTGCCGAAGGAGGGAGCGCTCGAACTCGGGTGGTAGATCCTTGTGTTCGGTTCTGTCCCACTGTGATCCGGGGCCCCTGACCCTGGCCCTGGCCGGCCACACACACAAGTGGAAGAACAAAGCCATGCCCTTGCTCTTTCTCCAAACCCAGCAGGAGGCAGGAGGCCAGGGGGCGGGGCCAGGGCCGGTGGGCGGGGCCAGGGGGCGGGGCGGCAGGTCTGAGCGCGTGCCCTGCTGCCTGGGCACCTGCCGCGCTCGGGGTCTCCCGCTCCTCGCGCTTGCGGCTGTCGGAGGTAGCAGGAGGCCTGGCGTGCTTGAAAAGCCGGAGCCCGCGGTGCGTGAGGAGGAGGAGACCTGGGTGGGGACCCCAGCGGCGGCAAGTGTGCCTTCGGGGGCAGCTTGAACAAAGATCCTTCCCAAGTTGGGAAGGGCGGGCAGGGCCTGGGGTCGATGCCGTCTCGGAAATGGACGGGGTTGCAGGTAGCACGAGAATCTGGGCGGGCGGGAGTTAATGCTAGAAGATCATTAGGTTTCCCAGAATGCAGTTTGGCCTGCCCGCAGGTGCCGGCTCCCTATTATGTGGGGAGAGGAGCGCGCCCACCCCAGGCCCAGTCTCTGCCTTGGCGGTGCTTGGTTGTGCCGGGAGCGCTGCAAGCGCGGCCGGAAGGCTTCACTGCCGAAGGCCCAGCCCCAGCGTCTGGAGGTCCCCTCGGGGCCTTGGGCCCAGTGAGTGTTGCATGCGTAGCCTGGAGTTTGAAATACATCTCAGCTTTTAAAATCCTTTCTGTGTGAAAGTAGGGATGCCTGGGTGGCTCAGTGGTGAAGTGTGTGCCCTCGGCTCAGGTCATGATCTCAGGGTCCTGGGATCCAGCCCCCTATTGGGCTCCCTACTCAGCCGGGAGTCGGCCTCTCTCTCTGCGCGCCCCACCACCCGCTCATGCTCTCTCTCTCTCCCTCTTGCTCACTCTCTCAAATAAATAAAATCTTTTAAAAAAACAAGAAAATACAAGTTAATTTTACCAACGGTGCCTTTGGTCAGTGAGGAAGGGTGCCTGACACATTCAACTTCTTTCCAGAACAGTTCTGGGTAGTTGTGCAACTCTAAATTTAATCCAAAGCCTACATTTCCAGGGGTGAGTGTGCTGTAGGAAGCCGTCTGTGGACAAATGAGGATAATAGTTTGAGCGAATTAGCAAGTCTGGAGAGGAGGGCCCATCAGCAGAATGACAAATTTAGGATCTTTAAAGACATCTGGTCAGCGATGCCGGAGCTCATGATTGACTGAGTGATTAATAATGGAAACCCCTTAGTTCAGTGTTTCTGCTATCCCTCGCCCACTTCCCCAGCCAGGGCGGGCTGTCTGCTCCAGCCTGCCAGAGACGTTTCCAGCTGAACAATGGAGCCATTGAGGCCCCTAGTCCTCCACCTCTGTGAGCTTAAGGTTTCAGTTGTCTTCTTCTTATCCAGCTTATCTGTGTGTTTCCTATTTGACAAGTCATGGAGAAAGCTCCTGATTCCCTTTCACGTCTGATGCGATTCCATTCGGTGTCATCAATGCTGCATTCCAAGAGCCTCCAGCCAGCCAGAGCCTCACATCTCAGGGTCACGTGGATTTAGGGCTCCTGGCTCACTATCCAGAGCTGCCCGCAGACACAGACAGCAGTGGAGCACATTGAAGGCCTTAGGTTGGCCATTGTCTCCCTTGCTCTCTAAAGCTTGTTGCCCCCATGTGTCGGGATCCATCCCTAACTCTGTGGTGGATTTCTCTGCAGGCTAAAGCAGCTGGACAAGCACAGCCAGGCCACGGCCCAGCAGCTGGTACAGCTTCTCAACAAGCAGAACCAGCTTCTGCTGGAGAGACAGAGTCTGTCAGAAGAGGTGGGGCGTCTGAGATCCCAGGTACTGTGTAAACCTAATGCAGGGGTGGGGATCTTCAGGGCCAGCTCACCTACCAGGGAACCCAGCAGGGGTCTGCATATGGGTCTTATTCTTGTTCCTTTTTTCAGAGCTGTATCTTCGCAGGTGAAACCCCCAAGTGATCACGTGGCTCAGCTAGTAAGCCGGCAGGGGGATCCTGAAGACAGTGCTGGGCATTGTGGGGGACATGGGTTGCGTGGGCCACCAGCCTGCTGTCTTTAGGGAGCTAAAGTTTGTGTGCAAGAACAACCCACGATCGAACAGGCCACGCTGAGTGCTGAGCTGTGTGTGGGCACGGTTCCCTCGTGGCACAGCCAGTGGAAAGATGAGGAGGGCTGTAGTGGTGAGCAGGCTTTCTGCAGGAGGCAGACTCAGAACTGCCACCCAGGATGTGTATGGTTTGAATTGGTTAAGGAAAGAGGTGCTGCCAGTTGGGGGAGCCACTGTGAGTGGAATGCAGAGGTCTTGTCTGAAGTCAGCTGTGGGATAACCGAGCTGAGCTTCCGAGTGCTTGTGGAAGGTCTGGCAGCACTGCACGGACTCTTGTTACCCTTGAACGAGCCCACAAGATGGATTATTGTCTCCACTTTGCAGATAGGGAAACTGAGGCACAAACAGCCTGTACAGCTAGCAAGTAGGGACACTACCAGTGGCACCTAAGTCTGATGCAACAGCCCAGGCCTTCACCATTGAGGTTCTATCTGGGGCTGCCAGAAGAGGTAATGGAGGAAAGAGAATATCCAGGGGAGTCTGGAGTGTGCAATGAGACTTCTTTCCCCAAAGTTGCTTCTCTTCCTGTCAGAGAAGCTGTACTTTGTGCCCCATCAAGCAGTTGTCAGGATAATGGGATGGTCCAGGGCCTGGCCATGGTCTCCGCTTTGGATTAGGATGGCACCCAGACGCCTTGTGAGCACCTGGGGATGCCACACAGCGAGTGCTTGGAATGATTAATGGGAAAAATGACTCTCGAAATGAAAAGGATGGGAAACTGTCTCTCATTCTTTCAAATGTGCCAAACGGATACTGGGGAGCTGCTGTCCTCTGAGTGAATTTTCATATTCAGTGAACCAAATCCCCCACCATATACTACTCATTTTTCCATGTATAGTAAGAGGATGCTCCCAGAGCCAGTCACTGAATTAAGGCCTGGGGTTGGGGACCCACCTATACTCTGCGCCCTGGTGATACTCACGCCACGCAGCACAGTCATCCGGCAGGCTTGTAAATGGGCAATCTTGAGGAACATGGATTCCGGGGCCTGTGTTCACACAGGCCAGGAATCTGCATTTTAACAAGCTGGTTGGATAATTCTGAGGGACATGGAGGTTTAAGAACCTCTGAAATATTTGGAGGCAGAAAGAGTGGAGCATGATTCCAGACTGTTCCGCTGTTGTGAGGCTCGGAATAAGTCAACTGAAGTCTAACCCCAAGGGATACTGGAATTGTCATGAGTATAGCCCTCAGGTGCTGCGCAGAATCACTTGTACATGGTAGGCCCAGGAAATGTCAGGGCTTTCCCTTGCCTCTCCCTGCCCAAGACCTGAGGAGGCCCAGCAGAAGCGCGAGAAGGCAGAGGCCTCTGGGGCCAGCAGCACTGTGCCCACTGCTCCCCTGCTCTTCTTCGACGCCCTCAGGCCCCTCCCATGGCCCCTGTGGGGCCGACGCGGGCCACACTCTAAATGCCTGGGCAGGTCCTACAGGAGGCCCTGGTGGTCCCTGCCAAGGATTGGGGGCCACCGGACCACCGGCTCTCTAGGCAGGTGACTGGGCTCCTGTCACACGTGGTGGAACAGAGGCTCATAGCATGAGCAAATCCTTTGGCTCTAGGAGCCAAGAACCACTTCAGAATGACTTGTGGGGAGTCTTCTGTACGGGCTCCGAGCACATGGCAGTTTCCTGTCCATTCTGGACCAGATCATTATCATGTAGGGTTTCCCTTTTAACTCCCCATCTGCCTACCTTACAATCACTCAGATCTTAACATGGACCATCAATGCTTAGAAACCTCTTCCAGGGCTTTAAAAACTTGATAATTGCCAAATGGATTGCGAAATTTTCATAAAATGCATTAAAAAAAAAAAACCCAAAACCTCAAAAAATCCTTAGAAAAATGAGCAGGTCTTTCTTCTCTTGCCTGAAGCAACAGAGATGATTTGACCATCCTGAGTTATCTGATACCAGCCCATCTGGCTCATCTCTAAAGGGATCTTTCAGATTCAAATAGTACATTTGGAGTTATTTTAATATGAACACGACAAAAGAAATTTCATAGAGGGACTGTTGGCTTTCAATAGCAAATACTACTGTTCAAAGGAGAGGCAGGGATCCAGTTTTGCAAGTTCTCTGCTGAATATCTAAACCACAGCCCTGCTCTTTCTACCCAAGTGTGGTGTTACACCTGCTTTGGCCATGGAATACCCTGGAACTGTGACTTTAGCTTCCAGCCCCTGAAGTGAACAAGGCCACTGTGCGCCCTTAGCAGGGATGTCAGAGGACACTGCCTGCTGCAAGCTCCCAAGTGATCAACTGTGCTCCCTGTTTTCCTGGAGGGACACTGGTTCATCTCTGCCTAGGGATGGCTTCCGTTTTCTCAGTCTGGGTGGATTAGGCATAATGACTTAATTGTGTATGTCAAACTATATGTCTCTCTGCCCACCCACCACCCAACAGAAAGTGGAGATTTCCTGGCCTGGGCAGCTGCTCTGCGGCTGAGTCCCATGCCTCTGGTTTGCTCCTGTGTCCTGAGTCCTGGGCCCTGGAGCAGATGACAGACCTCGGGTTGGCTTGTGGTTTCTGACAGGAAGCAGCTATGTCTATTCAGAAGGCTTATTATTCTAAATGGTTTCTGCTTAAATTCTGAAAGGCACACAACAGCATGTCTGGCAGAGGGAGATGGTCATCGTTGTAACTGGGCCACAGTGACATTTTTAACCATGAGGATTCCCGGCTTGGCCTCACATTGCTCTCGTGCAGGGAGCCAGTCAGGTGCATGGTGCAGGGTGCCCACCACTCATCAGAGCTTCTTGTCTGACTTATTATATGTGTGACTGGAAACTGGCCTTGTCACTCTCCTACCTCATGCTGCAGACAGGTGACTTCCAGAAAATGGCTTTTAAAACGTCCTCCGATGGCTCTGCTGGTCACTGTGGAGAAACAGAAGAGCCTGAAGACACCCACCCAGGCTGACTGCAAACACAGTCCCCCAGGCCGTCCCCGGGCACAGCAGGCAGCTCTTTCACAGGCAGGGCTGGGCACTTGCCCTGTCACCTCTTCTTGGGGGGACAGAGAGACTCTGGCCATGGTGGCATGGGGCTGGTGTCCGAGGCGACAGGGGAGTGCAGGCAGGGCCTGGCAGCTGGCAGCAGGGGTGCTGCTCTGAACGACCCAGCACCCTGGGGCTCTAACATCTGGCCAGGAAGGGAGGTGCCAGCTGCTGAGGAAATCAGCCTTTTCTTGGGGAGAAAAGCATCTGAGAGATGGGAAGGAACAGAAATTGGCCATTTCGAGGATGGCTTTATACAGCTGAGACTCTGCCTGTGTACTGCTACTCACTGGGCGATGACTCGGGGTTCAGCAGATTGGCATTTGGTGATAGCCACCTTCTCCACAGGCCTGGGGCTCTGTGGTCAGTGCTCCGTCTGGGGAGGGGCTCCCTTTCCTCCCTGCGGAGGAAACATTTCTACAGGCAGGAAGCAGCTCCAGAGGCTGACTTATCAGTGATGAATCAGTTGGCCCTGTGACTTTTGAGCATTCTTGGCAGTGAATGGACTTTCTAATTTGATTCAAACTCCTGCGTGGATCCAGCAACCATATGTGATTATATTCAAAATCATGGACATTATCTTATTACTCTGAAGGGCCCGTGCAAGAGAGCCCAAATGAGCACAAGAAATGGGCACAGAGGAGCAGGGAAGGCAGGACCCATTTGTGACCTGAAGCTTCAGAAATGCCAACTCACGTGAGGGCCACCAGGCAGGGGTCCTGCTGAGGAGAGGGCGCCAGCAGCTCCTCCAGGGTGGGCCCTGGAGGTGTACACAGGTTTGCAGGGGTCCTTCCTGTGCCCTGGGGGCCTCGCCCGGCCCCCGTGGGCGCTTCCACGAAGTTAGCTACCTGCAGGACAGATGGTGCTTGAATAGAACAGCAAATACACTGAATAAAATAAATTAGAAAGCCTCCTCCTGAACCAAGATTTTTTGGAAAGAATTCTAAATAGATGAAAACAAACAATTTGATTTCAACCAAATTGTTGTTTTTTTGTTTTTATCCTGATTTTCACCCGAATTGTCAGTCTCAAAAATAAACACTGATACATTCCCAGAAAATATTTTTCAAATAAAAACTGACTCTGTTAAAGTTTGCCCTGATTCTTTCAAAACTGTGTACAAGACACTGTCAACCAAAGTGACTTGCATATTTTTTTAAATACACTTGAACATATGCAGCTAAAATGTCATTAACTCCCTGCTGCCTGAATGTTTTTAAAGAGTGACACGAGACCCCTGGTGCTGCGTTTCTAACATAAGGGTCTCATGACCCTCAGACTAACTTCCCTGAGCAACTCAAATAGCATAGTTTAACTTTTTTTTTTTTCCCTCTTCATGGAAGGCCCTGTGTGTAATTAATATTGAAAAGCACATACGGCTCTATTGAAGCCACACTTGCTCTCCCGTTAACAGTTCACTTTGTCCAAGAGTGAATAATTTCAGAATGAGACTCATGGAAGAAAAATAAATGGGATTTTCTGTTGCTTCAGATACATACTTGCTGCACTTATTGCTTCCTGAGTCAGACATTACATTTTGCAATATAAATTCACAATCAAGATTTTAAAGGGAGCTAAATATTTTAATCCAATTAGACAAGTGAACAAAACACTGAATATTGCATGGAGTGTAGAGAAGTGGTTCTTGCCTTTAAAAGACTGTGATTCCGTCACATTACAACCCCAAATGTCAGTGTTGTCTTTATTCTTAACGCTTTCAAACATGAGGCAGCCAGAGGCTCCTCTCTCTGCTGTTGGTGACACTGTCTGTCCTTTGGGAATTCTTAAAAAATCTATTTACCATGGAAACATGGTCCCTATAAAACGCAGACACCTGCCCATGTGCAGAGAAAGTTCGCAGGACTCGCGGGATTCCAGAAAGCTGGAAGACTACACAGCCGCATGGCACGAGGTGTAGGACTCTTGTGTCTGCAGAGCTCTGGGGAGGAGCGGCGCCCTGGCACTCCGACCCGGGCCCTGGGCGCACAGGCCTCCCGCCTCCCCGCGGGGCTGAGGGTCCCCGGTCCAGCCGCAGCTTGTTTTCCAGAAAGCTGAGGAATCATTGGCCTGCCTTCG
This sequence comes from Vulpes vulpes, assembly GCF_048418805.1. Lineage (NCBI taxonomy): Eukaryota > Metazoa > Chordata > Mammalia > Carnivora > Canidae > Vulpes > Vulpes vulpes. The sequence goes on along the minus strand of NC_132792.1, from coordinate 125,807,969 downwards.
TTCTGCAAGGCTTTCCTGCCTCTACCTTTCCTTTCTCTGGCTTCTATGGCCCCTTCCCTCTTGGGGAGCCCAGAGGCAGGGAGCCAGGCCCATGGTCCCCGTGGTCTAGGGCACCCGGGGCCCTGACCTGTGGTCATCAGAGGCCGGGCCGGGCAGCCCGAGGGGAGAAGGGACCCCCGGGTGTGCCAACAGCTGGATTCCAGGAAGGTCAGGAGCATGTGGGTCACTCCCCTGGGCGCAAGGCAGGCCTCCCTCTACTGACTTGGGGGCACCCGCTGTGTGCCTTGCGGCATCTGGCACGTCTCAGTCCCCCCTACAGGCCACATTACGCGAAGTCTGCAGAAGACTGGTAAGGACAACTTCCTCCAGAGCCAGTCGGCGACCACTCAGTCCACGAGGCCCGTGTATGCAGCTGCCCTTCGGGCTCTGGCCTTCCAGATCACCCTTGGTGGCTTGTGTGCTCTTTCGCATGAAAGAGCCAGGATTTGGAGGTCGCACTGCCGGGGTTCAGATCTCCACTCTGTACCACTCCTGGCAAATTGTGTAGCTTTCCTATCACTCAGGTCCTGGTCAAAATTGAACCCCAAACCCAAAGAAAAACCCTTAAAACTAAAACAAAACCCCAAAACAACAACAACAAAAACACAAAAAAACAAACCCTTAAAACTAGAGCCAGCCTCCCTCAAGAGGGACCCCCCGCATGACCCTGCCTCCAGCACAGGTGACCATGAGGCTGGCCGGTTGGCGGGGAGATCATGGGCGTCAAGGGGCCACTGCATCAGTCATTTGATGTCCTTTCCCAGCAGGCAGGACAAATGAGGCCTAGAGATGAAGCGAGCAGAACTGGAAAGTGAATGGCAGGGAGGTGAACTTCTTGACAACGTGGTGTTCAGTCCCCCGGGGCGCGGGCTGTGTGGACGGGTGGGCGTCCACCTGTGCTCTCGGAGCAGCCAGCTCTGGCTCCCCGACAGTCGGTTCTGGTGGCTTCCCCGGAGCTCTGCTCCCTCGGGACAAGCTTCAGAAGCCCCAGCAGAGGTGGGGGCCGGACTCTTGTTTCTGGTTAAAAATAGAGGCTTTCTGGCCAGAGGCACAGGAACAGGGCCATTTTTTGACCTGGCCACACAGAGACAGGAAATGTGCAGATGAGCAAGGTGGTGGGGGTCCCGGCTCTGGGGGGACCAGTGCGTGGGGGTCCGCAGAGAGGAGCCGCGGGTGGTGGGAATGCGGGTGAGGCTGAGGCTGAGCACGCGGGGCCAGGCCAGGCCAGGCCAGGCGTAGCGGCCGCCCGGGGGCAGAGAGGGCTCAGCGGACCCCAGTGTGTTGGCTGGGGCGCAGTTCGCAGCACCCGCGGAGACTCCGTTTTTCGGCTCCGAATTTCAAGTCAAACCCCAGGAAGAGACCCAGAAGTGAGGGTTTGTGGAGAGAAGGCTGTTGGGGGCGGAGCAGCGGGCGCTAGGAGGGGCGCCTTTCTGGCGTGGGAGCCTCTCAGACGGGCCGCCGGCCCCGGGGCCTTCCTGCCGGACGGTGGCGCCCGCTTGGCTCCCGGGCCGGGCAGGCTGGTCCCGAAGCTCCGGCAACACGAGACCCCAACCGCGGCGTGGCGCGGGGAGCGGCCCCCGACGGGCCTGGCATCACCGCCAAGCCCAGGGTCAGGCCGGCAGGGAGCGCAGGCTGGGGCTGCGGGGCTCGCACCTGCACGCCCGGGCCGGGCCCGGGGAGGGGGAGGGGGAGGGGGAGGCGGCGCCCGACCGCAGGCCCCGCGCACCCGGCAGAGGCCCGCGCCCTCACGCTCGGGTTACAGTCTGAGACGCCTCTGGACCTCACCTCTGCCCTGTGCGGGGCCCGGGGGCGGGGGGCTTCTACCTGGGGTCCGGTCCCGTCCTCCTCTTGCCTGTCCCGTTTCTGCGTCTCCTCGGACTCCGCACGCGCATCCGCGGGTTCTCACGATGCGCGGCCCCTGCGCCCTGGTTGCCTTCCCACTCACAGATCCGGCACCAGGGAGAGGCGGGAGAGGCCTGCCCGGATGTAAACATTACCTTTCTGCATTTTTCAAAAGAGGCAACAGACTGAATTCCCTGTTTCTCTTGCGTGAATTCTGATCCCTCCCTCACTGTCCTGTGTTGGAAATCCTCAAGTAATCGTAGCTTAGCCTGGGTTCCCAGAGGGCCCGGCCCCCCTGCCGATTCTAGCTCAGGAATCTGCATTGGGGTGTGTGCAAAGGCCCACGCATCTTTCTGGAAGATGGTTGCGAGCCAGCCAGAGGGGACTGCGCACCATCTTACGACCTCCCGCTCCTCGAGGGCAAGGACTGTGCCTTATTCATCTTCCCATGTGGTACAGGGTAGGTAGACAGTAGGGGCCTTGTGTGGAGTGCAGCTGTTTGCAGTGGTTTCTGGCACCGCTTCTGGCCGTGGCTTGAGCTAACCTGAGCAGCCACGTGGACCAGGGCAGACAATGGTATTCTCAACTCCACTGATCTGTCACTCCTTCAACCCAGTTTTCACGACCTAGTCTTGAAACATTTATTCTTGTTTATTTTTCTATTTTTATTTTTAAAAAGAATTTATTTATTTGAGAGAGATAGTGAGCACAAGCCGGGAGAGGGGCAGAGAGGGAGAAGCAACTCCCCGCTGAGCAGAGAGCCTGATGTGGGGCTCGATCCCAAGACCTGAGATCGTGACCAGTCGAAGGTAGATGGTTCGGCTCCTGAGAGCCCCCCCAGGCGCCCCAGATTTATTCCTGTTTAAAATGAAGAGGCCAGATACACAAAATTCCCTCTTCCAGCATGCAGGAGGTGGTTTCCATGTGAAAAAAATGCCTTTATAGATGTTATAATAAAGTGACTCTAAAAATTTGGGAGGTTTTAGCTCATTTTGATTTCACTAGGAATTTCTGAGAGACACACGGCCTACATCCTGTTTTTGTTCTAGCTTCAGCAGCTGTAATCTGTAAACACACCCTGGCATGGATCGAGGTCTGCTTCCCAGGACAGGGAAGTGGTGGCTCACCAGCCTTGCCCTGTCACTGGACTGCCCTTCCTCAAGAGGCAGACACACGTCTGGAGTCCAGGTGGTTTTTAGATTTAAAGCCTTTAAACAAAATAGTTCACTTCACCCTTCTATCTGACAAGGCCTTTGATCCATGGTTGGGGGGAGCACAAGCTTTTCCTGCGTCTGCTTACATACACTCTCTGCATTTTTAGCAAGAGTTGTTTTTCTCTGTAAACATGGAAGGGGTACCTCTCAACCAGCCGAAGACAAATCACAGGGAAGAACAGGATCTATTTAAATTCACTTTTTATTTTCATTTTTTTTTTCCAGTTACCCAGCATGCAACAATCTGATTGCTGACCTGGACGAAACAGAGTGAAAGAAATGGTTTACAAAGAGATATTTACATTCATCTGATTTGTTCGTGAGATGCCACAACGCACCACGACCTTGCCAGCGGCCAGAGCCTTGGAGGGCAGCGGGCTGCTGGGTCCGCTCCCTGTCCACTGCCTGGAGACACCTGCGAGCCGGGCGGGCTGCAGCTCAGCTCTGGTGCCGGACAAGGAGCCCTCCTGCAGGATGTTTCCAGAAATGGCTTGAAGTGATTATGTTTTTAGATATGCTCATTTGTAATGCTGTTACACATATGGATTTCAATAAATGAACTTTTTAAAGACCTGAATTGTAATGTTTCCTTTTTACCTTGTAGTGATGAATGAAACACACCAAAAAGGCACATATTTTAACTAGGCCAAAGGGTACGAAGGACCAGACTTTCTTCCTGCCATTCACGTTTCCTTCCCTCTTCAGGAGCTAGGGATCATCCTCCCACTGCTTATGCTTTGAATCAACATCTCGGAAGTCTCCCATTATTTATCATCCTGCTACTCTTTGCACAGTCAGGAGGCATCAGGAAGCACTCTGTATCCTGTCCACTGTTCACAACGAAAACAGACAAGAAAGTGTCTTTGGCTTGGTGGTCGGGTCTCTTCTCCAATGTGCGGTATCTGAGAGAAGCCTACAAATGTACTTCGTGGAATTACAAAATTGACTTCGAGGTCTAGCAGGTATCTGTACACAGATCATTAGTTTAAGAGAGTATTTCTACTACACACAGTTAAGCCCTCAGATGCTTAAAAGTAATAGAAACGGGCACTGAAAGTGTCGTGTTGTCTCTGAGAAGGACAGTGAAGCAGTAAAGGCAAGGCTGCGGGCGGAGGCCCAGACCTCAGGCAGGTCTCCTGGCTAGCCGGCAGGCATGAGGCCTCCCCCCCTCCCCGCCCTCCCCGGCCCCCCTCCCTGGGCCCCCTGTGGCCTCTCGGGAAGGGCCGCGATTAGGCTTTGGAGGCGCTGGGATGATACACACGCAAAGACCTGTTCTCAAGTCTCTGGAGCATGGAAAAGGTTCCAGCCTGAGAGAGCAGAACTTCTATCTGGACTCAGTGTTTGATTTGCTCTAACGTGCTAGACATCAAGGTTGTCACGTAAGAGCGGTTAGTCGTCCCTAATTCTGTTTTAGGACTACAGTAAATAAATCACACGATATTCTACAAATAGCACCCTTAAAGAATTATAGAGGTCACTTTATGTCAGCCTCCTGGATCTGTCCATGCCGGTGGTTGTGCGGTAAGAGCACACGGAAGAATGCCCTCGGATTCGGCGTGCGCCACACGCCTGCGTGCCTGCCTGACTTTGGTCCCAAAGCCAATTAGTCACGTGAGCAAAGCCAAGTCTGTACAAGAGTAGGTTTATGAGGTAAAATCAGAAAAAGGCCCCATCCAAAACAAGTCTAGATGGTCAGGCTGTAGGCCAGCCGCCCTACCCACCTCTCACCCACGACTAAGTTTGTTCGTTTGCCAACACACACTCTGAGGAAGAAGTTTGCAGAGCCGCATGGGTAACGTCCTCAGGAAGACTCAACTACCGAGGAGCGACACTCCTGAAGCGTCCTGGGCCCGAGCGCCCGGTGGGAAGCTAGAAGGAGACCTTCTTCCTGCCCCAGAACTGTCGCGGAGCGGTCGGCACCTCCCCGTCAGAGGTGGGGCCCCTCGTCCGCCTTGGCACAACCGCACTGCTGCCATCTTAGTGAAGTAGGAGCACGGCCATCCTGTGTGTGACCTGGGCTATGAGAGACGGACGTCATTCTCCTGCACGCTTTAGGGGGGGGGGGGGGGGGGTAATACCAGCTGGAGCTATTAAGAATCCTTTTTTTTTTCCAGAAAAGAATAATGTTCCATTTTCTGAGACTACAGAACCACGTCCAACAACAATAAACAGAGAAGTAGCAGATTGACATAGTGCTTTATTTAAGCCGTCTGTACGAAGGAAAATAATGTGCATCCCTATCATATACGTGTAAAAATACTAAGGATGTACAGTGTACAAAAACAGTTTCTTGTAGTTATTTCACATCCTTGTGGGTCATATGCTTAAAGAAATGAACAGTTTTAGTATGACCGACAATAATAGTAATACAGTTTTTCTTGGGTTCATAGTTGCGTCTGCTTAAAATCCTTAACCAGATGACTAGATCTTGCGCGGATCTAATGAAAGAACTAGCAAGGTCAAGAAATGTCACAAACTATAAAGCTACAGGGAGGTAATTCAATTACCAATTTAGAGGTTTTCTTTTTATTTAAATAAATACTTTACATTTCATGCTTGCCTGTAACGCACTACCAGGAGCAAGATAAGGAGATTCTACTGTAGACAGTACGAACAGTAGCAGCAAAGTGTGTACGTTGAGGTGTAATACAGAGACCCTGCAGTTAGTAGGGCGGCCCTCCCTCCTGCCCTCGAGGAGAAGCGAGGCGCCCCTGCAAGAACAGTCAGCTGGAGGGAGCCGGAACCAGGACCGGGCGCTGCAAACAATACTGGACTGACGCTACGGAGTGAGTGTAGAAAGCAAAGCTGTGAGCAGCCTGCCAGCGACCGAGCAGACGCGGCCCGTCCCCCCCCCACCATGGCGGCGCGGAGGCGAGAGGGCAGGCGCCAGGGGAGTCGGGCGGGGCGGCGCGGGACCTCCACGCACGCGCGCGCACGGACACGCACACGCACGCACGCACCCTCACGCACGCGTCCGCTTTCCCGCCCTCCCTTCCCCCCGGGGGCGAGCGTGAAGCGGAGGAGGCTGCGCCTGGAAGCCACGGAGACGCCTGCGGCCCGAGGGAGCGAGCCCGGCTCGCGGCCTGGCCAGCGGTCACCCGTCCTCAGGAGGTGTCCTTGGCCAAGGTCACGGAAGTCCCCTGAGGGGGGGGGCAGCTACGGAAGTGCTTGGTGTACGGGGTCGCCTCCCCCTCGAAGGGCCGAGAGGCTCCGCGGCTCCGCGGGACGGGGCGCCTCAGCCGCCCGCTCGGCCTCGCACCCGCGCCCCTCGGCCCTGACGATGCGAGACGACTTACAGGACACACCTTCTAGGCTACTCTCTGGTCCAGGTGAGACAGTCAACAGAATTCCAAGGGGGAAGAAGTGAAGCTACATGTGTAAGTAAGAATGAACTACCATTTCCTGTAACTTCCTACTCCATGCTAAGGATGAACTTCACTCAGGTAGGAAGATGAAAAATTAGGATAAAACCTATGTCTGAATATGTCTTAGCTGCCTTAGTAAAATGCCCTTTGACCCCCGTCAGTCCCAGTGGCCTGCCCACCGCCAGCAGTGGTGTCTCGTCTACAGATCCACACTCCAGCGTCCGAGGCTAAGACATCTGCATATGAATGGGATTCATCCTCCTCAGAAAGTCACTTGCTCCTCTGACAACAGTGATCCCACGTCACGCTGCCGTCCTCCACGGGGAGCTGTCAGATCGGGTGACCACATCCTTCTCCAGGATCGCAGCCACGGCCCCGGCCCCTGGACTTCATAGGCTGCTTTGGAAAATGTCAGCTCCTAGCACCAAAGGGTTTAATCTGAAGATCATCATTAATGAAGGAGAAAGATGAGGTTTGCATACATGTCCCCTTTCAGTGAGAAATGTTGGAATCTGGGGACATGAGTATATACAGAAAAAGAAAAGTTGGAGGTGTTCTTTTTGTGTGTTGTTTTGTTTTCTCCCTGATGGCTTAATTCAGTGATAAATGTACCATGATCGGAATAAACACACCAGGTTCTTATCCCTTACTGTCTACTCTGAATACTCGAGATGTGTGCATTTTGCCAAGTACGGTGCATTTGTCACGGTCACGCAGATTCTGTTTCCTTCACGGCCCCATGTCACCAGGCCGTCAGAGCATTTCCATCTCAAACGAGCAACAGCAACATCCTTCCATCTCCTTAACCCCTCAGCACGGAGACCTGGGGATTTTCTCACTTTGAGCACCAAGGGGTTCAGTGCCAGCATCTCTTCTCCCAGAGCCCAATTCTAACCAATATGTACAATTTCAGAGCCTCATCAGATTTTGTTACAAAGGAGAAAAAGTGCATGATTCTCATTGGCGTGTACATTCCTTGCACATGGGTCAAAATAAACTGCAGTGAGTCTAGTTCATGTAAGTTGGAGCTGCATTTGCTAACATGACACACAATTTTTCTTCACTAAGAAATAAATACTACTGCAATATAAACAAAATCATAAAAGGACATTCAAAGGTTTAACATCCGAGAAAAAGCTAATCCACGAAGAACTGAAAGTCAAAACTTAAAACAAATAAGGCAAACACCTGTTTACCTTGGTGTACAAATTTTGGTGAAAAGCAGGATCATTATACCTGTCTACATTCTTCAGCCATCAGAGGTGATAAATATCAAGAAGGGAAAAAGGTTTTCAAGCACGGGGGGGGGGGGGGGGGGGAATGCTCTCTGGTGCAAATCGTGTCATAGAGCCTGTAAGCGACCTTGCCTCTGCTGTGCATATGCCTCCTTCCCTGGAAGAACAGTGTTCATCTTGCCAACGACCGCCCGTGAAATCTGGATGTCCAGGTGGAATAGCGGGCTTCCTCAGCAGTGTCCAACAGGGACTACGTGTGTATCTATCGCTCTAGCTCAACAGTTGTTCGGTCCTTCTCTCAGATGCTTCCCTATGGATTCCGGCCAGGTCTGGGTGCGAGATCCCCATGGTACGCACTGATCTCCTGTGCCTTCCTAAAATTCTGCATATGCACATCACCACCCTGCCACAATTGTTTGTTCTGAATTATAAACTAAATCTTCTTAGTCTAATTAGTTTTTGATTTATCTTCTAGAAAGTTAAAAAATGTACCTAGAATCAGTGTATCTCATTTAGCCTTCACTGTTAGGGAAAAACAAAAACTAAAAGATCAAAAGATGACAACTGGTGCACAAATGAACAATGGTGGGCTCATGACTTCCAAAGATTGTAAAATTACCTCTTAAAGTTGCTAGAATAGTAAGACAGTAGCAGCAGCAGCATGAGACCGTAGACGGAGATACAATTTCATGCAAAAACAAACAAGTGTGTTTGCGTACATGTGTGTTCTTGTGGGGGTGAGAGTGGGCTGGGGTGTCTGGAGGCGCTCCTGCTTTGTAAGAGCTACGACTGCTGTGATGTCCAGGAATCGTCTTCAGGAAGAAATCTGGGATGACAGTGAAGGAGCAGAACGAGGGCCTTACTCCCGGCCGCTGGCGGAGTAGGAGAACTGAGGGAAGTGCGGCCGCCGCTCGTTGTCCACGCAGTCCATACCGTCCTCGTCATCTGCGGGCAGAGAGTGGCCACTTAACGTCATGGTTACTCTTTGCAATGGTATCACTGGTCTATGTGGTTCTAACTTCTAGCACAATGAACATCAACAACGGCAAGTTCCTACAAACTCATGGCTCTTAACACAACACGGAGGAATTAAACTAACTCCCCAAACGATCTCCCTTTTAAGCACACCATCTGTGAAGAAATACCACCATCACATCGTCTCCTTCAAGCCATGAACATCTTAAGGTTCAAGACACTATAAGGAACTACTATCGAAGAAAACCAGATTTTTAAAAATAAGATGGAGCGAACAATCTTCAGTAATCTTCAATTTCATGAAACTACACGTCAACATTTACAGAAGCCAGTCTGTCCTAAGGCACCAGAAATATCCGTCTGGCATCTGGTCCCAACACCTTCAAATGTGTGGTTTATTTATTTATTTTTTTGGTTGGGGGGATGCTTTAGGTGTGACTGTGAAATCAAGCTTTGTATGCATCCTTGATCTGACACTGTTGACATTATTTACTCTCCATCTCATACCTGCCTTTGGTCACCATTCCCAGGTTCCCTAAGATGCAACATAATTTTTTTTTTTTAAGATTTTATTTATTTATGTGAGACGTAGAGAGAGGGGGGAGAGAGAAAGAAAGTGCGTGCACACAAGCAGGGGAAGGGCAGAGGGAGAAGTAGACTCCCTGCTGAGCAGGGAGCCTGACACGGGACTGGGACTTGCTCCCAGGACCTTGATATCATGACCTGAGCCAAAGGTAGACACTTCACTGCCTGAGCCACCCAGGTGTCCTGTAAGATGCAACTTTAAACCAGACTGAAGAGAGTAAGACAAAGAGGGTGAGATGTCAGCATCTAACACTAGCTCTGCAGGAAACCAAAAGTAGGCAGAGACATGAAGGCCTGGAAGGAAGCCGCTTTCACTTGGGCTGCCCCTTTCACCTTCCCTGCCTTCCTGTATTTGAAAGATCTCAGATGATCCCCATCCCGAAGCCCTTCTTGTAATGTTCCTAGTGATTAAAGTCCTGCACGGCCAGGAAGCTCTTCCTTGTATGTGGTCACATATTTGGTCACCCTGGCCATACCATCTCCTGTGTACCTGCTCCAGGCACTGGGCCAAGTCCGGCCACCCTCAGGGCTCCCCATCTATGCAGGAGGTGCCTACGAAGCCTCTCCTGCTTTCCTCCAGTTGTATGGGGTCAGATGCTGTCCCACGGGGGAAGCACCAGAAGAGGGGTTCAAACACCTAACCTTTTCCTCAAGCAAAATAATTCTACTTCCTCAGATCCCTATAGGGAGCACAGTGTCAATTCTTTAAACTTTCTAGCCTCTCCAGGAGCATGGATGTCACATCAGCACACAGGCCTTTGTATGGGGGGCACCAACCCTATCACACAAGGATAATACTCTATACTCCCTGAGGACATGCATTCCTCTGGAGAGCAAATGTTTGCACTCTTTTCTCACTGTCCTTCTCTTCAGTATTCTATTCTGAATACAGAAGATTCTAGAAATGGGGTCAAGCTGCTAACCAAAATTTGTGGCCCCGAATGTACTAGAAAATATCACTGGATTAGGTGGGAACCAATCCATGAAGAGGATTTGGGAATCCCTGCTCCGTGTAGACCACTGATCTCTGCCTCCTTATCAAATACTGGTTAGGTTCCCAAGCAAACCACATGCATCACTCAGATCAAATACCTTCCACAGTATTTTTGGCTGCACGAAAGGCAGTATGCACTTTCTGGTGTTGAGTCACAAAGAATAAAAACTAGAGAAAAGGCAGCTGAAAGCTTCATGTTCACATTCTGACATATGCCAATCACATTTCAAAGAAACAGTTTCCCCACTAACAGCTTTGTTTGGCTGCATGTTTCTGCGCAGTGAATGTGCACAGGGCCCCCAGACTGCCCGTGTGGGAGGCTGGGGCCCACATAGCCCTGGCTCCCTGGGTGGCCCCAGGCCTGGCCCTGGTCAGCAGGCCTTTCACATTCCACGGGAGGCACCGGGCTTCCAGTCCAAGGAGGAGCATCTAGTGCTCTAGGCTGCACGTCAGCTGAGAATTAAGAGAGTCTTCATTCTGTCACTCTGGTAACAAACAAATCACGTTTCCAAACATAAAGAAATCTCAACCTCACAGATGAGCAAGCAAGAGCCCACACCCTGAGGTTCTTTAAAGCCTGATTACACCACTCGCTTCGGCTTCCTCCTGCTCAGTCACAGCAAGGGGCCAGTATCTGATCCTGTTGGGGGGGTGCCCTGTGCCCACAGGTGGGGGGCTGTGGAGGGAGGGGCAGCAAACTGCCCCAGTCAGAGACTGTCACACCCCCCAACAGCTACAAACGTGTTCCTGCGATGCTGATGACATACAGGAGCCATGCTAAAAACACAAGACACGTCTGAAACCAGAAAGCAGGGATCGACTCCCCATCCCAAATCAGAATCCACGGCCCAAGGAGCCTAATTTCCTTACAGTGTTCAGCAAATGTAATTACATGCATTCAGAGCTACTCGATCTCAAAGAAATCCTCTTTTCTCGTAAGAGGAAGGCAGAGGACCATTAAGGGACAGAATGCAAGACGACACATTCCAAAATCTGTTCAATTAACACCAGGGAGAACAATCTGGCATGTGACCGCAGCTGTTTGTAGGCAAGAAACACTTGGCCGTCTAACTGCTGATTTGTCCTAAAAAGTAACTCTACTCTGTCCTAAAAGCCAGGTGGCAAGTGGGAAAACAGCAGTCACTAAGAGTACCACGGAGGGCTCTGATGAACAAACCTTCATGCTCTAGCGGCTGCAGGGCCACTCGCCAGCAACACCCCTCAAAGCTGCGAGAAGATTTTGTTACAAGTAATCATAGGCTGAGGTTTCCTTGAATCCCCTTTGATCTACCTCTTGAGGAGATCTAGGATCCTTCCAGCGACCATCCCACTGAAGACCTGGCCCCTGTGCCCGGGGCAACCCAGGAGCTACAGCTCTCCAACCTTGCCCAAGGCACCCCTAGGGGTGGGTGGGTGGGGGGGGTCCTTCCAGGTGCTGTCACCTGCTCCCCCTGCCGAGGCCCTGAGCCGGGAAATCCAACAGACGTAGGGTGCTGCTGCTGGACTCGAGTTTCCGGGGTCAGGTGCCTGCAACAGCCACAGGTTCACAGGCTTCCACAGCAGGTGGATTCTGGAACCCATGATGTGAGGGACTCCAATGTGTGAGCCTCCTGCTGATCCCTGTCTCAGTCCAGAACCCGGAGTCACTGGGCATATAGAGTGCTCCCTGAGTCTACAATGATGTAGAGTCTCTCAAGAACAGCCTGCTGTTAGTGATGAAACATTCTATCATGATGTGCCATTCTTTTACTGATAGAGAAGCTGAAACGCCAGGTTCAGGTGATATTCTAGAAACCCTGCTGGGTGACTTAAGACACTTTCAACATCTCTGTCTCATTTTATAAGTTCTGGAAACAAAGCCACAGTGTGCCTGTTAATGACATATTCTCAGGGGGACAAGTGCTGTGGGAGTCTGGAGTGAGGGGAAGGCAGGCAAGGTGACCCTTGAAGGGATCTGGATCTTGACAGCCAGGGCTCTGGAATCCAGTGAGTCCTGACGGCCAGGGCAGCAGACACTGCAGAGCTTTAGACTGAACTCATCCATAGTTACGGACGTGGGTGCTGCTCTACCGGTATCTATCAGTTGTCCCCTGACCCCAGATTTGCACCCACCCTCATCTGTAGGGTGTTCGTCATTCTGGACTCAGCCTCACGCTTCAGGCAGTGTGTCCAGAACAAAGAATGCTCCAGACTGGTTCACCCGGCACTTCAATAAAACCAAAACTAGGGTTCTTCGAAGCTGTCCAACTCCGGGTACTTTCTCAGGGGGATGGCTTCCCAGGCACAGCTAGGTCTCGGGGACACTACCCAGCCTTGCACCCCCTTTCCAGGGAGGGAGTGGCAGGGCCAGGTGTGACATAGTCACTCCACCGGGCTCTCTTCACCTCTTCAGCTCCTTTTCCTTGAGATTCAGCCTCTAGGCTCTCTTCCACATGAGGATGGGACTCCTACCCTTCTCAAGCAACTACGCGCTCTGGCTCTGCATTTGTGGAGCCTTCCTATCCCTGTGACTCCAGAGACCACATGTTTAGGTGTCTTAAACGACTCCACAAATGTCATAGCTCTACTACCAAAGAGAGCAGCCTCCAAGAGGCCGAGGCTGAGGGACCTTACCCTCTCAGTGCCACTGTGGCGTCATGCAGGGAGGGAAGTCGAAGCACAAAATCCCGGCAAGAGTGCCATCTGTAAAGACTGGGCCTCCTCCCGGCCGGGAAACCACAGGCCCTTGCCATAACGTGTTTATTCCTTCGCTTCCTACATATTTGCTGACTACCGACGCCAGGCCAGATACCCAGCAAGGAGCTGGGGCCAGCAGCGAATGGGAAAGCAAGCCCCTCTCCTCAGGGTTATGGCCTCTGAGTTGCACAGACAGTAAACAAAGAAACAAACACGTTAACCAGAAGATCAGCAAGTTGTCAATGTACAGAATCAAGGGGTGGGGGAGGCGTTGGCCAATGGGCTGCACAGTTCTTTAGATGCTGGGAGGTTAAAGAAAGCTCTCTGGCGAAGTGACATTTAAGCTGAGATCTGAGGGAGTAAGAGCTGTTCATGCAAATGTCAGGGAAAAGAGCACCACAGGCAGAGACAATGGGCGACACGCATCCCGAGGCAAGGCAAGGCACGGCGCCTTCAAGGGGTGGCCCATCACAGGTGGGGTAGGGGGGTGGGGTGCATGGCAAGGTGGAGCAGGAGCAGGGACCTGACAGGGCTGTGCACTTCAGTGTGAGCAGTTTGGATTGAGAGTGCAGAGTTTGAGCCACTGGAGGCTGGTGGGCAGGGGAATGGTGGGGTCTGATTACAGTTAAGGTCCTATCCCAGTGATGAGGCCGAGCAAATGCTCTTAAGTGGAAAGCCTCAGGGGCCATTCCAACACCTCCCTGGTCTGCCTTGCACTTGAGACAATGAGACCCCCCACAGTCTACCTGGGGCCAGGGGAGACTGTGCAGAGGCCTGAGCCCCCTGTAGCCCTGAGCTACTTGCCCGCCAATCTACAGGCTTTCCAACACTGTCTTCTACTCTGATGGATGCTAAAATATCAGCAATGGCACACAACACAGCATGGGGGCCCATCGTCCCACTGGGGATACGCCATGAGCAGCTCTTCCACGTTAACAGTTCACAGCTTGGCCATGTTGGGGAATCCCACCCCAGCTACTGCTGATGCTAACTGTGCGACCTGGGAAGCTCAGTGTCTCTCTGGGTTTCAATTTCTTCTCTTCCAAAATGAAAGTTAAGAGGTCCTTAACTTCTGGAAAGTCTAAGGAAAGAAAAGTGCACACATGCGGACATAATCATATTTCTCATCTCGGTGCGTTCACGGGCCTTTGCTGTCAGGCCACGGGTTGAAAACTCTAGACCAGGATGGCTCCTGGTTTGTCTTTCCACATCCAATCAGGTGACTGTATCCGTGGTTGGAAGGACATCGTGAGTCAACCTTCCCTCTTGTGGATACTCGCTGTGTACACCAGTACTTCTAGCTACTCTGGAAGTACTGGTGTACTTCGACAAAGGGGAGAAGGGAGAAGAAAAGTAGGAGGGGATCTAAAGAAAAGAAAAAAAGAGCTAACACAATGGGATTGGGAGCCAAAAGATGTATGACCTGAAGGAATCTTTGGCTTTCCAAATATGACCCTGAAAATTGATTTTATCCTCATTGCTAAGCTAATGATAACAGATTCATAGTTCTCTATCAGTACGAGAGTGTTTATTAGTTAAATCTGATACCTTATTTAGGATATTTATCGAACACTAGTATACGTGGAACAAAAGTGGTACATGAATGTACTGTTTTAATAGACATGTAATTTAATTTATATGTTTCAACAAATTACTGGCACACTATGTCTTCACAAATATTATTAAGACAAAGCTAAATTTTAAAAAAGGGTGATTCAATTTAATGTAATTTTTAAAAACTATTAAGTAAGCACGAGACCAGAAGGGGGCACGTGGGTAAACTGTAGGGCAAACACGGGAAGAGTCAGTTTCTGGTCCTTCTGGCTGATGGTGGAAGAATGTATTAGAACAGTAAGGAAGGGCTATGTTGTCTACAAGCTAGTCTGTAATTCCCAGTCTACAATTTTTCTTACTCCCCAAAACTTCTCTCTCAGCTACCTGTCTCTGACCCCTCCACATTCCTAACTCCATATTCTTAAGTGGAACGGAGTAAGCCACTGTGGAATTTGATATTGAAAAGATCCAACCAAAAAAGTGGCTGTTGTCTTCTGTTCTATCAGAATATTATCAACAGCCCATTCAATTTACTTACACTTTTCAGGTGGTGTTATTGTAATAGTCTGCGCTGTAAATTCTTCATCGAAATATCTGGTATCTGTCTCAGATGTTACTTGAGGCTTAAAAGGAGGTACAAGCTGCAAGCAGAACAAAGAAAGTACTGTTAACAGATTTCAGTTTAGGAAAATTCATTTCTAGGATAAAATTAGAGAGCAAATAATGAACTCAGCAGTGCCAGAGACCAGACCGCTGAGTCATTGCGTACAGGAGACATGGCGTTTGGCTTCCCAGTCAACAGTCTGAGCACAGAACAGGAGGTACTTGGTTGTTCTGTATAAAATTTGAGGGATTATGTGAAATAGAACAAATGAGAACCAAAGAATAGGGTGGAAAGAGGATACTGCAAAGTCCTAATTTCCCCCCAATCACACACATACACACAAAGCATGTGGATGCAAACCCTGGTGACAAAATGTAGGCTCTCCCCCATGCAGTGAAAGCATGACTCATCCCATCTTCCTTCCTGACGCCTGGTCCAACAGTTTATTATGAAGAACACAACTTAATGATAGTTATTCTCTAGGTCACAAAGTGCTGGACTTGAAAAGAACCACACCCGCTTACTTGAGATGGGCATTAATGCCTGCCCTGCTCTGGGACAGGGGTCTTGGGAGCCCCTGAAGCCACAGGTGAACATTTTGTCCCAAGGCTGCATCTAATTCTCAAAGGGGACTAGGATCCAAAAGAGGGTCAGAGTAACTGCTCTGAGGACTGAACAGGGCTGGACGCATTTGCCTCAGAGTTGTACCCGGCATGGGGGTACGGGGCAGGGGATGTCTGGGGCTGCTGAAAGCCACAGAAGCCCAAGCCTCTGTGACCTTCACTAGCAGGGATGAGCAGAAGCAGGGATGGGACTCCTAGATCTCATGGCTCTGGCCAGAGAGTCTATGGTTCAATGTTCACAGAGGGGGTCCTGTCCCAGGGCCTGGCGTCCCAGTCCATGCTCTCATGAGTACCCTGCTGACCAGGAGATGCTGCTTGTAGAAAGAAACTCCCAAGCAGACAGAAATACAGAAAACAGAGAGACAGAAATCTGTATGTTTTATAAAAATTTTACTGAAACAAACAGAAACACACAACTGGCTTTGGCTCAATACATTTTCCCACTCTTGTCACCAAATTTATGTTAAATAATAAGGCAAAAATCTTTACATTATTCTCTAGACAGACTATGTTTTAAAAAACCAGGGAGTGAGCAGAAGGAAAAGCATGTTTTAGAATAAAGGACCATGCATCTCGGTTTATGGCACATGTAACAAGGCATTTTTTAATCTCTGGGCCTCTTATCATCCTTTCTTTCTGCCCAAGGACACAGCTCTTCTAAAGTCTCTGTTAGGAGCAGGCACTTTTTTGGGGGATGACCCTATTTAGGGTCCACTTCTGATGGGCAGTGGCTTCAACAAAACAACATGGCTCTCCTTCCACTCCCCTGATCTCACCTGGGCCAAGCTCCTGTCCTGTGGACCCTGCTCTGTGACACTGCCTGGGCCATGCAAACATTCACTCTGCTGATGGCAATCTTCCCTCTTCCACTCAAGACACAAGGGCATGCATTTCACGTGTGCCACACACAAGCATACAAGAACAGCAAAGGTGATCAGGACCAGACAACTTGGGGATTTCCTCTTTGGAAACAGAGAGGTCACTGGTTCTACCTACAGGAGACTGGAGGCTGGGGTCCCCATCCTACAAATGCCCCCCAAATGGTTCTTCCTCATCCTTCTGGTCAAAACTTCACCACAAGAAATGTTTTTTTTTTTTTTTTTTTTTTTTTTTTTTAGCAGAGGTGGGCTTCTGGGCATGTGGAGTAGGCTGTGCTTACCTCTGCCCACTCGTCCCATCTGCTTCCTTCTGAGGGCAAAACCAGAAATCTGCCTCAGGTTTGGGGGAAAGGTGCTAACCTTTAAGTGAGAGAGAGTAGCTGACACTCAACAAAAGCTGGAATAGATCTTGAAAGTTTCCAGTGGTTACAGGGGGCTTAAGCTAGCCTCTGTTCAGGAGCCCCCATGCACCAGAAGGCTTCCCTGACCCCACTCTCCGACAGTCACCCTCCCGCCACCTCTCATCCTCACTTTGCCTCCCTTTACCTTCACAGGAGTTTCAACATCTGACTCAACACACCTACATGTGCACACACAGACATGCGCAAAACATACATATATTTGTTCCTTGCTACCACCATTATACCTTCTTCCAACAAAACCTAAGCTCTGTGATGGTGAGGACTTATAAGAACAGTTTTACTGAGGTATGACTGATATGCAACAAACTGTACATGCTAAGAGTGTACAATTTGACACATTTTGACATATGTATACACCCATGAAACCATCACCCAAACCAGGATGGTGAAGTGTCTGTTTTCTCATGAGCCTATTGTGGGCTGTCCTCCCTCCTATGCCCTGGCAGGCAACGCCTGACATGTTTTCTGCCACGATGGATCTGTTTGTATTTTCTGGATTTTTATGTACATGGAATCATATAGCATGTATCCTTTGATTTTTGGTATTTAGCATGATTACTTTAACGTCCATCCCTGTCACTTCAAGTGTCACTGGCTCACCCACTGTATTGCTGGGGAACACTCCATACAGGTGTGCCACCATCTGTTTATCCATGACCTGTCAACGGACACCTGGGTTGCCTCTAGTTTGGGGCTATTGCAAATAAAGCTGCTAGGACTCTTGGGTGTCCCAAGTCTTTGAACAGAGATGAGATTTCATTTATTTTGGACAAATACCAAGGAGTGGACTGGCTGGATCACATGCTAGATGTACACTGAACTGTTTAAGAAGCTGCCAGACTGTTTCCCAAGGCAGTCACTTCATTTGACATTACTACCACCGTGTACAAAATTTCCAGTCGCTCCATGATCTTGCCAGTGCTGGTTTGGTCAGTCTTTTCACTAACAGACATTCCAGTGTGTGTTGGTGTTTCACTATGGGTGGAATTTACATTTCCCTAATGAATAATCATCTTTTTTGTTGAGTTCACTTCTTTGGTGAAGGGTCAGTTCAAATATTTGCCTATCTTTTTTTTTGGTCAATTAGTTTCAAGAGTTCTTTACATAATATGCACGCAGGTCTTTAATCAGATTTGTGATGTGCAACTGTTCTACCAGTCTGTGGCTTTTCCTTT
This sequence comes from Vulpes vulpes, assembly GCF_048418805.1. Lineage (NCBI taxonomy): Eukaryota > Metazoa > Chordata > Mammalia > Carnivora > Canidae > Vulpes > Vulpes vulpes. Next base: position 125,789,788 of record NC_132792.1, on the reverse strand, counting down.
CATTCTCTTGACAGTGCCTTCTGAAGAACACACATTCTTAATTACACATAGTCTGATTTATCAGTTTTTCTTTATGGGTCATGTACTGCCTTCATCTACAGAATTTCTGCATAACCTAACACCACAAAGGTTTTTCTCCTGTGTCTTCTTCCAGAAGCCTCTACACTTAAGGGCTGTGATCAGTTTTGAGATAACTTTGGATATGCTGCAAATTAAAAAAAAAAAACAAAACAAAAAAAATGGGATTTCCAATTGTTTCATCACAATTTATTGAACTGAACTATCTTTGCACTTCTATTTTAAGTCAATCATACATAAGGGTCTAGATTTTTAGGTTATTTGTGGGTAAATAAAAGATGTTATCTGTCCAGGGGCCACCTTGGTGGCTCAGTTGGTTAAGTGTCCAATTCTGGATTTTGGCTCAGGTCATGATCTCGGGGTTGGACTGAGCCTTGCTTCGGACTCCACACTCAGTGGGGAGTCTGCTTAAGATTCTCTCCCTCTGCCTCAACCTGCACGTGTGTGTGCGTACACTATCAAATAAATAAAATTTTTAAAAGATTTTACTTATTCATGAAAGACACAGAGAGGCAGAGACACAGGCAGAGGGAGAAGCAGGCTCCCCATGGAGAGCCGGGTATGGGACTCGATCCCAGGACCCCAGAATCATGCCCTGAGCCAAAGGCAGATGCTCAACCCCTGAGCCACCCAGGTGTCCCCAAATGAATCTTTTTTTTTTTAAAGATGGGGGTGCCTGAGTGGCTCAGTCAGTTAAACGTCTGCCTTCAGCTCAGGTCATGATCTCAGGGTCCTGGGGTCAAGCCCCATGTCAGGCTCCCTGCTTATTAGCAGGGAGTCTGTTTCTCCCTCTCCCTCTGCACTCCCCCTGCTTATGCCTGCTCTCTTTCTCTCAAATAAATAAATAAATAAAATCTAAAAAAAAAAAAAAAAATAGATGCCACCAGTCCATAACAAGCTGTCCTGATTACTGTAACTTACTCTTAAAATTGGGTGGTGCAGGTTCTCCAACTTTGTTTTCTGTCAAAGTTGTTTTGGCTACCCTAACTTCCTGGCATTCCATTCCATATGAATTCTAGAATCAGCCTAACAATTTCTACAAAATAGCCTGTTGGCATCTTGATTAGGATTGTGTTCAATTATGTATTCATTTTGAGAGAACTATCATCTAAAAAATATTGAGTCTTCTAAATCATGAACACATTAGATCTCTCCATTGCTTTACGCTGTCTTTAATTTCTCTACAATATTTTTTAGTTTTCAGTGTGAAGGCCTTTCACATCTTTTCTCCATCCCTAAGTACTTCATATTTCTGTTGCTATCATAAGTGATATTCTTATTCATCTCTATTTTGGATTGTCTGTTGCTGCTGTATAAATTATTTTTGTGTGGTGTAATCTTTTACATATTTACTTTGTATCAAATAACTAATGGGTTAAACTTTCTTAGTTTTTTTTGTAGATTCCATCTGATTTTCTATAGATAACCACATTGTCCATGAAAAGACAGATTTACTTCTTTCTTTCCAATCTGATACATTTACTTTCATTTTCTTGCCTTACTGCATTGGCCAGAACCTCCAGTACAATGTTGAATAGCAAACGTCTTCACCTTATAAAATCACTCAGTCTTTCCACAGTAGGATGTTAGTGGTAAGTTTTCCCCAGATGTCCTTTATCAGGGTAGAGATGTTTCCCATTTCTAGTTTAGGGGGAGTCTTTTTGTTTGCTTGCTTTTGTTTAAATCAGATGGGTGTTGGATTTTCTTGAATGCTTTTCTGCATCCAATGAGATAACCATGTATATTTATTATTGATATGATAAATCATAATGATTGACTTTTGAATATTAAACCAATATTGCATTTCTAGAATCAACCCCACTTGTTAATGATGTGCTTTCCTTGTATTTATTGATTTACTTTGCTAAAATTATGTGAAGTATTTTTACATATATGTCAATTAAGGAAATTAGTCTCTAGTTTTCTTGTATTATCTTTGCTTGATTTGGTATCAGGTTAAGTGAGCCTCATAGAATGAAATGGACATACTGCTTTTATCTTCAATTCTCTGTGTAGAACCAATACTATTCTTCATTTAAATGTTTGGGAAAAGTCACTGGTGAAGCCATAGGAGTCTTTTTTGTGAGAAACATTTTAACTACAAATATAATTTCTTTAACACATACCAGGCTACTCATGATATCTAGTTCTTCTTGGTAATTTGCATTTTTCTTTCTTTCTTTCTTTCTTTTTTTTAATTTGCATTTTTCTTTCTTTCTTTCTTTCTTTTTTTTAATTTGCATTTTTCAAGGGATTTGTCCATTCAGCAAGATTGTTGACTTTTTTTTTTTAAGATTTTATTTATTTATTCATGAGAGACAGAGAGAGAGAGAGAGAGAGAGAGGCAGATACACAGGGAGAGGGAGAAGCAGGCTCCATGTAAGGAGCCCAATGTGGGACTCAATCCCAGATCCTGGGATCACACCCTGAGCCAAAGGCAGATGCTCAACCACTGAGCCACCCAGGCGTCTCAGATTGTTGACTTTATGGGCATGAAGATTTTCATACTATTTCCTATTATCCACTTAATATCCATAAAATCTGTAGCGACATTACCCCTCTCATTCGTGATATTAATAACTTGTCTTCTTGCTTTTCTGTTCACTTTGGTTAGAAATTTATCAATTTTGTTAATCTTCTCAAAGAACCACCTTTCATCAATTTTCTCGATAATTTTACAGTTTTTATTTCACTGACTGCTGCCCCAATCTTTATTAATTCCTTTCTTCTGTTTACATTGACTTTAAATCATTCTTCTTTTTCCAGTTTCTCAGGATGGAAGATAAGGTCACTGATCTCAGATCTTTCTTCATTTTGAATATTGTCCTCTGGTACCACCCATCGCCCTTGAAGTATTACATTAGCTGTATCCCACAGAAAAACATGTTTTATTTTCATTTTTAGGCAGTCCAAAACACTTTCTACTTTCCCTTTTGATTTTTTTCTTTGACCCATGGATTATTTAAAATTGTACTTAGTTTCCAAATACTTGAAGAGTTTCCTTGTATTTATTATTTGACTTGCTAAAATTATGCAAAGTATAATTTTATATATAACTATATATACTATTATATATTATATAATATAAATGTTATATTTACATATAATATATATCTTTGTTTTGATTTCTAATTTTATTCCTTTTTCATTCAAAAGAACATGCTTTAAATTATTTGAATCCTTCAAAATCTACAGAGTTGTTTAGCTCAAAATATGGTATAACATGGCAAATGTTCCGTGTGATCTTGAGAAGAATGAATGTTCTTCTGTTGTCGGGTAGTGTTCTATAAATGTCAACTAAACTACTAATGTCTTCTATAACCTTAATGACTTTCTCTCTGTTTCTTCTATCAGTTACTTAGAGATAGGCATTGACATATCAAACTATAATGTGGATTTGTCTATATTTTCTTGCATTCCTATTATGTAGCCCTACCCTTTAAGAAATGAGGACACTTGGTAAAATGACTTGCTAAAGATGATACAAGCAGCAACAAGAGTAGCCAACCCTCCACCTCTAAATCCCAAGCTCTCTCTAGTGTGGTGCCTGGACAGACATGGTGTGAAAATGCTTTTGCTTTTGAGTGCTTCTCCAGGCATAAGTCAAAGTCAAGCCATGCATGCTGGGGGCATATTTTCTCTCCTCAACTCACACATAGAAGCAGAGGACAACACAGTAAAGTATAAAAATCTAACAGGGAAGCTAGAACCCTAATTATGTACATGGGGAAAAGTGTGAGAGAGAACATGCAAAGAACTGCCACAGGTCCCAAAAGAGGTGCTACCACACACCATCCTGGGTATGCCTAGCCACGGGTTTTCCCAGAGCATACATTCACTTTAAACAACACATTTCAAATATTCATACTTATGGGCTGCATTGTGCCTCCTCCCTCAAATCCACATTATTGGGAGTCCTAACCCCCCAGTGACTATATCAGCAGAGAGGGTCTTTTAAAAAGTGATTACATTAAAACAAGGTGTTACTGTGGGCCTTAGTCCAACCTGACAGATGTCCTTGTAAGAAGAGGAAATACGGACACACAGAGAGACTCCAGATGCTCGATGCTCACACACATGGAGGAAAGGCCATGTGAGGAGGAATAGATAAGGTGGCCATCCATAAGCCAAGCAGAGGCTTCAGAAGAAACCAGACTTGCCAGTACCTTGATCCTGAATGTCCAGTTCCCAGAACCATGGGGAAACAAATTTCTGTTAAGTTGCACCAGACTGTGGTGCTATGTAATGTTAATTTTCTATTTTGCCTTTAAACCAGTATCATCTTAATTTTCCCTCGCTTGCTCTGGACATCTCTCTCAAAACACTCCTGTACCAACTGACACACTGCAGACTCTCATTTAGGAATGTACAAGTACTGGCAGAGTCAGAAGCACGCAACTGGAAATCTCAGCTACCTTTATATGTTAACTCAATGGATGCCATTAACTGTGAATCTGACAATGAATGCATTAAACCTTGAATGTATCTGTCTTTAAAAGCTCGTTGGTTTTCAGGAAATGTAGTTCCAGACGATGTAAACAGGAAGATCACAGTGCTGGGTTCAGGACTTCCAGTTTACCGAAGAGGCATTTATAGGATTGTGTTTCCTTGTGCAGCCTCAAGACCACAGAGTGGTAGCAACAATGCAGCCCCTGAAATCCTTCCATGCTGACCCTCTACCAGATTTGACATGGTACCCAGTCACTCTGTGTTTCTTCATAGTGTAAGTGAAAGAACAGAGAAAACATGCCCCTGAACTTGTTCAAGTAGGTCACAGTCCCCATTCGTGGTGTGGCTACAATGACCGCAGAGGAATATGGACACAAAGTCTCTGAGGGTCAGTCTTCCCCCAACCTTCCTCAGCAACAAATCAATTGTTATTGTCCGGTCTCTATGTTCTTCTGTTTTCAGTGTTGGTGTTCTAAAAAAATAGCAGGGCTTGAAACTTATAGGGAAAGCTGATACAGACAGTGACTACAGAACCTTAATGGTCATCCTGTTTGAATGTCCACCACTCTAATATGGATCAAAAAGCCTGGGAACACACACACTGCCAACACTACTGAATGCTTAGATTTACTATGGATGATAATTTACTGCTGTAATCCTGCCTTATTAAAACAATTCAAGAGAGTAACTGAGCTTAGATAGCGATTCTAGTTTATTTAATCTCTGTTCCTCTGAAAACCCATTTTTGCTTTTGTTTTTCTTTTGACAGAGAGTGCAAGTGAAAGGTGGGAGTATAGAGGGAGAGAATCTCAAGCAGGCTCCATGCCCAGCACAAAGCCTGACACATGGGGCTTGATCTCACAACCCTGAGATCACGACCCAAGCTGAAATCAAGAGTTAGATGCTCAACCAAGTCACCCAGGTGCTCCTCCTGAAAAACTGGCTTTATGGTGCTTTGTATGTGTGTATATATATGTATATGCATGCACGCATGTACACACACACACACACACACACACACACAGGAAAAATGAGAATATGGAAAGAGGATTTATTTCTACCAAAACTAATAAATCTATGGCAAACATTACTTAAGTATATTATCTGCTAAGCTTTATAATACCAATTAACATTTGAAGATGATCAGAAACTCAAATAACTATACTTCATTTTCACAAAACCACACAATAGCAATTCAGGTCCATAATGTTGACCTTGATCCCATAAAAAAATGCACCAAGGTTCCCACAGAATGTATCACACTAATATACCAATATTATATCATAAGTTGAACTCAGCAAAGTGAATATTTTAGCTATAACAAACATTAAATGTTTAATTAATACATCTGTTTTCCCTGCTGGAATTTAGAAGGTTTTTTTTAACACACAGTATGCATGGTTTGCACTGCTTTGAAAGTAATCCCCCAAAATCTGAACTCATGCTTTCTTTTCCTTGATCAATTTCCTCATTTATTTTTTTTAAAAGGTTGTATTTATTTATTCATGAGAGAGAGAGAGAGAGAGGCAGAGAGACACAGGCAGTGGGAGAAGCAGGCTCCAAGCAGGCTCCAATCCAAGCAGGGAAACTGATGTGGGACTTGATCCCAGGTCTCCAGGATCAGGCCCTGGGCTGAAGATGGTGCTAAACTGCTGAGCAACCCGGGCTGCCCTCAATTTCCTCAGTTAAAAAGAGCTTCACAAACATTCTGCTGGCTGTGGGTCTATGGACAGGTGATGCTGCTCACAAACATCCACAGGCACATCATATCATTTGAGCATCTCAGTTATACTTGGAGAAGAGTTGCTTATGGAGGTAAAATAACTTTCATCAGTGAAACAGAGCCCTTTCTGAAAGGCAGGGGATGTTAGTAAAAAGACTCTGCTGCTATGGCAGTGATGATGGGCAAGCCGCATCCCTTACAAGCCTCAGGATTTCACTAAGAACCTGCTGTAATAGTCCACTGTTCATCCTCCCTCCAGCTGACTGCACAGGCGTGGCCCAGCATCAGCAGTGTGGCAGCCACTCGTCAGTATTTCTGATTAGAAATGTTCATGAACATGGGCACAAATGAGGAAGTAAACTGGGGAGAAATGGTGTAAGCTGGAAAAAACTCAAGACCCTGTATCAATAGACAAAAACCAAACCAAAGCAAACAAAAACCCTGTAAAATATGAGTAGACTCCCAGGCAGTCACAGTACTGCCTTGTACAGACTTGTACAGACTTAGTCAAAGTCTAAACCTAAAATACAGAAAAAGATACAGTAATAATAAAGCTCCCAACGAGATTTATAGTATTTTTCCAGAGACATCCATATCATATTTCCATGAAGATGACCAAGAACCTATCCCTGTGCCCACCTTCCCACCACCACCACAGCCACTCTCTCATGATTACATCAGACCAACATCTACAAAGGACCCAGTGATCTGAGTGCCTCTGGGCTTGGGGATAAGATTTTGGTGGCAAAGGAAGAAGGAAAGTAGGGAATTTAAAAGCTGAGCAGGAAAATGTGGAGGTTCAATTTGAGGGCAGAAAGAATCTGGATTTGTGAGGAGCTCCTATGGCCCTGTCACAGTGTTCATTCATGGATTTGTGGAAACTAACCAGAATTGGATGAAGAATCCAAAAGGCAGGAGCTAAGCTGTGCTGGCCCCCAACAAGGGTAAAAGGAGGGAGGTAAGGCATAAGAGGACCTAAACACACACACATATTTCCTAAGTTGATTATGCATGCAAGGACCCCTGCAGGTGTGCACAGGCCAGCTAGGCTGCAGAACCACAGGATGGGAGCTATAACAAGCAGCACTACCTGCTAATCCTGGCACCTCTCAGTGAAGCTATAGCTTAAGTGATTCAACATACCCAAATCCTTATGAAGAACAAAGAAGTGGGGTTTTGAGTACCTCTTCTTTTCAACACATTTTTAACTGAATTATAAAATATTTCCATTGAAAAATCTTGTAGATCTAATCCAATCCCCTCATTTTAAAATGAAAAAAATGAGGCCCCAAATTTTCATACTAGTCGGTTATCCAAAAGCATAAGAATATAAATAAAATTCCAATTACTTTTTTTTAAAAAAAGATTTGTATTTGTTTGAGAGAGAGCAAGTGAGAAAGAGCATGAGCCATGGGAGAAGCAGAGGGAGCAGACTCTCCGCTAAGCAGGGAGCCCAACGTGGGGCTCAATCCCAGGACTCTGAGATCATGACCTGAGCCGAAGGCAGATGCTTCGCCTACTGAGCCACGCAGGTGCCTCTAATTCCAATTACTTGTAATTCAGCCCTGAGGTCACACAAATGCAATAGTCTAATTTGTGCCTCCTTTACTAAACTGTGAGCAACTTGGGGACATGGATCTTCCCTTTAGATGCTCAGCACACTCCTAACCCTTGCTACAAATTGGATGAGCAGTAAATGGTGAGTTACCAGTGTAAAACAGTCATATGAGGTCCTCTGGTCTTGCAGTGATTGTGGCCCACTCAAGACAAAAGGTGATGCAAACTGCACATTTTCTAGGAGAGTCTGAGTCTGTTACTAAGAGGTGGCACAAGCAAACAAGGGAAGAGCCGAGTTATCTTTGGGAGGTGCACTGAAATAACCACACATTCACTGCTAATTCATAGCATCTAAAAAAGCTCTTTAACCTACACACATTCTTTGGAAGGCTGCACAAATGTGAATTTGGGGGGTACTTCTTTGCATGAATAAAAAGTGTCACCAGAAGCAAGGCTATGTTTGACTTGCAATAATGCATAATCAAAAATAAATACTAAGTTTTGCTTCTGTTAATAGCCAAGCAGCTCCTGTTGGATCCACCCTCCTGCAGATAATTATAAACTCAGGAAAAAATCAGAACGTTCTGGGAAGCAACTGGAAACAGGTATGTATTGGAAGGAAGTTGAAAGTAGGAAGAAGGGAATGGTCCTGAATGAATTCCCCACTTTTGTGGCTCTTAGCTCCAGTCTATACCACACAGGGTTAAAATCTGGATGAGACATCTACAGTCTTACATCACAAAGAATGAAGGTTTGGGAGAAGCACAGCAGCTTCAAGTAGGGGAGCAAAGGAGGGAGAATGCCACATTCTGAATACAGTCTGCCCAGGTCTCTGGCTGACTCCCTGAGCCATGCACACTCAGGGCAGACTGAGCTCTCTAGGGATGTCTGAAGAAACCAACTTCAAATTTTAACTGACACTCACTGGGGAGGACAAAGAGGCTGCAGTTTGACTTAAGCCATCATAAACTGTCCATAAATACAAAGAAAAAAAAATCAATATTCTTGTTGTAATCTAATAGATTTCAGAGGCCCTATTGTGTCTCAGTCACAATGCCCAGGACATATTCCAAAATGACTCAACATAAAAACAAACAGCAGAAGATGGCCCACGTACCACAAAGAGACAATGAGGGAGGCTGATGTGAACCAGGCCTGGACTTTGGGATTAGCAGACAAAAATTCAAAAGCAGATTTTATAATTGCACTCAATGATGTGAAGTAAAATATGTTCCTAATGCTTAAAGAGATGTAGAAATGGAGACTATTAAAAAAGGAGAATCAAATGGAAAATCTAAAATGGAAAAATACATTTGAAATAAGAAATTCACCATATGGGCTTACAGCAGTTTAAAGATTACAGCAGAGTCAGTAAACTGGATTTATCAATAGAAACAATTCAATCTGATGACCACAGGCAAAAACTGGGAAAAAATGACCAGAAATTCAAAGATCTGTGGGATCATGTCAAAGGGTCAAAGGTATTGTAATGGGAATTATAAAGGAAGGAGACAATAAGACAAAAAGTATATTTCAAGAAATAATAGCTAAAATTCTTCCAAAGTTAGTGAAAGGTAAGAGATTCAAAAGGCTCAGAGAACTCCAAGTAGGATAAATACAAAGAAAACCTCAGCTACAAACAGTCTAGTTTGAAAACCAAATCTCAGTCAGGATTCAAACAGAGAAGCAGAAACACTGTGTGTGCGTGTGTGTGTGTGTGTGTGTGTGTGTGCGTGTGTGCGTGTGCGTGAAAGAGAGACAGAGACTGAGAGGGAGAGAGAGGGAGAGTGAAGGAGGAAGAAGAGGGAGGAAGAAAAAGAGAGGGCAGAGAAGGGGATTAGGGGGCTCTGAACTCAATCAACTTAGGGAGGAGGCTGGCCACACAGTCTCTGTGAGGCTGCTGTCTTCATGTTTAAGGACATGTGGAGCTTGGCATCCATGGGACAGGAGGTGGGAGGGGAGGATGCATGTAAAGCAGGGAGAAGAGCTATGTGAAACCCAGAAGCATGAACTGGAGCCCACAGGATGGCTGAAATCCATGTCATGGTCACCACCTTGGACCTCAATGGTGTGGCACTCCTGCACAAGCTGGGGACCTGCATCATGAGGCTGAACATGCACGCTGGCCCAGTAGTAGCAGAGGTGACCGGGCTCACAGGGGGACCAGGAGCAGATGCAGGCCTCACCCCTGCCTCAGGGTCAGCCCTGGGGAAGTGAGCTAACAGACAACCCACAAGAGCAGGAGCTACCAGTGGCTGTTGCTTCACTTCTGCTCTTGGAATCTTACAGGAGAATTCTGGAAAATGTAGCTCAGCCTACTCAGTGATTTATTCTAAAGCCATCACACAAACGAAAATATCTTGAAAGCAGCAGGAGAAATGATGACACATAATTTACAAAGGGACACATAATTGAATAAGCACTCACTAAACTATCAGCTTACGACTTTATATTCAGTGAAAATATCCCTCAAAAGTGAGGGCAAAATAAAGACACCATCAGATAAAGAAAACAAGTTCCTTGGCAGCATACGTGCACTATTGAGAAATCCTCATTTCGCAGTTTCTTGGACTGAAGGGGAGTGTACCAGAAAGGAACTGGGTCTTCAAGAAGGAATGATGAGAGAGGAGCACTTGCTCTGCTTCCCACAGCAGCACCAGGGACCCCGGGTCAATAACAACATCCACTTATGTGTACACTTTATAGAGTGAATCAGAGCTCAGCAAAAACAATTTTTGTTTTTTAATTAAGAAAAAAAAAAAGAGTATTTGAAAGGGTGAACATGGAAAAAGATAACAAATACTTAAAGTTCTAATTTAGCATCCGGACAGAGGTGAAGGTTAATATTCAAACTGGAACACAGAAGCGTAAGGAAGGAGCCAAAGACTTAAACTCATATAATAAGGTGTGGAAGATCCTGGTGACCCTTCCTCCCCACCCCCCTCAAGCATTATTTCATTCAGGCCCGGCTCTGTTCCTCCCACTAGGGACTAGAATATAATTGCCCATTTAAACAGTTGCCATTTCACTGAAATGAGTATCAAATGAGTGACCAAAATAAATTATGAAGTACCTAAATTACTCTCTAAAAGCTGTGGAGGCCGAGAAAAATTAAGGCCATCCCACCTAAAGTTTAGTATTAGCACAAGTACAGCCATCTTAGGCCCCTGTGAATAAGAGCTGAACTTTACAGGAAAAACTGCAGAATGTCCTCGGCAGGGAATCCCATATCAGAAAGACAACAGAGCCCATGCCTGTGGTAGAAATTCACATATTAGAATGAGAACAGAGCTCAATGCCCTTGAAAGCCCCATATCAGAATGTAAACAGAACTTGAGAAATTCCTCCACTCCTTCTAAAAATCCCCTAGACCAGCCTATAAAAAACCCAGCTGTAACCCACTTCAGGGTCCAAGTCCCTGCTGGGCTGTGTCGGGTATACTTGGACCCAAGCTCGAGCTTGCTAATAAACCCTCATGCGCTTGCATCGGTGTTGGCTCCTTGGTGGTTTCTCGGATTCGCAATCTTGGGCACAATAAAAGCAAGTTTTCTTTTCTGCAGGGAATCTCTGGCAAGTACATACAATTGTGATAAGTAAAAGGTAGATCAAAATGAGGTAAGATTCTCGTAAGATCACAATGAACCAAAGATTCCAAATCTATCTTCCCTAAAAGCCCCTTTCGTGGTTTTCATGTTTTATAGTAGTTTGTTTTTTCCTTACAAAGACTAGAGCTTCAGCAGTCTCCATGAACTTCTGTAATATTCTGCCTCGGCTGGTCCCTCCCCCCACCACACACTGGCTGGCGCCCCTGCCCTGGCCCTGATGAGGGTCCCCCAGTACCCCCTCCTCAGGCAGTTAACGTGGGCCTCATATTTTCTTCTCACTCTAAGAAGGCAGGACTCCTGGAAAGAAGGCAGGGCCTTCAGGCAGGAACTACTACCTCAGCTTCAGGACCAAATAGTTATAAAAACATTTGCCTCAGAGGGCGTTTCCCTTTCTTTCCCATCAGTGTCACCAAGAAGGCACCCCACCTCTTCTGTGAAGACTAAGCCCTCTGGCAAGGCCTCACAGTCTTGCTTGTTCTTATCTCACTTTCCCCATGTTTATCAGTCTCGCACCTACAATCTCTATATTACAATACATCTTGCTGTCTGCATAGAAACTTACCTTGTTCCATGCACCTCCACTTCCAGAGTCCTGATTGGATTTTCCCCCAGGGACAGACCAACACAAGAGCAAGGCCAAATCTAAAATCTAATCCCTTCTGTAGGCTGTTTCCCCGTTCACCCCTACTCCTTCCTTCATTATTCTTCCATTTTCTTGAGGAGACTACGCTTGGTGCTTCCATTTCTTTTACCTCCCGCTGCACTTACAAAATTTAAAAAGAACTATTTTGAACATAAAGGAAAGAATAGAAAATAATATAAAACAACTAAATCTGACTGATGTTATGTTCAGTCATAGATAGTTTCACACTTCTGGATATTTTTAAGATATAAAACATGGAGATGCAGCTGCATACCTATTGCTTTCTATTTCTATTTCTATTGCTTTCTCCTCATTAATGTTCACCCATTAAAAAAAAAAAAGATTTATTTATTCATGAGAGACACACAGAGAGAGACAGAGACATAGGCAGAGGGAGAAGCAGGCTCTGTGCAGAGAACCAGATGTGGGACTCAATCCCAGGCCCCGGGATCATGCTCTGAGCCGAAGGCCGATGTTCAACCACTAAGCCACCCAGGCATCCCTGTTGACCCATTTTTAATCCCCCAAAACTACAATTACATATATTTCAGGTAAATATTGTGGTGCTCTATATCATTGCATGTACTTTTCTCCCATAGATAGGCTATGAGAGAGATAATTTTCTTTAGTTTATTTTCAGTTTTTACAATAATGGTATCATTCCCTAAATATCTTATGTAACTTGATTTTTTATATTTACGTCTTTTTGAGATTTACCAATAAATACTTAAATAAATCAATTTACCAATTGATACTTATAAATCCAACCTATTCATTTTTTTATTCAGTATAGTATTCCACTGTTAAAATAAGACAAAATGCAATTATTACATATTCCACTATCAAAGATCTATTAAGGTTTTTTTTTCCTTTAAAAATCAAATACCCCTTATTTCTTTTTCTTATTTTTTTTATCATCTTATCTTATTAGAATCTATGATAAAAGCTGCCTAGGGGCACCTTGGTGGCTGGCATAGTTGTTGGTTAAGCACCTGACTCTTGGTTTTGGCTCAGATCATGATCTCAGGGTCCTGGGATCAAGCCCTGTGAGGGGACCCACTCTCAGCTGGGAGTCTGCTTGAGATTCTCCCTTTCCCTCTGCCCTTCTCTCTCTCTCCAAAAAAAAAAAAAAAAAAAAAAAGCATTTTGACAAAATCCAGCATCCAAAAATGTTCAGAAAATAAAAATAGTGGAAAATTTTGTCAATCTGAGAGATGATGCACATAAAAAAAACCCTACAACTAATACCTTAGTTAGTAGGGGCTATGTGAATGCTATTTCCCTCGTATTAGTAATACTTAAATGTCTGCTCTCACCATTTCTATATGACATTGTTCTGGCGATCCTAGTTAGTGCAATAATGAAGAAAAAAGAAAAGGCATACAAATTGAAGTATCTCCTAAAAGGGACTAGCACTAGCAAATCAGTTTAACCTGATTAACTACTAAGGTTAGCCTGATAAACTAGCCTGAAAAACTCATAAGACCTCAACTCAAAACCTGTTTACCTCCATTTCTTCAGTTTCTTTTATCCAGTACATGTCTGGCTTTCAACAGAAAATTACAAGGCATATTAAAGATAAAAAAAAATACAGTTTCACAATAAGAAGCAAGCACCAGAACCAGCCTCAGATATGGAAGAGATACTGGGATTATCAGACTGGAATTTAATTCCTCTATGAAAATACAGCAAGGGTTTTTTTTAAAAAAAAAAAACATTTTATTTATTATTCATGAGAGACACAGGGAGAGAGAGAGAGAGAGAGAGGCAGAGACACAGGCAGAGGGAGAAGCAGGCTCCATGCAGGGAGCCCGATGTGGGACTTGATCCCAGGACTCTGGGATCATGCCCATGGCTGAAGGCAAGTGCTAAACTACTGGGCTACCCAGGGATCCCACAGCAAGGGTTTTTTAATGGAAAACTGCACTACATGTAAGGACATATGGGTACTATAAGTAAAGTAATTAATTCTCTAAGAAAGAATAAAAAGGAAATGCTATAAATAAAGAAACACCATCAGAGAAATCAAGAATGCCTTTGATGGGCTCATTAATAAACAGAGCATGGTCAAGGAAAGATTCAGTGAGCTTGAAGAAATGTTAATAGAAACTTCAAAAACTGAAATGGAAAAAGAATATATGAAAATGGACTATTCAAAAATCATTAAGCAATTATAAAAGGTATTATAAATGGGAATATGACAGGGAGAGAAAGGAGAAGAAATACTGAAGCAATAATGACTACGCATTTTCCAAAAGTAGTGCTACCCACCAAGACACATATCTTCTAAGTTCAGAAAATAGCACTCAAGATAAAGATCCCCAAATCTACACCATATCATATTTAAATGACAGGAAAATGAGATACCTGATTGGCTCAGTGGTTCAGCATCTGCCTTTGGCTCGGGGTGTGATCCCAGGGTCCTGGGATCAAGTCCCATATCAGGCTCACTACGGGGAGCCTGCTTCTTCCTCTGCCTATGTCTTTACCTCTCTGTGTGTCTCTCATGAATAAGTAAATAAAATCTTCAAATTGCAGGAAATCAAAGACAAGGACAAAATTTTGAGAAGCCAGAAACATACACATGTGCACACCAAAAATCTTTTCTATAGAGGTTCAAAGACAAGAATTATACTGAATTCTCTTCAGTAACCATGTAAGTGAGAAAAAAAAATACAGTAAAATACATAATATTGAAAGATAAAAACAATGACCTAGAATTCTGTATCCAGGAAGATTAGCTTTCAAAAATAAGGAATAATGAAGACTTTCCTAGACAAACAAAAATTGAGGCAATTTTTCACCAGCAGACCTACCTTGCAAAAACTGTTAAAAAAAAAAAAAAAAGCCATCAGAAAAAAAGAGAATGATACAGGACAGAAGCTTAGTTCTATAGAAAGGAAGAAAGCTAGAAAAGGAACCAACAGAGGTAAAATATTTTTTTTTCTTTTTCTTTTTTTTTTTTTTTTTTTTTTTTGAGAGAGAAGGACAGGGGTGGGTAGAGGAGGCACAGAGGGAGAGGCTCCATGCTCAGTGCAGGGCCAAGTGTGAGGCTTGAGCTCACAACAATGAGATCATGATCTGAGCCAAAATCAAGAGTCAGACACTTAACTTTTGACAAGCCACCAAGGTGCCCCCCTTTTCTTATTCTTAATTAATCTACCAGGTAACAGTTTGTTTGAAATAATAATACAATAATATATACAACAATTATAGCTTATGGATGAGTGAAATTAATGAGTAATGTTACTTGGGACAGGAAGGAGGAATTAGAAATACTGCTTTAAGGTACTTACACTATGAAATGGTGTGGTATTATTTGAAAAAGGACTTCAGTTAATTATAAATATATATTGAAAACTTAAAGAAAAGCACTAAAACAATGTAAAAAAAATATGAGATGCTAAAAGAGGAGAAAAAATAGTCTTAGAAAATGCTCAGTTAAAACCAGAGAAGTCAGAAAAAGAGTACAACACACAAGAAGATACAAAGAACAGGACAATGACTAGAAAGCAGTAACAGTTATAGCAGATATTAATCCAACTGTGGTAATAATCACTTTAAATTTCAATGGTCTTGGGCAGCCCAGGTGGCTCAGCGGTTTAGCACCGCCTTCAGCCCAGGGCCTGATCCTGGGGACCTGGGATCAGTCCCACATCAGGCTCCCTGCATGGAGCCTACTTTTCCCACTGCCTGTGTCTCTGCCTCTCTCTCTCTCTCTGTGTCTCTCATGAATAAATAAAATCTTTAAAAAAATATATAAATTTCAATGGCCTAAAAACACCAACAAAAACAATGACTGTAAGGTGTATAAAAACCAAAGAATCGATTATGTATTATTTACAAGAAATCCACTTTAAATGTAAAGACACTAAGAGATTAAAAGGGGATGGAGGAAGACTTGCCATGCTAATGGCAAAAGAAAGCTGGAGTAGTTGCACTATTTTCAAACAAAGCAGATTTTTTTTTTTTCAAAGCAGATTTCTGAGTAAGGAAAATTATCACAGATAAAGAGGGATATTACATAATGATAACTTGGCCAATTCTCCAATAAGACATAAGAATTGCTAATGTGTATGCATAGAAAAACAGAGTATCAAAACACAATAGACAAAAACTGATAGAGCTACAAGAAGAAACAGATTAACTCACTATCATACTTGGTGACTTTACCACCCCTTTATAAGGGTCTGACATATCCAGCAGGAAGAATATTAGCAAGGGCATCATTGGACTGAAAGACACTATCAGCCAACTGGATCCAACTGACATTTACAGACCACTTCATCCACAACAGCAGAATACACATTCTTCCCAAGCTCATAGACCACTGACCAGGATAGGTCACATCCTAGGCTAAAAAACATACCTTAAAAAATTTAAAAGAACAGACATTCAAGGGAATGCTCTCAGAGCATAGTGGAATTAAACTAGAAATTAGTAAGAGACAGATAGCTCAAAACCCCCAAATACTTAAGAGATTAAATAATACACTTCTAAGTAATGTATGAGTCAAGTAGGAAGTCCCAGGAGAAGTATTTTCAACTAAATGAAAACGAAAGTACAACTTATCAAGACTCATGGGGTAACAGAACTTAATGGAGAATTTATTGCACTTGAATGTATTTATTTGAAAGGAAAGATCTAAAGTAATTATCTAAGGTTCCAGCTTAGGAAACTAGAAATAAAAGAGCAAATAAAATCTGTGATAAGAAAAGAAATAAGTTCCAGAGCAGAAATCAATGAAACTGAAAAAAAAAAAATTGACGAAGAAAATCAACAAAACCACAAGCTAGATCTTGTCAGCTAAAACCTCTGCCACATTGAGCAATAAATTGTTTTTCTACCAAGTCCTCTGGCATTTCTGATAGTGCTTTGTGCTTGTAGATGCTACTATTTGGAGAATATTGTACATTATGCCAAAATGACCTTTCACATTTCATACTTATATACTGAAATCAACTTCGCCCAAAGTTACTATTGTTGTTTATAATATTTGACTGTTAAATCTCCAATCATCCTCTTATTTTTTCTACTTTTCTGTGTAATTTTGTTTTAGGAGACATTCTTATAAGGAACATCTTGTTATATTTTGTTTTTAATCCAATTTGAGGGATTTTAAAACTTTGGCCATTCACATTTTGCACTCTAACATTTGGACAGCTGTCTGTGTTCTTTTGTATCCGCAGTGCAACATCCCATGATCAATGAAAGGGTAGTTTATTTTATTTTTTTAAAAGATTTTACTTATTTATTCATGAGAGATAGAGAGAGAGGCAGAGGCATAGTCAGAGGGAGAAGCAGGCACCCTGTGGGGAGCAGATGCGGGACTCTATCCCAGGACCCTGGATCATCACCTGAACCAAAGGCAGACGCTCAACCACTGAGCCACCCAGGCATACCAGAAGTAGTTTTAACATTAAACCATAAGAGTGTCTGGTAGATATTTGGAGCTTATCTTTATTTGATCCAAAGCTTAAAAATGGGCCATCATTAGAGCAGGTAAGGAGTGTTATCAGTGTGAATGTCCGGGAAGTATATTTGTAGCTATGATCTGTCTTCTCTGCTAGTGTTTGTGTTATACTGGAACCTTGCTTCACTGACGGAAACCACAGTGATCACTAACATCTGCATAACTGCCATCAATCACCAAACTCCTCAAGATGAATTTTTCAGCCAGAAAATAGAGTCATGATTTAGTCAGAAAGGTGTCCCTACAACTATTGCATGATTCTTCACAAGGGATTTGGATACACCTTGTAAAAACATGTCCTCAAACCAACTTCCCTTCCCGACTGGACATTTTCTAACACACCCGTGGCTCTCAAGTGTCCTTACACCGTCCTCCCTCCCCAACTTTCTTTCCCATCGATTTTCGCATCCCTCTCCTGCTCACAGAAGAAATACACTCCCACAGCCCTCGGTAACAGAGTTCCCAGATAGCCATATCCATTCCTGTTCTCACTTCCAGTGCTAGTCCTGTATTTCTAGCCCTTGGGTAACTGCATTCAGAATCAAACATTACTATCACTGTGCAGTCTCTTGATTTTCCGAGGTTTTCTTTTCCGAGCTCTCTTGCCTAAAAGTCTATACGAACAAAAGCTGAAAGGGTCCAATCATGTTATAGCATTTCCCTACTGGAGGAGATACTGTCCTGGTAAGCAGGTGCATCAAGCAAACAGGAGGAGCTAACCTTGCAGGAACTACCCCAAATCAACAGGCGCCCTGCTCCATTTTTTGCACCCAGTCTCAATCCACCCTGAACTGTAGGTTCTTCACAGTCAGCAGATCTTCACGGACTTAATTTCTCACTGCCTGATTTATTCTCACGTTGGCCTCCACTTCTGAAACGTCACATTCCCATCATATCCTATCCCCTGTTTCCTTCAAATACCCTCTTTTTCCAGGAATCTTTCCAAGCCCAGGGAGTCATGTCTGAGAAGTGAAGCTACATAAATGAGCCTTTGAATAAAGGTTAAAGAAAAGCAACAAAGAAAAAGCCCAAAACCAGATACCAGATGGAAGCAAGGATCTACATAAAGGAATGGAGAATGATAAAAGTTTAAATACATAGTTTTAGTCTTATTAAAACATAACTCTTGAGAGCAAAATAAAGGTCTCTTATGCTATGATGTTTATAACATGTGAAAGTAAAATGATAGCATAAAGAATGGGAGACAAAACTAATGTGCTGTTGAATGTGATGTGGTTCTAGTATCCATTGAAAGCAATCTGTCAGAAGTTAAATATGTTTATAGCAAACTCTAGAAACAACCTCAAGACAATAAAAAGAAGAGATAGCTAGTAAGATAGGAGCCAAGACAAAAGAGAATCATAAAATATTCAATAAATCCAAGAGAAGGCAGACAAAGAAAAAGAAAGGAACAGATAAAAAATGAAACCAAAAACAAATCCCAAAATGGCAGGTATAAACCCAACTCTGTGAATACTTACATTAAATAAAAATGGGCTTCAGAACCCATTTAAAAATCATATATTACCTAATGAATAAGAAAAAAGGCACAGAATGGTGGCTAGGGAGGCCCATGTCTTCCTCCTCCTCCTCCTGCTATGGGACCAGATCTCTTGATGGTGTCCAGCTAAGCTTTAAGTCTGGCTGGTGCCACCTGTCTCTACAATGCCCTCCAAGAAACAGAGTCAGGCTGTTGGCAGCAAAAAGATGGAGCAAAAAAAGAGAAAATTACGGAACATAAATTATTTATTTTTTTTTACAAAGAGGGAGGGAGAGCATGGGAGGGGGGCAGAGAGAGAATCTCCAGCAGACTTCACACTCAGTGCAGAGCCTGACATGAAGCTCAATCTCATGACCCTCAGATCATGACCTGAGTCAAAATCAAGAGTTGAACACTCAACCAACTGAGCCACCCTAGTGCCCCTAAAGTATTTGATCTAAAGAATAATAAGGGCGCAAAAAAAAAATAAGTTTATCAAAGCTATCAGTCATCAAGTTCAATTTAGTCAACAAAATCCATGTCAGATAGCATAAAGTGAAGCTGAAAAGAAACCGAAGACAACAAGAAGGAATTGCAAGAGCTAAATGAGCTATTTAAATCTATACTTGTTCCTCAAAAAAACAAGCAAAGGTGCAGATTCAAATCGCGGTATGTGTCCTCTTTGAGCAAAGGCAGTAAACAAAGGGAGGTAATTGTACGTTGTCCCATAATTGACTCTGGGGAGAAAATGTGATGCAAGACATAAAGAGCTTGAAAAAGATACTATGGATAAGTGAGATGAGATAAAACTGTAAACAGTGAACAAAAAGCTGGAAAAGAGGAAAAAACCCTTAAATAGTGTGCAAACATTTCTTGAAGCTTTTGAAAACAACAAATATGGCTGGCCTGAGGCGATGATACTTATATGTTTCACTGTGCATTTCCTCCTGGATTTGTGTGAAAGAAAGATATAAAGAAGGAAGAGAAAGAAAATGAAATTGCATGAGATCTAATTGCGAGTGTTTTGCCTAGGTTCAAATATTACCAAAATCACCCTTGAACCTTTTCCTGCATGAAAAGAAAGGAAAAGACAAGAAAACACTGATGGAACTTGAACAAGATATGGAAGGAAGGCAAGCATACATCAAAGCAGGGAAAGCACTGGTGATCAGTGGGCATGAAGAGCTGGAATTTCATCCTGCTTTGGTGGGTGATAATGAGGATGCAGATAGTATCTGTGACATCCAGGCAAAAGGTGGGGAGGTGGGGGAGTGGGGGTGGGGTGGGGGGTGAGATATGATTCAGTGCACACAAACAATGGAGAATTAAACCTGTACATTCCAAGAGATGTAGATGAGAGAGGCAGAAAAGTAACCAGTCCTGAAAGATTCAGTACGTGTACTTCAGAAAACAATGAAGTGAGCCTTCCAGAGGTAGGGCTGAAGTGGTGAAGGAAGTGATCTGGAAATAGCACAACAAAGGGAAGAGGCAGGAACTTGGAGTCAGGGCTGTTGTTCCTATCAATGAAAATCTCTGTATTGTTGAAGATTTGGATCAACTAGAAGAGTTAAACACAGTAGATTTTTATCTTTTTTTATTATTTTTTTTAACACAGTATATTTTTTAAATGACACTAAACATGTCAATGAAAACAGTAAGCCAGTTCAGCAGGAGTGGAGAAGGACTACATTAATTTTTCCATGCGGAATCCTTCAACAAGATATTTCCCATGCCAGTTCTGAAAGGCTTAACCTCCAAAAAAGAAGTCCTCTCCCTAAGTCTTGTCTTCTGACATTGTCCACATCTCATGGTAAATTCAAAGTAGCTAATGATAAATTAAAAATATAAAGGTCATTGCATAAAATGATTGATTGTTGTAACTGTCCACTCAGATAGGAAGTGCAGCTGCTTTTCCAGCTTTTGATTTTCATTGGGCATGTGTTATTAGGAGGACAATATAAATTTAAATTTAAAACACCCTTAATTTATGTAGTTTTAAGGAGTTTTAGAATTTTTATGTTTAAAAGATGCCTAAAATATGAACACTGCACTTCATAAAGGAAACTGCATATGTAGATTCATTATTGTTTACCTTTGGGCAATGGGATGGGCATTTAAAATGGAATTTCTCCTCTGCCTCTCTCTGTGTCTCTCATGAATAAATAAAATGTTTTAAAAATAAATAAATAAATAAAATACAATGGAATTTCTCTAATCTGACAAGATCAGTTGGAATGCCCTGTTTTAAACTTTTCCCTACTCTTTTTTTGCTATAAAGTTGTAAATAAAGAGTGTTATACACACGGAAACACACACACACACATACACACACACATAATATATGATGCTTAAAAGAAAACTCACTCAAATGTACTGACATAGGTTAAAACTAACACGATGGACATGATAAATAAAATCGAAAGAAAGCTGGAGTACTCATATTAATTATATCGGACAAAGTAGATTTCAAAACAAAGGTTACGGTTATGGATATAGAGGAACACTTCATAATGATAAAGGTGTGAACTCACCAAGAAGATATAACAAACCTAAATGTGTACACAACCAACAATGAAGCTTCAAAATACATGAAACAAAACTAAAAAGAGAAACAAATCCACAATCATAGCCCTAGATTTCAATAATCCTTTTCCAGTAACTGACAAAACAAGTAGACAGCAAATCGGTAAGAATTCAGGAAAGATAAGCACCACCAACCATCTTGACTAATGGCTACTGGTAGAACACTTTGTGCAATAAAAGTGGAATATACATTCAAGTGTACATAGAATATACACCAAAAGAAACCATTTTCTGGGCCATAAAACAAGTCTCAAATTTAAAAGGACTATACTATATATACTATATATATATATACTATGTTTTCCAAACACAGGAGAGTTTAGTTAGGAATCAGTAAAAGAAAAATCTGAAAAATCCATATATTTGGAAAGCAACACATTTCTAAATAATCTCAGAGTTAAGAAGGAATCACAAGGGGAATTAAAACTATTTTGAAATGAAAACATAACAAATCAAAACTTGCAAAACAAAGGTAATAGCCCTTCTATGGAAACTCACAGCATTCCTTGAGTGCTATGCTACAAAAAGAGAATGGTCCCCAAACAGTAATCTTAGCTTCTCTCAAAGAAAATAGGGAAAGAAGAGCAAAGCAAACTCAAAAGAAGCAGAATAGAGAAGTAATAAATAGCAGAATTAATTAGTGAATAATGAGCAGAAAAACAATACAGAAAATCAGTGAAACCAAAAGCTGATTCTTTGAAAAAAAAAAAAAAATCAGTAGTATTGATGGATCTCTCACCACATTTATCAAGAAAAAGTGGAGAGAACACACAAATTACCAATATTAGGATTAAAAGAGAGATCATCATCACATATATAACAAACACTGTAAAGACAATAAGGGAATATTATAAATATTTTTAAGCCAATAAATTAGAAAGCTTAGAAGACAAAAGGTCCGGAAACATTTAAGAAGCAACAGACAACCAGAATAGCCTCACAACTATGAAAGAACATGAGCTCATAGCTAAAAACCTCCCAACAAATACAAAACCCCAAGCCCAAGTGGCTTTGCTGGTAAATTCTATCAAAGATTTTAAGAACAGATAATACGAATTCTAAACAAACAATCCCATACAATTGAAGAAGAGGAAATACTTCTTCATTTTAAAAAATCAAACATGATCCTGAATGAAAATCAAACAAAGACATTTTAGGAAAAGAAGATGACGCCCCAGCCGCAGTATCACTTGTGATTTAGGGATGCAAAAATCCTTAAAAAAATACATTGTATCAAATCTAGGCATACATAATAAGGACATCACAAATAGGTGAGTTTTTCCCTGGGAATGTAAGGTTCACTTAACATTTGAAAACCAATCAGTGCAATTCACCATCTTAATAGAATATAAAGGAGAAAAACTAGAGGGTCATTACAACAAATGCAGAAAAACTTGTAATGAAATTCAACAGTTCTTCGAGATAAAAACTATTAGCATACTAGGAACAGAAGGGAACTTCCTCATCCTAATAAAGGAGGTATAGAAAGCTTACACTAACATATTTTTAGAACTTGTTATACTGAAATAATTTTAGGCTTAAAGAAGACTTCTACAAGTAGTTACAAAAGATCTCCTATCTCATTATCACACCTGCCCCTAAGGCTATATAAAGCCAAAGCACAATGCTCAAAACTAAGAAATCAGCGCTAGTACAGAACTGTCATCTGGACGTCACCACCTTCCCACTGTGCCCCTCTTCTCCATCTCCACTGTCCCTGGTTCCACAGCCACTCCTGGCCTTTCCTGAAGTGGATGCTTTTGAGGCCACATGGCCAGTGATTTTGAGGAGTGTCCCCTCCAGGTGGTTCCAAGATTACGCTGAGGTCATGCATTTTGAGAAAGAATACCACAGCAGTGATACAGCCTTCCCACAGTCTCCGGTCACAGGCTACATGGCAGCAGTCGGTCTTACTACCGGTGATCTGAATCTTGGTCAGCTGGCTTAACACATGGTAGGCCAAGTTATTCTACCCTAAAGTTACTCTCTAAAGCTTTGTAAATAACAAATGTTTGAGAGGAAATACATTAAGGCTATGCAAATATTCTTTCTCAAACTTTTGCCCACTGATTTTAACACTCATTGGTAGATCCTACATGTAGTTAAGTCCCACCCTGGGGGTCTTATGGTGATCTCCTAGTTACCTCATTCCTTCTACTTTTGTTTTGTTCTATTTTGACATTCATGGGATTCTTTAAATGTTTATAGACTTTTTTTTTTTTTTTTTACAGATTTTATTTATTTATCCATGAGAGACAGAGAAAGAGAGGCAGAGACACAGGCAGAGGGAGAAGCAGGCTCCATGAAGGGAGCCCAAAGTGGAAACTTGATCCCGGGTCCCCAGGATCACGCCCTGGAGTGAAGGCAGCACTAAACCACTGAGCCACCGGGGCTGCCCTAAATATTGATAGATTTTTAATTTTTTTGTCTTCTTAAAGTTTTAATGTTACTTATGTCTATATAATATATCTACATAGTTGAAAATTCAAAAGTTGCAAAAGCACATGTAATGAAAAGTTGAACACACACCACAGGGATCATTAACTTAGCTCCCTCTCCTAAGGCAACCAATGTTACCAGGATCTTAATATATTTCCAGCAATATAATGCATAAGAAGTATATACACACATTTTCCTTTAGGTAACTTCATTCTACATTTATTAATTGCAATTCATCTATCAAGAAGACATGTCCCTTCTCAACATTTATTTGTTCAATCATTTATTTTTGTAGTGTGGACTTACAGATATATATTTTATTCTTTGAGTCATGATAGAGTAAGATATAATTATAAATAAGCTTTATTTATTTTGTTATTGAAATTATTCCAGCTTTCACCACTGGGACTTAAGGGTTGCCTCCTGCATCCTACTAATGTACTTCTATTTATTTATCTAACCTTGTTTTTTTACTTTTTTGGCACCTGTAAATTCCTTGGCCTTGTCTTTTATCTTCTTCATCCCAGTGCTGAAGTCACTACTTCTCCAAGTAACCTTGGTTCTTTTTATTGAAGAATGATATTTAAAAACTAAGACTCAGGATGCCTGGGTGGCTCAGTGGTTGAGTGTCTGCTTTCAGCTCAGGGCGTGATCCCAGAATCCGGGATTGAGTCCCACATCGGGCTCCCTGCAAGGAGCCTGCTTCTCCCTCTGCCTATGTCTCTGCCTCTCTCTCTCTCTCTCTGTGTCTCTCATGAATAAATAAATAAATATTTTTAAAAAATTAAGATCTCTGCACTGTGATAATTAACACCATACTTAATGATAAAAGATGTTTTCTCCATAAGATCAAGAACAAAATCAGGATGTTCACTCCATCACTTCTACTCAACATTATAGTGAGGTCCTAGCCAATATACCGAGGCAAAAAAAAGAAAGAAAATACATACCAGTTGAAAATGAAGTAAAAACTTATTTACAAAAATATAATCACCTATGCAGACTCCATCTACCAAAAAAAAAAAAAAAAAAAAAGAGAGCTACTAACGCTAATGAGTGAGTTTTGCAAATCTGCAGGACATAAGGTACATATACAAAATCAATTGTATTTCTATATAATCATAGCAGACAATATGAAAATAAAAATTAAAAATACCATTTATACTAGAAGACATAAAACACTTAAAGACAAGTAACAAAATACCGGTAAGACTTGAACACAGAAAATTATGAAACTTTACAGAGAGACATTAAAGAAAAGCTAAATAAATGGAAAGGTATATGATGTTCATGTATCTGAAGCCTCAATCCTGTTCAAATGTCAATTCTGCCCCAAACTGATCCTTAGATTCAACACAGTATCACACAAAATCCCAGCAAATTTTTTGTATAAGACGACAAACTGAGTGCAAAGTCTACAGAGAAATTTATCTGGATAAATTCATCTTATAAAATATCCTCTTAAATCTTAAAGCTTAAAGGCACTTCGGAGATCCTGATTTTGTGTGAGTAAAATGACTTGTCCATTTCCCCATAGGAAGGAAGAAGCAAATCTAGGACATGGATTTCCACACTTCAGTTCTGTGCTCTTCATTACATTCACAATTAAGATTAATTCTTTTTTTTTTACTTAACCTAGGAAGAGATCTAGATTTCCCTTAAGGATACTAGCCTCTCTCTATGTCTTCTCTCTAGTTTTGCCACAATATATTGAAAAGTGGCCAATAATTATGTGATAATAAATCTACAAAAGAGTAAAGCTCCCAAAGAATATTAATAAAATTGTAATTAAAAAAACACCTCATCTTAGAAGTAAATTAACCTCTTATGAAACAGTTACATATTTTAAAGACATATGAGTCCCATAAAAGTGTTTCATTTTCTAAATTATTTCCTAATTTATACTGTCTGAAGAGTAGAATTATAATTGGATTCATTACAAAAGTTACTGGCATCAACATTCCCATAATTCTGTTTCTTAGTGATATAATACAAATCCAGACAGACCCGATCACATTTCCAAAGCCTTTTAGAGACAGACTCAAAACGTGAGGGTGCTATTATAATGCTGCTGTAGTGTCCTTCAAGCATGTAAGGTGGTTAAAACACCAGAGCCTCATCGGACATCCATCCAAGTAAACCTGCAGAAGAGGTCAGCTCCTGATGAATTCTGTTCACAGAAACTTCGTAATTTTTGTGGTTGTGCTTCTTTACATAAGACACTTAACATCTTTGCTCAGATTAAGTAGCATCTATTTTTATCAATTTTAACAATTGAAACCCATGTCTCCACAATACATCATTTAAAGCTATGTTTTGGCAGCTTCTTCTCCCTGCTTGCTAGCCCCCTCCAAGCCCATTCACCTCAAGGGAGCTGGCCAGTGTCTTACTGTCACTGCTCTGGGCATGTCGAGCTCCATGGCAGGTCAGAGCTTTCCCTGAGTAATGCCAAACTCCCACTTAACATGGAGAGCCAAAAACTGATGAAGAAATCTTTGTGGTATATTTTAGTCTCCTGACAGGACTGAAGAAAGTACATGTTTTGCTTCCTATTGAAGTTAGCAGTGACACAATTGGGACTCACAGTTGTCTCAAGGAATGTTTTCTCTCCTTCCTTCTCTTCCTCTTTCCCCCCTTTTTTACTGAGTTATCCTTGGTGATGGTATGTAAAAGGGATTTCTGTTTGTGGCTTACAGCTTTGTATGCCAAAGAAAACCTCTGACCATGTATTATTTCTGGGAGAGAGAAGAAAACTCTGATCCTTCTCTTTTACAAGGGTCTTTTGTAGTGAACTGATCTATTAAAAATAGCACACAGCCATCATTAGGGTCTAAATAGGGATGCAACCCATAAAGAACACCATCACTATTATAAAGTAGATGTCTAGTTTTCTACATGAAATTAATAAACATTTAAAAATGGTTACATGCTTCTCATAAGAGTTGAGAAGGATCCAACATCTACCCCAGTGCTTGGTACATGGTGGGAGTCTAAACTTTGAGAAGTATTTAATATCATACAACTATTTCACAAGAAATGCTTAGAAAACCACCATACTCTCTATTCCCATAACGTAATGCAGAAATTCAGTACTTGTCTTTTTCCTTGTAAGTCATAATGATTTCATTCTATCTTTACTTTAGGGATTAATAAAGAAGGATATTTGGCACAAAACAGACATTTTTTTAAATTTTTTTTTTAAGATTTTATTTATTTATTGAGACACAGAGAGAAAGAGAGAGGCAGAGACACAGGCAGAGGGAGAAGCAGGCTCCATGCAGGGAGCCCGACGTGGGACCCGATCCCAGGCCTCCAGGATCACACCCCAGGCTGCAGGTGGTGCTACGCACTGCGCCATAGGGGCTGCCCAAAACAGACATTTTCTAAATGATGTTGATTATGTATGTTTCTGAGAAAACAGGGAAAACTGGAATAAAATGAAATAGGACTAACTACACAAAAGAACTAAAGATTCTAAGCAATTATGGTATTACATAAAAATTTCATAGTAAAATTTTTACATGAGCATTTAAAAATCAAAATCAGTGAAATCAGTGCCTGTACTAATAATACCTAAAATAGTAGAAATAAAATAGACAAAGATTACAACAAAGGACTAGACACAATAATTTCCTGTCCTAAGGAAAAATTACAGTATTAAACACAAGTAATAAGCAGATTATAATAAAAATAAAGTTATAAAATCAGTAGCATCCATTTTGTGGACATTAAAATTCCATTTCAAATAACAGAGAAACCCCAACTAAGAAAAATATCCATTCCTTTGTTAAATATTAAATACTAAATTGCTTTTAATTCCCTTTCAAGTAAGTTTTGTAGAAATACATTTGTAGAGTTCACTTTAAAATTAAAGACATGAAGATAAGGAAAAACATTCTGATTTCGTTTTGCTAGTTTTCTTAAAGAATAACATAACATCAAGGTTTTTATTTTTTCTCCTAATATTTAGGAAACAATGAGAAGCAAACATTTTTTACTGGGATAAAAGAAAAATCAACTGACCACACTGAGTAACATTTCAACCTGCATTTTGGGAGTCAGAATCATCGATGAATTTTTGGGCTAAGAAGTTCAATATTATATTCAAATATGTAGAATAAAAATGAAGAATATCATTATATCATTAAATTTTATTCACTTAAAAATTTTTTTTGGCTGTAAATTCATCTTAGACAAAATATATAAGGATTGTTCCATGAAAATAACTTACCTTTTTATCGTATACATCTTGCCAGTTGACTCCAGAGAAGAAACTGTGCCTCATAATTTCTTTTGCATCATCTGGGCCCCCACCAAGGCTAAGAGACAGAAACAAGAGTGAGAGAACATTAAGAGAGAACATTAAGATATCTATATAAGCCCAAAAGGAAACAAGAAAGTGTCCATGAAATGTAATTCTCTGTGGTATACATAGTTCCTGAGATCAAGAGCTGTACCAATAAAAAGCTTTTACTGTCAGATCTGATTTCCCTAACTTGCTATTAGTAAGAGGTAGCCTCGGGGCGCCTGGCTGATTCAGTCAGTTGAACACCGGACTCTTGATTTTGACTCAGGTCACAATCTCAGGGTCATGGGATTGAGCCCCACATTGTGCTCTGCACTCAGCGTGAAGTCTGCTGGAGATTCTCTCTCCCTCGCCTCTCCCCTAATTTTCTACCCCTGCATGCATGCTCTCTCTCAAATAAATCTTCAAAAAGGAATAAAAGGGACACCTGGTTGGCTCAGTGGTTGAGCATCTGCCTTCAGCTCAGGTCATGATCCCTGGGTCCAGGATTGAATCCCACATCAGGCTACTTGCAGGGCGCCTGCTTCCCCCTCTGCCTATGTCTATCCCTCTCTCTCTGTCTCTCATGAATAAATAAATAAAATCTTAAAAAAAAAAAAAGAAAAGAAAAAGGAAAAAAAAGGAGTAGCCTCAGGACAATGTGGTACCTGAAAAGAGTACAGGCTTTGGGGACAAAACTGAAACAGGCAACCAGCTCTGGAACTTATGAATATGTGACAATGAACAAGCTGCTTACTCCCAGTGTCTCCACTGTGTGTGTGTGTGTGGGCACAACGATACCAGCCTGGTGGGCCACCATGAGGGTTAGCCGTAACACAGATAAGTGCACCTAGCACAACAAATGGTAGCAATTACCACAGTCAATTCTATAAACCAGATTTTTTTTTCTTAAAAGATTTTATTTATTTATTCATGAGAGACACACAGAGAGAGGCAGAGACACAGGTAGAGAGAGAAGTAGGCTCCTGCAGGGACCCCAATGTGGCATTCGATCCCAGGACCCCGGGATCATGACCCGAGCTGAAGGCATATGCTCAACCATTGAGTCATTCACCTGCCTCTATAAAGCATATTTATTTTGGTTAAGATTCAGATTAAACTGCATCCTTGCTACCATAAATTCCGAAATAACTAAGTAATTAGTTAGAAAAAGCAACTTGTACAGTAATTGTTAATAGATAGAAACGCGAGGGCTATTTTCATACCTCAAATTAATTTCCACAGAAATGACATCACAAATCTAGGAAATACCACTGCTACATAATTTATTATGCAAAGCACAATACACACTATGAATTTAAAGATGTTCCCCCCAGCTTTGCAGGTATTCTTACTTAACAGAGAGTGGGCACAGTGTGAAATTCAGGTGCTTTCTGGCTTCCTAAGCTTCCTATAGTTCATACTAGTTACTACGAAGAAGGAATGAAAAAAGAAAAAAATAACCCACAGAGGGAAGCAAGGAGGGAGTGAAAGAGAGAAGGGAGGAAAAAAAGAATGTGGAAAGAACAAGAAAAAGAAAGGAAAAGAAATCCATTTAAATCTGGATCAATACAGCAAGCTTTCTCTGGTCTTGCTCATGGCTACTAGGGACAGTGTGTGCCCATAAATGTTTAAGAGCCAGCAATCCAGGCAAAATGATGCATGTGCAATATTACATGTGATTATATACTGGTCAATATTACTATAGATTATATCGATATGTTTGTTATAATTTTACAGATAGAAAGGACACAAGGCACAAAATTTATTAAGAATAATAAAATATAGAATGTTCTTTTCTCTAAAGTAGCCAAGTGATGCTCACAGAAAACATTTGTTAATTTTGCTAAACTTGAAAGCCACTAACTTAGGAGGAGCTCCAACACAAATACTGGCTGTTCTTGTCATTTGTGGTGAGAGTGAAACAACAAAGACACACAGTCAGACTTTCCCTGGCTTGTCAGTTATAGGAGTGACTTCTTTGATGAATGGTGAATCATCTTGGAACAGTGGAAGAATAATCTCATTTTGGAGTGTTATTCACAGTGTTATGCATACAGACAAAACAAAGTTTAAAATGTAATCTGTGGGGCACCTGGAGGGGCTCAGTCAGTTAAGTGTCTTATTCAATTTCAGCTCAGGTCATGATCTCCGGGTCATGAGCTCTGGGCTGAGCATGGAGCATGCTTAAGGTTCTCTCTCCTCCCTCCCCCTTCACCTCTCTCCCCTGCATTCTCGGTTCTAAAAAACAAACAAACAAACAAAAAAACAGAAATAAAAATGTAATCTGTTATTAAACATCTTCTCTATTAGTTTCTAAAATCTAAACAATCAACAAAACAATAAAGCAAGCCCTGACTTACAAAGTTTGCCAACTTTGGTGATATAAATACTCCCCCATGGCTAATCTCAAGTTAGTAACCTGATGTCACTGACGCAGAAGTGGGAAAAGGTGCACAGAAGCAGGTTGTTACATAGTATTTCTGTACAGACACACGGATAAAAGCAACCTCAAAAACACTGAAAAGAGTAAAATTTAACAAAATTATTAAAGATTGATGAATTGAGTATTTATTACTTTTGTTTTTAATGTACTTGATTTGATTTGTATGTTTATAAAATTTGATTTTTAACAATGACTGTATTAAACAATCAGCTCACAAAATCCTTGAAGTTTAACATCTGGCTTTCATGAGTTGGTACATGCCAACTCCCACACAACACTGGGTAGGAAGAAACACAAATAGGTCACAATAAACAAGCAATACTATAATCCAACAGTGCTAGCTATTATTAGGTATAAGGAATACACGAACTGGGGAAGAATCCAGGATTCCCTGACACACAGTCAGATGGGAAAATACAACCAACTTATATCTGAGTATCTGTAGTCATGATCCATGGTTCCCACAATCTAGGTCTCCTGTCCTCAGATCATACAGAACGAACCACAGCACTTACAGGGAACTTCTAGACTGGACCAGATGGTACTAGCAGCGTTCGGTGTTGTATGCAGGACTTTCCGACTGGCGGCTCTGTATTTAGTTAACGCCAGCGCTCCACCCCCCTGGCCTGGCTCTTTCTTTCTCTATTCCAAGTTGTATGTGTCCCTCCCTGGCTGGGCTGCAAATTCTTCTGACGGCAGAGACTGGTACTGGATGATCCAAAAAGCATTCTGAGCTTCTACTTAGGAAGCCAGAAAAACAGAGACACCAAAATATGCGCTGAAAAGAATTTAACGTCCCAAAGTATGCATCAAAGTGGTCTGCCTGAGCTCTTGGTATTCTCTTACCCTTACGCTATTGTTTTCATTTTGAATGACAAATGAGATGATGGGGGAGGTGGGAGCTGGGCATAGAGAACCATAATCATTTTGTAAATAGAAGGTTTTAATCCAGCTTCAGTTATTCATTTTATGTCACCCCTCTGTTCTCTAGCAATAGCTTGGCTTTGGACATTGCCAGCATTTAATCTATATTTATCAAATACATAAAAAACTAAAGTATCAGCCATGAGTACTATGCGAGGTCTAAGAATATAATCTTAGACTGCCATTTTAGAAGCTGGGAGAGATTCTTTAACACGAACTTCCTCCAAGTGTGAAACTGTCAAAAATTTCAATGTCAATGACTCCCTAATACACAATTTAAGACTTCAAAATAATATCAAAATATGATTTGCAATAAGATATTTATGTCTAAGAATAGTAAACTCCAATATCAGAATGCCAAACTAAATCCTCAGCTACTATGGGTTCTTCATTATTAGGAACATCATGGAATGTGTATTTTCCTGGGGCTACTGATTGCACTGTGAGGTCATGTTTTCCCCATAAACTGCATAGAGGGACCAAGGAGATTCTAACAGAATGAACATAAAGTAATGGAGAGTAAGAAATAAAGGCAAAATGACAAGTGACCCTTTGGGAGAACTGACAGAAATTCAGTAAAGAGTATCAGAAAAATTCGTCAGTATTTCAAACTTTGAATAGGAAGAATAATGAGATCTGCCATAACACTACCTTATTACACTTCTAAAGACTTCAGGGTCCAGTCCTTTAGTGGCTCTTGCTTATCTTTTTTTCTACCTTTTAAATTCTGATGTTTCCCCGGATTCTGTCCTCCGGACTCTTCCCATTGTATAAGTCTGTCCCAACTATTCTCATGGCTCCAGCTGTCTCTGAGACGTCGGTGGGTCCCCAAACCACATAGCCAGCCACTGTGTGTCTACTAAACACTGGCAGGATTTTTGACTGCCAGCTTCACGTTTTCATCCAGGTTTTCTTATAGATCTGACTTGGAACAGCCAAAGTGAGTAGCAGCATCCTTCCCACATGCCTCCTTTGCCTGTGTTCCCTGTCTGTTAATAACACTCCATTCTCCAAACGGGTCACCTGAGTTAGGCATCCCTCCACCCACCACCTCCACTCCTTCCCCTTCCTCACCATTTCTACTTAATTGTTCACAAAATCCGAATGATTGCTCCTTTACCGTGGCCCCTGGAAGGACCCCATCCTTTATCTGGACAATCCCCTGCACATTCTCAAGGGCTCTGCCTACCTGCCCCGGGCCCTTCCGTGTTTTAATTCATCCAAGACAAAGCTGCCAGTTACCTTTCGTAACACAAATCCAATTACACTATTGCTTACTTTTAATAATTCAGTGGCTTTTTATCCCCTTCTGAATAAAGGGTAAATATTTTCTAAGAATCATAAAGTCTTTGCAACCTACCATTCCAGCTTCCTCTCCCAGTGTTACCCAACTCAGTCTACACTCTAGTCACTGAACTTCTCAAATGGCACGTTCACTTGCAATTCTAGATTCCTTCCCACATCAGTTTCTCTGCATGAACACCTTAGCAGACAACAACCCTTCCCATCACCACCCCCAGCTAATAATTTCAACAGGCCTGAGCATCTGTGAATACCCGTTCTGTGTCCCACATTATTCTATGAACACTGACAGCAGAGCTTCTTTGTCTTGCTTATCCTTACATTCCTGATACTTTAATGCGACATTTGCCCTAAATGAAAACAGCAAATCATTGAAAATACTCGGCCTTTCCTTTAGATTAATCCCAACCTCTACGTGGCCAAACCTTCAGGGGTTGTCCTACACATGGGCCACTATCATTCTAGAAATTTTCCTCATGTTTCCTCAACAATTATCTAGTATCTGCTACGTGTTTCCCCCTCCCTGCCCTGGGGATAGGGGGAGGGGTGGGGAGTCGAGATAGGAAAAGGAATGAGAGACACAGACAGGAGAAAACACAAATATAAGTGTGTTTTACCAGCTCCTTACAGAAGGGGCCATCAAGTTACCTGAAGGAGTCTGGAAAGGATGGCTAAAAATCAATTGCCTTGAAATCCAAGCAAATATTAGATCCCCAAATCAAGTAGATAAAATGGAAATCCTAGCTCTGTTTAAAGATCACCTATCACCAAGTGCTGTCCCTTACATTACTTGTGAAGTAATCACACTAAATGGAACACGTTTCAAAACTTGAACCAACTATAAAATGGATGCACAGCAAATAAGACACAAGAGAAATACCAAGTAGGCACCAAGAAAGTTGATTACTCTGGTTCCACAGAAATTTGCTGTAGGGTAAATCACTTAACCTCTCCAGGCCTCACTTTTGTCCTCAATCAAATGTAAATGAAAATAAACTCTACCTATCAACTGCAAGGCTACCAAAACAGCAAAAAGCACAAAACAGATGCAAATGCCCTGAAAAAGACAACCTGAAATCACTCTACAAATACTAGGTAAACTCTCCATTACCAGGATCACAAAACACAGTTTTGAGAGGTTCTTCACGAAGCAAAAGGATGGTGTTCTCTTTTATTATGTTTGCTTATTTCTGCCAAAGGTAAAATCATGATCCTCGTGAACTTAGAAGCTAGAAGTATGTGATGGAAACCATCTAGAACAAAACCCACATTTGAGGATTCATTTACTCCTTCCTTCATTAATTCAGTCTGTCAATAAATAGAAAATGGGCAGCAACCAAAAATAGAACTTTGTAAAAACATATTATGTGAGGGAAGATTTGGCATTAAAATATTGAAATCTATCCTCAAGATGCTTAATAGCTAAGTGATTTTCAGGGCAATGCTGATATGCCTATAAATTGACAGGAAAGGATGGCTCCATACATATATGTATACACAAACACAGATTATAGGACATTTTTACAGTAATAGTCATTTCATATATGACTTACAAATTGTATGTGTAAATGAACATACAAATATGAACAAAGAATACTACAGTTCGCTAATTAAACAAAGGGCTGTAGGATTCTTTAGGTCACAGTTGTAGCTACAAAAGAAAAACAAGTCTTGTAAAGATATTTTGCCATTAATCCTCTCAGTCACACAGGGAAAAGAGTATCTTCAAATGGCAAACAAAAAAAGTAGTAGGGCATGTTAACACAGGTTGGAACTAGAAGAGAGTAGAGAGCATGGCTATCCTTTTTATTATGCAAATAAGCATAAATATAAAGGCCCAGAGACTGAAAGGAAAGAAAAAAGGGAGGGATACTTCCTACCCCCACAATAGCAGGTATCAGGGCAATTAAGAAATTGTTCGCTCACAATATGGATAAACCCCTCAAAATCCTTATTTGGTAAAATGTGAATAAATTTCCAAGTTAGGAAAGAGTTACAGAAATTTAAAAAATCTTCTCTATAATGCAGTTAAAAATAAGTCAGTATTTCCATGGAAAGATGTCTCCACCAAATACACTGCTCCTTGGAGTTATATTTGAATTAATTTACACATCAGAATCTCTATAACCACATTCATCAGTAACCCATTGAGTGTCATTTGTGGCTTACCGTTTATTTGGATCCTTTATCAAGAGCCCCGAAAGCAATGATTTTGCATCTGAAGAGAGTGTTCGAGGGAATTTAATGTCTTCCATTAGTATTAGTTCAAAAAGCTTCTCATGATCCTGATTGTAGAAAGGTAACCTCCCACACATCATTTCATACATGACGACCCCCAGTCCCCACCAATCCACGGCTCGGCCATAGTCATTGTCTTCTAACACCTAAGAGGGAAACCAGTGAAAAGATTCGTTATTGCACATTAACTTTTAGAGCAGCATTTACAAAACGTACGAATTTTACATCAAAGTGAATCCTAACCTGCAAAGCCTAGGTAGGTTATTCTGATATCTTCACATTTAAACTAGAAAGCATCCCACAAAAGACAAGAATTACATCAGAGATGTGAAGTGTTCAATACATGTCCTGAAGTGGCCAGTGTATGAGAAAGGGGACAGGCCATGCAGCAAATTCCAAGTAAATGACAATGCAGGGTCACATGAAAATTGTTTGCATATTTGTTTTCTCTGAGGCCTACTGAACTTTTCACTCTGGTTCCAATAATGTGGACTTCAAGTAATTCAAGTCATGCTGACTGAGCATACGAGGAACCTTATACTCTCTTGCATGGAGAACTAAGTAACTCCGATCAAACTGTGAAAGACAGAAGTCATGTAGGAGGAGTCCTACAGACAGACTGAGTTCAGGGAAAGGCAAACAAGATGATCAAGCTGAAAACTTCTGGAGGCCCCTATGTGTTTAAACTCTTTAAGGAAATAGTCAACAAAGTGGATATAAAGATTTACCATTTGGAGTGTGTCCAAAACTTTAGTACCTCACATAAAATTTCTGTTAAACACAAACAACAAAAATCACGGATGCAGTTTCTCTCTGGTATATGCCCTTAAACTTATTTTCCAAAATACATTCCACGCAAAATAAATTTAGAAAGAAAGAATAGAACAGTATCAGGGTATGTTAGAGCCACTATTCAAATTGAGGCATAATAATTTGCCATTTGTCTCAGGAAAGTGTTGGTTTTTACCTTTTTTATTAGGTATGTTCCTTGTCTAATGCAATTTTTTTCATCTATTTGAATCTATTAATATATTTTTTAAAAGATTTTATTTATTTGAGAGAGAAAGAGGGAGAGCATGCAAGCGGGTATTGAGGCAGAAGAAGAGAGAGAATCTCAAGCAGACTCTCCATTGAGCAGGAAGCCTGACTCGAGGCTCAATCCCAGGACCCCGAGATCATGACCTGAGCCAAAGGCAGACACTTAACTAAATGAGCCACTGAGGTGCCCCAGGGTCTTTCAATATTTTGTTTTAAATTACTGTATCTGAATAACCTTAAACCCTACTTTTATTTGATTCTCTTAACTTTGGGATAAATAGAGCAAGAAAACCATACCCGTGAAATTTATCAATTAAAAACATCTTATAACTGATTACATAAGAATTTGATACAGAACAAACTAGTGCACATGTTCTAAACTTTCTTGGTTTGAGTTAAGTAAGTTGTTGAAGATTACCCCATGTGACCTTTATTTAAAATTTACCAACAACTTCATAGAATTGTACATGGTATGTTTGACAGTTATACTATGATTACCTATGGATACTACAAAAGGCTTGGTAGACAGTGTATTTATATGCATGGAGAATGTAATTTTGAGAAAAAAAACTATGTTACTTAAAGATTAATTCAGCAATATTTTTCAAATGTTATGATGAGAAGATTTTTAATTCAGTTGTATTACAGTTCCAAGACAACACAGGAACTGCATTTGCAAGATATGAACAGGAGTCTAGTTCCTGTGTCTTTTCCGAAAATCTTCTGTAGAGTAACAATCTAAGCAAAATATTTTGGGGAAGAATAACAAATTGTAGTTTTCCCCTTTGGCTAAAAATATTTCAAATTTCTACTTGTTTGAGATGAATAAAGTAAAAACACACAGAAAAGAAGAAATAAGCTAAAGAAGCAGAAAAAATTCAGCTTGTATACTTAACTTCAGTGAAAGGAAATGTTGTACGCATGATTTTTAAATACCAGTGACTTTTGATTATTCAAGTATCTATCTCCTGTCCAATTAGTAGAATGTACTGTTTGTGGGCCTGAATCGAAGAGATCAGGATTTTACCTAATGACAAACAATTTTAAAATCTAAGTAACCTTTCACTGAATTCCTACAACACCAACAAAACAGTGGCACATGCGAAAAAGAGCCAAATGTGGTTTTTAACCTCTTTTTTCATAAAACCATAAAAAGCATAAAAGCTGGATTAACTGCTTCCCGAACCCACATTTCACCAGCCGGGTTCTCATCCCCAGCTGGCAAAACTGGCAATCCTTTATTTTTGTTTAAATACCTGGTTTGCAGCCAGAAGGGAAAGTGAGCACATAAAAAAGGGGTTTTATTTTTGAAGAGAAAAAAGCAACTGAAAAATAAAACTGTATTGTAAAAAAATCTGTTTGATAAAATAAAATATATTTTATTTAGCTTTGTAAAA
Organism: Vulpes vulpes; assembly: GCF_048418805.1. Lineage (NCBI taxonomy): Eukaryota > Metazoa > Chordata > Mammalia > Carnivora > Canidae > Vulpes > Vulpes vulpes. Next base: position 125,752,128 of record NC_132792.1, on the reverse strand, counting down.
TGACCACTGATTCTCAAAATAAGTGGTTTTGCTTCTGAACATACGGGGGTTAATGAATATATATATACATAACGCCACAATGAGGACTGTGTGCTCTATTACTTTGAACTGAACAAGTCTGATGTAATATATTCTCCTATCGACATGTGAAACCCAGCAATGTTGAGGAGAAAAAAAACCCTAAAAACTCAGCCAGCCCTCTTTATCTAAGAGTCTTTGTTATCAATTATAAAGAAAGATTTCTCCAAACAGCTGGAAGATGAAATACACAAGGAATAAAAATAAAAGTGATAATATTTTACATGTGGATACAGTATATAAAACATGTAACACCACTATTCAGACATCTTTTCTCTCTCCCTAAATCTAAATTATCTCAGAAGACAGTACTTCAAAATGCTCTAGAAATTTGAGTGAAATTAAAATCCATAGCCTCCTTTATATTATTTCTTAAAGAGATTTTTTTCTCCCTTACTCAAAGCACATATTTTTCCCCAAATTACAGTAACATAAAATATTCACATTCTTTAACCTAAGAGTTGCAATTCCTTCTGGCTACCTCTGATGATTTTTCCCCCCTAGAAAAAAGGCCAATATACTTCCTGGTTATCAGGAAAGCAGATCCAAAAGGTAGGATAATTGGTAACACGGAGGCCCAACAATGGCAAAGTGGATTTCAACTCCATTGCCATGCCACTGATCATATAATTTGGATATAAATGCAAATCAAAGCCTGCTCCTAGAGAAACAACCCACTGAAAGACTTGTCTTGAAGGATTAATCTAAAGAAAGTGTCCCTTTTCCACAAAATCATTGATTTTGCACATTTTTTATTTTTTTATTTTGTACATTTTAAACTGAACTCAAGGTTTCAATATGAATGCAGACATTTGGTATTTCCTTTTAACCCTATTATCTCTGTCACCACAGAGGTAGATTTACTTTGTAACTATATTTAATGCAAAAGATAGACATAAAGAACAAGAGGTGATTTGGAACCCTAAAAGCAATGTAAATATTAAACAATGATAAGAGGTCACATCGAATCAGCATCCAAACAGAACCCAAAGGCTAGGAAACAAGGCTGAGTTTCCATTTTTCTACCAGGAGCCAGAGACTGCTTCACTTTCTGATATAATAAAACTGGTTTCAAAGAGGTCATAGCAGGTATCCATTACTATAAATTATTCTGGTAATATCTGATGAATATTTGGTAATATTTGAGGTAGATGCTTCCACTTCTAAAAACAGCCAGATGAGTTAAACAGAAATCAGCAAGAGTAGCTCTTGAATGGTTACAAATTTCAAGAATGACATCAAATTATAAACTATGTATTTTAAAACGGTACCATTGGTTAAAGTTCCCAACGTTGAATACTTATTTGGCTGATGGGCACGTTCAAAAACAATACTCCCTCCAGTATTCTTTTACCAACCAGGACTTACTGGAAGACTGGAGGCCACCAGGCCACACAATGCACCTAAGGCAAGCGATTATAAGGAGGGGATGCATGCCCCGAAGTGGCTTGCTGCTCAATCAATAATCCAGACAGAACAGATGGGGGAAAAAATTAAACATCCAAACAAACTGTCTGTACACCTATGTTGTGAAAGTAAACTGCGAGCTTGCATGAACCAATTTACCACTAATTCAAAAACGAGTTTTTCTCCCGGTAACCTTGTATTTCAGGTAATGGGTATGCATGTATTTTCTATATAAACATACACTTCTATACTTTGTCATTTGTGGAAATCCATTACGTATTCTTATCATCATAGGAATCTGCTTTAAAAAAAACAGAAAAGGGGCACCTGGGTGGCTCAGCAATTGAGCCTCTGCCTTTGGCTCAGGGCATAGTCCTGGGGTCCTGGAATCGAGTCCCACATTGGGCTCCCCGCAGGGAGCCTGCTTCTTCCTCTACCTATGTCTCTGCCTCTCATGAATAAATAAAATCTTTAAAAAAAAAAAAAAAAAAGGGAGGGCTGTTAAGTCTTCTGATCCAGATTCTAAAATGTACGAAAGCTTCAGGGGAAGTATGTATTTCATGAGAATTATGAATTCCAAGGTTTCTCAGTATTTTCTTCATAAATACAGGTTTTCTGCCTGGAGCTTCACTGCTCTGTTAATTCTCAAGAGACTGAAACTGTACAGGCCACTAGCTCTTGTAAGCTGTATGCTCTGTCCTAGCACATACACCTCAGTACAGCTGACCGCACGCTCTCTAAAGCAATCTCTGGCTAGCACAGGCAACACGTTTGAACAAGATGCAACGCTAGTGGCCGAATCACTCTTATGCACAGCTTCCCAGAAATTTCTCAACTTCCCTGGTATCCCAGAACAACAGACATCAAGGGGTTTTAGGAAACTGGGCCTTTGCCACTGAAGTTAAAACAGCTGATGTAACATACTACAGGCAATCACCAGCATGCAGCCAGTTGGGGTGGATTTTGTCTCTGTTCTTGTGCTTCAGAGAATCTACAATTACACTTTATACTTAACCTAGAATCATCCTAAAGCACTGAATGCAAATATTCATACTGTTAAAGCCAAAACACTGTACATAGCTGAGAAGAACTTTAGGTGAAAACTAGCCGCCACAGGAACTGACTGGCCTCTGGGGAAGGAGCCCCAACTTACTGACACCAAGAGACCGTCAAAGTTGAACTAGAAATATTATTTTCATTTATATTTAAATAATATCCAATTTGGGGAGAAAGTGGGATGATTTTTTTCTTTTCTTTATTTATTTATTTATTCATAAGAGACACAGAGAGAGAGAGAGAGAGAGACAGAGAGACAGACAGACAGACAGACACAGACACAGACACAGACACAGACACAGACACAGATAGAGGAGAAGCAGGCTCCATGCAGGAAGCCCGACGCAGGACTCGATCCCGGGACTCCAGGATCATGCCCTGGGCTGAAGGCAGGAGCCAAACCACTGAGCAACCCAGGGATCCCCTGGGATGATTTTTAATATTATCCAGAAACAATATAAGCAGTAAGCCGACTCACGACAGTTTCAAGTCCTTAACTATGCTTATACGAGAGCAGACAATGATCTACCTGAACTAATGACCATGCTCCTTCACTTCATTTCTGCCTTAATATTGATGAATCCTTTCTGGAGCCATTCAGGAGGATGAAGGTTTTCAAAAAGGCCTTAAGAGGATGAGTGTTGCATGAATTATAAATACATAAAGTAAGGATGCACACAGTATAAAGTTTTAGGCTACTAAAACTTTGTATTTTTACAAAATGCTTAGGCATTTCAGGACTTAGTTTCATAATCTGTTAGATGTAGTAGAATTTCATCCAAGGGATCAGCAAACTGCAACTGTGTGCTACTATTTTGACCTATGGATTAAATGTGTAAACACATGTTAACTTGGACTCATTCATCTCTCTTAAAATCTCCAAGAGACAATACTGACAAGAACCCATGTAATGATGTCTTTTACATCTATTCTTTGTTGCATTTAAGATAAATACATACAAATTCCATTTCATACCTTTAAATCAAGTTGGAGATCTAACTGCTCCCCCCATCTATACCACTCTGTGCCAGCAACTACCTTTATTCTTAATTTATGGATGCTCCCAGTTCAATCTGAACAAGTGACTGTGTATCTATGGCTTTAAATTTCTAAGAAATTTAACATCCATTTGTGCTACTACCTCTATAGCATCATGATAACTTCAAGCAAAATCTTTTTCTTAAAATCATCAGCAAAATATTCTGTTCTCTTTCAGATATTTTCAAATTATACATCATACGAAAGATAGAAAAGGTGATAGGCTTCAAAAGACAAGGGAATAAAATGACAGCAAGTGAACGTTTTCTATAAATGAGGTTCTGAAAACTAAGAACGCATCAAACAATGCATCTTTAGACATTGGAAAAAAATATTTTACACTTACATGAAATCAAATTATGTATATATTTTTTCTGAATATCAACCACAACTCGATACTACGTATTTTCCAACAGCCAAGCCATTTTTCTGCAATCTTTTTGTTAGTTCTAACTTGATTATCAAATAATTTTTATTTTTACACTATTACAGAAGTGCATTTCTCTAGGTTTCCAAAACCACCTTATTCAACCTTCCCCATCTGTCACCATCTGCTTCTTTTTAGCATGTACTTTTTTGTGTGATCACATAAGCATGTGAAAAATAACTAACATTCAGATGATTATCTGCTGGTACATTTGAGGACTGGGCATAATAAAAGTGAACTGCCAAAACGTACTTAACACTTTTAATTTTGTTGGGTCTTGCATGTAAGCTACATTTGATTTTCAAACTGTTTTACAGTTGGAAAGTTGATCAGGTACTGCTAACTCAAGAGCAAAGCTGAGACTAAATAATTAGCACTGCATAAAATGGTTTGGATTCACTGAGAGCCAAATCAAATAATAAAATTTAACAGTAAGATTTTATATGTGATTTCCAGTTTCTTTTATGATTTCTCGGTTGAAAATACAGTATCAATCACAAAAACAAAATCTCCTCAAAATATATTATTGTCCATAATGTATGGCAGGTGAAGTTTCTTTCTTTCTAATATAGGAAAGAGCAAAAACATGCTCATTTACAACCACAGACAGTAATGCATTTTTAGAGATGTGGGACACTAAATGCATACTTTATACATCTGTTAGGACTTTATTTCTTCAACCTCTTAAAAAAAGATGATTTTTTTCCCTTAACAATAAATATCTCTAATTCTTCATCAAAAGAGGTAAGAGAACAAATACTTGTAAATACTTTTTCCCAGAAATGGCATTTTTATATCGTAAGAGTCATCTTTCCTGGTGTTCTCTGGAGCAAGAAAAAGCTTAAGTTTACTTAAAATTTGTTTTTAACATCAGCTATGACTAACATCTCAGACAGCTAACAATTGGTTTTGACTTGACTGCTAAGTCTTTTTTGAAGTATATTTTCATATATCCTTAAGTAGCAAAGCATTTCTGCCAGATTAGATTAAGACAATGGAAAAGGCAGAGGGTGACCACCACTAGATGAAGCACAGGTGACACTGAGACCTCTCCATAATGTGTAAACAAGTCTTGTGTAGGAAGAGAAAACGCTGACAGTGAACCAGGGAAGCAGTGATCAGGAACGTATTCCAGGTCTGAGAAGCAACTACAACTTAGACACCATGAAGAAAGTCTGGCACTGATGATGGAATGTACTAGAAATTTCAAGGTTCAAGAAAAGTGAGAGACACCATCTGAAGGGAAGAGGCTGGTTTCAGCTCTTGCCCACCCCTCTAACTCTGATCATGTTGATCTGATGACATTATTGCCTGGCTCTCAATTCAAAAGTGACTTTTCTTTATCCAAGAGATCAAACCTCAACCCCTTTGCATTCCAGTCCCCATCTCTCTGCCCAGTCTCCTGTCCTCCTGCTTCCCGTTCAGTTCACTGCCACTGGACCCTCCCTGCAGGCCTACCCACCCTCCCACTACACTTCTCCTTCCACTATGGTGGGCATAACTCTAGTAAAGCAATTATTTTCTTGCACAGTAATGATTGTTTTCTGTCTCTCTCTTTTTAAAAAGATTTTATTTATTCATGAGACACACACACACACACACACACACACACACAGAGGCAGAGACACAGGTAGAGGAAGGTAGAGGGAGGTAGAGGGAGAGAGAAACTCAATGCAGGGAGCCTGATGTGGAACTCCTGATGTGGGTCTCCAGGATCAGGCCCTGGGCTGAAGGCGGCACTAAACCACTGCTGCATGTTATCTGTCTCTTATCACCCGAGTAAACAGCAAGCTACTCGAGGACAAAACCCATTTCTTACTATCTTTGTATTCCCAGCCCCTAACGTAACATATGACACCTAATAAATACTCTGCAAATATCTCTTTAACGAAGGAGAATGTTCTTCAGTGAAATGGCCCCTATCAGAGACCAGAGAAAAGAACTTAAAATTCTTGTTCTTAAAAGTAAGAGTAAATACATTCAAAGTTACCTCTATTTAACAAAAATGCAATGATTGACATAAATGCTTAAAATGTAAGAATTTAAATTGCATGAGAAGTTAGTTGTTTCAGGAACTGTCATCCCCAAATGGTAATGATAGTAAACGGAAAAAAAAGGGGTCGAGACTGTAATTATAGATCAATACACATCAGCCATGGGTACAGAAATGGCTGTTAAAGACCAGACATCTGCAATATTAAAAAAAAGAAAAGAAAAAGGTACACAGAAATTTCTTACTTGTTTTTAAAAATAAAATGATAATTTCTTGGGAATTATAAAGTTTCAATTTAGAAACAACTGGACTCTTCTTGCATGAAATTCTTGGTTTTGTTCTTCAGCTGATGATATAAGCACGTAAAAAAGTACCTTTGCCTCTTAGATCAACTGCTTCTGTATGAAATGTGTTTATCTTCTTCAGAAATAATTTCCCCTGATTGTGACACAACTAGTTTTGTTATTCTCAATACACGATAGTATTATCTATGGCGCAGGGATAGCAGGGATACTTGAACTCCAGAGAAACAAAGAGTGTGTTCTTCATGATATTCACAAAACAACCCTATTCTAGAAAATATGATCTCATATTTGAATAAATAAGGAAAAGTGTTCCGAAAATTTTACCTAATTCACCACAAAAATGGAGGATCTTAAGCTCCAGATTTTATAACAGAGAAAAATAATATTGTTGGCAGCCTGCAAGGAAATAATATTTGGAAATGTACTGTACTTCAAACTATTAGCACTTATTTATAATAGTGCAACATTCTTGAAATGTAAATTTACTAATTGAAGAAGACTGTTATAATAACAAACTGCTATGAGTTAGGTACAGGTATCCCAGGGAATGCTAGTGTTCTCTATGTATTCCTACTTCTTAATTTCTTTTAATTACCTTTTCCTTTTGAGCATTTATAAAGCATTTATTTTATTTTATTTTATTTTATTTTATTTTATTTTATTTTATTTTTAATTTATTTATTTATGATAGACATAGAGAGAGAGAGAGGCAGAGACACAGGAGGAGGGAGAAACAGGCTCCATGCCGGGAGCCCGACGTGGGACTCGATCCCGGGACTCCAGGATCGAGTCCTGGGCCAAAGGCAGGCGCTAAACCACTGAGCCACCCAGGGATCCCCTAAAGCATTCATTTTAAAAATGACAATTATTCATGTTTATTAAGTGGTCTTGAAATTGTGACTTTGGGGGCCATCATATATGTAGTTAAAATAGGAAGAGTGGCCTTTATGAGATGGACCTAGTTAGAACCCTGATCCTCTTGCTGACAAATCCCTGCTGTGTACAGACTCCATTAAAAAGAAGTTCTGATCCTCAGTGCTCTCACCTTTAAAAAAAACCATCAGGGATGCTATCACCAAAGGTCATTCCAAACATGCAACACACATATATAGCAGATGTTCAATAAACTAATATCCATCCACCAAAGATCACTGCCTCCCTGTTTGGCTCCAGCCACACCAATCTTCTTAGAGTTTGAGGGAAGAACTGAGCACGTTAATGTCTCAGGGTTTTACACTAGCTGCTCTATGGGTCTGGAAAGCTTGTCTCCTTTACTTCCACAAGAGCTTTTGCCTTCTTAGCATTCAGGTGTCTGGTCAACCATCACTTCCTTGAGCAGCCTGTCATTAGAAGATTGCATCTTCCAAAGACAACTGCAACAGTGCCTTCTGTGCTCTTCTACAATGGGGACGTGGAGATCGATGTCACCACCCCTTCAAAAGGTGTCGGCTCAGACTGCTCAAGCAGTCAGCCTATGACAGAGATAACACATGATTTCCGAAACCAGGCCATAAAAGGAGAAGCAATGTACAAATGTTCACAACAGCATTATAGCCCCAAACTGGAAGCAAACCAAATGTCCACTGATTGAACGGATAAACAAGATGTGGCATGTCCATTCAATGGAATATTAGTTGGCTGTTAAAAGGAACAAAGTACCAAGAAAATGCTAAAAACATGGATGAATCTTGAAAACACACTATATGAAAGAAGCCAGGACACAGAACGCAGTAAGAGTAAATACATTCAAAGTATGTATTTACTTAGCCTACAAAGGCTCCCCTATTGTAGAATTCCCCTGATATGAAATATCCAGAATAATGACATCTACAGAGACAAAGTAGACTATAGCTCCCTGCAGGGGAGGGGGGCTAACTGGTCTGGGTTCTGTTGTCAATGATGAAAATACTGTGGAATCTGACAGTGGTAACAGTTACACACCTGTGTGAATGTAGTAAAAAACCACTGCTGGATTTTATGGTATGTGGCCTGTACTCTAATAAAATTATTACAAATATACCGTGAAAAAGAATTTGCAAAAAACCAACAAAACATTTCTAAATGGTTTACTAGGGGAACAAAAAAGCAAAAACAATGGGAAGCAGCTGGTGACTTGTTCCCTGGGACTTCCACTTTTAGAATCCAAAGCCAGAGAAGTCCAGACCCATGGTGAGGCTGAGGCTCTAGGTCACTGCTCCAGTTGATAGCATGTCATGGTACCAGCAGACTGGAGCATCAACTGCCGGATGAGTGAGGATGCTTCCACGTTCCAGCCTCCAGCCACATGGTCCCAACACTGCTGTAAAGTCCTTCTGGCTGAGGCCCCACATGCTGTGGAGCAGAGATAAGCCATCCTTGCTGTCCCCTGATTATCCCTGACTCTGAATCAGAGATCACATAAAATGCTTGTTTTTCACTATTACGATTTGGAATGGTTTGTTACAAGGCAATAGTAATTTGAATTCTATCTAAAATAGCTACCATACCACACCCTTCCCTTTATCTAGCTTTATTTCTCTTCCTGACCCTTATATTCATTAGATGACATTATGGTACTTACTTATTTTTATTGTTTTGCTCCAGAGAGCAGGGTCTTTTATGTCTTCTGTAACCACATCACCCAGGCAAATACTTAATACGTAGTTGACACACGATATATATTTATTGAATAAACAAATTAACAAATTATTATGGAACCCTCAGCATGGGGAGGTCACTGTTTGGAACCTCCTTTGGCATGAATTCCAAGATGTAGCTACTGTCATTTAATTAACTTTCCCTATAAAATACTTTCCAATAATGAAGTATGGAAATCCACAATACTATGAATATAAACTGTCTTTGTTTTGATGGAAAATCCAAGATGGCTTATAAAACCGTAAACATTCTTGCTGATGTCATTTGATTATTTGATTTTAATGAATGGATCAAAATGGGCATAATCTAGAAATAAAATGTATATGGCCAAAAATAAGAAGTGACTTACTCTACTGAAGCTATTAGTACCTTTGTGTTCAAAACATTTAACTGCTACATATTCTTGCTCTATAATACCATGCTAAACGAGTCAGAGCAAAATAGTTCTGATTCACATTGGTGGAATTTAAGAAACAAAATAAATGAGCAAAGGGAAAGAGACAAATCAAGAAACAGACTCTTTGTAGTTAAGAACACACTGATGGTCACCAGAGGGGAGGTGGTGGGAGGATGGATGACATAGGTGATGGTGATTAATAAGAACCCACTTATCATGAACCGTGAGTCATGTACAGATATGCTGAATCACTATATTGCATGCCTGAAACTGATAAAACACTGTATGTTAACTATACCGGAATTAAAAATTTTTAAAAAGTAGTAGGTACTGCAGTGTTTTTTTAAAGCTATATGGTTTACTTCATAAAACATTATGGCCATGTTAGTTTTTCCTATGAATGGAAGCATAGCCTACCTCTGGTGCCAGATACTCTGGTGTGCCACAGAATGTCTTCATGGTGGCTGCATCTGTAATCCCTTCTTTGCAAAGTCCAAAATCTGTAATTTTTATGTGGCCATCTTTATCCAGCATCAAATTCTCCAACTGTGTAGTAAGAAAAATGACATAATTTGTTTTATAGTTTTCAAAAATAGGAAAATACTGCTTTGCAAAATTATTGAATGCTGCGTTAAGTTATTTTGGAAAGAGGACATTGCTGTAGTTAATAGAACTTCCAGCACTTACAAACCCTACAGCTTCCTAAGTCATGTGTAAAAAGAAGCATGTTTTATCAAATACTTCATGATGATAAAATTATTGATTTTTTAAACCAATGGCAGTTAAGAACCATTATTGTGTAAGTTCTGAGTACTAAAACCTAAGTAACTTCTCAAAGATAACAGCGATCCTTTTTTTTTTCTTAATAAATTGTGATCTAAACAACCCCAAAGAGACGAGCATCTTCTTCTAGATATATACAGATGGTTTTCAATAATTGCTCTTGGGAATCTATTGCTATTATAAAATATTCACTTACAGAAATGTTTTTTGGTGGTTGTTGTAAATCAAACCTAAATCTTATTTTGTAAGGTAAGGCGATATCCTCTTTTTGAAGATCTTTGTAATAAAGAAATACCAACCCTTTTAAACATAAAAAGAAAAAGAATATCAAAGTCAAACATTCAACAGTTAGTGAAAATATATAGCACAAATATTATAAAACTGGAATCTCTTTGAACCCATTAATTCAAAAACACCAAAGAGAATCATAAAGACTTAACTAAAGAACCAAAGAGCAAGATCATTGACCTCAAGTGGAAATTATAAATGTCGGGAGTGGAGGTGGGGAGTGGAGGGAGGAGTTTGTGCAAAATCAATGCAATTAAAAATAGCAAAAAATAACTGATCTTTTCCTTCCAATTTGAACCCAAATTTAGGATTATCGTCACACAAGTACACATATGAGTTCTAACTTGTGATCCTGCAGCGTTATATAGACAAGGCTTCTAAGCTTCCTCAGTCATATAGATATAACCTAAAGGTACACACAAGAAAATACATACACAAGAAACACGTGACAAATGTATTAGCAGGATAAATGACATTTAGCTTAGTTAAGGAGTAGATACTGATTCTCCTCCTTTATGTGATGACATATAACAGTGCTTACCTGAACTTCTGAAGTCAATATCAATTTCAAAACAGAACTCCATATAAGAATATAAATAGATATCAATCATATAAAATGTGATATTGTACTTTGTCATATTATCCAAGGTCTTACAAATGAAAAACCAAAGTTAAGGAAGCTATATTCACTAAAGAAAACATGAGAAGAGACCTAAGTCCTTGAATATAGTACTTAGATGTGGTTCTGGCTGAACTAAATGCTCAGTGCATGTTTCATGTACTGTACAGACTTCAGGGACATAAGTATGTCTTTCCTTGGTCTACAGGAAGATGAACGAACCCTAAATATATTGTTGACTCTTTCAAAAATATAAGTTCTTTAATTTTATCTAAATTCAGATATCTTGCATCTTCCTTCTGCTCCTCCACTAACTGGAACCTAAAAACCAAGCCTAATTTGCACAGTGGCAACAGGTCCTGAATACTGAAACCAGCCAAAAACATCCAGAAAGAGTCTCTCTGTCTATGTCCCTTTCTTCAGATCACCACTGCCTGGCTCTGGTCTTTCTCTTCTTCATGCCTCTTATTTTCTATCCCTTTTCCTTCTCTTTCAAAAACACCCTCTTCTACTCTTTCCCATCTCGCCCTACTGAGAAGTATATGCCAGAGAGTCTGTCTGTTGAATAAAAAATAAAAACTCAAATTAAATCATAAAATGCTGAAAGGTCTTCTGAAAATATTTAATAAATCTCTTTTCATTAACATTATAAAAATTCCTGCTTGTTTTATAAATCAGCTTTTTAAAAAGTGATTATAATAAATAGTAAGAAATAAGGCCAGCCTAAGGGATGACAGTGAGAGGTGGAGCGAGGTAGCACACTGCAGGGGAGGCAGAAGAGGGCAAAATGGTCATATATGGAGTCAGAGGACACATATTAAGTTCAAGCTTTGTCCTTTCTAACTGTGCAACCTTGAGCATGCTATTGAGTTCTATGTCCCTCAACTTCATCTATGAAACAGAGGTAAGTAACAGGAGCATCCAAGGTGGTTGCTTTGAGAATTAGATATGGAGTGCAGAACTTTACACACCATAAGCATTCGATAGATGTATTGATCATTTATTAACAGTGGAGAGCTTAATGATGAATTAAAAGTTATCACAACGGTGTGTGCTCTTCAAGACAACACAGGAAAGTTCTGGAACAGAACCCAATAAAACACTTTGGTCAGCTCATGACATTGTTAAAAACATAGTCGATATTCCTACTGAATAAAACAACAAAACATAAATACTTCATTGTTTTTGAGCCTTTTTTTTTTTAAGATTTTATTCATTTATTCATGAGAGGCACACAGAGAGAGAAAGAGGCAGAGAAAGAGGGAGAACCAGGCTCCATGCAGGGAGCCCAACATGGGACTCGATCCTGGGTCTCCAGGATCATGCTCTGGGCCGAAGGCGGCGCTAAAGCCGCTGGGCCACTGGGACTGCCCTGAGCCCGTTTTTTAATGGTGTCCACCTCCTCCCACCAACTATTTTTGCTTTCTCACCATCTTAAAATATCATTTTTTTGAGAACGACTGCCAAAAAAAACAACTTATCCATCAAAAGTATCAACAATAGAGATGCATCCCCTTGCAGAAAGGATATCTCCAAATCTACTCTTGTATAAAGATAAATTGGGGGAAACCAAGTATCCAATCTTGTTTAAAAATACATAATAATTTGATGCAGATGCCTAGCAAAGTTTCTTCAAAATGTTAAAAACCATCAGTGTTGTGATTAACGAATGTGAAGGATGCACAGAATCACCTGGAAATCTTTTCAAAGCAGATCAATGGCTTAAGTATAATAAAAATCACCTGGAAATCACTTCCTTCGTGCATTTAACACTAAAGGGGACTTACTTAATCACACATTCTGTGTAAAGGAGAAATAAAAATAAAAATATTTACAAATGATCTCTTTGGTTCTTTCCTAAATCTCATGGCTAACCTTCTTCCTTTGGCTGGCTGGAAAGCACACAATGCACAGTGTCGCTTACTGTTCAGGTCTCTCTGCTTGTAAATTTCAAATCCATTTGTTTTTACCTCCAATCAGTCTAGTTTCCAAGACTGAACATAGGCATTATGTTTTTGCCCCCATGGGTCCCTCCACTGGCAAAAACAATGACAAAGTCAAATAGGAGGTTTGAGAGAAAAAATTATAATTATTAACAATCTGAGTGATGATTATCTGTCCAGTTAGAGAGGGTTGCTTTCTAACATTTCGTTCTTTGAGGAGAGAAAAAAAATGTTTAGACCTTACCTCACAGGGTTCCCATAAAAAAAATGGTAACATTTTTACCCAACAGGAGTGGACAGCCTCTACCTGACAAAAGGTCTTGATTCAGTGTATATAAAAAAATATATACTAGATTTGACATCTTTTTTCCTCTATGCTTTGTGGACAAGAAATCATTGCAAGAAAGTACTATGCTCTTTCTTGTTCTTGCTGGTGTCTAGCATAAAATAAGACCCTAAAAATCCTTGCTGTCCTTAATATAGTGCTTCTCAACACTTCATAGTACAATTACAAATGAAATCTGTAGGGCGTATCAGGATCAGTGGACAGGCTGCCTGAGGCCAGAGCTGACTGACCCAGAGGCTCCCTGAGCCACCTGCGCACTGCGGGAGGCCATGGCTTGGGCACACTTGTGACCCATCTATGGTGCACAGGCTGGGAAGCTCTGATACACGCCAGGCTGGCTAAATTTTTGTACACTCCCTAATATTCTAATATAGATACACATTCTAATATCTAAGTATCATACTTATCTCTGAGGTATCATTTTATTTAAATGGATGACACTGTGATTAAAAGAAGGAATGAGAACAGCAGTTCCCAAGGGCTCTGACAGCTGTTGGACAGTATAAGCAATCCCCCTCACTTACTCTTAGGCTCCATCATGGCACCATTATGTCAAACCCAATGTTCCATACCAAGCTGCCTTCGGGCCCAAGAATGGCGTAAGGAATGTCCTCTGCATACTGCCCTCTCAGGTTTAGGGGTATCAGAGTGTCAACATGTCATACAAGTTGACCTGTAGGAACTTAATGACCACAGAGTTAAGACTGTGTGTTGAAATACTGAAGGAAAAACGTCTCTGCTTCGACCTGCCTGAGCTAGTACAGGATTCCTGAAGTATAACAGCAGAGAACCCACCTGTGCGGCCAGGCTGCTTAAGAACCTGCCTACACATAAGGAATGTAGCCCAACAGCACAATTTGATTTTTGAGGGTGAAGGGGTTCTTAATAGCAGTGGCTTAAAATTTTTATAGAAGAGGGAATCCAGAGTGACTGACAAGAGTCAGAAGTAGGAGCTGGAGGATGGGTCTCGAGACTCGTAGGTAAAGCCAGCACACTGCTCCGGTTTAGCCTGCGGGTTTATCTGGGGCAAGTGTCACGAGCTGAAGAAGACCGAGAAGACTCTCGGACTATCCTTTTGCACCAGCATCGAGCCTTGGAACCTACCTAATCTATTTGTTGGTTTCTCATGCTAATAATGTAAATGGTCACATTAACCATGAAATGCTGTAATTAGGTAGAGAACCAGATCAGATGAACTACCGATAGAATGTGGTAGCAATTGATGTATGATTTTCTGCCCTTTGCCCTCTTATATAAAGTCTAGAGAAATTAATTCTTAAAGAATTCCAGTATCCTTATATGCACCTTTGCATATGTCCCTACTCAGCTCATTCTGTACTTGGATGGCATGGACTTTGAAAACTTTCACTTGCAAAATAAGAACAAGCAGAAAGGAAGATTTAATATAATTCGCATCACTGATAAAATCTCAAAAGAGACTTCTTCAAATTTTTACACTATCATGAAGATATGCCAGTTTTTCCTAAGTAATCACAAAAGATTTGAGTCCTCACTAAAAGAAAATTTCATATTATGATGTGTATTGATAAACTAAGCAAACTTACTTTGAAAAGTGCAACAAAAGTTGTAATAATTTATCTGCTGCTATGAATACCAACTTCATTAGGAACTATGAACTAATAAAATATCTTAAATTAACTTGCACATGAAATAAGGTTTTCCCTCCAATGATCAATCGGGCATCAGCAAATAGGTACGGATTTCCTTGAGAGGCGCAGTTATGATAGGCATTGCAAATGGATTTGCATTTCAATAAACATAAGGTCATTAGTAAGGAGATGATCAAGACAAATCTGAGGCTGATCAGTTAAAGTGGGTACCTAAATCAGTATTTGATGATGCTGTTTTCAATGTATCTGGTGAAAATATATTTAAAAAACCCATTTTCCTATTTTTGGCAGCTTTATTCAAATTTTAGATTTACAAAGATGTCCTCTAGTTAATCCAATGCATTCCTTCCCCCATGCAGATTTCATTTCAACTCTAGACAGGCAGAAGGGTGTAAGGAGCAGGATACCGGGCCTGGATCTAGGATTCATGATTTTCATAATCTTGACCAAGTCACCACCTTAGTCCCTGACTTCAAGTAAGTCACTTGCTAGGCTTCCAGCTTCAATGACACCACCTGTCAAGTACGGACCAACTTGAAATATCAATGATCCCACCTAAAGGATCTCATTCTGTTATGCACAAACCTGTGCACTACAGATACCAATAACACTTGTATAAATTTGAATGCTAGGCTTTTAATGTCACATGTATTCTTCTCAGTGTGTATTCATGTGGCTTCTGTCCTGTGTTCTATATTTACTCAGACCTTTAAGCTAATACTATATTTTAAGAAAATAAACTTCAGAGAGCAGAGACCACCTAACTGTCTAGTAAACTTAGTGGTTTATAAATAAGTAACTACATGGACTGGTATATATGTATATATATTGCTGTTTAATGATCTTGGTCTAATTCCAACACCAGAAAGGACAGGGCAATGAAACTCTTATTAAATGCACTTTAATATACCAACATGTTGATTCATTTTATAAGAAATGATTAACAAAGACTATTGACCAAGACCATCCCGATGATATCATTCACTGCTCAATACTGGCAATCAGATGAGCATTCTTTTCCCATTTGTTTAGGTTGATAGTTCCTGCTTCCAGCAGAAGTATTCTGAATAGGTTACTGAGTACTTACAAATTATTCTCATCTCCCTGAATCGAGGAAGCTCCCCCTTCCCCTATAACTAAGATCCAGAGAAGATGACACTTCATGAATGGGGAGAACAGCCTCAGAGAAGAGCTACTTCTAAGTCATTCTGGAAATGCTACATAACTATACATTTCAGCATGTCATATAACTAACTTTCAAAAAATATCTAGATTCAAGACATGTAAACATCACTGGATTATTTGGCCATGCAGACATCAAACAGGGAGGCTTCATTTTGTCACATTCCTGATTACAAAGACTTCAGGCTAAATACAATCACACTATTGATTTGGGTTCATTTCTGGTGCACTTTGGCATCCCTGATCTAAATGGTTTACAGTCGTATAGTTCATTTTTCCTAAATATAGTATTTATAGCTTCTTTTAAACTTTAACGCATAATAGGTTATACATATACTCTAAACTTCATTGTCAGTGTACCAAATACTTTGCGAGAGGATCAGCCTTAGGGTCATTCACAGGGTAAATGTACATGATAAGAACATCTTAAAAGAACCCAGACAAGTGCTTAGAAAACTTAGGAACCCCAGGTGTTTAAAAGGAGTAAGGTGGGCAGGTGGGAAGAATTGTGATTTCTGTTACAGTATGTAAATGTATACCTCATTTCATACAGACTGGATTTCATAAAAGACTCCTATTTCTACAAATCATACTTGAAATGAATTAATATTTAATAAATCGAGCAACTCTATATCAAATCTTAAACCAAGATTACTAAATGATTTACTTTTTTACGAAGTAAGACAGTCACATTTAGAATGTGTTCAAAATGTGTCATGGTACACATTTCCTTAACGTGGCCAATCTAATTCAAAAGAGTGTCATGAGCATTGCTACTATCTTTTATGGGCAACTCCAGGGTTCGACAAAGGATGGCCTGTGAGCGAAATTTAGCCTACCACTTGGTTTTGCAAATCCAGTTTGACCAGAACATAGCCAGCCATGTTCATGCACCTACTGCTCTACAGGCACAGAGGGAAGCAGTTGCAGAGGCGACTATGGGCAGCAGAGCCTATCTAGTTTTTACAGAAGGTCTGCCAATCCCTGAGCTGTTCCGAGAGTCTTGTCAGGAAAAAGTCAGAGAAGCCAAGTCACTACTGTCCATAAAACAATCTAGTACTTTTTAAAATGGAAACTAAACAAATTAATCAAAGGCCTTATTAAAATGCTTCAGGTATTTAAACCCATCACAAAGTGAATACCAAAATCAAATTAAGTATTTCCTCCCAATAAATATCTTATGTATTATAAACGTTTCTTCATAACACATCATAGGATGGTAGAATGTAATAGTGAAACTTAATTTAGAATGTCTCTGGCAAAGTCACTTGACACTTTGTCGGATGTTTAACGTTACTCATAAATTTCCAGAAAAAGGAAACTATTATTGGTAGGTCATATTTGATCAGAGCAGTCAAGCAGAAACTATGGCGCACGTGAAAGACTCGGACATAAAGGAACTATGTACGTATCAGTGAATGGAATTCCTGTCAAATGCAATGAACTACGTTCTTAAACAGAGTGCTTTTTTTCCCAACTAAATCTGCTTTTCTCCAAACTGTGTAACTTTGTAATTACTTTGTGTTTGTCCCTGTAGTCTCTGCAAAAACAAATTTTGATTACTTTTTTTTTTTTTTACCTTGAGATCACGGTACACAATCTTTCCGGAATGTAGATAGTCCAAGGCAGAGACAATTTCTGCACCATAGAAACGTGTGCGGTCCTCGGAGAACACCCGCTCTCTCGACAAATGGAAAAACAGCTGCAGGGTAAACAGCAGGGACAGGATTGTAATAATTACTGATTTAGTGGGGGAAATTAACACAAACATAAAACACCTCTCATCACCATATTGTGATGATAGATAGTGTACTCTCAGTGGACACTGAGCACTCTTACACAGCAGCTGGCTTATCTTCTCCAGGTTTCCAAGGGGAGACTGCGAGCTGTTAAATCAGCGTTTTAATCAATATACCAATCTTGTTTAAGGCATTCTGCTTGCTACCCATTTAACCTTCAGTTACCAGAGGAAAAAAGTATACATCATCAGATTGCATTTCCTCCTCACTATACTGTTGCTTCCCTCTTTCAAGGATTAGGTGTTGCGTTGAGACATGATTAAAATAAATGTAGAGAACAGAGATGTAATATTTCTACTTAATTATTTGATTTACATTTGATTTCAGAGAAAGGATCGTTGATGTGCTAAAACTGATGGATGTGAACTTGTGATATTCTACAACTGTTGTTGCTTCATCAAATCTCTAGAAATGTTTTCAAAGTCCAAATCAATGTTTTCTACAATGACAAACTGTAAGGCTTCATTTTGTTAATGGCCAAAAGGGACTGAGACGCTCTTGTTATTCCCCTTATGGTTCTATGTCCAAAATAACTGCCACACCAACCTCCCCTCATATAATTACCTAAAACCATAAGCTCATTCACTTCCTACTCATCATCTACAGGACAGACCACTGCAGTCAACAGGTATTTCCTTTCTGGCTGCTCACTGTGGCCACACACTCAGTTCCCCTCTAAAGCCTAAGCCAGCTCCTTATTTAGAAAACTGCCCATCTTGTTTCTCAGTTCAAAAATGCATCTAGGGAAGGAGCAGGTTCCAGGCACTATGAATGGACTTCCAATGCACTATTTCACTGTATTAAGAAATCTGCTAAGAACAATGAAAGTTTGTTGACAGTGCTGAGTACACTGCCAGGTATCACGGTAGGTACTTAATACACATCTGTGATTAAAGAAATGAACCAATCAATCAGTGTCTCCTTGACTATAAGATCACAAACTAACTACACCTTCCCATGGATTACGGACTCTTAGCACTTCTACAAATGTGTAAGAATTACAGTTAACCAAGATTTGTTCCTCACACACCAAATCCTAATTTAAGCAACATAAAAAAGACTCCTTCTGACAGATTTCTTTCCTTTTTCCACCTCCACTGAAGAGTCTATCATTATTTTAAGATAATTTTTACACATACCCATTGTCACAGTAGAGTGGGAGGGAATATGAAATAACAATTGCCAAAAAAAGACTGGCTTAACATTAGTTATAGTAAAACTAAAATATCTGACTAACAGTCTCTAAACTCTAATGCTCTCTACTATCTTGTCATATTTTATCAGGTCTATGATGTTCTTGATTGGAATTCCATCATCATTTTAAGTAATAGCCAGAAACAAAGAAGTTGCCAATTAAAGCTATAACCAACCATCAAGTGTAAAAGGCATTCTGACTGCAAAAATGTTAAAATACGTCTTACAAATGATCCAATATAGTATGCCAAAAATCAAACCAATGCATACAATTGTTCAGGAATATTTTTTCAATTTACTCATTTTATATAGGCAGATAATATATATTATTAATGTGTTACCATTCAAATGGGGATGAGAGGAGAAAGAAGTATCTATCACCAGTAAAGCCATTCTGAAAAATTTCTGGGTCAAAATAATTTCTGCCATGCTTTATTCAAAATATCACTAACTTGGATGAAGGAACTCCTATGATCTCTGTGTAAATTTATGGCAATCTTCTAGTGGGATGAAAATATTGTTTACATTTCCGAATTTTTAGAAAAATAATGTAAAGCCTACTACTTCATCTACTGTATTAAAGATATAGATCCTCCCTAAATCAATATAATACATGCAGGCTTCTAGATCTTTATTTAGACCATATTCTTCAATTTGTCTCCCAGCCAATTTCTATAAAAATATCAGCTAAAAAAATGATACTTAAGGAGAAAACTCTATTTCTCAATCTGCTGTCCTC
This sequence comes from Vulpes vulpes, assembly GCF_048418805.1. Taxonomy (NCBI): domain Eukaryota; kingdom Metazoa; phylum Chordata; class Mammalia; order Carnivora; family Canidae; genus Vulpes; species Vulpes vulpes. The sequence continues at coordinate 125,732,266 of NC_132792.1, read as the reverse complement.
TGATGTCTACCCGTTTTACCTTATGGGACTTATTTTTGCAAAGATAACCAAGAATCTCTTGATTGCCAAATTCAATGATCTATTTATAGTCTGTACTTCTTCCTGTTCTGGACCTGAGCACATCGGCTGTTGGCCTCTCTTTGGCTTTGGTGATACAGCTCTCTCCTGCTTTTCTACCTAATTCTCTATATCCTCAGTTTTCTACCTTGGCTTTGAACCAACTTTCCATTTAATGAGCATTAATTATTTTAAAGTCACTGTGTTGAGCACCAGAGAGAGACAAAGATGGCATACAGACATAAAGAAATCATATGAAAACAATAAAAGACCAAAGCACAAAGAAAAAAATGGAAGGGACACAGACAATTAAAATGAGCGGAACACAAATGAATACAGTTTATGAAAACATATCACTTATAATAATCAATGAAATTGAGATAAAAACAAAAATGAGAGAATTTAGTGTATCCAGAAATAGCATTGTCAGTGAAAGTGCTGGGAGATAAGTATCTTTATACACTGGTAGCTGGGATGTAAGCAGATAGCAACTTTTCACAGGGCAATTGGCAATAGATACTAAGATGATTTTTAAAATACCATAGTTCCTCTTTAAAAAAAAAAGGAAAGGTAGAAGTCTACAAAAGGATATTCTCTGTAGTAGTACATATAATGGTAAAAATGCAAAAACAGCCTTCGTGCCATGTGGAAAAATAAAATTAGATTTTCATCTAGTATCACACAAAATAAAATTCTGATGTAATTCATAGTTAAATATAAAATATTAAGCTAATTAAAAACTAGAAAATAAGAATGAAAAGCCCACAGGGCCAGATTTACCCCCTTGCTCTATACAACTGGGCAAAAATACATAAAACGGAAAAATGACAATTGGGAAAAAATTTATAACAGAATCCTCCTTAGATGCTGGACAACAGGCAGTGCAGGACTAAGATCTTTGTGGAGAGAAACAAATGAGTGAGACCTAAAACCACTAGTCTTCTGTCTGACGGCACTTTGTGGAACATGACCAGCAGGAAAGGAGATCCCAAGCATAACTCAGAGGTCTCACTATTGGAAAGTGAAAAGCAGATTTTGAGGAGGGTAAGGTGGATAGCATTTGCAGGTCAGAATGAATATCAATGAGGAAGACGCTATACAAAATCCGCACATTGAGTCTGCTGCTGAACATATAACAATGCGTGGGTCAGGTTAAGCTCTATGAGAACAAGCAGAGAAGGAATGGACATCTGTATGCCAAATAATTCCTGGAGGTCACTCAGAGCTGAGATGTTCAATTTCTAACCAGTCAGAACAGTGTCATTACCCAACAGCCTGGCATTCAGTAGACATTTTAAAACAGCCAAAGTTAAACACACAAAAGCTAACAAGTATGAAGAAGAGAACAAAATCCAGACATCCATGTAAAATTCCAGTGATCTGGTACTCTGATTAACAATTACGAGACAGAGAGATGCAGAAAATGTGACCTATAACCAAGAGAAAAATCAGTCATTAGACATAGACCTTAAAAATAGCAGAAATAATGGAACAGTTTGACTTCAAAATTGAGTAGAAAGACGAGATAAAGGAAAATAAAAGTAAAAGTAAATGTGACTTCTAGAGACTAAACCTATAATATCTGAAATAAAAAATCCACAAGATGGGATTTACAACAAATAGACATTGTAAGAGGAAAAAAAAACTCCAATCAATGTAAAATCAGAGTAAAAGACACTATATAAGCTGCAACTAAAAAAAAAAAAAAAAGCCTCAGGAACCTGTCGACAGTGTCAAAGAGGCTGATATATGTATTAAAGGCAGTTCCTAAAACGGGGAGGGAGACACTTGCAAAATCATGCCTGAAATTCTCCCAACTTGGATAAAAATGATAAACACATAGATAAGTGTATTTCAATGAACCCCAACATGATGAAAGTTTACAAGCATGCACAAACAATCAGAACCTAAGAAGTCAGACCATATGCAAATCACAGAAAAACCAAGGATAGAAAATCTTAAAAAAATTCTATGTGTGTGTGTGGGGAAACATTACATATCAAGGAACAAATAGGAGGATAATCCTAGACTTCTCAGAGGCTATATGAGTAAAAAGGTAATGGAGCAACACACCCAAACGGCTAAATAAAAAACAAAAAAGTATCTTAAAAATTCTGCATCCAGTGGGAATAATCCATAAAATAGGAAGCACATGTATGTGAGAAAAATACTAAGGCCAGGGAAAAAAAAACAATGGAAAAGATCAAGTGACATGACCACAGGCTCACAAAGAGCCCAAAGTACTTTGCATCCTCTCCAGGAAGGATGGAAAGGCTTCCTAAGAAATGTGGCACCTGGGGGTGTCTGTGAGGTTATGGCCTCCGTAGCACAGCAATATTAGTGTTAGAGCAAAGGCTAGTGTGACCAGGCTCAGCTTAAAAGCAAGCCTGGAAAAGATCACTGTTTATAAGTAAGAACAATTTCATCCAATAAAAAGTTATCAGGCACAAAAAGAAAGGGAAATAGAACCCATTACTAGGAAAAAATATGAATAAGTAGAAACTGACTCAGAAAGTGACACAGATGAATGAAATAGAACACTGTGATAAAACAGCTATTAAGATATAGTCTAAAAGTTCAAAAAGTAGAAAGAGAAGCATAATAAGGAAATAAAATGGGAAATATAAAAGGAAAAGTCACAAATTAAACTCCAAGAAATAAAGTCTGAGATGTCCTAGATGAAAAATGAAAAACTGGATTGAAAGAACACAGTGTGCTAGACACTGGAGGAAAACCATGATAACAGACTTCAAGACACAGGAACCAAATCTAAAATTAAATACAGGAAAAGATATGAAAAAGATGGACTGAGCATTAATGAACCGTGGGGACAGTATCCCACAGTCTAACAAGTGTGTAAGTGAACTCTCAGGACAGGACTAGAGAAACGGAAAGAACAGAAAAATATACTTGAATCATGTCCAGAAAGCTTTCAAATTTGATGAAAACTCTAAGCCCAGATTGACAGTCTTAAAAAAAATGGAAAGAAATGTGAAGAAAATCCTACAAGGCGCATCAGAATTAAATAGCTGAAAGCAAGTGGTAAAAGGAAACCATGACAGGCCAGGGCGTGGTGGTAATGAGATACAGTAACCACAAGGAACAAAGAATGAGAGCAGATTTCTTGTCAGAAATGGTGCAAACCAGGAGAAAGAGGAGAGGCAGCTTCATAGTAATTAAATATAGAACTGGCAAACCACAATTTTATACATAGCTAAAATATCTTTCCAAAAATGACAGCAAAAGAAAGTCTTCTGGGGACATTCAAAAGGTTAGAGAAATCATCCTCAGAAACACTGCACTATAAATGCTCAAGGTAATGCTTCAGGCTGATGCAAAACGGTACCAGATGTAAAACTGGGTCTACACAAAGTAAAGAAGAGACTGAAAATCATAACTGTGTGGGTAAATACACGTTGGACTTTTCTTATGTTTTTAATCTCTTTAAAAGACAGTGCTGATTTTAAACAAAAATAATGCATTGTGGCATTCATAGCATATGTAAAGGTAAAATGTATTAACAATAGCACAAAGCCTGAAGGGGGAAAATGAAGGTGTACTGGTGGAAGGGTCTTACAATAGTTAAAAATGGTACAGCCTAACTTGAATATAAAATGGGGTAAGTTTGGGGTGCCTCAGTGGCTCTGTTGGTTGAGTGGCTCTTATTTTTGACTTAGATCATGATCTCAGGATCATGAGATTGAGCGCTGTGTCCAGCTCCACACTTAGCAGAGAATCTGCTTGAGATTCTCTTTCCCTCTCCCACTGCCCCTCCCCATGTTCACACCCATTCTCACTCACTCGACTCTCTCAAATAAATCAATAAACCTTTTTAAAAAATGGAGTAAGTTAAACATGAATTTGTACTTAAAAACCAGCCTCCCCCAAATTGCAGTCCCCCCCCCTAATTTGTAAACAATGTGTTAGTGAATTCTACCAAACTCCTGAAGAAGAGTTAATAACAATTTCATGCTCCAGAAGACAGGAGGAAGAAACACTTCTCAACACATTACACCAGGCAAGCATCACTTTAATACAAAACCAGACAAAGATATTATATGAAACAGTGCTTATATCCCTCAAAATCATAGATGTAAAAACTTAACAAAACTTTACCAAATCATATCCAACAAAAGATGATAATATGTCATGACTAGTGATGGTTAATTCCAAGAATGAAAGATTGGTTTAACATTTGAAACCAATATAATTTGTCATATTAACAAACAAAAAAAGGGAAGACCATATGATCACTGCAAACAATGCAGAAGCAGCTTTTAAGACAACTCAATGGCCACTCATACTAAAATCTCTTAAAAAACTGAGGAACCAAGAGAGAACTTCCTCAACCTGATAAAAGGAATTTAAAAATGTATAGCTAACATCACACTTATTAATAATGACAGACTGAATCTCTTTTCCCCGAGACCAGGAACAAGGATGTTCACTCCTTTCATTTAGTGTACACCGGAGTTCCTAGCCAAGTGAAATAAGGATAGACAGACAGACAAATATATAAATGTCATACAGATTGGAATAGAAGTAAAACTGCCTTTATTCACAAAGAGCAAATCTATCTACATAGAAATTCCAAAGAAATTTACCCCCCAAATTATAAAACTAGTTAAGTGAGCTACAAAAGGCCATGGGATACAAGGTCAGTACACAAAAAATCAACTGTATTATATGCTAGCAACAAACAACTGGTAATGAAAAAAATACAAAAGAAGGATGTAAGGAAAAACTTAAAAAGTTATACAAGACCTATATACTGAAAATTACAAGACATTTCAATAGAAATTATAGAAGACATAAGTAAACAGATACACCGAGTACTGCTGGATCAGAACAGTGCTATTGCTGACATGTCCATTCTCCCCAAACTAATCTATAGACTCAAAGCAATCCCATCACAGTCCCAGCAGACTTTTTTATAAAGATTAAGAAGCTGATACTAAACTGATACGGAAATGCATGGGATCTAGAAGGAACACCACAATTCTGAGAAACAACAGTGTTCTTCCTGATTTTAAGATACACTTTAAAGCTATAGTAATCAAGTCAGTATGGTACTGGTGTAGAGAAAAATACATCAATTGATGGAACATAATAGGGAATACAGAAACAAATATCTGGCATCAATTTTTGACAAAGGTGTCACAGTCCTTCAATGGGGCAGAGTATAGCCTTTCCAACAAAAGATGCTGGAGTAACTAGATATTTATGTGGGAAAAAAAATGACCCTCAAGCCTTACCTTACCATATACATAAAAATCAACTTAAAATAGGTCATAGACCTAAATGTCATAGGTACAACTATAAAAGCTCTAGAAGGAAATATTTGTGACTTAGAATAGACAAAGATTTCTTAGATAGCAGCCCAAAAAATAAAAGCCAGAAAAGACTAGAATTGATAAATTGGGATTTCAAAGTTAAAAACTACTGATGTCAAAAAATATCAGGGAGATGATGATAAGACAAGGTACAATATGGAAGAAATTATCTGTGAAACATTTGGCAAACTACTTGTAATCAGAACATATAAAGAACTCTTATAACACAATAAGAAAACAATCCAATCAGTAAGTAGGCAAAATATTTAGACAGGTCACAAAAAATGTATTTGAACAGCCAAGAAGTCTGTGAAAAGACACTTATTATCATTAATCATCAGACAAATGCAACTTAAAACCATAATACACTTCTATACACTGACTAGAAGAACTAAATTAAAATACTGACCAAACCAAGTGCTGGTGAGGATGTGGAATAACAAGAATTCTCATAAAATCAGTATTGGAAATGTCAAATGACACCACTACTTTAGAAAACAGTTTTGCAATTTCTAAAAAAAACATAAACATATGCTTACTATAAACTCGGCAATGGTACTCCTCAGTATTTATCCAAGAGAAAAGAAAACTTGTACATGAATGTGCATATCCCCTTTAATAATAAGCAGTAAGTGGAACTAATCCAAATGTACATCAAGAGCAGGGTAGATTAACAAGCCTTCCTATAGCCAGGATTTGCATCAAGACTCAGCAAGAAAAGGCACAAGGCTAGGGAGAAATGCAAAAAATGGATAAACTCAAAAACAGTAGGTTGAGGAAAAGAAACGCACAGAATGGAAAATATCGTATGAATCCATTTCAAAGAAATTTCAGACACGGTAAATCAAATCTTTAGTGTCAGAAGGCAGGTCAGTGGCTGCCTAGGGCCAGGTGTGGGTGCAGGATGGAATGAGACATGGCATGACAGGCTGTGGCAGAACTTTCTGAGGCCATGGACACAGTCCACCTCTCTATTATAATGGGGACTCCATGCATATACATGTTTGTCAAAATTCATGTACCTGTATATTTAAAGTGAGGATGTCTTATTGTATGTAGATTATACCTATGCAAAGTTGATTAGGTAATGGAAAAATCTAAATGTTCAAAAATTTGGTTAGGACTTAATAAATTACAGTATATCTATATAATCAATCACTAGACAATTAGGATATATTTTAAAATAGTGAATAAAATGGAAAATATGTGTACGGTATAAAACCAGGAAAATACACCAACATGCTAAGAGCAATTATTGCTAAAGATGGTGAGATTTAGAGTGGTTTTTCTGTTTTATACATTGAAAATTACTTGTGATTATTTGTTTAATATTAATTCCCCAAAACACCATGCATTCCTTAAATACAGAGACCATCTGTCTTGTTCACATCACATACTAGGTACACAGCACAGTGATTAGCTTATAGAAAGCAGTCAAATTTTTCAACTGAACTGAAATAGCTTTGGCTTTTTGATGTTCTGCAACGAACATGCAGTTGTTACATTTATCATCAGTAAAAAATGTACAAAGCTTTCAAATACATGTACCATTAACCCTTGTGACAAATTTAATACTCTATTATAACTGTCTTCTTGGCAGATACACAAGGAAAAGAGAAAGACTAGGCAAGTACCCTATAGTTTTGCTTTCTTGGCACCACACCTAGTATTATGCACACATGTATTATGTGCTTAATATGTCAAGAATAAAGGGAAATTCAAAAATACTTTTCAAATAATTATTTAGAGGGAAAATAGAGTTTACAGTTTTAAAGATAAAGTGTTTTTATTAGAATCATAATAAAATCATATAAAATAACTGAACGTCCCTTTGTTCAAAAATAATAATGCATTACTTGGTGTTCAGGCAAAAAGTGTATGTTTAGAAATTTAGGCTCCTTTAAGGGAAAGACTACATATTTTTTTGTGTATTGTACTTAGTCATGCTGTAGGAAAACACTAATGTAAATAGATTGACTTACAAAAAAAAAATAGATTGACTTACTAAATAAACAAGACTGTACTTCATTACAAAACCAATAATAATGTTTTTTTGAAAATAAATTGCTGTATTTTGAAAAAGTTCTATTCTTTTTTTTAACTCAAGAAAAATTGACATATTATGTCCTACTAGTTTTAGGAATACATCATAGTGATAGTGACTTGGTATTTTTATATATTATGAAATGATCTCCACAGTAATTCTAGTTATGATCTGTCACCAGACACCATGTAAACCCTATGCTGTACACCACATCCCCATGACTTATTTATTTTATAACCAAAATTTTGTATCTCTTAGTCCCCTTCACCTATTTTACTCGCCCTCCTCCCTCTGGTAACCCACAGCTTATTTCCTGTATTTATCAATAGATTTGTTTTGTTTTGTCGTTTTTTAGATTCTACATATAAGTAAAATCATACGGTATTTGTCTTTCTCTGACTCACTTCACTTAGCATAATGTTCTCCAGATCCATCCATGTTGTCATGAATGGGAAGACTTCTTTCTTTTTTTATGGCTCAGTAAGATTCCATTGTATATGTGTATATTTGTATATATACACGGGTGTATATACAAAGTAATAAAAGTAAGTTATATGTGTATGTGTGTGTATGTATATATGACATCTTCTTTATCCAATCATCTACCAGTAGACACTTAGGTTGCTTTCAAATATCCTAGCTATTGTAAATAATGCTGCAATGAGCATAGAGATGCATATATCTTTTCAGATTACTGTTTTCATTTTCTTTGAGTAAATATCCAGAAGTGGAATTTGTTGGGTCATTCTATTTTTAATTTAAGAAACTTCCATGTCATTCACCATGGTGGCTGCACCAGTTTGAATTCCCACTAATTGTGCACAAAGGTTCCCTTTTCTCTACATTGTCACCAATGCTTGTTAATTTTTCTGCTTTTATTAACAATCTAATGGGTGTGAGGCGATATCCTATCGTCACTGTTAGTTGCATTTTCTGACAACGAGTGATGTTGAGCATCTTTTCATGTGTCTGATGGCCATCTGCATGTCTTCTTTAGAAAAATGTTTATTCAAGTCATATGCCCATTTTTAACAGAGTTTTTTTTTATATTAAGTTGTGTAAATTTTTAATATATTTTGGATATTAACCCTTTATCAGATGTATTATTTACAAATATGTTCTTCCATTCAGTAGGTTGCCTTTTCATTTCATTGGTGGTTTCCTTCACTTTGCAAAAGTTTACTTTTTAATGCAACAAACTTTGCAAAAAACAAAAAAATCTAGAAATAGAAAATTTCTAAGAATTATCACTGCAAGGGATCCCTGGGTGGCACAGCGGTTTAGCCCCTGCCTTTGGCCCAGGGTGTGATCCTGGAGACCCAGGATCTGTCCCATGTCAGGTTCCCTGCGTGGAGCCTGCTTCTCCCTCTGCCTGTGTCTCTGCCTCTCTCTCTATGTCTATCATGAATAAATAAATAAAATCTTAAAAAAAAAAAAAGAATTATTAAGATTTTAAATTCAGTTTTTTTCTTGCAAATACTACTTTTATATTTTTCAGTCATTCCTTGGTAATATATATATATATATAAAGGTGAACTAGAGAGTAACAAAATATGCTTATTTCCAATGATGACATTATTATAATATCCACTGAGCTTAAAACCTGAATATCCTGAAGATGACTAATTAATTAAGCAACAAGACATGTCAGTCTGCATCATGTGCAGATCAAGAGGTCCCTTGGGTTTACAAAAAGACTTAAGAGAATGGCTCTGGCTCACCCACAGAGAAACAATGCAATGACACTTACTGAGCCTGTTTAGGCTGCTATAACAAAATACTTAAGATTGGGCAGGTTTATAAAAAAGAGAAATTTAGTTCTCATAGTACTGGTAAATCTAAGATCAAGGCACTGGCAGACTAAGTGTCAGGTGACAACCTCCTTCCCAGTTCACCAATGGTTGTCTTTTTGCTGCATTCTCATATGGAGGAAGGGCAAGTAAACTCTCTGGGATCTCTTTTATAAGGGGACTAATTCCTCCCACAAGGGCTTTACCCTCATGACTAATCAATCATCTCCCAAAGGCCCCACTTCCTGGTACCATCACACTGGGGGTTAGGCTTCAACACATGAGTTTTCTGGTGAGAAGGGGACAAATACACAGTCTACCGAAAATACAACACAATTGGAATATTATTAATTACATTATGAAATAAACACCTCAATACTTAATTTTATAGGATCAAATGGAAGTATTCTTACATTTAACAGGCAATTCTTCATATAATTATCTTCCAGATAATGTCTATCCTTTTCACAAGCTAAGCTCATAGTTTGCATTTATTTCAACAGAAAAATTAATGCAAAGTAATCTATGTTTGTAGTTTTTAAGTAAGGTTCTTTCAGAAATGACTGTGATACAGACATAAGTATAAAAATGTCATATTCTAATAACATAGTTCAGGGCACCTGGGTGGCTCAATGGTTGAGCATCTGCCTTTGGCTCAGGTCATGATCCTGGGGTCCTAGGGTGGACTCCAACATCAGGCTCCTCACAGAGAACTGCTTCTCCCACTGCCTATGTCTCTGCCTCTCTCTGTGTCTCTCATAAATAAATAAATAAAATCTTAAAACATAGTTTAATTTGTATTTCAAGAAATACATCCTTTAGGATGCCATAGAAAATTGAAAGGATCTAAAGTCAGAGCTGCTGGACAGTGGAACAGTTGTTTGATGGCAACTGTGTTAGCCATAAATTATTAGCTAAGGCCTCAAGTCCTATTTGTCTACTTCTTGGCCTCTTTCTTACAAGTCTGAAAAAATAAGAATTCTAGTTTACCAACTAGGTGCCTGATATCTGAAAGAGTAGCTCGTACATTGGCAATTTTTAAAGAAGTAATGCAATACAAGTTAAGACAATTTTCTGGAAGAAAAAAAAAGAAAATTTTCTGGGATTAAAAAAATCACCTACTAAAAATACTTAATAATATGAAAAGTACAAAAAATAGTTTCCTTTAAAAAATAATTTTAAATTCCCAATCCAATATTGTAATTAAAATAAATTAAAATATCTTATTAAAACCATATTATCAAGATTAAAGAAGAAACTGCTCAGTTCTAATCACATTAAATATTAATAGATTTCTTCATTTGGAAAATATACTTTTAAGAAGGTAAAAAGTTCTCAAGGTAATTATTCTAAAATATTTATATTTATTAGGATATATGTGAAATATCTGGGCTATTTGTGAAATATATCCAATACCAGTACAATAAAAATAATAAACATTATCATTTTTGAGCATTAATAGCAGTACATTCTAGCAACAATCATAAAAGCTACATGTCACCTCCAAATTACAGATGACTAAATGTAATAAGTGATTATTCCCATTACTATCTATCACAATAGGCATTAATTTTTAATAGATTTATTCACTTTACAGAGAGACAGAGTGTATGTGGGGAAGGGCAGAGGGACAGAATCTCAAGCAGACTCCTGGTTGAGCACGGAGCCCTTACACGGGGCTGTATCCCATGACCTTGAGATTACTACCTGAGCTAAAACCAAGAGTTGGATGCTTTACTGACTACACCACCCAGGCGCCCCTCGAGAAGCACTATTTTTGAGTACTGCTGCTTGTTGGGTACTGTACCAAGTGACTTACATGCATAGTCCTCAAAACACTCTTATAAAATAGATAAAATCATTATCTGCATTCAGAAATGAGAAAACTAAGGCTTAGAGATGTTATAAAATTTGCCCAGCATCATATAGCTTATATTAAGTGGTAAAGCTGAGATTCAAACTTAGGTTGTCTCTAAAGCATATCATCTATTTATCATACTAAAATTATAGTTTCTATTAATTTGAGATGATACATGTATAAATTATTCTAGTAAGAAGAAATTTCATAAATTTCCTTCATAATTGCATAATATGAACTACGTAAGAGAAATAACTTATCATAGAACACAGCTTCTCAAAGTATAGAACAAGAACAGGAATACAGCACATCTCTGTTGAAAGATCAGTACAGCTATAACTGTGACCTACACAGGGTCTCACTCTCAAAAAGCTGCCCTCACCACAGCCTCTGTGCAGGCAGTTCTTCCCCAGTTTCTGCTTCCCCAAATATTTTGCTATCAAGCCTCAGTCTAAGTGCTACTTCCTCAAACGAGTAACTCAAATTATAGTTACGTAGGTTCTCCATTATTCTCTCTCATACCACAGGGTTCTGTTCATTGCTATTATAATACATTTATTGAGTTTATTTCATAATATGGCTGTTTTAATCATCCCAGTGCACCCTAAGACCAGAACACAATAAGCACTCAATAAACATTTCTGAATGATAAACAAACCTTATTGGGAAAACATACACCTTTAAATAGACCATTGGTCAATGAAAACATGACATGAGAAATTAGTAAATTTAGGAAAAGAACAGATCTAACAAATAAAAAACATGAGAATACATATGCAAAAGATGCTATATTCATATGTAAGTACAATATAAAATTGGTTTCTACAGGTTAGTTTATACATTAAAATTTTATATTAGTAAAGAAAAAAGGTTTAAATAAATGCTTTAAGTTTCCATATTATGAAACAAGGGTAAGAAAAGCAAATTAAATCAAAGTAGCCAGAAGGAAAGAAATAATAAAGAGGAAAAATCAATGAATAGACAACCCCAAAATAATAGAAAACCAATCGAACCTACAGCTGAAAATATCCATAAAAATTATTAACCTTTAGGAAGAATGATCAGAAATAAAAAGAGAGAAGACACATACTGCAATATTAAAAGAGAGACACTAACCATTGCTCCCTACAGACACTAATGCAGTAACAACAGAATGTTATTAACAATATTAAGCAAATACCTTAAAAATTTAGATGAACAAATTCTTAGAAAAACATAAACTATCAAAGCTCACTCAAGAAAAAATAAAATGCATGGCTATACACACACACACACACACACACACACACACACATATATATTCTTTTTTCTTTCAATTCATTGTTAAAAACCTTCCTACAAAGAAAATTCTTGGTCCAAAAATTTCAGTGATGAAATCTACCAGAAAACAGAAGAGGCAGCAATGCCTCCCAACTCACTTCAAGAGTTCAGCATTAACTTAAATCCAAACCCTGAGACATTACATGGGATAGGGAAAAGAGAGACCTAAAGAATATTACTAAGGAACAAATATTTAAAATTTTTAATAAGATTTTAGTAAATTGGATCCAACAAAACATCAAAGGGATAATACCTCATAACCAAGTTGGGTTTATATAAGAAATGCAAAATTGGTTTAACATTAAAAAAATCAACCAACACAATTCAAGATATTAGCAGAATAAAGAAGAAAATTATATGTCCATCAAAATAGATACAGGAAAATCATTTGACAAAATATTATACCTTATCAGGATTTCTTAAAAATCTCAGCAAACTAGGAATAATAATAAATAAATTAAAAAAAAAAAAAGGTCTCCAACTTGATGGAGGCAGCATCTATGAAAAACCTATAGCTAACAATATACTTTTTTGGTGAAAATATGGATGCTTTCACCCTAAAATCATGTATAAGGCAAGAATGTCTGCTCTCACTATGCTGTTTAACACTGTTCTAGAGGTCCTAGGCAATAACAGAAGAAAAATGCATGAGATTAGAAAGAAGTAAAATTGTGCCTCTTCTCACATGATGATCATCTACACAGAGAATCTCAACATATCTCAAAACTTTTTTTAGCAAGAATGCAAAATTCAAGGACAATAAATATCAATGGCATTTCTATATATTATCAACCAACAAATCAAATTTGGAAGACCAATCACTTACAATAACATCAAAAACATAAAACAGTTCAGGATAAATTTAACAAAAAATGTTCAAGACCTATACACTAAAAACTATATAATATTGTTGAAAAAAATTTAGAAAATCTAAATAATTGGAAAGATATACCATGTTCATGGATCAGAACACAATGTTGTTAATCTGTCAATTCTCTCTAAATTGATCAATAGTTTAATACAACCTCAGTTAAAAAGTAGGAGACATTTACATAGAAATCAACAAGCTAATTCTATAATTTATGTGGAAATATTAAGGAAATAAGGTTGTCAAAAACAATTTTTTTAAAAAAGAGCAAAAGTGGAAGACTTTTAACTTATTGTCATGAAAGTGTTAAAATCAAGTGTGGTAGGTATAAGAATGGATAGATATATAGATTAATGCAACAATACAGAGTCCAGATATCGACCCTCATGTACATGGTCAAATGATTTTTGACCAAGATGTCAAGGTAATTTAATGAAAAATATACTGTTTTCAACAAATATGCTGGAACAATTAAATATCTAAATCTAAAACAAAACGAAAAAACCCACTGACTCTAATATAGCGCCATATACAAAAATTAACTTGAAATGGATCACAGACCTAAATGTTAGTGTTAAAACTATTCACCCTTTTAGAAGAAAACATGGGAGAAAAATCTTAAATTTGGGTGAGGAAAACATGTTGCAAATTAAACACAAAACGCACAAACCACACACACAATGTACGAAATGTATTTCATCTAATTTTGAAGATTTCACCTTCAAAAGATACTTCTAAAAAAGCCTATCAAAAGAAGATATCCAGGGACACCTGGGTGGCTCGGTGGTTTAGCATCTACTTTAGGCTCAGGTTGTGATCCCGGGGAACTGGAATTGAGTCCTGCATTGGGCTTCCCGCGGGGAGCCTACTTTGCCCTCTGCATATATATCTGCCTCTCTCTGTCTCTCATAAATAAATAATAAAATCTTTATGAAAAGAAAGAAGAAATAAAGAAAGAAAGAAAGAAAGAAAGAAAGAAAGAAAGAAAGAAAGAAAGAAAGAAGAAAAAAGAAAGAAAGAATCTCCAAGTGGCAAATCAACACAGGAAAAGATGATCAATATCATTAGTTGTCCAGGAAGTTCAAAAAACTACAAGATACCACTACACACCCAACAAAAGGGGTAAAATGTAAGGATTAACCATGTCAAGTGTGGTGACGACATTAAGTAACATACTAAAAACGCAAAATGCAATTTGGCAGTCTCTTAAGAAGTTGAACAAACATACCAAATGATACAGAAATTGCATTCCTAGATATTTACCCAAGATAACTGAAAATGTATGTCCATATGAAGTTTTGTACCAGAATATTCAGTTTTTTTCATAATAGCCCAAACTGCAAAGAACCCAAATGTCTATCTACTAATGATTGCATAAGCATATTATGATACTACCATGTAATGAAGTAAATCCATAAAAAGAAACAAGCTACTGATATATACAACCATTTTGTGACTTTTTAAAGTATTATGCTAAGTGAAAGATGCAGAACACAAATGACTAAATACTGTGCTTGGAAATTATACTCGGGGGGGGGGGGGTAACGCAGTTATAATTCTTAATATTTAGGTATCATGTTGAAATGACCTGTGTTTTTTTCTTCAAGGTCACCAATTGTACATATATTGTGTCTTTGGTTTTCTCTCTTTTGTATGCTCACTCTGGATAATCCAACCTTTGTGTGAGAAGCTTAATTATCCTGAAAATGTGGTGCTGTACAATAACCTGGTCAGCTCCTACAGTTCAGTCACCTCATCTGAGATTCCAGAAATAAAAGTAAATAAGCCTCTTAGATGTTGAGGCTAGTCAAGGCTTTGAATTGTTACCTTAGATGGAGTGATATATTGGTTTAAAGATTTATTTTAGAAAACTAGTCTTGAAATTTATTATAAAAGTATACTAAAATACAGTATATACTAAAGTATATACTAAAAATATTCCCAAATTTATTTTGCCTTCAACTTTATATGTTAAAGTGAATATTATAATGTAACTTTCTTGGCTTAGGAATTTCTGAAAAAGCTTTATTTTTTATTTATTTATTTTTTTAAAGTTAGTTTTTTTAAAGTTATTTTTTTTTAATTTTTTTTATTTATTTATGATAGTCATACAGAAAGAAAGAGAGAGAGGCAGAGACACAGGCAGAGGGAGAAGCAGGCTCCATGCCCTGGGAGCCTGATGTGGGATTCGATCCCGGGTCTCCAGGATCGCGCCCCGGGCCAAAGGCAGGCGCCAAACCGCTGCGCCACCCAGGGATCCCTGAAAAAGCTTTAGATGAAAGCTATAGAATTCTGATATAACCTACATAATATATTAATAACTAAAACAGCTAAAAAATGAACTCATCAGACTACTGACAATAAAGATATTTATATACATATAAATTTAGTAAAACTTTCAAAATCATCATTGTGAATATAAGATGATACTTTTAATTTAAAAATCACCCAAATCACACCTCCATAAATTAGTAAGTAGAATTAGAATGATGACTGTCGGCACTTCTGCCTCATGTGAATTTAAAATGAGATGATTTTGGTTCAATGAAGACAAAAATGCCAGCCAAATAATGAAAATCTGAAACAAATATGAGAAGATCTCAAGATTGGCATGAAATTGAAAGGCAAATGAAAAAAATGAAGTGAATTTTATCAACATAATTAATATAGTGTACCATGGGCTAAGTATAGGCAAGAATAGCGAATAACTGAAAGTGTCAGTTTCATCCATATCGTATCCACATAGGTAGAGGACTGTGAAGAATTTAATCAGACAAGTATACATTTCTACACAGTGATTTTCATTTATGCCCTAATGGATATCTTAACTTCCAATTTCAGCCTGGAGAGAGGTTTATAGAGGTCCAGAAAGAAACAGGGCTGGGTAAGATCTGGGGGAAGAGTCCTAAGTAGAGGTATTTTTGTTTTTTATTATTATTAGTTTTTAAAGAATTTTACTTTTAAGTAATCTCTACTCCCAATGTGGGGCTCAAACTCACAATCCCAAGATCAAGAGTCACACTCTACCAACTGAGCCAGTCACATGTCCCCTATGTAGAGGCATTTTAAACCACCACCATCTTAGTCAGTTTTCACTTTACTTTTTCTTTTTTTCCCAGAATATTTTTCTCATGTAATTTTTTTAAATGATTTTATTTATTCATGAGAGAGAGAGAGAGAGAGAGAGAGAGGCAGAGATACAGGCAGATGGAGAAGCAGGCTCCATGCAGGGAGTCCTATGTGGGATCATGACCTGAGGCAAAGGCAGAAGCTTAACTGTGAGGGCAAGCTTAACTACAGGTGTCCCTTCTTATGTAAATTTGTAAATTTAATACCTAAGCTGCCAAAAGAGAGTTGATCTAGGTATGTTAGGAGCAGTGTTACTGCTTATGTAAATTTGTAAATTTAATACCTAAGCTACCAAAAGAGAGTTGATCTGGGTATGTTAGGAGCAGTGTTACTGGTCACATTACTCAGGTGCTTTTATAATTTGTTCTTCAGATGCTGGATGACTGTTTATCCAAGGCTGCTCTGAATTCATTGTCAAACCTTGAGATCCAAACCAAGTGTTGTACATTCCATTCTATTGCCAAGGTTCACACCTTGCATCAACCCAAGAAAAAGGAAAAATCCATGCTTCTGATTAGGAGCTAGTATTTGTCAAATCCAATGCACTTTTTTCAATTGTTATCTTGCAGGATTCACTCTACAAAGTAATACTTAATATACCATACTCAGCTTCACAGGCTTCTCTTGCCTGGGTCCTTTTGCCAAGAAGCTCCTTAGGCTTCTTTCAACACCAACAACCCTACTGTTGGTATCTCCAGGCACCATTCTTGGCCACTAATGTTCTAGCTTTACATACTTTTCTCACATTGGACATTTCTTCCCTTCTTTGGTTTTAGCACTCCTGATTAAGCCTATTTGTATATCTGACCTAACTCTACCTCCCTGTTAGCCCCACTAGGTACCTCAAATATAAGATAATCACACTAGAATTCATTCTTAATCCTGTGTTTCCTGATTTTTTGAACAGTCCAGTATCCACACAATTACCCCCAAGCAGTAAACAGGAAACTGTGACATTTTTCTCTTTCCATTTAGTCATTAAATCCTGGAAATTCTAGGGGCACTTGGTGGCTCAGTCACTTGAGCATCTGACTTGGTTTTAGCTCACGTCATGATCTCATGGGTTGTGGAATCAAGCCCCATGTTGGGCTCCATGCTCAGCACAGCGTTTGCTTGGGATTCTCTCTCTTCTCCCTCTGCCCACCCCCCTACCACTCCTCAACATGCATACTATCTCTTCTCTCTAAAATAAATAAGTAAATCTTTAAAAATCAATCAATCCTGGAAATTCTAGTACCTAAACATGATTAGAATTTTATTCCTTCTAATATTGCTTCAATTAATGACCCTATAAGTTTATAAATGGATTACTAAAAACCTAAATACAGTATCCTCTCAAGTATTTTCCTGGTTTCCAATTCTGTTTTCTTCAATCCAAGTTTCATATTGCTACAAAATATTCTGAAAGATTTTCTTACAGAAATCCTTCCATGATGCTCCACTGTCTTCAGGATAAAATCTAAATTACTTGGGAGAGAAAATCTGTCCTAATACGAAGCTATTTGTTCAGAATCTTCTGGCTTTCTTCTGCAGGACTTTATGCATCACCAATACACTGTATTATATAGCTAGGCAGGTGGGGGAGGATTGGCATATTCCTGCACATTCCACATATTTTGTTTCCTCTGTACAGAAATGTGCTCCTTTTCATTCATAGTGATCGAACTTATAGTTAAGCTAAAGTCTTAGCTTAGCAATCACTTGAGGAAGGATTTCATTTCCTACCTGGCATCTTCCCCCTTTCTCTTCTCTCTTCCTTTTTGGATTGATTCCAGTGCCCATTCTCTGTATCCCACAACAAGCAGTGTTATCATAGCAATAATGACA
This sequence comes from Vulpes vulpes, assembly GCF_048418805.1. Lineage (NCBI taxonomy): Eukaryota > Metazoa > Chordata > Mammalia > Carnivora > Canidae > Vulpes > Vulpes vulpes. Next base: position 125,714,040 of record NC_132792.1, on the reverse strand, counting down.
CTATAAAGTACATGCATATTCTCTTGTCTATAACCCCAATTAGATAGTTATCTTTTAAAAGAGAGTACTATGTTTTCCTTATTTCTGCATCTGCTGAGGTCCAGTCGATGGTACGTACTCGTTAAATATTTAATAGGCAAATGGACTATAATGGAATAGGTTCTAAAGTTCATACATAAATTATCAAGTATAATCAAAATCATTCTTGAAAATTCCTGAGGAAGGTATTACACTGCAGACCCAACATATTGTCTCAATATAGTTAAGCCCAGCAATTCTTCCTCCAGTGCTGAAATACCACAGTTTCTTTAGACGGATATCTGTAGTTACAATGTGCTTAATGACAATGATTTATGAAAACTATGTATTTTTAAACATCAGAGTTTATGTCCCATGAAACTCAGTGGGTGGCAAGTATAAACTGACATAGCGTAAAATAGCAAATTTATTTCTCATCTTAAGGTGACTCTGTGAACACAGTTATTGAGAAGAACGGCAGAATCACCATTTCCTTCTTTCCTTCCTCCATTCCTTTCTAACTGTATCTATCTATTTATCGATTTTTTACATCAATATCCTCTCTCAATCCACTTCCATCAAGATTATTTAGTGCTTTAAGCAACACTGGCAAACACAGGGACAATAAAAAGCATGGCCATGAGCATGCTACATTCCATGCAGTCTCGTACTCTGTTTTATGTATATTTCATGATAAACATTCCAGAACATAGGCTAAAAGGAGACTATTGCTAATTAAAAATCAAGACAAGCATGAATTAAGTAAAAATTGGGCTAGATATAATTACTTCAATAGGCCCACTGAATAAGCCCACCTCAGGGCAGTGGTTGGATATAAAGAGATTTGAGGATGCTGCCCTTTTGGTGAGCAACATTTTATCAGAGCTTCGTTTTCTTTCCTTCTTTCTTTCTTTCTTTTTTTAAGAAAACGTTTTATTTATTTATTTGAGAGACACAGAGAGAGAGAGGAGGAACACAGGGAGAAAGACAAGCAGACTCTCCGTTGAGCATAGAGCCCAACACACAGGGCTCGATCCCACACTGCAATATCATGACTTGAGCCGAAATCCAGAGTTGGAAATTTAAGTGACTGAGCCACCTAGGCACTCCCAGAGCTTCTTTTTCAACAGGCTGGGCATCTCCTACCCACAGTTCTTAGATGCCACCCAGAGTTTCCCCACAGGGTAACTTATGGAGTGTCTGTGTGAGCTTATGGCTTCCCTTACTTTACCTCTATTTCAACCTTATTTCCAAACATAAGTACCATTTTTAGTGGGTTTTTTCTATAGCAATGGAGTTTTCTAAATTTCTAGGAAGCATCCCTGGGCAGAATAAATGTCACAATGAACCTAAAGCAAAATCAAAATCAAGTAAGTCACAAGAAAGATATAGTGAACATAGGTTTCCTTTGCAGAAATGATACATTTAAGAACAGAAATAATCACATTAAGTTTCAAGAACTAAATAACTGTTAGTATTCATAAAGTACATTCAAAAGTACATCTAAACTGTATTTAAAAGTGTATCTGATAATTAAAAAGTGTATCTGATAATTTTTTAAAAGAAAGAAAAATTGGGAAATTATATATATAAAACTTTCATTTTTACTAATATACATATTTCTTATATACATATACATATATATATGGCAATGCTGTGATTATGATCCAAGCACTTGAAAATTACAGACCACATACAGAATCAGTTCACCTGCTGCAATCCATTAAATAATTTAGTCTTTATAACACATTCTCAAAACAGAAATTCTGAAAAAAGAGAGAAATAATGTAGGAGTTTCAGTGCTAAAGAAAACCATCTGGCTAGTCTGAAAATCTGCTTTTGTGTGTAAAATTTTTTCAACAATTATCATTTAATTAATCTCAGAAGTACTCTAGGTATAGAATGAGAGTATGGGTGCAGCGGGCCCCCCCAGGAGGCTTCCCACCACACAGACCCTCTTCCCTCCTGTGAAGTCCTGTGTTTCTTCATATGTAGTTCTGATAAAAGCAATAATTATCACTTTACACTTAGTGTGGGCTTTGTACCTTATCTCCCCCACCTGACTATAAACTCTTTGAGGGTAAGATCCAGGTTTAATTCAGATTTTATATCCCATATTACCTACTAGAGTGACTTGCACAAAGCCTCAAAAAAATGCCTATTTTATAAAGACACTCAAAGAAACTCCCTCCTGAAAAAAACATTTTCAAGTTTTTTCCCAAAATAAACTATGTAGTACATTACTTTCTATTTTTCTTCCTACTTGTCAGCAGTTTCTAGTTTAAACATCCCTGTTGATCCTTGCTCCAGAGAGAATTTATTCATCTATTCACTTAATTTATTCACTCAAACAACCCAATAAATTATTTGTCTAGTTCCTACTTTGCCAGGTAGTGTGTAAGGTGCTGGGGTTATACCAGCAAAAAAGCCCTTAAGGAGCACACAGAGTCCAGCAGGAAGGATACACAAGTAAATAGGTAATTTTAAAACAAAGTGATAATTGTTATTAACAGGTGTAAATTTATGACACTGTGTAAGACTATTTCTATAATTTAAGAGTATTTCTCCAGGTTTTTGTTTGTAATTTATCATTTTCCTGATATTATGGTCTTCCCTGGTCATGTATCTATCCATCCGTCCACATTGGTCCATCTAACTTCCTTCCTTCATTTTTTAAATATATAATATATATCTGTGGTACAAAATACACAAACTGCTCAAGAACACATAATTTAAAAAGTTGTCTTTCTCACACTGTACCCAGCCATTTGGCTTATCTTCCCAAAGGTACACACTAATGCTCAGTGCATACCTGCAGAGACAGTCAACGCATACACAGAAACATGTATCACACGCACATGGTCCTAGTTTCTTTTAACTATTACAATGGTGGCATGCTTTATCCTCTTCATCTTGTCTCTTTCACTTCAGAATGTATCTTAGAAGTCATTCCCTATTAGCCCACATTGGGCTACCTTCATTCTTTTTAATGGATATAAAGTATTCCACTGCGTGGATACAACATAATTAATTTAAGCAGTCTCCTTACGGAATGCTTATCTAGGGTTCTACAAATGCTGCAATGAATCTATTTATCCATATATCATTCTGTGGTGTATCTCTGAATACGTCTGTAGAATAAATTCCTGGAAGTGAAATTGCTGGCTCCAAAAATAATGAGCACTTTTTACGTCGATAGATACTAATGTAGAGGATTCAACCATTTAATTCCCCATAAAATGGGAAATATCCACCTTCATAACATAAATTATAATCCCTATTAAAAAAATGGCTCCCTAATCTGTACCCACAGTTCTGACTCCCCACTTACTCTCTCTGATATTCTCACGTTCTTTCCACATACACATTTCCTAGGAACCTTAGGGAAAACCACCACATTTATAATCTTACCCTCAACATATTCTTTGTTTAAGTACACTGTATTTGTTATCCCCAATTCCAACCCAAAGCCACTTTTAATCCTTCTCTCTTTCTACCCATACCCAATTCACTGGTCATGAATATGGACCAATCCTGTGCCATTCTATGATGTTCACCTTCTCTGTATTTTCTCAGACACCTCTGAGTCCAATGCCTGGATTATTCTCCTCCAACCACTCAAGTGCCTCCAGTCCTGTGCTCACCCTGGTGATTCTGTTCACGTGATCCTCTCTCTGCCTGAAGTATCTCAAATCAGTTCCCCTACTGAGATCTCAGTAAGAATCAAAGGTCTACCCTTAATGCCAAATCACCCACAAAGCATCTTCTTTTTTTTATTTTCATAAAGTACTTTCTAATATGAATTTATAAACACTTAGATCTTTCACTATATATGTTCTAATTTATAGTACACTTACAACATAAATTACAAACTCCTTCATAGAAAGGATCATGTCTTAGCACATTCTGATAAACCCACACTGCCTTGGCATTTAAAATGTGATTATCAAATGAATGAATGCATTTTTGCAATTAATTCCTACAAGTCATATAATTCTACAGGAGAAAATATTCCATAGGGGATATTTAATCCACTTATTTTTGAAAAATAAGACTATTTTAAAGTCTGTGACATACAATCAATCCCCTACTTAATAATTATATTTATTTCAGAAAACCCACAATGTGAAATATTTCCAGTTAAGTGTGCCAGTAAATTATAAATTTCCCTCACAATCCAAAATGGGGAGGAGAAAGGACAGGGAACAAAGAGGTGAGATGTACCACTACGCTGACTGCATTTCTCTTCAAAGCTACAAAAACCTTTCAAATCTCTTAAATATAGTCAAAGTTACTCTAACTACTATGTAAAAGAAGAGAGAACTAGCCATGACGTGCCTATGGACTATTGCTCAAGTGAGTTTAAAATGGGATAAATCTTTTACCAATTTCACAAACACTTGAAAAGAACTTTTCAAAGCATCATAAATCCTGTATTTCCAGGTTTCAAAGTTAAATAACACGATTTCCAAAAGCACATTTGTGATAAAATATTTTACATTTAAAAAACATAGGGAAAAAAAGAATATAATTATGCTTTCCAATATGTAAAAGCAGTCATAAAAAAAATTAGTGATCAGTATGTTTCATTATAAAGGATTCAGCTCCCATCTACCCACAAATCCTTGCCAGGAAGAAGAGAACTGTTACATTATAACTTATATCTTCAATAATTAAAGAAATGATGACAATACTACCATGCATATTCAAGTGGCGGATTTACTTCTTGACTCACCTCTCCCCCATTAACATATTCCATCACAAAACACAAACGGTCTTTTGTCTGGAAGGAATATTTCAAGGACTTGAAATGAAAAAGAAAAAATGTTACATTATAATCCAGAATTCTTATAACGATACCAAAATAGAATACTTAGAAACAGTAAGCTCCAGGGATGAAATGAATTGTTCTTGTCCTGACGAGTCTATTTAACTCCTTAAAAGTGTTGAAGACTTTGGAAGAACACAAAACAAATTTTGTTTAGATCAGCACTGGCTATTGTTAGGGAAAAAGTTAAAATTAAAATTTTAAGTAAAAATACACTTAGTAATTGTGATGAGCACCTGTCAATATATTGTGCTATTTGCAACTGTATTAGTTCCTGAGGTCCCCACCCTCAGGATCTTCAAAAGAGGAAGTCTAAGGAATACAGCTGGAGTAGCTATGCTCCTGCTCCTAATACAGTTTCAACACTGCTTTTTGCATACTGGGTGCAGAACTTGAGTGAATTCAACAAAGCTGTTTCATTTAACTGTATAAGTTATAAAGGTATCAGAACTTTAGAGCTATCTTAATACACTGGACAACAGACTGACAGCAATGTAACAAAGTAAGCCTAGGTATGTAACTATTTTTCTGAAAAAACTCCTACTACATAATCCTAAATCTCTAAAAGGCTCCTCCTTTGGAACATCTACCTGTTACTTCTTTTTCCTCTTTCTTTTCTACGAGTTATTTTTCATCTTAATATACTTCTTTAGAACCAGAACAAATTATGTCTCTATTATAAGCAATCTAAGTATAGGCCTAAAAAAATTAGTTTCTTTCAAAACAAGTAATATGCATGTAAGTCACTGTTTACACTTTGTCCAGTCAAGAAAACATATCATGACTTATCCTATCTTTAATTTTTGTATTCAGGAGTCCTGTGTTTCTTCAAGTATTCTCTACCTATAGGAGGTTTCAATTTCTATGAAAAATATTCAGTAAAGATTTTCTGCCTTTCACATCTGGAGACAATGCTGCTTGATCACTGAAATATGTATCAGAAGCCATTAAGCAGAGGAAACACAAAATCCTTACATTTGATACTAAGAATTTCTTGTAAGTCTACCATTTTCTCAGTGGTCTCTGTATATTTGCTCTATGGTTTTTTGTTTTTTAAGGCAGTGACATTCATGGGGGGAAAAACTTTCAGAAAAGTAATGGCCATGTAAGAGGAGGATCACAAACACACACATATTGTAAACTTCAGCCATACACTGCAATCATTCGAAAGAAATACGACCTAGAGTCTGTCTACGAAGAAAATGGCATACGTAGACAAATGAGATTTTTCATGGCTTAGTTTTGCAATAACACTCTTGTGAATGTAAGTATCAGATGAGTACACCTGCCCTCCCTTGAACGTAAAGGTCAGGTGAGCACACCTGGCCTCAGTCACTTACTGTTAAAAAGGGGTGTCGAGTATTCTTTAACACTCTGCTTTCCGTTAGAGTATGTGCCACTTCATCCTACAAAAGAAAAAGGTAAACCTTTAATATATGGACTAAGCACCAGCAATAGAAAATATTCACTATTTCTCTAAGACCAGAAGAGGTTAAACCCAGAGACAAAAATATCAGATGCCTGTGAGGTGTAATAAACACATATACACTCATAGTTAATCAAAGTATATTGATAATCATATAAAAGTCACCAAATAGTTATCAGGGACACCGGTGATTGAATAGTGAACCTTTCTCCTTTGAGGCAATGCCTTAACAGCTAACATTCAGGCATGGAGTAGTTAATATTCCCATGTTTGTAGTATATTTTATTCAGGAGGATATAAAGGATGTATTTCAGTAAAGAACATAGAATTTCTAAGTCTCCTACTTAAAAGAAAAAATCAGTTCCTGAAAATAGGAACACAGAATATACAGATAAGATTTAATTATCAACTATACATTTTACAAATAGCAACAGAATATAAAATTTGTATGTTTTTTGTTTGTGGCTTCTTAAAAAAAAAAGTCACAACCTACTTAGGTGACAATTTTAAAAATCTGGGTTTATTTCAAACCAAAAATAAGTGTATTTCCCCAATCTTGTAAATAAATCTCATCTTGACATCAAAAATGAACTAGGAGAGATTTTCTTCAACATATGGAAAACTGGAAGAATGTTTCATATTTCAAAAATAACAGCCTCTTAAAGAAGAAAGGAAAGGAAGACACTGCTGAAATTAATACAGCTGGTCTCTCTGGTCTCTGCCTCCAGCAAGAGCCTAAAGGCTCTTGCTGGATTAATGTCTCCACCCTGTCAGCAAATCACAATTAAATTATAAGTAAGATGTGGAGAGCAAAACATTGGGTCATTGCATTATATTTATCATCTGACCTTAATCAGACCTAGAAGATAAATGAGAAATAGATTGATCAAAAATGCTAAGCCCCGGAAGCCATTCCAAGAGGGCAGGACCAGCTTCATCTGAACAAGCCAAGTGTTATTTACAACACAGAGTTTAAAACTAATAGTGAAACAAAGCATGGGTATGAAACCACTCCTGAATTATCTGTTTAATAAAAATTAGGCTTACGTGCTCAAACAATTCAAAAGCCTCTGTCAGTCACATCATACTACAGTTTCTAAACTAATTAGAACAGCACACATCTTAATGCAAACTAAATCAGAAGCAGAAATGAGAGCATGACTTACTGATTTCTAACACCCACAGTGCCTAGCATCGTGGTTAGCACACAATAGACAATAAATGTTTGTTGAACTGAACTGTTTATCACAGGAATAAATTCCAGATGTCAGGAGTGTATGATTCCATTAAATCAATCACCCATTCCCTCCACAAATATGCAACCAAACCTACTGGGTGCAAATAGGTCCCTGAACAACAACAACTACAAAAAAAACAAGGATCTCTGCCCTCAGGGAACTTTCTGTCTCCCTACACAGATGGTGATCAATGATAAGGGTAAGGGGAGGAAAAATGGAGCCAGGGCTACTGCAGTTTAGGAGCATCTTGTAATGAACATGAAATACATACGGCATTACACAAGTGGCTACTTTGTGACAAATACAACCAAATTCATTAAAAGCCAAAACCCTTGATGGGCACTTAAATGCTAATGACAGTGCAGGTATAAAGTGGTAAAAAAAAAAAAAAAAAAAAAAGACATAATCTCTCTGCTCATGGAGTCACAGGCTAGTGGAGAAGACATAACAGATGGGTAAATATCCAACTTCAAATAAATTACTAATTCTGATGACTGATATTAAGAAAAATGGGGGAATCTATGATCATAAATGACATAATGAAAGAAAACTAACATTATTGAAAGACTATATAGGGTGGGTAATGTGATGATGTGGGAGGCAAGGGTGTGACATAATCTAATTTCTATTTTTAAAAGTTTACGCAGGCTCCTCTGAGTAGAAGGACAACAAAAATAGCAAGGATCAAGCAGAAACAACAAGGAGTCCAAGAGAGAAACCAGGATAGGTTAGACTACTGTGGTATCAGTAGGAGCAGGAAAAAAAGGGGGACCATTTTGAAATCTTTTTGAGATATAAAACTAACAGTCATAATTCAAAAGTTACCTGCCTCTACCACGAGCGAGCGTGACTCAAAAGAAACATCTCTTTGCAGGCAGTCAGAAGAAGATACACAGAAGAGATAACATTTCTGCAGGTTATGCTTGAGGATGCTAAGTGGCTGGAAGCAGCCAGCCAGGAAAAGACTACAGAAAGGTAAGTGTGAAACCCATCTGAAACCAGAAAAGATATTCTAATACTTCAGAAAATATTTCCAGAGGGTAGTTCATTCTGTTTTTTATTTTTAAGGATTTATTTACTTATTTGAGTCAGAGAGAGTGAGTGAGTGAGTGAGTGGGGCGGGGGAGAGAGGGAGAAGCAGACTCCGCTAAGTACAGTCTTACAGGACGGGTGTTCAATCCCATGTCCCTGAGATCTCGACCTGAGCCAAAATCAAGAGTTCAAAGCTTAACCACTTAACCGACTAAGTCACCAGGTGCCCCATTCTATTTTTTAAAATAAGCCTACCACATACAATAGTTATTTTTATAAATCACTTTGTAAGTTTCAGGATAGAAGATTAGTTTTTTCCTAAATTCTGCAATCTGCCTAACCACAGGGAAGAAGCCAAGGCAAGATATATGGCAACAAATGCTAAACCAATATTTATCATAAGAATGTGAACAGAATTAATACCATGTACATATCTTTCAAATGTTAAAATGTATTTTTTACCATATTTTACATATGATCAGATTAGAATTCTTCCCCCTTAATGCAGATTTAATAGTACTATACTTCACATACTAATTAGTTTCTGCTATGAAGATAAGGTATGCATCAGCTAAAAAGTAAACACAGATGCCAATAATTTTTAATTACAGTTAAAAGCAATATGTCAAAACAAAAAGTTAAAAATAACAGTGATAAAACTTAGTGGCTAAAACAATGTGATGCCTTTCAAAAAATCCACTCGTTGATCAGGACTATAAATGAAGGGGGCTAAAAATGCTTGAGTGTGCAATAGAAGTCTAATGTTTTAATGAAAAAGCTTCTGAAAATCAGTTTCATTTATATTCACCCACGGCAAAATAGTAACTAATGAATTTTAAATCTAATTTCTCTCATAGGAATAGGATTTTATTTCTTGAGGACATGAGGCAGAGAAAAGTTCTTCTCACATTTATTTTCCCAATCATCTCCAATTTACCACTCCCTTCTACTGCAGATGGTCTAAAATTCTGCCTTCATTTGCCTCCTCCTGCCCCATCCTGTCGAGCAGTTGTTGGGTATTTCATGAGGGGTCAGGAATAGGACATGGCAGAGAACTGAACGAAGAGATCTCTAACGCGCTGGTCAGGGACAAGGGATTCAGGTCCTTTCACCCCTATACCAATTCAGCAAGGTAGGCTTTCTTATTCCCATTCTGCAAAAAGAAACTGAGGTGCCGAGAAATTAACCTGTTCAGGCTGCAGTTAAAGAGTCAGTTCTGATTCCACATCTAAGGCTCATGTTAGGGTCACTTCTGCTCCACACCACTGCCTCCCATTCAAATGCTCAGTATCTCCTTAACTGGGCACAATCACTCTGTTCACAGTATTTTCTCCAACTTGAATGCAAGACTTTAATGACCTGCTCTATCAGAAGCCAGTTGAAATCAAGATATGGCAAGTTCAAAGCACTTCCTTCCTCCCTCCATCAGAGCAATAACAAAGACCCAGAAGGGGAGGAGGCAGGTGGGAAATAACCAGAATAGGGCAGAGAGGTCTGTGCTCCATTTCACTTACTCTCAACTAAACCATGGGCACTCCCACGTTATGTACTTCTTCTGTCTTGACACCATAGGTTAGCAATCTATACATTTTTTTCCCCATAGGAAAGATGTAACACATTTAAGCTCTAAATTTGGGGTCCTAACTTCCTCTTTTCAAAACTAGGGCACTGCCCAGATCAGCCCTGTCCTGCTCTCCCACTATCCAGGCACCACACTGTCTTCTCACTGTTCCTTAACTACTATTTCTCTTTTCTTTATGATTTTTTTCACTTTGATGCAGAGAATGAAAGCACAGTTGTCCTCGGTTGTCTATGAACACTACATTATCTTTCTCAAGGATAGTCATTTGATACTTTGTTCTTGATCCTCTTGTTCCAAATATTGCTTGGATGGAGGGCTACGTGGGCTCCTCTGACTTTGATAATGATATAATCACTTGGGAACCTAGTCTTTCTTAAATTGTACATTATGCTGCTTGTTTATCCTGCCCCCTATTTGCACTGCATTCTTTCCTTCTACCCCTTCAAATTCCCAATATTGGAATAAACCAGTCTCTACCTTCTCACCTTTCTATCCCACATCTAAAGGGGTAAGAAATCACATAAACATACTGACTAGAACCATTACAATTCCCTCTTCAATCTCAGCTGAATCTTCAGAGGATTCTTTTACTCGTCACTCTTCCAGTACTTATTATAGTGCTCTTAAAACGTTCCCAGGGCTACTACCATGCCTGGTACGTCTGCTACTTACACCTGTCAAGCTACTGAGCTGGGACAGAGGCCCAGGTCGTCACTTTCAAGTCTAGAAGTTTTTCTCTCTATCTCAATTTTGCTCCCACATACTTTCAAAATGTGATCTACTTTCTTTGCAGAGTATTAGTCATTAATAACATTTGATACGTTTGATGACGCATTCCTCCTGAAGACCTCTTCTCTTGGTTTCTTTCTTTCTTTCTTTCTTTCTTTTTTTTTTTTAAAGATTTTTATTTATTTATTCATGAGAAACACAGAGAGCGAGAGGCAGAGATAGAGGCAGAGGGAGAAGCAGGCTCCATGTAGGGAGCCCGATGTGGAACTCGATCCCGGGACTCCAGGATCACTCCCTGGGCCGAAGGCAGGCGCCAAACCACTGAGCCACCCAGGGATCCCTTCTCTTGGTTTCTAGAACATCACAATCTCTTACTTCCCTCATCAGTAGTTCCATTTTCTCAAACTTTTACTGTTTCCTTATCTCTGAATCCTTATTCTAGGAGTACCCTCCCAAGAACTCAGTCCTCAGATGTCTTGCCTTCACTATGATTCCAAACAGTCTCTATGGTGATGGACTTCCAAACAGATCCTTCCCTCCCCAAAACGCCTGTTTGCCATCGATGTCTAGTAGAGGACTTAAACTTGGATGTGTAACAGAAACATCATATTTGGCATCCAAAACCTAATTTCTAGGGGTGCCTGGGTTGCTCAGTCGTTAAGCATCTGCCTTTTGCTCAGGTCATGATCTTGAGGGCCTGGGATCCACCCTGCATCAGGCTCCCTGCTCAGCAGGGAGTCTGCTTCTCCCTCTGCCCCTCCCCTGCTCATGCTCTCTCTCCCTCAAAATAAATAAATGAAATATATTTAAAAACCCACAAAAAGACAAACCTAATTTCTAATCTGCCATCAAAAAGCTTTGTTTCTCTCACAGAACAAAACAAAGCAAATAAAAATCTCCATTGCTGAGAATGGCAATACCATCCTTGCAGTTGCTCAGGCCAAAACCAGGCACTGATCCTCAACCCCTTTCTCTCACACCCTACATTCAACCTGTCAGGAATCTGTTGGCTCGGCATCAAAATACAACCAGGATCTGAATGTGTCTTTCCACCTCTATTGATATTACCCTGATGCATGCCACGAGTATCATTTATCGAGATTATTGCAATTAACTCCTAGCAAACTCCGTGCTTCCTACCCACCATCTATTTTCAACTCTACAACAGAAGAAATGCTCTTAAAATGAAAACCAGATGATGTTACACTACTTAAAAATTTCCAGTGGCTTCCTACTTATCTAAAGTAAAACCTAATATTCTTATGACAGCTGCAAGTACCTACACAATCCTATCCTCTTCTTACCCATGCAAGCCACGGTAGACTCCTAGCTTAGTCTGAGAACATATTACTTAGGCTGCTTGTTTGGGGCCTTTTCAACTGTGAAGCCCTCCGTCTGCAGCAACTCTCTCCTCCAAAATACCTCAAGGGCTTGCTTTCTCAACCCCGTCAAATGCTCACTGAAATTTTACCGTAATGGTGAGGCCTTCTGTGATTACTCTATTTAAAACTGCAAAACCCACAAACATCACTCCTCATTTCCCTGCCTTATTTTATTGTTCTCCATTAGTATGTATTAGCTTCTTACATACAGTGTGACTTACTCATTTAATGTGTATTTATTGTCCATCTTCAGACTAGAGTGTAGTTTCCAATGGGGGAGGTGGAGTTTGGTCAGGTTTATTCATTCACAAAGTCCCAGTGTCTAGAGCATGCATGTTAAATAATTTGGGGCTCAATTTATATTTATTGAAAGAATGAGTGAATGAATCAATAAATAATGATTCTTTAGCATATGTTACTGAAGAAAGACAAGCTTCATAAATTCCAAGAAGCAAACCAGAACACAAATGAATGAACTAATTCCTCCAAGAGCACAATGAGCAGATAAAGATACAGCAGATCAAACCAAATCCATTCACTATCTGTCTCCCACAGTAAACCACAATCACTGGCACAATGTTTAATACAGAGGTTCAAGAGAATCTCAAAGAGTGGATCAGAGAAGCTGGCAGATGATGTTAAGAAGTTCTTTTTAAGGTCTACCAGCAATAACTGAAGATCCAAGGACACAGAGATATTAGTGGTCAAGCCAAACCACTGGGTTTATATTTTAGTGGGCAAGTGTGCAGGAAAAGGATTCATGGAGCAGGCTTGGGCTGCTAGACTCTGCATTCATAAGAATGGCCAATCTTCAGGACTGGCACTTGGCCAGCTCCTGGGAAATAAACTCTGACCCCTTTCAATATTCTGTATGATAGTTGTTTTTATCAGAGATCTTGGACCACACAGTACCAGTCTGACTGGATAGTTTATACAAACAACTCTAAGAATGGTGAGGGCTACACTCCTGATTTTGCTCGGAATGGCTAGAATCTGAGCAGCTAAGGGAAGTCAAGCAGTGCTGCTTGCCTATGTGACTGACCTCCACAAAAATCCTGGACGTCAAGGCTTTGGTGAGCTTCCTAGGTTAGACAACATTCTGTACATGCTATCACACACTGATGCTGGGAGGATGAAGCATGGCCATGTGAGACCATTGGGATAGAACACCTGGAAGCTTAGACTTGGTTTCTCCTGGACTCTGTCCCATGTGCCTTTCCCTTTGCTGATTTCAGTCTGTATCTCTTGGGTATAATGAACCATAACCGTAAGTACATCAGCTTTTCTGAATCCTGTGGTCCTAACAAAATAGTTAGCCTGAGGTGGGTCTTAAGGACAATGGACACAGCATCAGCTATGGGATTTATGAGGGGTGACATCAGCAAGACAGAGGGCTGGAGGCCCAGTGTTAGGCTCCTCCACAAAACCAAAACCAAAAAAAAAAAAAAAAAAAAAAAAGAACAATGAACAAATACAGATTGATGAATATAGCTTTGGAAAACTTCTGGACTACAGTGAAGTCAGCAGAAAACAATAAAGCAGCAGAAATCTTATAAAGCTGAACAAACAAACAAGGATGGCTAATAGGAAAGCATAGGAAACATTTTGCAGCACTCCATCCTCAAATCCAGAGCAGCCAGGCACCAAGAGGGATCTTCTCAGTAGGATTTTATGGGAAAATTAGAGCAAGAGAACCCAGCAAGCTTTATCACCACCACATATGTTTGCATCCTTGGCTACCAAGGCTGCCCACAGTCTTCACTAACATTGAACTCAGCTGACAGCGCTGCCCAAAGTCCCCACCACTGCATCTCCTCCCTGGGACTAGAATGTCATTGCAGTGAAACCCACTCCTGGGGACCCAAGTTGCTGCTGGGCCCACTCTCTAGGATCAGGATGCCACAAAACTTGGCCATCCACAGGGCCAAGCTGCAGTTGCTCTAGGCCTTACCACTGAGTTGTAAGTCAGGGATCTGACCTACCCTATAAAGGTCACACTACTGCTGCCACCGCTCTGCATCCTCCTATGTTCAAAACTAGGACTCTAATTTGCTATAACCAGGACTGTGCAGCTGCTGCCCACCCCAGCCTGCCTCCAGCACCCAGTTGCAGCTTTTATTTGCCATAAATGGGGCTGTGCCAATAATGTTCTGTACCCAACGTTGGGTCTCAAGTTGTAGGTCTGACCATTCATAACTGGGGCTGAGTTACCCAGAACCTAATTTGGGGCTCTGACCTACAATCACCAGGGCCACACTGCTGTGGCTCTGCACCCTGCCTTTGGTGTCCCAAGCAGGGGCTTTGACCGCACATAACTGGACTGGTGCTGTGAATGCTCTGTACACTGCCACTGGGTCCTAAGGCACCACTGCACTGTTATCCTGCCACTGGTGCATCTGTCTCCACCCCAAGTCCTGAACACTGTGGTGATCCCCAGAGACCCAGGCCCAGTTCCAGAGGAAACCTGCATATACCTGCCTCTCAGATACCAGCACCCCCCCAAATACACTTGTGCTCCAGGGCTCAGGTGCCATGGTAGCTCTGTGTGTACTAGATCCCATGACACCAGCTCTGCGGACACTGTCAGCACATCACATCTGGTACCAAAAGGGATTCCCCCAGCTAGAACTTCCTTTTACAGGCAAAAAAAGAACAGAGGAACCCCAGCAAACTTCATCTCTGAGGACCTGAGTAGCCCTAGACACCACTGCCATCCACAGAATCTCTACAGGCTTAGCCATAGAAGACCCTGACCACCCCCAGTCTTCATGATGTTGGTCTCAGCTGACAGAGCTGCATTCTGTACCCTCCCAGGAACCAGACACTGGGCCACAGCCAGCTGGTGTGCCTACAATCACCTTCAGGCAAAAGTCTCTCTCTAAAGAAGTCAGTTCAGAAAGGCAAGAAGAGATGACCACTCCTTCATATGCTCAGACATCAACACAAAGACATTAGAAACACAAAAAGGGAAGGAAACATGACATCTTCAAAGGTACACAGTAATTTTCTAGTAACTGACACCAAAGAAATGGACTTGAGAGTTACCTAAGAATTAAAAATAATTAAAGAAGTTCTCCAAGACTCAAGGAAACACACAGTAATAATTCAATAGAACTCAGAACAAGCAAAAATATAGAAATCATATAAAAGAACCAAACCCGAAATTCTAGAGCTGGAAAAAACAGGGAACAAAATGAAAAAATGCATCAGAGGGCTTCAAATCAAGCTCAGTCAAGTAAAAGAAAGAATGTACAAACTTGAAGATAGAGACCTCTTGATATTATCCAGTTAGAGGGAAAAAAAGATGTGAGAATGAAACAGAGTGAAGAAAGCCTATTGATTTATGGGATACCACCAAGTGAAACAATATTCACATGTGAAAGTCCCAGCAGGAGAAGACAAAGAGGGAGGAAGGAATAGGAAATTTATTTAAAGAAATAACAAAGAAATATTTCTTATTAAAGAAATAACAACTGAAAATGTCCCAAATTTGGGGAGAGATATGACCATTCAGGTACACAAAGCTCAAAGATACCAAAGGAGATTCTACGAAAAGATACCTCTATTGAGATCAAGCCCTCAAAAATCAAAGACACAGAGAATTTTGAAAGCAGCAAGAAAAAATATATTCATCAAATACAAGGAAAGCCCAACAAGGTGGTCAGTGAATTTTTCAGCAAAACCTTGCAAGCCAAGAGACAGTAAGATGATATATTCTATGATGAAAGAAAAAAGTGCACCCTAGGAATATTTTACCCAGCAATGTGGTCCCTCAAAAATGAAGGAGAAATAAAGACTTTCCCAGAAAAACAAAAGGTGAGAGAATTTATCACAACCAGACCTGCCTTACATGAAATGCTAAGTGAAGTTCTTCAAGCTGAGATAAAAGATGCTAAGCAGGAACATGAAAACATATAAAAGAATAGAATTTACTACAAAAGGTAAAAATATAGTCAAATTCCATATTGTTGAAATAATAGCATGTAAATCACTTTGACCTCAAGTATACAGGCTTAAGGACAAATGTGTTAAAAATAATAACAATAAAAAATAACAATAGCTACAGTATTTTGCTACAACATCACACACAAGTAAATGTGGACATCAATAACAGAAAATGTAAAAAAAATAATAATAACAGAAAATGCTGGGGGGAACAAGTAAATGTGTAGAATATTCTCAATCAACTGAAGCTGTTAGCAGCTTGAAATAAGACTTATTACAGTAAGATGTACTATGAACATCCTGGTAATCATAAAGCAAAAGCTTACAATAGATTCACAAATAAAAATAGAATCAGAGTATACCACTACAAAAAAATAATTCATAAAAGAGCAAGAGAAGCAGAAAGAACAAAGGAACTACAAAACAATTAGAAAGCAATAAACAAAATAATAATGGCAAGTCTTTATTACTATTTTAAATGCAAATGGTTTAAATTCTCCAATTAAAAGAGAATGGCTAAGTAAATTAAAAAACAAAACAAAACAAAACAAAAAAACAAGATCCAACTATATGCTGCCCAAAAGATACTTAAGCTTTAGGAACACTCATAGGCTGAAAGTGAAAAGATGAAAAAAGATGTTGCAGGTAAAACGAGCAGGGGTAAGTAACTATACTTATCTCAGACAAAAGAAACTAACTCAAAAGCTATAATAAGAGGCAAAGAAAGTCTTTATATGATGACATAAGGGTCTGCTCACCAAGAGACTATAACAATTGTAAATATATATAATAGTTAACAAATCTGCAGATTAAAACAGACAGCAATATCACAGTAGTAGGGAACTCAAATATGCCACTTTCATCATCACATCACCCCATCCATCAGTAAGGAACTAATGTACTTAAACTACACGTTAGCCAAATGGAGCTAACAGAAACAAAACATTCTATCCAATAATAATATACATTCTTCTCGAGTACACATGAAACATTCCCAGGATAAATCAAATATTAGGTCACAGGGCAGCCTGGGTGGCTCAGCGATTTAGCGCCTGCCTTTGGCTCAGGGCATGACCCTGGAAGACCTGGGATGGAGTTCCGTATCAGGCTACCTGCATGGGGCCTGCTTCTCCTTCTACCTGTATCTCTCTCTCTCTCTCTCTCTCTCTCTCTCTCTCTCTCTCTCTGTGTGTGTGTGTGTCTCATGAATAAATAAATAAAAAATCTTAAAAAAAAATTAGGTCACAACTTTTAATAAATTTAAGAAGTTTAATCCATATCAAGTATCTTTTCCAACCAATACAGTATGAAACTAAAAATGAATTACAGGAGGAAAGCTGGAAATTTCACATATATATGGAAATTAAAATACTGTGGAATAAGCAATGGTTCAAAGAAAAAATCAGGAGGGAAATTTTAAAAATCTTGAGACAAATAAAATAGAAATACAACATACCAAAACTTATGGAACAAGCAAAAGCAGTTCTAAGTGAGAAGTTTACAGTCATAAAAAGGAAGTTTCTTACATTAAGAATAAAGAAAGATCTCAAATAACCTGAATTTACACCTTAAGGAACTAAAAAAAGAACACTCTACACTAAGTTAGTAGAAGGAAAGAAATAATTAAGATTAGAAAAGAAATAAATGCAATAGAGACTAGAAATACAATGGAAAAACAACAAAACTAAGAATTGGTTCAATAAAATTGACAAATCTTTAGTGATACAAAGATTTAAAAAAAAGATTCAAATTAATAAAATTACCAGTGAAAGAGATGACATTACAACTGATACTACAAAAATACAAGAATCCTAAGAGACCACCGTAAACAATTATCACCAAAATTTTAGGTAACTCAGAAGAAATGGATAAATCCTAGAAACATACAATTTGAAGTTACAGAAAATCTGAACAGAATAAAGAGCAAGAGTTTAAATTAGTAATCAAAAAACTCCCTAGAAATAAAAGCTCAAAAGCAGATGGTTTCATGGGTGAATTCTAACATTTAAAGAATATCAATCTTCCTCAAACTCTTCAAAAATTGAAGAGAAAGGAACATGTTCAAATTTGTTTTACAAGGCTAATATTTCTCATACCCAAGCCAGACAAAAACACCTTACAAGGAAAGAAATTAATAGGCCAACATTTCTGATGAATTTAGAAGCAAAAACCCTCAACAAAGAATCAACAAACCTAATGCAAGAGCACATTAAAAGGATTATATACCATGATCACATGGGATTTATCCCTAAGATGCAAAGATGATTCAACACAATTCAGTAAGTGATATACCACATTAACAGATTAAAGGATAAAAAGCACATGATTATTTCCATAGATCCCTAAACATATTTGACAAAAATAAACACTCTTTCATGATAAAAACTCTCAATAAACTAGGTATAGAAGGAATTGTACCTCAACATAACAAAGGCCATGTATGACAAGCCCACAGTTAATATCATACGCAGTGGTGAGAAGTTAAAAGCCTTTCCTCTAACATCAGGAACAAGAGGGATGCCCACTATTAGCACTTTTACTCAGCACAATACTGGAGTTACTAGCCACAGCAATTAGGAAGAGAAAATGAGAGAGAGAGAGACAGAGAGAGAGAGAAAGACATACAAATGAAAAAAGAAAAAGTAAAATTATCTTTTGCAGATGATATGATCTTACATACATATAAAGAAAACCCTAAAGACTCCAGCAAAAAACTGTTAGAATTAATACATGAATTCAGTAAAGTTACAGGATACCAAACCAACACACAAAAATCCGTTGCACTTCTATATACTGACAATAAAATACCTGAACGAGAAATGAAGAAAGCAATCCTATTTCCAACTGCATCAAAAAGAATAAAATACTTTGGAATAGATTTAACCAAGGGGGTGAAAGACCTATGCACTAAAAACTACTGGAATTGCTGAAAGAAACTGAAGAACACAGACAAATGGAAATATGCCCCATGTTTTTGGGTTGGAAACATTAACATTGTGAAAATGTCAGTGATACATACAGATTCAATTCAATCCCTATCAAAATTCCAAAGGCCTTTTTCACTTCAGAAGAAAAAACTACACTAAAATTGGTGTGTAGCCAAAGAAAACCCCAAAAGTCAAAGCAATCTAAAAAAAGAACAAAGCTGGAGGCAAACACTTCTGTATTTCAAACTATATTCCAAAAGCTATATTCCAAAGCTATAATAAGAGAAACCATACAGTAAGCAAGACAATATGGTTTAAAACAGTGAAACTGGACCTCTATCTTACACTACTCACAAAAATTAACTCAATATGTTAAAAACTTAACTGTGAGACCTGAAAATGTAAAGTTCTTAGAAGAAAACATAAGGAAAAGTTCCTTGACGTTGGTCTTGCCAATGATTTTTGTGTAGACACAAAAACCAAAGGCAACAAAAGGTAAAATAAATAAGTGAGGCTACATCAGGCTAAAATGCTTCTGCACAAAACCATCAATAAATTGAAAAGGTACAGAACAAGAGAAAATATTTGCAAGCCATGTATTTGATAAGGGGCTCATTTCCAAAAATATAAAAAATTCATATAACTCAATAGCAAGAAAGCAAATAATCTGATTAAAAAGGGGGGCAGCCCGGGTGGCTCAGCGGTTTAGCGTTGCCTTCAGCCCACGGCCTGATCCTGCAGACCCGGGATCGAGTCAGGCTCCCATGTCAGGCTCCCTGCATGGAGCCTGCTTCTCTCTCTGCCTGTGTCTCTGCCTCTCTCTCTGTGTGTGTCTCTCATGAATAAATAAATAACATCTTAAAAAAAAAGGGAGGCGGCAGAAGACTTAAAGACTTAAAAGACGTCTTTTTCCAAAAAGACAAATTGCCAACAGGTATATGAAAAGGTACTCAGTATCACTAATCATCTGGGAAATGCACATCAAAACTACAATGAGATGTCCTTCATACCTGTTAGAATGGCTACTATCAAAAAAAGAAGAACAAATATTGGCAAGAAAGTGGAGAAAAGGAAAGCCTTACACATTGTGGGTGGGAATGTAAATTGATGTAGCCACTGAGGAAAACAGTATGGTGGTTCTTCAAAATATTAATTGAACCACCATATGATCCAACAATCCTATCCTTATATATATCAGAAGGAAATGAATTCAGGATGTCAAAGAGACATCTATACTCCCATGTTCATTGTAGTGTTTTCACAATAGCTAAGATACGGAAACAACCTAAATGTCCTTGAAGAAACTTTGGTATATATACACAATGGAGTATTATTCAGCCATAAAAAAGAAGGAAATTCTGACATTTTTGACAGCATGGATGAAACTGGAGAGCATAATGCCAAGTGAAATAAGCCAGACAGAGAAAGTTGAATATAGTATGGCTTCACTTACATTTGGAGTCTTAAAAAAAAAAAAGCTGAAAAAAGTTGATTTCATAGAAACAGAGGAGAGAGTGATTGTATGGCCAGGGGCTGGAGAGGGGAAAATGGGGAGGTATAAGACATAGGGCACAAATGTTCAGTTACAAGAAAAGTAAGTTCTGAGGATCTAATGTGCAGCATGGTGACTCTAGTTAATACCACCATATGTTATACTTGAAAGCTGTTCAGAGTAGATCTTAGGAATTCTCATCGCACACACATGAAACGTCAACTATGATGTTCTGACTGATATTTTAACCATCTGAATCTTGGTAATCACTCCATGATTCCAAATAATCATGTTGTATACTTTTAAATACATTTGCATTGGTCAATTACACCTCAAAGTTTGGAGAAAAAAAAAAAAGGTAGTAAAACTTTTTAGAACAACTCTGACTTGCTAAAATGTGGCCAGAATGGGATGCCTGGGTGACTCAGTGGTTGAGTGTCTGCCTTTGGCTCAGGGCATGATCCCAGGGTCCTGGGATCGAGTCTTGCATCAGGCTCCCAATAGGGAGCCTGCTTCTCCCTCTACCTATGCCTCTGCCTCTCTGTGTTTCTCATGAATAAATAAATAAAATCCTTAAAAAAGAAATGTGGCCAGAACTTTGTTAGGGAAAAGGAAAAATGACAAAGCAGGTGATGATGCATGGGCAGTGGCCATTTGCCTGGCCTTGTGGTCAGTGTGATGGGCAGTGCAGAGTTAGACTACTGGAGGGATGGACTACCAAGAAGGCACAGTACTACGGAAATCATAATGGGAATTTAAGAGGTTCATCAAAGTAGGGCAAGTTGATGCTCATAGAAGTACCTTCTTCCGAGATCAGCAGGTGATTGGAACCAACAAGTGGACATCCTCCTATGCTTGAGGTGGCCACCCGAGTTCATAAAATGAGTAGATATAGGAGAGCTGTGGCAATGCAGAGTTAGGTTGACCATCAACATATTCCTCTGCACCCCCTAAGACACAAAATATCAGTAAGAACTATCTAGTCTGCCAGAGAGAGAGAGAGAGTAGATGCCTAGGCGGCAGATTCCCCAAGAGGAAGACCTCCCTGCTGCACACAGTTGGCAAGTGCACTATAGCGGTCCCCACCAGCATTCCTCAAGGCTATACATGGGACCTGACAGGGATAGAAACTTACTCTGGACTGAGCTTTGCATACTCAGTGGTAGATAAAAATTCAAAATACTATAAAAAGACTAGAACAGAAGATAACATACCAGTTTGGACCTTGGTGGTCATCAGACCAAGAAACATCCTTTATAGCCCATAGCAACCAATAACAGGCAAAGAGGTAGCACATCAAATGGACAGGGTATCTAAGAGTCTGATAAAGAATTGGAATGGGAAATTGTAACATCTGTTATCTAAAATGAGAGAAGATAAAGACATGCAGGAGCCCTTCATGGAGTCCATGCCTTCAGAGGTGTGCTCATACTGAACACGAGGAAAGCTGAAGGGGCTGGGTCCCTGCTTGATAGAGTCCTCCATTTTCCTGGAGGACATGGGAAAGAGGGGGTAGCAGAAGATTGTGTTATGACTCTGAAATTCTTCGCCACATCACCACAATTTTCCTTCTTCCTACCTGATGGATGTTGTAATCCTTGGACCAGGGCTACCACTATGGGTGCTTGAAGGAGGGCTCATTCCTTAGCAAGAAATTGTAACTATACCTGTCAGTATTATGCTGGAATTCCTAAGGGCCTGATGGGATGGACTGTGTCTTCCCTCCCTCCAGGAAAAGCAGGGTTGACAGTGAATGTGGCTGTGTTGCTTAATTGTCAAGAGAGCTCACTGGTTCTGTAACTCACCCTATGAGTGAGACTGGACTGCAGGAAAGGTATGTGGTAGACCTCCGGTACTGCAGGCAATTTGCTTCAGCACATACTTACCCTAAATGGGAAGTTCATATCTCTAGGTACTTGTCTGTATTCATTTCATGTGACTGTTGTCACAAATTATCACAAACTTGGTGGCTTGAAACAACAAAAATTTACTCTTTTACAGTTCTGGAGACCAGAAGTCCAAAATCAAGATTGGGAGCTAATAAGCTCCCTTCAGAGGGTCGGGTGCCGGGGGGGTTGGGGAATCCATTCCATGATGTTGTTCTGGCCTCTGGGGGCTGCCAGGAGCTTCTCGCCTTGAAGCTCCAGGACTCTAATCTCTGCTCACCATGTGAATCAAACCTGCCTCTGCCTTAATGACAACTGTCACTGGATACCACTCAGATAATTGAGAACCATCTCCTTATCTCAAGATCCTTCATTTAACTGTATCTGAGAAAAGGGCTTTTCCAAACAAGGTCCCATTAATATGTTCCAGAAATTAAGATGTGGAAATACCGTTTTGGGGTTCAATATTCAACCATTACAGTTCAATCCTGGTGCACCAAATTCACTTTTGTCTCACAGGCAAACATATTTACGCATTCCAACATCTCCAAAAGTCTTGACTCACACTATCAACTTTAAGGCTAAAACCTCATTTAATGAACAGCAGCTCAAAAGTCTCAAATCTCATCATCTAAATAGTGAAGTTAGGTATGGGAGAGATGCAGGGATGGCCCATCCTGGGGCAAAATTCATCGACATCTGTTGCCCTATTAAACCAGAAAACAAGATACTCGCTTCCAAAATACAATGGTGTGACAGGCATAGGACAGATATTCCCATTCTGAAAGAGAGGAATTGGAAAGAATAAAGAGATCACCCATCTCAAGTTCAGCAGAGGAGATTCCTTTAGATCCCTAGGTCTGAGAAATCCTTGGTATTTGCATTTCTGCTCTCTAGGCCCATGGAGGGCCTTGTAGCCTCTGCATCTGTGCCTCTCTGTGGCTCTGGCTTCAGAGTCACACTTCCTGTTTCAGAGTAGCATGTTTTCAGCTGCATCCACCAATTGTATCATTTCTTTTACACTGCCTGGGCTTGTAACAGTTTCAGTCTATCCTATAACTCTAAATAAGTCTTGTGCACTTTGTCTATTGATTTATTCTGAAAACTGAACACCAATGTGGTGTTTGTAATATTATAAAAATAGGTAAATATCATTTACAGCAGAATCACCTAGTATGGGTAATCAGTAAAAAAGGAAAGGTTACTGTTCATCAATAATCCTAAGCTCCTCCAGGGACAATTTTCCATGTGTCCAGGCCAAACTGTCTCTGATGCTACATCCATTGGTCATGATCATTCCATATTTCACTCTGCTTCACATTTGGACTACATCTTTCTCGAGGAAATATTTACTTTTCCTTGTAGGGTCCTACATCCTTTTTTCTCCTCCTTCTTTATTCTACCATTAGAATCGACCTTAGTCAAATGATCTACGATGGAATGACCGGCTATTTATACTATGTCACCTTGAGATTTCTTATGCACACTGAACGTAAGTTCTCTTGCCTCATGGACTCCATCTCTGACTATGACATTTCCTTCTAAATTTTGCTAAAATAAGTACGACACAATTTTGTTTTTATTCCTTAATGGAAGGTAGTCTGTTCCTTGCTTTCTGAAAACTTTTAGAGGATCTTTTTAGCTTTAAGATTCAAAACTTTCCTAATGATTTAAGAAGGTGTCTATTGTCCATTTTCTTTTCTTTCTTTTTTCCCCCCAGACTTCATTTTTATGTAGTCTCTATACCCAATGTGCAGCTCAAACTCACAATCCTGAGATCAAGAGTCACAAACTCCACTGACTCAGCCAGCCAGGGGCCCAGTTTTCTTTTCTTTGGGCTCAGCGCTCAGTAGATACTTTCAATCTGAAGACTCCTTCAGCTACAATCAATTTTATTTTCTTTGATTACTTCTAAACTCTTTCCTTCTCCCTTAAATTCTTACACATGCTGAGTGCCCTTTATTAAGCCTTCATGTCCTAACTATTCTTTCAGTATTTTCTATTGCTGTATTTTTGGCTCTTCATTCTTAGATATTACCCCAAAATTTGTTTACAATCCTTGTATTAAATGTTTTATTTTAGCAATCACGCATTAGATTTATAATTACTTTCTTGTGCTCTATTTTTCAGCCTATTTTTGTTTTGTAATACAACATTTTTTCCTACTTCTCTGCAAATACTAATTAGAGACTGTGAATGTATCTTCAGTTCTCTGTTTTGTCTGTTTTCATGAGGATCAACTATTCCTTTGTTCTTCTTCATTCTATTTTATTCTGTCTTTAGATTTTTCTCATCTGTTTGGTGATCCTCAGTCCTCTGTTCATATTCTTGAGTGACTAACGAGGTAGAGTAATAGAACATGGGTTCTCTTGTTGAATGGGAAAGCTGAAAATAGATTCTACTATGTGAATTAGGAAGCGAGCTGGCACACTTTAAGACTCTGATGAGGTAGAAAACAGAAAAGCAATTTGACCACTCCATTCTGACCCCAGAAATGTCCAAGAAAAGAGGGTGCCAGCTGCCAGAACTGGGAACCTAGCCTACCTAAGTCAGACAACTCAGTAACATTGTAAGAAGGTCAATTCTATTTTTATCCTGATGACATAAACATTATACCCAATCACTGTGTATGGCTGAGGATATGAGCAGGATTAGATTGACTCAGCTCATCTAATCAAAGTGAGTTTAAAATGCTGTACAGGCATACCTTTTATTTTTTTTTGCTTCACTTTATTACACTTTGCAGATAATGCATTTTTTACAAATTGAAGGTGGCAATGCTGCATCAAGAGTCTATTAGTGCCATTTTTTCAATAGCATTTGCTGCTCACTTTGTGTCTCTGTGCCATATTTTGGCATTTCTTACAGTATTTCAAACTTTTTCATTACTATTGGATTTTTTTTAAAGATTTTATTTATTTATTCATGAGACACACAGAGAGAGGCAAAGACATAGGCAGAGGGAGAAGCACGCTCCCTGGGGGATCCCGATTGGAACTCAATTTCAGGACCCCGGGATCATGACCTGAGCCAAAGGCAGACACTCAACCCCTGAGCCATCTAGGTATCCCACTACTATTAGATTTTTTTAATGGAGATATCTGATCAGTGATCTTTGATATTATTATTGTAATTATTTTGTAATGCCACGAACCCTGCCTATATAAGAAAGCAAATTTAATCAATGAATGTTGTGTGTGTGTGTTCAGAATCTTCTTCTGATTGTCTATTCCCGAGTCTCCCTCCCTCTGAGGCTTCCTATTCCTTGAGACACACAATATTGAAATTAATATTTAAACCAATTAATAATCTTGTAATGGCCTCTAAGTGTTCAAGAGAAGATGTATAATCTCTCACTTTAAATCAAAAGCTAGATGTGATGAAGCCGAGTGAGGAAGGTAGGTCAAAGCTGAGAGGCTGGAAGCTAGGCCACGCTGTGAAAGCAAAGGGAAAGTTCTTGAAGGAAATTGCAAGTGTTATACTCCAGTGAACACATGAATGATAAGGAAGCAAAACAGCATTACTGCTCATATGGAGAATGTTTCAGTGGTCTGGATAGAGGATCAAATAGCCATGACATTCCCTTAGGCCAAAGTCTAACCCAGAGGAAGGCTCTGACTTTCATCAATTCTGTGAAGGCTCAGAGAGGTGAGGGAGCCACAGAAGAAAAGTCTGAAGCTGGCAGAGGTTGGCTCACAAGGTTTAAAGAAGTCATCTCCATAATATAAAAGTACAAGATGAAAAACCAACTACTGTTGCAGAAGCTGCAGCAAGTTATCCAGAAGATCCAGCTAAGAGAATTCATAAAGGAGGCCACATTAAACATCAGATTTCAATACAGACAAAATAGCCTTATACTGGAAGAAGATACCATCTAGAACTTTCATAGCTAGAGAGGAGAAGCCAATGGCTGGCTTCAAAGCTTCAAAAGACAGGCGGACTCTTTTTTTTTTTAAAGGTGATAATGCAACTGGCGACTTTTAGTTGAAGCCAATGCTCATGGGCCATTCCAAAAGTCCTAGGACCCTTAAGAATTATGCTAAATCTACCCTGCCTATGCTCTTTGACCAGAACAACAAAGCCCAGATGAGACAGTACATCTATTTACAACACGGTTTACTGAATATTTTAAGCCTACCACTGAGTAGCTCAGAAAAAAAAACTCCTTTCAAAATATTACTGCTTACTAACAACAAACCTGACTGCCCAAGAACTCTAATGGAAATGGACAACAGGATTAGTGTTGTTTTCATGCCCACTAATACAACATCCATTCTGTAGTCCATGGATCAAGGGGTACTTTTGACTTTTGAGTTGTATTTAGAAGTACGTTTCAAGGGGTGGTTGGGAAGATGGCAGAGCAGGAGGATCCTGAGTTCACCTGGTCCATGGACATACCTAGACAACAGTTACATCTGTGCAACTAACCGAAGACAATCTGCAGACACGTAGAACAGATATTCCATAGTTCACTGTAAAGAGAAAGCCATGTGGAAAAAGGTAGGAGGGGCAGAGGCACAGCTGAGAACCAAACTCTTGGCAAGACTCACCACAAACAGGAGAGACACCACAACCACAGAGACATGAGAGCCATCAGATGCTGGGTCCCTGCATCAGGAAGACAAAATCCTGCTAACAGCTGGCTCTGAAAACCAATGGGCTTAACTTTAGGAGCTTTTCAAGTCAATGGAGCTTAACTCCAGGTACATTAAAAATCAGTGGCTTACCCATCCTTAAAGGGCCAGCAAGTAACTCACTGAGACACAGCACAGAAGCAGTAGTTAAAAAAGCACCTGGGGTATACATGAAGATTTATTTATTCATCTCAGAACATGTGCTGGAGAGGTGGGCATCTTCAGGACACATCTCCAAGAAGAAAAGTGCTATGGGCACAATTTCTCTTCCCCTCCCCCAGTCTGGAGAGCTAGACACTTGTGGGAGCCAGCACTAGCACCCTCCTCCTACCTTGCTAACAATGCTGTTCTGCCCTGGTGTTCCCTTGAAGACCAGTCCCATTCAACCCTCCAAAGTGACTCCTGCCCTGCCACATCCCACAAGCAGCCCCATGAGGGATCGGTGACATTCCAAAGTGACTTTTGTCATGGAGAGAGGTAGGGAGATAACCCACACACTTGTATGCCTAGTTTGAGCAGCAGAACCTTTTGGCTGGGTGCGCAGAAAGAAAAGTCCTGCCACGTGGTGGGCTTACCACTGTGGCAGAAAGAGAGACTATGTGCTGACACTCAGCCTAATTGCTAATCCCACCCAACGCTGAGATCCCACTAGCCTCTGGCAGGCACCCCAACAGCACAGGGACCAAATCCTGCCCCGTGCTCCCGCAGTAGGCCAAGCAGGTCAGGGCAGCCGACTGGGCTGAAGGCAAACATTGCTCAACCACAACAGTAGGGCACACACAGCCCACATAGCAGACACCCCTGGAGCACCTTGATTTAGTGACCAGGGAGGGGTATGGCATTACAGGGTACCACAGGACCTCTTTTACATGAGGCCACTGTTTTTAGAACCAGGAGATGTGGCTGACCTCCCTAATACACAAAACAGAGACTACAGAGACACCTAGGTGGCTCAGTGGTTGAGTGTCTGCTCAGGGCATGATCCCAGGGTCCAGGGATCAAGTACTGCATCAGGCTCCCTTTGGAGAGCCTGCTTCTCCTTCTGCTTATGTCTCTGCCTCTCTTTTTCATGAATAAATAAATAAAATCTTTAAAAAAAAAAGACTGTAGCAAGAGACAAAAAAGGGCATTGCATAATGATAGAGGGATCGGTCCAACAAGATGATATCACAATTGTAAATTACATAAACTATAACTATACATTTATATAAAGCAATTTACTAACAGACATAAATTGAGAGTAATACAACAGGAAGGGACTTTAACACCCCACTTACATCAATGGTGAGATAATGCAGATGGAAAAACAGCCAGCAAACAGTGGCTTTCAATGACATATTAGACCAGATGGACCTAACAGTCATATATAGAACATTTCAGCCAAAAGCAGCAGAATACATATTCTATTCATGTGCTTATGGAACATTCTCCAGGATGGATCACATCTTAGGCCATAAAACAAGTCTCAATAAACTTAAGACTGAATTATATCATGCAATTTTTCTGACCACAGAGATGTAATACTACAAATCAACTACAAGAAGAAATCTGGGAACAACAAGTAGAGACTAAGCAACATGCTACTAAACAATGAATGGACAAGCCAAAAAATCAAAGAGAAAATTTTAAAATACATGGAGATAAATGAAAACACATGGTACAAAATTTGGCGACACAACAAAAGCAATTATAAGAGGGAATTTTATAGTAATACAAACCTACCTTAAGAGACAAAAAAATCTCAAACTAATAATCTAATTTTATACCTAAAAGGGCTAGAAAAAGAAAAACCTAAAGCTAGTAGAAGGAATGAAATAATCATTATTAGAGCAGAAATAAATGAAATAGAGACCAAAAAATATATATAAAAAATCAATTAAGTTAGCAGTTGGTTCCCTGAAAACATCAACAAAAATGATAAACTTTTAGCTAGATTCATCAGGAAGGAAAAAAAAAAGACAGGACTCAAATAAATAAAATCAGAAATGAAGGAGAAATAACAACTAACACCATAGAAATACAAAGGATTATAAAAGAATTTTATAAAAAATTATATGCCAACAAACTGGACAACCAAGAAGAAATGGATAAATTCCTAGAAACATAATCTTCCAACTAAATCAGGAAAAAATAGAGAATCTGAACTGATGAACTACTAGAAATGAAACTGAGTCAGTAACCAAGACACTTAACAAACAGAAGTCCAGGATCAGACGGCTTCACAGATGACTTCTGGCAAACATTTAAATAATCAATACCTATTACTCTCAACTACTCCAAAATACAGAAGAGGAAGGAAAACTTCCCAATTCATTCTATAAGGCTACCACTACCCTGACACTAAGACCAGATTAAGATACTACAAAAAATAAATAAATAAAAATTACAGACCAATATCTTTGATGAACATGGATACAAAAATCCTCAACAAAGTATCAGCAAACCAAATTCAACAATACATTTTTAAAAAATCATTCACCACAGTCAAGTAAGATTTAGTCCAGGGAGGTAAAGATGGTTCCATATTCACAAATCAGTAAATGTAATATATCACACTAGTAAGAGGATAGAAACCATATGATCATATCAATAGATGCAGAAAAAGCATTTGATAAACTACAACATTCATTCACTGTAGAATTCTCAAGTAGGGCTAGAGGAAACATACCTCAACATAGTAAAGGCCATATATGAAATACCCATAGCTAACATCATAATGGTAAAAACTGACAGCCTTTCTTCTAAGATCAAGAACAAGACAAGGATGTCTTACCCTCACCACTTTTAATCAGCAGAGTACTGGAAGTCTGGGCCACAGTAATAAAACAAGAAAAAGAAATAAAAGGTATTGGTAAGAAAGAATTAAAACTGTCACTATTTGCAGTGACATGGTACTATATATAGAAAACCCAGAAACACCAAAAAACCACCAGAACTAATAAATGAATTCAGTGAAGTTGCAGGATACTAAATTAATATACAGAAATCTCTTGGATTTCTAAACAGTAATAACAAAGTAGTAGAAAAAGAAATTAAGTAAACAATCCCATTTATAATTGCACCAAAAAGAATAAAGATGTCATTTTTAACATAAATAACTTAAAAGGGTTGAGTAGAGTAGCATAGCAGCAGAGAAGCAGTTTTTGTATGTTACTGAAGTTAAGGTGGTATAAATTCAAATTAGAATGTTATAATTTTAGGTTGTTAAATGTAATCCCCATGGTAACCATACAGAAAATAGCTACAGAATACATAGAGAAGGAAATGAGAAGGGAATTAAAATGTTTCACTATAAAAAGATCAACTAAACATAAGACAGTTGCAGACAATGAGGACAAAGAAAGTATAAAGCATATTGAAAAAAAATAGCAAAGTGACAGAATTCCCTCCTTATAAGTATTTATTTTAATGTGAATGGATTAAACCCTCCAATCAGAAGATAAGAGATGATCAAAATATGCATTGTCTACAAAAGACTTATTTTAGAGGCAAAGACACATATATGCTGAAACTGAAAGGATGAAATATTACATACAAAGGTAACCAAAAGAGAGCAGGGGTGGCTATTTCATTATCAGACCAAAAAAAAAAATTTTTTTTTAAGTTACAAAAGACAAGAATTGACATTATATATTTACCAAAAGCTCAAATCCAGCAACAAATAACAGTTATAAAATTTTTGTACCTAATAGCAAACCATCAAGATGCAGGAAGCAAAAATAAGACAATTAAAATGAGAAATAGTTTTACAATAATGTTGGAGACTTCAATATCTTACTTGCAATAATGAGACAGAACAACTAGAGAGAAGTAAGAAAATGGAAAACTTAACACTATAAACCAACTAGATCTAACAAAGACACACAGAATGTTTCACCCAACAACAGATTACACATTCTTTTCAAGTGCAGGTGGAAAATTCTCCAGCATACACCATATGTTAGGCCACAAATTAAGTCTCAACAGATTTAAAAAGACAGATATCATACCAAGTACCTTCTCTAACAGCAATGAGATAAAGTCTGAAATCAGAAACAAAAAGTAAACTGGAAAATTTATAAGTTTGTAGAAATTAAGAGTCTTTATCAATGGATCAAAGGAGAAATCATAAGGGAAATTAGAAAACACTGAGAGGTGAATGAAAAGAAATACCTACATACCAAAATTTATGGGAAATATCAAAAGCAATGCTAAGTGGAAAATTATAGCCTTAAGATGCTTATGCTTAAAAAGAAAACAGATCTTGAGGTACCTGGGTAGCTCAGTTGGTTAAGTGATTAACTCCTGATTTCAGCTCAGGTCATGATCTCAGGGTCCAGGGGCAAGCCCTGTGTCAGGCTCTTGCTGAAGTTGGAGCCTGCTTAAGATTCTCTGTCTCCCTCTGCCCCTCAGCCCCAAATTCCATATGCATGCACTCTCTTTCTCAAAGACGATGACAATGACAATGACAATGACAACGAAGAAGACGACAACGATAGATCTCCAATCCACAACCACTTTACAACTTCAGGGAGTGAGAAAAGAATAAACTAAAGCTAAAACTAGCAGAAGGAAGGAAATGATAATGATTAGAGCAGAGATAAAACAGAGAATAGAAAAATAGAGAAAAATAAATGAAAGTAAAAGTTCACTTTTTGAAAAGATAAAATTATCAAACCTTTATTCAGTTAGACTGAATACAATAAATGCATAAAGAATGAAGGAAATAGAAAATACCATTAGAACCCACAGTGATAACTGTTATAGACAAGATCCACTGATGGAAGTTAAAATGAGTGGGCAAAAATTTAAGAAGAAAAAAAATACCTGTATAGTGTCAGATATCCCTCCAAAGATAGTTAATAATTACAATAGGAAAAATGCCTACAGTAGAGAAACCTGGGGAACAATGCTTTAATCAAGTGGTTAGTGTTAACATCAACAGTAATAAGGCCCGTGGACATCATTTATTCCTTGATATGAGGCTCTGCAATGGGAACATCATGATTCAAATCCCAGGTCTTATAAGACAGACTCTGAAATATTATATTGTTAATCATTTTACTATAAGCAGACATATTTTGTTTCAAGAAATGGATAAATGGATTTATGGTGAAAATATATCAAGGATAGTACACCACGCTGGATATGCTATCACTTGTAAAATATACCCAGTTCTATAGAGTTATTCAGAAAAGTATAATTAATAGTTAGGGAAAATAGGCTTCAAGTGAGGCTAATGCATAAAAGAAAAACCAAATAGAAATGATTTACTGATGCTTCACACAGGGTAGGTGGTAAGAGTAATAATAATCATAGCAAATACTTAGAGTGATAATGTATTTATTTTCGTTTAATACTATTTTAATCTTAGTTCAATTTTATTTTCAGCAAATGCAATTATACTTCTTCATTCATTTAATCCTGACGACAACTCTATGAGATACGCATTATATTATTCTCATCTTACAACTGAGGAAATGAAGGCATAAAGAGTAATTTATTTGGGTTCATTAAGTAAGTAGCACTATACTAGCTCCCAGAAAATATCAGTTTAATGAACAGTGTCAGGTATGATGCCAAACATTCTGCCTATCCTAATCCTTAATATCCCTGTCCAGAAATACCTTTTTAAAAAATTTCTTCAATTTAGATTTAGTTAACATGCACTGTATTAATAGTTTCAAAGGTAGAATTCAGTGATTCATCAGTTGCATACAACACTAGTGCTCCTTACTTCAAATGACTTTTTTTCTTTTAACAAGTGAAATTTTGCAAATAAAAAATGCAAGGCTGTGCTGGGCTGCTCAACACATTGCAGGACATTCAGCATGCATGGCCTTATTAGCCTTATGATGGTCAGCAGTTTCTTTTTAACTGATTCACTGTGATAAGCAAATATGCTTGTGATAAGCAAATATGCTCCCCCAAAACACTGCAAATGTCTCTAAGAGAGCTGTACTGCCCCAAAAAATGGGTTGTTAAAGGTTATGAAATCGTAAGATGCAAAGCTGGTTGTGAATCCAGGCCTATAGGACTCCAAGGTCAGTGTTATTTCCAATACCAGACACAGACTTGTGTAAGAGTTGAAATGAAAACAAATGTTAGAGACAGGAGGAGCACAGCTTCACAGTGTGTAGAGCAATATGCTCCAGATGAGGAAACTATACAGTTGACCCTCAAACAACATGTGTTTGAACTGCAGGGGTCCACTTAAATACAATACAGTCATGTAAATATATTTTATGTCCCTTATGATTGTCTAAATTATAGTTTCTTTTCTCTAACTTACTTCATTGTACAAATACACTATATAAGACGTGACTGTTCATGATATTGCTAAGGTTGTCCGTCAATAGTAGACTATTAGTTAAATTTGGGGGGAGTCCAAAGTGACACTGGACTTTCAACTGAGCAGGGAGTCACCCTTAGCCGCCAAGTTGTCCAAGGGTCAACTGTGGTTTGAAAGTTAAAGTAGTCCATTAAGTACACCAATAATATTATGTATCATTTGTTCAATCAAACAAAACATAAGGCATGGACCAATTTCTAAAGTACATTGAATTTGTTTATTGAGGGTATTAGGATTCAGTTCAGAACTCTGGGTGAGAATTGGCATCATTAACATGTTAGTTATTTGTGTATGTCTAAGCTGAATAAAGTTATGAAAGTGGGAGTTAAAGGTTCCTGAAAAAAATACAGAGACTATTATTTCTTTTAATTTTAGGATTCTCATATTTTCAAATCTATTAAGGATGCTTTCCCATTCATTGTTATATGAGCTGTGTAACTTATGGATGCAATATAAGCTGTGTAAACTTATGGGTGCAAATCATTTATGCTATTTGAATTACTTTTTTAATTTAATAATAAAAAATTCAGAATATTGAGGAAAAATATCAAAAAGCAACACCAGTGGATTAGTGATATAGGTCAAAACAGTCAAAACATTCCCCCAAACACAAAAACATAGAATAAATATTTTTATCTCCTCAAGGGAATAAAATAGCTTCAGTATACAATGTTCAGATAATATTATAAATTTTTGAAATATATAATGTTATAAATAAATCCTGATATACAGATACTACTGCAATAACAGCCTACAATCAACGTTTTGGTTTTTTAATGGAATTTCTACACCTAAGACATGTGTATGCCATGAGTGCATACCATAAAGCAAAATTTAGTAATTAACTCTAGTAATCAATTACCTTTGCAATAATCACTTCTTTCTTCAGAATCTTCATAGCATAGTATTTCCCACTTGCCTTCTCTCGAACCAAAATAACTTTCCCAAAAGTGCCTTTACCTAGTAGTTTCAAATAGTCAAAATCATTCATTGTCTGAAAAATACAAATTAAAAATATAGTATGAAATATTTGATGCAATTTATTTATAAACATATAGGTATATGTTTGCAACATCTACTCAAAAGCAAATTTAACCAATTTCTAAACACACTTAAATGAGTAAGAATCAGATTGGCAATGGCTGCCTCACCAGCAAGCATGGATACTAGAAATAATTTAAGCAATTCTCAGATACTGGAGACAATAATTTTGAACCTCAAATCTCTCAGCCACTCAAGCTATCAGTCAAGTGTAGGGGCAAACGGAAAATAGAATCATTTTCATTTACTTTCGAGGACGCAAGCCTTTTTTGGATTGATTGAAGTATAATTAACATATAGTGTTATACTAGTTTCAGGTGTACAATATAATGATTCACCAGTCCTACACATTTCTCAGTGTTCATCAAGTTAACTGTATTTTTAATCCCTTTTATTTCACCCATCCCTCCCACCTGCCTTCTCTCTGGCAACCACCAATGTGTTCTCTTGTATTTAAGAGTCTGGTTTCTTTGGTCTCTTTTTCTTTGTTCATTTGTTTTGTTTCTTAAATTCCACATATGAGTGGAATCATATGGTATTTGCCTTTCTCTGACTGATATTTTGTTTAGCGTTTTACTCTCTAGCTCCATCCATGTTGTTGCAAATGGCAGGGTTCATTCTCTTTTATGGCTGAGTAATATTCCATTGTGTATACATACCATGTCTTCTTTACCCATTCATCTATCAGTGAACACTTGGGTTGTTTCCACCTCTTGGCTATTGTAAATAATGCTGCAATAAACATAGGGATGTGCATGTATATTTCAAATTAGTGTTTTTATTTACTTTAGGTAAGTATCCAATAGTGGAATTATTGGATCATATGGTAATTCTACTTTTAATTTTTTGAGGAACTTCCATACTGTCTTCCAAGGACTCAGGTTTTTTGGGGTTTAGTAGTGCAACTATCCCCAAACAACACGGTCATCAAAAATGCCCCCACAAACTTTTCCAAATACATCTAAGGGAGCAGTACCTTTCAGGGAAGCTATTTGAGAATGTACTCTAGCAAAATTAGGATGAAATCCTCAGAAGTGAAAGATAGGTGTGTAAGAAATGTTGAAAATAACCCTGGAGCTCAGTAAGAAGAAATCTCAAAAGCAGCAGTACTATATCTGAAAAAGCAATTGGTGCAATTCAGAATAGAAAAGTTAGGGACGTCTAAGAATGCCCTTAATTAATCTGTTTTCAGGTTCATTTCTCACTCCTAAGTTAGCTGTTTCCCAGGATTTTGCCAAGCAGATCTGCTATTTGTTCTCTACAGCCCCCTTTATGCATGCTTTTCTTGCTCTATTAGTGTTCTTCCACAAATTTCCATAATTTTGATATGGATGTCCACTAATGCCTTTCCTCTACCCAGCTTTTCATTTGCGTGGACTTGTCTCTTTTTTAATGCCTTTACTATCATTTTAATGGGCTTTTAAATAGAAGGAGAGACAACCGGGTATGCTCAGTTTATCATCCTAAATTTATTTATTTTTATTTTTTTAAAGATTTATTTATTTATTCATTCAGAGAGAGCGAGAGAGAGGCAGAGACACAGGCAGAGAGAGAAGCAGGCTCCATGCAGAAAGCCCGATGTGGGACTCGATCCCAGGTCTCCAGGATCACACCCCGGGCTGCAGGCAGCACTAAACTGCTGCGCCACCGGGGCTGCCCTATCATCATAAATTTAAATTCAGTTCAGGGCTCTATGAATAACAAGTTAAGAATCTGGGTTTTATCCTATAGATAATGAGAAGTTATTGAAGACTTTTCTGCCATTTTATAACTGTATTTTTTTTCCTTTCTACCATTCATCTGAAGTAAATGTCAAGAATGTCTCAAGTCAGTGACCTCAGCTTCCACATTAAGAAGCTGAACAAGAGCAAATTCAACTCAAGAGAAAGCGAATAAAGAAAATAATAAAGATAAAAGCAGAAATCAATTACATTTTTTAAAAAAGTAGAGAATATCAATGAAACCAAAAGCTGGTTCTTTGAGAAGATCAATGAAATTGATAAACCTCTAACCAGATTGCTCAGGAAAATAAAAGCAGAAGACATAAATTGACCAACATCAGGAATAAAAGAGCTGACATTACTACAGACTCTATAGACACTAAAAGGATCATGTGGGAGTATTACAAACAGCTTTATGCCCATAAAATCAACAATATACATGAAATGAACAAATTCCCTGAAAGCCTCACACAATCAAAGCTCACTCAAACAGAAACAGATAACTTAAATAGCCCTATGGCTACTAAGAAAATTGAATTTGCAGCCAAAAACTTCTCAAAAAGGAAACCTGAGAGCCAAATGGTTTCACTGCTGAATTCTATAAACATTTAAGGAATAAATGATACCAATTCTATATAAACTCTTACAGAAAGATGAAAAAAAGAGAATACTTCCCTATTCATTCTATGAGGCCATTATTACCCTGATTATCAAAACCAGACAAAAACATTTCAAGAAAACTACAGACTAAATATTCCTCATACGCATTATTTGTAAAAATTCTAAAAATTTTAGAAACAAATGCTTACATTCACTTTCAACATTATCTGCTACCTGTAAATTTGAAAATTTTTCCAAATGTCAAGTTGTAATGTCTTAACCAGTCAGTAATATCTCCAGTTCACAAAAGAAGCAGCGAAATGTATCAGGGAAGAAAGGAAAATACATTTATTAATTCAACTAAAAATCAAACATGTGGCACTAAATATACAGAATATACTTAACAAGGTTAGTGTCATTTGAATAGTACATAGTGCTAAGAAATTTTGTTTCTATTAATAGATTTTTAAAAATCAAGGAAAACCATATAACTACAAAGCTATCTGTGCTAGGTAGTCTCCAACACTGGTTGCCACTAGTGCCCTGACTTCCTGGATGCACATGCCATCCTTCCCTTGAAGAGGTAGACTCAACTTTCTCTCTCCCTGAGCTAGCCTTGTGTCCTGCTTTAAACACAGAATAGGATCAAAGTGATAGTATGCCAGTTCCAGAAGAAGCCTTTAAATCTGGCGGCTTATGCTTTCACCCTTTTGGAAAGTCATAATTCAAAGCAGCCTTTCATGCTGTAAAGAAAGATACTATGTAGAAAGGGCCTAAATGATGAGATACCACATACCAAGAGATCACATGGAGGAGAAACCAAGAATCCAGAAACGTGAGAAAGGCTTTCTGGGATCTTCCAGACCAGCCTGTGTGCTAACTGAATGCAAATGCTTGAGAGATCCACATGAGACCAGTAGAAGTACTCACACAACCACAAAATCTGAGAAGAAATACAGTGTTACTGTTTTAAGACATTGAACTTGGGTAGTTTATTCCATGTCGATAACTGAGAGACATCATTCTCCTAACTAGGCCATGATATTTTTTGCTCAAAGCTTCATTTGAGCAGTACTCTCTTCAATGTTTATTTAAGTACACTGAAAAATGATCTTTGCTATGTCCCATTATTAAATATCATAGAAATGGAAACTGAATTCTTAGTGATAAAAATCAGAAAGGAATTTATAAATTGTCTTATGACATTTTCAGATGAAAAGCAATATGTAATAAAATATTATTATACTGCTTAAGGATTGCACTTCTGAGAGAAAAGGAGGTTTTAAAAAATATAATGGCCTTATCTTTATATTTCACAGCTTTATCAGTTTGACTGTCAACCTTTAAAAAAAGAGAATTTGCATGGAAATTAATATTAGTAAAAGCATCGTATGTGAAAAAAATCAGAAACAGATTTTGTATCTATTTTGACAAAACTTCAGAAAAATTTAAAAGTATTTTTGATACCAAATGCTCACGTTAGCATGATATACACAATAATTATCTAGTCTTTACAAATGAAATGCAACCTATTACAAAATATTTCCCTCTTTTAGATGATGTTAAAGGAAAAAATACACTAAGAATTTAATAAAAGATGAGAGCATGGATCCCCTGCAGAAAAATTAATCTTCTAAAACCCAACTCCCAAAATTTATTAAGTAAATATTTTACATTTTCCTTCACATAATCTCCAGCACATCAATGTAGCTGTTTTAGGTTAAGAGATGCATGGGCATATATAACAAATGCTTAATAAATGTACTCAATTCAAATACACACTAGAATATAAGAAAAAGACTAATTATGTAGTATAAAATTTAGGTTAAGAATATGAACATATAACTGAAGACGAATATGAGAAACCTCTCGGAAAAGAATACAGGGGTTTTAGCACCTTTGGTTAAGGTTAAGAACTAAACCAAACAAAGCCCCATGGGGTACTAAGTAAAAAACGGGGCTTTCAAGAAATTCACCTTTGTCCAGCCAACCTCTCCACCATTGATTAGGCAGCTGCTCCTTCTTTGGACAGGCAGTGAGAGAGCACATGATTTCTGCAGGTTCCATGGAAACTTCTTCACTCTTTCTCCACATGCCAGCCATTGCTTTGAGTTAGTGTACCCAGGCATTAAATAACAACACTCCAAGAACTGGAGCCAGACATAATGGGAAAGTAGTACATACTGCTTACACTTTACACCAAGTCAGGAGATGATAAGCAGCTACTACTCTCAGAGAGGTCTACACTGGTCACTTTAAAATTAGGCAGAACTTTGACTCCTATTGGCTATTGATCCTTCTATGCTGTGCTCCTTCACAGACCTGACAGTATAGAGAATGGTTGCTTGGCAGACCAAGAGTAGGCACTTCCGAGTCCTCTAATCAAATTCCTTTGAAAGATCATCTTTTAGTTAAAACACAGAACAGCACATAAATCTGGTTAGGAGGCCTCTGCCTCTTTTCCACCACCCAGTATCTTTCCCTAAAAGATTTTTCACCCTGTGCATCAGATACTGGGTAATACTCTATCACTAAGAGAAGTAACCATTTATCTGCTTGAGGCAAGAGAAAACAGCTAAGACAATTCTTAGCAAAGCTAACACAATTAGGAGCTATCATCTTCATCCTATTGCTCATTTTTCAAAAAAGTGAACAAAGAAGAAAATGTGCGCTGTAAATTATAAGAAAGGCATTCTTATTTCAGAGTATGCAGTCTGATATTAAAAATAATAAAAACTTCTGCAATTCTTTTTAGGATACCTGATATACACAAAGGATGTAGTACTAGAGACCCAGGAAAGTGATATGACTATCTTAGCCTTTTTAACCAAGTTGTTAGGGCCACATGAAAGAGTGCTACAGAGGTTCTTTTTTTACACTCCTTGTCATTTAAAACAGTTTTATACTATCTCACTAAAAATGAAATGAAATAACAGGCGCCCAGGGTGGCTTGGTCGGTTGAGTGTCTGATTCTGGATTTTGGCTCAGGTCATGATCTCATCTAGAGATTATGAGATCGAGTCTCACACTGGGCTCTATGCTCAACACTGGAGTCTGCTTGAGATTCTCCCTCTCCCTCTGTCCCTTCCTCTGTCTACATACTCTCTCTAAA
Organism: Vulpes vulpes; assembly: GCF_048418805.1. NCBI lineage: Eukaryota > Metazoa > Chordata > Mammalia > Carnivora > Canidae > Vulpes > Vulpes vulpes. Next base: position 125,674,116 of record NC_132792.1, on the reverse strand, counting down.
TTAATTAAATCTTAAAAAACATTTTTTTTGGAATGGACCGAAATAAAAAAGGACAATAGAAATCAGATATAGATCAAATAAAACAATGAATCCCTCCATTTTTGGCTTTTGAGATCCAGTTTCAGTGAAAGATTTCTTAGAGAATCTACTTTAAAAACCTCACTTCCTATCACTATTCTGTGATATTCAAATTCTACTGATTTTCCCAACAGTACACCAATAAAAAATGAAATTAACAAAAACACTAAGTACAATAGCTTGACATAAATATTTGAGAAACCAAGTACAATCACAGGAGAGGGTATCTGTATAATTCTGTTCTCTAATACAACTTGGTCATATAATGAGTATAATAATTATAGTGATTATAAAGGCTTATGATACATCAATTATAAGAAATAAGTTGCACACTGAAGGTATCCAGTATATAATTAAAAGTCCTTACATGTTTGAACAAGATTATTTAATCTCTGAATGTCAGATGAATCACCTGCAAAGTGAGATAATAATGATACCTAACCTCATATGATTTTTGTGAGGATTAAATGAGATAATAGATATAAAAGTACTCCTGAGAGCAGAGCACAAAATAAATGTTTACAAGTGATAGTTAGTGAAGGTGATGATTTCTAGGATAATCCACATTGGTAACTGTGAAAAGAGGAAATCACATTATGCTTTTATGATTTATAACCAGTCTTACCAGAAAAATAATAAAATCCTCCATATTTTTGCATTTTTACATCTTTGAAAATGTCTTTCTTCATTCAAAGTTTTTCTGGTAAATAATTTCTATATTCATTTCCAAATTCTCTCATTCATAGTAAGAGTACTTCTACTTAGGGCATTTTAAACTCCCCACTTTTAACTTACAACCACCTCAATAGCAGCTTATTACTGTCAGTTAGTAAGCAGAGTTTTAGGAGGTCCACAGACTTAGAGTATAGCTGGTATAGCTTGTTTATGAATGTGGTAGCATAGAATTCAAAGGCAAGATTAATTGGGACCTGTTTTTAAATTTATGAGCATAATCAAATTTTGTATTTATTCTGTGCATGTGCACATACATATCCAAAAGAAGCTTTCTTATCTCTGATTGTTTCTTTGTTTTTTGCAATGACTACAGAGCAAGCTGGTGTTACACTGACTTAAAAGAGGGATTCATTTCAACTAACAAATAAAGGGTAAGTCTTTAATGAATACACAAGGAGTTCTCAGACACTGGATCAAAATCACTCACAGAATATTATTATAATTAGAATAGAAATTTTAGATAAGGAGAAAGTAATTAATAAGCTCTAGGTTGTGACAGTATAACTTCATCAAGTTCATGTTTAGCACTTGGAAAAAGGAGGATTTGAACAAGCAGTCTAACTCCAAAGAGTTCTTAATCATTATGCTAATATCAAATTACATGGGTAATTACATTAAAAGTTAGTGTTTTCCTACATGGAGATTAAATTTACAATTCATTATAACAAATATATTCTAACATGATAATGGCACGTTCATTTACTTTGAACACTTAGATCTTTAATCTTAAAATACCATTTTCATACAAGGAAGTTGGTTTTTAATTTTTTTTAACGACTTATTTATTTAATTGAGAGAGAGAGAAAGAGCACATGTGCATGCGTACAGTGGGAATGGGAGGAGAGAGAACCTAAAGCAGACTCCCCACTGAGTGCAGAGCCCAATGTGGGGCTCAATTCCCGGACCTTGAGATCATGACCTGAGCCAAAATCAAGAGTTAAATGCTTAAGTGACTGAGCCACTCAGGCACCCAGCTTTTTAATTTTCTATATCAATAAAAACCATAATTTAAAATTCTATCAATATATAACTTGACATTTACTAATCTGGAACACTTGAGGGAGGAAAGTCTTTTCTCTCACTAGCTCAGAAGCAGACATTAAAATAAAAAGCTATTATTTCCAAGACTATTCACTTTTCTGCTGATATCAGTGAAGCTGGGGTGCCAGGTGGGAAGCACATGAGAACCACTTCTGCTTTCAGAGCAAACAAAACACCAAATGGAAAAGGGTCAAATCATTAGGGAAAACATTATTTCCAAGTTCTAAAATGATATGATATTAAAAACAAGAGAAAAATGCAAATTATAAATCAGCATGATGGCACTTTAGTTAACAAGTACCTCAGAAGTCCTACCAGCAGTGGTAAGCGCTAAGCAGTGAAAACGAGGTGACTTTTATATTATTTGGTTTTAAACAATGACAGGTATTTCAGATTTACCAGGATAAATAACACCCACATCTCTATATTTGCGTATTTGCATAACGTAAGATCATTGGCCAATACTTCATGCAACACTGTGCATATTTCTTCCATACACATAATAAGTGCTATACTAAGTAGGGAATAAATTACTATTCTCTACCTTTCTTTTATGATGGGTTGTGGAAGCATCCATCTCTTCCTCCCCTATATTATCAATTTGTGAAGTTGGACTACAATTCATTCTCTCTTCTTCTTGTCTCTGAAGTCTGTCTGCTACCGCCTGAATAGCTTCTGTCCACTCTTCCCTATAAAACAAGTACAGTTTCCTGTTAATAAAGAATGGTAAATGATTCAAATATTTCCCTTGTGTAAAATATGACATCAATACAAATAAAGTCTACTCCAGGATAATACACACACATACATGTAAACATACCCTCCCACCCTTACTCAAAAGTTAATCCCCAAAGCATTTAACATTACAGACCTTATGATTGTTGGAACATTTATTTAAATGTATGTCAAAGAAAAAAAAAAGGAAAGGACTATACAAAAATTCAGTTGTCCTTTAAAAGTACAGTTAAATTTTATTGCATATATACAACTTACCTATAAAGTAAACTGGCCCCCAAAAGCTGGCTGCCCCTTAAAATCCTTCTTTGTCTAGTCATTGTTAAGTTCATCATTGACATGGTCAAGGTCTTAACTGTGGTCCAACAGAAGTTCCAAGAAAAGGTTTTCAAAGCTAAAGCCTTTCACTGTTCCCATGGTTTGTAGGTAAAATAGTCTCAGGAGCACTGTTCCCATAGTTTGTAGGTAAAATAAGTCTCAGGAGCACTGGTTGAAATTTGTGTTATAGATCAAGAATTATTCATTTTCATATAAATGCTTAAATCAGCATCTGTTTCTTAAAGTCTGTTAGAATTTTGAGTGGAATTGTATTAAATCTACAGATCAATTTGGGGGAAATTGCTATCTTAAAAAATTAAATTTTTCACTCCATAAACATAGTATTGTCTCCATTTATTTAATTTCCCAGTGCAATCTTTTATGACTTTCTGTGAAAATGTTTTGCATATCTTAAATTGAATTTATTCTGAAATATTTTATTTTTTAAAGTATTGACTTTTCATTGAAGTACAGTTGACATACAGTATTATATTAGTTTCAGGTGTACAACATAGTCATTATATGCACTATTAAATGCTCACCACGTAAGTGTAACTACCATCTGTCACCACATAAAGTTATTACAATATTATTGACCATATCTGCGATGCCGTATTGTATTACATCCCTGTGACTTATTTATTTTAGAACCAGAAATTTGTATTTCCTAATCCTCTTCATGTATTTCACCCATCACCTCATACCTTTCCCTTCTGGCAACCAGTTTGTTCTCTGTATTTATGAGTCTGTTTGCAGTTTGTTTGTTCATTTGTGTTGGTTTTGAGGTGATTATCTCATTGTAGTTTTCATTTGCATTTCTCTGGTGATGAGTGATGTTGAGCATCATTTCATGTGCCTGTTGGCTATCTGTATGTCTTCTTTGGAAAAATGTCTATTCAAGACTTCTCCCATTTTTTAATCAGATTATTGGTTTTTTTGGCATTGATTTGTATGAGTTCTTTGTAGATCTTGGATATTAACCCTTTATCAGATGTCATTTACAAATATGTCCTCTCATTCAGTAAGCTGCCTTTTCATTTTGCTGATTATTTCCTTTGCAAAAGCATTTTAGTTTGATGCAGTTCCAACTGTTTATTTTTGCTTTTGTTGCCCTTGCCTTAGAAGACAGATCCAAAAAATACTACTGAAACCATTGTCCAAAAGGTTACCACTTATGTATTCTTTTAGGGGCTTTATAATTCCAGGTCTTATATTTAGGTATTTATTCCAGTTAGTTTATATTTGTATATGATGTAAAAAAAGAAAAAAAGTAATCCAATTTCATTCTTATGCTTTAGCTGTTCAGTTTTCCTAACACAATTTACTAAAGAAACTGTCTTTCCCTACTGTATATTCTAGAATACTTTGTTACAGATGAAATGACAAAATAAGTGTGGGTTTATTTCTGGGCTGTTGTGTTCCATTGATCTGTGTGTCTATTTTTGTGCCAGTACCATACTGTTTTGACTACCATAGATTTGTACTGTATCTTAAAATCTGGGATTGTGATACCACCAGCTTTGTTCTTCTTTCTCAAGGTTGCTTTTACTATTCAGGTTCTTTTGTGGTTCCATACAAATTTTAGTTCTATTAAAAAATTGATATTTTGATAGAGTTTGCATTGAATCTGTAGATTGCTTTAGGTGGTATGGACATTTTAACAATACTAATTATTTTAATCCATGAAAGTGGTTTATCTTTCCAATTATTTGCGTCACCTTCAATTTCTTTCCTCAGTGTCTTATAGTTTTCAGAGTGCAGGTTTTCATTTCCTAGATTACATTTATTCGTTTTGAATCAATTGCAAATGAGACTGTTTTCTTAATTTCTCTGATAGTTCTGTAAGCGTGTAGAAATGCAAAAGATTTCTGTATGTTACTTTTGTATCCTGCAACCTTACTGAATTCATTTACTAATTCCAATAGTTTTCTTGGTCAAGTTTTAGGGTTTTTGATATATAGTATCATTCACCTACATACAAATAGTGACAATTTTACTTCTTCCTTGCCTAGATGAATGCCTTTTATTTCTTTTTCTTGTCTGACTGCTGGGGCTAATATTTCCAGTATTTTGTTGATTAAAAGGGGTGAGAATGGACCTTCTTGTCTTTCTCCTGACCTTAAAGGAAAAGCCAGCAAATTTTCACCATTAAGTACGATGTTAGCTGTGAGTCTGACTTATGTTGAAGTACAATCCCTCTCTACCCATTTTGTTGCAAGTGAATGTATATAACATTTTGTCAAATGCTTTATCTACATCTATGGAGATGATCATACAATTTTTATCCTGCATTTTGTTAATGTGCTGTATCACATTTAGTGACTGATTTGTGGATATGAAACCATCCTTGCACGCATGGAATAAATCATATTTGACCGCGGGGAATGATCCTTTCAATGTACTTTGAGTCTAGTTTGCTAACATTTGGTGACTATTTTACATCTACATTGATCAGAGATATTGGCCTATAATTTTCTTTTTATAGTGTATTTGTCTAGTTTTGGAATCACAGTAATGCTGGCCTCATGTATTTAGAAGAAATCCTTCAATTTCTAGAACGGTTTGATAAGCATAGCTATTAACTCTTCTTTAAATGTTTGGTAGAATTTACCTGTAGAGTCATGTGGTCTTGCACCATTTACTTACTGGGAGTTGATTACTGATTCAATTTGATTACTACTAATTGGTCTGGTTAGATTTTCTATTTCTTCTTCTTTCAGTCTTGGAAGATTGTATGTTTCTAGGAATTTATCCATTTCTTTTAAGTTGCGTAATTTGTTGGCATATAATTTTTCATAGTTAGTCACTTTTAACCCTTTGTATTTCGTGATGTCAGCTATAACTTTTGCTTCATTTCTAATTTTGAGTCCTGTCTTTTTTTGTGAAGAGTCTGGCTAAAGGTTTATCAATTTTGTTTTGCTTTTCAACAAACCAGCTCTTAGTTTCACCGATATTTTCTATTGTTTTTTAAAGTCTCCATTTTATTTATTTCCACTGGAGTCTTATTTCCTTCCCTCTACTAACATTGGGCTTTGTTCTTCTTTTTCTAGTTTCTAAAGAGTAAGGTTAGAATGAGATTTTTGTTTTGTTGTTGTTTGTTGCTAGGCCTGTATCACTGGACATGGGTAGCAAAGATTTTGAACTACTGTGTTTTCATTTTCATTCATCTGCAACCAATTTTTATTTTCTCTGCATTTTCTTCATTGACCCATTGGTTGTCTGGTAGCATATTGAGTTGAGACTCCAAAAGTTTCTGGGTTTTTTCCAGTGTTTTTCTCATAATTGATTTCTAGCTTCATATTTTTGTGGTTAGGAAAGCTGGCTGATACGATTTCAATTTTCTTAAATTTTTTAAGACTTGTTATGTGGCATAATATGTGATCTGTCCTGGAGAATGTTCCATGGGTACTTGAAAATAATGTGTATCCTGCTGTTTTTGGATGGAATGTTCTGTATATATCTGTTAGGTCTGTCTGGCCTAATGTGTCATTCAAGCACTGTTTCCTTCTTTGATTTTTTTCTAGATAATTTATCCACTGATGTAAATGGGGTGCCAAAATCCCCTCTTATTATGTTAATATCTCCTTTTAGTCTGTTAATTTGCTTTATATATTTAGGTGATCCTATGTTGTGTGCATAGAAATATACAACCATTATTATCTTCTTGTTGGACTGATCCCTTCATCATTATGTAACTCCAATCTAGGTCTCTTGTTACAGACTTTGCTTGAAAGTCTATTTTGTCTGATAAGAGTATTGTTACCCCAGCTGTTTTTCTTTCACTTCCAGTTGCATAGTATATGCTCTTCCAGCCCTTCCCTTGCAGGCTATAGGTATCTTAAGGTCTAAAATGAGGCTCTTGGAGATGGCATATTGGGTCTTGTTTTGTTTCTTCCCCATTGGGTTGGTCACCCTTAATCTTTTGATTGGAACTTTAGACCATTTATGTAAAAAAGTAATTATTGATAGGTATGTATTGCCATTTGTTGGCATATACAACTGGCATGTAACATTTTCTGGTTGTTTTAGTCTTCCTGGTTCCTTTCTTCTTCTCTTCTTGTCCTCTCCCTTGTGATTTTATATTTTCCTGAGGGCTAGGCTTGGATTCTTTTCTCTTCAGGTTTTTTATCTATTAAAGGGTTTTGGTTTGTGGTTCATATGACGTTCATATATAAAACCCTACTTATGTATCAGCCTATTAAAGTTGAGGTTCAATTGAATTTAACACATTCTAAAAGCACCATATTTTTACTACCACTCTCCACATTTTATGTATTTGACTTCACAATTTACATCTTTATTTTGTATATCCATTAACTAATTATTTTAGATATAATTGATTTTACTACTTTCATCTCTTTGTCTTCCTACTAGCTTTGTAAGTGATTGATCTACTACCATTACTGTGTGTTTGTTTTTACTAGTGAAATTTTTTAGTAATTTTCTTAGTTCTCATTATGGCCTTTCTTTTCTTCTTAAAAAAAGTCCCTTTAACATTTCTTATAAGGCCAGTTGAGTTGTAACAAACCTTACTTTTATTTATCTGGGAAGCTCTTTTTTCTTTCCTTCATTGTGAATGACAACCTTGCTGCATATATTATTCTTGGTTGTAGGTTTCTTCCTTTCATCACTTAGATTATATCATGCCACTCCCTTCTGGCCTGCAAAGTCTCTGCTGAAAAACCAGCCAATAGCTTTATGGCATTTCCCTTTTATATAACTTGCTACTTTTAAGATTATTTTTATCTTTAATTTTTGACATTCTAATTATTATGTGTCTTAAATATGGATCTCTTTGGTTTTATTTTTTTTCTTTAGGATTCTGTACTTCCTGGACCTGGCTGTCTGTTTCCTTCTCCAGGTTAGGGAAGTTTTCAACTAGTAGTTCTTCAAAGAAGTTTTCTTCCCCCTTTTCTCTCTTCTTTGAGAATGCTATAACGCAAATGTCACTAAGTCTGATGTTGTCCCTTACACATCTTCATATTTTTAGATTCCTCTTACTTTTTGCTGTTCACTTGGTGTCTTCAGATTGTTGATCTGTTCATCTTTATCCTTTAGTCTGCTGTCAATTTCCTCCTATTGATTCCTGCTGGGTGTGGAGGGGTAGGAGTGGCTTTGGAGGGGCACCTGCCAGCACAGGTCCACAGGGCAGGGGTACGCAGTGCTAGCAAGGTAGAAGGAGTATGTCAGAACTGGTGCCTGCCAGCATCAGGCCAACTATGTTGAAGGAAGTCAAGAGAGATGGCACTGGCAGTTCTTCCATTCCCAAAGTGCCTACAGATCCCTGATCCTCCAGCACAACCCTACAATTGGTTAATAAAACTCCTTCATATGAGCCCAGAAGCTTTCAAACTACTGCCTCTGTAGTGGGTCTCAGAGTGAGTGATATTGTGCACAGAACCTTTAAGAGCACTGTCTGCTATATATAGCTCTCCACCTCTCCTGGAGTTAAGATCCACTAATGTTCAAAGCTCTTGAGTTAAGCCTCACTGATTTTCAAAGCCACAGGCTATGGAGGCTTGCCTTCCCAGTGCAAATGCCCAGGGCTGGGGGTGCCCAAGAGCTCCTCCCAGAGGACCTCTGCACCTGTGATAGCTTTCCTGCTTATGGATCAATGTGTCTGGGGTCTGGTTCCCAAGTTTGTCTCTTTATCTCCTACTCTTCTTGCTGTGATTGTTAAAATATATCTTTAGCCATGGAAGAGCTGTTCAGTAGTCTTCAGGTTTTTCTTTTTTTTTTTTTTTTCTCTTCAGGTTTTTCTGAAAGTGAGTTGTACTATATATAGTTGCAGCAATGGTGTGTCCATGAGAGGCGGTGGTCTCAAGATGTTCCTACTCTGCCATCTCCCTTGAACAAAATCAGCTGATTTTTTTTTTAAAGATTTTATTTCTTTATTCATGAAAGACAGCGAGAGAGAGAGGAAGAGGGAGAGAGGGAGAGGGGGAGAGAAAAAGAGAGAGAGAGGCAGAGATATAGGCAGAGGAACTCAATCACGGAACCTGGGATCACACCCTGAGCTGAAGACAGATGCTCAACTGCTGAGTCACCCAGGCATCCCAATTCATTGTTTTCTTAGGATGTTCCTTTCTTTGGCAGCATTCCTCACTTTCTTAGAGATCCCTTTCTGAGTTACCTATTGCTAACTATATTTTATGCTATTGGAATATGCTTTTAAAAATTTGTAATTTTCTAATTTTTCATAGTAGTTCTTAAAGTTGGTATTTATGTTGACCTTGTACTGAAGCCTTACTAAGAAGTTGATGTACCAATTCTAATACCTTTTATTTTTCTGGATTTTCTATACATGCAAACATGTCTACAAATAAGAGCAATTTTACCTCTTTTTCTTACCTTATAATGCCCTATATCAGATCATTAGAATAATGTTAAATAAAAGTGGTGAGAGAAGACATTCTTACTGTTCCAGATCTCAGAAATAAAGCACTAAGGCTTTTACTTTTGATTATCATATAAGCTGTAGGTTTTTTATAGATAGAAGTTGAGTAAGTTCCCTTCTTTTCCTTGTCAGCTGAGTGTTCTAGTTGAAAGGATACTGAATTTTGGCAAATGCTTTTTCTGCATTTGTTGAGATGACCATTTTGTTTTTCTACTTTATCCTCTGAATATAGTGAATTTAGTTTAATGATTTCACATGATAATGCAACTGAACTCTTAGATATACTCTATTTGGTCATGATGTATTATTCTTTTTCCATTTTTTTTTGAATTTGTCAAAACTTTGTTCAATTTTGCACTGACAGGGCAGCCCCGGTGGCCCAGTGGTTTAGCGCCGCCTTCAGCCCCGGGGTATGATCCTGGAGACCTGGGATCGAGTCCCACGTTGGGCTCCCTTCATGGAGCCTGCTTCTCCCTCTGCCTGTGTCTCTGCCTCTCTCTCTGTGTCTGCCATGAGTAAATAAATAAAATCTTTAAAAAAAATTTTTTTTTGCACTGACATTCACAAGTATATTGGACTATAGTTCCATCTTCTTATGATAGCTTTGCCTGGTTTTTGAAACAAGAGTGCCCTTTTAAGTTGGAAAGTGTTCTCTTCCCCCATTATTCTCTCAAATAGATTGTGTAGGACTGGTAATATTTCTTTGACAGAACTCATCAGTGAGGACATGTGGACTTGGGAGTTTTTATTGAGGAAAAATATTTAAATCATTAACTCAATTCTGCTCATTGACATTGGCTGTTCAAATTTTCTAATGTTTTCTAGGGTTGATATTGGTAATTCATGTCTTATCATTTTAACAATCTTCCATGATGTTTTCTATTCTTTTTTTTTTTTTCAAAGAATTAGCTCAGGTTTATTATTATTTTTGTTTCCTATTTCATTGATTTCTGAGCTCTACTGTTTCCTCTTGATGTTTGCTTTGCGTTTACTTTTCTAGTTTCTGAAAAAGAAAGCTTAGGTTATTGATTTAACTTCTTCAAGTACAGGCATTACTGTTATAAATTTCCCTCTCAGCACTCACAAATTTTTATATGCTTTATTTTCATTATAATTCATTTTAAAATGATTTTCTAATGGCTCATGTGAATTTTGTTTTTGACCCAATGATTTTTAAGAGGTATGTTGTTTAACTTCCAAATAGTTGGGGAGTTTTTCAGGTTCTTATTCTTATTGATTTCTAAGCAATTCTACTGAGGCTGGAAAGCATATTTTATGTAACTTCAATCTTGCTAAATATATTAAAAATTGCTTATGATCCAGAATATGACCTATCCTGGTGAATGTACCATATGCATTCTCTCACTTTTGAGTGTAGTATTCTGTAAATATCAAGTACATCAAGGTGATTGATAGTGTTATTCTATGATTTAGTTGTTTTTTTTTATCCATCACTTGCTGGAAAGAATTTAAAAACCTACATATATGGGTGTGGAATTGTCTACTTTTCTTTAATTCTGTTATTGCATGCATACATATTCATGACTGTTATAACATCCATGTCAACATATCCCCTTCTATCATTATCAAGTGTTCTGGAACTCTCTAGAATATTATTTTGAAATCTGATTTATCTTCTTTATGGCTGTTTGTATGATATATTTTTACCAATCCATTTACTTTCAACTTAGTATGTTTTTATACTTAAAGTACATTTCTTATAGACAGCACATAAGTGGACCTTGTATTTTTAATTCTGTAACTCTACCCTTTAACTGCAGTTTTAACCTATTAATATTTAATGCAATTATTTATATGGTTGTACATAAGTCTACCATTTTTTCTACTTTTCTTTCTTCCTGCCTGTTTTTTTTTTCATTATTTTAAAGTTTTTCAGAATTCCATTTCAATTTTCCTGTTGGCTTCTCAGTCTTTTTTTTTCCCATATTTTTATTTTTTATTTATTTACTTATTTTTAAAGATTTTATTTATTTGACAGAGCAGAGGGAGCAGGAGGCAGAAGAAGAGGGAGAAGCAGACTCCCCACTGAGCAAGAAGCCCAATGCAGGATTTGATCCTAGGACCCTGGAATCATGACTTGAGCCAAAGGCACTTAACCAACTGAGCCACTCAAGTGCCCCTGCATATTTTTATATATAGCATTAACTTCATACAGTCAACTTACATAATGTACTCTGGGTTAATTAATTTTTTATGATTCTATTTCTCCTCGTATCAGCATTGTAGTCATTATGTACTTGCTTTCCTTTTAGCAATTTTCCTTGAAATCACGACATTCATCCTCAACTTAGCAAAGTCTAATATTATATGTCTATACTTTTAAGCCTTCTAAGAAAATGTAGAAATGTCATACAACACTAACTCCCATTTTTCCCTCAACCTTAGTTTACATATTATTACTTCAGTAATAGTATAATCTTCATATAATTAAACCATAAAATGTTATTATTATTCATCAGATCAATATTCTTTTGGTTTTATCAACTTATTTACCATTTTGTTTTTCATTCCTTCCTATATCTCTTCTCCCACCTGGGATTATTTTATTCTGTCTGAAGAATACTGTTTGTATTCCTCTTCTGCAAGTCTGCTGGTGAGAAATTCTATCAATTCTTAACTGAAGTTATTGAAATTTTTGACTGAAATATTTTCATTTTACTTTCATTCTTGAAAAGTATTTTTGCTCATTAGCACTTATTTTCTTTCAGCACTTTGAGAATATCATTCCATTATCTCCAATTATCATTCCATCCCATATATTCCATGTTAACTGTTTTTAATGATATCATCTTTTCATCTAATTGGTGATCCTTTGAAAGCAACTTATTTTTTCTATCTGCTTTTCTCTAGAGAGCCTATGAATCTGATTCAGTTGTTTTGTCTCTGTGGTTTTTGAATCTTTGAATCTTTATGTACTTGTTTATTTCTTAATGCTTATCAAATAATGTACATTAAAAATGTAAATAGTTTGAGATTACTTATATTTGCTTTTAACAGGTTCCAAAGAGACTAGCAAAAGTGGTTCACATTAACCAAATTTAAGATCTGAAATAATTTAAAGCTAGACTTTAATCCTTTAAAGGTCAGTCTAAATCTAGTTTATCCTTAGGTACCAACTTAAAATGTATTGATGTACAATGACCACTCTCTGGTAGGCCCTGGGTTCCAGAATAAGATTCCTAGATTTGATAGTTATTCCAAATGTCAACATATCCCCTTCTATTATTATCTAGAATTGGCAGGCACCCCTGGTAAAAGAGTGAGCTCATCTCTCTGGGTTTCACCCTTCCATTAAATTTTAGTCCCTTAATTCTTTGCAGTCAATTGCCTCATGTATGCCTTTTTTTTTTCCCTAACATTTTGTCCATCTTTACTAAGAGTTCTTAGGTGGATTACTGACATAAATTACCTCATTCACCATAACCAAAATATGTATATATGCTCTGCAAACAAGTATTGGGCCCAAATATCTCACTAATGAAAGCATGTAATTTCTCATTCCTAACTAATGTTGGCAAATGTATTCAATTCAGAAAACAGAATGGAGATCCCTATGAAGCAAGTAAATTTAACTTTAAAATATATATAGTACTGAAAAAAAAAAAATAAAATAAAATATATATAGTACTTATAGGAAACTGAAACAATTTTTGTAAGCTGATCATTTATTTAAAATAAACATTAATTAAAATGTCTAACATATGTATCCTACTAAAGTTCAATAAGCCATAGTATAATATAGGTAAATTTGATATTGTAAACAAATATAACAAAATTTTATAGGTAAAAATGATAACAAGTTTGCACTGAGAACAGTGGTGTTCTAGGAAAAACAATGTTAAGCTTGAAGTGGGGACCAAAGGAGAAGAATGATTTGTAAATGAGATGTACAAGATGAGGTGGTATAGGAAGAAGCAAGCAAGGGGAAATATTTCTGGCATAGGGGAGAAAAGAGCCAAAAAGAGCCACAAGTGATGTGAGAGTCACTATAGAATTAGTACTCGGGAAACTACATGTAGTACATTGTAGTCGTAACATAAGAGGGCACATATTCATGCACATGAACATGTGGTTGTGATTGCAGCAGGGCCATAGTGATGATAATGAAAGTGATAGCTCTAAGAAAGGAAAATTATCTGGGTCTGTAAAGTGGTTCCACTATAACAAAATAAACTATACATGAAAAATCATATTTGACAGTGAATAATTTGAAGTACATTCATTAAAACTAGAGAAAAATACAAACGTATAAGCTATCATGAAAATTATGATGCATTACTTAAAAACAAAAAACAACAGACCATCCTACCTGAAAGAAAGAGATAAAATTATTAATATCTGCAGATGCTATGCCTGCAAAAGCTAAGAACATTTTTGGGGGGGAAAAAAAACCAGTAATAACTGAAGTTCTCCTTTACTACATGTTTGCTTTTACCTGAAATTTTTTCTTTTCTCCATTTTCTTACTTCTAAGTTCTTTTCTTTCCCTCAGAAGTTAAAAACTTTATAAGGACTCTCTAATTAAAACGATGTGGTGGTCTTAGTGCTAGAATGACAAGGAAATCAAAAGGAAAAAAAAAAAAACTAAAAATACAAATATTTGTGTATGTACCATCCGTAATCAGTGAGGACAGAATGGATTATTCAATGAAAAGAAATGAAGAACAGGGATCCCTGGGTGGCGCAGCGGTTTAGCGCCTGCCTTTGGCCCAGGGCGCAATCCTGGAGACCTGGGATCGAATCCCACGTCGGACTCCCGGTGTATGGAGCCTGCTTCTCCCTCTGCCTGTGTCTCTGCCTCCCTCTCTCTCTCTCTCTCTCTCTCTCTGTGACTATCATAAATAAATTTAAAAAAAAATTAAAAAGAAAAAAAAGAAATGAAGAACAGAGCTAATACAACGGTCTCATCCTTTGGGAAAAAATAGTTTCCAAACTTGTATCATGCAATAAAACAAATAGAAGATTTTTTTTTAAAGATAGGGATACATATTTCATTTACAACAAGAATGGATTTTTAGACTGGCAGAGAGAACACAGAAAATACACAGCTTTTCTAGTTCTCGCTACATTTTTCTAAGTCTTCATTACCATTAAAGTCATATTAAATCTCTAAACACCAGATTCTAGATGAATGTAGAAAAACAGACTCCAATGGTAAATACAAAGATGCTGTTTTTTCATTTTTACTAAAACTGCTTTCTTCTAGTCATAAATGCAAATAAAAACTGTTCAGAAAAGTAAAGTAGTGATATAAGTACAGGAACTAATTTTAAAGTCTTAAGGTATGACATAAATCCAGCTTTGCAAACATAAAATGGCAAAATTAATCATGCTTCGATGGGATATTGTAAATCTACTAAGAATAATATTTTCAAAGAATATACGATGGGAACAATTCCATTCATTCAGCCAGTAAACAAATACTATGCTGGGTCCTAGACTATCCTGTACAGATAGAATATTGAGCAAGAATCGTATCTTCCTTGCTAGTCAAGAATCTCATAGTCTAGTGAGAAAGGCAAACAAAGATACCTGGTCTACAGGGGTGAGAGAAGGTTTTGTACAAAATGTGGTATTTTTAAGCTCAGAACTGAAAAATAGGAATTAGCCCAGTCACAATTATGGGTAGAAGTATAAGCAAACTGAGGACTTAGCATATAGAAATGCCCAAGGAAGACAGGGGTAGACAGGGAAAAGACCTATCAAATTGTATGTATATTCAAGACCTAAATATATCTGCACAGAATAAGACTGGAAGTACATAAAAGAAAATATTATCTGTCCTTAACTCTGACTATAAAATTATGAGTATTTCATATATATTTCAAAGTACTCATAATTTTATTTCTAGTTCTATTTTTCTTTCTAAAGTAATCACACATTACCTTTTTGCTTACTGATCAAAAAAGCATTATTAAAAGAATATTTATTTACTAGGTTTTATGGGAGGTTATTTTTGTTTTTTGGTTTTAAATCTGAGACAAGTCTCCTAAGACCTACTGTATTCCCTTGGAAAATAAGGCTAAGAACATTTAACTTCACAAAGTTGCTGATTTGGATCAAACATGACAACATCCGTGCAGGAAAATGGTTTTGTGGTTGTGGTTGTTGGACCTAACTCAGTTAGCAGCAGATAAGAGGGTATTAACATAGAACTGGGGGTTGAGGCAGGGGTTGCAGGAATGCATAGATCAGGAGGATGACAATATGGCCTTGACGAAGATGCCACTCCCCTCTTTGGCAATGAGGACAAGTAGATGCCTATCAATCTTGGTACTGTTTTTCACACGGAGCTTGGCCCCAATATCAGAATCCTTTTCAATGTAATACTCCGGGCAGCCACCTACATGATGGTATACTACTTGAAACATTTTGCTATCACTAGCCTCAAGATTGCAAATATGAACACAATCAATTCAATCATTTTTTAAAGGTAGCTTAGTTATAAAAATGTCCCAATTTGTATTTTAATTTTTAAATGTCCTGTTTTTTTTTTCTTAAGAAGTATCTTACAGCAGTTCTAGAAGTTTTGATTTAATATGTTGCAAGCCTTGATTATTCATCTAGTAGACCAGAAACAGAATTATTAACGGACTATAGGATTTTACAAATATGTTCATATATATTTACAAATGGTGAAGTCAGATACACATATATCTTTGTACCGATTGTGGCTTTTTCGCAAGATAGGAAAAAAAAAATTTCTTACCTTTCCTCTGGAGTATCTACATGAAATGTTCTCTCTATAACAGTGGTCCACTGGAGACATCTGATAATAAATGTGTTTGGCTTTGGTCGTTCTGTTTTCATTAACTGGCATTCTAGAAATAACATAAAATGTCTCTTTGAATACACTTACATTTAAACCAAGAAGTAAATAGTTGAGAACCATAGAGTTCAGTCCCAGGCAAAAGCACTGCAATCTCACAGCTTTCCATGGACCTACACTCAGGTTCTTCACAACCTGACCTCAGTATTCATTTCCAATCCAACACCCATTCTGGCCACATGCTCCGTTAACCAACCAAACTGGACCATCTAAATTTCCCCAAATACATCTTGCCCCATCCTGAATCTACGCCCTTGCTCCAGCTGCTCTGACTACCTAGAACAGTGTCCACTGATTTCACCCCTACCCATATGTAATTACCTACAGTCTAAAGAATATCTATCCATTAAGGCCTAGAACCAATCCTACCTTTCCATGAAGCTTTACCTATCAATCTGGTCCTAAACCAAACATCCCCCCTCCATATTCTCATTACTTATTATTGTATCCCTTATTTTATGCTATTTTGTATTATTAGGTATCATTTACAAAGGTATTCTTATCCCTTACCTCAATTATACACCTTTTAGACCGTATATACCTAAACTCTTAGTAATCATAACCCATAGAGCCAGTTGGTCAAAAGGAATAGATTATGTCAGGGAATATCTCGGAATACTTCAAAGAAAAGTAGCATTTTGTAGTGGGTGTGGATTCTAATAGTATGGGTTATAACACCAGTATTCCTGGGTTCAACTTCTTTTCCTGCCATTATGAAACCTTGGACAAGTTAATTAACCTCTCTGGTGTTCAAATATTAGAGGAAAAACAAGTACCTACATCATAGAATTGATGTGGGGATTAATAATAAATAGGTACAATACTCAGCATAGTGTGTGACACTTCATAAATTAAAAAAAAATGTTAGCTAATATTATTAGGTGTATACCTGAACTGGACTTTAAGGATACATGGTACTGGACAATAAGACAAAGTGGGGTAGGGTTGTTTACTGACACTGCTCTTTGGAAGAAACAATTTCCCTGCAGTTGACAAAATTTTGTTTCCTCAGCGTTTGCATGTTCTATCATCCTACTTCCATCATTAGCAATGATGAACTACTATCTCTAAGTCTTTGCAGGACCCAGTCATTAGCCACACTGGACTAGTTCACTGACTTCCTTATACCAAAAAAGATTATTCACCCAAGGGTCCATGCTTATTTTTCTTCTCTTTTCTAACAAGATTTAGGGTTTCAGCTATCATCTCTTGGTTGACCAATATAAAAATCCAAACTTCTTTCCATCTTGGATCTTTATTTTGTGATACCCATGATTAACTAGACAGTGGATATATCTACCTGGTTAAATTACTTGTTTCTAAAATCTACTATCTTTCCTCCTGATTCTGTTCCTCTTTCTGGCTTTGATAATTTTTCTACCATCCAAACTGAAAACGTGGGGGTACTCCTGTTTGATACTGGTAGTATCTGCCATTACCTGGCTTTTCCAAGGATGCAGATTTACTTCAGACTCTCACTGCCAAATGCCTCAACTTCCCCGTAAAACCAAGTTCTTCCTAACTCAGAAACATGGAAGGGCTAGATCCATTACTTAAAGCTAGAAACTGTATCCTAAAATACATTGGGACTCAGCACTTGTTGTGATGAGCATCAGGCGATGCATGGAATTGCTGGATCACTATATTGTAGACCGGAAACTAATATCACACTGCCATGTTAACTGGAATTTAAATAAAAACTTAAAAAAGACACCTGAACTCATCTAAAAGTGAACCAATCTCTTCTACCCTTGGTCCCCTGCCAACTTCCCCTATAGCTGCATCTCAGACAGCAGCATCTCCATCCTCTCAAGTGCTCAGGTTAGAAGCCCTGGACTCACCCTTAAGTCCTCCTCCTTTTTCTCGTATCTCATTCTCGAAATCCTGTTGGCTCTGCTTTCAAAATATATCCAGTATCACCTCTCACTTCTTTCACTATTATTGGAACAAGGCATCATTATCTCTCACACTGACCACTCTGAAAATTCTAGAATAGCTCTCCAAGCCCCTCACTGCAGTCTGTTAACAATACATGCAGCCAGAAATCTCCTTAACATGATCAACTGAAAAATAATCTGTAGTGTTTCCATTTCATGAAGAATAGAAAACAAAGGTCTTTCAATGATGAACAAGGGTCCCACGTGACCTGAGCCTCCCACCCACCCCACTTTATTTTCTGACCTCCTCATCTAGTTAAGTATTCTCTCTCAGGCTACTCTGGCTTCCATGCATTCCCTCAGACACATGCTGCACCCTCTCTCCTAGCATTCTGCCCCTCACACAGCCCATAGCTACTCCCTCACCACCTTCAAAACTCTGAGCAGATCTCACCTTCTTACAGACACCTACTCTGACCACACTCCTAAACACTGATCTGCACCCCTCATCCAGGACTCCCTAGCCCCTCTTACCTGATCTACTTTTTATTTCACACCATCATCTTCAAACATCTGAAATGACTTAGTATCTTTTTTGCTTATTGTCTGTTTCCTCAATAGGAATGTAAGTTCCATTGATAAATTCTTAGCACCAAGAACTGTGCCCACCTGTGCCTAGGCAGTGTATATTTTTTCCCCCTAGCTGACACTTAATGAATGAATGTTGTCCATCTGGATGAATTCTGATAGTACTAAACCAACAAGAAGGTAATTTTGATGACATAAAAAAGAGGGGTAAATTTCTGGAGCAACTTCCTTATATAGTCAAGAAGGGATGGGATTTGCTCGACAAGTAGAGGGCTGGTTCTATTCAGTATAGACAGTTTAGTGGCATAACAAGACATGGAGTCAAAAGGTTCCCAAATGCAGTCAAGGGTGTACATAGCAAGTATGAGCTGCCAGAAATGATTTTCTTGTTGCTTCTACTTTTTCAAGGCATGAGGATATAAAACCATCTTTAAGAATGAAGTTGGAAGAAGATGGGCTGGTGCTTTGAGAAGATATCTAACAGCCCTCTAGGAGAATGGAACAGCACACAGACTAGGGAAATATAGCAAGACAACTGGGCTGCATCAGGGGCCTGCTGAAATTTAACGATCAAGAATTCAAGCGAATGCCAGGAATCATGGTTGTGTATTTTCCCCCAGATATATTCAGCTACATGGGTGCAGCAGGTAGGTCACAGAGGACTGGATTTCCGCCATGCTGTAATTTCACCAAGTAAGTTTGGCAAAGCAAGAAAGAGAAGAGAGGATGCAAGACATGGTGGTTTAGAGAATCAGCTGATGAATTTAAAACGGGTAAGAAGGAAAGTGAGAAGCTGATAGTGGGTAAAATAATGAAAAGGTGGGAGAACCGACAACATAAAATCTCGTTTCACAGTTAAATATTGTACAGCAATGTTACATATCTTCTGAAATATGAATGCTAAAAAATACCAAATACAGAATGCCTATTTCTCTTTTTGTTTTAAATACGAAAGTTTTAAGATACCAACACTATAAACCAGAAGGGTTTACATGTAGATCTATAAAGCAGAGACCCAACCTGACTCTCTCTGAAGACCACTGTTCTTCCTATTTCCTTCTTCAAGAAACCCCTATTACACTTCTACTCAGTGTTTAATACAGGCTGACGTGATGTCTTAGTAAGAAGTTACTGAGAAGGTAGGAATTATGTGCACAACTCCCCACATAGCACCTAGGATATGACAGCACATAAGGGGGACACCGTAAATACCTTGTGACTGAAGTGATTCAGTGGCTTTTAATGTAAAAAGCAGAGGATAGGGGGTACCTGGGGGGCTCAGTTGGTTAAGTATCTGCCTTCAGCTCAGGTCATGATCTCAGGGTCCTGGGATGGAGCCTTGTGTCGGGCTCCCTGCTCAGTGGAGAGTCTACTTCTCCCTCTCCCTTTGCCCCTTCCTCCCACTCATGTACTCCCCATCCCCTCCCAATCAATCAATCAAGGAATGGAGGACAGACACTTCAAAGATGGGCAGGCCCAACAGAAATATTAAAAAATGGACTCTATAAAGCAGAGAGGAGAGAAATGCCCTATTAAGTCCACCTACTCTTCAGTTTTACCACTGTTGTGCTGATGTCAGGGTGACTAAGACAACAGACTTTAATATCAGAACACCAGATCCAAATCTAGTCTCTCTCACACAAGCAGCAGGGTGATCCTAGGCAAGGCACACCTCCAAGCCCCCAGGTTTTTCATCTTTAACAGAGCTATGAGAAATTTAAGATTTTTTAAAGGCAACGTATTTTCAACACTATACGTAAATGAAGTTTAAGTGGTATGATCTTAATAACTTCTCCATGCTATAATCTAACAAGCTATTTAAATTATTATGTATGGGATTCTAAGTAATTATCAATTACTGTAATTTACAAAAATAATACCAAAAGTGATTAATTACCATTCTCACACAGACCCCTGAAAAGGAATTGTTTAGAAATGAACAAAATGCTTGTATTTACAAAAAGGATGGTTTTAGAAAAATAATAAAATAATAATATAACGATCTAAATAGTTACACACAACTTGGCTATTTTGAGTAAATATGTGAAATATTCATGGACTCAACGACATATGCCAATTAAGGGCCAAGCACTATGGATGATTCTGAGCATAGAAAGAAAAATGAGTAAGAAACTCTACATACTTACAACATATACTAAACTCTGTTATTAATCATTCTAACACACGTCATTAAAAAGTAGTATCTCACAAGTGGTATAAAGGTTTCAACCAGGTCTTTCTGAAGCCTAGTTGAACAAAAATGTTATTATGAACAAGTAGTAAAACATAAATAAGCCTATATTTTATATGTTTCAATATGAAATACTCTATAAATGAATCCTATTTCTTTTTTTTTTTTTTAAGATTTTATTTATTTATTCTTGAGAGATAGAAGGAGAGACAGAGCCAGAGACACAGGCAGAGGGAGGAGCAGGCTCCATGCACCGGGAGCCTGACGTGGGATTCGATCCTGGGTCTCCAGGATCGCGCCCTGGGCCAAAGGCAGGCGCCAAACCGATGCGCCACCCAGGGATCCCCATGAATCCTATTTCTAAACAATACTCACTAGATTGAGATGGTAAAAGAAAGAAGCAGCTACCAAAAGCTAGCTCAACATAATTCAAGTGGAACTTGGATCAGTACCAAGAGAAGAGGACACTCTACCACCAAATCCCAAGGTTTACTGCTGTACATAAACAAATGTAGTTAAAGAGCTGAATCTGACATCAAAACACTTGACATTTTAAATTATCATGTTTAAACATGTGGGCTAATTTAAACCCGAAAACTTTAGTTCTTTCTTCCTAGCCATAATACAGAATCATGAACACATCTTAGTTTTCAGTAAAATGAAGAAAAATATGGACGTTTTCAGAACATGGTTCAAGTCTGAAAACTCTCAAAAGGGATTCTTATTCTTAAATTGACTCTTATTTTTAAAGGCAATAGTGGTTAATAAATAGATTAGCCAACACTTCATTAGAAGGATATCTTCCTTTTAATTATGTAAATGTTCCCAATTCAAGCTGAGCCATGTTAAAATTTTAAAATCCAAAGTGGAAGCTTCGAATAGCAATTCTAAAAAGCTATTACCCAGATGATTAGCTATGATTCCTGCATACAAGAAAAAAGCATGTGTTCTAATATAAAATGCCAGGTAGCTAACTTTTATAGTATCACAGCCCATGACACTTACCAGCAAAGTGTTTGTTACACTGGTACTTGAATTAGTTATACTAAACTCACCTGAGCATGTTAAACTACAAGCCAAATTTCAAGTGTTCTGCTTATTTTTACACATTCTGGACCACAGACAACCAAGTTTATTTGAAGTTGTAATTACTCTAAACATGGAGGCCAATTAGAGGAATGGGAATATGTCAAAAAATGTATGCCTAAAAGAATTTTTTATGTCATCTGATCAGAATCTATGAAAATTAGATCTTATTTCAACTTCTATAACCCTTTAAATACTAATTTTTTCTTTTAAAAATAAGTTGTACTAATATTTAACATGAAAAACAATAGATAATAGATTCCATTTATAATTAAATCACATTATGTGTCAACAATGCTGTCAATTATAATGACCATAAAGAGTGTATTTTAAGCCCTCAGATATAGGGCTTATTGTGGATATTCTTTAAAGGGGACAGAAAGCATTTCTTCCTTTTAAGTTTTTTCTGTCTGGGAGTCAAAATGCATAGGGCGCAAGTAAGACTCAACACATTAGTCCTAAAAAAGATTCCTTCAATCCACAGAAAGAGATGAGTCGTGGGTGTGGCAGGTGCACTGGTCAAGAGCAAGTCTAGTAGAGGCTACCTGTTCTGTGCCATTATGTGCCAAGTACTGCAGGCACTGCTGGTCCCTCAGTGTTTCCTGTTTCATCCAAGCCTATAAGGTGTTCTTGTCCTCCATTCCATAAATGAACGAATAGAAACTAGCTAAATAGCTTGCCCCAAGACACACAGTTTGTAAGAAACGGTAGAGAGATTTACCCTCAGGTCTAGCTGAATCCAAATTGGATGCTCTTCAGGAGAGCTAGGAAAAGTGCCTTAAAGGATCAGTGGCCATCTGTCCAAGCACGGGGCAGTGCACTCCATCTTCTACACTCCCCATCCCTTCCCAGTGCATGGTGCTCCTCTTTTCTATGACATCTCTTCTCCTACAAAGAAATCCAGGACATTTTCCACCTGCTAACAATATTTGAGGAGGGGAGAGGGCCCTGATGCATTTGCTCCTGGCTCTGAACAGGGCATAAGGATGGACAAGCACGAGGATTATGCCCTAGAGAATCCGGACCCTGGCACTTCTTGTTTTTCCAAGGAGGTGGGTAGAGGGAAGGTGACTGAGAATGAGGAGCAGAGGCAGGTAGTAAGGAGGCAGCAGAATCTCTGGGTCCTCTCACTGCAGAGTCTCACATCCCGCAATACCAATAAAGCTAGTAAGATTTTTCAATTACTGAGAATGAATAAGCAATTGCCAAACTCGCACTGATCCAGCTCCATGTTTGTAGCTGTTTGTGTCTGAAGTATCTACCTATGATCCAGAGTTAACACAGCCTTCTCCATAGAAGGAAAAAAGGGAGAAATAATACAAAAAGTTCTATAAAAGAGGGGAGTAGGATTGGGTTTCTAACACTATATTGCACTCTAGAAGATGTTTTTCACTTTAAGATACACATTTCAAATTCTGACATTTTAATTATCATAAACTTCATTACTCTGGTTTTAACATGGGATACTATTTGTGGACTGAAATCATGACATGTTAAAGTTACGTACATTCACGATGTTGTGTGACCAAGCTGTTTTATTTACTCTCACTGTATAAATCAGCTATGCTTACTGTAGAAAAATTCATGAACAGGTACAGCTAAAATGAAAAGAAAAGTAATCATCATTCTATATTCTACTACACAGGTCTGACCAGTGTTTATGTTTTAATGTATATTCTTTCAGATCTTCTCTAAGCATTTTTTAAAAATAACAATGACATCAAAGGCTCCTGGACGGGGCAGCTGGTTAAGCATCCAATTCTTAGTTTTGGCTCAAGTCATGATCTTAGGTCCTGCGATGGAGCCCGATATTGGGCTCCATGCTCAGCGGGGAGTCTGCTTCAGATTCTCTCTCCTCCTCCTCTGCCCCACCCACTCATGCATGTGCTCTCTCTCTCTCTCTTGCTCTCTCTCAAATAAATACATCTTTTTAAAAAAAGACTAGCATATGGGACATATTACATAAGTGCTCTGCTCATTTAATGTTGCAAATTTTTCATTTCAATAAATGAAGGTCTACATTATCCTACTGAACAGTGGCAAAAGAGCCCACTATACTCAGATATCACAGTAGGCAGATTATAATAATCCAAAAAACAAATAGAAGTGGACCATTCAGATGTAAACAGGATGACATCTAAGCATTTTAACATAGTTTACATAGGTACTGTGTTAAAATCTGAAAAATTATCAAAAGCACCAGTTGTTTCAACTAAATAAGAAAAAAACTACTTTATATTTGAAATATGATGAAACTAGAATTTGATAGCAAAATTTTAAAAGAATCTGACAAGAATGTATGTTAGATTCCAAATTCTCTAAGGACAAGATCAATGCTCTTTGATTACCAAGTATTGTGCCTAACAACACAGCCAATCTGTGTTAGGCACAATGTGTGTCAAATGTGTTAAATGAATAAACGTAAGGAGAGAATGTAGGACAAATTTAGTCATGTAACTTGTTAAATGACACTTCAATAAAGCAATCAGCAGAGATTTCCAGAAGAGGGGACTTTCCACAGGTCAAAGAGCTTCGTCTCTTTACTAAGTGAATGTAACTGAAGTGGGGGTGATGGTAGAGGACACAGCTCTCTTCCAGACCAGTAGAGGCTTAAGAAACATGCCCATTAGATATACTGTGAGGTCCTTCATGTATTCTGCTTTAAACCAGACAGTTGCAGGGGTACCTGGGTGGCTCAGTGGTTGAGTGTCTTGCCTTTGGTTCAGGGCGTGATCCCTAGGGTCCTGGGATTGAGTCCCACATTGGGCTCCTTGCAAGGAGCCTGCTTCTCCCTCTGCTTATGTCTCTGCCTCTCTTTCTGTGTCTCTCATGAATAAATGAATAAAATCTTTATTTTTTTAAAGATAAATAAATTAATTAATATAAATAAAATAAACAAACCAATTGTTAAAGGTATTTTAGGTGACAACTGGGGAAATCTGAATATGAATTTTTTATTAGATTTCTAATAAAAATGGTGGTACTGTAATTATGTGGGGAAATTCCTTATTGTTTACACAGATCTGTACTCAGGAATTTAGGGATAGATGTTATAATTTCCTAATTTACATTAAATGTTTTAACAAAATGATAATGCAAGTCTGGTAAAATGGTAAATGTTAAGTCTAGTAATGGATAAGAGAGTCCAAGAAGCTATTTATCTATATGTCTGACATTTCCCATCATAAAAAGTCAAAAATAGAAACCCTCTCCAAGATAATATTAGATTCTTTCCTCAAAGTACGTCCCAAAATAAACTACCCACAGCTTAAATGGCTGACAGTGGGAAAGAAACTATTTTTAAAATATAAAATATACAGGAGAATATCTAAAAGCCACTTCTACTTAATTAAACTCATTTAATGCAATTTACACTTCAGAATATTTCACTGGGCATTTATGTTTATAGGAATCACTGCTGGAATAATCCTCTTATTTAGTACAGACTCTATAACTTAAATCCTTTGCACTTCTATTTATATCAGTGGGACAATTTCTAGTCACACATGCTCAACACCACTTTGTGTTGCTTTGTGCAGGCGCACAGCAAGGTGAGCGAACCATACACATACAGACCAAGCTGGCTGTGCACTGAGTGCACCTTCCTTCCCCTAACTACTCCTACTACTCAAAACCACGAGCTATAGTCATGGCCCTTTGTCACCTCTCCATCAGCCTTGGTGATGGTTAGGGTCCCTCCTAAAATCCCCTCATTAGGTATCTTTTACTTGTTCTCGTTTTCATTTCTTTGCTGTACCTGATATTCTTGGCCCCCACTGCACCCCCACTGTGGTCCCCAGGACACTGACCTGCCCAGTTTTGCTGCCATCTCTCTGACCACTCTCGAGCATTTTTTCTTTGGTTCTCTTCCTCCCAGCTGCGCTGCTCCCTTAGGCTTAGTGTTTTCTGTTAAACTTTTTTTTTTTTAATGATAATTTCATCCTTAGTACATTTAGATATTTGTTAAGTAAATATTTACTGTGTGCCCACATTTTGCCAGGGAACAAGCTAGGCACTGAGGGTAGAGCAGTGAACAAAACGAGGTCCCTCGTTTTTATAACACTTGTACTTTACTAAGCGGAGGAATGGTCAAGCAATAACCAAGTAGAACAGTTAATTTATAACACAGAAGGTACTCAAAAGGATTACAAAGAGAAATGAGGGAGGGCAACAAGTTAAAATGACAGGGAGGTGGTATTACTTTAGAAAGAAGGGTTGTTAAAAGGGCATCTCTCAGGAAAATGAGGCACCAAGCAGCCATCTGTGGGAAGAGGGACGCAGGTGGAAGGAACAGTAAGTGCAGAGACCCACCGCTAGAAGGAGCCCACAGATGTGTCTGAGAAACAACAAGGAGTCCAGAGTGGCTGGAGTAAAAAGTAGGTTCAGGACACTGCAGGAAATGAGGTTGGGAAGATCTTCAATGACCTGGTAAGGGGTACAGATGGGGAGGCTCACTGGTGGCTTTGCCTCAAATGTCACCTGATGTCTGACGACTCTCAAACTTGAACCTTCCATCTGGCATGTCTCTCATGAGGCCCTATTATTACTTCATTCTCAACAAACCTAAATGGGGTTCATTTTTTTGTTTTTGTTTTGGATACTTCAAACTGAAAATGACCACATCCAACAGTGCTTCTACTTACCTTATTTTTGTTTCATTTTCCTAATCACCCAAGAAACACATCGTCAGACATCCTTGACTCTCAACCCATAGCTGAGGCAGGAACATTCACCTTAACAATTCTTTCATGCCTCTTTCCACTGGTAACAGCCAACCAGAAACTTACCACCAAAATCTGGATCCCTGAAGTGGTCTCCTGGATGGTCTCCCCATGCCCACCTTTCTCCCTGTCCAACGCATCCCATATATTACTGGCCTCATTGGTCTTACTCAAACTCGTATTCCATAGATCATTCTCCTCAAAAATCTACTAGTCTCTGCAAGAGAAAGCTCAATCCCATTAGTCTGACTTTCAATTTCATAAGCAAGCCAGAATCTTTTTAAAACTTTATTCCCTACTATAAAAACAATGCATATCCCACCAAAAAAACTAATAGAATTCACTAAAGTCATAGGATACGAAATTAATATCCAGAAATGTTACATTTCTGCACACCAATAATGAAGTAGCAGGGGTGGTTGGGTGGTAGAGTGGGTTAAGTATCTGACTCTTGGTTTTAGCTTAGGTCATGATCTTAGGGTCATGAAATCAAGCCCCACGTTGGCTCCACACTCAGCATGGAGTCTGCTTCAGATTCTCTCTCACTCCCTGCCTCTGCCCCTTTCACTTGTGCTCCCTCTCTTTTTCTCTCAAATACATAAATCCTTTAAAAAGATGAAGTAGCAGAAAGAGAGATTAACAAAAAATCCACCAAGGAGGTGAAAGACCTGTACTCCAAAAACCATAAAATTTTGATGAAAGAAATTGGAGACAACACAAATGAATGAAAAAAAAAAGTCTATATTCATGGATTAGAAGAGCAAATATTATAGCTGGAGTCATCACAATCCCAGGTTTCAAGCTATACCACAAAGCTCTAGTGATCAAAACAGTATGGTACTGGCACAAAAACGGACCATATGTCAATGAAACAGAACAGAGAGTTCAGAAATAAACCATACTTATTTTGTCATTTTATCTGTAACAAAGGATGCTAGAATGTCCAATGGAGAAAAGACAGTCTCTTCAACAATGCTGTTGGGAAGACTGGACAGCTACACAAAAAAGAATGAAACTGGACCATACACAAAAATAAACTCAAAACAGATTAAAGACGTAAACATGAGACCTGAAACCATAAAACTCCTATAAGAGAGCACAGCAGTAATTTCTCTGACATCAACAGTAGAAACATTTTTTTAGATATGTCTCCAGAGGCAAAGGAAACAACAAGAGTAAAATTAACCTAATGAGACTACACTAAGATTAAAAGCTTCTATATAGCAAAACCATCCATAAGACAAAAAAGGCAACCTACTGAATGGGAGATGATATTTATGAATAACATATCCAATAAGGGGTTAATATCCAAAATATATAAAGATCTTACCCAACTCCATACCAAATAATAATAATAATAATAATCTGACTAAAAAACAGGCAGAAGAGCTGAATAAATATTTTTCCAAAGAAAACATACAGATGGCCAACAGAGACATGAAAAGATGCTCAACATCACTAATCTTTCAGGGGAATGAAAACCAAAACCAACCTGTCAGAATGACTAGAATCAAGAAGACAAGAAATAACAAATGTTGCCAAGGTTGTGGAGAAAAGTGAACTTTTATACACTATTGCTGGGAAGAGAAACTGGTACAGCCATTATGGACAACTGTATGATGGTTTCTAAAAAAAAAAATTAAAAACTGCACTACCATTATGAACCAGGAATCTCATTCCTGGGTATACCTCCAAAACTGTAATGTGTTCATTACAGCATGATTTACAATAGCCAACTTATGGAAACAACCTAACTTCCCTATGACGGATAAATAGATAATGAACATGTGATGTAAGAAAAAACAACACATGCAATTTCATGGATGAACATGGATGACATCTGAGGGCATTACATTAAGTGAAATGAACCAGGGAAAGACAAATTCTGTGTGGCATCACATGTAGAGTCTAAAAACAACAATGACTCTCTCTGTGTGTCTCTTATGAATAAATAAATCTTTAAAAAAAGTAAAAATAAATAAATAAATAAATAAAATAAAAACAACAATGAATATACTTTCTGCTGATTCTTTTTCTTTCTTTTTCTTTCTACCTGCCTACCTACCTACCTTCACTGACTCTTAAACATTCCCTGACTCCTCTTTTCTTTCAGGTGTACAACACAGTGATTCATCAACTCTGTACATTATGCTGGGTTCACCACAAGTGTAGCTGCCATCTGTCACCATTCACCGCCATTACAATACCACTGATTATATTCCCTATGCTGTGCTTTTTAGTCTGTGACTTACTCATTCTACAACTAGAAGCCTGTACCCCATCTTCTCCCAGTGTGTCCATCACCCCCACCCCTCCCCTCTGGCAGCCATCAGTTTGTGCGCTCTGTACTTATGGGTCTGCTTCTGCTTGTTTGATTTTTTAAAATGTCCCTGAGTATCCTTTTTGTTTTTTTTGTCCCTGAGCATTCTTAACTTCAGGATCTAATTCACACAGATTCCCTCATCTGAAACACTTTCAATCCCTTCTACCTAGATTCTAGTCCCTGAAAATCTCTCCTGATTCCAGTCCTCATTCTCAATTCCTGCAGATCTAGTGCACTTAACATTTACATTCCACATGCCGGTACCTGATCACACACTGTTACATGCAGGCTGTTGTTTCATGCACGTCTCCTTAACTATATTTTAAGTTTCAGGGGATCTGGTATTTCTAATTGTTCTGTTTTATTCATCACAGCCAGAATTCAAACAAACAAAAAAAAGCTTCAGAAAACATTTCTGATGTAAGAGTTTATCACAAATAATCTTCTTTCTCTTGTGTAACAATCTCAATATTTTAAAGTTCACATGCCCTTAGAAACACAATTTACTTTATGATCTCTCCCAACTCAATCTTACTTATATCTTCAAAATTTAATTGTACAGTTTAGTTTACATATATGTATAAATAAATCCTGAAAACATCAATTTGAAAAAAAAGTATTTAAAGCCTAATCAAATCCTTGATTGCACAGTTATAGCTCTAACACTTAAGAGATAACTTTCCTTCCCTCATAGAAAGGATTAGAGTTATAGAATAGTTAAAGGATTTTTCCCTTGGAGAAAAATTAAAAGATGGGCCTATCTATTCAGAGTAAGACAGGGAACAGTCCAAAGAAACAATGAGTTTTGGAAGATTATAAACCAACAAGCCTATTAATTTCATGAAAAACATATATAAAGATAACCAGAGTCATTGTCACAATCTGACCTATCTGGAAAACTCTCTAACAACTTCTGACTTTAAGGAGAAGACAGAGATGTCTCATTTTCCATTTGGGAATACTGACTCCAGATAAGCTATCCTGACTTTAAAAAGTTTCGATCACTACCATAAAGAGGCCTCTGGGCTTTCACTATAGAACCAAAATACTTCATGTCAAAATCGGTGTAAGTGATACATTGCACTGCAAAAGAAGAGCATACTTTGGAATAAGCAGTTCGCCAGGTCCAGCAGAATTTACCAAATCAAAAACAAAAACAAAAACAAAAAACCCAAAAAAAACAAACAAAAAAAACTCATCTTCAATCTTTTTTCCCAATTTAAATCAGTAGGGAGACCTTGATTTCCACTACACATTTCTCCAAAATTCTTTTTGAAGAGTGAAGTACCAAGTCATTATTTTGGCGTATTATCTGCTGCCTCACCACATTAAGATTTTACATGCATTATTTTTCCCTTCATCTCCCCAATAATGTTTTAGAGCATCTTTATCATTTCTACTCCACAAATAAAAGAATGGAAGAGTCTGGTTTTTAAGTCACTTAATCAAAACCATCAAGTTGTTAGGGTTGTAAAACAGAGTCTCAAATCTACGTTTTCTAGCCCTAAATCCATGGTTCCTCTTCGTATGTCACATTCTGTTTTAGGAATGTCAGCTACTTACGAGAGAAGAAGTGAAGTTTTCTTTCTTTCTAATGAACATTGTATACTACACTTATGGGTTTTCTGCAGTTGAATTGACAGAAACAGGTGACATATAGACAGTACTGAAATCTTTTCCCCAAAGAAAACTGTCCAAATTTGTTGTTTAGTTTTTGTGCCCTCAAAAAAACTGCCATCTATTGAGAAAATTACACTGAAAATCAGCACCAATAGACTTGGATCACATGATCATAAGACAAGGGAAGCTCTAAGCTCCGAGTGGAAGATCAACTGTCAAGGAATAATACTGTTTCAGAATTTCTACATAGAAATTACATTTGAAAAATGTCTCTCTGTCAGTATTAAATTATTGGTACAAGGCTGAGAGCACATTTAGAATATTTATTGGCCAAAATGTTAAAAACTGAACAGGGGGATCCCTGGGTGGCGCAGCGGTTTGGCGCCTGCCTTTGGCCCAGGGCGCGATCCTGGAGACCCGGGATTGAATCCCACATCGGGCTCCCGGTGCACGGAGCCTGCTTCTCCCTCCGCCTGTGTCTCTGCCTCTCTCTCTCTCTCTGTGACTATCATAAATTTAAAAAAAAAAAAAAAATTAAAAACTGAACAGGAATTGACATGTAACATGTACCACGTGCCTGGAATCTGATAGCCAGAATTTGTTTGGGCTTGTCAATCTAAGCCAACCCTACAGATTTGCAGATTTCTTAAAATAATAATAATCTATAAAAATCAAGAGCCAGGGGTACCTGGGTGGCTCAGTGGTTGTCTTCCTTTGGCTCAGGTCACAATCCTGGGGTCCTGAGATCGAGTCCCACATCAGGCTCCCCATAGGGAGCCTGCTTCTCCCTCTGCCTATGTCTCTGCCTCTCTCTCTGGTGTCTCTCATGAATAAATAAAATCTTTAAAAAAAAAAAAAAAGAATCAAGAGCCATTGGTGGGAAAGCAATAAAAATGTAACTTCCTACAGGCACAGATACTCCTAAGAATCTTTGAGTTCCATCAATAATACTGTTTAACAAAATATCCTACATCCACAGGACGAGGATGAAGCTCAAAGGACATGATGCTCATGAAATAATGCTATAAAGAGAGTACTGCATGTTTATTTTCAATTACTTTATAAGAATATCCTATAGAGACAGAAACTTTAAACTTCATCAGTGTGCTTTTGGAAGCAGTAACTGTTGCTGGTTGGATGATTCAATTATCATAAACTATTCTGGCATGTTTCAAAAGCATTGCCATTTTAAAACATAAAAAATGTCTAAAAATGCAACCATAGTAATAGATTCTGAGAGCATGGGTTGGGGGGTGAGGGAGAAAGACAATGACAAATTGGTCCAAAAGGACACAGAGACTTCATAGTTGGAAGACTATTGTGCTGACAATTAGTAACAGGAAGCAGAGCACAAAACAAGTGAATGAAAAAAGCTGAACCAGCAATGAAAGACCTTATTATAGGGCAGAAACATTATTGTAATAAAGGGGCAATGTCCTCTCCTCCATGAAACTCTCACACAGCCACCCTAGCCTCTTTTCTCTCTCCCTGCATTTCATTTTTCCATTAGCATCTGCTCGATTGTGTATTATTTCCACCCCAAAAGAACTCCTCCACAGCGGTCCCAAATTCCAAGGCTTCAAGGTCCTTCCCTGCACCCCAGCCTTGGGCCTCATTTAACATTACTCAAATAAACAAATAAATAAATAAATGCATTTAAATTAACATAAAGATAGGACGGGGGGAAAAAACAGAAAGGCAGTGATTTAGCATACAACTGCAGAGAGGTCCACAAAACACGTGTCCTTCAAGTTCAATTTGTGAAAATACAATGATCATGAGTCATACTAAATATCCAGATGATTCTGCTTCTAAAAGTTAGTGTTTCTCCTCTGACTTCTCTAACATAATTAGAAGTCGGAAATGTTCACACATTAGTAGATCCTCTGCCTTGAGCTTGTTTCCTTAAAGAGAAGTAGCCAAAAGCTCTGATACAAATCTTCCCATACTGGTTGAAAATCACAAGATTTGATCCCTGATACTGACATACAAACTCATCTAGAAGCATGGAGAGCCCGTAGCTTCTGAACTGCCCATGCTAGAAAATCTCGTACACCTGAGGTGGCCTGAGATGCTTTCTTTAGTCAAGCCGTGGTATAGAAAAATCACTGACCTTGAAACCTGAAAGCTGTGGGTCTGGTTTCCAGCTCTATCACCTGACATGACCATTGGCAAACTCCAAGAGCCTAGTTTTCCGGCTATCAGGAAGAGATATTACATATCCCAGAAACCTTTAGTAGGATTAACAACAAATATATAAAGTCCAGAGCACACAAGTGGTAATTATACTATTATTGTACTTCTCAGTAGACTGAATGTCTCAAGGAATGACTATGTGTTGCTGACAGGCAAATCACTGCATGTTCCCAGGAAGGACTACAAAGATCCTTCATCCTATTTCCCTCACCACACATGACATGAGTCCCGGGTGGTTGCAGGACCAACAAATATTACATAATAAACTCCTATCAAATGATTGGCCACCTAGGTATCACCTGCATACCTGTCCCCTTGCTACAGCATAAATAGAATCACTATGGCATAAAATACAGTTCTGGAGAACACTGAGAGTCTATTAAACCTACTGTGTATAATCCTGGGCACAGCACAGAGTTTCTGGGGGCACTGACTAGACCCTACTTGAAGAGGGCTGTCAGCTCTGAGCTCCACATATGATTCAATGCACTATAGCCAGATGTCAGATGGACCAGAGCCCAAATCACAGCTCTGCCCTCTATCTGCTTTGAGGCTTGGAAAGGTTCTTAATCTCTCCAGGTTTGGGTTACATAATCTCATTTGGGGTTTTTAAGGTAATTTTATTTCATATTCTTCTTGTCAAGACAAAACGTGATCACATAAATAAAGAACCTGGTACAGAGCAGGCTCCTTATAAATACCAATTCTCTTTCCTTGCTTCCTTAGGTCCCTCTTTTCTTTTTTTAAGATTTTATTTATTTATTCATGAGAGACACAGAGAGAGAGAGAGGCAGAGACACAGGCAGAGGGAGAAGCAGGCTCCCCATGGGGAGCCTGATGCGGGACTCGGTCCTGGGACTCTAGGATCACACCCTGGGCCGAAGGCAGGCGCTAAACCATTGAGCCACCCAGGCATCCCTTCCTTGGATCCCTCTTAATTTCCTATGTATTAATTATAAAGTGGCATAAAGCACCAAATATGATGGGCATATAATCAGTTTTTACTCTACAATTTAAAAAAATTACACAAACATCTCCTTCCTGGAAATTAAACAAATAAATCAGGTAGATATCCACATTCAGTTCAACCCAAAACGATCTATAAACCTAATCAGGTCATAAATGAGTATAGTCAGAATGGTGTGCAAAAAGAATTATTTTTACCCTTCAGAGATGGAAGGGTATCATGGAGGAAAATGCTAGGATCAGTAATAGAGATAAAACAACAGTATAGGGATCCTTAGCATCACAGGCTGGCTCATGTTATGAGGTGTTACATATTCAGTAAGTTTTTACTTGAAACAATGAGCTATATTGGCCCATTAATAATTAACTTAATGTAAAAGAGTACACAAGTGTATGGATAAATCCACATACCTGCTTCTTATACACAGTCTGCAGGTGGAGAGCCTCCCACCCAGTACCCATCGTCTATGTCACCTTAGCTTTCCTTTATTTAAGAGGTCAGGGGTTTATGTTTTTTTAAATAAACAGATAAAAAGATAATGTACCCTTTTCCAAGAGAAAAGCTATCATTTAAAACCTTTTTAGCTGAAGAAAACACACTGGCTTCAGGAGGGGATTTTAAAAAGGAATAGTATTTCTTTGCATCAGTAAAATTCTTTGATACCCTAATAGGAAAGACAATGGACAGCAATGTTACTACATGAGCTGCACATGCCACGCCAGGTAAGCTAACAGGAAGGCTCGTGCCTAACTCTGACCCTGAGAAAACAAAGTGTCTGGTACTATCACAGCATTCTGCTACAGATTTCAAGTGCCATATTCATTCCTATCATTTATCCTCCTTCCTCCTTTGATATTTTTCACTCTATACAGGGATAAAAAAAATAACATACCATCTGGAGCTTTCATTCATATCTGAGGAGCTCATACTCATTTAAATCAACAATAAGAGATTCAGCTGAACTTTCTCAGAAATAACATTTCAAATTAAGGCTATTCCTGTTACCTGGAATGTGCTTCATCTTTGGAAATCTTACTATTTCTCTAAACAATCTCAATTTCTAAGAACGTCTTCTTAATGATCCTCCCTTCTCCCAAGCTCTTCTCAATGTGTTAATTGTAAAACTTACTTCAGGACTGAAGCAGGAGACATCTCAGAATACCAATCCCAATGGTCTGGGGCAGAGTTTTGCTACTGTGTTATAAACTCTCTGAAACCGAGGGCTAACCCAGACCTGTGGATTATGAAAAAAACAGAGGCTTCAAGGTTAGCCCCTTGGGATACATGGACTAAAATCTTGGCCCAGTTATCTTCCAGATAAGTGACTTCAACCAAGTCACATCACCTTCCTCGGTCTCTAAAGGAGAGAACACGATACTCTCCTCAGAGCGCTGTGAGGATTAGATGGGAGAACACATGTGAGAGGGCCTGGCATAGTGCAGTGCCCAAAAGAAGGCTGGTTTCTTTCCTTCCTTGGTTCTGTTTTCCCCCAGTACCTAGTACAATGTTGAGACCACCAGAGACTCTCACTAAAAATTTCCTGAATATTCATTAGAAGTTGGGTTTCCTAAAACTACGTTTCAATATTCATTGTGAAACTCTCATGTTTCCAAGTTGTGTTACTTTATTTTTTTTTAAGATTTTATTTATTTATTCATGAGAGATGCAGAGAGAGAGAAAGAAAGAGAGAGAGAGAGAGAGAGAGAGAGAGAGAGGCAGAGGCACAGGCAGGGAGAAGCAGGCTCCATACAGGGAGCCTGATGTGGAACTCGATCCCAGGACCGTGGGATCACACCCTGAGCCGAAGGCAGAAGCTCAACCGCTGAGCCACCCAGGCGTCCCCAAGTTGTGTTACTTTAAGTCATACACACACAAGGTGGAGGATTTCAAAAACAGAATTCAGCCTGTGACACTGTTAGGTGGGGCATCTAGGAAAGAGAGTCAAGGAAAGAGTCCGAGGCAGAATGTTTTAAGAATAATTCAGTGAAAATAATTACATGTAGGTTGTTCTTTTATGGAAATATCTTTGAATAAATGGCAGTTAACTGTTAACCTCAGGACAGGTTCAGAGAGGGGAGGAGGGAAAGAGGAGAGGATGAAGAGGAGGAGGGAGGGAGGAGAAGAGGGAGGGATGGAAGGTAGTGCAGGGGAGGAGAGAGTGAAGAGGAGGAAGAGGGAGGGAGGAATGTTGGCTCTGCCAGGGTACCTTCACATCATTTAAGGTAAGCTACTGAAGCTCACCTTCCCCTAAGAACAAGCCCCACTGCATCCTCCATCTTTCAAAAAAGTCATCATCTAATGGAAAAACCAAATTATTTTAAAAATTTCCCCCAATGGATTGTAACCAAGGGATCCTCTTAAGACAGTCAGAAAGATACTGGATAATTTTATTACTTTTATTAAAAACCAAAAACCACTTGTGATTAAAATAAGGCATAAAAACAGTCACTCGGATCATTCCCCTGTGGAAACTCTGACCTTCAAGCTTGAAAGTTTGAAGAATCTGGTCTGCACCCAGGTCCTCGGAGGCCAGAGCCACGGAGCTGCCCCTGCACCAGCCCTGATCCTCCCTCCCCTGGCCAGAGGAGGCTACAAGTGTGGTTTGGGGGTCTAGCTCATGTGGTTTAGTCACAAGACCTCACCCTTACAGATCAAAGTTCTTGGCATTAAATGAAATTGAGATTCCCGCCCCACCCATCCAAGCAATAGCATCTGTCCTCAACTCCAAGAGTGCTGCAAATACTTTCTACCTCAAACTTCTAGTGATCTTTAAAAAAAAAAAAAAAAAGAACTATCAAGCAGTTTCCTTCCCATTCCAATGTAATTTAGCTGGAGAGGGAGAAATGGCTGCCATTTAACTCAACCGAGCAAAATTTTACTGAGTATCTCCCATCCTACAGTAATAGTTTTATTTGTATAGCATTTCACAATTTATAAAGTGTGTTCACATACAGCATTTCGGGTTTTTAAATATTTTTTTTACAGCATCTCATTTAATCCTCACCATAATCCTGAGAAGTAGGTATTTATTAACCTTCATATTTAAGGATGACAAAAATGAAGATCAGAGAAGTTATGTGATTTGCCCAAGATCACACAATAGCAAAGGAGCAGAACCAAGACTCAAACTCAGGTCTTTTGACTCCAAGTCAGATGACCTTCTGGCATACAGATCCTGTAATAAATGTTATAGGAAATGTTTTAAATGAGTATACACAGGCATTGTGCTCTAGAAATTTATCATTCCCTTGGGTTCTACATAAGCCGCCCCTGCCCCTTCCACTAATTTATATTCCGACAAATGAGGTTTTGAAGGTAAAGGCCCAACTATTGATTAGATTCAAGTCAATCAGGGAAGGGGGTAAGAGAGCGCTCAGGGAAGCCTCTAGGGAGGCGATGACACTAGACATTAGAAGACAATATTCCAATGAAGGAAGTGTTACAACAGTGAGATTAACTAATAGGACACTCACATAAGTCATGTGTACATTTATGCTTATAAAAGACATGGAATTGATGAAATATTTCAGAGATGCAGAGGGTTGCTCTCACACCTAGGAGCTGGATTTGAAACTCTGGATTCCACAGCCATATCCATGAAAACAGGATTCTACTTTTTCTTTTTGCACATTTGTTGTTTATTACAGAAAAAAAGAAGAGAAATTCTGTGGAAATTTTTTTCTTGTGGTATTAGATGAGAGGAAGAAAATATGTGACTAATTAGGGCATTATTACTCGTTGTCATTTTCCAAACATGATTTTTTTTTATTTTTTAAAGATTTTATTTATTTATTCATGAGAGACAGAGAGAGAGGCAGAGATACAGGCAGAGGGAGAAGCAGGCTCCATGCAGGGAGCCTGATGTGGGACTCAATCCCGATCTCTATGATCACGCCCTGGGCTGAAGGCAGTGCTAAACTGCTGAGCCACCCAGGCTGCCCTATGATCTCCTTTTAAAGTGTTTTTTAAAAAGGTTTTCTCTGGGACGCCTGGGTGGCTCAGTGGTTGAGCATCTACCTTGGGCTCAGGGTGTGATCCCAGGTCCTGGGATGGAGTCCCACATTGGTCTCCCTGCATGGAGCCTGCTTCTCCCTCTGACTGTGTCTCTGCCTCTCTGTGTCTCTCATGAATGAATAAATAAAATATTAAAAAATAGGGTTTCTCCATTCCCCATTCTAAACTTTGATTATGGATTAAAATTTGCAAATAAATGAATATAGTACCACCTATAAAAATGACAGGAGGAAAGCTGATTACAGTTGCACTCATTCACTGTATGATCAGTTTTTAAGTAAGGCATCTATTCCATACAGTGAGATGCTACTATTATCAGATATAACTTTTTGTTTGCCTAAAAATCTGATCACATTTAGTAGGGGGAAAAAAGCACCAAATCTTCAAATAGTCAAGTACATAAAATTGTTTAAAAATCACTAAAAACAAAAATGAGGTTAAGAACTTCATATGTAACTCAACCTAATAGAAGTAGCAATGTATGTCAAAAAGAAAACATATGGAATATTAAGAAGGAAAAAGGAATCCTGAAACTATATAGAGTATAAACACAGTTTTGACTTGGGCAAGTGTTTAACTGTTGATATATAATACATTTAAAAATAGGGGCATCTGGGTGGCTCAGTTGGTTAAGCATCTGACTGTTGATTTTGGCTCAGGTCAAAATCTCAGGGTCATGGGATTGAGGGGAGTCTGCTTGAGATTTTTCTCTCTCTCACTCTCCCTCCGCTCCTGTGTGCTCTGAATAAATAAAACCTTTTTTAAAAAACACATTAAAAAATCACAATGATCATCTTCCTCCCATGACAAAGGGAGAAATTTGGGATTTTTCTGAGGAAGGAGATGATACTTGAAAAAGAATTTTTTTGGAAGCAGAATCTATCCTATGCATTGCTTCAAATACTCCAGAGAGAAGAATATATAGAAGGCAAGAGATCCATTAGTAGACTATCCAAATAGTCCAGGGAGGAACTGATGAAGAATTGAACTAGGATGATAGCAGTGAGATGGCAAAGTAAGGAAACCAAGACAATGCCTTGGTGACCAATGGACTCACAGAGGGAAGAGCATGGTTTGCCTTCCATTGTCACCAGGTAGATTCCTTTTTTTTTTTTAATCAAATACTGATTTGGACACCTAACGCTTAAAAGTCTCCAATGGTTTCCAACTGGTTTCCACTAAAAACATCATACTGGCATTCAAGACCTTTTACAATCTGATTACAATGTATCTAATCTTGTTTTCTCTCCAACAGAAATTCTCTACCTATAATATTGCCTATTCTATTCACAAAATAAGCTACTCATTAATTCCAGACTTCATATGCTTGCCTATGTATGTTGTTAACTTCACCGTGAATATCCTTCTTCCAAAATCTGTTATGATCTATCCTTCAGAGCTCCTGTTAAAATTGTTACCTAGTCACCCTTGTTTACCTTTACCTAGTCTCTCAACTTCTATAGCCACTTATTTTCTATAAAATTTATTCTGGCAACCAGCGTCCTCTCTCCTCCCATTGTTATGTGTGTCCATGACTTCCAGAATCACTGACAAATTCCTACATTCAAAAACTGCACCTTATATTCCGGTTAGTGCTAGTATGGTTCTGATGATCATTCTGATGATCCCCTGCAATGATTCTATACCTATATGGTATAGAGTTATTCTAGATTTATAGGTTGATATTCCAGGTTGTATTATATGTTATGTAAGACTAAGGATCAAGCCATAAGCAATTTCTCTATTGCCATAAATAACCACAGTGAAAGCAGTAGTAGAAATCAACTGATTTTTCTACATATTTAAAATCTCTGTGTCTAATATTTATTCAGAGGTAAAGATGTTTTTTGGCAGGTTTAAGCCCCATAATTTCCTTATCTTCTTATAAGAGAAGAAGAAAAACAGGTTAGTGAGTAAATATTTCATTTCGATTTTAAAACTGGCCTAAGCAATTCAGACTGATCTATTTTTTGAAAAAAGGAAGAAAGGTTTCAGAGAGGAAAGAGATAGTGTCAGAATGCACCAAAAGTTGCAACATGGAAGAAGGTAGTATTCTAGGAGGTGGTGCTAGGGACACAGGGACACCTCTCTGTTCCCCCCACTGAGAGTAAAGGGAGGAGATTAAAAGTAGGATGAGCCCAAAGACATGGACAGATGTTCCAACTCTCCACTGAGGAACTGCTTTACTTTACCAGTTGGGCTGGTAACTTTACCAGTTGGGCTGGTAACTGTCAACATGTTATTCATGACCATGAATACTGGGTAGCCCAGCTATTGCACTCAAAGTATGTGTGAGCACGGCTTTGCAGCAGTGCTGGTGTGTATGTGCCCGTATCCTCCTTCGGTCATGATGTAATGTTTCCTGTGCAAGGGTAATCTCATTCTACAATGAGCAATTGACCAAATCATAATTCTGATTAAGATACACTTTGCTTGAAAACAATTTTTTACTGACGTTTCATTTCCATAACACTCTCTTTAAATTTTTTTTTTTTAATTTATGATAGTCACAGAGAGAGAGAGAGAGAGAGAGAGAGAGAGGCAGAGACATAGGCAGAGGGAGAAGCAGGCTCCATGCACTGGGAGCCCGACGTGGGATTTGATCCCTGGTCTCCAGGATCCTGCCCTGGGCCAAAGGCAGGCGCTAAACCGCTGCACCACCCAGGGATCCCTCCACAACACTATCTTTAAGAAGGAACCTTCACATAAAGTTCATATGTGATCCTCCCAAAGAAGGATGAAAGTCAAATGTTTTTATCCATATCTCAGGGGGCATGGAGTCTACATTCTGCATGCCAAAGGACACCTAGCAATTTGAAGTGTTGGAACTCTAACCCCAAATCAGATCTCAAGGCTCTTAACCTAGAGAAAATGGTACAAGGGAGTGGGGGAGGGAAATAAAATGTAAATGAGGGGAGAGAAATCTGAATTCTAACCTTGATACTTGGCTACCACTACCCTAGTTCAACAACCTAAAACAGATCACTCAATTTCTAAAAGCCTCTTTCTTCTCATCTAAAACAGGAAAAATCCGGATTAGTTGTTTTCAGACAGTCATTCAAAAATGGTTATTAGGCCCTAATATATAAGCCCTAGGAGATATAAGGAGGTATATTATTTAATGCTAGGCTCTTTATCCTAAAATAACTCAGATAAGTAGATGAGACATAACATATGAACACATAACACCAAAACAATGCAATAACAACAAAAGAGAACAGTTTTGTGAAGAGCAGGGAAGACTAATTCAGCAAGGAATGAGGCTGTGAATTTAAGTCTAAATTACATCTTTTTAAAAAAGATTTTATTTATTAATATGAAATAGAACATGAGCGAGGAGTGGGGGGCAGAAGGAAAAGAAGCAGACTCCCCACTGAGCAGGGAGCTCCAACATGGGGCTCCATGCCAGGACCCCAGGATCATGGCCTGAGTCAAAGGCAGACACTTAACCAACTGCCCCTAAATCTTTTTTCTTTTTAATTTAAATTCAATTTGCCTACATATAGCATAACACCCAGTGCTCATTCCATTAAGTACCCTCCTTAGTGCCCATCACCCAATTACTCCATTCCCCCTTCTGCAACCCTTTGTTTCCCAGAATTAGGAGTCTCTCATGGTTAGTCCCCCTCTAATTTTTCACACTCAGTTCCCCTCCTTTCCCTTATAATCCCTTTCACTATTTCTTATATTCCACAGATGAGTGAAACCATATGATGATTGTCCTTCTCCGACTATATTATTTCATTCAACATTAATACCCTCCAGTTCCATCCATGTCGAAGCAAATGGTGGGTATTTGTCATTTCTAATGGCTGAGTAATATTCCATAATGTGTGTATATATATATGTGTGTGTGTGTGTGTGTATATATATGTATGCATACACACACATATATATACATACATATATACCACATCTTCTTTATCCATTCATCTGCCAAAGGACACCATGATTCCTTTCACAGTTTGGCTATTGTGGACATTGCTGCTATGAATATTGGGGTACAGGTATCCCAGCATTTCACTACATCAGTATCTTTGGGGTAAATACCCAGTGGTGCATTTGCTGGGTTGAATTAAAGCTTACAGGATAAAAAAAAAAAAAATTATCCACACAAATAGAGGAGAGAAAGCCAGTCCAGTCAGAG
Organism: Vulpes vulpes; assembly: GCF_048418805.1. Taxonomy (NCBI): domain Eukaryota; kingdom Metazoa; phylum Chordata; class Mammalia; order Carnivora; family Canidae; genus Vulpes; species Vulpes vulpes. The sequence goes on along the minus strand of NC_132792.1, from coordinate 125,632,233 downwards.
GGAAGAGCATAAACAAATTCTCAGAGCAGAAGAGCCGTGGAGTTAGTTAGCACAGGGAATCACACACATGCTTCAGTGCTGTTGAAGTGTGACTGGCCAGCAGGAGACACAGAAAGCAGAGGTCCAAAGCAGAGGTCAGACTGAGGACATGCCCACAGGATATATTAAGGAAGCTGGATTTTGTCCAGCAGGCAATGAGGATCTAGGGCAGGGCTCTCACAGTGGAATGGCATAGTCAGCACTTACCTGTGGAAAGGTCACTGTCATGAGAAGTCATGAAAAGGAAGAATGTAAGTGGTCGAATCTAGAGGCAGAATGCCTAGTTAAGAACCTAGAGTAGAGGGACACCTGGGTGGCTCAGTGGTCTAGCATCTGCCTTTGGCTCAGTGTGTGATCCTGAGGTTCCAGGATTGAGTCCCACACAGGGCTCCCTGTAGGGAGCCTGCTTCTCCCTCTGCCTCTGTCTCTGCCTCTCTCTCTCTCATGAATAAATAAATAAAATCTTAAAAAAAAAAAAAAAAGAACTTAGAGTAGAGATGGTGAGCACATGTTCTAGGGTGATTATAGGAAAGGATGGACAGAAGTTCAAACAATAAGCTGCAAAATCAGTAGAAACAAATGAATTGGGAATGGGGTGAAGATGTGAAAGGTGGGAGGGAAAGCATGGAATGGACCCAAGTTTCTGGAGGGGGTATAATTGACAAGATTATCTTGAATCCAGCTTAGGACAGGCTGAGTCCCAGAAATACGTGGGGAGAGATGTCCAACAATTGCTTGAATACAACAACCTGTCGCTCAGGAGAGAGGCCTGCCCCAAAGATATGTATTGTGGGAATAAGATATATCCAGCAGGTAACAGAAACCTTCTAAGTGAAGGTGATCACCCAGGGAGCAGGAACAAAATGAGAAGTATCCTTGGCCAGAACCAGTGATATACCATGATGCAAGCAACAGGCAAAGGAAAACCAGGAAGACAGCCTCCCAGGACACAACAGGAGAGGTTATGCCAAGAGAGAAGGGTGAACAGAGGTACGAAATGCAGTCTAAGGTGTCAATCCAAGAAAAGTAGGATGGCAGGATTTCTGCTTGGCTGAGCAGGTAAGTGGTCGCTGGAGAACCTACTGAGATTGGTTTCAATCATGTGACAGAGAGAGAAAGCTAGGCAGTGGTGGATTAAGAAAGAGAAACAATGAGCATATGCCATCTCTGGGGGAATTTTAAATCAGAAAGGAAGGAATGTGGAATTTAGTGAAGATTGGGAATAGGGATTCCAAGTCCCTGCTAGTTCTCATACTTCACTTTTTCAGATGGATAAGAAGCCTATTTTGGTAAAATTCCAAGAAAACCCACGTCTTAAATTTAAATTAAAATTAAGTAACATTTTTAATTATCAGGAAAAATAGAGGACTCGTGTAGCTATCAGCAAAATGTACACGAATATGTCTCCCAACACACTTTAGAAATACCTGGTAAAAATTGTCTCTTTTCTCACATGCTCAAGGGGGCCAGGGCCAGAGGGAAACCATTAGCCAAGTAAACACTCCCTTCATCCAACTGTTCCCTCTCTTAATGTCTCATAAAAACAGTCTTTGTCCCCCTTGGCCCAAAATACCGCTCTCCCCTACATGACTGAATTCCTAGTCCCTCTTTCAAGGGCTACTCAAACCACCCCTAGCAGAACCACAGCAGGGAGGAGACAAGTGTTCCTATCACGCCCAGAGCTTCAGAGAATCACCCATCCCAGGTCACACTAGTTCCCGTGGCAAAGCTGACCCTGGTACCTCTTTGCCAGCCAGCGTCCATCTCATTGCTTGTTGTTCTGCATGGCAGTTTAAGATGGCAGGAAGTCCAATTTTAAGAACCATCAGTTTTACCCAGTTTATCTGGTGTAAGACACATGTTAACGCCCTGCTGAAAATGAAGGAGCTGCTCCACAACCTCTCTTGTTCGCTGGAGTCAATCACCTACGACTACTTGGTTTTACCAGTGAAGATTCCAGATGTCGACTAATATTTATTTCGTGGGTAGACTGACAGTCAGTCACTAAACAGGATCTCTCCCCAAGAGTGCAGCATTTATCGTCGCCTCTGCCAGTGGAAGTGTTGGAGCAGATGTTGGCAGACTGTGACATACAGTATGTCTTTAAAACTTGTTGGGGTGTGAAATTTCATAAGGTCAAAAAATGCTGCATTTTGATCAGCAGATACAGGAGTTCTGTACTTTTATAAATTATTGCAGGCAAACCAATACCATTTGCTAGTAAAATAGAGAAACTAAGAAACTGGACTTGTTTCATGTAGGAGATAATATGTGTAGTTAGTGTTTTAAAAGCCAATTTCTATCACTTTAAAGCAAATGCTCACCCAAAAGATCTATAGAATGAAAACATACTCTTAAGTCAATACAAAATACAAGATATTATTTTCAATTGACAACAGGATTTTAAAAATCATTCTCTATTAAAAGAAAGCCATAAATACCTAACAAGCATTCTAGTTAGGGGAAAAATGGTTTCCTTAACTAATACATACAGATTAACAGAGTTGTCACTTCTTAAAAAATGAAATCCCTACATAAGAATCCATTTATAGAAATGGAGAGGTGTCTGGGTTTTTTTTTTTTTTTTAAGTTAGTATTCTTGCCACTCAACTGATTTCACAAACCCTTTGGTTTATGGCTTTACCTTATTTTAAAAAATTAAAAAATAGTATCCATAAAACGGGCTGGGGCTCTATCCAATTTTAAAATGACTTTTATAACATTCAAGGACTTTTGTTATCTTGGGTTTTTTGTTGCTATTTGATGCTATTTTTCATTTTATTTTTTTGCTTCAATCTTTACCTCCTATCTTTCTCAAATGAAACTAACACAAAACAACATACAACCAAAATCAAAATTAAGAATGGTGTCTGGCTAAAGATTTTCTCTCAAGGGTACAGACTTTAGCTCTTATGCAAGAGGCTGCTTGGTGCCTCATTTTCCTGAGAGATGCCCTTTTAACAACCCTTCTTTCTAAAGTAATACCACCTCCCTGTCATTTTAACCTAACATGAGTTTTCAAATATATTTCTGAATTGATGTAGAAAAACTCTTCCATTGATTAATCAGTAATACCATCAGCCTTAAGAGCCTGGTTATAACACAGCAATGATACCTTGCCAGTGTCACCAGCAGCAGAATCTTTCCATTTATTTTGTGCTATGTTCATGAAAATATATAATTAAATCAATTTTCATTACAAACATTTTTCTGAAGTATTTGTAAGGAAGAAAAATTGAACTTCAAACATAAAATCTCCCCAGAAAATAATTTCTAAAGTAGATCATTTGTTTTTCATCATATGATCAACAAAAAGAGCTAAGGTCATTACAGGAAACTGATTAAAAATGTACCAGGTACTGCAACATCTTACAACCAATGTCACTTAGCAACCGAGTTCAAAGGTCTCTATTTATATTTTATAAAGAAAAACTTGAGGTACATATTTGGTGAATTGTATTTATCACATTTAAGTTCTATATTCAACAATATTGAATTATATAAGACCAAATACTATCAATAACCCCTATACTAAGAAACTGAAATTCTATCAAAGCTGAAAATTTCCCAGCACTTAAATACAAACCTAAACTTTTGCATAGGCTTCTCCTGTAATGCAGTATATCTGATACATGAGGTCACACAGATAAATAAATGCAAGGTGAATCAATAATCATAATGAACTTACTTGCCACTGAAAAGTTGTTGAGGGGATAAGGTAAATCCACATCTTGAGGTTTCTCTTTATATCCTATGAATGAGCCATCTGTCTTCAAAAGGAAATATCTTGGCCTCCAGTTTTTTATATATTCTCCTACATGAGGAAAGCATGCATGTTAATGCTGGGGAAAAAAATGAACAGCAGCTTTTATGTGAAAAATAAATTATGGTACAATATATGTCCTACAACACTGGCCTCCAAAAATTTAGTTAGGCAATTTTCTTTTAACTTAGCTTACAAAAGAAAATACATAAGCCTGCAATTAAGATTCAATAAAAACTCAAACATGTTTTGTTTTTAATGATTTCACACTTTGATAATTCATTTGCACTATTATTTCTTCAGAGAATCATTCATCTGAGTACACATTTTATTCAGTTTTTCATTTTATCAGATGGTTGTTAGAGCATATTTCAACCATTTTAAAAAGCCTTGGTAAATCACCCACACACAGTATCAAGGAATTTTGATGAAAAACACTTATCATAAGGAGGAACATGAAATAGATGTTTGTTTTCCATGTACTAACTGACTAATTGTGTCATTTTTTAAGAAGAAAGGGGGAAAAGTCTGTTTTCATTGTTAAATCTTGATCAGAACTTGTTTAAACAACATTTTATTGTTCTGAATAGAGAAATTACCTTCTGTGCAACGCTGTAAATAAGTCAAGGAAATAAAAGACTGAAAGACCATGAGTTACCGGAGCTTAAAAACCACACACATGCTCACACAAACCGTAATAACTGTAAGAACACATGGTACAATGCCAAGCACATAATAATCAATAAGTGCATATGTATCAAATTTTGATATAAACTATCACCTAACTACCAAAATAGACCTTTATAGCAACCAGATCCCAAGATGCTTGCCTAAGGAGGGACTCATCTTAATTTTAAGAAACAGAGGTACTCTGTGACATCAAAAGACACAGAAGGCCAGCTGGTCTCAAAATTGTCAGTTCTCTCCTGGATATTTCTACTTGGTTCTTCAATCTCAAAATGCTGAATCACAGTCCCACAAAAAACTGAACAGAGCTCCACTTTCCCTACAGGTCAGCTTCTTCCCTGGACCGCAGCTACGCAAGCTTTAGCTAACAACACAGGGCTATTCCCTGTGCTGAGGCTAGGTCAGCGCTGCCTTGGCAAGTCTCTCATCCAGGCCAACCTAAAGGGGGCTCTCACACCTCACCCTTCTGCTGCTGTGCTGTGCCTGGGCCCAGTCCTGCTCAACCCCCTTTCATCCTCACGCATTTATCCCCCTCCAGATTAATCCTGATGTGTGTACCACTTTGATTTATATAACTTTTCTGCTCAAAAATTTCTGACTCCTTCTTGTTTAGCACTAGTCTCTTAGCATCAAACGTAAGCTCCTTCATAATCTCACCCTAACATATATTTCAGATGTAAATCAGCAGTTCTCAAAGCTCCTTACCTCACACCTCTTTACAGCTTTAACTCTGACAACTCCAAGAGTCTATGTAGGTAGACTTCATAGGTTTACTGTATCAGGAACCAAAATGAAAATTTAAATTCTTTTATTACTTCCTTTAAAAATAATAAACTCATTATGTGTAATGTAACTCATACATTTTTATGAAAATAGTTACATTTTCTAAAACAAAAAAAAAATCAGAGAAAGAGCATAACTTCTTTCCACTTAAAAAAACTCTTTGATGTTTGGCTTCACAGAAGATAGCCAGGTTCTCATACCTGCTTCTGTATTCAATCTACTGTGGTATGTTGTTTCAGTTTAAAATACAGAAAGCAATCTGGTTCAACAGGTATGTAACCAGGAAGGGCAGGAGTATTCAGATAGTTATGGTTTTCTTTGAAGTTTTCTGAAAGGCTAACTGCAGCATAGAATTTGAAACCATGTCAAGGAAACTGTTGTACCCCGTTAAGTGAAAATCCACTGGTCTATATTACACACTGAGTGAATCTTTTATACTATGCATGGTTCTGCAACACCACACTTTGGCTATTTAGGAGACACTGGTCCACTGAGATATACTAATCTTTCAAGTATTGACACATTTTATTAGCGAAGTATCATCAGAAAAGTAGGCACTGGGAAGCCATCAAGCTCACAATGGCAGATATATTCTATTTTTTCTTCAGAACTTGATTTTCACCATTAGTCCTAAGTACTGTGAGTTCTTTCTCCTTACAGTGATGTATTCCAAGCACCCACTCCAGTGCTCACCACGTGATAGGTGCTGAATAATAATCTACCAAATGAATGAATAAATGAAAGAGATGTATACAAATACCATCCCAGCACATAAAAGGCACTTAAAGGGAAAGAAAAAGAAACCCTAACTTCCCTTCCAAAGGGAAAGAAAAAGAAACCCTAACTTCCCTCCCTCATTTTGCTTTACTGAAAAAACATGGCCTTGGTATTAATAAACACATGCTAAATTTGCAAAACAAGAATGCTATCTATACTCAGGGGATCCCTGGGTGGCTTAGCTGTTTAGTGCCTGCCTTTGGCCCAGGGTGTGATCTTGGAGCCCCGGGATTGAGTCCCACATCGGGCTCCCTGTGTGGAGCCTGCTTCTGCTTTTCCCTCTGCCTGTGTCTCTGCCTCTCTCTGTGTATGTCTCTCATGAATAAATAAATAATATCTTAAAGGAAAAAAAAAAAGAATGCCACACTCACAGTTCCCATTACAAAGATGAAGCAAGTTCCTTTCTTGATTGCACTTATTATTTACTTATTGTATTTTTTTACTTATGGATTCCTATATAAAATCTAAAATCATTAGACATTAAACCTCTAATTAGTAATATCATATTTAGATTTCAAATGCTCCTATAAAACAACAGATTCATACTAGTATAAGATCCTCTAAGTCTATCAGGCTAAAAACTAAGCAATAGCTTAATAGTTACACAAAAGACAAAATAAATTCGTCTAAAAATTTTGTAAGAAAAATGGGACAGCACTACTCTTTATTTAAGCAAAGTACTGAAAACACTTATTCAAGAAATACGAAACTAAAAGAAACAAACATCAAATTTTCATTTCTAAGAATAATTTCCTGTCAGCCACTAATGCTGTCATGCTCAGTCAAAAGACACAAAACACCATCACATAAATCTTCTATCTTTTTGGTTAAACAAATCTTGGGAAATTTAGAATATTTTATGTGGTCTCCAGCAAGACTTCCGGTTGCCAAAAAGTTCTTTTAAAAATCAATCTGTTATGTCTTCCTGACACATAATACATTACACCAAGACAGTGCAGTAGTCATTCACACAGGAGTAAAATTGAAAAGTCAAAATTTACACTCTTAATAAAATAAAAAATATTATTATTTGTCACAAATTTTGGTTAACAATTTTGAGTTGATTTCAGTTCAATAAAGTCAACAATTGTACTGTCACGTGGGGCTAACTGGATCTCAAACTTTAAGACTCCTGATTTTTGATTGTTGTTTATAATATGAACGGACTTCCTGAGAAGATGTTTAGAGTACATTTACTTATTTATTTGTTCTGGGTCCTGGAGACATAGTGGTGGACAAAAAAAATAAAAAAGACAAGGACTCTAATTCTTGGATTTTGTATTCTAGTACTATACCAGGTTTCAGATACCCCTTAAAATTCAGAGGCTTCTGAATACTTCCTGAAAGCAGATCCTTTTTTATAGGTTCCCATTAACATTCTCAAGTCAAGTTCATACAATTGCATGATGTGCTGGCCTAATTAAATATTTATTTTCTAGTTCCAAAGGAGGAACTGAAAAGGGATTCTTTTTCTGCCACAGAAATGGGCCTTAGTAAGGACACAAATTCACAAGGTAGAAATTTAAAAAAAAAAAAAAAAAAAAAAACAAGCTTTACTGCCACCTACTAGGCCTAAAACAAAAGAACATTCCTGGCTCAAGAGTATAAAAAGTCATAGCTTTCCATGTTACCACAGCAGGACACCATGTCCACTGATGGAAAAGTAGAACTGTTCCTGCAGCCTTGAGGTTCTTGTCCAGCTGGTCTTGACAAAGGATCTGAACACTCTCCTCACTGACTCGGTAGTTGAAGCAGTGAGAGTCTGGATAAGGGACATATTCTCAGGCTGTTCTAAAAATACAGCCAGATAGTCGTTGCTTTTATGGGGCTAAATGCCCAGAACAAAGGTGCTCTCTCTGCCACCAGTCCTTTTAAGATAGACTGCTAAAAGTCAACCACATCTTGTATTTTAAACATAGCATTTACACCTAAATTTATACATGCTGTATTAAAACCAAGCTGTATCATACTTTTATATTTATAGCCCATAGGCTTCAACTAATTTAAGACACACAGCTTGGTTGTAACAGGGCGGAAGTCTTGTTTTAAAAAGCAGCAGCATTTATGGGGTATCAATTCAACATTTACATGCATTGTCATGATAAACCTGCAGAAAGCGCCACAGCCACACCTGGACAGGATTCCCAGCACAATCTCTTCCCAACTTTCTATCTACCTTAATGAAGGGTGCTTGCAACTCTTTCTCACACTCCCTGGCTGGAGGTTTTATGTATTTTGAAGAAGGCCCTTTTCAATATCAAAACACATACACTTCCCAATAAGAATCCTGATAGTTTGGTTTCTGTAGTGAGCTGAATGGTGACCCCTCAGAAGATATGTATCCACCCTAATCCCTGGGACCTGGGAACACCACCTAAAATGGCAAAAGATGGGATTAAGTGAAGGATTTTGAGAAGAAGGGCTTATCCTGGATTATCTGAGTGAGCCCTAAATCCAATCACAAATATCCCTGCAGGAGGGTAGAAGTGTAAGGCAGAGGGGGTTTTTGACACACTAAGAGGAGAAGGCCATGTGATCCAGCGCCATACCATTAGCCAACAAACACCTAGAGACCCCAGGAGCTGGAAAGGCAAGGAACAGATTCTCTTCCGAAGCCTCCAGATGGGGTATGGCCTTGCCTGACCCCTGGATCTCTAACTTTCAGTGTCCAGAACTACGAGAGATTTTGCCATTGTCTTTTGTTTTGAACCACCCATTTGTTGTAATTTGTTAGGGCAGCCCTAGAAAACTTACTGCGGTTTCTTAGCACTTTAACCAGCTTGTTTCTAGAACCAAAAAAACCCCTATTGATTAAGCTCTTGGCATCACTAATACAGAGACATAGTTAATAGTTAATACCTTATAAACGCAAAGGAAAAAAATCTTACCTTGCTCTTATCAATAGGAAAGAATGCTATTTGTCAAATGTGGGGTTAGAGGAGGTTGTCTACTAGAGTTCAGTTTTACTTGGTTATAATGCTTTCAGGTTCTGGACTTTTGCCAGCTTTCTTAATTTATTTCCTGTAGGCTCTTAAAACAAATAAATAAAAAACCTCAGTGTTTTTCAGTGAATGTTGGCCACAGAGAACATTCTTGATTTCCCCAGCTGAGTACAAATAATATTTTGGCTTTCAGGCTTAATCTTTAATAACCATCTCAGATGGGAGATGGTAGGAGTTTAAATTCATCCTCACTCGGCACCTCAATATTTTGATAGTGTATTCAAGTGGATCATCTTTATTAGCAAGATGCGTTCAACTCAAGGTTATCTGATGAAGCAGACAGGTTCATTTCCCACTACTCACCTAACTTCAAATTACATTTTTATTTGATAATAAATGAATCAACCTAAATTAATCCTCACATACTACAGATTATTTCATTAATACTTCAATAAGAATCACATTTGCATTTTTTAGAAGCTGAAATCATCAAAAAAGTGCCAAAGCAGGAGCTAGGAATGTACGTCTAAAAACTAAAAGAGATTGATGAAAACATTCAAGTGGTCTTACATCTAGAATAACCAGGAACTGACTAGATTTGTTCAGACTTACAGATGGAAAAAAGACCCTTAGAAATGAATCAGCTGGTATCCTCATAAATGAACTGTGTCAATAAATATTTGGTTCATGCATTCATTCGTTTGTAAGGCTAGGCTGTGTTCTAGAACCTGGTCCTAACTCTAATTTCGCAAGAAGCAGAAAATCAGATGTGCAGTCAATTCTGCACTAGCTGAGAACAGTGCAGAAATACTCATTCATCTATTGGAGGCCTAGCCTCCACAATCATGGGCTATGCTAAAAACACAATTAGGTAGATGAACTAAGATGTCATTAAGATAGATACAGATAGAATCCAATTGAAAAGAAGCCTATACAAGTGTAGCACTGTTTTTCACAAATCCTAAACACATGATCATTTAGAACTTAATTAGACAAAACACTGAAGCATCATTTTCAAAATAAGCTACTTTCCTAGGATAAAATATGAAGAAAATGAAAGATGCTGGTTACCAACAGTTGTACTGCAAACAAATCAGGAGTTCTGATTTCTGTACAAGACAGGTGACATGGCTTTTGAAATGACTAACAGCCACTCACAGGTGAGATCACATAGGCTTCCCAAGCTAATCGCTCCCTGAAGAAGAGGGTGAGGATATGCTCGTGGGCGTGTCGGACAGAGGCACCACTGTATCATCACAAAGCTGAAACAACTATAAGCTCAGCTCTCCTGATAATACATATTTTTTGAATTTCCATGTTTAATCACAATCCACATTTTTAAGATACATTATTATTTATCTCTGACATCTCAAAGGGGGAATATGAATGATATCCACACTCGCTACATCTGTTAATAAAAAATAACTTCTTTACACCTTCTTTATTAATAGAGGGGGAGAGCTAATAGTATTTATACAAAAAAGCAGCTGGCCATGTTACCACTGCAGCTTAAGGCACATGGGTCACATTTTCAGACCAAAGAAACTTTACTTAAGACAAATGCCATATTGTATAATAAAAGTCACAACAAATAGTCCTTGTCAATATAGGATCAAGAAATTTCTGCAGTGAGGCCTCAGTTCCTTCCCCGCTCTGCCTCACCCTTGGAATGCTCTAGGCAGGATAACACAATGCTTCAGAGGCAAGGACTTCGCAGCCTCCCAGCCTCCCAGTATGGGTCTGATTCCTGGCTCTTCCACATCTCAGCTTTAGGAACTTTAAGCTCTCTACTCCCAAACTCAGATCTGAAATCAGAGAAACACAACTGTGCCCACCTAAAGGACAAGATGTGCAAGCGCCCACCTGAGCGCAGCATGAGTTAGATTTTGTTATTAATTATATCATTGTCATTTATGGCAATATCATTTACAACTCATCTCCAACCTTACATTATATATTCCACTAATGATTATATATTCCACGTAATATATTACCATAGTACACTTATTCAGGAATATTGTCATAAGTGAGGCAACAAGTCTCACTTGGGTAATAAATGTATTCTACTGTCCCAAAAAACAAAGTCTCTTTAGCTGGTGTCGGGTATATAAAACTTGAATTCTCTGAAGAAATGAAAGGGCTATCCCACAACAAAACACAGCACTGATTTAATACTTCTTTTTCTTTTCTTTTTTTTTTAATACTTCTTTTTCAAGACAGGGGTAGGATATCAGAGTTTTTTTGTTTTTGTTTTTGTTTTTTAAAGAGCTAAAGTCTTAGATCTCTCTGAATTATTTTTATTAAATGATACAGGGCACAGTATTGTGAAAATCAAATAATTAAAAATTTCCCAAGAATAGCTTTTAAATCCAGAGATGGCAGCTTTCAGTTAAATTAATTTATAGGACTTTAAGAAAGCATTAGTCTTAAATGAAAGTCATGGGACAATTTTTACCTAAGACAAAAAAAGAGGTTTAATATTAATAGCAGCGTCAAGTCGATTTTCATGATTCACAATATAGTTAAGTATTTAGTTGCTTGTTGACCGATGCCAACCAAATTTACACATGTGAACTATCTAAAAGAAAATAGAGCACAATCTTTTTTCGATTAGGAGATTTTTGCAAGTAATTATTAGCACTACAAACAAAAACTGAATATATAATTCACAATAGTGTGCTATGTCTTAAATATCATAAATATAGTAAAGCCAGATATAGTTACTGCAGAAATGTATGATGATAAACATAACAAAACATTTGCAATCTCTGAAATTGTCTGTTCCATTTTTATATAGTGGATTGCAAGTGTTCCATTCCAATTAGTTCTAAGTAAAAGCCCTATGAATGTTTCTCAGGGAAAAAAGAAGTACAATCTCTCACTGAAATTATCATCGTTCTCTCTTACAAGTGTCTTGAAAATAACCCTAAGAATTTTTTTTGTTGGTATTTTCTACACTGCAATGAGCTAGCATAGTAACAATTTTTCAACTCACAGGGACCATCTGAAACATAATTTTTTAAAAATGGAAGTACTTTTCTACATTCTACAAGCTTACTAAATATATGTTGATCAGGTATTCCAGCTCCTACAAACCCAAAGGTCTGGGTTGTCATTCCCCTTTTTTAAGTCCTTTCAAGCATGTTCTTACCTTGCCCTTGGGCAAATTAAAAGTGTCACACTCTGAGGTGTCATCTGTGCAATCTCCTTGACCGTCATCAACCAGTGCTGGCTGTGTTTCAATAGTCTGAAATTCAATGGGGTCTACAACACCACCCAAAGCACTACAGGCTCCTGCCCCGCTCCCTCATTTTCAGGTACTGCTCATAGCTCAAAGAATCACAACCCAAAGAACAAGCTTCTTGAAACACTTTCATTTAGAACTGGGGGAAATGGGCTTCTAATAGATATATTCATTCCAAAGTATATATTGAGCATCAAAATACACACGCGCACTGAGAATGCAGGATCCAGCCACAGGACCTGCCTCACAGAGCTTTAAGTGTAGAGGGCAGCTGCAAGAAGAGAGAACTGAAAAAAGTGGATGCTTTGAGCAATTAAAATGCTAGATGAAAAACTCTCCCATGTCTTTTGTCATTCTTCGTGATATAAGAAGTCACATGGAGGAGTAGGAAGATGTTCCATGCTTGGCATTTCCCAATGGGACCCTTGGGCCTTGTGGAAATGGTGCTCAGTAACACTGCGGTCTGATGCCTTCCTGTGGGGAAAGGGGAGGCAGAAGTTACTAGCACATGATCCTTCAACATTTCATGGAAGAGCTAGCTGGTTTGCTGCTGTGTTGGTTCCGGGATCAGGCACTGTACCCATTCCTCTTTGAAGCCTCATGACAGTATAAGCAGAGGCATGGTAATAGTTTAGGACGCTTCTTTCACCTAACAGAACGTAGAACACACCTGAGCCTTTCAAGTTTCAAGATCCCGCCTGTGCAGTCTTTTTCTCTCATGGTTTTCTGCACAGTATTGATTAATGAGGTCATATTGCAAAACACTCAAATGTTTAGGATGATTTCACCCTGCTTGTCTGCCTGTCACATAAGGTCACTGAGAGATTTGTCTGCTCTTGTACTGGTCAATGTTACCACTACAACTGACCAGATGGAAGGTGTTTACAATTTTGGTGATTTTGCACTGTGCTTCCAAGATGCCTTAAAAGCTTTCCAGATGTACCCACATTCCTCTGCTTTCCCACATATGCTCCTTCATGATTATTTTGAAAAGTATATTATAGTCAAGAAATTGTGCTTCCACTGCATAATGCATGAACTTGTCATTTTTATATTAGGTATAGTTTTCATATCTCCTTACTAAAGAAGGCTGGGGTCCATGTTTTGCTTTGAAGCTGAAGCAAGTGATGAGAAAAGGACTCCCACACTGAACACCACAGATGTTCCAGTGCAGCCTTTCCTAAGGTCAGAACGGCTGGCCCACTGGTACTTTACCTACTTTCTCATCTTCTGTTTTCCAGAAAACTGCACAATGATCACTCACCTTTAAGCACTATGGTATTTGTTTCCAGGTATTCTATAAATCAGTTAATCAAACAACTCTGGTTCCCTTTGTTTTTCGAAAACATTACACTTCAAACCTAAAATGTGACAGTTACCAATTATTCTTATAAATATAAGAACATCTTAATGGAATTACAGCATTAAGTTTTACTTTGAGAGAAAAGCAAGGTGAATGGAGAGAGAGAGAGAATGAGAGAGAACAAAAAGCATCCACAGAAACTAGCCAACAGAAAAATAGCATCTTGGCAATTTAATGAAGAACAAACCATGAGATTAGTTTACATAGCAGTAGATATGTTGTGGAGAATTACTCAATCTGCACTCAGCTTCCTGCTGGGTTAAATGTGAGCTAAATTATTATTTTGCTTACATTTACGCCCTTGTAGATTGTGAAAGCAGAGCTTTCTTTTTAATCTGCTTTCTGCATGATAGCAAAAAGTCTCCAACTCCACACACTGCATTAAACACTCAGTCATTCTTGCACTATTTTAACAAAGTAGAAAGGGCCACAGAACGTTAAACAATTTTGAAGAAATGGACAAATTTTAAAAGATGACATTTTCCAACTTCTTCACTTTGCCACACCATATTCTCTAAATGTCTAAATTAATGTAATTTCCTACATTATATATGTGCTGCAATAAATAGCCTCAATGAGTATCAGATACGGAAGCAGGGAGTCCATAACGCAACCTACTCACCACGTATCTCTAGCACCTACCACAGAGCAGGCTGGTATTTATCCATTAATTGAATAAATAAACCTACCTCTATGCAAACCACATTCATGTCAGAAAAGCTCTCTCAAACAGAAATCTCAGTCCAACACAACCTAGCACAACTCAGCCCATTTGTTATAACAAACCGATGGATGGACAGCATATACAGCCATCACAGTGGGTCCCTGGGGCAGCTGGCAGGAGTGGCAGTAGCGCCTCGGGAGGAGGCCTGTGCCATCTGAAAAAACCCTCAGGTGATTCAACCCTCCCAGCCCTATATTCTAATTGCTGCCTCGTAAAATAAAGCCCAACAAAACAGAATAGGGTTTTCTCTTAGACCATCACCGATGGGAGTATCTCCTGTAATAAATCTCCAGTAGCACAAGACCCCAAAATGACACATCAAGCCACAAACCCTACAATTCTGGGTCTGAATCCATGGCCTTCCCAACACCTATGTTTTTTCCTAGGCAGTGGCTGACCGTGACTTGTCTCACAGCAAAGTGGTGAACAGAAGTGCTAATAGGCGGGATAAAGGAGACATGCTCAGGCTTTACTCCTGAGACCTCCACTCAGTGACACGGAGAGACAGGGGCCAGGGTGTCCTCACCCTGCACAGCCATGCTGAGGCCCTGAGACACTGCTGACAGGCAAAGGACAAAGTTGAGATCTGAATAAGATCTCCTGAAGTAAACAAAATCCTGCTCTGCCATACTGTTCAAGCCCTTGGAAGGAGGCAGCGTATCACAGTGGTGGGGAGTACATCCTCTGAAGTCCAAAGTTCAGACGCCAACTCTACCACTAACTAGCTGTGTGTCTCTGGGCATACTGCTTACTAGCTGTGCCTTAGTTTCCCCTTCTGGAAAATGGGGACAATAGTTCAGAAGAAATGAATTAATATTTATGAAGTACACAGAACATCTGGCTAATATGGAACATTACACAGCATTTGCTAAATGAATAAAGTATGGTTACACAAAAAAGATGCAGTGAGTGCTTAATACATGTAAACATATTAAACAAAGTGGGACACCTGGGTGGACTCAGCAGTTAAGTGTCAGTCTTTGGCTCAGGGTGTGATCCTGGAGTCAAGGGATCAAGTCCCGCATCAGGCTCCCCGTAGGGAGCCTGCTTCTCCCTCTGCCTATGTCTCTGCCTCTCTCTGTGTCTCTCATGAATAACTAAATAAAATCTTTAAAATAAAAAATAAACTAACAAAAGTAAGTGTAGTATTTAAAATAAGGTGGAATTTATAATCTCATTTGGCGGGACCACTATTCCACATTAGTTGAGCAGAATAGGTGCTGGGTCTTTGTGAATGAAATATCAATTTTTGTTACCCACTTTGCTTATATCCTATTTTCATCCCATGTTATTACCGATAACAATGAGTTATGTATCATTTATGCTCAACCAATTGAAATCTGTTGTTACAATTGATAATGCTGCTGTCACAGAAACAGTCTTTCTTGATTCAGTATCTATTAACTATGGGGGAAAAAATCAAGCACTCCACTGGATCTACTACAAAACATCTCAATGTTTCTTTCAAGTTAATTATCTCATAAAACATTAGCACATACAAAAAGCAAACACAAGAGTATACAACTCATTACTTTGACACCAGTCAAAAGTGCAAGTTTTTTATTGTGCAATTATTTAACCTCAAACCACTCTGAATCTGGATATGCCTTAAACCATACACTCATGTTAGGCTTTCATAAATACTTAGGAATGATACTGTATTTCAACTGGTAGTGCATTTTATATTTACATGTAATGGCTACATGTGCAGTGAAGTTAATTATTCTTGATTTGTATTGTAAAGATGTGATTATGTTTAAGTTTATAAAACGGAAGGGAATATAATGTTTCCACTTCAATGAATGTGGCTAGATATTCAAAAGTGTGGTTCAAATAATTTCGAACATCAGAGCATCTGTTCTCCAAGAGACAGAAAGCAAAAGATACTCAAGTAAAATCATCTCAACTTTCCTAGGTAATTTTCTTAGCCTCTTTGTAAACTGATCTAATGTAGCAATCTGGGGCCAGTCCCCTGCCTTCATGTTTTTAGAAAAGGACTGAATGGGCTTGATGTGCTCAGCACCCCAAGTATGGAGACAGCTAACATTTTCAAAAGAACAGACCAAATCAAACACTATTCAATTATTCAAAGGAGTCCATTCCTCTCCCCACAGTAAGCTTATCTATCAAATAAAGAGCAGAAGAGCTGCTCCTTAATGTTAAAAATGAATTTACTTACCTTGGCCCTCTGAGGGCAGTATTACCTAACACATAGACAGGATATTTCAGAAAACAATCTACCTATCCTTCCAATAAAAATAATCTTCTAAAAAAACCTGAAATGGGTATATTTCTCATTATACATGAATATTTCTTTCCTCATCATTATCTGTACCTCTACAGGCATAGGAGTGTGTTCTCAAGTGTTTCTAGTAACTTTGAAAGGAAAGATCTTAAAATCAAGGCATCATCAAGGAAAATTACTTGAGGTATGTCATGAAAGTCATTCAAAATCCAATGAAATGAAAAATGATATAAATGATTCTGCATTATATAAATACTAAGTTCTATTACATTTCTGTCATAATGATCTCTGTAATTTGTTATTTAAAAACTGTAGGACAGGGGGATCCCTGGGTGGCTCAGTGGCGCCTGCCTTTAGCCCAGGGCGCGATCCTGGAGTCCCAGGATTGAGTCCCGTGTCGGGCTCCCCGCATGGAGCCTGCTTCTCCCTCTGCCTGTGTCTCTGCCTCTCTCTCTCTCTCTCTCTCTCTCTGTCTAGCATGAATAAATAAATAAATAAATCTTAAAAAAACAAAAAAAAAATAAAAAAATAAAAAACTGTAGGACACCAGAACATATGAACCTTTTAGTAAAGATAGAGTAATTCAAAGAGATTAATATTCAGCACCAAACCAGAGGTGATCAGGTATCTTCTTACAAGCAGCCAATAGCCAAAAGGCTTTTATTACAAATCCCTCGTTGATTAATAAAATATAAGACAAATGACAAATGGGTAGGACCTCATTTTCATACTGCTCCTAAAACTGTAAATTTCTCCACAGGCCATGAAGAAATTTCCTAGACCTAATGCAACGTGCACTGGGTGATTTCTGCCTTTTCCTCATAAAGTACCTATTTCACCCAAAGTAGGAAAAAACTTCTCTGGCATTCACTCATCAAAGATTTTTTTTTAGGCTGTTCAAAACACTAACTAGCCCTACATAATACAGTGACCATCCAACTGCACACCACCAATGTCCCACAATAAACCCAGCCCAAACCACAGAGCTATCTTATGGTGAGTGACCTCCTGAGGGGAGATAAAAATTATTATATGCAGTTAAGTACCAAGCTTTCCTTTTACATGGTAAGATCTACTGACATATGGTTTCCATTTAGTGAAAATACACTCTTACATAGAATTTGTATTTACTTTTAAGAAAAGCCTTTTCTTCCCCAGGTTAAGGGATGATTCTCCTCTCAGGAACTATACCAGTACCTGGCATAACTTTGAGTAAACCAGGTTCTTAAAATATGTGCTACTGGAATTAAACAGTTTTATTCTTTTTAAATTATACTATACTACATTACAGAAAGTTTAAGGTCAAAGAAAAAAAATTCTTACATTCCATAACCTAGTTTACTAAAACAAAAAGTACCAAGAATTAGCTTAAGAGTCAGTGGAACATAATGTAAATGCAGAGAAGGGAAAGAAGGTCACTTCATAAAATTCTTTTCTGTAATAAATATATATACTTAAGTTTAAATATCTCCTCAGAGAGATGCCAGGAAACAACAGCTGCTGTTCTATGCGCTTTCACTTAAAAGTATAAAATTATGAACTTTGATGCTGTGTCCCAGTCTCAAGCAAATAAGTGACTTGCCCAGCCAAAAAACTACACGAACTTCACGGTTTCTGCCTTTGTATCTTAATCATCTTCTGTTCTAAAAAGTGCTACCAAGTTTACCAACATTTTTAATCAGATTTTCTTGAAACTAAAACACATTAAAAAATTTAAGCCAAAACATTTAGCAAGATGCCTTAAAGAATATGTCAGACAGAGAAATACTCTTCTGTTTTCAACATACTGGCCAATATTTTTAAAAATTACTATTCATGCAGGATTTTTCTGAGGCACAATTCAAATGCATCTATATATCATTAACGCTAGAAGCTCCTCCAGGTTTTTTGGATTATCCTGAAAATACACCAAGTACCGGTTTCCCTCATAGGTCTTCACTGTGGGAGTCTCCTCCTAATCTGTGACGCTACATTTCATGGACTCTGGAATATTTCTGCTTCTCTGGTCCTGGAAGTTGTTTGTGGTAAACATGCCATTATTAAAAAATAAAAAAAATTAAACGATAACAATTAACTATTTGTATATGAACACTGGCATTTATCACCATGTGTTACAACACGTGAAAATCTCCTTCTGAGAAGCCAGCATCGTGTTTATAGCATTTAGATTGAGGGTTTTTTCTTTTTTCTTTCTTTTTTTTTTTTTTTTAGTGTAACCAATTTATTCTTCAAAACCAAAACAGAAGTCCTTAGTCACTATACCCAGTCCTATTAACCACTTCAATAGCTAAATCAGGCAAGCACTCCCAGGTGCAGCATTCCTGGACTCTTCACCTAAAATTAGGGAGGAAAACTTAGTAAAGAAAAACACTGTTTTTAAAGGGAAAACTTTGCGGAACCACCTACACACATGTGGGTACTAACCAGGCTATGCTGATCTGACCGACACTGTGGCCAGCCCTGGCCACCCTCTTCCCCTCCAGAAAACGCTGTGCCACCCCAGCACCCAGCACTACGTGAGTCTCATCAGTGTCTCCATCTGCAAAATCAAGAGCTGGGACGATCACATCATGTTTTAAAACTCCACAAGGGGATAAAACATTATTTTTAGTGTTGTTTGTTCACTACGATCATTAAATTTAGTCACTGTGATGTGTCTGAAAATCTAATTTTAAAAATAATCATAACCCAAATACAGCTTAAGTGTTGGCCATAGCAGAGAAAAATGGTAGTTTGAAAATAATGAGATTAATACTGAATTAAAGGAATAAATACAATTTATCTATTTTGCTGAATTTTTAAGTAGAAAAAGGATTTTACAAGATACAGTATGAAATCATGCCTGAATACTCTCATACCACACTCCAAAAGTAGTTACATTCAAAAGTTTTCTTACATTCTCTTTAAACAGTCAACTTCCCTTCAGATTTATGAAACAATCATAAATAACTAGACATAGGTTCTATGAAAGCACCTTACATTTCTTACACAACCTTGAGGACAGTGCATGCTCACCAGGAACACTCAGAGCACAGTGAGGTGCCCCACTCACAACAGTTACAGACCTGCAAACCTACATATGCATCACACCTCCCAAAACCAAAATACTAACAGCTACAATGGCACAGGGTCCAGACATTCTAAATATATCAGCATCTCATTTAGTCCTCACGAGATCTCTGCGTAGTGGTTCTTGTGGCATTCAGCTAGCACGTGAAGAGACTGACCCTAAAGTAGGGAAAGTACTTCCATAAAGTCACTCAGCTAAGGGATGTGATATTTAAATCTGGTCTGTGTTAAGTTCAAAGATGCTCTGCCTTAAATGTTTTAATCACCTTAGCATGTATACTTGTCCACACCGCTCAGATTTTGTCAATGGGTCTGAAGAAATGAGAATAAGACATGATGAATAAAGCCCAAAACTGCAAGTTTGCTCTTATACAAGCTTGCTTTGGTTCAGCCACTCAGTGGCATCCTGACTGTCACATCACACTTGCTCGGTTTAATAATGCCCCTACCTAGAAAACTTAGCAGGGATGTCAGCACTGACCATGCAACTACAAATATTTATACATAATTCCACATACAAAAACAAGGGCATATCTGTGGCCTTCTAAATAAAAGAGAAAACTAACACAACAAGACAAAGGCAAGGTCCAGTGTGGCTGTTGAGTCTCTAAGCCTTTCCAGCAAACACAGATTAGAGTTCACTTGAAGAGAAATTGACAGTGAGCTCAAAAGTTTTTCTAAATAGACCTGACCTCTATTTCTTTACAAAGAGTGGAAAATAACAGATAATCTTCCTTCCGTCCTTTCAGAAAGACGTTACTCTGGACACAAAGCTCTGTCCGTTATGTTTCCCTTTCAACCACACGTTAGGCATTTCTGCTTAATAACTATGCAACAAAACCCTAAACATTTTAGGAAAACGGGAGTTTACCAAAAGTCAAAGTAAAAACTCTTTATAATTACACCACACACATTTTTTGGTAATATAAATCCAAACGAGGAAAAAGGGGGAAAGAGAAGTCAAGGCTTCTCTTTTTGTTCTGTTAATTCTACTCATATACTTATTGATTTTAAGATTTACAAACATTTTAAAAAATAAATAAAATAAAATTTTACAAAAATTTAGTGTCCTGGAAGAGAAACTCCTTTGAGAAACCAGAGTTCACATCCCTGTTTCTTCTCAAGTGTTTAAAGTCAAAAGGGATTAAACAGGTATTTGGTAAACATTCCGCTTAAGTGTGACCGTAGCATTTAAAAAAAATTACAGCAATACCACATCTCTGATACTTAATGACAAGAATGGCTCAGAAGGAAACCTGCCGCCAAGCCAGTACTCCATGATGACAATGCACGCCTGTCATTTACAGAATCAAAGACGATCGAGAGAGAGAAAAAGAGTATTAACCAAGAAGGCCTGGTTCCCATGCAACTCTGCTTCACGGCTAGTCCCATCTGAGTTCAAAGTAGGACAGAATTACTTGGTAAAATAAACTCGGGACTCTCTATCTCACCCCTAGTGGTCGGCCATAAAATAAATCAATTCAGTCCCAAGTAATGGTTAAAGGGACTGTTAAACTGCTCGTGTACACAACTAGAAGCATGGCAATTTACCGGCCCGACTTCCTAACCAAAATCTCCCACTAGCAGTTAACAATTCACACCCAGTATTAAGCAACTAGATTAGCTGTCGTCTCTACAGGGCAGCCAGAAAGTCTGCGTTGCCATTTAGTGGAGAAGCTGCTTTCCGAAACTATACGTGCATAAGAGAAGGAAGAGGAAGTATTAAGTCCCTAAACTAATTAACAAAATAAGGGGGAGGGGGGAGGCAGGAAAACAATGATAATTAGTATGTACCCTTGGTTAACCAAATCCACACATACATTCATTCTGTATATGCACAAACATCAGCAGCATCATAAACCGTCTCAAGTTCTAGCCATTATTCAGTTCGACATCTGCACATGTTTATGCGTCTCTCCAAACAACCTCTTGAACACCCTGCTGGAGCTGTCATTTTTTTTCTTCTCCCTATCTGGCAGATGGCAAGTCAACAATCGGCATCAACAGCAGCCGAATATCTCCCCCTCCGTCCCTACCCCCCTAAACAGACACAATAATAACTTCTTTGTGCTTTCCTACAATGCAGCTGCTTAAACCATTTCGCTACAAGGCTGCTTTGCCTTAATAAAAAAAAAAAAAAATCCCTTCTGTCAAGTCTAAAAAGCAGCATAATGTTAAGCAAGCTAAAGCCACAGCACAGCTGCAAACGGGCAGACACATTGACAGCTCCTCCCTTAACAAAGCCCTGTGAATTGAAGGGGGTTCATCTGAGGCTCACACAGTAATTAGTATAAAAAAGTCCGACAGCCTCTATTATGCTAAGGGAAAAAAAAAACTGGACAGAACTGGGCTGCTGTTTTGCGTCAAGAGTTCTGCTGCAGAGTAGATAAATCATGTTGGGTTTTTTCCTCTCTTTTTAAAGACAGTAATAAGGAGGATGAGAGAAGCTAATTTGAAAACTTGGACACAGTAATTGTACCATATGGTGAGCATTTATCCTTTCTGAAATGCACGCTAACAGTCACTTACATGCACACTGCTTTGTTTTACAGTTGTTATTCTCCCTACCATATTCATAAAATGGATTTGAATATCTGATACTCAAGAGAAGTTGTGTGTAATTAGCAACAGAACTGCCTGGCTTTAATTTATTGGCCTCGCACTGCAATCTAGTAAATGCAAAACAAAATTAAACAATGTGTCCACTTGGTAAAATGTTTTTTCCTTAACTCAATAAAAAAGAAGAACGACCAGGACAGGTTCAGAGTGTTGCTAAGTTAAGGTATGGTATATTTTAAAAATTCCAAAACAAGAAGCTATAGCTATTGAAAACATTTCTACAGACCCATTTCAAAGATACCAGATCACCAAAATGACCTTTCATTAAGACCATCTGGTTCAATTCTGTATTTCACTGAAGCAGATGTAACTCTTCTCCATACATATCAGTAAATCTAGACCTAAAAGAATTTCCTTGTATGTGTCCTAAATTTTTTTCCAAGAAAATCTGTCAATTATTAAATACTTGATTCAGTACTATGTGCCAAGCACCCTGCTAGGCACAGGGAGGAGGATATAATGTCAAAAAGTCTTCACATATCTAAAATAAAGTCTGAATATAAACTCACTTAATATTTTTGTCTACTTCAAAACCCTATAAAAATCCACCTACTATTTGAAAAAAGTCTTCAATAACATCATTGCTTATCAAGCATCATTGCTTATCAATAACAGCATTGCTTATCAAGGTCCAATATACATCAAAGTGACATTTTTCTGACAAAATATTGTGTAAAAAACAACTGTAAGAGTTTTTCTCTAATCAGAAGTAAATTCATTTCAATGCCAGCTGTGTGCCTCTAAAGATCAAAATATAAAGTGTTTATTTATCTTCGATAAACTACACTCTAAAACCGAAATACTCGACTAGAACACATAGGATCATTGAAACTTCAAGGGGAATGAAATCATAGGTCTGAATTTCTATGATTTACATGTACCCAAGAGTATTGCCCTGATCACTATTTTGGGGATATGAAAAAGTAAAATACTTTACTGAATTATTACGTCAACATAGAAATAAAGAGTCCCCACTCAAGCTTGAAGTCATCTGTGATTTTAAAAATACATATGTCAATGGTTAGTATACTAGAAGACTGATCCTACTGAAGAAGGCAGGTGTAGTTAAATTGAGAAGGAACAGCCTTATTGAACAAGCTCCCCCAATGTCCAGGATCTATCTCTATGTTGGCTTAGAAGATACAAACTTTATCATCCATTACCAGTATAGTGGCTTCTCTTCATGGTACCAATCAGGCCAAAGGACCAATTTACCTTAAGATAAAAATATCTCATTTTTGTATGCTGCTTTACAATTTATGGAATATTTTCAAATATTAAAATGATCTCAAAAGCTCATTCTGACAGATAATTTGATTTGACATATACACGGATGCTTTGTTTGGGGAATTATCTGGCCAGTAATACATGTCTGAGTCTGTAAACTTTCAAACTAGGTGAATCCTATTATGTAAATAAGGTCATCATACTGTCTGGTGTCAAAAAAAAAAAAAAAGAATCTACACAATGAGAAAAATAAATGTTTTTCTAAAACTGTGCAGAAATATATATATAGTACAGTAACTATCCTGGTTAGCGAAAGAAATAAGAGAATAAAATCATTTGGACAATAGGGTCAAAGACGTGGCATCAAATGACTGGCCTCTTTATTACGCCACAGTAAAAAGCCATTCTTTGGATAAATAGGTACTTGGTTCCATTTAGGGAAATCAGGTTGAGGAAGTGTTTGTAAGCTTAAAGCTCCATTCAGTTACAATACTTAGGATGTTGGATATGAATATAAGATCTGAAAACTGAAGGGAAAGATGAGCTTGACTTCTTTATCTGATCATTAGTGCTTCCTAGCAAAATCCATCAACAGTGTCTAAACTACCTGAAACCATTTCTCACTATCTCAATAACAGTGCAAAAAATCTAATTGTACACAAAGACAAATTAAGACTATTTTAAAAGTCCTTTCTAATATGAAGAATTTGTCAAGAGTACAAATGATAGCTCTGAAAGACTGTTTTCTTTGTGTAATCACAATTCTGAGGACTATCCTTTCCCTAAGCGGGAGACGGAGAGGGAGAGAAGGAAAATCAGGTAGAAGCAGAGGTTAAGAAAATGTGCGTAAGTTAGACCTGCACAACCAAAGGATACCAGCAAGTCCAGTAGGCATCATCACTTTGATTTACCCACCATGAATCTCTTTAAGGGCTCATGCCTAACCCCCAATCACAGAAGTTGGGAGGTCCTCTTGTTAAATGTCCCCCTAAGGGTTTAAAGGTACCCAACACAATTTATAGTGGATGGCGTATTCCTAAATACTTGTGAACAGTTAGTCAAAAGCTGTGACACAGCACTGGGCAAACAGTGCAGCGGGCTACTGGTGCCCTCACTTTGAGGGCAAACAGGATCCAAGCCTTCAAGATTCAAGACTAACCCAAGCACGTGGACTTCCTCAGCAGAAATACAAGCAATGCCACAGTTTACAATACATTTCTCATTTCTGTAACAAAAGCAAAGCAATTAATAATAATCCCTATCGTAGAATTTAAAATTAAGAGGACCTACAAGTTAAAAATGATTACTTAATATATCATTATGATGATGTAGAAATGGAAGAACAGTATTTCCAGAATCATATTCAGTAGGAAGCTTCAAAGATACACCTCGATATTTTGTCTTTAGCCTCAGTGCGCTTTCAGGGCTCTTCCAGATGCCAGGAGAAAAAACCCACTGAAGCTAATACAAGCAGAGGGTTATTTATTATAAGGGTATAAACAAAAATATATATATAAGAGTATAAACACCTCATCCAAAGAAAAGAGCTAGCACAGGTAGAACTTCTGCAAAGAGATCTGTGAAATTGCAAACACCACTTCCCTTTGGTCTTGTTCAAGGACTGTGCACGGTGTGGTCAGGGTCTCTATCTGTTCTCTCTTCCCCCCTGTCCCCAGCCCTCTCCTCTCCCCCGCAGAATGTCTGCTGCATCTGTCATATTGTCTCTACCTGCTAGTTCCTCAGCTTGCTAACAGGGGCTGTTCCCTCCTAAACTCAGACTGTGGGCAGCCCATAATGGCCACTCCAACTGCAACATGAGCTAGGGCTTCACCTCCCTGTTGCTTTGCTGCTTCGGTCTTTGGCCTCTCCAATCACCTGAAGAAGCTCCTGGGTCAGATGCCCACTTATCAACCTGACTGGGACAGGGGTGTTTACCTCCCAGACAACAGGAGGTGACAGTGAGCTTCCCTCAGAAAGGGCTGTGGATAAAGCAACAGATCACTGGCATCTCCAGCACACTTGGCCAGGCTAAGTGTGTGTGTATACATGTGTATGTTTTCAGAAAGAGATTTCTAGCTTAGCAGATTAAATAACTGGAAAAATTACTAATAATTAAAGGCCTTATGGAATAAGTCACTGAATATGTTATATATATAAAAGAAACTTACCCCAAAACTGCTTTGTGTTTTGATAACCACCAAACAGAACTATTAAGGCATAGGCAGAAGTCACTTGAATCCATCATTTACTGTTAGCACATGAAAAAGTTATGTTTTTACCCCAATGAATAGTTTTATACACTATATTCAAGAAGAACACAAACTGCGGAGCAGAAGCATGCAGTGTCCCCCCTGATCTGCAGGAGGTACATTCCAAGACCCCCCATGGGGGCCTGAGACTGCAGAGACTGTCCTGCAGACAGGACTGAACCCTGTATGTACAATGTTTTTTCCCTAAAATCCCTAATACAGCTAGTAAATCTTTATATCCATGATAAAGTTTAATTTGTAAGTTAGGCAGACTACAAGAGTAATAATCCACCAGGGTGGGGGAGAGGCAGGAACTACTGTGTAAATAAATGACTTCTATGTAACCATATGACAGGTCCTGTTTGTATCACAATCTTTAGTTACAATAGGAACTGTATTCCCACCACCGCCCCCCCAACAAGGATCTAAATGTCTACTCAAAAAAAGTCTTGTTCTGTAGTTTTTAAACTGTGCATGAGGATCATTCATTTTCAAAGATGAGGCAGTATCAAAAATACTAGAAGCACTGGCCAAACCACAGACAAGCCTCCAAAGGTTATTTGTCAGACGTTTCAGGCTCAGTTGACCACAGGAAAAATGTTACTAATATAAATGGTAGTCCATTCCTCCATAAAGCCCTTAGTTGAAAAACCACTACCCAGTAGATGTAATCCCAAGACTTCATGTTTTTACAACACATCATTTTGTTCTCAATCTCATTTCACATGATCCCCCCCTCAACCTGGGAGACAGGTTGGGTATTAATATTCCCATTACTATTCTCTGCCCTAGGAGACAGCAGAGAATGGGGAGATAATTTTGTTCAGTCATTTCCAAACTGCATGTATCTGAGAGAAGAGATAAGAAATTGAGCCTCTTCTTGTTAGATGACCATGTATCAAAGACAAAAAAGAAATCGGAGTGTAAGCTTGTGCCAGATTGTTCCTTAGGTCACTAGTAACACTCAGATTCTAGAATGTTATGATTTTACAGATTAGGAAACCAAGACTATGGGCTGGCAAGGGAAATGTGCATGGACTGGTTCTTTTGACTGCAAGTCCAGTACAGTTCTAGCTAACCTATATGCCATAGAGCATACATTCTATGCTATATTTGTTAGAAATCCTGGAAACATAAATCACCTTTAGCACTTCTATTTTGAAGATGAATTATAATGAGTTCAAGACATTGAACATACAACATATCTATGGTCTTCTACACGCATGGGAGGAAGTATATGGTAAAAGAAGACTGCCATATTCTTTTTCTTTTTCTTTCTTTCTTTTTTCTTTTTTTTTTTTTTGAAAGATTTGAGAGAGAGAGAATGTGCAGGGGGGAGGGGGAGAGGGGGAGAGAGAGAATCACAGGCAGACTCCATGCTGGGTATGGAGCCCAAAGTGGTATTTGATCCCAGGACCAAAATCATGACCTGAGCCAAAGGCCAAGAATCGGACACTTAACTGACTGAACCACCCAAGCACCCTGAGAACTATATTCTTTTTATGACGCATGGTATGCATAGAAAGAAAGAAAACTTTCTATCAGACGTAGCTACTGCTTCCAAACCAATGATGCCCAAGGCCCAGGTCACATAGTTTCTTAGCACTTAGCACATGTGCAGCTAAAGCAGCTGTGGACAGTGATTAAAAACCTTTATCTCTCTCTTTTTTTTTTTTTTTTTTAAAACCTTTATCTCTTAAAGCCACTGCCACCACTGGCAAGACTAAGGACATGGGTATTCCTAAGTTAACAACAACACATATTCTCTTTACTATCATTTACAAAGGATACGAAAATCGGAAATATCAGGTCAGTCATGTAGTATATTTCTAACTAACATATTATTAGCTCTTCATTTTTAAAGCTTTTTTGAAAAGCTGTCTAAGCCACAAATATTTTACCATTTGCTTTCTTTATTGGGTGATAAAATCCAGTTGTGAGGCACAAAAGGTTAAAAGCTAACAACTGAAAATATAAAGTGTAAATGTTGGTAAAATGAGTTGTTGAATGTTTTCCTCTTTAAATATTCTATCCAATATTTTAATGTCTGAAACACAAGGTAAATTTACCTATATTTAGGCATTGTATAATATGATATACTGTATTTAAGATATGCATAAAACACGGCCATAATTCAATTATCTTCATGTACCAAAAAAGAATGACTCATTCAGGAAATATTTCAAGTAATGAATCTAAATCACAGCACACAAGATATATAGGTTGGCAACTCCTCTGTTCACTTAAATATGTCACATTTTCTGAATATCATTGTTGTGTCAAGATATTCATTAACCTACAATAAGCAACCAAAAAAAAAATGCACAGAGAATGAGGAGGCAAAAATTCTCTTTTAAACAACTAATCGTGTTTTTAAAATCCTCTCCAAGGGGCGCCTAGGTGGCTCAGTCAGTTAAGTGTCCAACTCTGATTCCAGTTCGGGTCACAGTCTCAGGGTCATGAAACTGAGTCCCACATCAGGCTCTGCACTGGGTGTGAAGTCTGCTTGAGATTCTTGCTCTCCCCCTCCTTTTGCACCTCCTCTCCTCACTCATTCTCTCTCTCTCAAAATAAATAAGTAAATTCTTAAAAAAAAAACAAAACCTCTCCAACTCTCAGAGTTGATTTTCTTATTCACAACATCTCCTATATCTCCAACTCCCAAGGACGGCCTCTTAATTTGCTTATATTACAATTCCAGGCTCTAAATTGTTCCTACCAATTTCCTAACACAGCACCCCTAATTTTCCTTGTGGCCTCCACTTGCTTCCCCTCACTGAGTTCCATGCAGACTCCTCCCTCCAAGTGGGGTCACACTCAACTTCTCACTCCTCAGTTCCACTTCCCTTTCTTGACTCCCACCTCTAGTTACTAACAAATGAGAATTAAATTTTAAATAAATGAAATCATTCACTCTAACCAGTGTCGAATGTATTAGTGAGCTACTGAAAGAGCTAAACCCCAAGATCTTAGTGGCAAACACAACCAAAATTGACTTGAGGCTCACATAAAGTCAAACAAATGCACCTTCTCCATAGGTGGTTCTTTTCCAGGCAGTGATTTAGGGACCCAGACTCCTTCCTTCTATAGGCCTAACCAACTCCTTGGCCTTATGATTGCCAGGAGAAGGGACAAGAGGAACTGACACAGGAGATGTTTATGAGGCATGGCTGGAAGTGACATATCTTAATGCTGCTAACAATTCAGAGGCCAGAAGGGGGCCTGTTGGCCACTCCAGCCATTAAGTCAGCTGGGAAATATGGTCTAACTCCTGCTGGTGTGCTGGTGATGGCATGCACAGAGACTGAGTGACTATGTAGCCAATCTCTGCTATATGGAACTTATTCTAAGTAAATTCTTACTTTACTGCCTTGTACTGTGAAGGACACATAAAGAATGAAAGCAACTGTTTAGCTATAAATGGTACCATGCTGAAGGCAGGCAGGCAGGCAGGCAGGCAGTCTCAACCACTAAGGAACTTAAAATCTTTTTGTAAGATACCCCAATCCCACATACACACACACACACAAAACAGTCAAAAAACACGTTTCATTAGTAAAAAGTACTAAATCACATATAAGCAAGTGTCCAATATCACTAAAACACAATAAGTGCAATCTTCCTTTGCTTTTTACTATTTTCTTAAGAGTTCTGAGATTTTTATCCTGTATCGGGTCTCAACCTGATGTGGCCTACTTGTGCTGATCTAAAAGATGTGAGGAGAGAAAAATAGACTTGGTAACATCACAATATTGCCTTAAAAGTTTAGCCAGTTAAAGAGATACTCTCCTCAAATACAAGTATCTTTTAAAATTATAATAGGCAATGAGTGTTAATGCAGTTTGGGACAACACAAAATGCAATCACAACTTGTCTTTTTATTTTTTTAACATCTTCCTAGCTCACGGTATATCTTTCAGAAAAAATAAGCATACAAACCATTCTTTCAAAGTAGATGCTGTAACACATTCCACTGGCAAAGAGGGCTGCCAAGGATAAATAACTAGCACTCTTACAATTCTTATATCTTCTCACTGTTTTTTATATCATGGAAGGAAAAAGAAATTAACAAACCTATAAAATTTATTATTTCACTATAACCCTATTCTATCCTGCCTTCTTAAAGAAGGTATCCGCATAATATAGGCATAGAATCAACGGCTGTCAGTGCTAAAAGGAAACATTATTAGTGCAGTATTGGATAATGCTTGCTATCTGTTGCTCCTGGACAAGGAACATCAGAGGTGAGATTACCCTATAAATAACATTTTTTAAAAGATAAAACAAATACAGGCATGATGATATGCTTCCATTTTTATACTAGATTTGAATCTCTTCATATTACATAATAAAAATCTCTAAAAGAGCCAAGCATAAGACATTCCAAATAATTTCCAAACACATTTTGGAAATGAATACATTTTAATTTTGCAGTCGCTGAAATTTATACAGCTTAAAAGGTCATAGCAGGTGTTATGTCATTCTCATGAACAAAACGTTTAACATTAAGAACAATGCATACGTTTTGACATATCTGCTGAAATCATGTTGCACGTATGCTTACATTTGAACTTGTTATCATAAAAGAAACACACTATAATATGAAACTTTAAGAAAAAAAGATATATAGGTTGAAGGAGAAAGAACCTATATTTACAATTCCATCAAAGCAGCTCCATCTAATTTCTTTATTTTTCTAAAATATATTCCATGCACGCCTTTGAGTTCATGCACATGAATAAAATGCTAAAGGAGAAAAACAATATAATTACCAGAATTTGTTTTACAAAAGGCACTCCCCAATCACAAGACATCTTTTCCAGTGACCCTCGTACTCCCAGACCAAAAAGCCTTTAAATAAAGTCAGAGGATCCTCACATTACACATAGAGAGTCAACACATTCTTTCAAATGAACAAGATGAGCAAATTCCAAGCTGGAGCAAACCTGGATGAGAACGCCCAGTCTAATCCCCACCTAAAAAGGAATAATTCTTCCTAAATGCAGAAAAATGATGTGAAGATTCATGTCTTCAATAAAGTTATCAATCAACTCAGAAAAAGAAATTTCATGACAAATCCTACCACAAATATGTAACATAAAAACAAATCACTATAAATACTTTGTCTAGGAAGTAATTTATCTTTCTCTAGAAATAGATGAAAGAAATCTGGGTACTTTTTTTTTTTTTCCAAAATTATCAAAGCTACTTTTCATTTAACATTTCCAATTTTTATTTAAAATATTCAAAATGAAACTGTTGGTGTCTATCTGTTGTCCTTTTTTTTTAATACATCATTTTACAAGTAGTAATACGGTCTGAAAGACAATTTATAAAATCAACTAGGTGTTATTATAGTCAAAATAAGCAAATCATAAATATCTGACCAGCTCAAGAAGCATTATTGTAAAGCAGCTAAAAACTCAATCCTGATATAAGGAAAACAAAGTTGGCTGGCATAGGAGAGTATTTTGAAGTGCTTTCTGAATACCTCAGTCTCACACTCAAATCAGAAGCATCTGTCCGCCAACTGTCAAGATAATGTCTAGCCTAGGAGCTTTCCTGAATTCATCACTATTCATAGATGCCTGTCACTACTCAAAAAAAAAAAAAAGAAGAAGAAGAAGAAGAAGAAAAAAAGGAAAAGAAAGCCAGCCTTTCAAAGCTATTTTCTTTTTCTATATGTCACAGTAGAGGTAAATACAGAATTTATCACTTTGAACCTAGTTGATTTTGACTCAACTGCCCTTCCATCTCCAGATCTGAGACTACAAGTTAAATGTTCTTCAGAATTCTAGACAAGCCACTGGGTCACATTAATACTTCCCACTTTATGTAGTTACTGAATTCAAGGATCTGATCCCTACACTCAAAGCCTCCACACCTCACCATTACTTTCAGAACCTGATAGAAGATAAAAGCATAACCCAACCTCCAGCCCCTAAGGAAAATGGTACAACAATGCATCAAATATTTTCACTGGCTTCTTGTTCGATGACACTACAAAATTCCATTTAAATACAGTTGTCTCTCTCAAGAACCTTCATCTGAAACTGATTCCTACAAAATCTACATCCTTTTTTTTTTTCCAAGTCAGATACAACAAATCATACATATACATCGTCCTCAAATGATTCAGAAATGCTTTTCTGGGCCATTGTCCCAATGTTGTGTGAGACAGGAGGTCCTGAAATGAAAAAGTCTACATATACCCAAAAATAATGGAGACAAGATGCAACAGGGCAAAATCAGGGGAAAATGAGGGGAAAAAAACCAGTAGAATTCAAAGAACAGTTGAGACTATTCCTCACCGAGTACTACTCAGTTGTCCTATTTTCTACTTTACATGGTAACAGAACCAGTTGGCTACATCTCTATTTTTAGTTATACATAAACCCACATACATCAGTGAGCTATTGTATGAACAAATCAGTAATCAAAATCAAAAACAGAATCAATAAGGAAGTTCATTTCCTTCCAAAGACATAATTTTTTAAACACAAAACTGAGGGAAAATTTTTACATTATAAAACTTACTGAATCTTAGAGTTAGTTATATTTTGACATAATTATGTATTAAGAAATACCCTAGGGATCTCTGGGTGGCGCAGCAGTTTAGTGCCTGCCTTTGGCCCAGGGCGCGATCCTGGAGACCTGGGATCGAATCTCACGTCGGGCTCCCGGTGCATGGAGCCTACTTCTCCCTCTGCCTATGTCTCTGCCTCTCTCTCTGTGTGTGTGACTATCATAAATAAATAAAAATTAAAAAAAAAGAAAAAGAAAAAGAAAGAAATACCCTAGGCAGCCCCGGTGGCTCAGCGGTTTAGCGCCGCCTTCAGCCCAGGGCGTGATCCTGGAGACCCGGGATCAAGTCCCAAGTCAGGCTTCCTGCATGGAGCCTGCTTCTCCCTCTGCCTGTGTCCTCTATCTCTCTCTCTCTCTGTGTGTCTCTCATGAATAAATAAATAAAATCTTAAAAAAAAAAAATACCCTAAACTGAACTAGATTTTCCTACTGATTTCCTTCATAATTTAAGCAAATAAGGCCTACACTTTAGTGTAAATATGAATTACCAGAGTACTTAATGCACACATAACCATCTTGCAGGATATCGAACCTAAAAATCTGAATTCCAGTTTCTGAAAAATTGCATTTTTAATAAGCATCCTACAGGATTCAAAAGCAGGTGGAGGGGCACCTGGATGGCTCAGTCGGTTGGGCATCTAACTGTTGGTTTCTGCTCAGGTCATGATCTCAGGGTCATGAGATCAAGCCCTACCTCAGGTTCTACACTCCACATGGAGTCTGCCTGAGATTCTCTCCCCCTCTCCCTCAGCCCTCTCTCTCAAATAAATAATTCTTTAAAAATAAATAAAAATACAGCACACAGACTACAGCTCATCCTAAAAAAATATTAACTTGTGTTAAATTCCTATGGGGAGATGATAGATACTTAAATTTTAAAATAAAATCTATCCCTCAACAAATCACAAGTCAGCAAAAACTCACAAGGTGATGGAGAAAAATAAATAAAAGGCAACTACTGTGCTAATCTGCCCTCATATATGGACGGAGAAATCAAGTACACAAGGTGTTCCCCTACCATGGTAATTACAACTACATAAGAAAAGTCTTGACAAGGGATTGGCAGAGTTCCAGGAAGGAGAATTCACTTTCACTGGGGCCCAAAGGGGAACCTCGGCCAAGTGTTGACAGGGGAGCTAACCCTGAAGGACTACCGGGCAGGATCTCAGCACCTAACCGGAATGAGGAAAATACAGGAGGCCCCCCCGTGGCAGGGGATACCTGCTGGGCCCCCCAATGATACCTGAACCTCGGGAGGTGCTGAGTGCTCTATACACTGTGTTTTTCCCTCTGCACACACCTATGATAAAGTTTAATTCACAAATGCCTAAGAGATTAACCACAATAACTAATAATGAAGCAGTAACAATAAACTGTAACGAAAGTTCTATGAATAGAACAATAAACTATAGCAAAAGTTCTATGAATGCAGTCTCTCCCTGGCTTTCAAACTATCTTGCTGCTTCTGTGTTGATGTGTGAGGTGACTTGCGATGATAAAATGCCTGTGGGATGGGAGGAACAGTCCAATGCTGTGATACAACGCAAGGCTACTGCTGAGCTGACAGAGGTTCAGGAGGAGGATCATCTGCTTCACCACTGCAGGTACTGAAACCATGGCGAGCAGAACCGCAGATAAGGGGGTGCTGCTGTACCCCTGGAGGGAAAAGTGCTCTCTCTCTCTGCAAAGGTGCAGGGAAGAGAAATTACATGTGCTTTCCTGGCTGGAACACAGTGCAGCAGATCTCAGCTGTTCTTCTGTCTCTACTTCAAAGATGAGAGTCATATATATAATCGAGCAAAAATGTCACTTGCTGCACACAGGGATCGGTGAGGGTTGGAAGCAGGGACATGAAGCACAGAAATTAGGTCCTGAATGGCAAATAAGTAAAAGAAAATAACACTTGTCTTTCCTTTTAAAGGCCACTTTGGCTCTTTCAAAATACAGCTCAAATATATGTTAATTCTTCCAAAACAACACTGCCAAGAAAAATTAGCGAAAATGGTAATGTCTTATGAGATTTGAGAGTATTAATGAAAAGGATACATATGCCAAATGTATGTGGCTAAAAGATGTCATAATATTCAAAATGAATAAGCAACACACCAGTACATTTCTCACAGTAGTAGCTACAAGTACACACAGAACTGATTACATGGATTCCACTCATTTACCAAGCACTTAGTAGAAGACCAGAAGCTACTGCCTTTTTTTGTAGTAAAAGTTACTACTGCTCATAAAGGCCTAATACAGGGCAGATTTGGAGTTTAACACCTCTAACATTAATATGTTATTATGCTGGTGGGTGCTAATGGTCCTCTTAGGTCTGTCCTGACTCTTCTATTTCTGAGCGCTATAATGGATCTTAACTTTGATCCATCTATAGCTCCAAAAGCAAGATAACATTCTCCCCAGTATCAAGACCAAATCCACTTTAATAATTTATGAAAGGTACAAGACTTGATTAAATATGTGTTTAAGGACACTTTAGTGAATCCTGGCAATAACACCTGAAAAAACTCCCTGGATCAAGTCAGTTTTTTTTAAATCTACCAGAAAAAGCAGGGTCAGTACCGTTTGACCTACCTACCAGATGGAAAACTATTTTAACATATAAGGTGAACTCAAGTAATGGAGAAAATAACCTAAAAATATAGTAAATATTTAATATGGTCCTTGACCAATATCTAAGCTTGGCTTTTATGATAACTTATAACTGTAATTTCTCAAAATAACAATTTTCATGAAAAACTTCATAGTTACTCAATATATCAAACCAATATCCTCTCAACATAGAGAAAGTTCTTCATCTAGGGACAAGTATTCAGTCCCACAGCCATACAAGAGTTGTCAAAACAACATAAGAAAATAGATAGGAAATTCTAAATGGATCAGAATGCACAAACTGAGAGTCAAATGTGTCTTCTTCTATGGTTTGCACAGCCCTTAAAGACCAAAGCATCATCATGAAAAGAGCTGGGGACAGAGTGCAAAGAGGAACTTGTTTTACCCAAACACCTGGCATCCTACATGAATCTATCCATACAAAGCCAAAATAAGGCGTATAAAATTCTGCCAACCCCATCCTCTGCAAGCAGGTGTATAGGTAAGTGAGCCCCAGCTCCCTGCCTGAGCCAAGTGGAGCGAGGTCAGTACTGTGGGAAAACCTGCCTCTAGCCCTGGGCCCCACTGGGTCCTTCAACAGATTCCTTCCACATCTCCAGGTTAGGGTAAAAAATAAGCAATTCACATAAGTCTAAGTGTTTCTGGTGAATGTGTACACATTAACATTTAAAAGCCCAACCTACATAATAGATTCTGGGGCTAAATACACACTACCAGTCAAAATCAGGACAAGGCAGCTCAACTTGACATCTGTTAAGGAAGGAAAAATAAAGGGCAGACAACAGACAACATTTCATCCTAGGGTCAGTCTTCATAAATCAACTTCAAAGGTTTATTATTATAAGGATTCTTGCCCTTACTTGCAATTTCTAGGTTGAATTATGCAAAGCTGAAAAGTCTAGTCTTCTTCAAAAAATACTTTAGGGGTTTATGACCACATCCTCTTGGTCCACAGAAAAGGAACCTCTACCCTCATACTTCAAAATATTTCTAATAAAAAAAAAAAGACCCAAGAAAATGAAACATCACAAACATTCTATCAATATCAACTCTAAAATTAAATAGACCTGAACCTGACTGGAGTTATAATAATAATAATAATAACAACAACAACAACAAGAGAACTGTAACACTGGTTTGATAGTTACTTGTAAGGGAATGTTGACATTTTATAAGAATTGACCTGTGCGGCATTTAGCTCCATCTCTCTAAACCAAGTGAAAAACCACCAGTATAAAAGCTTAATGCAAAATGTTGTGATCCTATGACATTAATAGCCTAACAGAAACCCCATACAACTTAGATACTGAAGACTGGAACTACTGCATCCCTAAGACAACTTACCATCTACACTAAAAGGATTTAGGAGACCTGGCTCAAGCACAGAATCAGACTGTTCATTATTCCACTTTCTGAAACACCCATCAATTATTCAATGGGAAGTATCAAGTGTTTGGTCTCTTTAAGATTCTTTCAATTCTTTACTGTTGTATATTTATCTCTTTTTTTTTTAAGATTTTATTTATTTATTCATGAGACACACAGAGAGAGAGAGAGAGAGAGAGAGTGAGAGAGAGAAGGCAGAGACACAGGCCAGGCAGAGGGAGAAGGAGGCCCCATGCAGGGAGCCAGATGTAGGACTTGATCCCAGGTCTCCAGGATCAGGCCCTAGGCTGAAGGCGGCACTAAACCGCTGAGTCACCCGGGCTGCCCGTATATTGATCTTTATATAAAATACACACACATACATACACACATACACCCCTGGATGAACTCATCTTAAGCCAAACATTGGTCCTCAATACATACCAACCTTGCCTTCTTCCTTTTAAGACATGCCAAGGTTCTGTCCAGGTGGTGGAAGCAATAAACCGCAGGAAGCAATAAACCTAGTTTTGTCTTAATGCATTGGGAGGAAGATATTCAGAAAGCCAGCATTTGATACTATGTCAATTATATATTTTAATTATTCCAGATAAAAAATTTAAAGAGTTTTTGAGAACTTTTAGCTTGCCAATGCAACACAGGACCATTGTGAATTTGGATTACAAAACTTATTTTACCTAAAACTTGACAAGAACAGTTAGGACTAGACAGGCAATCACAATATTCTTTTAGAAAACAGTTTGGGGGGGGATCCCTGGGTGGTGCAGCGGTTTGGTGCCTGCCTTTGGCCCAGGGCGCGATCCTGGAGACCCGGGATCGAGTCCCACGTCGGGCTCCCAGTGCATGGAGCCTGCTTCTTCCTCTGCCTGTGTCTCTGCCTCTCTCTCTCTCTGTGACTATCATAAATAAAAAATAAATTAAATAAATAAAAATTAAAATTAAAAAAAAAAAGAAAACAGTTTTGGTCATGCTGTCAGTTCTTTAATGTTCAAAGGATAACCAGTTGAAAGAAAACCTCAGAAAACTAAAATCTTAGAATTTTCTAAGATTGAGTTTAAAGCACATAGCCTTAAAATTACAAACCCATTAACAGTCCACAGACTTTAAGGCAGGAATCAAATGCCAGACTTCCTAGGAGAAGAAGGAGGTTCTTAGGGAAAAAAGCACCTAAGGAGTTCTAGCTGTCTTTAGGGAAAGAGCCCTAGGTTGAGGCACAAGCCTTCTGATTATCTAGGCCTCAGCCAGAGTTTCAAAAGCCAATAAAAAGGGAATGGCCAATGAGTTAGAAGAAGCAAAGATAAGAAAGTGCTTCAACAAGGAGCAGTTGCTAACTGTGCTGAATGATAGTAAGAAGTAAAAGAGGAGCAAAAAAAAAAACGTCCAATGGATGAGAACCATAGATGTCATGTGTGATTCTGACAAGAGCTTTTCCAGCGAAGTGGTAAGAAATATAACTAGCCTGGAGTGGGCTAGAAAGTAGAACGGTAACCACGAGGTAAGAGAGTCTAGGCTGGGGATATAGACAAAGTATTCAAGAAATTGTATTAAAAGGGGAAGCAGTAATAGAGGAGGGAGCTGGAATGGGTAGCACGTGTCCAGGGAGAGGGCATTTGTTTTTCAGATGGAAGGTACAAGGTCATGTTCAGATGCTGGTGTGGATGATTACAGAAGGTAGTGAGGGAGGGTCCTGCACTTCGAGAGAGGGATGACATAATTGAGAGGCTTAGAGAAAATGAAGACGGATGGCATCCAAACTACACAGGAAAAGAAAAGAACAGTAAACGCGCTGTTCTAAACATTAGTACATGGCAGGAATACAAACTGGTACGACCTTTCCAGATCAAGCACTTTATACATTACAAAGAAATATAAAAATTACTATCATTGAGCCAGTAATTTCATTTGCAAAACTCTATCTAAAAAAAAAAATACAGGAATGATCTTAACTATGCAATGATAAAGGAGAACTATTACAATATGATATAAAATGCTTATGAAAAGTCCTTAACAACATGGGGAAATGTTTATAGTGTTAAAAGAAAAAAGCAGGGTATAAAATTCCACATGTTGAATTTCAAATACATATAAATACATGTATAGACAAAAAATGAAAA
Organism: Vulpes vulpes; assembly: GCF_048418805.1. Taxonomy (NCBI): domain Eukaryota; kingdom Metazoa; phylum Chordata; class Mammalia; order Carnivora; family Canidae; genus Vulpes; species Vulpes vulpes. The sequence goes on along the minus strand of NC_132792.1, from coordinate 125,593,792 downwards.
AAACACAAAATATAAAAACTTAACTCTGGGGATAGGAGGATTATAAAAGATTATAATTTTCTTCTTTATAGACTTTTTTTTAAAGATTTTATTTATTTATTCATAAGAGACACAGAGAGAGAGAGGCACAGACACAGGCAGAGGGAGAAGCAGGCTCCATGCAGGGAGCTCAATGTGGGACTTGATCCTGGGACTCCAGGATCACACCCAGGCTGAAGGCAGGCACTAAACTGCTGAGCCACCCAGGGATTCCCTCTTCTTTATAGATATTTTTAAAAATTTCCCCCCAATGAATGGGTCATTTTATTTATTTTTATTTTTTTAAAAGACTTAGAGAGAGAGAGAGAGCGCGCGCGCACAAGGGTCCTGTGCTTCACTGACTGAGCCACCTGAGCACCCCTGAACGGGTCATTTTAAATACCAGAATAAAACAATTTGTTTTCACATGTTTTCAGTGCCTGCCTCTGTACTTACTCCCTCCTAACATGATTAAATACTTATGTTTCAAAACCATCCTTGGGTTATTTTTTATATAAGTAAAAAACCAGTATGTCCGTATCTGGGGCATTAAAAGCAATTCATCACAATCTAGAGTGAAAGCAAAGGAGTGCAACGCCTGCTGCAACTAGATACGGTGGTGGAAGGGTTCATTCATGTTTCCCACAACCCACACTTTTAAGTTAAATGGCATAACGGCATCACTCATGATAAAGGCCACAGTGAAGTCTCCGAGGATGCAGAGAATATTTGCTTTAATATATAGCAGCAAGAACTGAGGGGGCAAGAGAAGAGGTAAAGGGCAAGACCCACATGACTTCTTGAATGATCTCAAAGCAGAGGTGACAACCATGAGCAAAAGCATCCTCTAAGGCACGCGGCAAGGCCAGCCTCAAACAAGGAGCATGGAGCCATAGCACTGAAGACTAACAGCCACAGACATTTAAAAATTGTGAGAAAGAAATTATGATTTAGACCCGCTTCAGGCAAAAAGAGTGTTCTGTGAAGAAAAAGAGAAAACAGAAGGCCCCAGAAGTGGAAAACTGAAAGGTAATTTTTACACAGCCAGTATCTCGGTTCATGGAAGGGTTCATTCCTCCTTTTCGACCAATGTCTTTGAACTCAAGAAGCTTTAGTTTATCATTTCAGCCCCTCTGTTTATTATCTGTGCAACCCTGGACCATTTGCTTCACATTTTACCTCAAATTTCAGGATCCTCATATCTCATTTCAAGGGTGTAATATTCTACCTATAGAGTGATTAAGAGGATGAAATGAAATAAAACACAGAAACCATTTAGTGAAAAGCCTAATACATAATTATAGTCTTCCAATTTTTAGTTTTCTTCTCCAATTTCATTTACCACCTTCAAAATTTTTGCCATGTCCAAATGCCATCTGTATTATCTATTTAATATGCTTCTTTATATAGGTGTACATATATTTTCCCTAAATAGATTTAGTTTCACCTTGCAATACTAGCTACTAAGGGGCTATGAACACAGACAGTGGCCAGATTATATGTGACAACAAAACTCTGCCCCCCAACCCCTACAACCAGCCTGGGGAGACAAAAATCACAAGCTCTGCAGCAATCTGCCCAGAACAGTAAAGACTTGGCCCATTCCCAAATCTCTGCCCCTGCGTCCAGCTGCGACCAACCAGTAAAAGCTAAACAGGCTTCCCAAACCAATCATGTAAGATGCCCATCTCCTCATGCTAACAATAGCCCATCAGGGCACACCTGGAGCCTTCCCTATTCTTGCTATGAAGCTTTCCTACTCTTCTACCTGCCTTTGAGTCAGAGACAGGTTAAAGGTGGCTGACTCCTTATGCTATACAAACTCTGAGGAAACTATTTCTGCTCTAATTTGGGGGCAGACTGTTGATTTCCACACAGGGAAGGACAGGTCTGATAGACTAATTTTATTCTAATATGTAAAAATAAAGATTGAATAAAATGTAAAAGTCCCCCTAGGTACCACCTAAAATAATTTTTAAATGTCATACTTTGGGAAATGTTGCACTGGGTTGTAGACAGCTCTGCCAACCACCTGTAGAATTCTCACATAGGTCAACACTACAACCTCCTGGGGACATAAAGTTAAAAAGCTTCCTTTCTAATCTATATAAAAAGCATCTTCTTTATTAATACTTCTAAATTAGAACTTCTGAAGTCTGATGGCACTACCAGAATATTTTTTAAAAGGTTTTATTTATTCATTCATGAAAGACATAGAGAGGCAGAGATACAGGCAGAGGGAGAAGCAGGCTCTATTGCAGGAAGCCTGATGTGGGACTCAATCCCGGGACTCTGGGATCATGCCCTGAGCCAAAGGCAGATGCTCAACCACTGAGCCATGCAGGCGTCCCGCTACCAGAATATTTTATAATACAGGGAGGAAAGTCTCAGACCTCTAGAATGCTAACTTAGTGACTGACCACCTGTCCACTATTTAAAGGGATCAGGAAGGGAAGGCTGCATGGATTTGAATGTGGGAGGGAGCAGGAAAAGAAAACTATTACCACAGACTAACAGCTTCCATAGAAGGCTATTTGCAAAGCCAGTGACCCTGTCTGCACCCATGTATAGTTCAAGATGCAAAACTTGAGGTCTAAATAATTCCTACAATAATGGGATGCTAAGCTAGAACACTAGAAAGAGAACATATTCGCTTACAGGAAAGATCCATTATTCATCTTAAACTTACCTTTTTTTCTAATAGGTTTAAAAATGCTCCAATGTGGAATGAGCTTATTTACCCAACAAGCTTAAGTATTTCTCAATCTCTGGAATTACTAAATACATCAAATTTGTCTTTAAATAATAACTCTAAACCCTAATTGGTCTAGAAATTTGCCACATTACTGCTCCAAGGTGACTTTAAAGAACTATTGTGTAACTGACACTGGTTCGTTGAAAAAGAACAAGAAGAGCCTGTGTACTGAGAAATACGCTCAAATTCAGAAAAATAATAAATACCAATGAACAAACAAGTATCCTCAAAGCTAGATGGTAACACAACTATTGTGATATGCTCTTGCCAATCAGCATTGTTACGGTTTGACAAAGAATCCAGTGCACCAGACTGTAGCTAATTATGTATATTCAAGTGATTAGCAAGCACTTGTTGCCTCTTTCACACCACCCTCCAAACAGCAGCCTTTGAGAGGAGAATAGACTGCAAATTTATTGAGAGAACACTGTTAATCCTTTGGGGAGACCGTAAATGTAAACAGGACTACTCTACATCAAGGTGCTTTGACAACAACAATCATCTGCATAAACACATGCTCAACAACAAACAGGTGTTCTATTTCACAACTCGCACCCATTTGATGCTTTCAAGTAAGCATTATGCACAAACTGTTAGAAGTACTTTGAAACCAGCTGCAATTACTATAATTAGCTGCTTTCCTACATTTTGTTTCCTTTTACCTGTTCGCCACTATGCTATGCCAGCTTATGCACCCTAAGTGACCAACATTTCACGGCTTTCACTTTGAAGATATAAAAAGGAGAGAATAGGGTCAACTTAAACTAATTAAACCAGAGCCTCCTGTAGAACACCCCACCCAAAAATACTAAAGCACAACTCAAACTTTTGTTTTAAAGCTACATTAATAAGAGAGAGTTCTTTTTCGAAAGCTATTCATGTTTTTGACTCAGAGAAGACCAAAATTACTATAGTAGTGAAAAACAGAAGTTTTTGGAAGAGGAAGTATTCTAAAGTCCATCAATTAAAGAATAAGTAAAATGCAAAAAGGAAAGAAAGAAAACAGAAAGAAAAGAAAGAAAAGAAAAGAAAAGAGAAGAAAAAAGAAAAGAAAGAAAAGAAAAGAAAAGAAAAGAAAAGAAAAGAAAAGAAAAAAGAAAAGGAAGAAAGTTAGGACAGCCTGGGTGGCTCAGCGGTTTAGCATCTGCCTTCAGCCCAGGGCATGATCCTGGGGTCCCAGGATCGAGTCCCACGTCGAGCTCCCTGCATGGCGCCTGCTTCTCCCTCTGCCTGTGTCTCTGCATTTCTCTCTCTGTGTCTCTCATGAATAAATAAATAAAATATTTTTTTAAAAAAGAATAAGTAAAATGCAGAGCCATCTATTCAAATGGCATATGACACAGCAGTTAAAAGTCAGGACCTAAGAGGGCCATGTGATAACTACATGGTATGAATAGAGCGCACAAATGCAAAAGAGTGAAAAGAAGGAAAATTCAGAATGCCAAGAACAAAAGCCTAACCATCACAAAAAGTATGGAGTAACCAAATTGTTATCTACAGAGCTACAAGCATCCATCTAAAATCAGGTTTCAGACACTTATGTGGCTCAGTAGGTTAAGCATCTGCCTTCAGTTCAGGTCATGATCCCAGGGTCCTGGGATCGAGCCCGACGTCAGGCTCCCTACTCAGTGTATTGTCTGCTTCTCCCTCTTCCTCTGCCCTGCTGTACTCTCACTCGCTCTCTCGTGTTTCCTTAAATAAATAAAATCTTTTTTAAATAATCAAGATTTCCCAACCTTAATACAAAAAACCCCAAAACATGAAAGTCATACATGGCAGGGCTTCTCAATAAGAAAACTTGGGGAGGGCTGATGCTCCTAAACTTCAAACCAGAGACAGATACGCTATCAAGTCTATGTAGGTGGAGACTGTTCAGCCCTGCGTGTCAGTGTATCTCCTGGGCCTACCCAGTGTTTCCAGAGAACAGTAAAGACTGACCAATAAATAACTCATGAATGAATGAATGTGTGAGTGAGTAAATGAGAGCATAACTGAAGGCTTAAATTACATCATACATATAAAGCAAGAAGCACAGTGCCTGGCACATACTGTGGTGAGTGATAAATATGTGTTAGAAATGGCAATCCCCAATTAGTATCAGCTATAATGATCAACATTCAAATTCCTAAGAACTGCGATCAAGGAAAAAGCAAAAAGCCTCAAATGTCTGCACTTGATGCCCAATGTAAACAAAAATCCACCAGAAAAGAAAGGTTCTAATAATAAAGGAGGCTGAAGGAAGCACAGCCCTGAAAAAAAAAAAAACAAAACAGAATGAAGAACAAGGAAGGGAGGGCATGCACAACTGGTAAAAGTGTGAGTGTCAGGAAAATACTGGCCTAGAGCAGATTGGGTCTAAAGATACTTCTTCAAAGGCAAAGCAAAACAAGAATGACGAATACAGTCATAGGACAATCTTAAAGAAACTGGGACCCATGGAAAGTGCTCAGAGTTAAGAGAAAGAAGTAGAATCCTGACTCCTAAATGAGACCATCGAGGTACCTTAGAACAAAACAGAACAGAGAGCTACGAAGACTCTGCTCAAGATTTACCTCCTTTAAAAACCCTCAAAGTCCACCTGATTCCATTCAGCCCAGTGCCCGCCACATCCTGCTACCTTCTTTCCACCTGTTCAATGAACAGTGCCTACAGGGCCAGCACTTCATGATACTTCATAGCACTTCATGGCCACGTATGGCAAACTTCAAGAGCATTTGTACAACATGATGTAAATGGAGAGCAGCTATCTCCTAAGCACCCTCTCCTACCCATCCCTTCCTCAGGAACTCTCCCCAGTCCTTACAGATTGCCTTTTCCTTCCAGAAAGGTCTGGATCCCATCCTGTCACACTGGCTAGGCCACTTCCAACAACCTGCTTCCCTTCACACAGTCACTCTTCCACTTCCTTCAGTCTGGGCTGTTCCTTCTTCATGGCCTCTAGGACGCCCTTCTTGATCCTGCTGCACACAAGCTACACGAGCTTGGACAAGTCACTTTGTTCTTCTGGGCCTCAGCACACCCACCTGCAAGACAAGGCTTCTGATGGTGCTCACTTCACAAGATTGCTAAGAAAATTAAAGGACAGTGGTCACGCGAGGTGTGGGACACAGAGCTGGGCAAGTAGTCACCACTTTTAAAAGTGCAGCTCTCTTCGTTGCTCCCTGACCTCAACTCTAGGCAGAGGACCCTTCATGTATTATTACAGTCATACCTCTTTTCCTCCCACAGCACTTACCCAAGTATGGACTCCACTGTACTCTGCTAAGGAAGCTGAAAAGTACAGAGAAAAAGCAGGAGAAAGAAAGAGCAGGCAAGAGAAAAAAAAAATGGACACTTAAGACAGGGATGAAGGGAGCAAGAGAGACTGGGAAAAGGTACATTTCCGTAATGAGACCATATAAAATAAAGCTGAACTCTTGTTGTCAGGCCTTCCACATGTTTTTCTTGAGCCCACAGAGACTCCATGCTAACTAGGAGGACAACTGCGTCCACTGGGGCAAATGACTGGGTGGCAGCAATGAGGATAAGACTTCGCTATGAATCAAAAGAAACGAAATCAAGAGTCAAAATGATTCCACGTCCGAATATGAGAATCAAAGTCACAAACAAATACCAGTCTAGGCTAAAGTAGGACACACTTGTAAATGACGAAGATTCCAAAACACTGTAGTACTTTGGTCCCTTCATACAAATTAGCTGCTCCTTTTAAAATAACATAGTAGCGTTAGGACCAGAGATTGAGGTAAACACGCCCAAATTCCATCAACTGCATCTACAGACCAGGGAAGTTAAACAGCAGAAAGCAACAAAGAACAGACTCTTCACCAAAAAAGAAATGTTTGTTTTTGCAGGTTAGCGCCACCATTTTTTTCACATTTGCATCCTACTAGTCCTACTTGGCCTCCCTATTATGCAACAGTTCTTTACAATACAGCCAGCTACCCTGACAACTGGGTTCCTCTGCCAGAGTGGCTTTGTCTAAATCCTAAAGCTGCGCTTGGCTTTGCACTGAGCCCAGTGGCTGCCTGTGATCTGAATGCCAATGAAGAGTCAGCCCTGGTTGTCTAACAAGCCAGAGACTAAAAGGTCTCTTTGGGGTCAACAAACTGTCTCGACTACTTTCATAAGCTTAAGAGACTGGAAAATGAAGCTAGAAATGCATCCTATTTCTTAGGAGGACAATAGGAGAAAGTATTAAGCATCTAACATCCATCAGATATTTTTTAGGACTTCAACTTCAAATTAGAGGGGGTCTAGTAAGCCTTCAAATGTAAATAAAGTCCTGCTTCTTCTAATAGGAATAAACTTAATCTTAAAGAGAAGTGTAAATAAGTTTCAATTATCACATCAGAGGGTGTCTAGAGAACTTATCTACTCAAAACTACATAAAAAAACCCGTGTCCCAGTCCCCACTTGGTAACTGATCGAAGGAGATGACAAATATAAAGATGGTAAATCATTACACTGTAAAATTTAGTCTGGCTACAATCTAAGAAAACCAAAATTGGTTCTCTAAAGAACCAATTCCTAGCTAGAACCTACTTAGCTACATATATTAAAATGCTTTAAAAAATCCAGTAGAAGCAGAAAAATCATTTCAACTTACATCGTTTTTGTTCACCTGTCAATGAAAAATAACACACACTATTGTTTGCTTAGTTTGCCATTCAGTTACTAGTATATATTTCCTTATATTTTTAGTACTCGGAGGCTTCCTGTTTCTTCCTTACAATTAAATCTTACTTAATCGATGCCAAATTCTGTTTTACTTCCTGGACAGCTCTCAAATTTCTGCATCTTACTCTGCTGCCACAACCCTAACTCTAGATCACCACAATGGCTCACCTGGATTCCTGCAAGAGTCTCCAAACTGGTCCCTGGCTAGAGCAGTCCAACAGATATATACTGCAACCCATATGCATAATTTTAAATGTTCTCAAAGCCACATTTAAAAATGTAGAAACAAACAGGTGGAATTATTTTAAATAATATATCTTTACTTAACCAAATATATCCAAGATATTATAATTTCAAAAAATAATTAATAAAAAGAATTGAGATATTTTACATTCTGTTTCTTCCAGAGCATGAATTCAAAATCCAGCATGTACTTCACACCTACAGTACGTCTCAATATAGATGTTGCATTTCAACAGCTTAAGTGAAATGTAATCCTACCAAAACAATAAAGTGGAAGGGAAAAGATTTTATACTGCTTCTGCTTTTAATTAGAGTTAAATGAAATTTCCAGTCTAGCTCCTCAGCCACATGGGCCACATTTCCAGTGCTGAACAGCCACCTGTGGCTCAGTTATAGGGTTTCAATCTTGGTCTCTTCCAGTCCAGACTTCATATATTCAAATGTGCAAACCATTCCCATCATCTACTAGCGTAAAGCCCTTCGTCCACTTCTCAGTGATCTTCTGACAAAACCCAACCTTTCTAGCCTGCCTACAACATGAGATTGTCCTTCTCTCCAGCCTCATCTGTACCCACTTCCCTGCACTTCCCCCTTCCCCAAGGTGGTCAACAGGCTCTGGTAGGGAACATGCTGAGCTGACACTCCTCTTCCCCACTCCCTGTCTACTGGCCACCTCCAGCTTATCCTTCAGGGTTCAACTGAGACATCACTGTCTTTTCTCAGATCCCTTCCTATCATGCAACACAAGGTCTCGGGGGGTGGGGGGAGGAGGATCACATCACTCTTGTTCACTGCTGCATACCTAGCATCTATCAAAATGCCTGGCACTTTAGAAGCACCCAATAAACATGATTTAATCAACAGTGATCAGAGCTTACCTTATGCATGCCCTCACTCAACACAGGTGGTGGCAGGAAGATAAGTGTCCTGTGCATTCATTAACGTGGTTTTACTACCACCGACCAGAAACAGACTGACCATGAGACTATGCCAAAATGAATTCTGAAGCCCCAAGACTCTCAAAGTTGGAATCTTTAGTATGAACTAGCCCTCTGTGCCTAACAGATTCTTGTGTGTCTACTAGAAGGACAGTGAAGGTCAGAGGAACATTTCCCTCACTTCTTATAAGGGGAGTTCATTAGCATAGTCCCAGGTTTCTTTCTCTCCCTTTATTCACTCTATTCTGGTGAGATGGAGTCATTTTCCTGGTGGAGAGATGTGGGGAAAACATCCTGGCATGTGGAATTCAGTCTAATCCTCTTCCTTCCTTTTGAAGTTAGTCTGCTGTAGAAAATGCAAATTTGTCTTTGTTCCTACATGAGACCAGCAAACTAACCACACAAGGCCTGCAGCCTGTTTCTCTAAATAAAGCTTTATTGGAACACAGCCCCACCCATTACTCTAGATAGTGTCTATGGCTGCTTTCCTGCAGAGTTGAGTAGCTACGGTTGTGAAGGAACTGTAGGGCCTACAGAGATACTTTAGTATCTGGCACTGTGCAGAAACAGACCCATGCTCTATGGCACCATCTTCCTTGTGCTGGCTGAAATGCACTTGGAAAGTCTGCCTGATTCTGTAATTCAATCGGCAAGTCCTTTGCCTCTCACACTAAGGTGTCCAGTTTAATCTTTATCGGTGATCTGCTGTGGCCTCTATCTTTGCTCTGTATTTCAAATACTGTATACAGGCTGGATAATGAGTAATTATTTACCCTATGGCCTCTAGAAACCTCCACACTTTGTCTCTGGAAGTCTTATAGGCATAGTTATTAAGCTCCAGAGTACAAAAACATGAGGGGAGGAGTCACAGCTAAGTACCTGTTGAGGCTACCAAGTACCTGGAAACATATCTTCTGAGAGGAACGTTGGCCCTACATCTGGGAAGCATACCTCATGGACGTTAACTTCATCACACACATAATCGTTTATCTTTCCATTTTCAGTGAAAAAAAACTGGCCCTCTAAATGCCAGCCTAGGTCACTGAAGACTGACAGAGTTGCAGGCCATGCCTGGCTCCCTCCCTCATGGCCACTGCAGGCCGCAGGGCACCACAGAGGCCAGGCAGGGCGCCAGGTGACACTGAGCCTCAAAATAACTGAACATGGGCAAAGGAGAGCCTAAGAAGCAAGAGGCAAAATGTCATCGTGTGCATTCTCTGTGCCAACTTGCCAGGAGGGGCACAGGAAGAAGCAGCCAGAGAAATGGAAGACCACATCTGCCAAAAAGAAAGGACAACCTAAAGACACACCAAAGGCGGATGAGGCCCATGACCAAAGAGAAATGAAGATTTATCTTCGTCCTACAGGGGAAACCAAAAAAGAAATTCAAGGATCCCAGGAGGCCTCCTTCATTCTGAGCATGGCCCCAAATCAAAGGAGAACATCTTGGCCTATGCAATGGTGATGTCACAGAGAAACAGGAAGAGATATGAATGACTCTGCATGGTGATGAGTGAGTGGCCTTATGAAGAGATGGTTGCCAAGCTGAAGGAAAAATACGAAAAAGATGTTGCTGCATGCCAGGCTCAAGGAAGGCTTGATGAGGCAAAAACGGGAGTCACCACCAAGGCTGAAAAAGCACCCCCCCCTCCAAAAAAAGGAAAGAAGGTGGGGAGGGAAAGGAAGATGACAATGATGACTAAACTGGTTCTAGGGCAGGTTTCCTCCTGACCAGTAAAGCATCTCAACCCCCTGCAGCCAACTCACTCCTTTTAAAGAAAAAAAAAGGCACGGCTGTGTAAGATTTGTTGTTAAACTGCACAGTGTCTTGTTTTGTATAGTTCACATACTACCTACTGTGTCTTTAGACGGCCCTGGCCTGGTGGCATTTCTGACAGCCACTGACCTTGCCGGCGACAGTTGAGAGCAGGCTCCTGCTCCAGCTCGTTGTTTATGGGAACCAGAGTTTTCTTGTCTTCAGCTGCCTCTGATGCAGCTTGTATGAAGTAACTGTCACTCTGGTAACTGAATACCCCTCTGTAGACTGCACACACGCACATGCACACACACACACAAGTTGCCACTGTTTTGTTGACATTCTAAATGCTACTAAGCAAATAGTTTTTTGTATCTAAAAAAAAAAAAGACTTATAGTGTTAAGTTTTCATTTATGCCCTTTGTTTTAGGAAAACATGTATAATACCTGTATTCTTTCTGCAACAAAACAGTCTTTGGACAGTATTGATTTTTGTTTCCTTGAATGTTTCTTTCTCTTGAAAGAAATCAGTATTACTCAAAAAGTAGCCTCAGAGCACCTATTTCCAGGAATGCCAGTAAAAAACTATTCTCATAATTTATTAAAGAGCATTTATCTTTTTATCCCATACTGATGCTGTTTAACTACAACCCTTCAGAGACGATTCTATCACACATACTTGTGAAAATTTACATGCAAGATTATTAATCTTGACAATAACCATAAGGACGTTAAACGGAGGGAAAGAAGGTTTTCCCTTTACAAGTTTATAGAACACAGTCCAACAATAATCTTTCACAAAATATTTAAATAGGTCAATCAGAGAGTTGCATATTTTTATCACATGCTTTTTATTCATTTCAAGTTTGTCCTATCATTTCCCTGGAGCTACGCATCTCACATTTCCAGTTTTCTACTCATGTTGCTTAAGTAGTTTAATAGAAGAATGTTAGCAGACACATGATGATATGCAAAATACTTCTGACCTCTGTACTAACTCAGGTTTATATTTGGTTGCTGGGAATACTTCCTAAAACAAAGCCAAGGGTAAGAAATAAGCAAATGAGAGCTTTTCAAAGAAATTGCTTTTGTGCAAAAATAAATAAAATAAAATAAAATAAAATAAAATAAAATAAATAAAATAAAATAAAATAAAATAAAATAAAATAAAATAAAATAAAATAAAATAAAATAAAATGATAGCTGAAGATGAAAGGACCTTCATTGTTTTTAAATAAAGTATTTGTCATCTCAGGCCATGAGTTCTTTGTATTCACAATATTCAGTACTTAAGAGACTACAATACTACTTTCACAATCCTTCAATATATTGACATGTGTCTCCTAGGAGAGCTGTCACCTTCCTAAGTTGAAAATTAAGAAATTTAAAAGAAGAACCAGTTAGAATCATACAAAAATGATGAGATTCCATGTAAATGATAAATATGTCTCTCAGGGAATTCAAAACAAACATTTGTTTTTATGTGGTCTTCTCTTTTGGTAGCATAGCAAAACAAATGTTCTAGTCTTCCTTACTTTCTCATCAGAAACCTACCTCCCCTTATAAACATCTCTGAATTCCATAAAGTCTTGAGAAAGACAGCACTCTGCTCACAGAAACATTGCACATAAAAGTACTTTCAGGGATCTCAGAGTATCTTTTTCAAAAAGTGTGTAGAACATTCACTGAAACAAAACTGTATTAGGTTAGGGAACGCAGACCAGTGCTGGCCAGCTAGATGCATGACCCTGGAGGGCACAGCCTCCATGGTCACCAGGGCAAGAGAATGGATCAGGGAAGCAAGAACAGTGCCTCAGTCCACAGTGACACACAAGATTTTCACTCTCAGGCCACTGGCTAAAAATTAGTCACCTGGATCCAACATAACTGCATGGAAAGCTGGAAAACGTAGGAACACAGGGAAAAGTTGGTCTCTACTTCTGAAACACAGCTCTAAAAAATAATGCTGAAGGAAATGTCAAATTCCCTGTTAAGAGATAAGGGTGTAACTGATCTTCAATAAAACTAAAGTTAGATCAACATTAAGTTGCATCCTCTACCATGTTGAGTATTTTTATCCTGGTGGGGGGAAAAATGTATGCTATTTATTTAAACTATTTCATCTTGACAGTCTTTTAAAATGGTATCAACAGTCTTAAGAACACTTAAAAAGATAAGCATTTAAAATTAATTTTATGGTCTGAAATACAAAAAGCAGTTTTATTAAGTTAGAAAAGACTTCCAATGAATTTCACAATTCATCACAGTATTAGAGCAAGTGATTACACCAAATGTTTTAGATAATATCTAATTTACAATGTCTCATACCTAACATAAGAAAGTTTAATTATTTTTAAATGCAGTGTCTAAAATTATTTTAGGACTGCAAGTGAATAGCAAACATAAAAAAAAAAAACAACTGCTCAACTTCAGCAGTCATCAGGGAAATAAAACTGAAACCACAAAGCTATATCACCAACCAATGACTAAAATAAGAAAGACAATCTCAAGTGCTGACAAAGAAACAGATTCAATGTAACTGTTGTAAAATGCCAATGGGATTATGAAGAACCAACATTTCAATGTCAACCATGCTTCAATGGAAAAAGAAAAAAAAACAAACCAACATTTCTGGAAACTGTTTGGCAGTATCTACAGAATAAGCTGAACACATGCACATCCTGTGATCCTGCAGTCCTACCTGTAGAACTGAAAATACCCAACAAAAATATGAGCAGAACACACCAGAAGACATATGGCCAAAAAGTACAAACAACCCAAATATCCAACAGTAGAACAGACAAACTGTGGCATAGTCACACAATGGAAACATTATGTAACAAAAGGCAGGAATGAACAATATATTGTTACATGCAACAAATCCAGTGAATCTCATGAATATGACATTGGGGAAATAAAGCCAATAGATTCCATATTCAAAAGCAGGCAAAACTAATCTACGATGTAAAAGCCACTCTATTAGCTTGGTGGAGGATACTGACAATGAAGAGGTAGAAGGGAAAGGTTTAGAACATAGTGGTAATGCTCTGCTTCTTTCTATGGGTGTGTTACATGGTGTACTCACTTGGGTGAAAATTCACAGAAGGGTATTCTTGGGACTTTTAACTTTACCATATCTTATACTTTAAGAATAAGTTTACCTTAAAAATTATTACTGGCAACAGAAATAAAATCTCTTCATTTTGTTACATTTTGCAACATCATCTATTAGTTCCAATATTCTTTACTATGGCCAATGGTAATTTTTGAAATGGCTCTTCTAGTCATCATGTAGGAATCATATTTGCAATAATTATTACTCATTAAGGTCCATGTGCATTAAAAAAATTTATTTATTTTTTTTTTACAGAGAGAGAAGAATAGAGAATGCGCCTATGCACATAAGTGCGGAGGGAGGATGACAGAGGCAGAGAGACAGAATCTTAAACAAGCTCCACACCTAGCAGGGAGTCTGATGTGGGGTTTGATCTCAAGACCCTGAGATCATGACCTGAGCCGAAATCAAGAGTCAGATGTTTAACCAACAGAGAGCCATCCAGGCACTCATAAAAATATTTTTTATTAACTTCTCAAAATAGGTTTCTTGAATATGTGATGCAGAAGATTTTTAAATTATTTGTAATGAACCTGTTGAATATTTCAGTTCTAAAATAAAAGTATGAGGTAGGTGTGTGTATATATGTATGATACCAAATATGATACCAAAGACATAGATATCACCATGCTAAATATATAGGGATTTTAGAGATAATTTAGATAATAATTCCTCTTATTTTACAAAAATAGGTAAAATGATTACCAAATATGATACCAAAGACATGGATATCACCATGCTAAATATATAGGGATTTTAGATAATAATTCCTCTTATTTTACAAAAACAGGTAAAATGATTACCCCAACGTCACAAAAATAAGTGGTAACAGATGAAATTAGTACTCAGCTCTCCAGAATGAAAGTTTATTATTCTTACCTCTAGACTATTCTTCTGCCCATTTAATCACTGACACGGGGAATGAAAATTTTACTACACAAGGGGTTTTCCTACAGAAGGTCTTTGAAGTTGGATTTAGTGACTTCAACGCATATAGCAGCTATATAAACTGCAGAGAGCATCTGCAGTAGTATTATTCATGAAAATAGCTGTTAAGACAGTGCTTCAGACTCACATGGTGATCATTTCACAATATATACAAATACCGAATTAGTATGATGTATACTTGGAATTAATGTTAGTTACATAAGGTCAATAAAACTATGTTAGGTAGACCCTCAAAAAAATAAGCAAAATCTGCACTGACTCTAGAACATAACTTTAATACAAGTGTCAACACATTGCAGAAACACAAATTTCCAAAGTGGAACCAAAATGAAAAGATCTTCCAGATTCACTGATGATTTTTTACTCTGCTTTGTTTCTACTTCCAGTTAGCCCTAGTTGGATACTTTCTTCCCTAAATTCAAAATACAAGTAGCACTTCTAGTCAAACATGTTTCTCTGTGTATTTTGTAGTAGTTTAACATCCATGCCTAACTTGGCATGTGAGTCCCCTATCTTCTCAGATCATCTCAGTGTATTATATATATATTTATGTAAATCATATTCTATTTAATTATTCAGTTAAAATGTATTCCATCTTTATATACCAGTGAAGTAAACCTGATTTGTCTTAAATAATATTTTCCCTGTAAATAATACCAATATAAGCCTATATTTGATAAAGCTAGTTAAACAAAACAAAAAAATTTGACTCTTTTGCTAACCAGTATGTCACTGAGTTAACAAGGCATTAATTGTCACTTGCTTGGGATATTTGTACCACCATTGTTTTAGAGAACATAGAGAGAGATGAAGAAACTTCAAAGTTTGATAACTAGGCCACAATCAGAAATGCAGATTGAACATCTAATCCCAGGTCTGTCTCATATTAACACTCTATAGAAAAGGAGAGTCACCCCATTACCTCTGAATATATAGTGCTGCCAGTATTTTTTTAATTTATCAAAGAAATTAGTTTATTAAAGACAGTGAGCATCAGAGATGACACAGAGACAGAGATACAGGGATAGAGGAGGGAAGTAGTGAGACCGTTCCCTTAAAAATCTCCAATAAACTGTATTAATATACTTATGGAAAAGAATCAGGAAGAATAGAGAATAAAGAAACCATCAGAGATTTTCGGCCCTGGATTTTATCTCTGGAGAAGGCTTATTGTCTTGAAGAACATGAACATAGGGGTGAGGTGGGGTGTGTGTTGGTGGGGGCGGGGGGGAGTACCAGGACAGGAAAGAAACAACTGCAAGCTGCCATGCTGAGCTTAAAAACAATCACCAAAAGGGGCTTTGGGAGCTCACCAGCTGCAAAGGTTTTGTATTAGGCTGTGGCTCCACTGGGAGGATGGGCGCCCCTAAATAATGATGTCAAAAGAGTTTTTACATGCCCAGGAAGCTATTCCAAGCAAACAAAAATCTACAGTTGTTTCTAATGGAGGTTAAGACCTTGGGGGATTAGAGATAGAGAGTATAGATGGCTATTATCTAAGTAAACGTATTGTTCCTAGCCCAACAAAAGAATATATTCCTGAAAAAGAATATGTGATATTTTCACTATGAAGCTCCAAACGAACAAAACAAAAAAATGAAATGAACAATCACTCTCTCCATGCACCAACAAAAATGTCAGAAGTTTCATTTTGAAAATTACATGGCAAAGTGAATTTAAAAATAAAGAAGTAATTACAGAATAACTTTCAGGAGAATTTCATTCATGGAGCATTTTTGCATCCCACTTCATTCCTTTATAACACAGAGGCAGTAACTCATAATGATTGGCTCAACATAATATTGAGGAAGCAGAATTCTGATGGTGCTGCTGGGAAGTTCTCACTGGCCTCCTCTCTCGCTAGCATTCCACTCATTACACCTCAGTAAATATAATGTATTTGTGATTTGTGGTCATTTGTCCAAAAAAACAAAATATATTTTTTTTCTTTTTTGCAAAAGACATGAAAAGATTCAAAGAAGCCATCCTCACAGACCAAGATATCACCTAATAACATCTGGTCTTAAAAACCAATGAAAAAGTACCTTTTTTTCCCCAACCATACAAGTCTCAAAGCAAGCTGCAGTGGCATCTCTGCCTATTTCCAGTTATTCCAAATAATTGTTTCTTTCTTTGTAGTTTACCAAGTTTGTGCCACTTGATGTAAAGGGCTTTCCTTTTTTTTTTTTTTTAAGATTTTATTTATTTATTCATGAGAGACATTATGGAGAGAGAGGGAGGCAGAGACACAGGCAGAGGGAGAAGCAGGCTCCATACAGGAAGCCCTATGTGGGACTCGATGCTGAGAGTCCAGGATCACGCCCTGAGCCGGAGGCAAGGGCTTAACCGCTGAGCCACCCAGGCGTCCTGTAAAGGGCTTTCCTGATTAATCCTGGTTGATTATATGATGACCAAACAGGCACCTTTCCAAACGAAAGGGTCAATATTACATGGGAAGTACTACAGAAAACCAACCTTAAAATATAAACTGACTTTGTCCACAAACTTCAAAAAGGGATAAATTAAAGACAATTTACTTCAGACACTGTATAAGCTTTTTGCAGAACGATTTAAGGTCATAAGAAATCACAAGCTAACTAGAGGTCATCAGTGAAGAGGGGTAGGCAAAAAGCACAGGGATATATATGGTCAGAATATCACACACACAAAAATGTGACACTACTATGCCTTTTCTACCATTATGATCTTCAAATTGTTTTATACTGAGACCCAATAGTTCTAGCAGAATCTCTCCTCCGTCAAATGAAGAAAAAAATTTAACATAAACCCTAACCCTAGCCCCAAGGTACACAGATTAAAAAAAATCAAAACACCCAGATCTTATAAAATACATAATGTGCTAGAGAATTGTTTATCTATGTTGTTGAGGAAGTCAACATGGTTGTTACTTTGTCTGTTTTCACAGGCTTATTTAATAATTATATTTCACAGCTGTCCAAAATAGTTCAGAGGTTTTAAAAGAACCAAGTTGGAAAATCTTGTGGGCAGGCAGGAAGTCGGACAAGCTCCCTAAACACAGCTCCTTTATCTGAGCAAGGAAGATAAAGAAGCAAAACTACACTTGATGATCCTATCTGCTTGAAACAGAAAACAAGAATGGGATTTAAAAAAAAAAAAAAAAAAGCTGGATAGATACCATGTTCTTCCTTAACAGCTGAGGGGAGAGGAGAAAGGTCACATAAAGTAAAACTTTACACTTACGGTGTGGAAAGGCACAATCATGATAACTTAGAAATAAGTGGTTTACTAGTGTGCTTATAAAAATTCGTTAGTCCCTATAAAAGCAGAACCAATCTAGCAGACAAATAACTGAAACAGTATTCAAAGGAGAGAAAACAATTTCACAAACTTTGATGTAGTGTGATTAATTTAGTAAAAATAGGGGCGCTTGTGTGGCTTAGTAGGTTAAGCATCTGCCTTCTGCTCAGGTCATGATCTCGAGGTCCTGGGACTGAGCCCCACATGGGACTCCCCGCTCAGGGCTCAGAGTCTGCCTCTCCTCCCCACCGCTTGTGCTCTCTCTTGCTCTCTGTCTCTCAAACAAATAAATACAATATATTTTTTTAATTTAGTAAAAAGTTTTTACCTGCAAAAACTCCTAAAGATTGCCTGTTTATATACATCAGGCTTTCAAAGCCTTGCATTTTGAAGAGTAATGTGTCAAGGCTAGCCCTGCCATATGATTCAGAGTGACATCTAGTGGCAACTCCGTTGAACAGTACATGTTTGGTATTCCCATTTCCTGTAACTACAAACGAACAGTCCCCAGCACATGGTAGGCACTCAAACACTACTGCATCAATCAGCTACTCTACCATTAATACTTTACCCTAATATCCTAATTTCCCCATTCCTACTGAAATTCCTCCTTCCTTTCCCACCATTCCAGGCCTTCATTCTGCCTGTTTTCCCAGTCTACAAGTTCCCCTCCACACTTGCTCACTTGTCTCATTCTCTATGGAGTCCTTGGTCAGTCCTCTATTTTTCCCATCTACTTTCCTTCACTGTACACATCTTTTAAAAAATATTTTATTTATTTATTTGATAGAGATCATTAGCAGGGCAGAGGAAGAGGAAGAGGCAGCAAGGAGCCTGATGCAGGGCTCCATCCCAGGACATCCCAGCTCATCTCAGGTGAGCTGAGACTAAGGCAGACGCTTGCTTAACCCACCGAGTCACCCACGTGTCCTCACTGTACATATTTTATCAATCTCTACCCTATGTCTTTTATAAAATCCATTTTCTGTGGAATTGCTCTGAGCATGGCAATATTAAATCATGAAACTAAGCCAAATGCATCAACCATAATTCATGCAACCCTGGGCAATTACTTAATTCATCTCCAGTTGACTTGAACATCTATCAAGTCAAACTGATAGATGATTATTTACCAAAAGCAATCATGTCACATCTTCTTTATCCTTATTCAAACTCCTCTCCCCAAACTCCATCTCTCTCATCCTCTAATAAGCTCACCTCCTAGAAAACATGGAAACCATTGAAAGTAAGTAACCTCAACTTCCCGACTCTGCATTTTGAAGCAGATGCTTTATTTAGAACACCCTCTATTTCTCTTCCTCCAAGGAGGATACGGACATCCTCTTTGTCAAGGGATAGCCCTTACTCTTGTGCTCCATTTTTGTTGTTATATGTAAGATCTGGTTACATCAATGATTATACCTCTCTTGAATCTTCAAAATTCCCCTCTGTATTTTGACACCTTCCCTACAACCTATGAACATGCCCACCCCATCCAAATAGCATCTTTCTTTGACCTGTTGTAATCTATTTTCTTTCATTTTATATTAAAAAAAAACTCAAAAGAATAACCTAGTGACTCTCTTCATTTCTATATCCATTCACCACCCAATCAAAACTCCACTGGGTCCAGGGAATGGTGGGAGAACCTACCTTACAGAAGTCTGGCCAGCTAATCACAACCAGCTGCTAAGCCAGGGCTAATACTGTGTACAGAGTTCTAATCAGGGCTGGTTGGCAGGCCTCTGTTTTATTATTTAACATAACTGGAAGTTTCTTTATTTTTGATACAAAATCAAAAATCACTAAATGAGAGAATATTTTCAACTAAGAAAAAAATCTACTCAATACTGGAAAGTACCAAAAAGAAAAAAAAAAGTGATATGTATTCAAAAGCATATAAGCATATAAAGCATATAAGCATATAAGCACCTGAAAGGTGCTTGGCATAAAGCACCTTTATGGCAAAAGTGACATGGCATAGCATCTTAAGTAGCCCTGAAATGTTGACTTAATTATAGTTAACCACCAGCAGTGCTTTCTGAACAGCTCTGATTCTGAAATGAACATTCTTTGTATTTGATGATACTAATTCAGCCTTTTTTGTGGTCGATGCTATAAATGTTACGGAAATTATGTACTGCCCATGTTCATTACCTAAATTTCACATAATAATAGGTTTGTTAAATTAATTTTTCCCTAAAATAGATAAAACAATTATTCTTTATTAAGGATTAATCACTTGCCAAAATTAATTGTCTAAAACAACCTCATTTCAATTACACACTAGTCTTAGATCTGGTGTTTGCAACTTTTTATTTTTTCAAACTTAACTACACTTTAAATTTTTAAATAACAGAAACCCTTTGCAGGTTTATAAGTGGTCTGCACCCTTTATGTTCATCAGTAGCTTCTGGGTACTCAGAGTGTTTTGTTCCAGAGAATAATGCTATAAATAGAAAATGCTATAAACTGGAGGATGTCATCCTAGGTCTATTTAATTCAGTAAAATAGTACTAATCAGTACCAGCTAACCCAACCTTAAATCTAGGTCCTTGGAATGGAAAGGTGAGGAAAAGGAAGTTAAAGTTTTTATCACTCCTTCTAGGCACAGAATTCACTGTAATCAAGTACTTGAAATGGGAAAGTGTACCTTGGGCATAATTTCTACATCTTTTCCAATACAAACTTTTCTCCCACACCCTGCTGTTATTTCTACCAGTTTCAAGGTTCTCATGCTTTCTTATATTATGTCATACCATCTTGATCTGCCTTCACTTTCCCAAATGCCCCAGATTTCAAAATATACTTCTTCCCTCTACCAAACTCTGATCTCACCAGGTTACAACGCAACCTGATTCGGAATAAGTAAAAAGGAATAAGTAAAAAGATATGCCTAAACCTTTTAAAAGATAATTTTACAAAATAATAGTAACAAAAGGGAAAGAGTACCGTTACAGTGTCGAAAACTAGCAGTCACTACTTTAATCAAGTGATCAAAGCTAACATCACTAGCAATGGAATAAATCGAAACTCAACACCACCCCAGAGGATACAGGGACACAGCATCTCTTCTGTGATAGCGCCAAAAATGTATAACCTGAATCTAACAGTGGAAAAAAAAAATCAGACAATCCCAATTTGAGGGACATGCTACAAAATAACTTGCACGTAATCTTCAAAAGCATCAAGACCATAAAAGTAAAGACTGTGGAGCCATTCCAGGCTAAATGAAAATAAAGACAACCGAATGCAATGCAAGATCTCAGATTAGAATTTCTTAATAAAAAAAAAACATTATTGAAAGAACTGATAAAATCTGAACAGGGCCTGATGATTAGAGGGTAGTGACAGTTTTATCAATATCAATTTCTCAACTTAATAGTTATACTCTCCTCATACAGAAGAATGTCCTCCTTTTTTAAGAAAAATCCATCAAAGTATTTGAGAGTCTTAGAACATCTTACACTCAAATAGATCAGGAAAGAAAAGCTTCTGAGTTATTCTTACAACTTCTCTATAAGTCTGAAATTATCTCAAAATGTAGATTAAGAGTAAATAAAATGAAAAAAAAATTTAAAAAAAATTAAAAAAAAGAGTAAATAAAATGTAAAGGTTTTTACATTTGCATTCCTTATTTGCATTTTGACATAGCTTTATCTAACAATTAAAGCTCTTAACTAATAGGTTCTATAGATAGATTTCATTCATTCATTCATTCATTCATTCATTCATTCATTATTCACTCAACAAACACTGTGTCCCTTACTCTCTGACAGGCAAGGGGAGCACAACAGGAGCAAGTGGAGAAAAATCACTGCTTTCATGGAGTTTGTATTTGATGGGAGAGACACAAGTAGAGTGTACAGTTATGTGTAGAGTGTATGTTAAATACTGATAAGTTCCAAGGAGAAAAACACAAAACAGGGAGAGGACTAAAGTTTTAGATGAGGTAGCCAAGGACATCACTGAGAAATAACTTTTAAGAAAAACTGAAGAGATGTGAGGAAATTAGGCACAAGTACCTGGAGGCGAGGGAGAGGGAAGAAGGGGAGAGATTTCTTGACATGGAGAACACCGAGGCTTTGAGCTGGGAACATGCCTGCCATCCCCCTGGAACAGCCAGAGAATGAAGAACAAGGAAGGAATCAGTAGGAAAAAGTCAGAGAGGTAATGAGGAGCTCCCCATCATCTAAAGCCTTGTAGATCCCACGGAAGATTCTGGCTTTGACCATGGGTGAAGTGGAAGCTATGGGAGATGTCTGAGTAGAGAAGCCAGATCATCTGACTCAAGTTTTTGTTTTTTAAAGATTTTGTTGGGGATCCCTTGGGTGGCCCAGCGGTTTAGCGGCCTGCCTTTGGCCCAGGGAGCGATGCTGGAGTCCCGGGATCGAGTCCCACATCGGGCTCCCGGCATGGAGCCTGCTTCTCCCTCCTCCTGTGTCTCTGCCTCTCTTTCTCTCTCTCTATGTCTATCATAAATAAATGAATCTTAGATAGATAGATAGATAGATAGATAGATAGATAGATAGATAGATAGATAGATAAAGATTTTATTTATTTGAGAGAAAGAGAGAGAGCGCAAGAGCGAGGAAAAGGAGAGGGAGAAGCAGATTCCCTGCTGAGTAGGGAGCCCAACGAGGGATCCCAGGTCCGTGCCAGGACCCTGAGATTATGACCTGAGCCAAAGGCAGATGCTCAACCGACTAAGCCATCCAGGCACCCTAACTCAAGTTCTTGTAAGATCACATGGAAGGTACTCCTGGAAAACAGAATAAAGGGGGACAAGGACAGTTTGGATGAGCATTAACAATCAAAACTAACTTCTCCACAGTGCCAGCCCCATGTTATAAAATACAATAAAGCAGGATGTAAGATTATAAAGTGAACTTGCCTTTGGTCAGCAGGTGAACAGAACACTGCCAGTACCCAAGAGCCATCCAAATGTCCCCTCCTGCTTGCATCCTCTTATCCTTCCCCTGGACGTATAAACATTCTCCTGACTTTTACCTAGTTTTATTATAGTATTAGCACCTAGTTATGTCTCCCAAAATACAGAATGTTTGCTGCATTTGAAGGTCATCTACATTAGAAGAAAACCTTATGCATCATCTGTACCTTACTTCTTTCACTCAATATCAGGGGTGTGCAATTCATACGTGTCTAGTGTAGCATTAGTCCATTCATTTTCTTTGTTGTACAGTACACCACTGTGCGTACCACAACTTCTTTATCTATTCCATCATACACAGGCATGTTCCCAGTTTCTTGTCATTGCAAGCCATGCTACTGTGTACATTCCCATACGGGTTTCCTGGTGAAAACATATACACATTACTCTAAGTCAAATTCTATTACTGAGTCAGAAGGTATGCTTATTCTCAACTTTACTAGATAATACCAAACTGTTCTAGTTGGGCCAGTGTTTGTTTTGGCCAACATTTCCAACCTTTGGTATTATCAAGATTTCTAGTCTTTACCAATATGGTGTTTGTGTAGAAACTATCGTATGGTGATTTTTATTTACAAACCTCTGGTTTTGGGATGCTTGAGTGGCTCAGCAGTTGAGTATCTGCCTTTGGTTCAGGGCGTGATCCCAGAGTCCCAGGATTGAGTCCCATATCAGGCTTCTTGCATGGGGCCTGCTTCTCCTGTCTCTGCCTCTCTCAAATACGTAAATAAAATCTTTAAAAAACAACAACAACAAATCTCTGGTTTCTAATGAGGTTGCACATTTTGTGTTTCACTTTTGTCATTCTTTCATCTCTTCCTGGAACTATGAATTGAGTGCATGCACATTCTGCAAACCATTACCACCATGACTCCATAGTTCCTTTCATCTTGTAAAACTGAAACTTTGTACCCATTAAACAGTAACTCCCCAACCCCACACTCTGAGCCCCTGGCAACCAGCATTCTACCTACTATCTTTATGAATTTGGCTTCTCTGGGTACTTCATATAAGAGGATGGGATCATACAGTATTTGTCTTCTGAGGCCAGTTCTGTGCTACACTTCCTGCCTAACCACCTGCACAAAGCAAAGCAGTGTATCACCCCGGTACTGAAAGACTAGATTCTGGTCACTGGTAAGACCCCTATCACAGGAGGCGCACCTCACCAAGCGGAATCTCTCCTATTACCTAAGTATTCAATCAGAACAGACAGAGGAGGGGATCCCTGGGTGGCGTAGCGGTTTGGCACCTGCCTTTGGCCCAGGGCGCGATCCTGGAGACCCCGGGATCGAATCCCACGTCGGGCTCCCGGTGCATGGAGCCTGCTTCTCCCTCTGCCTATGTCTCTGCCCCCCTCTCTCTCTCTCTCTATCTCTCTCTGTGACTATCATAAATAAATAAAAATTAAAAAAAAGGACAGAGGACAGCTGGCTGAGGCCAGACTCTGCTCCCATGCAGCCAAGCCTGTTTACCTTACCCTTGCTTCAAGTACTTACTGAATCCCAAATATTAAGTTTAAAGCTGAGATGCTGACAGAACATCCTCCCCTGGCTCCTGAAAATTTGGTCAGTC
The DNA here is from genome assembly GCF_048418805.1 of Vulpes vulpes. Lineage (NCBI taxonomy): Eukaryota > Metazoa > Chordata > Mammalia > Carnivora > Canidae > Vulpes > Vulpes vulpes. The sequence continues at coordinate 125,569,537 of NC_132792.1, read as the reverse complement.
AAGGAACAATAGTTTAGAAAGATTTCTCCAATCCCTGGGATCATGTGACAGTTAGCTACATCATAGATATGCACCAGTGAAGGCTCTGTCCCAGTTACCTAGATGTCTGGGCCAAATAAGACAATGACCATCCTCCCATGACTGTATGCAGAGATCTAAGGATCTTTCTCTGCTTAATCATCAGCCACATATACATAGGAAGTGATCTACAAAGCCCACAGGACTGCCTGATAAGGATTCAATGTTAGGTAGAAAAAAATACCAGTTAACTTAAAGACAATCTTTTCAAAGACAATTATATGAATGTATTTCAAGAAATATAATATATAAGCATTTTAAGAACTGTATGAAATGCTTATTTTATTGTTAAAGACAAAATATCCAGAGTTTTGGTTCTTTCATCCAGGAATCTTTGTTGACTGAACTCCTGATACTAATCCAAATCCCATATCTCATAAGAAATTACGAGATGGGGCTCCTGAGTGGCTCAGCTGGCTCAGGTCACGATCAACAGGTTGTGAGATCAAGCCCCATGTCAGGCTTCACCCTGGGTATGGAACCTGCTTAAGATTCTCTCTCTCCCTCTGCCCCACTCCGCCCCCTGATGCCCACATGTGAATTCCCTCTCTCTAAAATAAAGAAATCTTTAAAAAAGAAATTATGTTGCTAGAGCAGTTTCTTAAAGTCAAAATAATAGGGTTTTATCAGCATACCTGGTAATTTTAAATGAAGAAAGCATCTACAGTACCCCCCTAAATTTCTGAAAAAAAGCTTAACACTGTCATGGTAATTCTGAGTTTCTGAGAAGTTCTGGCATGGACTAAACAATGTGAAATGGATAAATTTAAAATATGTTTATTAAAATTAATTTTTCATTTCTAGAGGCAAAAAAAAATCATTTATTCTCAGGCTAGATTGCTGATCATCTGTTCTCAAAATTTTTCATGTCAACAGAAAATACTAAAATAAAATCATAACAATGAATTTACTATATATTTTTTTAACTGCCAAATTTGAGACTCTGTAATGATTTGATCAACCTAACACACCATTTCCCAGAAACAACTTTTTTAGGGAAGGAAAGATAGTGTCAAAATTATCTTTTTTATCTGACTTATGTATAATCAATGATCCACCCTCTACAGATGGCTATGAAAGCATCCAAAAAAAAATGTTGCTTTGTGACAGAGTGCATCATGCTCCACAAAATGGACTGTTTTCCATACTATTAATAAGGCTATTAACAGACTTCCTCTCAAACCCTACTTTTCAATAAGTCCCTTCAAGACTTCTTCATCTTGAAATTCAAGTAATTTCAGGAAAAAAGTAAGATATGTGAATGGTTAAGACTGACCTGAGCACATCTGGCAATTGCCAATTATGCATGGCAAAGTAAGGACTGTTGACACTATGTTTAAAATGTAAATCTCCTAATCTTCCAAAATCATTCACTCTCTTGGTTCCAGAAATATTTCTAGAACTAACCATAGCTTTCCAGATTGGGGCCAAGTATTTTATAGTGAATTTTAATGTTGGCTTATAGATCTGGTATTTGTCATTTACTTACTTTATGACATAAAGACAGCCTTATCTGAACAGAAAATATTTTAACAACTTATGAAAGCAAAAAAAAAAAAAAAAGCTATTTCTAAGTGTAATTCCTCAATTATGAAATCAAATATCAGATTTTCCTACTGAATGAAAAATTATCATCTTTCTATTCTTCATTAAATACTGTCTACTAGCTACAGAGAATTATATGGATTATTTTCATAAAGAAATATTATCTGATTTAAAGTTTGTTATTGTTGATAATTAATAAAACCAATCAACTTATAAATCATCATTTTACTCTAACTAAAACTCCTATAAGTTTTAAATAGTAAATAAACAGCCTACCCACCAGCATTTTGTTTCTGGAGAGTCTAATCATTATAACAATCACACCAATTAAATTATTTAAAGTTTATTACTCCCAGAATAAATCCCTACTCATTTTTTATACTGGTAAGCTGTATTTCAAGGAACTTTGCTACCTTTAAAACTGAGTATTCACAGATTTTATACATTTCATTAAATGACTGAACAGCTAGTGCTTTCCAGTGAATTTCCAGTGAAGGTGCAAGTTCACCTTCATTATCTACCTTAAGGCTTGAGGTCAGAGCCTACCTAGGACAAAATATTCTAGCAGTCCCCTCAGGGATATATGTCATTATTCCCATTGGCTAAAAGCACACCAATTAACAAGAAAAGTTTTACAACAGATTTAGAACAAGAAAGAATTCATAGAACAGATGCCCATACCAAAATTCTTCATAGAATACTCAAATGTAAATGAAGACAATTATGGTGATATCAAAAAAGTTTAGTAAATCAATTTGGAAGGTTTCTAGTCAAGCTACACCCCCTAGCTGCATGACAATTTTTAAAGTAAGTATATCCCAAACCACAGCATCTGGAGTAGAGGCCAGAAGAGTGTTAAAGTTATCTCCTTAATCATTCTAGAATTTACATACCTCTTTCCCTTAAGGTTTAAAATTAAATTCTGTTCCAGTTTATTACCTTTTAGACATAAATATGGCTTTTGCTTTAATGTCAAAAGATCTGGAAACGCACAGCCTTCACTACCTTTTCCACTCCATCTATGTCCTCAGCACAACATTAAGACAGGGAGGCGTTCCCTTGAACACCCTCCAGTGGCTGGCTCTGCAGCACAACAGAAGCACTGTCATCATGAGCTCTCAATTCACTGTGGACCACTCTGAAGGACGGTTACAAAACCATCAACTTAAGACACCTGATTACAATCCTTTCAACTGTAGTAAAAACTCAACTTTTAACAAATGAAAACTGTACATCATTACCTAAAATTGCCTCTATTTGCAAAATTCTTAACTCAAGATCTCCTCTATCAATTGTGTTAGATGCTGTAAATAACAGAATGGTTGATTTCTTTTTAATCTGTTGTCATAATCAAGCAATATTCAGAAAGTAAAAGTGGAAAGAAGGAAGGAAATTAGTCGAAATGCAAACAGTGAATCCTCCTGAAAGAAAAGTACAGATAAATGTTTAAAATAAATGCCTGTATGTGCTACCCGCCAAACGTAACTATCTAACATTTTTTTCTTGGCCCTCATTCAAGGGCAATTGGAGTTAAACAACATATACAATGAGACTATGCTTCCCCAAACAGGGAGTTTACTTATTAGTCAGATAAGCAGCGTGTGCCTGTTGAGAGAAAAAAATTATTGGCTACAGTTTTAAGAAAACCTTTCACTAAAATTTATGCCAACTTAGAATAGAATTACATATTCATGTTAACATTTAAATATAAAGCATTAAATCCTGAGCACTGACCTCTAGAAAATAAGATTGGTTTAAAAATACACTGTAACAAAGAACGGTAATGAAAGAAAAACACCAAAAAAGTCTATATTTAACTGGCTGCTCTGTCATTAGAAAGGTGCCCCATTACTACCATATGTTACTCAAATATGTTATCACACCTACAATTCATCATATGTCTCCCAAGAAATTAATTAGTTCTAACTTTTTCAACTTTGACAAAAACGTCTGCATCAGTCAGATTTCTAGTTATTGCAAACATTTCAAAATTCAAAGCTTTCTTCAGCTTATATTTAACCTTTTAATTACTATTAATGATTTAGCAACATTTAGAACAGCATTCATTAGACAGATGTCTAGTTCTAGAATTTTGAATAATGTAAAGTCATTTACACATACATTTACTTGTGGTGCACATTTACTACGTTAATTTTTCAAAATAAAGTTAATAGAACATCCAGAACCATTTACTGATACATCACTTCACAGCTGCATTTAGGTCAAAGAACACTTAAAATTTTCATTTTCTCCAGATATCTAAAACATCGTAAGAACTGAGATCAGAGAACTTACAGTAATAAAATTCTATAATTATAAAACTAATATAAATTACAAGAAAGATACATAAGAGGACATGTTCATTTGAAAGAGATTTTACATGCTATCATCAGTAAAAAAGAAACAAAAGTAACCAAGCACACAATTTTCATGAATATTCTCTTTACCAAACTTTTTAAGAGGGGCAAGAAGAGTCCTGTTTGATTTGATTTCAAATTACCAGCTGAGGCTATCCTCAACCATGTAAACCTGCTTCCATCTCCACTATTGTTTTTAAGACTTCTTTTTTTTTTTTTTTTTTTTAATTTACTCATGAGAGACACAGAGAGAGAGGCAGAGACACAGGCAGAGGGAGAAGCAGGCTCCATGCAGGGAGCCCAACGTGGGACTTGATCCCAGGTCTCCAGGATCACAACTTAGGCTGAAGGCAGCGCTAAACAGCTGAGCCACCCACGCTGCCCCATTTCCACTATTTAAACTACTCTGTCAAGGCTACCAACCACTTCCTAAGTATTCATTCATTAAGTATCTGTTGAGCGATGGATGACACAATAGACAAGATCCTGCTCTCACAGAGCTTACAATCTAATGGGAATGAAAGGGAAAATAAACGTAGTAAATTAGTAAATAAGAGGTAGAAAGGAGTCTGGTGAGTAAACAGTACTTCAGTAGTGCCAAGAACTAACGTCTCCCGATTCCCTAAACCCAACAAAAATCCAATAAACCACAAACAACAAAAGCTTGCAGTAGCTTCAGTAAAGCCATGGAAGACACTAGTGGATTCTCCTTCAGTTATCTAAACTAACAAAACAAGGGGTAATCTAACAATCATCTCTATCTAGTAAAGAACTAGATTTCCATTCTCAAGTTACTCCTTAGGTTGAAGGAACTGTCCAGCTTAATCAGAAGGAGGGCGGCCACTGGAACCTGCTGGAACTGCCAGGAACACCTGCTGGTAGCTCTCACTCTTCTCTTTGCAGGGCCCCAGGCTCCAGCCTCCTGCAAAGGAGAATGGCACCTGCTGACTATGTAATTATTGAGCTGGAGAAAAACTTGAGAGATATCAGATGTCCTTTAGGAAGCTTTCCTTGACCTCCTCCTCAAGGAGGCTTAAGTATGTCTACCTCTTTACTCCTATATTCCATAAAAAGCAGAAATGACATTCTTACTTATGTTTGTATTCTCAGAACCTATCTTAAGTCTGGCCCAGGAGTTTAAAGGGACTTTTCATTAATAAAAGTACCATTTTAGAAAGATTATTCTGCAACACACTATATGTTAACTAAATTTAATTTAAATAAAAGATTAAAAAAATAAAGATCATTCTGATAACAATAAAACAAAAGATTCAAAGACTGAGGTTTATAACTGCTGTGAAATTATCTGTATTGTGTATAAGTGCACTGCTCTCTACTGGGGTGGAGGGGAGAGTACCCATTCATATTCAATAGATATTTATTAGGGTCTTACCATATATAAGGTTATATTACAGGACACAAAAATGTAAAAGACTGATATGGGTTTGTACCGTCACAGAGGGTTTTTCCAGGGGTGGAAAAACCCATAATTAAAAAGAAAATAAATAATAATTTTAGACTGCAAGAAGTTCTGTGATGGAAATTTACAAGGCTGACTTACACTGATATTTTATTGCTTTCTTAGACACTCAAAGGTTTCAGAGTACTTTACATAGGACGTACTGCAAGGGAAAAGATAAGACCTTAGGTAGATATTGCAGAAATACAGATAAAGAGATTAGAAGTTCAAGTCAAATCAATTAGCCTTTAATAAATATCACAGTGCCTCATGTGCCACAATGTGAGCATGAATGAAATCCCATCTTAGTCCTGAAGAGCTTGATTTCTAATGAGGGAGAGACATGTACATAGATCATCTTGACTAGATAATGCATGAGGCTTATAGAGTCATAGAGAAGAGCACTTGGCTAATCTAAAAGTAGTTAGGAAGTTTCCTAAATGGAAAAAAAAAAAGGCCCATAATAATAATTTAAAAATGCAAATAGCTTACATCTTTTGAAGGAAGAATTACTAGGACAAGATAATAGCATGTACAGAGGAAACTAAAGGAAGTGGAAGATAGAAACATTTCTAGCCCAGCGATTTGAAGAAACGTAGCAATTTGTCAGTAAAGATCAGGGGAATAAGTGTTAACAAAAAAAAAAAAAAAAAAAAAAAGATGGGCTCAGTTTTGAAGATCTAAATTCATGAAGACATTGAGATATCCATGGGAAATTTCAAAATCTTCAAAGAGAGGCACCTGTGTGGCTTGGCTGGTTAAGCAACTGACTCTTGGTTTTGACACAGGTCATGATCTCAGGGTCTTGGGATTGAGCCCTGCATCTGGCTCTACTGCTCAGTGGGGAGTCTGCTTGTCCCTCTCCCTTTGTTCCTCTCCACACTCACACACACACTCTCTCTCTTTCTTTCTCTCAAATAAATAAATAAAATCTTTTTTAAAAAATAAAAATAAATATTCAACTAGAACATGAAAAAGAGGTTCTTTCATTCACTGGCAACAAATATTGTGGATTCACTAACACAGTTAATATATCAAACAGTCATGAGAGCAGAACTAAGAGTTTGCAGAGAGGTTGGAAGAAGCTCAAGAACAGAGTAAGGATGGGATATAATAACATTCTGTGAGTATCAAAAGAAAATGTGTCAGTGAAAGAGTGCTCTGACACAGGGATGAACTAAGAAAGTCAGATGTCAAGGAAGCCAAGAGAGATGTTGTGTCCAATAAGTAGTGGGTAGTAAATGATATTACATGATACAAATGCTCCTAGAAGCCCAAATGGTGAAGGCCACTGACTATGGTAAACACAGGTAATGACTAGCTTTAGAGAATAGTTTTATCAGGCATAAGTCCTAGTTAATCACTAAGAGGAACATAAGGACCAATATATGAACCATATTTTTGTAACAGCAATTTATTATTTTATAAACACATCTAATATTATTAGAAGATGTGAATATATAAACAAATTTTTTAAATTGTGTAAGAGTAACAGTAACAATTTCCAGTAACAGATTAACTTTTCAAATTTGTTTTCATAAGAAAAAATTTCCAAGTTAAAAAATACTCAATAATATGTTTCTTTTTTTATCATTTAGAGATAAATGAAAGATATGTATGAAACAATGTGACATTTGAGATTTGCTTCCAAATAATCCAAGAGGTAAAGGAGTAAGTAGATGTACAGTTGGTATTAATTACATGGTGTTTTGATTATACTGTTCTCTCTACTGTTGTACATGTTTGAAAATTTTCTAAAAGACAGCTTATTACCTAAAAGAAAACAAAAATAAATATTTGTATTTATTCTAACTCAACAGTAAATCATGCTTACAAGGATCAGAAATTAACCTCAAAGTGTCAAAAGGAATGAAAACAGTAGAATTTCTATAAACTGAACTTATCAAACATATAAATAGAAGAAAATAAGCATTAAGCAAATTCTAGAAGCTAGCTTTGGTTTCATGAACATTGTAAATTATAAAATGTCATAAGACTAAAATTTTACAGTCAAATCATGAAATATAAATGCTATGTTTTTCCCAAGAAGGTGAGATATATACATACATACATATAACTCATAATAAACATTATGGGGTAAAATTAAATTACTTAAGGCGAAAGGTCTCCGACAGTCTTACACAGTGACAGAGGTAGGAGCTATCTGTTACAGCTGACACTGGCAGGAAGCTGTTAATTCTCACATATTCTTCCTCATTTCTGTTTCTAGATGTTTTTTCACCTGAATAATTCCAATTCATCCTTCAGGTCACCACATTACTTATTTCAGGAGTCTGACCCCAGCTAAACATACTGGGAGACAATATCACACCATATCCTCCCATGGAACCCTTATCCCTATTACAGAAACAGTTCACTGTAGCACCAAGAAGGAAAGGGCACGTCTTCTAAAAAATCTTATTGAGATCTACTTCATATATCACAAAAATCACATTTTAAAGTATAAAATTTGTGGGTTTCAGGTTGTTCAGAGGTTGTGCAACCATCACCACTAATTCCAGAACTTTTCATCACCCTAGAAAGAAACACCGAATCCATCGGCAGTCTCTCCCCATCCCCGCCTCCTCTCAGCTCCTGGCAACCTCTACACTGCTGTCCACCTCTGGATTTGCCTATCCCGGACATTTTATGTAAGTGGAATCATACAATATGCGATCTTTTGTCTAACTTTTTCCACTTAGCAGAAAGTTTTCAAGGTACATCCACTTTGGAGCATGTAACAGTACTTCTTCATTCCTTTTCTGGATGAGTGATACTCCATTTTATGGATTACATCATATTTTGTTTATCCACAATCAGTTACTGGACATTTGGATGACTTTCACTTTGGGGCTATTATGAATAACGCTAGTATGAACATTCATACACAAGATTTTATGGAAACACAGGATTTCGATTCTCTTGGATATATACACTCAATTCTCTAGCTGTGGAACTACTGGCAACTCTATGTGTAAGGTTTTTAGGAACTGCCAAACTGCTTTCCAAAGCAGCTTCACCAGGTCACAATCCCAGCAGCCTGTCTGAGAGACCCCATCTCTGTAACCTCACCAATACTTTCAATGATCTTTTTAATTATAGATATCCTACGAGTGTAAAGTGGTATCTCATGAGATTTTGATTTCCATTTCTCTGATGGCTAATAACACCGAACATATCTTTTCATGTATTATTGGCCATTTGTATATTTTCTCTGGAGAAATGTCAATTCGGATTCTGCCCATTTTTATTTGTCATCTTTTACAATTGAGTTAGAAAAAATCTTGATATATTCTGGGTACCTCGACCTTTATTAGATATATAAGTTATGGATACTTTTTCCCATTCTGTGAGTCATCTTTTCACTTTCTTAACAGTGTCCTTTGACCCAGAAAAGGTTTTAATTTTGATGAATTCCAATTTATCAGCTTTTCATTGGTTGCTTGTGCTTTTGATGTCAAACCTAAAAAACTATCACCCAACTGAAGGTCACAAAGATTTACCCATTTTCTTCTAAGAGATACATAGTTTTAGTTCTCATGTTTAAGTCTATTTTCAGTTACTTTTTACATATATAATGTGAGGTAGGGGTTCAAAATTCATTCTGGCACATGTGGAAATCCAGTTGTCCCAGTACCATTTGTTGAAAACTATTCTTCCCCCCTGAATGGTCTTGCCACCCCAGTCAAAAATCAATTGCCCACAGATGTATGGGTATATTTCTGGACTCTCAATTTTCTTCCATCACCAACAGGCCTACATCCTCCATGTCTTCTTTTCACAGCACAAAATGTGGGAGGCACTCAACAAAAGATTTTATAGTTAAAGAAATAATGAAAGGATGAAAGTTTTGAGCCAAGTAATACCTCAGAGAGCATTATCCTAAGCCCATCATTTACAAAGCAAAAAACTAAGACCTAAAAAAGTTGACTAACTCAAAGGCAAAGAACAAGAGACTGAGGTAGATCCAAAATTCATCTCTCCTAACTTCTGGTGCAGGGCTCTTTCCACAATGTCATGCAGCTTCTCAAGCACACCAAATTGCTTTGACATCTGCCAGTGTGCCTCTGAAAACTACATGATAGACAACTGTGCACGAGAATACTTAATCAAAGGGGAACCCTTCATAAGGGTAATTCACCAAATAGCCTTACAACCAAAATGGGCCAGAAAATAATACACCACTGAATACAATGTTCCCCTCCAGCCAACTGTCCTCCCACTACATTTTCGGCTCAAGAACACAGCTAGTCACACTTTCAGTCCTGAGGTTAATTCTAAATGGAAGGAAATCATTTATGCCACAGTCAAAATGATAAAGTGACCAGGTGCCTGGTCGCCTCCATTACCCTCATCTCTTCATTTCCTACCACCACTGTGACCCTTCACGCACTACAGAGTGTTGCAAAGAATGAAGAAATAGACAATTGACATTTGTTTTAAAGATTTATTTCTTTATTTTATTGGCAATCAACATTAATCTGATTTTGCTTGACCACCCAGAAATTTATCTGCTTGCTTCCAAAAACCAGAGAAATCTAAGAGTGGAAAGCAGAAACGTAAGGGGTAACAAGTGAACAGCTAGCTCTAAGACAAGCTTTCAAAAAGATATGGGGAGAAAAAGAAGATACATGACCATGATAACTGGGGGAAAGGGAAGAGGCTAAGCATTCAAGTTTCACTGCTGCAGTTACGTGTCCACATGAGGGAACCGCTGTGGGCGCAAATGCTCCACACACAGTATGTGTAAGCTAACTAGACAGCTTCTTGTAGGTGAGGACATATTCCAACTTCAGTGAAACGACACTCTCTTCCCTGAACTCCTCCATGAGTCCCCCTGAGCAGCTAGCTATTCCTTCCAGAGTGCCCCCACTTCTTCTGTGCACCCGCATTATCATATGAGGATAGTGTGTGCTAGTAGGGACCTCCCTTATTTGTCTCCCTTCTAAATTACCACCCGACCGAGGCCAGAACCAGGTGTTTTCAAGTGTTGGGTTCAGTGAAAAATCTAACATTGCCTGGCACACAGTACGCACTTGATAGCTCTTTGCTGAATGAATATTTTCAAACTGTTTGTGATAGTGAACACAACTGTTCAAAAATGTCAAGAACAACAAATTCATCAGTTCTTACTGTGATCATTCCCAAACATCACGATTCTCATGTAACTCATCCATATTTCCTTACTCAAGTACAAGGATCGGGGTTGGCCAATCTGCTAAAAAACAACCTGAGTATGTTTAGAACTCAATGTTGCAGTTGTTGGCCATCTCTTTTACTAATGGACCACAAGTCGCAGGGTATGTATGGTGATTTACACAGGACCTGGGAACTCATCTCTATAGAACCAGGGAAAGGAATTCCTGAGGGTGAGATGCTGTACATCCACCACAGAGGTTTGGGTAAAAAGAAGACGACAATGACTATTAAAGGCTGGCCTGGAAGCGAAGGTAAAAGCTTTGGAGTCTGGAAGTCCTGATCTTGAGATGTGCTTCCACTGTGACCTCCTTAGAAAGGTTATTTCATCTCCCTGTGCCTCTTGCAGGTGCTCTTCTGTAAAAGGTAAGAATGCCCATCTTACCGTTGGGATCAAATGGTCAATGGGGGCCTAGCCCAGACACCCACACACCAGCATGTTGACAGGCCTCCCCCAACAGATGTCAATGTTTGAGGGTTTTTTTTTTTTTTTTAAGATTTATTTATTTATTCAGAGAGAGCGAAAGAGAGGCAGAGACACAGGCAGAGAGAGAAGCAGGCTCCACGCAGGGAGCCCGACGCGGGACCCGATCCCGGGTCCCCAGGATCACACCCCGGGCCGCAAGTGGCGCTAAACCACTGAGCCACTGAGGCTGCCCAATGTTTGAGGTTTTACCATAAGGAAATTCTGTTTGGATTTTCAAAAGCCCCAGTTCAGTGTAAAATACCTGCCATTAACCGTGTCTACTCATCTATCAAAGATAGCCTATCAAGGCCCAAAAGTACTGGCATCCCCTCAACCATGATAAAACAGGGTGAGGCCTATGGCGGGTGATCCCAAATGAAGTTAAAGGAGTAAGAAAAAGAAAAAGCAGTAAGAGTCCCAAAGATGAAGCTTTTCCTATATATATTACATGCAGTCTCATCTAACTGTGCCACTACATACATTCTTAGAAAACTCATAAATTGACCAATAAACCAATACAACCAATTTAAGGTTATTTTTTTTTAAGGTTATTTTTATATTTTGTAAAATGTATAAGCCCTTTTTTAATGGCTCCACTTTTACTGGCTCCATATCTTTTCTGATGTCAATTTACTGACTTTTTCCCTTTGTTTGTATCACTGCTACAATACTGATTATGTTATATGAAATCATCACAGCTTTGAGGTTACATACAATATAATAATAAAGTTAATCTTGGGCACACATCATTTTTCTTCTGAATGAAAATGTTCTTCACCTGATAATTATTTTATCTTAATATTAATTGCATACCACCTCCCTGTAAGTTTTCTTACTTTCTTTCAAGTTTGATTTCTATAGCTCCAGAAGCATATTTGTCTGGTAATTACAACTAAAATAGTATTTATTAAGAGTGTAATTTTTATTATTAAAACAAAAAGCCCCAAACTGCATCTTAATGATGCACTTTTGACCACTATCACCAAAGAAATGACATACCCTAGGATCAACTATTTGCCGTTTTCCAAACCGTCAATTGTGTGCTGAGTCACAGTGTGAATTTTGATAAAATCTTAGTACAGATGGCATGATAACTAAACCATACTAATTATTAGTAAGATTTACATAAGAAAAAGCCCATCACATTGTCTACAGATCTCACAAGACAATGTAATGTCCAAACTTACACTTCATGTGTTATTTCTGTTATTAAGGGGCAATCACTACCACTTTTTCCAAATTCCAGCCCAAATTCTCAGTCACTCACCCGCCCGCCATCTTACGAATCCTGTGCTTCCTCTCCGCCTGTGGACTCCACCAAAGAGGACTCTATAAAGTAAATGTGGAGACAATTATTGCCAAAAGTGAAAGACCTAGAGATTCTTAATAGTTCTAGAAAGGCTCATAAATTAAGTCCTTGATTCAGTAAGTTTGAGAGGAGAAAGTCAAAATCCAAAAGCCAGCGAGTAAGAATAGATTACACTCCAAATCTAAAACATCAAAACAAGTCTAATGTTTGAAATACAACTTTTTAAAATCCAGCAAAATGAATTTAATATTATTTGTGAAGAAAGATCTAAAAGGCACTTCTGTTTTCCTGGGCTCACAAAAGAACTCAATCTATCAATGAAATCAGAGAAAATAAAAGAAATATTTGAATATAAATAAATCAGGAAGTACATTTAAGGTCACACACATGAATAGAATGTGAAAGTTCTCTTTCCTTCTACTGTTAGCATAGTTAGGCTCCGTCTCTAAACTGGACAATCTCATCTACCTTCTTCTCCCCTGCAGGTAGAGTAAAAGCAGCATCTCTGCCCATATGACAGAAATCCCACCCTTCTTCCCACATCCCTTCTTAATTAATATTATCACATGTTCCCTATCAATGAAGAGCAAAACCATCAGATCATTTTGAACTTTCCACCATTACGCATGTAAAATTTATGCCAAGTCAAAATAATGATAACAAGAGGTTAAATAAACACAACACTTGCTATGTTAGAGGCACAGTGCTAAACACTTTCCATAAATTACTTAATTCTAACAACCACTATATAAGACAGTGTTATAGACGGGAAGTTTACGTCCCCCTCACCACTGCAACCAAAGTCATATGTGGAAGCCTCAACTCCCCCACGTGATGGGGTCTAGAGAAGGGCCCGTTGGTAGGTAATTACATTTAGATAAGGTAATAAGGGGGGACCCTTATGATGGGATCAGTGCCCATAAAGAGATATACCAGAGAGCTTGATCTGTCTCTCTCTACCATGTGAGGATACAAGAAAGTGCTGCCCACAAGCCAAAAAGAGAGTCCTCACCAGAACCCACCCGTGCCGGCACCATGATCTCAGACTTCCCACTCTTCAGAACTGTGAGAAAGAACTTTCTGCTGTTTAAGCTGCTCAGTCTCTGGTATTTTGTTATGGTGGCCCACGCTAATTCCCTATTTTACAGATGAAACAATTATGGCTCAGACAGGCTTAAATAACTTCTCTGTAGTGAACCCAGGCTACAGTGGCTGAGCCAGGGTTTAAACCTGGTTTTAACCAATACCATTGCACTGATGTCTCTAACTATTGGTGTCTAACATGTATTGCCAGCTGTGCTCGGTGTAAGAGATCAAAATAAGGTCTCCTCAAGAACTCACACATCTAATCATACATTATAGGGATCGCCAAGGTTTCCTTAAGGTTTGATACCCAAGAAATAGTTATTGAAATAAACAGAAAAACCATCAAACAACAATGTAATTTGTTAAGTGTTAAATGAATGGGTCACATAAAACAACACAGGTTCCTAGGACAAAGCAACTAATAACTCCAAGGGTGATTAAAACAATTACTGTAAGATACATAAAGTATAAAAAAGATTACAAAAGAAATAAATGAAACACAGTCAGAAGGGGGCACGAATAATCACTTTTGGAGGGAATTAACCAGGGATTACAAACAGAAGTAACACAAACCATCTCTTCAAAGATGAACAGACTCTCACCGCTGGAATAACACGTGATACTAGGGTGAATGGACAGTACAGAAAAAACACGGAGTCTGAAAATGACTGGCTACTCCTTTTCTGATCCCATATTCAACACTGTAGCTTATAGTATAAAGTATCTTCAAGGGTGCCCTGCTGTCACATTCCTTCCTTTTCAAACCACCCTACACAAAGCATAAAAGTAATCATCCTAAAACAGATCAGATTGACTCCCTGTTCAGAAACATTCTACAGTCCTACTCTGCCCACAAGATACTATTTAAATTCCTTAGACTAGAATGTTAGACCTCTCACAATCTGTGTCTGTTTTTCCTTTTCTTCCCAATTCACCTTGAGTCATGATTCCTCTCTGCTGAAGCTCCACCAGATTATGTGCTGCTCCTCAATGGGCTGTGGAAATGTCTCCATCTGGACTCTGGCCCACCTTCAAGACCCTGTAAAAGACCTTCTGTGAAGTATAACTTTGCCTACTATCTCACTTAGGAGACCTGTCTTATGTTCATTACATTCCTGCATGTCCATCTCCAGGAACAACTAGATCAGCTGCTTGAGGGATGGCCCTGGCCCTACAGGCCAAGATCTTAAAAAAAAAAAAAAAAAAATTACAACAAATCTTTTGAGCATCTGTGTCCATGTATGATAAAGGACCAGATCCTTACGATGTGATAAGAGCAGTAAGAGACAAATATACAGAGCATTGTGAGAGAACCGCCTAACTCAGCCTGCAGAGAAGATAAACTGGTTTTTAAACAAGGAATATGAAGAAGACATAAGTAAAACAGGCACAAATATGAAACAGCACCATGTATGAAAAGAACCAGAAGAAATTCAATCTTGCTAGAATGTGAAATATAGCGCCAAAAATGACAAAGTAAACACCTAACAAGACCAAAGGCTTTATATAAAGTGTGTTAAGGAACATTATGCTGTGGGCTAGTGGCTTAGAACTACAAAGTAGAAGTCTGTGCTGTATCAAAACTAGCTTTAAGCTATTCTAGAAACATTTATAAAAAGTAGTATCCTTCATATGTGACAAATCAAACAGATTTTTTAAAGATTTATTTATTTATTTGAGACAGAGAAAAAGCATGAGCAGGAGGGTGGAGCAGACGGGGCAAGAGAACCCATAAGCAAATTCCCCACTGAGCAGGTAGCCCAACACAGGGCTCAATCCTAGGACCCGGGATCATGACCTGAGCCAAAGGCAGACACTTAACTGACTAAGCCACCCAGGCACCCCCCAAATCCACTATTAATAGACATTTGGGCTTTTTCCTATTCTGTTGCACTAGGTTGTTTTGGGTCACACATGTAAAAAAAAATCTAGCCTCATGCAGATATGGGGAGAAAAAGCTAATAAACTTTTCAAATTTGTATGAATAATCTTTTACTATTATATACAATGTTCATATAGATAATTCTGCACATGTCTTTATGAAATATGCAGCGATACTAGTAAGACACTTTCCCAGAAGTAGGAGCATATACTTGCATTTTGATATATATTATCAAATTGTCCCAGAGGGATGGAACCAGTGCAGACTAAGCATTGACAGTATCTAGATCCCCAGAGAAAGGACAGAATCTTAGGAAACTCTATCCTTTAAAAATTTAATCAAGGAAGAATAATCCAGAAGAAGAATGAGATAAGCAAAGAAGCTAATCAAAGAGCAACTATGAGCTTCTAGAAAATAAGAAAAGATGACTGCTCACAGTGTCAAATATATAGCAAAGGGATCTACTAAAATAATAGTTAACTAAAATATAAAATTTAATTATTAAAGCAGCATGGTACTCATGAAAAAACAGAATGGATCAAGATAGGGTAAAAAAATACACTAAGGAAGAATAAGGGTAATTGAAAATAGAAGAATAAAAGAAAGCTAATACTATCATCCACTAGAAGGAACCAGAACTCTGGAGAAATGGCTGATTCTAAAACTGGAAAAGGGAAAGGATATGATAAGCCTGGAATACCTTACCATGTCAGAATGTCAGAAAAGCTTTACAAACTGATGGGACATGCCAAAGGAATACAGGAGATATAGAAGCAACCCAAGCATCTATTAACACATGAACAGATAAAGAAGAAGCAGTGTGCATATACAATAGATTATTATTTAGTCATAAAAAAAACATTTGTAGGGCAGCCCCAGTGGCTTAGCGGTTTAGCGCCGTCTTCAGCCTGTGGTGTGATCCTGGAGACCCAGGATCGAGTCCCACGTCGGGCTCCCTGCATGAAGCCTGCTTCTGCCTCTGCCTGTGTCTCTGCCTCTCTCTTTCTCTCTCTCTCTCTCTGTCTCATGAATAAATAAAATAAAATAAAATTGCAATAACATGGATGGATGTAAAGAGTATAATGCTAAGTGAAATAAGTCAGAGAAAGACAAATGCCATATGATTTCACTCATATGTAGAATTTAAGAAACAGAACAATGAGGAAAAAAAAGAGAGAGAGAGAGAGACCCTTAGGGACGTCTGGGTGGCTCAGTGGTTGAGCATCTGCCTTTGGCTCAGGTCATGATCCCAGGGTCCTGGAATCAAGTCCTGCATCGGGCTCCCTGCAGGGAGCTTGCTTCTGCCTCTCCCTATGTTTCTGTCTCTCTCTGTGTGTCTCTTCTGAACAAATAAATAAAATATTAAAAGAGAGAGAGAGAGACTCTTAAATATAAAGAAATGATGGTTGCTAGAGAGGAGGTGGAGGGATAGGTGAAATAGACACACTATTTACGTTGAACACTGAGTAATGTATAGAATTGTTGAATATTGTACACCTGACACTAATATAATATAGATAATTATAATGGTATTTTAAAAAGAAATATTTTAAAGAAAAATAAACTTTTAAAAAGTTAATAATGATAGTAAAAGATTATTATCCACTGAATAAAACCAGAATTCACGAGGGAAAATGAAATTTCTTCTTTCTCATAAAAAGTCAATTAAAATGAAAAAGGTACAAGAGAACTGGAAAATCACCATGAATCCTTAATAACTGATTCAAACAAGAACCATAACAGATGCCAAAACTGGCAGGTCAATGTCTGAGGAGTAACCAGACATTACACAGTCACAAAGTATCAAACACACAGAGACAGCACTGTAACCAGTGATCAAGGTTTCCATCACCAGGACTGGGACAGTCAAGATCATCTTGTGCCTCCTGATTAAAGGAAACAGAAGAGACAGGACAACCCATGTCTCTGCCGCAGGATGAGACATCATGATGTCACATAATGAGATGTGTAAGATGACCTAAGGTGGTTTTTTTGGCGGGGGGAGGCGGGGGATAAAGTTTATTATTGGCAATATTGAAATAATAGTATTACGCTGATTATTATTTCCTTGATTTTGATAACTACACATTATGTAACATAATGTCGTTTTAGGAAACAGACTGACATATATAAGGCCACAAAGTACATTATACCTCAAATTTTCTTTCAAATGGTTCAGAAAAAAACTTATACATTTGAACATAAATGCATTTAAACATCTAAATATTTTTAAATTTATCTACATAATTTCCCTATAAATATATTCAAAATATCATATATAAAGGACAAAGAAGGCGACAGAGAGAAACGGAGATGAGAAGAAAAAACACAAATGTAGAAAAATACTATCATCTGAGGAATGGGTATATATGCACTTCTTTGTACATCCTCCTCTGTCAAATCCCTGTTGGTGTTTTTTGCCCATTCTTCCATTGGGTCCTTTATTCTTTTTTTTCAATAATTTATGGAAGCACACTGTATAGTAAGAATGTTAGGGGCGCCTGGGGGGCTCAGTGGGTTGAACATCCAACTCCTGATCTCTGATCTCAGCTCAGGTCTTGCTCTCAGGGTCATCAGTTTGAGCCCCATCATTAGCCCCACAGGCATGAGCTCCATGCCTAGCATGGAGCCTACTATGAAAAGAAAGGAAAGGAAAGAGAAGTTAATCCCTTACTTTTTCCCAATACATCATGCCCTTTGTTACAGAGCAGATTTAACTTTTACAAAATCAAATCTTTAAGGATTCCTAATGTGTATTCCTAATCACAATAATGGTGATGTTTGGGTGATGAGGTCATGGGTCTTCTTTTTTTAAGTTTCTTTTTATCTATATTTTACAAATCTTTATGGAGCGCTATTTTTTTTTTTTAATGAAAAAAAAAAAGGTCATATCTTTGTATTCCTTAAAATGAGCAAAATCCAATCAGGACTTTATATGGAGCCTAGAAGACTGATCCTAAAACTCAAATAGATTTATCTAACAAGTTCTCTCTTATTGGCCCTCGGGAGACAAGAGGAGCTAAGGCAACCATGAAGAACAAAAGGAGTTTGAGGCTTGCGTTATAGAGATCAGTGCTTATTGTAAAGTGGTATGGGCAGAGGAAGGGAAAGAGAAGCTAAAGAAGTACAAAGAGTCCAGAAACAAACCCACATACAAACAGAACAATAATGATGGGATTATTTAATAAATGGGATTGGGACAAATTATACTTGTAGAGAACAGTGAAGTTAGATCCCCTTCCTAACACCACATGCACATGCAATATAAAACCCTCAAAGTGGAGGAAAGGAAATCAAAATGTGAAAGAACTTTTAGGTACTTAAAAGAAAAGAGAAGACACTCCAGTAGCTAGCCTCCAGGTCAGCCTGCAATGATATGTATACCTCGCAGTGATTTGCACACCCAGCTCCTGCAGCCCCCATAGGATCTCCTCCCCAGTGAGCAGGGCTGTGACTTCAAATACTAGATCATAAAACACATCAAATTTCCACCTCACTCTGCTGTCTGCCTCCCTCACTGAGGGGAAGCCAGCCTCCACCTTATGAGGATACTCAAGTGACTCTGGTAAAGGACCAAAGAACTGAGGCCCCCTCCCGATAGCCCACACCCAGTGCCAGCCATGTGAACAGACTCTCTTTAAAAGCAGGTCCTCCAGCTCTAGACAAACCTTCAGATGATGGCAGACTAACTGCCATCTCACCTGCAAACAGAGACAGAGAGGAGAACCACCCTGCCACACTGTTCCCAAGGGCAGGGAGAGATCATAATGCTTACTGTTTGTTTTAAACTAAGTAGGCTTGAGTGGCAATTTGCTAGCATTAACAGATAATTAATAAACAGACTTCTGTTACAACCTCAATGTAGGCAAAAAGGTTCTTAACTATGATACCAGAAGCTAAAACTATAAAGAAAAAGATTGATAAGTGTATCTGTATCAAAATGAAAAAGTCTGACACAACAAAAGTTAGTACAAGTGCAACTAAAAGGACAAGCCACAAATTGAAAGAAGATATCTGTGATTTAGATAAATTATTACTACCAATAGCTAAACAATTCCTACTAATCAATAGGAAAAAGACAAATAATCCAATACAAAAAACTTTGGGGAGAAAAGACAAGAAAGAACAATTTACAAAAGAAATTAAATAGCAACAGACACATAAAAAATTTTGAAACCCCGCTGGTAACTGGAGAAATGCAAATTTTAAACACACAATACCGCTGTCACACATCAGAATGATTACATTTGACAAACCCAAGTGATGGCAAGGAGATGACGCCTCTCCTGAACTGCTGGTGGAAGACTGGTGACAACCATTTAGGTAAGGTGAAAGATGAGCATCCTTACAACTTGGCAATTTCTACTCGCAATAATATATCCCAGAAAAAAATTTCAAATAAACATTACAAAAAACCTCTTCACACCATGGTTTGTGATAGGGAAAAAAAATAGCAACCACTTAAAGCCCCTCAATGGAACAGTTCAGTAAAGTGTGATTTATTCATGCAAAACCTCACAGCAAAGCAAATGAAGAAATAAGAAGACTCTGTGTATCAATATAAAAACATCTTTAAAACATAATGTTTAAAAAAAGGTGCAGGAGATAATGTGCAATATGGTACCATTATGTAAAACTTAAAAACATACTAGTTCTATTGTTAAACATATCTATTGTTTATATATGCATTTACACATAAGAAAAAACTTAAAATACAAATGCATGAGAATGCTAAACACTGAACTCAGTATACCCCTGTATTAAGTAGAGTAGGATGTGAGGGAGGGATGCATAAATCATAATCATTGCATAAATCATAATCATATCTAATAACATGCCAAAAACAATTAACAAAATAAGAAACTGAACTAGCAAATACTCAGCAAAATGTACATGCGCAAGCTTATTCGTAACTTTTCCTGCAATGGATATCCACTGAGTGCCTGATAAGGTCCAGGCACTCTTCAACATGGCAGTGAACAAGTTCTCACACGCTGAGCTTCTGTCCCAAAAGGTAGAGGCAGTCCATAAAAACACCAACAGAAGGTCTGGTGTTGGCAAACGCTATGAAAATCAAGCAGGTGATGTGTCAGAGATGAGGGAGGAAGAAAAGGATACTATAGAATGGGTGGTCAAAGATGCTCTGAGAAGACACCTGTTCTGAGAAGTCAATGAAAAGTTCTCTGAAAAGCCAAGAGTGTCCTGGGCAGGTGTGTAAAGTCTGCGGCGGGAACAAAGCTAATTTACCTGAGGAACAACAGGAGGAGTAAGCCTGGACTCCAGTGAGTGGGAATGTGCGGACATGACATGAGGTGGAAAAGAGGCAGACGAGGAAACCCAGGTTTCAATGGAGCTTGAAGCTTATGCAACTGGGGGAAGAGCTCTCTCAAGAAAAGGAATATACAGCTATGAAAACAAAATGAGGTCCTAATTGGGCATTTCTTTGGATTGAGAAAGGAAGCTACATCAAATTATAATTCTTGAAGAGTTGTCGACCACATCAAAACATCCTAAACTATAACATGATATTTTTAATAATTAACTCACTGGTGCACTTCTATATTAATTTTAGAGACGACAGTTTAGTCTTTTATCTGAAATAAAGGGTAAAAATTTGTTTTTTATTACTGATTGTTTAGAAAGGTTTCTTGCACCTTCACAACTATTGGTGATACCATGTAAATATTTCAAATTATTGAACTGGTGAAAACCTCTTTTATGTTTCTTTCACACTTGAGCAAGAAGATTGGAATATTCAACACACTTGCAAATGGTCTGTCCTGGCTTCTCCTCCATTGCCCATGTTCTTCCAGTATGGGATGGGTGCCACAGGACAAGTTCCAATCCCCATTCATCCTGGGCCCAACACCATCGTGAGCAGATATCAGCCGGGAGGTGTTACACTGGGTCAGCTTGCAATCACTAAACTACCCATGACAGTGACTGTCAAATCACAGTATTGCATCTCACACCCCTCTCCTTGAAGTTCCCAAACTGCCAGTGTCCACTCCAGCACAGTCTGCAAGGACAGGAAATATGACAGCAAGAAAGGCACAGTGGAAAGCTATAGCGGCCTCAAGCGATTTTGGTCCAGCCTAGGAAATGGCCACTCCAGCAAGAGGCTGTAAACATTATTAGTTCTGTGGTAAGCTCACCTCTGTCCAGGGCAGTCTGAGCCTTAAAAACTATCAAAAGCAGTTTGGATTTTTGCTTCTACGTGAGACGAGAAACCAGGGGAGGGTTTTGGTCAAAGGATCTGAATTCCATTTTAGCCAGAACACACCCAGAAATGCACTGACCTAAGGCTAGCCTCTAACTCTCCTCAAAAAGGAGTACTTGAGTACAAAATAGACCAAAATTAGGCTTTTACCTCCTGAAAAACTGTATTTCCTCTTTCTCCAATCTCTGGATTTAAAATCCTAGGAACTGGGGTGCCTGGGTGGCTCAGTTGGCTAAGCATGTGCCTTTGCCACAGGTCATGATTCCGGAGTCCTGGAATGGAGCCATGTGCTGGGCTCCCTGCTCAGCAGGGGGTCTGCTTCTCTGTCCCCTCTACTTGTGGGTGTGCTCACTCTCTCTAATAAACATCTTTTTTTTAAATAAATAAATAAAATCCCAGTAACTACAAATCCAGTCATCATCACTAGCCCCACTATGACCTGTACCTGAAAAGGAATAATTTCTCAGTTTACAAGTTTTTAAGAGCTACATTAATGTGATAGAGAATGGTAACCTTCAAACACAGGATTTTCAGTTACCGAGTGTCCTTCCACAGCTATCTTAGGAACAGAGGCACTGCTCCCAGCTACATGGCCCCATCTTGAGATCCCAATCCTAGCCTTTCCACTGGCTCAGGGAAACCTTCAATAGTGCTAAGAAATCCCCTTTCTACATATATTAGCAAAACTTAATTAGTAACTTCGTTTTTACAAACAATTAAGAACTCTGAATTGAAGAGGTAAGTATGCAAGAAGCAGGTAATAGTAAACCAATCGTCAAGAACTGTGAAGTTGTAGAAAGAGCCGGGATGGAGATGGCAAAATGATCAGAAGCTGCTGAACCAGAAATGCTGCCGGGTGATACCCTCCTCTTCTGGGGCTACTCACCGTAGCCCCGCTGTTCCACCCGCCACCCGAGCTTTGGGAAAAGGGGTCAGAAGAGCACAGAGCTCCGTACTACACAAGCATTCATGCTACTTAAATGCTACAAAGAAATAAGATATCAGCAAAGGCCCAAAAGGGGTGCTAAGCGAGGAGTCTATGTAAGAATTGACCCCGCTTAACCTAACACCCAGAAGAACCTAACACAGATGGAATAGTTATTCTAGGTCTAAGAGACTGAGCAGAACCACTACAGGAAGAGGGGATTTGGGAAACACTGGTCCTACAGCAGCTGATGTGGATAGACTCCCAGGCAACACCTTATTCATACATAAAATCTAAATAATGAAGACAACAACAAGAAGGATTTACGCATTTCAAATCCAATATATACTACAGAAAATTTAACTGAATCTAACATTTAAGTGAGAAACTGAAGCACTTGAAAAGCTTGTGATCTAGGAAAAAAACCACTAAAGTTAATGGCTTCTCTAAAATCCAGAGTTTCAGATATAAACGTTGCGACCCATAGAGTTTCTTAAGAATCAACTAGATCTATAAGATTTGTTAAGAAACACTAGCCTCTGGTCCCTATCTTGCCAATATTTTCTTTCCACCAAAACTTTCTCTGGTTAGTTGTTCTGGAATTTACCTCCACATCTCTAAGTAACACAGTATATTTGTGTCACTGCTTCTTAAACGGCCAGGGTGGAGTATTCTCTAGTGACTGAGCTGTTTCCTAGTCTTGTCACTCTCCACACTCCCCGCCCCCACTGTTTCAATACTCCGGTTATTAGATCAATTCTGGAGGCTTGTATCATGACTACATAGGGCATTCAGAACTGAGCCAAGGAGTAAAAAAAAAAAATTACCCTTCTTTTCCTGTGTAACATTTTGTCTTCCCTGGAGTTAATAATTGCCTGGCTTCTCATTTACTTAGTTTACTGCATTACTTATCCCTATATATGTATCTACTATATGTTTATCTCTTATTAACCTGAGACTCTTCAGTCTGACAAATCCCCTTTGAATATATTCATTCACGTCAGATTTCTATCAATTTCATCTCCTTGAAAAAGTACCTCCCTTCCTTCTGACTTGCTCTGGTCTGGACAGGTTCCCCTGGGCCTGCTGTGCAGCCACCACCCTAGGGGCCCTTTCACCCTCTCCTGGGTCCAAACCCATCTCTCGGCTCTCCTGGATCCTCCTCTTTCTTGACATATTCCCTCCTTCTCACGGGATCTGTCCTTCTCAAAATATCTTTATTTTACTCTTAATATTGATTAATCATGGGAATCCCTGGGTGGCTCAGCGGTTTAGCACCTGCCTTCATCCCAGGGCATGATCCTGGAGTCCCGGGATCGAGTCCCATGTCAGGCTCCCTGCATGGAGCCTGCTTCTCCCTCTGCCTGTGTCTCTGCCCCTCTCTCCGTGACTTTCATGAATAAATAAATAAAATCTTTAAAAATATATACTGATTAATCATTTACACTACTTAGACTAGTTTTGGATATCATTTTTCTTCAGAATTTGAAAGGCACTGCTGCTCCATTATCTTTCTGCTCTTGCTACTGCTGAGACCTCTAAAGGCCCTGATTCCTGGTTCTTCCCATGTGCCTTAATGTGGGGTCACCATTAACTGTTGTGCAGGGTATCCAACAGGCCCTTTCAATCTGAAAATCATGTCCTTTTTCTAGAATATGTTCTTGATTTATCTCATGATTATCCCCCTCCCCCATTTCTTCTGATTTCTTTCTGAAAGTAATTCTGATGTTAGAAACTTCTGGACCAGTTTTCTGATTTTCCTAGCTTTTTCCCTCCTATTTTCCAATTTTTTTCTTTTACTGTACTTTCTGGGAGATTTTCCTACTTTATCTTCTGACGTCTACAAAAACATTGTTCATTCTTCTTTTCAAAGTATCTTTATGAAATCCTCAATTGGTAGGAATAATATAATTTAGTACAGGTAAACTTTGGAGATATTGTAGGTTGGGTTCCAGGCCACTACAATAAAGCTAATATTGCAACAGTGAGTCAAGTACGTATTTCAGTTTTCCAGTGCATAGAAAAGTTCTGTTTCCAATATACCACAGTCTATTAAATATGCAATAGCATTATGTCTAAAAAAAAATGTACATACCTTAACTTAAAAATACTTTATTGCTAAAAAAAAAAAAAGATGCTATCACATAAGCTCTCAAGCAAGTCGTAATCACTGCTCACAGATCATCACAACAAATAATGAAAAAAGTTTGAATATTGTGAAAATTACCAAAATGTAACACAGAGACATGAAGGAGTAAATGCTATTGGAAAAATGGCACCAACAGATGTGCTCCTTGCAAAGTTGCCACAAGCCTTCAATTTGTAAAATTTCGTAAAATTTGTAAAAAATGCAGTATCTGCAAAGTGCAATAGAACTAGGTATGCTGTGTAGCATAGCATAATGTGTAAGTTCTGGTATAGATATATCTCTTGATAGATCTCACCAAAATACTATTAATGAAAGAAAAGAGTGACAACACAGATAGCTCCTAAAACCAGCCATGCTTAAAGTCATTTACCATTTATTTAATAAGCACCTACGCAACAAAGGTACAAGATATGTTGCTAAGGATGCGCTAAAATTTATTGAATAATTAAATATGCCAAGTACTTTATCTGCAGTATTGCTTAAATCTTACAGATGAAAAGAGAAGTAACTTGGTCCAAAATCACATGAGCTGATTAAGTGACACAGCTAGAATTAAAATCCTAGTTTGGAGGTACCTGGGTGGCTCAGTCAGTTAAGTGTCTGCCTTCAGCTCAGGTCATGATCCCAGGGTCTGGCTCCCTGCTCAGCAGGGAGTCTGCTCCTCCCTCTCCCTCTGTCTCTCCCCGTTCATGCTTTCTCTAAAATAAATTAAAATAAAATCCTGGTTTGTCTGACTTCAGAAACCAGGCTTGCTTTGTCAGCACACTGACAAACTGCCTCATATTAACAAAAAACTCTTCTCTTCCCAGGCACATGCTTCCTCAGAAGTCTCCCTTGCAGTCAAATGTGGCCACTCAACTGAGTTCTAGCTAATGAATTATGAAAAATGAGGAGTGCTACTCCTAGGCTTAGTCCACCGAAAACCTCCCCAGAGTGATCTTTCTGTGTTCTTTCCCTCTCCGGCTTCATGCAGATGAGCACATGTTGAACCACTTGCTGATGACAGTGCAGTCACAAGACAGAAGGAGCAAAAAGCAGGAGCATCGTACTTGTTTTGGACTTTGCCAAGCAAGACACAAAATTCAAGTGATATTAATCCACAGAGATTTGAGGTTTATCTGTTTCAGCAGTCAAACTCAATGTCGTATTGCCTGGAGAAACGCATACCTTCAGAGGCAATAAGCTGGGCATATTATTATCTACCACAATATATACAGACAGCACCAAGAGTGGACAAACTTGTATTTACAGAGAAAAGCTGTGTGTGCAGATGAACAATAGCTCTCACAGCTGGAGAGATTGTGGAAGCATCAGCTTTTAACATGAGTTTGTTGATGGCTAAGATTTAGGTATTAAATATGTGGTCCAAAAACAGGCACTCCAAGAAAAAAAAAAGTGACACATGCCACCAGGTGAAACCTGGAAAGGTTAAGAACCTCATGACAAATAGAAATGGTGAGCAATAGTACAGGGGAAAGAGTACATATCAAAAAGTAGTGAGGGCCAGGTTGGAATGACCTGTGCCCCAGGTAATGACAAGGCCCCCAGACAAGGGCCCCAGGTAATGACATTTGGGCCACCTTCCCCACATCAATGAGCTACTGAGATATCAGAGCAGAAATCCAGCGTAAGAGTGTACCAAGAACAAAGTGCTTCAGAATTAAAGACTAAGGAGTGCCTGAGACCCATCTGTCACTGGAGGACATTAGTCGTCCAGATTCCATCATTCGACAAATATTTACTAATTACTTACTTTGTGTGAACCATGGCAGTGGGAAAGGGAGAAAACACCAGTGAATGCTAAGGAAAAATCAGGCAGTGTTTGGTTACAGGCACTGGGGCTCTGGTTGAGTACGACAAAGCAAAGATTCAATGATGACTGTGGTCTCCTGTCTGCCTAGAAAAGGTGCAAAACAGTCTAATCGAACAGAAAAGGTGGGAAGTGTACCTGTTTTGGAAGAAATGGTTAGTATACTTAAAGACAGTCTGAATTTGAGAAAAGAGGCACCATTTCTCATAGTGATTACTAATCCCCACATCCAACTGATCTATTCAATCAAAAGACCCAAGTCCCTTATCTGACCTAAATGGGGGGAAGAAGCATGAACAGCCCCTTGCAGCAAATGCTAGCCGTTTGAGGCAGAATTTAGAGGCATGGGCTCCATAAGAAGATAACATCAGTCCCATGTTTCCCAAAGAGGGTTCCATGAGTCCTCAATCATCCTCTTCCTGCACAAATCACTGCCAATATCTCTCCCCCTCCTTCCCCTCAGATCCCACCGCAGAAGGTTCATGAGAAAAAGAAACGGTGTTGAGGAACTCTGAACAATCTTACAAAGCATAAGTACTTTTTGGAATTCCACAATGTACACTCATACTAAAGAAACCTTTTACTTTCTTTAGTCCAGGTATTTCCAAAACTTATTCAACGACAGAAATCTATTTTTGAGGAAAATTCACCTACTAATGATGTATGCTTTGGGAAATGGTACACTGATGGTAAGCTACTGGAAGGCAGCTAGGACTTTTTATTAATCTTTGCAAATCTGAAACACCTGGGACACAATATATGCTGAAAGAAACAATTACAGGGTTTTTAAAACAGTACAAGCCACATATTTGTGGTCATTTCCTAACTACTATTCCAAAATACCAAGGCTCCTCCTCAAGTTCTTAGAAAAGTTCTTTAGATACCTGATAAAAGCTCTGCATGGATTCATTGTATGTGAGTCCATCTATGATCCCACCACCACTACATTAGCATACTTCTTTTTGCTTTCAAAACGAAGTCCATCCTCAAAATGAATCTCACCTGACTCACAATAGATTAATTACCCAAAATAGAGCAGTAAAAACTGTCAAATGACACGTCACAGTGACTACACAAAATAGCCCTTATACTATGAGTGCTGGATGAGAAGCCTGTGCCATAAATTAAAGATAAGAACAAGGCAAGGGAAAGGAGAAGTAAATGGTGAGCCAATCTTTTTCCCTTCCCTTCTAAACAATTCAGGTAAGGGAGGGTCACTAATTCCAGGCCCCTGCCCTCCAAAGGGCAGAGAGGAAGAAAAACACTGTGCCGCTGGGTGGGGGAGAACAACCTGTGCCCCTCAGGCTTCATTCAGTAGCTTTGGGTCAAATGAATCAACATGTTTATCTGCGAATACAGCTGAGCTCATTTGAACGTTATGCACTTGAAAGGAAACAAACTTTTTTCAAATGGAACCAGTAAAATTCAGAAAGTGTTTGTTTTCCGTTTCAGCAACTTTAGTTAAGCTCTTTGTTTAGGAAGACCAAAAATTATGTTAAATCAATCTTTCATTGTGTCAAGATGTTTATCCCAAACTGAAGAAGAGTTAAGGAAACTCAGCTCGAAGACATTTGATCTAAGGGTCAAGGACACTCGGACTTCGTAAGTTCTGCCAGCAGTTTTTAAAAGTTGCTTCCTGTACTAGGGAATGTTCACTGTTCTCGCACAAACAATAATAAAAGTCATTTATACAACCACCTTCATTAGTCTTTTCCTTTTAAATTCACTGTTCAGTAACAGCAAAGGCTACAGTCATTAACTCTGGTAAGTGCTTTGAGCTCTTAATTACCATTATATTTCTACTCGCTTAATATTTGTCAAGGAACAATTTTTTTATTCACTTATTCAAAAAATATGTCCCGAATGTCAATTACGTGCCAGATCCTTGTAGATGAAAGTCAGCAAAAGAGATGTATGTGGTCGCTGTCCTCAATAGCTTTCAATCCAGCTGAGAAGAAAACTATTATGAAAGTAGACGTGTATATAACCCAAACAATGAAAAGGGAAAAAAAAAAAACCAAACATGTAAACGTACAACACGATCTAGCCCAGGGGTCAGAAAAGGATTCCTTTGGTAATGACAGCTGAGCTGAGATTAGCATAACAAACATTAAAGATAATTTCAAACACAAACACACACACCACTCCCCAAAATCATCTGAGGAATAAGAATATCCATAACCATTGGAAGCAAAGGGGTTTGTAAGCGCAATGGTAAAATCCACAGGACTCTGAAAATACTGGTGATAGCTTCATGGGAACAGCACCAAAGAGCACTTAAATCTATAGGAAGAAAAGCAATGGCCACTTCTGGCATATTTCCATGCAAAAATAGGTTTCACAGCTAGAACTATTGTCCAATGAAAAACCAAACATCAGCTATTAGTCTAGTAACATCCAATTGCCTCAAGTCCTCCAAATACATAAAATGAGTTATATTAATAAATGTATCCCAAACCTCAACACCCCATAAAACCCAGCTCGCAAAAAGATATCTAAGTTTCATGGGTCTCAGAATCACATTAGAGCAGAAGCAAACTGTGAGAAATCATCTTGCAATAGAACACTTTCATTTTGCAAATCAGGAAGGAGACCCAAAGTGGGGAAGTAACACACAGAAATGACATCACTCATCTAGTCAGTAGTAGAAAAGGAGGCTAACTAGACCCTGAATCTCCTAAGTCCCCTTCCCATGCTCCTTCCACAGCATTACAAGAGCAAATCTATCAGACTACCAGGAACACATGGGTTGCAAATAAATAAGGCCAATTTTAAAACAGGGGAATCCCATTTTGAAAATGTTACACACCTTCAATTTAATGTCTGCACTTCCCTTAAGTCCTAGAAAAATAATGTTCCCTCTTATCACATTCCACAGAAAGGTGAAGTGAAGGAAACTTAACAGACCCTACCGCATCCAGGAGGCAGGCTGAGTGCTTTATCTACTTTAATTTCACTTAATCATCATAACTGCCCTCTGAGTTAGACATTATTCATCCCATTCTGCTGAGATTCAAAAACATTAAATAACTTCTCCAAGGTTACACATACGCGGCAGAAAAATGGTAGAGGCAGGATTTGAATTCAACTTTGTGGGACTCCAAATCCAGAGACACTGTACCACAAAAAAGTCTTTTTTTTCTTAGGAAGATGTTTACAAAAGCAGTGAGGTCTCCCAGAGAACCCACCGATGGCCACTTAATTGCTGATGGACAGTCTTTTAAGTGTAGTCTGGGAATCCAAGAATCATTTTTTACATTACTCCAAAAGGAAGTACCAAGTTTTAAACAACTACTTTAAAACAAAATGTAGAACATACTTTTAGGTTAAATATTTTGTCTATTTTCTTTTTGGCAGTGTTATCAAACTCACTGTCTCTAGCACCCGGAAAAGCATCAGCTATCTACTTCTGTGAAACACTGGCGCACAAGCAGTAAGGAGAAGGATGTAGTAAAGCACAATCATTTAAGAGAACTGTAAGAAATTTAGTAATTCTAATTTCTCCACCAATAGCTCATTCATAGCTTCAAGTGGGAAAGAGCATACTACTAAAAAATTAAGAACCAGTAGTCCAAATAGAGCGATGCACATCAAAATTAAAGGAAGATCAATATTGGCTTGCACACCACCCACCCATATCCTTGGAGTATGTTTCCACTGTCTGGGCTCTGCTAAGTCTGTTACCAATCATGGTCAGGTTCTCAGCCTCATAGCTGAGAATGCAGCTGGTGCCTCTGGTCTGCTATCATCTCCCATCCAGTTCTCTTTACCCTCATGGAAATATGCTTTTGTTTTCTCCTTCTTTTTAGGGGGAAGAAAAAACATATTTTCTCTGATACTACTATTAGAGGGCTGGATTTTGGGGGGTTTTCTCTTGACCCTTACAGTGTCTGTTTTCTCCCAATACTCCCAAGTACCGTTCCATCCTCCACCCCTTTGTTTCTGTTTGCTTATTTTGACCTTTTTATAGAGGCTTTCCCCCAAATGTTCAATGGTCTTGGAATGTTAACTCCTATCTAGAAATGAGGCTCTGAAAAAAATTGACTTCAAAGGTCTGTGTGGGGAAATGGGGCTTTTAAGTATCCATTTAAGGGTTCTGTGGTAGTGAGCCTATCCATATCTGAAGATATTTGTCTTCTGCAGGGGATCAGCAGGATAGGCTTCACAGTGTTATGGAAGGAGAGCAGAGAAAACAGGCTAAGTTCCACAATTCAGGTGTAGATTTCCCTTAATCTTCCTGTTCTGAATCAATCAGCCACCTACTGCCCCTGGTTCAGAAAGCAGACACTTCTTCAATTTTATATTTTATCATTTAAATTTTATAAAGAATAAGTCTTGGGGGCACCTGGATGGCTCAGTCGGGTAAGTGGCTGACTCTTGGTTTCTGCTCAGGTCATGATTCTCAGGGTCCTGAGCCTGAGCCCCTAGTGGACTTTATGCTCAGTGGGGAGTCTCCTTGAAGATTCTCTACCTCTGCCCCCAATGCCCCTCTACCCGTGCATGCCCAAAAGCTCTCTCAAATAATTTTTTAAAAATCATCAATCAATCAATCTTGGCCTCCTGAGGCCAGGAGTGGTGGTAGTGGTTACCTATCCTACACCAAGTGTACAGGGAGAGAACCTAAGGATCCAATCAACTCATTTTCAGCTCCACTTCTGATGCCTGCCTTCCTTAGTGTCTGGTACCTCCCAAAGCCGAGCCTCTGGGGAACTTCAGGTCACAGTCCTGTAGTTCTTGCAAGTATTATGCGCTTACAGTCTTTTCCTCCCTGCTAAATCCAATGCTATGTATCCATCTGCTTCCCTATTTCAAAAGAAGTATAGCAATTTCCATCTCCTGTTGTAATCCCATTCAAAGGGGAATGAATAGAGAGTTTTTTTAAAGCTTTAGAGATTTTCAATTTTGCAAGATGAAAAAAGTTCTGGAGCTGGATGGCTGGCTGCACAACACTGGGAACGGACTTAATACCACCAAACTGTGTATGTTTAAAAGTGGTTAAAATGGTAAATTTCCTGACATATATTTTATTTTGTATATGTTACCATGATTTAAAAAAAAAAAAAAAACACCTTTTTTTAAAGCAAGGTTTAAAAAAGCTACCTCCTCAAAACTTCCAAGATTACCCTATGCAAAATTATCTTTCTCCCTGGATAGGGTAAGTCTCTAGTATATCCCACAGTTTACTTTCTTTGTAGCACTTACTGTTATATGAAATTATCCTATTTAATTATTTCTGTCCTCCAATTACAGTAGGCACCTGGGCCACCTTCTAACCTCACTTATGTATTATTATGGTATTATTATTATTATTATGGTAATCAGAATATGGTAGGAAAGCACTTGATAAACATTTGGTAGATAAATGTATTAATTGGTTTCTGGGTCCCACCTAGACCTATTGAATAAGATTCCGGAATTCTCAAGCTCTGATTTATAAAAAGAGAAAATTTGCTATTTATGACCCAATTAGCACCCCTCC
Organism: Vulpes vulpes; assembly: GCF_048418805.1. Lineage (NCBI taxonomy): Eukaryota > Metazoa > Chordata > Mammalia > Carnivora > Canidae > Vulpes > Vulpes vulpes. Next base: position 125,537,576 of record NC_132792.1, on the reverse strand, counting down.
TTCTAGCTAGTCAAAACAAGTTGACACATCTGACCCTTAAAACAGATATTCTATTCTCAGCAAAAACCCATTTGCTTTTGATTAGAGGACCGAGCAATGGGGAAGGTGAGATAAAAGAGTTTGTCATTATTTCCAAATAGGAATTCTTGATAACATGGAAGTATTTTTCCTTTAATATAATTCTTTTAAAATGTTAGCACATATGCCTTGTGAGAAAAGCTTCCACATCATAAAGATGTTTAATGATCTATTTTACCATGTAATTTGAATTCTGAGTTAGAAAAAACAAAACTGTTTTCCATTTATGCTCTTGAGAAATATAATTTCCTACAGGATTCTATTATCTTCTTTCTCCTGTCTTTAAATTTCCCCTTCCATTTCTATTGCTCCCTCCTCAGCAGCAAATATACCTACTGTTCTCTATAAAAAAAACACTCATTTGATCTTACTACACACTCAACCTACAATCTTATCTATTCCCCCTTTACCACATCAAGCTTCTTGCAAGAGTGCTTTCTCACTTCCCGTTGATTCCTCAACCCTCAACTCGTGGTAACTAACATGGCTGTCGACCCCTTAACACAGCAACAGTCCTCCCTGGCCAGCACCTTGAGCCCCTCTGATACCATGGATTTCCCACGACTGTTCCAGTTCCACTCCTTCCTCCACATGACTTAGATTCTGGTCATCCCATTTTAATCTGGGTGTGAACCCAGTCCAACACTGACCACACTTTACTGAGCTGATTCAGGAGCTAGTGTGTCTCCCAAAGGACAAGTTACTTGAAGGCAGGCACTACTTACTCCTCTTAAGTAAGCAGACACACAGCAAAGGTTTGTGGGAGGTTGAGAAGGAAGGACTGGACCCTGGGAGGTGGATAGGGATGAAGGGAGGGAGCGGGAGATACAGGCAACAGGTTTACTCATCTTTTTATTCCTAAGTACAAAGCGGGAAAGTGAACTATAAGAGAATCTGAGTTAATGTTTGTTCAATCTAACTGAATGCACAGATACCACTTATTTAATGGTTTGGTTTGGCTCAATTTCCCTGAATACTCACATTTAACATTCTGAGAATTATACATTTACAAGTCTGGTTATAAAAATCATACTGTTAACTACTGTTGTCCAGTTTTAGAAATTACCAGTCAACAAAGTAATAACACACTTTAGCATTCTTCAACTTCCAGATGGCACAGTTCAGTTGGGAGTCCCTGTGAGATGAGGGGCAAGTCAAATGTTATCACTGAAGTCTAGAGAGAGGGTAGTACAGAAACTCCATATATTTCCTAGAATTAACTTTTAGATCTCAGAAGAACCTGTCATAAATCAATTGGGATAGTTTTTAAAGGGCTTTTCCAAAAGTGTGATTTCTGTTACCAAAGGAAAAAGAAGATATCCCTATATTTAAAAACAAAATACATATAAATTGCTTTAAATAACACTCTTTTGTTAGGTTTCAAGGGAAAACTAGGACTTCTGGACACTAATTAAAAGTGAAAAGGAAAACATCTCTTCACAGTTAGGAGGGCAATTCCTTAAGGAAATAAGGAAACCAAATTCTACATTATGTAGCCAGAAGCAGCATTGCTCTTGGCTCCTGCTCTCCACCTGTTCCCGATTTCAAACCCCTTTCCCAGGGGTTCCCGTCTTCCCCTTCCTGGGCTCTACCCTGGCCTATCAAAGCAGCTCACTGAACATGCGCGGATGCATATACAGGCTCCGCAGTCAGGAGCACACCCTTCAGGACCAGATGCGCCTACCTGTGCTTGAGTCCTGACCCCACTACCTATTGGGTGGTGTGGAATCCCAAGATTCAACCTCTCTATACCTCAGTTTACTCACATGCTAAAAAAAAGAAAAGGGCAAAAGAGTACCGACCTCACAAGAGTGTTGCGAGAACTAAGTTTCTAGATACCCGAGCCTTAGATGCTGGGTGGCACATATGTGATCCCAAAGTGTTCGCTAAGCAAGGGACCACCTCATTTATCATCCAAACCAGGGCACTTCTGAGATTTAAAGGAGAGACTATTAATCACTGGAGCAACAGGCATCAACCAGAACTGTCCTTGGCAAACCAGGACGGAGTCACCCAATTAGTGTAAGATGAACCATAAAATATTCTTGGTAGGCAGTAGTTTCTGTCCTACAAATTTCACAGAATAACCTAATATTGTTCACTTCCAGTTAAACAAACCTACTTTAGACTATAATTCTGAAAGTGGGTTCAGTGGATGGGGTGAAAGAGTAGGATAGGTCAAAAAAGTTTCAGAAATACCAAATTAAACAAATTTCTTTACCATCTAGGTTCTACCCGAAAGTCACTGGTATACTACTAGGGTGACTTATTTGATTTTAGAGCTTCGATTAATTTTATTTTGCAAATACAAAGTTATTATGATATGAAATTTAAGTGAGAACCTGGCTTTTTTCTAATACAAAGTATGTTACCTATCTGTGGTCACTGCTCTTTTCCTTGGTACCTAGACCCTTGTCTAGGTATGTGTAGGAATGAGTCCTACACATTCGCTGAATGAATGAATGAATGAATGAATAATAAAAAAATTTCTCATTGAAAATTGTCTCAGAAACTAAAGCTAGATCAGAAAGTAAATTTTAATTTGGGGTTTTAGTTGAGCTTCTTCAGTTTTTTCTGATACACGGTTCCAGTAGAGCCCTCGGGTAAGAATGGCACTGGGTGGTCCCCTGGATTTGCCCATGACTGAATGTGTTGGTGATCCAAGAGGAAAAAATATCCCTGAAAGATAAAAATAACAATACTAGTAGCCAATGTATATGGAAAATATTATGTTCAAGGGCTTACATACATTATTTCCTTTGACCTTCACAATAATCTTTAAGTGATATCTGGCTTGGTCATGGGAACCTTAGTAGATCCCATGTCCACAACTTGAGATTTTCTTTTTTGTACGTTTATACACCTCTTTTTTGCTGGCACAATTTTATAGCGGAAATTCCAACACACTCCACCACTAAGCCTAACTACCTAACTACTTGGTAAGGTAGCTAACTAGTAAGTGCTCAAATCCTGTTATGAAATGGTCCATATGAACAATCTACATCACGTGGTCTCAAAGGGCAGCATGTTTAGGTCTCAAAGGGCACAAATGCTACTGTGCCAAAGGTCACCTATATAACCATACATTTATAACCATACACTTATAATAATCATGACTTACAATAATCTTCCTAGCTGGAATTTACCAGAAAAGATGGAATATTCATATAATACAAATAATTCCACATATCAAATTTTGGAGCTGGAAGGAACTTTACAGATTCTTATAAAGTAAAATGATTTGGGGTGCCTGGATGATTCAGTCAGTTAAGCATCTGCCTTCAGCTCAGGTCATGATCCCAGGGTCCTGGAACTGAACCCCACTCCTGGCTACCTGCTCAGGTGGGAGTCTGCTTCTCACTCCGCCACTCATGCTCACTAGGCTCTACCTCTCAGTCTCACTCTCTCAAATAAATAATCTTAAAAAAAAAAAAGTAAAATGTTATTGAAGATAAATCCAATGCATTTCTGAATTTCTTTCCTTAAACTATGTAGAGCAGGTATTATTACTAATTATTGCCATTCTTTACATGAGGGGACAAGGTTTAGCAATTTGTCTAGGTGTGCACAGCTGGTGAGCAGAGGACTTGAAGTTCAAACCCAAATCTGTCTAACACCAAAACTAGGATCATTTATTTTCTTTACGGTATACAAAGATTCTTCCTACTTAACATCTTTCTGTGACCCAAATCATTCTAGTGAAAATAATAGAACTTTAGAGCTTGACAAGATCTCCCCCACCTCTCTGTTTTACAGACCCAGTGTTGTTGAGTAGCTTGATATGCTGGGTGCACACAGTTGGTCACGGAAAGAGCTGACATAAAAATCCCAGGACTTCTCCTAGAGTCACACAGAGCTCTCTGTAGCATCACAAAAGATCAATGCTTATTAATAAAAATTATACTGATACCTATCACTTGTTAAGCACCTTTCAGAAGCCTTGAACTACACTAGGTATCCTGTGTTATTATCTTAAATCCCCCCACAATTTCTCTAAAAGCCCAGAACTGCTGACTCCAAAGGCAGCTATGCTTGTGTTATCATCATTACCACTTTCAAAATCTCAACTAGAAACCCAGGTTGTGTGCGTGTTGTGATGGTTGTTTTGTTTCTCTGTGTTTGTGTTTGCTGCTACTAAAATCGACCCACGTACAGCTGCTCCATTTTTGTGAAGACATAAAAATATTGTGATATGTGGCACGGAAAACACTTTTACTTATAAAAAAGGAAAGGCTTCTAGAGTATCTTTATGAAATCATAAACTAAAGAAGCTGTTAAGGCTCATTTATATAAGCAATCAAAGGCTGATTCTTTCCTCAGGAATTTGATTTCAACACAAGACTTTCACTAGACAACCTGGTTTGTTATAGAACAAATACATACACACACATACATACATATATGCATAAGACAGGAAAGGAACATGCCAAAATTTTAGAGCCCCCACTCCTCCCACAATCATGGTGACCTCCCTCAACCCAGGCTTTCCACTATCAGCGTATGCTGTACTCCTGGCTACAACGATAACTGGGGATGGCAAAATTACACAAACAGAATCTACTCTAATAGTTACCACATGGCTGGTGGGAAAGTCTATCTTCTTTTTGGATAGTGAGCCATGATGCTGCTGCCCTGGGGCTGCCAGTAACCACATGCATGCTACTGAGCAGAAGCCTGCTCGACGAGACCATCACAGATGGAAACAGAATAGAATAGAACCAAAGAGAGAACGTTTGACATCATCAGGCATACCTGAAATCAGTTTGTTCTCATTTACATAATCTATTAAATACATCCCCTTTTAATTTTTCTTTCATTGCTCAAGCTTGTGTTGGTTCTTGTCGCTTAAAATGTTTAAAGTCTTGATGCATTACCCTCATAGAGAAAATCCTCAGTTAAAAAAAAAAAAATGACATGATGGGGATCCCTGGGTGGCTCGGCGGTTTGGCGCCTGCCTTTGGCCCAGGGCGCGATCCTGGAGTCCTGGGATCGAGTCCCGCGTCGGGTTCCCAGCATGGAGCCTGCTTCTCCCTCCTCCTGTGTCTCTGCCTCTCTCTCTCTCTCTGTGTCTATCATAAATAAATAAATAAATAAATAAATAAATAAATAAATAAATAAATCTTTAAAAAAAATGACATGCTGCAAAATTCTAAACATTCAAAAATTCAACCATTTTTTACACCGAAGACATGCTTTTAAATGTAAATACTAGCAAAACTTTTAAAATTAAGTCCTGTAATGCTTTTTGTTTCTAAGCAGGTGATTTTAAATCTTTATGTATTAATAATAATCACATTTTAAAATACTATTAGATTTGGTTTTTGTTTTTTTTTTTTAGATTTTTATTTATTTATTCATGAGAGAGGGAGAGAGAGAGAGAGAGAGGCAGAGACACAGGCAGAGGGAGAAGCAGGCTTCATGCATTGAGCCCGACGTGGCACTCCATCCCAGGTCACCAGGATCACACCCTGGGCTGAAGGCTGCGCTAAACCGCTGGGCCACCGGGGCTGCCCAGATTTGGTGTTTATTTTCTTTTTTGTATTAATATTTTTCTCAGGGTAGAAAATACCATGTGACTACTGTCCTGCCCTTTAGCCTTCCGCCATGCAGCTCTCCACCTGCAGAGGGTGCAGGCAGAGGGGACCTCCTCCCTAAGAGCACCTGGGGGCATGAACAGAGAAGGGAGGGCTAAAACCAAATTCACATAGCTCATGTGCCCATCACATGCAAGTCCCTTCTTTTCCTCTTCTCTGCCTTAAGATTCCTTCCTTGTCTCTGCTCTTCTCTCATCCTTCCTTCCTTCCCTCTGCACTGAGGTTCGCCTCTCCTCCTTTCCAAGAGCAACCCCCTGCTCTCATCTCTTCCCACCCTCTGCCTGCTAACAACCCACATTCCCCTCTGCCATTCCCCTCTGTGCTGACAACAAGGGGTTGTCTTTTAAAAACACTTTCCCTTGACCAAGCAGTACCGTTTTATTTCACCTCTACTTTTGCTGCCAAATTTTACCCCAAAAATGGCTTCAATTTGGTATTTAAGCATCTGACTCTCCCTTTTCCCCAGAAATCTGGCTACCACACCGCTCTCCCCCCAAAACCACTGAAAATGAATTCAGAGCATCCTCTTACTGTGGAACCCAAAGGCCTTTCAGTTTTCACTCCCTATGTACACTGCTGTATGTGACATTAACTATCTGCTTGTAAAACCTCTCCTCTATTAGCTCTGACCTTACTATTTTGCGCTCTTCTTAATAACTCCTTTTGTGCTTGCCTAAAGAGTCTCTTCTTCCTCCCACTCCCCACTTGCTACTAGAGTGTTTCCTGAGTTCCTTCCTCAGTCCGCTGCTCATCTTTCCATGTTTTCTGAAAAATTATACCTACCATTAAAATCTCAACTGTGTTCTTTTCCTATATGAGAAAAAATTTTACAGGTATACATACACGAACACACTGCTGTCACCCTCTCAAATCAGGACCACTCTTGAGCCAGCTGAAAATGGCATCACTAGCACCCCTAAAACCATGACACGTACAGTCACACCCCTGACATGTGGGCCCACCTTCCACTGCCTAGGATATTCTTCCATTCTCAATCTAAACGCTGCCTATCAGACTCACATGCCACTTCCCCCATGAAGCCTTTCCACCCACACCCATCTCCAAAGCAGTATGAAGTCATAGCTCTCTCCTCCATACAGCCACGGCACTAAAGAGATAATTATATTACAGCATTTTTATGATCATAGGGAGGATATATTCCCATGTGTTTCATCTCACTCAATAATTGTTTCAGGGGTAAGGGACAAATTTCATTCTTTTTCTAGTTGCTGGAACATGGTAGGCACATGATATTTGCTAGAAAGCATGCTTAAAAGGCCTAGGTTCAGGATGTCGCTGATATCTTAAAACATTTCATATACCTACATTGCTTTGCACACGTCGAAGTTCAGTGATTGCTCTCTGAACACTGAAAGCATTTATTGACTACACCAGTAACTTCGCATTTATGATCTTCTGCTGTGACTATTATTCTATTTGTATATGCATGTGTCTTATCTTCTCAACTGGCTAAGTATTTGAGAGGTACGATTTTTAATATTAAGCATATTAAACTATCTAGTGTGATTCCTTACACCCCACCGGGCATTAAGTATTACATGATTGTTCGATGAGCCTCACTGTTAGCAATTCTAAGAACCATCTGACTGATCTGTATTGACTTATTGTTTTAAATTAAACCACGGTCTTTCCAAATCCATCATTAAGGGAAAAAACCATGCGTGGAACTCAGACAATAAATATCTTTAAATCCTAGCCCAAATATTTTTAAAAGAAAAAGCAACAGTGGGTTCTTTCCTTGCAAATATGAATCTATTATACATGGACATTAAAAAGCAATTTCTCTACAATTCACAATGTAAAAATTGATTTAGGCAAGTATCATCAGTGGAAGTTTAAATCAAAGTGAAGTGTTGTTAGGAACTATGACCCTACAGATTTATAAGTGGGGAAAATAGTCTTTATACGTAAGAGACCCAGAAGTCAGCTTCTTGATCATGTATGTATCATCTATGCAATATTCTCACCAAAAAAGGTTCACCATGAATGTAATAGGAAAAATCAGACAAATCCAGAATGTGGGACATTCTATAAGACAACTGAAGACATAAAATCCACCCCTCCTCAAATTTAGAATTTCTCAGAAAGAACTATGTCATAATTTTATTATTCCAAAATAATATGGGCCAGAGACACAACCAAATTAACAGTATGGACCCTCAATTTTTAAAAATGTGCTTTTTTGGACTACCATATTAGTTGCAATTACTGAATGTATTGATTTTCTTAGGTGTGTTAATGGTACCTTATTCCTGGGGATTTAGGCTAAAAGGACATACAGACAGAGCAATACCTGCAACTTTCTTCCAATGGTTCAACCCCACCTTCCCCACACCAAAAAAAAAGTACAAGGAAAACTGTAACTGAGAAGTTAAATAGTTAAATAGAAGTTAAATAGCTTGGTATTGTAACTGTCTCAGTGTATAATCGTATCAAAACGTCACACCACACACCTTAAACATACAATTTTTATTTGTCAAGCGCATCTCAATAAGGCTGGGAAAAAAATAAATGTAGCAAAACATTAAGGCTGTTTACATACTCATTAACACTATATACTTTCAATTTTTCTGTATATTTAAAATTTCCAAAATAAAAAGTCAGGAGTGAAGGTAATTTCTTCTTCTTTCCAGTCACTTTACAGATGAGCGGAAGTAAGAGCTGAGAATATGGAGCCCCACTGTATCTAACATTTATTCATCTTATATACACGCATATGAAATGGAACCCCTGGATGGCTCAGTGGATTTGAGCAACCAGCTCTTGGTTTGGGCTCAGGTCATGGTCTCAGGCTCGTGAGATCAAGCCCCGTGTCAGGCTCTGTGCTGAGTGGGAAGTCTTCTTGGGATTTTCTCTCTTCCCCTGCCCCTCCCTTGGCTCACACAAATGCTCTCTCTCAAATAAATAAAATCTTTAACATAAATAAGTATGTTTATGAAATACATAAGTTAACCTTTGAGAAGATATACTATGTAGACATTACTTACTAACAAACAAGACTAAATGATTAAATGTAATTAAGCAGAAAAATGTTTTTCTCATTTCACACATAAAATTCTGTAGTTCTTAGTAATGATTATTGGTCAGATAATTTCCTTCTCCAATATTTCATAAAACATCCATTTGCGAACATTCCTGAGTTTGCATGCTCTTCAAGTGAGTCAACTGGCTCCTGGCCCCTGTGTGGGAGGCCTTCCTCACCCTTGCGTTTAGTATCCCCTGCCCCTACTGCCTGCCACCCGTGCACATCTGCCTTCCCAGTCTTGCAATTTCAATTTAAGTGTCTCTTCATTTGCCTTCTATCAGTGCACGGCAGATTGCCACAAGACTTCGTACTTTAACAAACCTTATCATCTCATGGTTTCTGGGAGTAAGGAACTCAGGACCAATAATGCAGGAGGCATTGCTGCTCAAAAAGGAGTAAGGAAGATAAAGAACTATTGGGGTACCTGGGTGGCTCAGTCGGTTAAGCATCTGTCTTTGGCTCAGGTCATGATCTTAGGGTCCTGCGATCCAGTCCCATTTGGCTCCCTGCTCAGTGGGGAGTCTGCTTCACCCTCTTCCTCTGTACCCCCTCCTGCTTGTGCTCCCTCTCACTCTCTCTCAAATAAATAAATAATTTTAAATGGGGCGGCGGGTAAGGAAGGAGGTGGATGGCCATCAGTGGCTCACAGCATTTCTGAAATCCAGTGGGGCCCAGGCAATTCCTGCTGAGGGTCTGCACTCCCACTGCTTGGTTCTATTTTTGGAGCCATCCTTCTCTTCCCAAGAGGGGAGCCCAGCTGTGAAACCATGTGGTTTTATTTTCTCAGTGTGCTTCCTGACCACAGGGACTCAGGGATCCAAATACTGCCTGTCATATGCACTGGCTCTGGCCCTATCAGTCCAATCCAAGCCAACAGTGTTTCTGGCAACTCAACAGTCTTTAAAAGAGAGAAAGAGGGACATAAGGAACCATTCTGTGGGTCCCCGGTGCATTTGCTCATGGTTTACTCCATTAGGAGACAAAGGCCACACCCACAACTCTCCTGAAGACAAGCCCCTCCTCAGGAAGTGCTGAGGCCAGCTCTCTTCTTGTCCTCAGAACCCCAAATGGGGGACTGAACAGTCTCCAATGGAACACCTGGGATCTTTCTGAGATCCCAGAGGATTTTCAAGTCACATCTTCAGCTTCACTGGCAGACCACCTTTTCCTGAAAGTGTCTCATATTGGATCTTCCCCAAAACATACTACTTAATGTGAGCGATACTGGTCACACAGAGGCCAGGAATTTTCAAACTCAACCATTCCTTGCTCCTTTTTGTTAACAATATTTCCCTTAGGTTATTTCTCTCCTTCTACATTTTAGCAACTGAACTGCTAAGCTTCCTGCTGTTGCAGAACAAGGATTTCCTTCCTCAAGTTTCCACAAACATTTTTCTCACTGTTCTTTAAGCTCTCCCGCAGCTTTCCCAGAGGCCACCAAACTCACCATCAACAGTCTACCAAGGATCTTCAGGCTTTCACTAAATGCCTCAAATCTTTCCAGCTTGTATCCACCACTAAGTTCCAAAAACAGTCCTCCATTGTAAATTTTTATTTTGGCAAAACAAAACCACCAGTACAAAATCTGTAATAGCAATCGCTATGTAACAAACTACCCCAAAAGTCAGCACTTTAAATACAATGAGCTTTCACTGCAGTTTCAGGGGAGCAAGAGTGGCTTGGCCTGAAACAGGATCTCTGATGACACTACAGCAATGACAATGACCATGGCTGTGATCATCAAAAGGCTCTACTTGAACTGGATCTTCTTCCAAGATGGCTTACTCAAGTGGCTGACAAATTCATAATACCTTGTGGCCTGTAATTGCATATTCTTCTTTTAAAAAAAGATTTTATTTATTTATGAGGGAGTGGTGAGCAAAGGGAGAGGGACAAGCAGACTCCCCACTGAGTGCAAAGCCCCAACATGCGGCTCAATCTCATGACCCTGAGATCATGATCTGATCTAAGCATCCTAGTTTTGGATGCTTAATCGACTGTGCCACCATCCCTTCCACATTCTTGATAAGAAAAGTAGTTCAGCGGCCACTCTATCTTTACATGAATAATGCTTTTCCAAGTTAAGCACTAGGTTGAATTGTTTTCTAAACTAGTCTAATAACATCTTATTTTACATGTTTTAAATCACAAAATTTGGGTAATTCATAATTTCACTGGAGTTTTATGGGTAACCTGCTAAAATCATTTTCATAACCACTTTTAGGTAAAAGCATAAAAAGTGACTAGCAAAAGCTGAAGACTGTCTCAAGGCAAAGGGGCAATCTGGTCATGTTTCACTAGATCGCTAAACCAAAGATTCGGGCTCCTCATGCCACTAACACAGTATCATAGACACCACCCCAGTGTTTCTGATACTGCCTCTAGTCCAACTACCATACCTATCTATGATGTATGTTATGACTAAAAGCTTTTAATAGACTGTATAAAATTAAAGTTAAAAAAGTAAAGCAAAGGGAGATAGCTAAAATATAGAATACATTAACATAAAACTAGAAAAACATATAGCCCAAACAAAACCAGCAGGGCAGAACTAAGATCCACACTGTGGAAAAATAAGTTTGTATCAAAAGAACAGAAGCTTGAGTCACTTAAACAGTCTGAAGACAAACTATGAAAGTTCACGGAGAATGAAAGGAAAGAGGAAAAGAGATAAAACATAAAGGAAGAAATAATAAATATGGAAGATAAATATCCAATCAAAAATAGTAAGGCCCCAAGGCTTCTATCATGGATTAAAGAGGACCACAAGTTTTTTGCCATTCTTCCCATCAAGAAATTGAGTCTATTTCTCCTCCCCTTGAATCTAGGTTGGCCTTGTAACTTGTTTGACCAGCAAAACAGAATTAAAACAAATGCTGTGCTAGCTTTGGAACTGGCCTTGGGAAGGGTCAGTGGCTTTCACCCTCAGATGGGGGCAACTATATGCTCTCAAGCAGCTTAGGCTGCTCTGTGGGGGAAGGGAGGCATGGAGGAATACAAAGGCACTCCCAGCCAACAATGAACCCAGGACCCAAATTTGGGGGCAAGGCTTTCTTGGATCTCCCAGTTCAGCCTTCCCATGCAGCCATAGGAGTAACCCCAAGTGAGACCACCAGGGTAGCTTCCAAGTCAAATCATAAAATCATGAAAAATAATAAACCACTGGTTTTAGCCACTAAGTGTTGGGTTGTCTGTTCTGCAATAGTAGGTAACGGATGTCACTAAACAGATCTAAAACAACACAATACTGCCAAAATCTATGGACAGAGGTGTAGTCTGCAGTAGAGTTGCATCCCAAGTCCTTGCTAGAAAATATTATGTCCTAATTTGTCTGAAAACCCAGCTTGTTTCAAAAGCCCGGTTGAAAGTAATAGCTCTTCTATTTCTTAAATTATCTTCTACTATTTACTTACTTGAAAAAAAATACTCTAAATTCTATCCCAGGATTAAATCAGGCATATAAGATCAGTAAGTTTTAATATTACATCTTCAAATTTTACAAATTTTAAATCTACTTAAAGATACTTTTAAGAAAACTCCACTTGGGTTTTCTCCTTCTTGGGTGTATTCTCATTCTCTGATTAATTCATTCATCTACAGTTTTTGAGGGCTTACTAAGCAGTCGGCATTAGAGTGGCAAAGATGAACATGGAATTAAGGGCAGGTAAAAATTTAACACTCCTCTAGCTTTTCCACAAAGTTAATCCCTGCCTCGTCTGTGCTTGCAAAGCATTCTGTGCAAATCTCTGTTTTGTGATAATAATAATAGTAACAGCGAACATTTACGGAACATTTACTATGTGCCTGGCCTAATTCTAAGCCTCACATGATTTCACTCACTCAGTCCTCATGACAACCATCACGAGGTAGGTAAGAAGTATCACTACCCCCACTTCACAGATGGGGAAACTGACTCATGCAGAGTCTCTTCCCCTACTTAAGACTCTAGACTCCATTTGGGCAGGTGAGCTGTTTCTTCATCTTCATATCCTCCCCAGTCTCCAGCACGTATTTCTCTATAACTAAATAAATTTTTCAAATACTAGAAATGAGTATGATTATTTCCTTTTTTTGTTGTTGTTTTTGATCATTTCCTTTACAAGGACAATTTTTCACTCCTCAAAAGCAAAAGGTGGGTACACCTGAGTGGCTCAGTGGTTGAGCATCTGCCTTTGGCTCAGGGCATAATTCTGGAGTCCCGAGATCGAGTCCCATACCGGGCTCTCTGCATGTAGCCTGCTTCTCCCTCTGCCTATATCTCTGCCTCTCCCTCTGTGTGTCTCTCATAAAAAAATAAATAAAATCTGGGGATCCCTGGGTGGCGCAGCGGCTTGGCGCCTGCCTTTGGCTCAGGGCGCTATCCTGGAGACCCGGGATTGAATCCCACATCGGGCTCCCGGCGCATGGAGCCTGCTTCTCCCTCTGCCTGTGTCTCTGCCTCTCTCTCTCTCTGTGACTATCATAAATAAATAAAAATAAAAAAAAAACAAAAAACAAAAAACAAAAAATAAATAAAATCTTAAAAAAAAAACCTTTTAGGATTAAGGAAAAATAGGCTAGGACTAAACAAATATCTCTGATTTACAGTAAAACAAACGTAAAATTAAAGTTTGACAATTCATCGTAAACTCATAAACAAGTCTAATTTGATGGTACCATATTTTACTTAGCACCATTTTAATGCTGAAACCCACAAACATCACAATGGCAACTGCATATATGGCCAACATGCACATGAGAAAATGCTCTGCATCACCTGCCATCAGGGAAATACAAATCAAAACCACAATGAGATACCACCTCATACCAGTGAGAATGGGGAAAATTAACAAGGCAGGAAACAACAAATGTTGGAGAGGATGCAGAGAAAAGGGAACCCTCTTACACTGTTGGTGGGAATATGAACTGGTCCAGCCACTCTGGAAAACTGTGTGGAGGGTCCTCAAGGAGTTAAAAATAGACCTGCCCTACGACCCAGCAATTGCACTGTTGGGGATTTACCCCAAAGATTCAGATGCAATGAAACGCCGAGACACCTGCACCCCGATGTTTCTAGCAGCAATGTCCACAATAGCCAAACTGTGGAAGGAGCCTCGGTGTCCATCGAAAGATGAATGGATAAAGAAGATGTGGTTTATGTATACAATGGAATATTACTCAGCCATTAGAAACGACAAATACCCACCATTTGCTTCAACGTGGATGGAACTGGAGGGTATTATGCTGAGTGCAGTAAGTCAACCGGAGAAGGACAAACAGTGTATGTCCTCATTCATTTGGGGAATATAAATAATAGTGAAAGGGAATATAGAGGAAGGGAGAAGAAATGTGTGGGAAATATCAGGAAGGGAGACAGAACATAAAGACTCCTAACTCTGGGAAACGAACTAGGGGTGGTGGAAGGGGAGGAGGGCGGGGGGTAGGGGGGAATGGGTGACGGGCACTGAGGGGGACACTTGACGGGATGAGCACTGGGTGTTTTTCTGTATGTTGGTAAATTGAACACCAATAAAAATTAATTTATTAAAAAAAAAAGTTTTTTAAAGAAGTCCATGACAAAGGAATAAGAAAATAAGGGGTAATATCCATTAAAATAGGTGCATGAAAAAATCCATGTAAATATAAGACCTCATACTCTGAACAAAGTCATCTGGGTACTTTGGCTAACCCCGTACTATCTGGGTTGGTAGAGTTGGAATCATCAGCTATAAAACTTGTGACTACCATTTTCATTGCATACTCTAACTGAAAAACAAAAATGAAAATCTTTATATATAATTTACCTGACACCCTTTAAAAACTCACAATCCTTTGAATACTGGATAGAAACTGAAATTTGGATTTTATAAGAGGAATAAAGTCAAATAGGGAGTATTTTACAGACATAACCCCTAACTCACTATCACCTCAAAATATGAAAGGGAGCACAAGCCTAGTACTCCTACAACCAGACAAAATGGCAACATTTTGGAGTAATCACCACAGTAGTATATTCTAGAAATGCCCGTGCAGTAAGGGCATTCTCAACCTAACCTCTAGAAAGGCTGTTGTATCTCCTGGAAATGTGACTGGCAACCAAAGTACAAACATTATAATTGTATACATCAAAACTTTTCACAGGGGACACTGTTGGTTGGCTAACATAGTATCAACTTCCAGTCCCCGCTACCCTTGCCACTTCCCCCTACAGAGGCTGAAAGACAAATATTCACTTTCTTGGAGCCGTGGGGAGACGTAACCCAGTTCTGGGCAACATGACATAAAAGGAAGTCTGATAGTGAGCTCTGAGAAAGCTGCTAGTTTCCTAATAAAAGGGACAGTGTAGCTAACACTAGCCATCTTCCATCCATCTGCCTTGAACAGAAATGTCATGCTTATTAGCACAGCCATCTTGAAACCTTAGAGCAACAAGTGCAAGACAAAAAGCCAACAAGCTACAGGCAATGCGGTAGAGAGAGTCTGATTCTCCTATAATTTTATCTTTATTTGCTAAACAGCTAGCAACTGCTCACCTTTACCCTTCTTAAAGTGAAAAAAATAACCAGTCTTTGTTTTGTTACTGTTGGCTGTGTTTTCTGTTATTTTTAGCAGAATGCCTGCCTTACAAATAGACTTACAAACATTTAGAGAATATGGTGTACAATTCTTTTAGTTAAAAAAAAAAAAAGTTATAGTACTTATATAAATAAAAAAGTCCTCTTGATGCCAAGTAAGTATGACAAATTAAATCCAGGACACATATTTTTCTTTAATAACATCTCTTCTAACTATAAAAGTCACAATATTCACTTTAGAAATTTTACAAAATACCGAAAAATATAATGGCGGGAAAAAACTCACTACCTAGAGATAATCACTTTTTATATTTGGTATATTTCCTTCCAAACAATTTTTAAAGACATCAATACACAAAAGTGTACTTTTTTATTTTTATAAACTGGGATCATGCAGGATAGGACTTATTTTTAAATAATTTATTTGAGAGAGACAGTATGAGAGAGAGAATATGAGCAAGGGGAGAAGCACAGGGAGAAGCAGACTCCCCACTGAGCGGGGAGCCCATGCGGGGCCTGATCCCAGGACTCCAGGATCATGACCTAAGCCAAAGGTAGATGCTCAACTGACTGAGCCACCCAGGCACCACAGGATTTATTATTATAAACGGATACATGTACCAATTAACAATATTTCGAAAGCATATGAAAGAATAGAAAACTGAAAAACAAAAGCGTCTCTTCCACCATTCCCCACCCCATGTGCTTGCACACACACACACACTACGCGCAGCCGATCTCTTTTCCACTTCTGAAAAACAGACACTTTTAATGTTTTTGGTATTATGCCTCTGTCTCTTGATTTATCACCTGTAACCACATCAACTGACTTCCCATTCTGAAGGTGAAAACCTGGGTTCTCCCTCACCCTTCTTCCCAATTCTTACTACTTTTATTTTCATTTTTGGTTTCTCTCTTGCTTAATATTATAAAGTTAAAAAAATACACTTAACCTCTACTTCTAGGCCAATGAATATTGAATAGAATGTCTTTGCTTCCAATTATGCAAGGTAAGGAAATTAGTATTCTTTATGGCAAATAGTTTTAGTCATAAAATTCAACCACAAGATTAAAATGTGCCTATCATTTGACCTTACCCAACCCTTAATGGAAGAAAAAAAGTATGTATTTGTTGCTTGAAGCACTAGTTCATTTAACATAGGAAAAAGTGTTAGGAAAGAAATGTAACGAAGAACAGATACAGAGACCTAGAATAAGTAAGTCTATAATCTGTAAGCCCCATTGAGGATCTTTAAGTCCTCAATGAATTGAGAAAAACAAGTTATGGACCAACATGAATTTCAAAGTTTTAAAAGATGAAGCCAGAGGAAGAGAGCACAGCATTCAGGCCCAGACAATAGGAAAGGAATACTGATTAACTCCTCTTTTACACTTATCTTCTCAAAAGAGAATCATCATAATGCAAACATTGATGCCCAAAGGTGCTGAGAAGACAGTAAGTGACTTATCGCTGAGTTCCAGTTAGCATCAATAATCTCTGAGAAATGCAGAGCAACAAAAGGGATTAAAAAAAAAACTGAAAAGGGCAAGTATCCTTATTATTTTTATTGAGGAATACAATGGATGAGTCTAAACATTAAATACTAGTAAACCTGATGGGAAATTTAGCAATATCCTATAAGAGATTATTAAATAATAGCTATTGTGTATTAATGATTTAGTATGTCCCATGCACTGTGATAAGAACTAATCAAGAGTCTTGTTATCATCACCATTTTCCAGATGAGAAATTTAAGGCATATTAAGTATTTTGCCCACAGTCACTAATAAATGGCAAAGCCAAGATCTGAAGTTAAATTCCATCTTCTTAACCAGTGGACTAAACTGACAGTACACGAATACTTAAAAATGCAAAAAGCAGACAGATAAGAATAGATTGTCTAAAGCAAGCTGTATCAAGTTAGACACTATTTTCAAAATTTCTGAGTGACCATGTTACAATGGCATAGACAGATCTCTAAGATACACTGTTAAATGATTATGATGCCATTTATGAAAAGTGAGATAAAACAAACAATCCAAATGTGTATACAGAATAAAGTGTAAAGTCCCATTTCTTTAATTATCCCTCTTCCTGCCCCTCACCTAATCTCTTGGATTCTAATCTCTTGACAAGAGACAAATATTACTTGATACATATTGTTTGGTATGTATCCTTCTGGTTCTTACCTATTTTAAGAAAAACGTTGGCTTTATAGTAGTACATTCCACTTGACAGTGGTTATTTCTGAGAAGGAAATTGGGAATGGAGAAATCTTATCATACTCTATTTATTTATACACTGCTTGGATCTTTTACAAAAGGGAGTAACATATTATGTAGATAATACAAATTGTTTTAATCATAACGCTGCTCAAAGAAAATGGCAAAAGTTTCTAAATGTGACCTCAATGGCCTTCTTGGAAGGGAAAAGTCTTATATATTAAACTACAGAACAATTAAAAACTTTTACATGACAAAAACATAAAGTTAAAAGATCTATTCGAGCCAGGAAAATATCTGTAACAACAAAATGATTAATAAAGTATTGGTATTCTACATATACAAAAAGCTCTTACAAATAAATAAAAACATGTAAAATTTATAAAACTAAAGACATAGGGCCACATATATAAAAATCAACTAAGGAAACAAACAAGCAATTCATTCAAAGAAAAAAATGGCTAAAAGCATTAACAACAAAGTTAAACCTCAGTAACAAATAAACGTAAAACAAAACAGCAATATGATGGTAGGAACTAAAAACAGTAACACCCAGTGATAATTATGGCATGAAAAAGCAGAAACTTTTACATACTAGTGATAGGAATGTAAACTGGTAACATGTGGACAACAAATTGGCATATGCAAATTATCTGCATAAACAAAACAAAACAAAACAAAACATCATAAAAGTTCCTTTGAAAGGTAAAATAGAGAAAACTGACTGCAGCCTTGGAGGACAGTGGCAGCCCTACTGTGATGTACTATAGGAACAAATAGTCCTGCTATGCTCTTCCCTACACTGACCACACCTGCAGGATCATGTTCACTTCTGGGTACCACATTTTAAGAAAAACATCGACAAACTGAGATATTTCCACAGTAGGACACCAAAATCATGTATGAGGGCTAGAAACCATGTCACACAATGAACAAATTAAAGAGAACATTTTGCTTAAAAAGAAGATTTTAGGGAAAATATCATAGCACTCCTAAAGTGCTATGGCCTAATAGTCCAAAGGCCTATTACATGGAAAATAGCACTTGTTTCATATTGCTCAGGAGGGCAAAAGAAAGACCACTAGTACTCAGAGCTATTAAATAATGAAACACTTAGGTCTTACATAGTGAGATTTTAGTTACCCATTAATACCTGAGATAACGATCCATCAGAAATGTAGTAGAAAAGATTCTTCTAGGCTGGAAAAGTTAGGTGTCATGAACTCACAAGTACTTTGTAGTTCTAAGAGAAAATGTGGATAAATATTCCAGGACTATGACCACTAACTCTATTCTTACTGTAGTGTCCAGGTTGCACCTATCAGATTTAGATACTTTAGGTACTAATCTATTCTGGGTCGATCGGAGTCCTGCACAGCCACCTCTGCCAGAAATAACCATTCAGTCATTACTACCAATTCCTAATTCTGTTTTCCTACACACAAAAACTTGACAGATACACACCGTGATCTAGAATCCCAGCATTTCCCTTACCAAAAGTCTATCCTAGATACAGGCTGCTTTCATAATTGAGATCTATTTTGTGTTCCCTGCCTTGCCTCAGCTGTCCCAATTCTAGTTCCTTGCCCTGAAATCTGTGACATACTGTTATTTGACCTTCTAAAACTGTTTCTTCCTCATTCATTCAAAGACTGAGAGCCTACTATGTTCAAAGTACTGGTAGATCCTAGATGCAAAATACAGTTGTATTAGACACAGTTCCTGCCCTTGGGGAGTTGAAAACGGATAAAAAGAAATAATGGATCTCTGTAACAGCCAATATAAAGCCAAGAGGAAGCAAAGTGATGTAATATTGCAGACAAGAGAAATCTCATCCTAACTTTCTAAGCCTGTGTAATCTGGGAAAAAACTGAGATTATATCAGAATGTATATTTAAAGGACACAAAGGGTTTGCATTGACAAAGACACAAGAAAAAAAATATGCCAAGTAGAAAAACTGGCATAGGCAACAACATACATAAAAGAATATTTGGTGGTAGGTACATGGTTAATCACATCAGGAAGATAATGTGATTGATTACAGAATGTGAACAGATTATTAAAGAAAGTTTCTCTCTGTCAAAGAGTATAAAAACAGTTTCTTCAAGAGAGGTAACAGAATAAGTTCTAGAGGTACAGCTTCCTTGCATTCCCCACTGGGACATACATCAATAAGTGATACTACTCAAATAGTGTAAGGATTCCACCAGATGGAAGATACTCCCCTTTTTCCATTCTCACAGGGTTTTTACACTCTCCTCCTGTCAACAGTTCTGAGCCCCTCTCTCACCAGGTCCTAATAAGAGACTTTTTAAAAAAAGAACTCCAATATATGTCTGAGTGTCCGAAAGAAACAAAATATGAAGCAGCATAAAATTGACAATAAAGAAATCTCAGCTACTGGTCCAGGCTAAGCCCCTAACTCCAAAAATGACCTGTTTTCTAATCTGGAAGATAAATGGGTCTAAGACAAGATGACTTCTAATGTCTCTCCTTGCTTCAAATTCCATAAATTCACTTGGAAAAAAGGTTCAGCTATTTCCAGGTGACTGGAACTCAGCCAGTTGAAACCATCAGTTTCCTCAAATCTAAATCCTGCTTCTCCCTCTGCCTACATCTCTGCCTCTCTTTCTCTATCTCTCAGGAATAAATAAATAAAATCTTTCAAAAAAAAATTCTACTTCACATGACTTGTTATGAGCAACTAAATAACAAAATTAAGCGAATTATAAAACTTAAACCAATTTTTATGTCCATACATTAAAGCCTATACCTATTAGAATTTCACTTCCAGTAGTTGTAGGGTGATTTTCATTAGACTAATCTTCCCATACATAAAATTACAAACTCTATATAAAAATATAAAAAACAACTATTTTAAGCCAGTAGAAAGCACCAAAAGTAAGCAGGAACTGGAAAGAAGTTGGTACCTGAAACAAGGAAGTGCATTGGGTGAGATTTGCAATTACCCGGCTTTCTGCTTGAGAGGGCTCCCCCATTCCTTTCAAATAAGGTGGATAAAATTTAGACCAAAAACTATATAGTCTTGTTGGCTTAAAGAGTCAAATGCTGGAGTCAGATGCCAAAATGGCTAGAAAGAGAGAGAAATCCCACAAAAATGATAATGGGGCAGCCTAAAAACCTACATGTAAACTCAACCCAAATTCTAGCTAAACCGTGAGTTGTGCATGAATAGAAAAAACTCCAGTGAGCCTGACAGCAGAAATCAAAAAGTGGACAGAAAAGCTGAGATTTCAACTTGCTCTTCACAATAGGTGAAACAAAGTGTTGAATTTGAACAGAAGGACAATACCAGTTAGCAGAAATACCAAAAGTTTCTGGAGAAAACAACAGACACAAGTCTGCAAATATATCATCACAATGAACTATATGGCTGAAAATTACTAGACATATGAAGAAATGAGAAAGTGAGCAAAGAAAGAAAAGTCAACAGAAAACAACTCTGAGAAAATCCTAATGCTGGAGTCAGCAGGCAAGGACTTCAAAGCAACTATTATAAAAATAGTTAATAAATACAGTCCACAGTAAATAATGAAGAGAGATGGCAGAAGAGTCAGTGAACTTTAATAGCTTACTAGCAATTATTCTACCTCTAGAACTGAGAGAAAAAATACTGAAAAAACTCAGCCTAATTGAAAAAGACAGCCTAATTGACCTGTGAGACATTGTCAAGTATCTTCACAGGTATAACCAGAGTCCCAGAAGCAGAGGAGATAACAAAGTAGAAAATGTTCTTTGAACTAATGGTCAATACAATTTCCCAAGTTTGGTAAAAAAAGACATAAATTTATATATCATACAAACAATCCCAGTAAATTCAAAATAGGATATGTAAAAAGTAAATAACATGTAGGCACATCACATTCAAACTGCTGAAATCAAAGCTAGAAAAATCTTGAAAGCAGTCAAGAAAACTGACATGTTGTACATAGGTAACAACACAAAATAACAGCTTACTTCTCATCAAAAACAAGGAAAAGCAGAAGAAAATGAAATAACATCTTTAAAGTGAAAGAAACTAACAATCATAATTCTATATACAATTAAAAAATCCCTCAAAAATAAAGATAAAATGAAAACATTTTAAGATAAACCAAAAATATGAGTGTACTAGTCACCAACAGGTCTGCTCTAAAAGGCTAAAGAAAGCTCTTCAGGCTGCAAGAAAACAGTATCAGAAACTCAAAATCTATAAGAAGAAATAAGTAGAAACACTGTAGGTAAGTATACATAAAAGACTATATTTGTCCTACTATTCTTTAAAAGCCATAAAAATGACATAAAACAAAAATTAAAATATCCAGAGTTTTATAACATAATTTGTATCTAATATATATGAGAACTGCAGCACAAGGCACTCAGAAGAGGGGTAAATAGAACTATAGTATTTCAAGTTATATTTTACAGGAAGTAGTAAAATATTAACCCAGTATAGAATGTGATAAATGAAGGATGCACATTATAATCGCAACCTCAACCTCAGCACTAGTGACGTTTTGAAGTAAAAATTGTTTGGGAAGAACTATTTTGTACATTGTAGAATATTTAGCAGCATCCTCAGCCTACTAGATGCCAATAGTACACCCACCCCAAGTCATAACAACCAAAAATGTCTCTAGACATTGACAAATCCCCCAGGCTGGTTGAAAACTACTGCCCTATAACAACCATTAAGTAATGCAAGATTATAGAGCAGTTCAGTTTTTTTTCCATTATGGCTCAGCTAACAAGACTAGACTTTTTTTTCTAATAGCTCTAGCCTCCTACATGAAATTTTAATACCACGGATATATGTATATGTTTACACATTTATATAATGTGTCCTATTGGAAAGGCACAAACGACTGTAATATCTATGTTTTTTGCCTCTCCTAGAACCAACTATTGCCCCCTTGGGGGAAATATCCTCTCCTCCACTGAGAATGCACACTGACAGAGGAATTTAGATGAAATACTAAAAAAATTTCAATTAACCCAATAAAATATCTATATATATACATACACACATATGTATATACATATACAATATATACATACACATGAACAGAGAAATTTTTTTAAATAAGACAAATAGAAAATAAATAACAAAACAGTAGACCTAAAGTCAATCAAATCAACAACATTAACTACAGATTTGTTTTATATTTTAATGAGGCATAACTAACAAGCCAATAGCAGAGATAAAATGAGAAAGTAAAAAAAAAAAAAAAAAAATTCTAAATCCAAAAAGTAGGTATATGGAAAAAAGGAAAGCCAACCATATTACTAATTACCTTGTTATTATTAAATATGAATGGTTTCAATATGAATGATCCAAATTAAAGGGTAAAGACTGTCAAATGAGATTAAGAAAAAAAACAGAACCAGACCCAAAAATTGCTGTCTACAAGAGAGGCAGTTTAAATATAAAACACAGATAAGCTAAATGTAAGATAACATTTAAAAAGAAAGAAGATGTAAACATTAATCAGAAAAAGTCTGGAGTGGTTACATTAATAACAGACACACAGAATTTCAAGACAAAGAGTACTACCAAAGAAAAATAAGAACACTTCATATGCATAAAAGACATAATGCATCAAGAAGATATAATCAGGGATCCCTAGGTGGCGCAGCGGTTTGGCGCCTGCCTTTGGCCCAGGGTGCGATCCTGGAGACCCGGGATCGAATCCCACATCAGGCTCCCGGTGCATGGAGCCTGCTTCTCCCTCTGCCTGTGTCTCTGCCTCTCTCTCTCTCTCTCTCTCTCTCTCTCTCTCTCTCTCTGTGACTATCATAAATAAATAAAAATTTTTTTAAAAAAAAGATATAATCATTATAAATGTGGACACAGTCAATAACAGAGCTTCAAAACATATAAAGCAAAACACAGAAAAAAGAAGCATAAATTCACAATCATAGCTAGAGATTTACCTCTCTCTCAGTAATTGATAGAACTAAAGAAAAAAAATCAGTAAAGTTAGATATGGCTCATCATCACCCATCCTGACCAGACATTTATGAAAAACTACACCCACAACAGCAGAAAATTCAAGAGAGACCATATGGTGAACCATAAAAAAAAAAAAAAAAAAAAAAATTTAAATAACAAAAAATTCCATGACTGAAATTTTACATATTATTTTCTATACAATCAAATAAAAAGCTGAAATCAAAACACTGAGATATCTAAAAACCCCTATATGTTTTCCAATTAAGCAATATTTTTCTAAATAACCCATGATTCAAAGAAGAAATCACAAGAGAAGTTAGAAAACACTTTACACTAAATAATAAATAATAATGAAAACACATTTCATCAAAACTTATGGAACTTACTTAATCAGTGAAGTAAGATAAATCCATAGATTTAAATGCTTATATTCAAAAAAAGAAAGGTTTAATATCAATGATGTAATATTTTACCATAATCCAGAAAAAAATACAAGTAAATTAAAATAATAATGAGCAAAAGCAATAAAATAGATAAAAAGGACAAAGAAAACAAAGTAAAAAGCTGGCTCCTTCAAAAGATTAATGAGATGTATAAATTCCTAGAAAAACTGATCAGGGACGCCTGGTTGGCTCAGTGGTTAAGGGTCTGCCTTTGGCTCAGGGCATGATCCTGGAATCCAGGATCTAGTCCCACAATCCGGTTCCCCGCAGGGAGCCTGCTTCTCCCTCTACCTATGTCTCCGCCTCTCTCCCTCTGTGTCTCTCATGATAAATAAATAAAATCTTTAAGCAAAAAAAAGAAAAAAGAAAAAAACTGATCAAAGAGAAAAAAAAGAAAGTGGGAGGACACAATTTACCAATATCAGAATTTAATAAGGAGATTATCATTACTTAAAGAATAAGTAAATTTAAAAACTTCATGGCAAATATATCAACTTAGACAAAATGGACAAATTCCTTAAAAAAACACAATTTGTCCAAACTGACACAAGATGAAACAAAAAATCTGAATAGTCCTATATCTATCTATTAATGAACCTGGATTTGTTATCAGAAATCTCACCAAAAGTGCTCCAACCTGAATGGTTTCACTGATGCATTTTACCGAACATGTTAAGTTAGAAATAAATTCCATCTTATCCAAATTCCTTCAAAAATTAAGGAGAAGGAAATACTTCCCAACATATTTTAGGAGTCTAGCATACCCATTATACCAAAACCTGAAATGAAAATGACAGACCAAAAAAAAAAAAAAAAGAAAAAGAAAAAGAAAAAAGAAAATGACAGACCAATGTAAATACCAAAAAAAAAAAAAAAAAGATCCTTAACAACATATTAGTATATCAAAACTGGTAAATTAAATATATCATGACCAAATGGGATCTTTCCAGCCATGAAAGTAATACACCATTGTCAATAGTAATGGGAAAAATCATATAGCCATTTCAACAGACATGGGAAAACTTTTTGAAAAAAGTGAACACCCACTCATGATAAAAATTCTCAGCAAACTACAACAGAAGAGAACTTTCTCAACGTGATCAAAGGCAGCAACAGAAAACCCACAACTAATACAATACTGATTATTATAGAATATTATGATAATGGTAAAATAAATGCTTTCCCAATAACCCAAGAAATAAGGCCAAAAGTCCACTCTCACCACTTTTACTCAAAATTGCACCAAATTCCTAACCAGCAAAACAAGACCAGAAAAATCAATTAAAGGCATAAGGATTGCAAAGGAAGCAGAACTGTGGCTCTTTTCAAATGACCTGACCACCTACACAGAAAATCATAAAACTAACATGAATAAGTGAATTTAATGAGGCTGCAGGATACAAAGTCAATACACAAAACTCAAAGGCTGATTGGGAAGCAGAGTGTATGAGTATGTGTATGCATCACAGCAGCTCTACAATTCTTGTTTTTATGCATTTATTTTAAGAGAGTCGGAGACTTAACCAACTGTGCTACCCTAGCAGCTCTACAATTCTGTAACTCTAGAATGCATATGAAAGCCTTATCATTTGATGGTTCTCTTCATTTGGTTTTCCTGGTTAAAATTTTCAAAATAAATGTATTCAAATTATGAGAAAAATAAATTTCACATTTTTTAAGGGGGAGGTGGTGTGGTAGAGAGGTTGGTAGAGAGAATCTTAAGCAGGCTCCATGCCCAGCACTGAGCCCAACTTGAGATTCAATCTCACAATCCTGAAATCATGACCTGAGCTGAAATCAAGAGTCAGACACTTAACTGAGTCACCCAAGCTCCCCAAATTTCACATTATAGTAAATACATTAAATCTCAGAGTTCCAACACCATTAGAAAATAAACTTAATTTTTTAAAGTTTATGCTCCATTTGTAACATCAATAGTTGAAATAAACTTCTCTAATCTATCATGTGATTTATTCGCTTGCTATCACAGCTCTTTACTTTCTATGGAAAAATGCTGCTGAGTAGTAAACAAAGTCATACTGTCATTTTCTATCTCCATAATCACTTCATAATTTATTTCAAAACATTTTGTGAATGAAACATGAACAAAAGGTATGCAAGTATGTACAAAGGAAAAGAGAAGGCCCTTGGACTTGGACAAGCAGCCAAAAAATAGTGCATTTTGCTTTCCATAATAGCTTATAATTGGCCAGATCACAACAATCACACGTTAAACATAGACCAGCTTACACTCTTCACATTACTAAAATATTCTGCATAGTGGCATTAAGCTATTTTGAGAGAAAACTCATACACTTATTAAGTTTTAGCTTGGAGTTACCAAATACTAACATTCTAGTTTCTCTAAACAAATCATTTCAAAGAATATAAAACAAATATCATTCCAAGGACATGGTTTATGGATATCCTTGAACCACAAACTGTTTAGTACGAGGCAAAATAAAGGAACAATTTCTTGAAAGCACAAACTGGTTACATACACAGAACACAATGTGAAAGTTCAATTTGTTAGATTTTAAGGCAACAAAAAGTTTAAGAAATTATCACATGCATGCAGCACCATCTCTTGGATTTGTACCAATTTCAAAACAATAAGATTATGAGTTGACTAACAACACACTACAGATTTTAACTTATCAAGAAACTGGCTCTCCACATGTATAAGAGACCACTTACCTTTTTAAGAAACAGTACTATTAAGCAAATGAAATTTTATAAATTACAATCAGCCCTGGTTAAGAGTATTGCAGTCTACTTAATTCTATAATTTAGACTTTTTAGGCTGGTTAAATTTACCACTTTATTAATGGGGTTAAGTTTCTTTGCAGCAAATATCACCACTAGCTGGAATGGGATTAAAAAACCAACAAAGCAAAACTTTTGTTTTTTGGGGTTTTTTAAAAAGATTTTGTTTGTTTGTTTGTTTGTTTATGACACAGAGAGAGAGAAAGAGAGAGGCAGAGACATAGGCAGAGGGAGAAGCAGGCTCCATGCAGGAAGCCCAAGGCGGAACTCCATCCAGTTCCAGGATCATGCTCTGAACCAAAGGCAGACGCTCAACCACTCAGCCACCCAGGCATCCCAGAGAGAGCAAAACTTTTGATATCAACTTTAGAAATCTGTAGTTACCAACAGTATAGCCATAGGCTGGTCTATGAAGGAGATCATGTTAACAAGCGCTTAACATATATGCAGATGTCTCCTAGGCTAACCATCAGGGAGGAAAATGCAAGTGGCACTTTATTCCATGTGTGCTACATGATGTTTTCTTGACTGTCCTCTCTAACATCAACAATACCATGTTACTGTGTTATCTCAATTAATACTTACCATTCTGTAACTGCTCCAACAATGTACAGAAAAAAAATTTCAATATTATGTTACCAGAACCAAAGTTAGGAAAGCATTTGTCCCACATAGTACCATTAATTATCCTTAAGCCTGCTTTTTTCCTTTTCTGGGATGATATTTACTGAAGAACAACTTATTTACATTAAAAATAAAAATAAAATGAGATTATATCTGGGCAGCAGCTAATAAGAACTGATTCATAAATACAAGTTTGAGGAAAAGGACTTAATACTCAAAGTTAAGGGCTATTATAACTCTTTTTGTCAATACTTTTATTAATAGTTTAGAAATACTCTATACATATTAGCTCATAATGCTCATCACCACACTCTGAGGTAAAAAAGGCAGATGTTATTGAATATATTTTCAAACCAGTATACCCAAGTTCAGGTGATGATCATCTATTTGCCCAGGGTAAACAGGCAGCAAATAATAATGCATAATGCTCTTTAGAAGAAATTCTCTGAACCAAAATATGGCCAAACAACAATAGACTACCTAATGAAATGCTTGACTAAAACACAAGGTTATTATTAAAATCATAC
Organism: Vulpes vulpes; assembly: GCF_048418805.1. Lineage (NCBI taxonomy): Eukaryota > Metazoa > Chordata > Mammalia > Carnivora > Canidae > Vulpes > Vulpes vulpes. The sequence continues at coordinate 125,509,767 of NC_132792.1, read as the reverse complement.
TGAAAATCTCTGAAGGAATAAATTAAGAACGGTGGAAAGAAAGAATGCCCAGTTTGGCTTCCCCTAATATTTCAACTAATGTTTCCAAAGTACAGTTAAAACTACTATCATAAATCTTCAATTCAGTGAATCTAACTTGTCATAAGTATAGGGAAAATCCATAAATTGTACAAATAGAAGACACAACCAGCAACCTCAGTCTTTCCTTCACAAGTATAAACACACCAACAAGACCACCAGATACTTGAGGAATACAACACTACCAAAAAAGAACCAGAATAAATAAACTGAAAAAGTTATTCAGAGGAGAGAAAAAACTTAAAGTCTAGTTAGTGTCCTAAGATTAAAGATTCTATCTGTAAAATAAGAGCAGGTGGTTATGAACTACAAAGAATTCCCAGAATTATAAAGTAACAGCTGAAATAACTCAGTAAAGGGCTCAAAGAAAAAGTCAAGGAATCTTCCAGAACAAGGCAGGAAAATGAAGACATGGAAGTGAAAGAAAAATTGTAAAACCAGAGCAATGATATAGATGTTCTAGTGGAAAAAAGCTGTAAAAGAATACAGGGAAGAAAGGAAGGGAAGAAATAATGAAAGAAATACAGAAGATTCCCCAGAACTGAGGACATATAAAAAAGGGTCCACCAAATCTTTATAGGATAAGTTAAAAAGAACTACATTTCATAATGTCAAGGATAAAAAGGCATGGACAGAACAAGCTTCCAGATAACAGAAACAGGTTACCTAGAAAGAAATTATTCCTATCAGCATTAAGCCTCTTTCTTTTTTGTTAATTTTATTTATTTATTCATGAGAGACAGAGAGAGAGAGAGAGAGAGAGAGAGAGAGAGGCAGAGACACAGGCAGAGGGAGAAGCAGGCTCCATGCAGGGAGCCCAACATGGGACTCGATCGGGGGTCTCCAGGATCACGCCCAGGATCATGCCCTGGGCTGAAGGTGGCGCTAAACCGCTGAGCCACCCGGGCTGCCCCAGCATTAAGCCTCTTATCAGTGAAACTGGTTCTTAAAAGGTAATGCAAAGAAAACTGTTTCACAACTGAATTCTATATCCAGTCAAGGTATGTACCGGGTGTGAAAGTGAAAAGCACATTTTTGAATACTCTGTTAATACTCCCACATATTTTCTCTGAGAAAGTACTCCAGGAAATTTTTAAAAATTAAAAAATTAAAAAACTTCTATAACATTGTAAAATAAATCCAAAACAAATAGTGGAAAGACAGGAGATCTAAGAAAGCACAGACTGTGCCCAAGAATGCAATTAAATAACATGCTATTAGCTGAGCATCTTACCCAGAAAAAAGTCAGTTTACAATAGAATATCAACAAATACCATGATAAAAAGCTAGATATGCAAGTGATAAAATGAAGAAGGTGGACAATGGGGGCAATGTGGCAACTAGAAAACCCATGAAAAACAGTTACAGCCCAAACTAGAAGCCAAACTAAAGTACATCCTGATCTTGAATACCAACATGGCAGAAGGAGTTCATTTGTTCTCCATGGCTCCCATTGTACCCATCACACTACTTTTTGCTCAGCACTGGATGGTAGTGTTTACTTATCACAAAATTGATTATTGCTTCTCCGAATCAAAGTGTTACTATTACAAACCTTGACAACATAAAATAAATGTCCCCCCCTGGTAGGGAACCATGAGGAATTCAGGGAAAAACTGTGAAGGGTACTGATTTTTCTCAACTCATAAAGTGGCAAGTTCAGAGATGATGCCTAAGTATTTTCTAGAATTAAGAGTGTAAGTATTGAAAGTATAACCATAAAGCCTTATCAATCTCCTTCAGGGAAGTAAGAAAAGAATAGGTATTACACATTAAATTCTGCATTTTTCACAATGGTGATACACTCAATTATGTGAGATTACTCTATAAAGTTTAGCATATAATACATAAAATTGAAATAATAATCACCAAAAAATTAAAAATAAAAAAAGGTCTAAAATGGCTATCTTTGAGGAGAGAAACCAGTTTGAAGAGGTAAAAGGTAGAAAAGACTTATATTTATCATTTTATACCTTTGTGTCCTATTAACCAATGCAGGAAAAAACACAGAGAAACCTTTGTCCATTTTTTTCTTGTTTCTGTATCCCATGCACTATATATACCAACCTTCTCTTATGGTATTTCTTCAAGACACAATTAATCAAACAAACTCAAGAACCACCCTAAATCTCTGACAAAATGCAGTGACAGCAATAGTTTACACTGGTGTTAAAACTCAAAACAAGTCCACATCCATTATCCCCATAACGGTCTTATTTTTAGAGATTAATAAGTATTACCCCAAAAGGTTTAAGTGATTTGCCATGACAAAGAAACTAGGAAAGGTAGTATAAATGTAATAGACAAGCTAAAAAATAAAGGAAAAAATGCCTTCATACAGTAGTGAAATCTGAAAATCCCTTCTAAATTTAAAATAGAACATACAACAAATAAAACTTAACAATAGTTGGCTGAAACAGTTTTTTATCATGAAACACACTTACCATATGAGCAGCAATCTCATTCCTATGTTATTCCCCAAGAAAAAATGAAAATACATCACACCAAAACATGCACTCTCTTGCTCATAGCAGCTTTATTCATAATAGCCAGAAACTAGAAACAACCCAAATAGCCATCAGCTGGTAAACAGGTGAATCGTGGTATGGCCAGACTACGGAATATGCCTCAACAATAAAGGAACAAACTAATGATATACACAACATGGATGAAACCCTGAAGTATTATGCTATGTAAAAGTAACCAAACACAAAGGGCCATATGACTCCACTTATAAGAAATATTAGAAAAGGAAGATTCCAGTGGTAGTACGTCAGTAGGCTATCAGGGTTGAGGAAAGAAGACATAGGGGAAAGGGCACTTTGGGGGTGATGGACATGTTTGAAGTCATAACCAAGGTGCTTGTTACACTACCATATAAACGTAGCAAAATTCATCAAAATGTACACTTAAGACTGGTGTATTTTGTTATGGAAATTATAACTCCATAAGGATAATTTTTTAAAACTCAGTCATACATAATCCCATTTAACTACTGACGACAGCTTTTCAAGCATAGGAATTACTACAGATCCATAAGGGACATTGAGATCGCTATTTAAAAGGCAACTTTTAATCAGAAAATAGACACAGTACACAGGAACTTAAAAGTCCTGAGAATGAAATAGTCCTTGTTCTACTCAATTTGGCCACGTGGATAAACACTAGTTGCCTGGCAACCAGTCTACATCCAGATTTCTTAAAAAACACATTGACCACATTAGCAGGTAATCTCAAAGAGGATAAACTAAGCTTTACGTTGAAGAGTTCTTCAGTGTTAAAAAAGAATAATAACACATATGAATTATTTATCTAAAGTAGCAGTGAACAAGAAATACTAAAACTAGATCATGAAAAATAAAAACATGAAATGAAACATAAACACACACACAACACGAAAGGCCTTTCTTCTTTTGGTCTTTCACTTTAGGACTTTCCTTAGCTAACTTACAGGACTGCCAAAGCCATGAGTTTGTGGGTGAACTCTTTCCCCTTTTAAGCCTATAAGCCCCTCCCCTGCTACCACCCAAACTGGCTTAATATAAATGTACATGTCTTTAAATGCATACAAGTCAGACACTTTTTTAGATACTAAATCACCCAAAAGACACCTCTGTGGATGGCTTGAAAACACAAAACACGAACTTTCCACAACATGCAGCACCCAACATACCAGAAGGCCAAGTTTTCGTTAATGCTGATGATAAATGATCAAAATCAAGAATTACAAAGAATCCCTAAATAACAAGCAAATCCTAACACATATGTTAAATATCATTTCTCTCTTACTGGACATAGTATGTCTGTTAACCTGGTGAACAGCTTCAGAACAATTATCAACTCCAAGGACACCGCTGTTAGCACACTTACCAAGCATACAACTTTTTGGCTTTGGTGAGTACTTACCCCTCTTCTGAACCCAGCCTTCTTTCACAACGGTAACATCGCTCATGATGGCTCCCCTCTGAGCCCCCAACTTGGAGAAATGCTACTTTGTGGTATCAGCTTTGGGGTTTGGATTCTCTGCTGCTGCTGCTGCCCTTCCCACTCTCTAGTGATGACTCAGCCTGGAAGGAAGTATTGAAGAAAGAATTTCTTTTTTTTCCATTCTTGCAACTCACATAGCAATAACAAACAACTAATTCTTTGTAAATGTCTTCAACTGGCCTGACCTCACATAAAACTCTACCTCCTCAAACTGGGGAACTTATTTATTCAATAGTTCGGTCTATAATGAAAGCGCTTCCCTGGTCTTGTGACAGATTTCAAGTGATAGTGAAACTTTTAACCTAAGAGGTTGTAACAAAAAATGTCTTAAAGAAAACCAATGTCACACCTATACAAATAATACAGAAAATCTGTTTGGTGCTATGTGTTTGAGGTGAAAAGGGAAGAAAATGAAAGTTAAGTGAACTAAAAGTACATTATCACATATGTCTAGTTTCAAAATCTCTGTGGATTTAGGAATATTTATGGCAAAGCAACTGTGAATGTTTTTAATAGCTGTATTTTATGTATAACACAATGTGCTAAGAAACCAACACATGTATACTTACTCTGCCTTATTCCAAGAAATATTTTAGACAATAGATGAATTAGAGTACAACAAATTTTTAGATTACAATAAACATTATAAATGACACAAAATTGATTATTTTTTTAAAATACAGGAAATGAAACAAAGGGAATATGAAAGTGGAAAAAATATGGAGTCTCCAAGATGTGTCAAGAACAAGTGCTTACATCTATTATCCTCAGGTAATCCTCAAAATAAACCTATGAGAGTACCATTAACTTCATTTCAGAGATGAGTAAATTGAGGTTCACAGAGATTAAGCAGCTTGCCTGGGTTCAACACAACTACTGAATGATGGAGCCCAGATCTGAAAAAAAGGCTCTCTGACTCCAGAGCCTGCAGTCCTAACTCTAAAACTAGACTGCCTTCAGATAAAAAAAAAATTAAAAAAATAAAAAAAAGCCAGAGTAAAAGTCTACATATTTGTAAAAGTGGGGCCACAAATTTAGCAGGAAAGCTTTCAGGAAGCAATGCAAATAAGAAAACACAATGGGTCTCGGTATTTACAGCATCCATAAATATTAAAAAAAAAAAAAGTTGCTGCTTCAGAAGGAATCCATTTTTTCTAGAATAAAAATCTAAAATTTATCCCATGGGTCTTTGTAAGATACCTTGTAGTGTAACAAAGTCCTCAAAAATGTCCCTATATATACAGTAATGAGTTTTATAGGGCTATTTCTCATTGTCCCTCTCAACCTAAAAAGGAAAAATGCCAAGATAAAACAGAGTTAAAAATATTTCCACAGAAAGGGACCAAAACATGTGGTCCAGGGTACACTGGCATTATGTGGTCCAAAAACACAGGCAAAGAGTTTAGATAACCAAAAGAATGGATGGAGGGACTGCAGAATTATACTGTTTTCTCAGATCGGGTTTTGACAAATAGTCCATAGTGGCAAGTTCAAGGTCAGACTTCTGAGCGACTATCGAACTAAATTATGGCTCATTTTCCAATGCAAATTAAGTAGAAAGCCTAATTCACTTAGCAGTGAGGAATCAGGACTAACACTCTTAAGAAAGCCTGACAAAGTCTGTGTGGCTGAATAGCAAACCAGCCCCATATGTGCCTTTGGCACTTACAGGTAAGGCCAAGACTATCCGCAGAATCACTGGTGTCTGCTAGTGCAGAGAGTCTAAAGGGATATTAAAACCTGGGTCTATTTTCCCAAAATATGTTTGAAAGAATTCCAAGAAAAATTCCAGAAAAATACGAGAAAAATGATGAAAAAAGAAAAAAAATTCTTTGGTCAAATAGTTCAGAAAAATTCCAAAAACCATATCTTTCTCTTAGAACATCACAATTAACATATTAAAGATATAAGATGCGTATAACCTCATGTAACTCAGTAAATCTTAAGCTTACTGAACCCACAGGGCTCTTTTTTTTTTTTTTTTTTAGTCATATGTACTGATATCTAGGGGAACATGCTTTGAAAAATGGCCACATAATTCAAGACAAGATTTATTACACCGTTAAAAAAGAGCAAGAAACCTTCAGTAAAGAATCGAAACATCATTTTAGTTTGATTTAGGTAACTTTCTGAAAACTGGCTACCTACAGAACAAGGTAACTAAAAAGGTTAGCTCCTTACACCACATAATTATAAAGACATTAAATATTGGGAGCCTAAGTGCAAACTGATGACTTTAGAAGGCCTCTTTGGTAGCACCTGTAGCAAAGAGCCTCATCTCATTCAAGCCATTATTGGTTTGACTATAAAATTACATTATCTGGGTAAAAAAAAAAATTCCTATCTTAATATTCTTGGTATTGGAAATGGAAGAGATCAGGGACCAACATTTATTAAGAACCAAAAAACAATACAAATTCAAGAAACATAGATAAAACATATCCCTTTCTATTAAAATAATCTGCATTACAACACACGTTCTAAAGAACACTAAAAAAATACTTTCAAAATTTATTCCATTGTTTTAAGCTGACATTTCATTGCTGGGATCTCAAACAGGTAAGGACCTTCATTTTACAGTTGAGGAAACAAGAGTCCAGATGGATGAAGAGACTTGCCCAAGGTCACACAGCTGCTTTCTGAGGAAACCAAGACCAGACAACCAGGCACATGTTCTTTCTACTAGCACTACCCCTTCACTACAAAACAAAACAGTGAAATATGCAGATCAACCCAAATCAATGAATTTTCTTTTAAAATGGAACTGTTTTGGGGTGCCTGGGTGGTGCAGTCCGTTTAGCATCTGACTCTTGGTTTCTGCTCAGGTTGCCATCTCGGTGTGCACGGAGCCGGCTTCAGATTCATTCTCTTCCCCCCGCCCCCCCCCCCATCCTGCCATTCCCCCCCTCAAATAAATAAGCCTTAAAAAAAAATAAAGAAAATGAAACTTTAAAAAAACTTTTTACATAAAAATGTTTATCTGGTACTTATATATTTAGATTAGACTGCTAAACGGATGTTAAATCAACAGGACAAAATTTACAATCATCATCAGGACCACTAAAGCCACTCATTATAGAAATGGCTTTATCCACTTGCATCTTAAGATGTTACCAAATTCTACACATAATATCCAGCTTTAAAGTTGCTCCTGGGACTCTCAGCTAAAATGATATTCTTTGAAAATAGCTTAAAAGACATTTAAAAGTATACTACTCCAGAATTATGACCAATAGGCTAGAAATAAATGCTATCTTGTGTGCATAAACTGACTCTTAAGCAATGCACCATATTCTTTGGTTTAATTTCCCTATAGTGGCAAACCTCTTGCACTAAGTCATCTATGCTCTCCCACTCAGTGTTCCATGTTGCTAAAAACACTAATCTGCAAAATGATGAGCTGGACATGAACTTCACCTCCTCCTACAGTCCCAACTTCTTCAGAAGTATGTTTCTATCCAATGAGCTAACAGGCAAAAATTTGGTTTCTTTTTCTTTTAAGCCTATTGCATTAAATATTTCATTGCTGAATAATCTAATTTTGTCTATTCTTAAAAAAAATGTCATACAAAATTCTTGGCAGATTCAATTTAGAATTTAAACAAAGCAGTTACACTAAAGGTACTTTCATTCAAAACTATTTGAGAATTTGATAACAGCATTTGAATATCACTTCACAATTTACAAAACATTTTCACATCTTGTACCTCATTCAATAGCATTACTATTTAGTAAAGCAATTTGACAGTGCCTGGCACAGAAGATATACCCAACAAATACAGAGTAAATGAATGAGTGGATGAATGAAAGAGCGAAGATGTAGCTTTACATAACTAATGAAGGACAGACAAGACAAACCAATATTGTAAGTCAACAGAGAGAGGGGTATTAAGTCATCTTGAAGACAAACCTGAACTCAAATGTTACGAAAGCACCTACACAGAAATAACTTAAATTATAATAAACATTCTTCCTTATTCATTAAAGTAGATTTACCATAGACCTGCACTAATTGTGAGGACTAGCACACATTAAAATTATCTTCCTTTTCTCTGTGTTTGATACTTTTTGTTGAGATGAGGTCAAGTTTCAAGTCCGAAACAATTAAGCATCAACGATGCTCAAAGTTATCTATTGTGGAAGGAAAAAAGAGAAAGAATGACGTATTTTCTTAATGATATTTATAAAAAAATTTTTAAAGATGTTTGTTTACTCATGGCAACAAACCACTCAGTTCTAAGCACTAAAGTTCTTCAAACATCTTTCTAAAATATCACTCAAGAAACATGTAATGTACATATATGTAGTCAGTAAAAAAGTACTGATTGCCTACTCTGTGAGAAGGACCACACTGAGTATATAGAGAGGCAAGCAAAACAAACTTTTTAAAAAATCTTTTCCATGTAATAATTTGTTATCAAAGTGCTTTTACGTTATTTGCGAATTTGACTAAAAACAAATCTGTACAGTAGCTACTGCAGCTACAATTCTGAACCTAGAAAACCTGTGACCAACCAAAAATGACATTATTTCTTCGCTGTTACCATAACCAGATAGTGACAAGTAAGAAGAATGACTGCCTACAATCCATGTCTTCTATCAGTTTGGTATGCTTTCTACCAAATAACCCAATATGAACTCTCAGATGTATAATAACATTTGTGAATCACTTAAAACACTTTTTTGTATTGAAATATTTTTCCAAAGTCCAGTAAACACAATGTTTTCAAATAAATTAAAAATCAAATATAACCGTGGCATCATAAAGGAAATTATACCAACAGAAGACTAGAAGGTTGACAAAGTTGAAAGGCACAACAGCAATTTTCTTTTTTACAACCTAGAACAAGATTCACAGGTTGGCAATTTCCTACATGTTAATTCTTAAGTTTAAAGCCACTATACTATCTATAATACAACTTGCTCTAAACTATATACTTCGGGGATCCCTGGGTGGCGCAGTGGTTTGGCGCTTGCCTTTGGCCCAGGGCGCGATCCTGGAGACCCGGGATCGAATCCCACATCAGGCTCCCGGTGCATGGAGCCTGCTTCTCCCTCTGCCTATGTCTCTGCCTCTCTCTCTCTCTCTCTGTGACTATCATAAATAAATAAAAATTAAAAAAAAATTTTTTAACTATATACTTCGCTGTAATTAATGCTATGTAGAGTATACTTGCCCTGCACCACAATTTTTTACATTCTTTAGATATGCCTAGTCCAATTAAATTCGTAAAGGACAACTAATGTGCAAAGACAATAGAATCTTGCTTCTTTGAAACACAAATGACTATCAAGGGTAACCAAAATACAATTCTATGGTATCTCCCAATTTCATGAAATAAGTGAAACTAACATATGCCATAATAAATACATAAGGTTATATAAAAATTTTTAAAGGGTTTGAGGGAAAGGAAAAATACTGAAATGAAACGGAAATTCAAGGCAACTTGCTCTGTACTTCAAATAACCCTCAGCCAGCCTGTCCTTCTTAAGAGTTGTTATCCTGTTCATAAACTTGTCCTATGGGAAAGTGAGCCAAACAAACGATATATTTTGGATCCTCTCTTCAAAGTACAATAACAGATTCTGTGGACTTTCTTAAAACTAATAGATATCTTCACTGTTCCACACTATAGGAAAATATTTGAATAGGCACATAAGCAAGATTTCCAACTTTCAAGGAAAATTTCAGTCCTTTCAAACTGCCAACTCTCAAAAATCAACTTTGCAAACTTTTAAGTATGTATACAAAAACGGAGAGTATTTCCCCCTTCTCCCTACCTCAGTTTAGGACATCTAAATGCCATTTCAACCAACACATCCATTATCAACCAAATAAAAAAAACAACTTGTGCTGGGTGCTATATTTAATATTCTAATTTGAAACAACTAGGAAAATGCCTATTGGATTCCCTTGTTTCACCGAAAGCCCTGAACAAGCTACAGACAAACAATCCCCTACATTTCTCATATGAAGTGTGGCTTGTCTCTGTCTCTATGTGAAGGCACCTGTAATGTAACAGCAACAGGTTGAAGGTTGCCACTCAAAGAATTTTGGTTACACAGCTAGCCATATTCTTCCAACACACATTTAAAATCCTTCTATAATCTGCCTTGGGGACCTCCTCGACAATAAAATGAAACAAAATCTGCACATATACACAAAATACAATTGGTATAAGATCCATTAAGTGTCAGGAATCGGCTTGATGGATTTTTACCCCGGGGTTAAACCGAGAGTTAACCCATAGTTATGATATCCTATAACAAAGCTTATTTACCACAACAGTTCATCAGAAAGAACACTGGGCAGGCCCAGAAACTGGGGTCCCTGTTCCCAACTCTGCCCCACCGGAGTGATGCTACTTAAGGTCCTTTAATTCTCTGTGCTTCAATCTTCTCAGCCATAGAAATTAAAGTGTAGCACTAGACAAACTTAAATAGCTTCACAGCTCTTCCAGAGCTAATATTTAGGATTCTTCGAGTTCAAATCTACCACGGGTCTACTTCACTTATAGATGGCATTTCAGGGGACACTATCATGATTATGCAGTTCCTGTCCTCAGAAGTTTAATATGTGGTTTGGAAGATAAAACATCCAAACATCAATTCCACTAACACAAAACCTGGACTGAACTCCAATACTGGCAAAACAGCATCCTCCTCCCCTTCCCATCCCCCAGACTCACGAACAGAGTCAGAGGCTTTCTTAGTTAACATAGGAGAGAAAATTTCTGACTTGAAAGTCTTCTAGGGATTTCTTCTGGTAAATCATTTGGCCTTTTCCTCTGAACATCAGCAAAATAGACCCATTTACAAAAAGTGAAATCACTGCAGTTGGTGATAAATATAAAGAGAGTACTGAAAAGCCAATCTCCAGGTCAAGAAACATACATTAATTTGTCTATCAACTACCATTTGAAGGCTACCTGGCAAAAGAAACGCGTTTACATCTAAACACCAAAAGGCTATATACCACTACAATAACATATGTAAACATCTGAGGCATTTAACCTGGCCTCTGAAACAACTGAAATGAAAAAAGAATGTTATGGACCTGTCGATATATAATTATTTTACCATATTAATGTGACTTCTGTGGAAATTATTGCACTACATTACCAAAACTGGTATGTCACTGGGAAATCTAATGGTAGGTACCAGCAACATAGGAGAAATGCTAAGGAAAAAAGTGTTTCAGAACAAGGAAAGTGGGACACCCGCGTGGCTCAGGGGTTGAGCGTCTGCCTTCGGCTCAGGTCGTGATCCCAAGGTCCTGGGTTCAAGTTCCGCATCAGGCTCCCCAAGCCTGCTTCACCCTCTGCCTAGGTCTCTGCCTCTCTCTGTATATCTCTCATGAATAAATTTTTTTTTTAAATCTTTAAAAAAAATAACGAGGAAAGTTCTACAGAAATGGGAGTTTATAATTCTGCATTAATAAGTGTCTTCTCTTGTGAAAACCACCTCAAAAGTAGCAGGGGCTGTTGTGAAGATTAAACCAATTGACACACGTTAAACACACACAACAGTGCCTGGCACATGGCAAGTGCTCATCAGGCCCTGGCTGGCACTGACTCTAAAGCTGACCTAGCGCTGCCATAAGTGAAAGACCATAATAAAATTGTCTGTCAGTTTACATCAGAAGATTCAGGGCTATCCTTTCCAGGTGACTACATAAGAGTATATGCTGTATAAAACCAGGATTCAGAATACCAATGCACACTCCTGAAACCTGGATTTAAAAACAGGGCAATTCCAAATGATTTAAATATTCTAACACAAATCTACAAAAATTCATTATGTGCAAATTTATGTCAAGAAAATAAAAAATGCAAGTCAAATTATAAAACCGATTTGGTCAAAACAAATTAAATGGTTTCTTTTTCTGCCTTGTCTTTTACGGTATTCAAATATAAATTATTGTAAGTTAAGTATCTTTTAATGCTTAAAGCGTAATCACACTATTAAGACAAGATTCTATCAAATCATGCTAAAAATGCGATTAACACGAGTTAACAATAATTGCGTTATCTTCCCAAGGATGAATTATTTGAACTAAAAAGTGTAACAACAAAAGAAAGTGTAGCTATCTTTTCACAAAAATATGCAAAGTTCATCAAGTAAACTCTAAACTTCCACAATATCAATTTGTAAAACAGGTTCCTCTTTTTCAAGAAACCCAAATTGTTGGAAATTTCCATTGAATTTTTAAGAAATAAAATCTCTTATATGTTTAAGTCAAAAGCCAGAGTTTAAAGAATCTTAAATCCCTACTTTGCACAAGAGTCTATTATGCTAAGTACATCTGTCCTATGATATGTCTAACCAGAACATATTTAGATTTACCATGATTCTAAAAACAAATTCTCATATCTAACAGTAGTAATCTTGTGAATGAAATGTAAATAAGAAAAGTTTTTTAATCAAACTAGCTCCTGGCACACAGTTCACACTCTAATACTTGCTGGAATGAATGAAATCTTATTTAAAATATTTTTACTGCTATAAAATTACATAAACTGAAAGTCCAAAGCTGAACCCCCTTAAGTACCTTTACATACACAACTTAGAGTTGTCAAACTAAAAATTAATTTTAAGTTGGAAAACTCACTAAAGTAATCATTACAGAAGTAATCATTACAGAAAGACTAAGTATAGAGGGCAAAATGAATAGAAATAATAGTTTCCTAAGTTTTTTGGTAGAAATACTTTGGACTAGGTATTTTTTTAATTCTGTAGGAAAACCTACTACTGAAAACACATACCGCAAACATACAACAGAACGCTACAGCTGTACATTCATCTAAATTCCAGTGCTGTCTCATTCATGTGATATATGCACTCCCTCACTTTAAAATTAGAAGCTCAAGCCAATCAAAGATATTAGGGTCAGCCCTAGTGAGACAAACAAGAAGCAGATCTTCAAATACAACCTCCTCGGTAAACTTTCAAAATCAAGATTGTGTGTTGGCAAAAGAAAAAAAGAATAAAAAAAACCCAACAGTCCCAATGTATATACTCCAAATTATTATGCATTCACCTTAAAAAGCTAATAGTTTACTAAAAACTAGACTTCGTGATTAAAAAAAAAACAAAAAAAAAACCACGTTCACGTTTTACACAACCACTTCCTGGATGTGTGTATTGGTTTTGGACCACCACCTCCTGGAATATTCATATTCATTTATACATATTTTGCAAGGATATTTAAGTTCTGAAAACAAACTTTCCTAAACCATGTTTATTAGACTCATCTAGCTTTGGCTTTTTCAACTATTTCCTAACAATGTATAACCTAATTTAATGAGCTTCCACCAAAAACCAAACCCCAGGGGTTGGCTAGTAATTTACAGCCTACTAAAAGATATAAAATGACCATGCCTTTACAAATATGGAACATATGTCTAACTTGATGATTTGAAGCAGTTGGCAAGGTATTATTAACTGCAAGAAGTCATCATCTCACATGTTTTTGCTACGAGATGAACTAGAAAAGTGTGAACATTTTCTTAATGGTACTACTTAATACAGATACATAGGTTTCGCTGCAAATTTCTACTTGAAAACGTAATCAATTACAAACTACTGGGCTCTCGACCAATTACCACACTGGTGAAATGGGTTGGTTTTATTTTCACAACGTTCCCTTGATGCAAGAAATGGGAGCATCCTACCCTTGGCTTATGGGTAAGCCTTTCCCCCTGCTTTCAGAAAATATACAGTAAATACCGGTTTTGAAACCCTGGCCCCAAAGAGACTCAATTCAGCCTAAGTGAAGATCCCCGGGTAATCCCAAACAAGGAATGACCCCGCCTGGAAGTCAGGGTGTACACGGCGACCAGCCAGGCTTCAACTTTGGGCTCTTAGGGCCCAGCAAGCATCATGGCTGATGCAGACCGATGCGCAGGAGGAGGAGGAGGAGGTGGACGAGGAAGAGGCTGGTTTGTTTACTTGCAGCCTGAGCCGCCGCCGCGCCAGCAGCGACAGCATCACTGGATCCGCCAAACCCAGCATCTTCCGCACATTTCTATTCTTAGCACACAACTCCCAAGCGGATTAAAACCCCACTACTATTAAAAACACAGACGAGCACGTTACCCACCTCCCACACACACACACACACACCGCCCCCCCCCCCCGGGCCGTCTTTTCCTGCGCGCCGGCAGCAGGGGAGGGTGGGGAGGAAGGAGACCCCGGGGGACGCCGGTGCATCCTCGCCTGCACCCCACCCCGCGCGCGCAGACAGCCCCCGCGCCGGGGAGCGCGGCAGACGGCCCCCTCCCCCCAACCCAAACACGCCGGCACGGGCCGTCCCCGCGTTATATAAGCCCGCCGCCGCCCCCGCCGCCGCCCCCGCCCCCGCCCCCGCCCGGCCGGGACCCCTCCCCACGCCGCGCCGCCCGGGCCGGCGGGCAGCGGGCGCTGCGCAGGGGCCGGAGGCGCCAGGGCCGGGGCAGCGCAGACGCGGCCGGTACCGCTAGGCCGGGAACACCCTCCCCGGCCCCCCGCGCGCCGCCGCCCCCCAGCTTCCCCCGGAAAGTGAGGGGGTGCCGGTGTCAGCGGCGCCGGGCATCCCCCGGCCTCCCCACCCACACCCACGCCCGCGCCTCCGGTGACCCAGCCCCCGCCCACGCCCCCGGCGCGGTGACAACCCAGACGCCCCCGCCTCCCCCCACACCCACCCCCCCGCCCTAGGGAGGCCCGGGGCCGGGGGCCCGGAGGGAGAGGAGGCCCGGCGGGGAGGGGGCGAGCGGGGGGCGGTGGCTGTTACCTGCAAAGGCGGCGGCGGCGGCGGCCCCGCAGCTGCTCGGGCGGCGGCGGAGGATGGAGCCGGGGGGGCGGGGGGAGGAGAGGGGGCGACTCGGGGGTCCCCCCTCCCTCCTCCTCCCCTCCTGTCCTCCCCCCACCCCGCAGAGCCTCTGGCCCCCCTGGAGCCCGGTGCGGCCGGCGGGAGGGCAGGCGAAGGCTGCAGGGGAGGGAGGAGGGAGCCGGCCGGGCCGGGCCGCGGAGCTGGAGCGGGAGGCGGCGGCGGCGGCGGGAGGGGAGGGCGGAGGGAGGGCGGGCGGGCGGCGGCGGGGGGAGGAGGAGGCGGAGACTCTACATGGGAATCGGATATCGGCTACAAATTCAATTCATCACCAGAAAACACCGCTCGGGCGGGGGTCGGGTCACGCCGGCGAGGCGGCGGCGGGCGGAGGCTGCGGGGCCGGGGGCGCGCCCGGCGCGGGTCGGGGGCCCGCGGCCTCCTCTGGGGGGGAGGGGGGCCGCGCCTCGCCCGGGGGACCCCGCCGCCGCCGCCGCCGCCGCCGCCGCCCCGCCCCCTCCTTCCTCCCTCCCGGGCCCCGCCGCTGATCGCTGCTCGTCGCCGCCGCCGCCGCCGCCGCCGCCGCCGCCGCCGCCGCGGGGCTTGTTGTTGACTTTGAGGAAAACTCCTGACGTCAGGGGCTGGCTCTCGGCGACTGGCGGGAGCGGCTTCCCCGCGTCCCCGGCCCTGCCGCCGCCTCGGCTCCCCTCCCTGCCGCGCCCTCGTCCGCAGGCTTCCCCGCGCCCCCCAACCCGCGGCGCCCCGCGCCCCCTCTCCTCTCGCGAGAACATCCCCCCCAGCCCGCCGGAGCCGGCAGCGGGGGCAGGCGCTCCTGGGCGGGAAGTTCTGGCGGTGCCCGCGCCCTCGTGGCCCGCGGCGGCCCCCCGAGGCCCGGCGGCGCCCCCGGGGAGGTGGGCGGGCCGCGGCCGCCGCGCCCCCCGCGCCCCCGCGGCCCCGCGCCCCCCGGGCTCGGCCCCGAGCGCGGAGCCTCCTCGGCTGTCGGCGGAGACCTGGCGGCGCGGCCCGAGCACGCCTCTCCGGGGAGCCGCGGCCGCGCGGGACCGGCGGGACTCTCGGAACGACACCCTTCCTGGGGATACTAGTTTGCGTGGACTTGGGGGAAGCCATGATGCACGGCATTCACTGCGGAGGAGAGAGCCATCTCTTTCCTGTGAAGTTCACGGCTCCTGGGACTGTTTGCAGTGGAGACGCGGCTTGTGCAAATGGCCCTGCTCTCCTGTCCATCACGGTCCGTAAAGTTACCAAAGAAGTGGTTGGGTTTGTTTTGGTTTTTGTTTTGTTTTTTTCCTGACACCATGTTGTGTCGCTTCTGGAACACTTTGCAAAGACCTGTATTGTCTCACCACGTGGCTGTCGCTGTTGGGGTACCTGTTATTTCTCCCAACGCCAGGTTCCTGGTGGTGCCCTGGCTCCTCCCGGACAAGGCGCTTCCCCGCTTCCCCGCGGCCTGCCCACCTGTGACAGCAGCCGAGCTCCCCTCCTGTGGGTGCACCACAGCATGAAACCTAAGAGGTTTGAAAAAGGGGGAGGAACAGGGGCTAAGTCCATTTTCCCCACTTGTCGGGGACGATGCCACAACAGAATCTGCCTTCTTGAAGACACACAAGTCTCCCTGGTGGAAAAGTCCTCAATTGCTGCTTTTCCTCTTTCCCCATAGTTCCCAACAAACACATCAAGAACTGATTAGGGAACATAGACCGTTTCCTGATACAGTGTATCGGTGTATAAACGTACACACAGTTTATTCCCATAATCATCAGACCTCTAACAGTCCCTATTGGCAAAGCCATCCGGTTACAGATTTCTTGCTGTAAAACACAGTAATGGGTCACATTTTTATTCTATGATAATCCAATCCACTGATCTTTAAGAAAATAGCGCCTATGACACCAGAGCTTAAAAGTGTCTCCAAAGCTCTTGTAAAATATTCGACTCCGATAGGTGCGGTGTTCTGAATTACTAGAATCTCTTATTAATTTTAATTTTCATTTGTTTCCAATTTGAACGTCAACATCTTTGTGAGAACCAAATCTGTCCTATACGCCATACTGCCCCAAAATATTTCTCCTGGTCTCACCATATTGTATTATATATCTTTGCTGATTAAATCCTAAAATTAAGTATTATATAAACTACAGTGGATTATATACTCCGAGCTTCATGTATTTGAAAAATGATAAACTTACTTCTGTTCTACTTTGCTCTTCTATAGTAGTTTCATAAATCTCTATAATAAAAGCAAGTCAGCTTTTATTACAGAATTATTATTATTTATTATGGAACTACTATTTATTTAAATAGCATTATTCTTTCCCTTAGACCATGCTATCATGAATTTGGCAGAATCTGACCATTATGGCATAATGGTACTCCATTCGGAGCATATGCTAGATTTCTCCTCTTCATTGTCAACACATCACAGTCACACAGGGAGCAGAGCACGTTTAGCCATGAGAATGTCCCTCCTGAACTTCAGGGAGAAAGCCCTCATTCTTTCTTAAGCCGGATATTCTTGGCTAACATCTCTCAGTTGTAGTAATTTATGCATCTTAAGAAAACTCTTCACTCTTCTTGACTACCAATGACTAAATTAGATACTGAGAGCTATTTCTAAGTACTTCTACCATTTGGGGGGAGTTACTTAAACTGGAAGATACATTTAAAATTTCAGGACAGGGCAACCCGGGTGGCTCAGCGGTATAGCGCCGCCTTCAGCCTGGGGTGTGAACCTGGGGATCCCAGATCGAGTCCCCTATGGGGCTCCCACCTGCATGGATTCTGCTTTTCCCTCTGCCTGTGTCTCTGCTTCTCTCTCTCTCTCTCTCTCTCTCTCTCTCATGAATAAATAAATAAATAGAATCTTTAAAAAAATAAAATAAAATTTCAGGACAGTGCCACTTCTCTGCCTTAATAAAAAGTTTATCTTGTCTCTGGTGTCTAGGACAGGACATGGCACAAAGCATACACAGAGTGTTTGTTGAATAAATTAATGAGTGAAAAAATGAAAAAATCTGTACCCTGTGTACAGTTTATACAATACTTTTCTCTTGAGATGGCTTATTGGCAAGATCATAAATGCACTTTGGAGACTTGCAGACCTGAGTTCAAATCCTCTCTCAGCAGAATTTATATGTCAGGCAAGTTACTTAACTTTTCTAAGCCTTAATTTTCTCCTTTGTGAACTGACAGTTACAACTACTCAACGGCTTATTATGAGAATTAAATGTAGTGAAATATTAGACAGTATCTAAAACGTAGTAAGTGCACACCAAGCTGAAATTCCTTTATCCTAAATGTGAATGTATTCATTAACATAACACTAGCTGCTACGATAAATCAACACAAAAATCTATCCATGCACACAATAACAGAGGTGTAGCTCTCATCCATGTAAAGTCCTGAATACAGGCAAGGCTCCTCCAAACATTTATTTTTATAAATACTTAGGGCCCATGTTTCTTCCGTGTCAGAGCTCTGACACGTTCAGAGCATAACTGTGACATCAAGCAGGCAGAAAAGGGGAAAGCATGGAGATCTCTCAAGTAAGGTTTCCGCACCTCACTTCCACTCACGTTCCATTGGCCAGAATTCTCCTCCAGATCCACCTAAGTGCAAGGCAGGCCATGAAATGGAGTCTAGCCCTGGAAAGGAAAAAAAAAATTAGTTTTGATGAACAGCCAGGGAGTCTCTGTCACAGTTGGTTTCTGAAATAACCACATAAAGGCCATTTTCAAAAGACCAGAAGAGTAAGTAGCAGAAGGGTCGATGGCAATAATTATTAGTACAAATTGTCTTTTTTGAGGATGTCTTTTTTAAGGTATAGGTCAAATGTCTGTGTTAGTAACACATGAGAATACCTGAAGACAGATATGCCACCAATCTGATGCCACCAATCTGGGATGCTTAAAGCCCTCTGGAAACCTCCCTCTTATTTCGTCATCAAATTTTCTCTCCCAGCTATGTTACTTCGTTTGCATGAACATTATTTTTCCATTCATATTGTCCTTCTTTGTCTTGGACAACTAAGTCTGATAGCAAGCAAAGCAATCTCTGGACATTATATGCAGTCTTTCAGGACACTTGAGTCACAGAAATTACTGTCCACAGTTAAATAATTGCTCAGAGCTAGAATTCATGATCTAATTCCAAAGCAACCAGCATACATAATTATTATTCCTGGCTGTGCAGGAGAATCAAGGTAAGCAATAAAATTAACACATTCATATTATATTCCCAGAACATCATTTGAGGATATAATTTTTAACTTCGCAAGGTGGTGTATGCATTTAGGTGTTTCAGAACCTGCTCTGTGGGGACTGAACTTCTCAACAGGACAACTTGCAGTAAAGTCATGACAATGATTTTCCAACCGTCCCCTGGATAATTACCCCAACCCTTCTTCAGTTGTCTCAGATAAGTACAGTACATGAAGGTCAGATAGATTTTTTTTTAATAGCATACGACTGCCTTGAGTTTTCTTTGATGTCTGTGATTGCCAAAGAGGAGTTGCCTTGCTTTGTTTTATATCAAAGTATAAACAATCTAGAAAATGATGGTCTTTGCGATAAAGGATTGGTATCCAAAATATATAACGAACTGATGCAACTCAACACCCAGAAAATAAATAATCCAATTTAAAAAAGGGGAGAAGACTTGAACAGATATTTCTCCAAAGACGACATCCAGATGATCAACAGACACATGAGAAGATGCTCAACATCACTAATTGCAAGGAAATGCATAACAAAACTACAATGAGATACCACCTCACAGCTGTCAGAATGGCTAAAATTAACAACACAAGACACAACAGGTATTGGTGAGGATGGGGAGAAAGGAACACTCGTGCACTGTTGGTAGGAAGGCAAGCTGGTGCAGTCATTGTGGAAAACAGTATAAAGGTTTCTCAAAAATTTAAAACTAGAACTACCCTACAATCCAGTAATCACACTACTCGGTATTTCCCCAAAAAATTCAAAAACACTAATGCAAAGGGATACATGTGCCCCTATGTTTATACAGCAGTGTATGCAATGGCCAAGATATGGAAACAGCCTAAGTGTCCAACAATTAATGAATGCATAAAGATATGGTATATATATATATATATGAATATTTTGCAGCCATAAAAAAGAATGAAATCTTGCCATTTGCAATGGCATGGATGGAGCTAAAGAATATAATGCTAAGGGAAATAAGTCAGTCAGAGAAAGACAAATACCATATGATTTCACTCATACACACAATTTAAGAAACAAGACAAAGAGCAAAGGAAAAAAAGAAACCTTACTCTTAACTATAGAGAACAAACTGACAGGAGGTGAGAGGGGGATAGCTGAGATAGGTGATGGGGATTAAGAGTACACATAACCATGAGGAGCAATGAGTAATGTAGAGAATGTTGAATTACTCTATTGCACACCTGAAACTAACGTGACACTGTATATTAACTCTACTGGAATTAAAATTATAAACTTAATTTTTAAAAAATATGATAGACTTTGGAATGGACTTTGGTGTCTAGTGTAACCTTCTTGACTTTATCTTGCTCCACTGAAAGTGCTCCTGTGGGAGTACCAGAATGATTCAGTCAGTTGAGCATCCAACTCTTGATTTTAGCTCATGTTAAATCAAGTAAGATTTATTTTTTTATTTTTAAATAATATGAAAATTTTTATATTTTTAATAATTTTTTATTTTTAAATAATATAAAAAGTATATTTTTTTATTTTTAAATAATATAAAAAGTATATTTTTCAAGACTCACGTGGGGTATGATCTCCTTATTCAAGTTGAGTGTCTGCACCTCCCTCCAGCAGACCAACTGTTAGGCAAGTGTGGGGCACTTATTATACGTCTTGCTTTTTATGGAAGATTCTGAAGTCACTGAATGGTGCATCTCTGCTCAGTAGTCTCAGGGCACTTCTCATACATTTTCTGTTCCTTTTCCATGTTGATAGAAGTGCAGGGTCTGCTTGGGATTCTCTACCTCTCCCTCTCCCGCTGCCCCTCCCCCATTCTTACACACTCACACTTTCTCTCTCTCTCTCTCTCAAATAAATAAATAAATAAATAAATAAATAAATAAATAAATAAAATATGGGAAAAAAAGAAAAAGTGTTACTGTGAGCCTGGAGTATACAAGTCAGAGAATAATAATTTATAAACATGCCATGCTTGCCTATAGTAGGCCTCCTACTACCTCTCATCTTCTGAAAAGTTCTTCCCTTATAGATGTCTTTTTCAAAATACCTGAGAAAATCCTTGAGCTGCATGACATCTACAAGTCTTATCTATGAGCCAAAGCTTCTTTAAATGACTCATAAGAAAAAAACTCATAAAGAGTAAGGATAAAGGCACACTCCCCACTTTTGTTACTCTTCCTGCACTTCCTCCTTAAAGTGAAAGATGGATTATCGTAACCTCTTTTTCTTAAATCTCCAGAATTCCCAAAAGCTTGTCTGCACATTTGCTTGTCCAGTTGTCTTTGCTGATAAAATGTTTTACACCCGAGATCAGGATAGTCCATGTTTGAACATTCACCTCAACTTAGTTCCATAAAAACTTGTTAACCCTATACAGATGAAGGTCTAGAGGCAGACACAAGTACAAACCAGCACCTACTTTCAAGAGGTTCCATCTATTGGGAGACCAAATGTAAATAAGCAATGATATACCAAATACGTGTGACAACAGAAATATGTATAAAGGGATAAGAGAAGACACCATGGGAGCATTAAAAATTAATGAGAGGGGAATAAGTCTGGCAACCTAAAGAGAACTTAATGACATTTTAGCTGAGCTTTAAAATGAGATCAAAAGTTGATGGGACAGTAGGAGACATTTCAGGCAGTGAAAGAAACACAAAGAAAACTAACATCAAGGACTCCAAGGGAAAAAAATGGGTGCAGAAAAAGTTTTAGGAACATGAAAAAATTTGAGCTGGTTCTGAAGAATTATCATGAGAGGAAATATGAGTGTACATTTATGCAAGAGCAGTTGAGAAGGAAAAGAAGGAAGGCTCTTCAGAGAACTTATGATGCAGAGTCAGGAGGACCAAGTGACCAGATGGTGGGCAGGATGATGCCCAGAATTCTGTCCTCCTACCGCTCGCTGGGAGGAAGGATCGTGTGTGTGCGTGTGTGTGTGTGTGTGTGTGTGTGTGAGAGAGAGAGAGAGAGAGAGAGAGAGAGAGCATGCATACACAACTTGTTATCTAATTTGGGGAGGAGGGTTGTCAAGAGGCAGGGTTATGAAGGAGAAAAGAGAGCGTGAGCCATTTTGGACATATTAAAACTGATGGACACCTGTGAGACATCCAGGTAGATATAGTAATAAACACTGTTACTAACGTGATTGAGTACTTACCCTGTACCAAGCCCTGTGCTAAGCCCTCTATAGGAATTAACTGACTTAGTATCTGCAGCATTTGGGAATGTGAAAATATGGAGATTTAAAGACTTGGCCTGAAATTCTAGGTCTGCATCAGAGCACAGGGTGAATGACACCATGCAGCAGTGTGACACAAGAACTGAATCTTGAGACATACTCATACTTGAGGGTAGATGGAGAAAAAAAATAGCCAAATGAGTAAGTAGAAAAACAGGAGAGGCTATGGGAGCCAACGTAGGAAAGAGTCTCAGAAAGGAAGCTTTAGGGACTCCTGGATGGCTTAGTGGTTGAGCATCTGCCCTTGGCTCAGGTTGTGATCCTGGGGTCCTGGGATCGAGTCCTGCATCAGGCTCCCCACAGGAAGCCTGCTTCTCCCTCTGCCTATGTCTCTGTATCTCTCATGAATAAATAAATCAATGTTAAAACAAACAAACAAACAAACAAACAAACAAACAAAGGAGGCTGTATTATCCAGTGGAAATGCTGTAGGGAAAGTCAAGTAAAGGAGAAAATCAAGTGAATCCCTTCTGACTTTTACAACCGAGGAGTCACTGGTTAGCGTCGTGGAAGTGATCTCATCATAATGGGGACTGAAAGCTTCGCCGAACTGAGTTCAAGAGAATTCGACTGATTGAGGAGGAGAGGGTAGTGCAGTGGTGTGATAGGAACAAATATTTAATGAGACCTACTACGGGCTCAGCTTTGTGCTGGCACTTTGCTGAAGTGTGGCAGGATGAGGTTTTGAAGTATTGACTGTTGCTTTCTGGTTTCCAATTCCCCTAGCTCTTTCCCACCATTTAGAGAGCCAGAAGATAATTGCCT
The DNA here is from genome assembly GCF_048418805.1 of Vulpes vulpes. Taxonomy (NCBI): domain Eukaryota; kingdom Metazoa; phylum Chordata; class Mammalia; order Carnivora; family Canidae; genus Vulpes; species Vulpes vulpes. Next base: position 125,486,663 of record NC_132792.1, on the reverse strand, counting down.
CATGAAAGATGACAGAGTAGATTGATAAGGAAAGGAGTCCTCTCCTGGCTTTTTAGTTTCAAAAGCCTGACCCTGGGCAGGGGGCAGGGGTGGGGGGTGGAAATGATTCTAGAACTTAAAACAGGTAGTTTGGGAGAATCTTGAGGCCAAGAACAAGGCTTCACACCACCACCACCACCACCACTGCTAAAACAGTCCTCTAGCTAGCTGAAGGAAGAGAATACACGGGTCGAGAGGTGGGTCTCTGGGGAAGGGCTGGCCCTGTACCCTGGCCCACGGGGCCAGCCTGAGTGGGAAAAATGAGTAAATAACCTGATGGCTTTCACAATTCCAAAACGAGGGAAGTTGTGTTTCTTTCCTTGTAAGAGACTGGGTGGAGGGAAGAAGAACCAGAGGGTGACTTGTCCCTGTGGTTAATGTGGGCATTTGGAGAGCTTCCTGGGGTTCAGCATGACAAGAGCACCAATTGGATTCCCATGTGAGTAAGATTTCTGAGATTGCATGGGGCTCTAAGCAGACACCTGAGAGCCCCAAACTCAACTGTTATGAAGGATCAGCATTGCAGTTCTAACACATCAGCAAATGACAGTGAAGAGACCAAGGGACAGCTCAGCAGTAACTCTGAAGGACCAAGACCAAGGGGCAATTGAGGTGATTGATATCTCAGAGGATGCCAGTATGCACACAACCAAGACCAAGAGCCCTTTCTCTCCATGACTTGGTACCAGAGAAGCCATTCTTCCCACCACCTTCCCTCCAGAACTCCATCATGACCCCAGACAGAAAGGAAGCTTCTAACCACCCAGCAAAATAGAGACTCCAAAAATAAATAAAGTTGAGTTCTAGAAATTAAGTTATATTTCCTAAATACTTGAATTGGGGGAATTAAATTCATGCCTACCGTATGTATTCTGACACTTCCTCCTCATTACAATAGCACAAATAGGAAATGTCCTTTCCACATTACAGAAAATGAACTAGGTTCAGAGAGTTAAAGGAACTTTCTAGGCCAGCAAGCAAGGGACAAACCCCAGGACTTACCCCAAGGTTCTTCTTACCCCACAGCCAATGTTCTCCCCGCTAGACCACTTTGCTCTTGGAAAAAATTTGGCAAAGAAGAGGAGTGATAGCCAAAAGGGGATTTGGGGTGACGGAACTTTTTTTTAAAGAATGAGAGAAATTAGACAATATAAATGGGAAAAGGGAGGAAAAGCCAGGGAGAGGAAAGATACTGAAAATGAAGGAAAAAGATTATTTCTCAAGAAATGTTCTAAAGGATGTGAAAAGAGAAGAAATATAAAAGGATAAACCTTGAATGAAAGGTGGATGCTTCCCAGAGATAGGAGAGAACATGGAAAGGCTGGGCTTGGGTAGAATTTCATAGATGGTTGGGAGAAATTTGGCAGCGCTGGAGTTTGGTGGCATGGAGGAGGAAAAGCAGGGTGGTGATACTTGGAGGGTGCATGCATGGTGAAGGCTGGACCACGGCTCCTTGTGTTCAGCACCTTGAATGTCAGATGGTATATGCCATGCGTTTGGTTGAGTTCCTTCAACACTGCAGTAACTGGGAATTCAACCTGGGAGGAAACAAGCCAACATGCCTTGGGGAAATCCAAGGTTCTGTGAATGAACAGCTCTGTGGAGGGCAACAAACTCCTTCTTCCCAGCCCTCTTTTTCCCATGCAGTTTAAAGTTACACTCCTGACCTCTCTCACTCTTACACCCTTGTCCCCAGAGATTTATCTGATTGGGGAGTTTGGAAGGAAGTAACTGGGCACTTAGCCCATTCTGGGGTCCGTCTGGGAGACAAGTCGGCTCCCCCCATGCCAATAGAGACTTCTCTACCAGGCATGGCCTGTGGTTTTCTGGTCCTGGGATGAAGTGTTAGTGACCTTACCTGGATGCAGGCCTAAATTCACATTCTCCAACCCGACCTGTACCGGGCTATTTTCTGATCTGATGCCTATCTTTTGTATTCTGTCTCTCTGTTGGGATCCAAATTCACAGAAAGGAAAGGGGACAGTTGTTTTACTCTCTGAAAACGTCACCCCTGTGGTACTTTTGGAGGGGAGGAAAGAAAACACTATTTAGTGTTTGGGTGGCTTTGAGGGGGGCAAGAAATGGCCAGAGTGACAAGGAATGTGAAAAATAAACGTGATGTGGAATATAAGATAAAGAAAAATATAGTGGTTGCAACGTTTGGAAAATATCCATGATCTCTACTCCTATATGCAAAGCAGTTCCCGCCTAAGAGAAGAGAATCACAAACAGAATCTACCCAGGCTCCCAGTCGTTAGATTTAAATCATTGTTCTTTTATTCTCCAGATTTTTGGCTTAATTCAAAAGATTCATAAAGAACCAAGAGTGTTTGGCTCTGTTACAGAGAACTGCATCAGCTTTTTGCTGAAATCAGTTTTACCATTAACTTAATTACATTTTATTACCAAAAGATAAGTATGCTAAATGGATCCATGTATCAAAACATCTATTATAGATTTGCAGAAGTGATGGTAAGGGTGACACTATTTTTATTAATGCCTATTTTTAAATTACTTTAATTTGACCTCATTTTACCCCAAATTACCCTCCAAATGAATTTTTCAGGCTTACTCCCAAGTTAAAGATGACTCTGAAACTTTGTCCACAGCCAGAAATTAGGCAAGATTTTGTTTTGAGAATAAAAAAGATTAAGGAACATTTATATTTTAGACCAGTTGAGTGTTTCAGGTACCATATTTTGCAGATTCCACATGTAATGTAATTCTACATCTGATGCTCATTTTTGTTATTCTATAAATGAACCAGGAAGAACAAGGTTACAAGAGCTAGAAAGCGTGTATTTGGCCCTTCTCATCTGTTTGGGTCAATGTTAGGATTTCTAAGGTACCATTAAGTATTGATGAGATGAATCTATAAATCATTTGTTGCTTGCCAATTGTATCACTTTTCAATAATGATATTATCAGGGGTGCCTGGGTGGCTCAGCCAGTTGAGCACCCGACTCTTGGTTTCGGTTCAGGTCATGATCTCACAGGTTGTGAGATGGAGCCCCATGTGGGGCTCTGCACTCATCAGGGAGTCTGCTTGAGGACTCTCTCCCTCTGCCCCCACCCCACTCACTAAATAAATAAATAAATCCTAAAAATATAATGGTATTATCAGTTTTCTCAAAGGCATTCCGATTTGCTAAAAGAACGAAAACAAGGCAAGTGTAATTATCCCACTGCTTATAATAAGATTACAAGGGGCAGGAACTGGGGGAAGGGGGGGAGATAAAGCCTTCAAGTTCTCATCTTACTGTAATCTTCCTAGCCCTCTATGAGATGAGGAATGTATGAGCTACCAGAATGACTCGGCTCTCAGAGGTGATGATGGGTTTGCTCTGAGCTATCGACACTCATACCTGGGCCTCTTGTGATCAATGACACACAATTTGGAGACGGCTGACTGGGGTTAATGGTGCAATCTGTGGCTTTGGAACAGAGTTCTTCTCTATGTGAAACTAATTGGCCCATATGGGGATTAAACTGGTAACAGTGTCCTCATTTGTCAACCCTTCTATTCAGTGTTTGAATCTGGTTGCACTAGAGCAATGCCCTCAATTCAGACAGTGTGTTTTCAAATCATAATATCATAACTTTAGACTGAAGAAGAGGTAATTTTTTAAATATACAGGCAATTTATCAACCCAAATCACTGTAAGGAAATCATTAAAAATGAAATAATAATTATCCTATTGCCAATTATTCTTCAGTGAATATTCCCAAGCTGTGGGAAACAGAAGAGGAGGCAAATCAGCTTCCCATTAGGAAGCTTATTCCATTGCAAATTCTAGAATTACTTTTGAAATTGTCAAGACATGCCTTCAGAGCACCCTCCTGCCTGCCCAGTGACTGCTGAGAGTTACCACCCCAACAATCTCAGCTCTCCCAAACCATTGGGTTTCAATCGAACCTGACCTTCTTCCTCACTTTATTTTTCTTTGTTTTGATGTTCATCAGAAGACTTTCTTTACTCCTAATCCCAGAGTATTTTTAAAATATATTTACCATTTACACAATTAATATCCTGACTTTGGAAAAACAACCAACCAACCAATCCACAGTCTGCCACAAAAAAGAAGTCCAATAGTCCAGCCTTCTAAATAGACTTGAATTTGGACTTCAACTCAACTGAATACATACCTCAACAATACAGCATATTTAAAATCAAAACTTCTTTATAAATTTTTCTTTCATTTTCATCTTGATTAATCTGATGACTTCCTCCAATTCAACTGATTTTTAATGAGTGCATATAAAAACAAGACCCAGGTTGTCAATTTAATGTGCTATGGCTGCACCTATATCATAGTAGAAAAGAAGAAGCCAAAGTCGTAAAAAAAAAAAACCCGAGACTAACAGGGTACCAGGGGTGGGGGGATAAGACTGACATTGGAGGTTTTGAACCTGCAATGAGTTGTGAATAAGCCACAGAGATCTTTTTTAGAAATATTTATTTATTTATTTTAGAGAGAGAGCATGCAGACACTAACGGGGAGAGGAGCAGAGAGAGAGAGGCAGAAGGATTCTCAAGCAGAATCTTGCTGAGGGCGGAGCTAAGTGTGGGGGGCAGGGCACTGAATCTCATGACTTGAGCCAAAATGGGGAGTTGGGTGCTTAACCCACTGATCCATCCGGGTTCCCCAAGCCATAGAGTTCTAATGTATAGTATAATGAATGTAGACAATATTACACTATAATCATGTAATATGATAAATATTGCTACAACAGCAATCATATTACAGTACGTAAATGTATCAAAGTGTACATTGTACACCTTAAATATACACAATGCTGCACCACAAATTCACTCAATTAAAAAAATAAATGGGGAAAATCCAGGAAATTGGGGAGGTAGGGAAGATTAATAGGAAGACAAGAGGGGATGGATAAGGATGAGGGAAGGTACCAAGGTGACCATATTTACATGCAATGGAAAAGCATTTTCTTTACTCTCAGAGGCTATTTTTTCCTGTCAATTTTTTTTAAATAAGTGAATTTTACACAGTTACAGAAACAGTGAGCATTTCCCACAAGTAGCAATAAATACCCACACACAGGAAATTGACAGGACGATGTAGACCAATAGGCATGTGACTTGGAAGAAACTTGAAAAGGCATAAAGTTCTGTGGACTGACTCTAAGCAAAGTTTCATTTTAGTCCTACTGGCAGAGTTTTCACAGCTCCTTAGTGAATAGAAATTGGAATTTAACATCAAAAGTCTAATGTTTGTAATTTGTGGGAATATTTGTATCTGCTTAAACCCGCATTTGATTCTCTTGTCTTCATAAATTCTTTATTAAAAGAACTGCTTTCAATAAATATGTGTAGGATACACACTACCTTATTATGGTAATCCAAATTCTAATTCCAAGATGACTCAAAATCAGCTCAACTGCTTTCCTGCGAAAAGAGTGCTTTATTTAGTTACAGTATGCAGTATATTATATTTGCATGAGGGAGAGGGAAGGAGAGAGAGAGAGAGAGAGAGACGTTGAACCAATATGTATGGAATGAAGAATGCATGTAGACTTTAAGTCCTGTATTGATTTATCTTCCATTTTTAATTGTAAACTACAATACTTGTGCAGGAAGTGTGTAAAACAGGTATAGAGGCTGGCCAAAAATGTCAAAATAGACATCTACCATCCAGGTCCAAAAACCAGAACATAAGCAACACTCTTGAATCCAGTGTACTTCTGCCTTCAAGAGTAACCACTGCCCTTTCTCCTGTAATAGTAATCCCCTTGGTTTTCATTATAGTGTTTCCTCTAATTTGTCAGTCCATAAGTTCTCAGTTTGTTTTTGTTTGACTTTCTCCTTGTTCTGAATATTATGGATTTAAGATTTATCCATATTGTTGTGAGGAACTGGATTTACCCCCCTTTTTTGATGCTATATAATATTCTGTTGTATAAATAAATATATCATGATTTTTAAAGGAGTTTATCTCTTCTAACTCTCAAATTTAATGACAAAGTTTAAAAAATAGTATCTCATTTTTATTAATATCTGAAGAATCTGTAATGTCCTCTTTTTCATTCTTAATACCATTTATGGATATGCCCTGTCCCCCACCCCCTCTCTCCCGCTCTCCCCCTCTCCCTCTCATCCTCTCCCCCTTCCCCTGTCTCTCCTTCCCTGTTCATCTCTCTCACCCTCTCCTGGTTGATTCTCACTAGGAGTTTGCCAACTTCAACAACGCTTTGAAAAATACAACTTTTGGTTACTTGACTATTTTATACCTGTTTTGTAATTCATTAATTGCTGCTATCTTTATTGCTTTCTATCTTCTAACTTTCTTTAGTTTTATTTTGCTGTTCTTTTTCTAACTTCTTGAGATGGATGATGAGCCTATTTATTTTAGTCTTTCTCTTTTTTCAGTGTATGTATGCAAGGCTATACATTTTTCTCTAACCACTTCTTTTTTAAAAAGATTTTATTGGGACACCTGGGTGGCTCAGTGGTTGAGCATCTGGCTTCGGCAGGGGTCATGATCCCGCGATCCTGGGATCAAGTCCTGCATCGGGCTCCTTGTGGGGTGCCTGCTTTTCCCTCTGCTTCTGTCTCTGCCTCTCTCTCTCTCTGTGTGTCTTTCATGAAAAAATAAAAAAATCTTAAAAAAAAAGAAAATAAATGTGTTAAAAAAATAAAAGATTTTATTTATTTATTCATGAGAGACACAGAGAAAAGCAGAGACATAGGCAGAGGGAGAAGAAGGCTCCCTACAGGGAGCCCGATGAGGGACCACAACCTGAGCCAAAGGCAGATGTTCAAACACTGAGCCACCCAGGTGCCCCTTTCTAATGACTTCTTTAGCAAAGCTTCTATGCTTGAGATAACATATTTTTATTATCTTTTAGTTCAAAATAATTTTTATTTATGTCTGATTTTTTCCTAGGATTATGAGTATTTCTTAATTCCCCCAAAGATTAATTTGTATGGCTTCAATCCTTTAAAATTTATTGAGACTTATTTTGTGTGCTAGCCTTTGCTCAATTTTTGTAAATATTCTACATGTGCACTTGAAAAAAATATGTATTCTGTAGTTGTTGGCTGTTGTGTGCTATATATCTACATATGCCCATATGTAAATCTTTAAAAATCATATTGTTAAAATCTTTTATATCTTTACTGATTCCTTTGTCTCCAGAGTCTCAGTTATTGAGAGAGGTATATTAAAATCTCTCATTATGATGTGGATTTATCTACTTTTCTTGAAGTTTTGTCAATTTTTGATTTACATGTTTTAAGGAAACACACAAATTTAGAATTCTTATATCTTCCTGGTGAATTGTGCCTTTTATCATTGTGAAGAGATACTCTTTATCACTAATAATTTTTTTGACCATTATATACATAATGAGAGAAAGAGGGCTACTGAGCTATATAGACACAAGTTTGATTGTATGTATGTGTATGTGTATGTATGTGTATTTTTATATACTTATCATACATGCATATAGTAATATTTGTGTGTGCATAAAGCTATATCAGCCTTCTTTTGGTTAATATTTACATGATTTTTTTCATCCTTTTACTTGAAATCTTTCTTTAAACATTTCTGTATACTTAACACTTTGCAAGGATTTAAGAAAATGGAATCTGACATTCTTCTCCTTTGACCAAAGCATTTAGTTCATGTACATTTCGTGTAACAATCAACAAAATTGTGTTTTAAAAAAATTGGGTTAAAAAAAAATCTTCGGACACCTGGGTGGCTCAGTGGTTGAGCATCTGCCTTTGGCTCAGGGCGTGATCCTGGAGTCCTGGGATTGAGTTCCACATCGGGCTTCCTGCATGGAGCCAGCTTCTCCCTATGTCTGTCTCTGCCTCTCTCTCTCTCTGTGTGTCTCTCATGAATAAATAAATAAAATCTTAAAAAAAAAATTTCCTCTCTTATTTGATGGTTTCTGTTGGTACTGCTACTTTCTGTAGCTTAATCAGAAGCTCGCTCAGCAGATCCCAGCTCAGTGCTAGAGTATAAAGCACTAAGGTCCAGTGGCTCCCTTTTAATAAAGTTGGTTTCTTGCCTGCCCAGGAAGGTCCCACTGCTACAGAGCTGAATCAGTGCTCCTGCCTTCCTCCACGTCCCTTGTGAACACAGATCAGATAGGACCTCCCTTCTTCAAGTTTGCCTCTGTCCAGGATACTGAGCAATGGAGGCCTGGCTGGTATCCTCGAACTGCTCTAGGCTTCCAGTTTCCCTAATAAACCCGAATTTGCATTTATATCCTGTCATGCCCTTGGTACATGTGTGTATGGCCCTTTGCCCAATACCTTTCTTGCTTCTTTTTCACTAATTTCTTTCTCTATATAATATTTTTGGTTCTATATTGGTTTGGCAATTACTTTTGTCTATTATTATAGTAATTACAACATAGAAAATCAAGATACCAATGTATAAAGCTAATACCTTTTATTTTCCTCCTGAAATGATGGGGCAGGAACAAAAAAGACAATTAAATAATGTTCAACCCTTATTCCCTCCATAAATATAAAATTAATATATTTTTGCATTTGTGCGTCTTCATCAAATATCTTTCTTTAAAAATCCCTATGGTGTATTATTAATAATATTTATACAATCAGGGATTATTTTCTTTATCCATATATTTACCATTTCTTTTCTTTCCATTCTTTTTTTGCATCTTGAATTGTCCTCCTTCTAGGAGCACATCCTTTAGCTCAATAAATGATCACAAAGCAGACCTACCCATGGCATTGCCAATAGGTGTAGATATATAACATTACCAGCACTCCTGGAACATCCTCCTACCCCTCCAAGTCATCACCCTTACCTGTGTCCCCAAAGGTAATTACTATCCTAACTACTAATATCATACATGAGTTTTGGCTGGTTTTGGATTTATTTAAGTGGAATCATATTATATGAAATTTTTTAATTAATCTGGCTTATTTCTGTCAATATTTTGTTTGTGAGATACACAGGTTGTTGCTCGTAGCAATATTTCGTACATTACCATTGCTGTATGGTATTCCATTGTATGAATATGTCGCATTGAGAAATAAAATCCATTCCATCATCAATGGACATTTAGACTATTTTCAGTTTGCTGCTGTTATCAATAATGTTTCCATGAACATTCTTGTATATCACTTGGTATGTATATATATGCAGGTCATTTAGGTAGATCCCTAGGAAGAAACATTGAATCATAAGATATGTATGCTAGGCTTTGCTGTCAAAGAAGTGCCTCATATGAAAACTCACTTTTACCAGAAATTAGAACTTCTGTTGCTGCATTTCTATTTTGTAGCAAGAGAATATTTATTTTTTTCTATGTTGGCTAATAATTCTTACTTAGAATTATATTCACAACTTTGATATAAATTTTATTAAGTTCCAAATTTGTTTGGAGTACAGTAACTCTGCAGCACATATGTGTATGCATATTTATGAGCATAACAATTTACAGATAAATTGTTATATTTGTCTTACGTCTCACTAATGAGTCTTATTTTGCATTATCTTGCCATTTGATAAGTAACTCCTTTTCCAGCTACCCACCTTCATTGGTATAGTATGGAGAAAGTGTGTTTTTCCTGAACATAAAATAATTATATAACATTTCATGCTTCTTTATTCTTCAGTTAGATCATGGAGGTGAGAACCTTGGCTGCCATGTTATACTTGTTAATAGTATGTGATATAAAAGGAAATAAGACTATAATCCTGTGGGTACAAAATGAGGAAAATCACTAAGAAATTCCCAAGGCCAGAAACTTGGATTGGGAAGAGGTTAACGTGAGGAACTATTACAAACTCTGTAAATATAAAGTTGACAGAAGCACACTGATACCAAGTACAATTTTAAGACTATTTCTGTCTAATAAAAAGAAAAAAGGAAATAAGTATAGTTTGAGGTCATTGCTCATTAATTTTTTCAGAGTGCTAAGAAAGAAGTGGCTTAGGATTATTAATATGTTTTCAAGAAAAGATTGTGAATAAATATATAATAAAGCAAAGCAGATAAAGGATTAAAGACTCGGGACTTTGGTTTGAGACCTAGCTTTGCCATATATCAGCTATGGGAAATTGGGCAAATACATAACGAGACTTCAGTTTTGTCATATGTAAAATGGAGATGGATAATATTGGTACTTAGATCGATGGTCATTTCTAGTTGACATTGAGAGACTTGTCAGTTTAGTAAACTATCGAGTAGAATTCTAAGTCACAGATATATTGCCTTAGTCTCCTGTGGGTGTTTTATTCCTAAAAGTTTTAACTAGCCATCATATTTTTAAAATGTAGATTTCCAACTTCTTTTTCTTAAATGAACTTTATCAAGCATTACTTACATAAATACAGGTGCCTATTTTACCTGTAGAGTTTTAAATTTGTACAAATGTATAGATCTCTGGAAGTACCACCACAGTCAAAATAAAGAACATTTCTATGACCATACAAGTTCCTCTGTGCCTCTTGGCATCAATCACCTCTTGGCATTATCACCAACAAGTTCCTCTGTGCCTCTTGGCACCTCCCTACTCCACTTCCACATCCCAGATAACTATTCATCTGCTTTCAGGAACTGTTGCGTTCTCCGCTTTTTAGAACGTCATATAAAAGGAGTCATACAATATATACTCTTGTATCTGGCTTTGTTTGCTCACCATACTGTGTTCCAGTCACCAGTGTTGTGTATACCAGTTGTTCATTCCGTAATACTGCTGGATAATTACTCCTTCTATGGATATAGTATGATTTATTGATTCATCCATTGAAGGACATTGTGATTGTTTCCAGCTTTTGGCTTTTATGAACACAAATGCTCTGTACATTCCTGTATAGGACTTCAGGTAGACCTATGTTTTCATTTCTCTTGGGTAAACACCAAGGAGTGTAGTAGTTGGGTCATATGCATCATACGCTTAACTTTATAAGAAACTCCAGGGGCGCCTGGGTGGCTCAGTCATTTGAGCACTTAACTCTTAGTTTTGGCTCAGTTCATGATCTCAGGGTTGTGAGATCGAACCCTGTGTAGGGCCTCATGCTTGGCACAATCTACTTGGGTTTCTCTTTCTCTCTCTGCCCTCCCCTCACCCCCCCCCACACACATTCTCTCTCTAAAATAAATAATAATAAAAAAATAAACTCCAAATTTTTTTCCAACGTGGATGCACCATTTCACATTGCCATCAGCAGTGCCTGAGAGTTCCAGGGGCTCCCCATATCCACCAATACTTAAGTCATCCATCACTCTTGTTTTCATCATTCTAGTAAGTGTGTTATGTTGTTTCATTGAGGTTTTCATTTCATTTTAATGACATTGAGCATTTTTTCATATGAAATGTCTTTGTAAATAATTTATCTGCCTTTTATAAGAATGTTTGTCTTGTTATTAAGCTGCCAGGCATATTACATGTTCTGGATGCAAGTCCTTTGTTAGATATGTGAATTGCTAATATTGTTTCCCAGTTGGTGGCCTGCCTTTTATTTTGGTAATGATGTTTTTTGAAGTGTAGAAGTTCTTAATTTTTTTTGAAGTTCTTAATTTTAATGAGATTCAATTTATCAATATTTCCTTTATGCTTTTTTGCATCATATCTAAGAAATCTTTGCATGAAGATTTACCCCCATTTTTTTCTAAACATTTCATAATTTTGCTTATTGCAATTAGGTCTATGAGCCATTTTAGGCTGATTTTTTGTATATAATGTGAGGCAAGGATTGAGGTTCGTTTTTTCTACCATGAAAAACATGTCCGTGTGGTTCTATTTCTGAAATCTTTATTTTATTCCGTTGATTTATATGTGTGTGCTTATGCTAAGAGCACATACCATGATTTAGTAGTTTAATAGTAAGTTTCAAAATCAAGTAGTTTAATTTAAAGTCCTCCAACATTGCTCCTTTTTAAATAATTGCTTTGTTATTACAATTTACATAAAAATTTAAATGTCAGCTTGTCAATTCCTTCCAAAAATTTTTTTTTTCTGGGGTCTTGATAGGAATTGTGCAGAATCTCTAGATCAATGTGTGGAGAACTAGCATCTTACAATTATTGAATTTTCCAATTCATGAATGTGGCATATCTCACCACTGATTTAGGTATTTAAATCTTTTCTTGGGATGCCCGGGTGGCAAAAGCCACCAACTCTTGGTTTCAGCTTAGGTCATGATCTCAGAGTCCTAAGATTGAGCCCTGAATCTGGCTCCAGGCTCTGCATAGAGTCTGCTGAAGACTCTCTCTCCTTCTCCCTTCACCTCTCCCCAGCCCCCCCACCCCTGTGCTCTTTCTCTCTCAAATAAACAAATCCTTAAATTTTTTTTCTCAATGTTTTTTAGTTACATACATTTGTCAATTTTTATGGTCTTTGAAGCTATTATAAATGGTACTTTTCATAAATTTGATTCTCTGATCATTTGTTGCTAGCAATACAAATACAACTGATATTTGTATTTTGACCTTGTATCACAAGATTTTGCCAAATTAGCTTATTGACTTCTAGTTACTTTTGTATAAATTCCATATGTATATGATCATCTTCAAGTAAAGAGAGTTTTACTTTTTCTTTCAAATCTGTTTACTTTTTATTCCTTTTCTTTACTTTATTATACTGGCTAGGACTTCCAATATAACACCAAATAGAAGTGGGGGGACTGTGGGAAGCATTCAGTATTTCACCATTAAGTAAAATGTTATAGGTTACAGATTTTTTAATTGCTGTTCTTTATAAGATTGAAAACATTTCCTTCTATTCTTTGTTTGCTAAGAATTTTTGTTATAAACTTTTTTTTTTAGATTTTATTTATTTATTCATGAGAGATACACAGAGAGAGGCAGAGACATAGGTAGAGGGAGAAGCAGGCTCCATGAAGCAAGCCCGATGTAGGACTCGATCCAGGACTCTGGGATCACTCCCTGAGCTGAAGGCAGATGCTCAACCACTGAGCCACCCAGGCGTCCCATGTTATAAACTTATATTAACTTTGTTAAAAGCTTTTTCTGTATCTATTGGAATACTTATTTGTTGTTTTCTCCTTTGTTCTGTTAACATGGTGAATTTTATTAGTTGGGTTTTGAATTTTAAACCAACCTTGCATCTCTTGGTTAAATCCCATTAGATTGCGATGTAGGAATTTTGTAGGAATTTTATTTGCTAATTTTAAACAAGATTTTGTATCTGTTCATAAAGGATATTGGTCTGTAAGATTTTTTTTAAAAAATTTTATTTATTATTCATGAGAGACACACACAGAGACAGAGAGGCAGAGACACAGGCAGAGGGAGAAGCAGGCTCCATACAGGGAGCCTGATGTGGGACTCCATTCCAGGTCTCTAGGATCAGGCCCTGGGCCAAAGGCGGCACTAAACCGCTGAGCCACCCAGGCTGCCCAGATTTTTTTTAAAAAGTAGGCTCCACATCCAATGCGGAGCTTGAACTCACAGGGTTTAAACTCACAACCCTGAAATCAAGACCTGAGCAGAAATCAGCAGACACTTAACTGACTGAACCATCCAGGTACCCTGTCTGTAAGTATTCTTGTAATGTCTTATGTGTGTGTGTGTGTGTGTGTGTGTGTGTGTGTGTGTGTGTGTTTTAAGATTTTATTTATTTATGAGAGAGAGAGAGGGGAGCCAGACGCGGGACTTGATCCCGGGTCTCCAGGATTGTGTCCTGGGCCAAAGGCAGGCGCTAAACCGCTGAGCCACCCAGGGATCCCTGTCTTATCATGTTTTGGTAGCAGTGTTATATGGTCCTCCTAAAATGAATTAGTAAGTATTTTCTTTACCTCTTTTGGCTGAAAGAGCTTCTGTAGAATTAGCATTCTTTCTACCTTGCTTGATAGAATTCCACAGTGAAGCTATGTCTTGGAGCATTCTCTATGAGAATGTGTGTTGTTTTTTTTTTAATTCAATTTGTGTACTGGAGATGGGAGTATTCATATTTTCAGTTTCATCTTGTGTCAGTTTTGGCATTTCATGTCTTTTATTTATTTATTTTTATTTTTAAAAAAAGATTTTATTTATTTATTCATGAGAGACAGAGATAGACAGAGAGAGAGAGGTAGAGACACAGGTAGAGGGAGAAGCAGACTCCATGCAGGAAGCCCGACCTGGGACTCGATCCCGGGTCTCCAGGATCACATCCCTGACCGAAGGCGGCACTAAACCGCTGAGGCACCCGGGCTGCCCTTCATGTCTTTTAATGAATTTTTCAATTTAATGTAAGTTGTTGAATTAATTGGCATAAAGTCAATCATAAAATTAGTTACTCCCCTCTTAATGTCTAAAGCTTTATAGTGATAGCCCTTCTTTCATTCCTGATATTGATAATTTGAGTCTTATTTATATTTTAGTCAAGCTAGAGATTTATTAATATTACTTTTTATAAAACTGGCTTTTGATTCCAGTAATTTTTCTCTATTGTATATATGTTTCTGTTTTGTTGATTTCTGATCTTATCTTTATTACTTACTTCCTTATAATTGCTTTGGGTTTATTTTAGTTTAAGCCTAAGATGCAGCTTAAGTCATTGATTTAAACTGTCATTTTTTTCTAAAATAAGTATTTACATTTCTCTGTAAATACTGTCTTGGTGGCATCATACACATTTTGGTGTGTTATGTTTTCATTATCAGTCAGTTAGAATATTTTATAATTTCTGTTATGTCTTCTTTGTGGACCATAGTTTCTTCAGATGTGTATTGTTTAATTTCCATATGTTTTGGTATTTTTCAGATATCTTATAATTGATTTATAATTTAAATTCACTATGAGTAGAGATCATACTCCATGATTTCAATCCTTTTAAATGTATTGACAATTGTTTTATGATTTGGTATACCTTCTATCTTCTTGAATGTTCCATATGTACTTGAAAAGAATGTAATTTTGCTGTTGTTAGATATAGTGCTTTATAAATGTCAACTAGGTCATGTTTGTTGCTAAGGTTCAAGTCTTCTAAATCCTTAAAGATTTTCTGTCTACTTGTTTTATCGATATGTTCTCAAGCTCAGAGATTTTTTTCTCAGTCATGTCTAGTCTACTGATAAGCCCAGCATGAGCATTATTCATTTTTATTACAGTGATTTTTTTTTTTAATCTCCAGTGTTCTTTCTTGGTTCTTACTAGGGTTTCCAACTCGCTGCTTACATTGCCCAACTGTTCTTGGATGCTGTATACTTTATCCATTTGAGCCTTTGACATATTAATCATCATTGTTTAAAATTCCCAGTCTGGGATCCCTGGGTGGCTCAGCGGTTTGGCGCCTGCCTTTGGCCCAGGGCGCAATCCTGGAGTTCCGGCATCGGGTCCCACGTTGGGCTCCCTGCATGGAGCCTGCTTCTCCCTCCTCCTGTGTCTCTGCCTCTCTCTCTCTCTCTCTCTTTCATAAATAAGTAAATAAATAAATAAATAAATAAATCTTAAAAAAAATAAAAATAAGGGATCCCTGGGTGGCGCAGCGGTTTAGCGCCTGCCTTTGGCCCAGGGCCGGTCCTGGAGACCCGGGATCGAATCCTATGTCAGGCTCCCGGTGCATGGAGCCTGCTTTTCCCTCTGCCTGTGTCTCTGCCTCTCTCTCTCTCTCTCTCTCTCTGTGCGACTATCATAAATAAAAATAAAATAAAATAAAAAAATAAAAATAAAAATAAAATTCCCAGTCTGATAATTTCAAGATCTTTGCCATGTCTTCCAAGGGTTTTACAGTTCTACATTTTATATTGGAACCTATGATTCATTTTGAGTTAATTTTTATATAAGGTATGAGGTTTAGCTTCAGGATCCTTTTATTTATTTATTTTTTGCATATGGATATCTAATTGTTCCAGTGATTTGTTGAAAGACTATCTTCATTCTTTGAGTTGTCTTTTCACCCTTATTAAAAATCAGTTTTCTTTACTTGTGTGGGGTTATTTTTGGCTTCTTTATTCTCTTCCATTAATCTCTGTGTCTATATCTCCACACAGGTTTCTTGAATTAAGTATAGTGATTCCTCCCTCCATATTCTTCTGTTTCAAAATTATTCTTAGCTATTCTAGTTCCTTTGCTTTTCCAGAAAAATTTTGAAATAATCTTGTCTATAGCTTTAAAAAGTCTTCCTACACCTTGATAAGAATTGCATTAAAGTTATATATCAATTTGGAGGGACACCTGGCTGGCTCAGTTTGTTAAGCATCTGACTCTTGATCTCAGCTCAGGTCTTGATTGCAGGGTTATGAGTTCAAGCCTATTTAACAACAAAAAATTTATGTATCAATTTGGAGAGAATTGATCTCTTTACCATATGTTAAGTCTTCCAATCCATGAGAACAATTTATATTTCCATTTAGATTTTCTATTTCTTTTATCAGTTTTAGGGTTTTGTTTTTGTTTTTGTTTTTTTAGTTCTTGGTAGAGATGTCTTGTACATGTTTTGTTAGGCTTGCAACTAAGTATTTCATATATTTTTAACAATTCTTTTTTTAAAAGATTTATTTATTTATTCATGAGAGACAGAGAGAGAGAGAGAAAGAGAGAGAGAGAGAGAGAGAGGCAGAGTCATAGGCAGAGGGAGAAGCAGGCTCCATGCAGGGAGTCTGATGTGGGACTGGATCCCAGGACTCCAGGATCATGCCCTGAGCCAAAGGCAGATGCTTAACCGCTGAGCCTTCCAGGTGTCCCTATTTCATATTTTTAGAGAGCTTCCAAAATGATATTGCATTTTTAATTTCAGTGCCACATATTCATTGTCAATACCTAGAAATACAATTGACTTTTGTATGTTGATCTTGTATCCTGCAACCTTGCTGAACTCCCTTGAGTTCTAGAAGTTTTTCCTTTTTTTTTTTTTTGATTGAGATATAATTGACACATAACATTATATTATTTTTAGGTATAAAACATAATGATTCAATATTTTTATATATTATAAAATGACCACACACAATAAATCTAGTAAATATCCATCACCACACAGTTACAATATTTTTTTTTCTTGTGGAGAGGTGTTAAGATTCTTAGCAACTTTCAAATAAATGGTATAGTATTAACTATAGTTACCATATGGTGTGTTATGTCCACATGGCTTCTTTATTTTATAACTGAGAGCTTGTACCTTTTGATCATCTTCACCTGTTTTGCCCACCCTCCAATCTATTTTCTATCTGTGAATTTGTTTGTTTGTTCCATATATAAGTGACATCATATGGCATTGATCTTTCTCTGTCTGCCTTATTTCACATAGCATAATGCCCTCAAGGTC
This sequence comes from Vulpes vulpes, assembly GCF_048418805.1. NCBI lineage: Eukaryota > Metazoa > Chordata > Mammalia > Carnivora > Canidae > Vulpes > Vulpes vulpes. Next base: position 125,469,406 of record NC_132792.1, on the reverse strand, counting down.
TATCCATGTTGTTGCAACTGGCAAAATTTCCTCTTCTTTATGGCTCAATAATATTTCATTGTGTATATATACATACCACATTTTCTTTATCCATTCATCTATCAATGGACACTAGGTTGCTTTTATGTCCTGGCTTCTGTAAATAATGCTGCAATGAACATGGGGTGTAGATATCTTTTTGAGATAGTGATTTCATTTCCCTTGGAAAAATGCCCAGAAGTTGAATTGCTAGATCATATGGTAGTTCTATTTTTAATTTTTTGAGGAACCTCCATACTGTTTTCTATAGTGGCTGCACTATACTAATTTACATTCCCACAACAGTGAACAAGAGAGAATTCTCCACATTCTCACCAACACTTGTAATTTCCTGTCTTTTTGATAATAGCCAATGTTCTAAAAATTTTGTTTATTTTTTTGTTGATTCCTTGGGAATTTCTACATAGACTACCATCTCAATGCAAATAGGGACAGTTTTTCTTTCTTTTCCAATCTGTATGCCTTTTATTTCCTTTCTTGCCTTATTATGCTTACTAGAGCTTCTAGTACTAATTACGTTGAATAGCAATAGCAAAGTGGTAATCTTTACTTTATTCCTGATCTCAGGGGGAAAGCATTCAGTCTTTCACCATTAAGTATGATGTTACCTGTGGGTTTCTTGTAGACATTCTTTATCAAGTTGAGAAGTTTCCCTCTATTCCTAATATTCTGAGAGTTCTTATCATGAATGGCTGTTTAATTTTGTCAAGTGCTTTTTCTTCATTGATTTATATATAATGTCATATTTTTTCTTCTTTAATCTTAACATGGATTACATTTAATGATTTCAAGTATTGAATTAGCTTTGAGTATATGGAACAAATCTTGGTCATGTACAATTCTTTCTATATATTGCTGAATTCTATTTGATAGTTTTTTGTTTGCTAAGGATTTTTACGTCTGTATTTATGAGAGATACTGGTTTGTAGTTCTCTTATTTTTTTCTGGTTTTGGTACCAGAGTTATACTGACTTTATAAATGATCTGACAAGTGTTCACTTCTTTTCAATTTTCTGAAAGAGATTATATAGAATAGGTGTTAATAAATGTTAAACATTTGGTAGAATTCACTAGTGAAATAATTTGGAGATTTCTTTTTATCAGAGTTTTAAAATTACAAATTCAATTTCCTTAATAGTTGTAGGGATATTCAAAGTATCTATCTTATTTTGGGTGAGTAATGATAACATGTACTTTTCAAAGTATCAATCCATTCCATTTTAGCTTGTCAAAGTTATGTGTGTAGACTTATTATTCTTTTGATGTCTGCAGGGTCAGTGGTTATATTCAATGTTTCACTCCTGATATTGGTAAATTGTATCTTCTCTCTTTTTTTCTTTGTCAATCTTGCTAGAAGTTTTTTACTTTATCGATCTTTTTTTTAATGGATTTTTATTTCCTTAATTTTCTCTATTGTTCTTCTGCTCTGAGTATCATTGATTTCTGCTGCTATATTTATAATTTCCTTCATTCTGCCTACTTTGGGTTTATTTTGCTCTTCTGTTTCTAGTTTCTTAAGATGGAAACTTAAATTTTTGATTTGAGACTTCTTGCCTTGTCTAAGATAAGCATTTTGTGTTATTGTCATAAATTTTCCTCTCAGTACTGTTCTAGCTGAGTCCATCCTAAATTTTGATATTTTGTATTTTCATTTTCATTCAATTATTTGTAATTTTTAAAAAATTCCATTGAAAAAAAAAATTCCATTGAAAGTTCCTCTTTGGCCCACAGAATTTTTTAGATGTGTATTATTTAACTTCCAAGTATTTGGTAATTTTCCTGTTATCTTTCTGTTAGTGATTTCCACTTTTATTCCACTGTAGTCAGAGAACATATAGTGCATGATTTCAATTCTTTAAAAATTTTCAGGTTTGTTTTATAGCCCAGGATAGGGCCTATTTTGGTATTTACTTTGGGGGTGCTTGGAAAGAATGTATTTTGCTATTGTTGGTGCAATATTCTGTGTGCGGCCAATAGATACATGAAAAGATGCTCAACATCACTCATCCTCAGGGAAATGCAAATTAAAACTACAAAGAGACATTGCCTCACACCCATCAGAATGGCCAAAATAAAAAAACACAAGAACAACAGGTGTTGGCAAGGATGTGGAGAAATGGGAACCTTCTTGCCCTATTGGTGGGAAAGCAAACTGGTGCAACCACTGTGGAAAACAGTATGGAGGTTCCTCAAAAAGTTAAAAGAATGATCCAACAATCACACTACTGGATATTTTCCTAAATAATACAGACACTAATTCAAAGGGATTCATGCACCCTGATGTTTAGCAGCATGATCTGCAATAGCCAAATTATGGAAAGAGCCCAAATGTCCTTTGACTAATGAATGGATAAAGAACTTGTGTTATACATATACAATGGAATATTATTTAGCCATAGAAAGAATGAAATCTTGCCATTTGCAATGACATGGTGGAGCTAGAGAGTATTATGCTAAGCAAAATAAGTCAGAGAAAGCCAAATACCGTATGATTTCACTCATATGTGGAATTTAAGAAACCAAACAAATGAGCACAGGGGAAAAAATAGAGAGAGAGAGAGGCAAACCAAGAAACAGACTCTTAACTATAGAGAACAAACTGATGGTTATCAGAGGGGAGGTGGGTGGGGGATGGGGGAAATAGATGATGAGGATTAAGGAGTGCACTGGGTGTTGTATGAAAGCGTTGGATCATTATATTGTACACCTGAAACTAATATTACATTATATGTTAACTAATTGGAATTTAAATAAAAACTTAAAAGTAAATAAAATACACGTTTTTGTAAAAAAAGAAAAAGTTAGCTAAATCCTATTGGTTGATGGTGTTGTTGAATTCTTTTATATTCCTGATGATTTTCTGTGTAGTTATTTTATCAGTTTTTAAAAGAAGTGTGTTAATGTCTCCAACCACAATTGTGGATTTGTTTATACATATTTAAGTTTTATAAAATATATATTTTGCTGTTCTGTTGTTTGGTGCACACATATTTCAGGTTGAATTGACTCTTTTATCATTATGTAATATCCCTCTCTATTCCTGATAATTTTCTTTGCTCTGAAGTTGACTTCAATAGACTTCATAGGTAACTTTTTCTGAAGTCTACTTTACCTGATATTAATGTAGCCATCCCTGTCTTCTTTTGATTAATGTTTGCATGGTATATCTTTTCCCATCATTTTGCTTTCTACCTACCTACATTATCATATTTGAAGTGTTTTACTTATAGACAGCATTTTTCATCCACTTGGCCAATCTCTGTCTTTAATTGGTATATTTAGACAATTTGCACTTAAGGTAATTATTGATATTTAAGGCATTAGCCTACAATTTAATTTTTTGATATATATTCCCTCTGTCTTATTTTTCTCTTTTTCCTTCCTTCATGTGGTTACTTGAAGATTTTTAGAATTCCATTTTGTTTTATCAATGGAATTTTTTAGTGTATTTCTTTGTATAGCTCTTGTAGTGGTTGCTTATGTATTACATTATATATATAATTATATATAGTATGCATATAAAATATACATATACATTATATATACAAATAATCACAGCCTACTGGTCTTGACATTTTACTTGTCTGAGTGAAGTGTAGAAATCTTACATCCCTTACACAATAACCATGTCAAATATTTCCTTCACATACACAGAATCAAGTCACACGGTGTTATAATTTTTGCTTCAACCATCAACCACCATTTAGAGAACTCAAAAGGATAAGGAAAACTTACTGAACTTATCATATTTTTACTCTTTCCAATGTTCCAAAGTTCTAGTATCATGTGTCCTCTGTTTAAAAGACTTACTTACCTCAGTCATGCTTATCGGGCAGGCCTCGAGGTGATGATTCTTTTATTTTCCTTATTATGAAAATGTCTTGATTTTACCTTCATTCTTGGAGGATATTTTTACTGAATATAGGATTTGGGGTCTTATATTTTAGTGCTCAAAAAATGTGCCATTTTTTTACAGTCTCAAAGTTTTCTGAAGGAAAATCTCTGTCCTTTGAAGTATTTTTCTCTCATATATAAGATGATGCTTTTCTCTTGGTGCTTTCAAGAATTTTTCTTTCCTTTTAGTTTTCAGAAGCTTGACTATGATGTGTCTTGGCAATGATTTCTTTGGGTTTCTTTTGCTTGGGGCTTCCTCAGCATCTTGAATCTGTAGGTTTATGTCTTTTGCCAAATTCTGAAACTATTCCATCCAGCATTATTGCCTTGAATATTTTTCAGCCTCAACTTCTTTCTCTTTTTTCAGAATGCCAATGACTACTGTCTCTTGTTATAATCTCACAGATCTCTGAGCCTCAGTTTTCTTTCAAAAATTTTTTTCAGTATATTTTCTCTTCATTGTTCAGATTGGTCCATTATTTTCTTCTACATTCGAGTTGACTAATTCTTTCATCTGTCCTTTTCTATTTTGTTGTTGCACACTACTTAAGTCTTTTATTTCAGCTATTGTATCTTTTAGTTGAGAAATCTCCATTTGTTTCTTCTTTATATTTTCAATTTCTTCACTGAGATTTTCAATTTCTTTGCCGAAACGGTTTTATTTTGTTTGAAGGGGGAGGACTCCTCATTGCAGTTGAGTAGGCGTGGGGTTCCTGCCACCACGCTGGGCCTTCATTGATACAACAGAGCTAAGTGGGGCAGGGGTGTCTCATTATTGCTGCCCACATGGCCTGTGCTGACATGAATGTGTCCTAGTCTGCTTAGGTGGCCATAATAAAATACTATGGGCTGGGCAGCTTAAATGGTAGGTATTTATGTTCTCACAGTTCTGGAGCCTAGAAGTCCAAGCTCAAGGTTCCAGTGAGATTTGAAACCTTCCTGGTTGCAGATGGCTTCCTTTTTACTGAGTCCTCACATGGGAGAGTGAGAGGGATTGAGAAAGAAAGAAAGAAAGAAAGAAAGAAAGAAAGAAAGAAAGAAAGAAAGAAAGAAAGAAAGAGAGTGAGAGAGAGAGAGAGAGAGAGAGAGCAGTCTCTGAGTCCATTCTTATAAGGACACAAATTATATCAGGGCCCTACTCTTGTGATCCCATTTAACCTTAATTACCTCCTTATCAACCCTACCCCTAAATACAATCACATCTGGGGGTTAGGGTTTCAACGTCACAATTTGAGGGGGATGAAATCCAGTCCATAGCAGGATGGATGGTCATGGGACTCCTGTATCTGTTGGAGGCCTCCTCTGACACAACCCCAGAGGGGTGAGAGAGGAGTGGCTCATTACTACCATCTGGCACAGTGTCACAAAGGTGTTGGGGATAATTACTCTTGTTATTACCTTAGGTTACATAGGGCTCTGCCCTGTCAGAATGACGTGAGGCTCTCTTGCTACCCTGGAAGAGGTGTGTCGTCATGTGAGGCGGCCTGTGAGGGGACGCATGGTCTTTCGGAGTCAGGAGCAGCCCTGCTGACAGCCCACAGAGAATGGGGGACCTCAGTCCTATAGCTACCAGCACCACAAGAACTTGGAGGAGCACCCTGAGCTCCAGAAAAGAAGTGGCCCAGCTGACATCCTGACTGAAGCCTTGTGAGACCCAGGAAGGCCAGGCCGAGCTGAGCCAGACCCCTAACCTGCAGAAACTGTGAGGATAGGAGCATATGTCCATGTCAATTCAAGCTGCTGAATATATGGAAGTTTGTTACAGGGCAATGGATACCTAGTCCAGCACTTCAATTTCTGAGTCTTTCCTTTCTATGTGTGATCTCTTCTCCCTGAGCCCTACACATTGCATCAATGACATAAACAAGTAGAAAGTGTAAATATTCAGGGGCATGTTTAATGACTTGCCTGCAGTGAACACTGATGAAAACCTAGATACACTTCTTGTCATGTGAAGTAAGTGGGCTTAGCAGAGAATAGGCTCTTCTGGGATGCCTGGGTGGCTCAGTGGTTGAGCGCCTGCCTTGGGCCTAGGGCATGATCCTGGAGACCCGGGATCGAGTCCCACGTTGGGCTCCCTGCATGGAGCCTGCTTCTCTCTGTGTCTCTCATGAATAAATAAATAACATTTTTTTAAAATGATAGGCTCTTCTGCCAAAAGTTGGAGGAAACAACAAAGGGTAATAAAATTTAATATCAGAGAAGCTGGTAACAGATGGACTGTAGGCTTTAAAAAAATGAATGTTGGAACCTCTAAGGTGAATGAATGCTTGATGACTAAAAAACGGAAGACAGGTTTTACAAGTATACAGTGAAAAGAATAAGCAAAGTTGAACTATCATGAAAAAGATTGAAAATAAAAAGTTAAAAGGAACAAATCTATGATTAGCATCAAAAAGTACATCTGTGCCAAGAAGTTAATCAAAGAATAAAACAAAACAACTTTAATAACAAGGGAGATTCTGGTAGCATAATGTCGCCTGTGAAGAAACACGAAAGTCAAGACAAAATCGCCGCAGAGCAAATGCTGCTGCTGCTCAATGAGTGCTAAAGTGTCACCAAAGAAACAAGATTTCGACCCAGGAGCATCAACTTCAGTCCAGAAGCACAAATATGTCAGTCATTTCTTGCCCATTTCAAAATTCCAAAGGAATTTGGGTCCAAGATACAGCATGAGTCTCATGCTAGCCAAACATTATATTATTTTCTCCTCAATTAAATTTTCTCGGTGAGCTACAAATGTTTCCTTTGTCGCTAACCACTCCAGGTGGGCCTTGTTAGCTCTGGGTTTATTGCCAGATTGTGAAGCCCACTGCTCAAGCGAGTGCTGTCATTTCCTGCTCTTCCCACATTTGCTGCCTCCCCCCTCTTAAATCACAACTGCTTACCACTCCCACTCTCCCCTTACACTTGCACCTCCTCGTGAGCTTCCACATGGCCCTACATGGTGGAAGCAGAGTTCTCTCCTCCGTCTGACATCACCTCTCTCCTACGTACTCCTCCAATGAAGCTCACCTCTTCTGGGAAAGCAGTTCTGAGATGATCTTCATGACAAATTTCAGTAGCACAGAATCTATTAATTGAAATCATCTATCTTCAATCTGAAAGAGGTCCATGCTTCCCTCCCTGCCTTAAACACCATCCCTTCCTTTCCATATTTCCCTGAGTCTTGACTGCGGAGCAAATAACGAATTACCAGCTCAACAGGCAGAGACTGAACCCAGGAAAGTAGGTTATATGTAGTGTCTCTCCTTTTAAAGAATAACAGACATAATTCTTAGCTAACTGGTAAAAAAAAAAAAAAACGTTCGTGAGAATTTAGCCTCCAGTTCTGAAAATAATATAATTTCATTGCGTAATTTAATTATTAATTTAAGAAATGCTTCTTGCTAGTTATGTGCTAGGCAGTGCTCTGTGCTGTGTGCACACTTGGGGGAGGACAGACTTTTTGGTGTGTGTAGGTAGTCAGGATTAAACATAAAGGGAAAGTACAGGGGCACCCGGATGGCTCAGTGGGTGAAGCATCGACCTTCTGCTCAGGTCATGATCCTGGGGTCCTGAGTTCGAGTCCCATGCTGGGCTCCCTGCTCAGTGGGGAGTCTGCTTCTCCCTCTGCCTCTGCTCTTATGCTCTTGCTCTCTCTCTTTCTATCTCTCTCGCTCAAATAAATAAATAAAATCTTAAAAAATTAAAGGGAAAATATGGATTGTGAAAAGTGTTTTGCAGGAAACAAGGAGAATTTGGTGATAAGGACAGAGAGAAGAGAGCAAGTGAGGTGGTTGGAAGTCCTCCCTGGAATTGTTTTTTGGTGGTAACATTTTTGCTCTTTTCTTTTCTTGGTTTCCACTCTTTTTTCTTCACGGGCTCCATTCCTGTTGTGTTTCCATACCCCTACCCTGTCTTTTTCACTCAGAAGCCAGTAACCCCCTGCTGCTTCTACCTCAAGAAAGGAGCCGAGTTTGCACTGTGTGGGTTCTGGAGTCAGAGTGTGTCTGGCCTGAAATTCTGGCTTCTCCACCTGCTAACTGTGCAAACTTGTGCAAATATCTTCCCACTTTCCTTATGAATAAGGTGGTGATAATTATGGTTCCTGGATTATAAGGTAGTTGCGAAAATTAATTAAAATACAACATGCAAACTAATTAATACAGTGCCTGGCATATAGCAAAAATCAGCAGATGTTAGTGATTCCTGTAACTTCATCCTGCCACATTTAAGATAAGCTGCTTTATAGGTGTGTGGAGGGGTTGCTGATTTAGCCATCTATGGCTCCCAAAGATCCAAGCAGCCCCTAAGTATAATTAACTTAAAAAGGTTGAGTTGGAAAGTTTACTATCTATCCCACGCCCAATTTTCCTTCAGAATGCAACAGTAACCCATCGAAGGAAGGAGCTCACACTCACCCTGCATGTCTCCGGGTGAGGTCACTTCTCTGAGGCTCTGAGACTTCAAGCCCGGTTGGCTTTAAAAGGTACTGGGCTACAATACTCAGGTGCCCTTATTAAAAGGGAACTCTATGATTCTCTCCGACTCTGTTCTGCTCATCTCCTTAGGTTTGTGTTAAATATACTTGGACTTCGATGCAACTCCTGAACCTTGGTGTCAGAGTCCCCGGAAGACTCCACCATGGCACTCTTCTCCTCTCTCATTCTCTGCTTAGTTACTGAAGTGAGTCTCTGAGTGTTTTTGACATCTTTCCCTTCGGAATTCAACTTTTCCAGAAAAGACTGTGGCCATACCACTGATCTCCATGTGTTGGTCACAAGAATATTAGTGCTTTTTTTTGCCTTTTTTTTTTTTTAAATTTAAAGGACATTCATCATCAGACCAATTGCTTCTCTTTTTAAAAAGATTTATTTGAGAGAGAAAGTGAGCACGAGTGAGCACGGGGAGAGGCTGAGGGAGAGGGAGAGAGAATCTCAAGCAGACTCCTCGCTGAGCTCGAAGCCCAACACAGGACTCTATCTCATGATCCTAAAATCATGATCTGAGCCAAAACCAAGAGTCAGATGCTTAACTGGCTAAGCTACCCAGGCACCCCCTCTCAATTGCTTCTTTAAGTCTCGCTCTTGGCTCTGTGAAACCACAGCCTTATAATTTCCATCTGTGCACAATGTACTCAGTGCTCATTTCCTTATACTTTTGGAAAGCATATTATAACGCTCCTATGTCACATCTGTTTACGTGGCCACTGCTATGCTGGGTGCACTTCCTTGAACACAGAGACTGTGCCTTTTTCTTTGGTACCATGCACTCAGAATAGTGTCAGACATGGAGTAGGTGCCCAAGAATGTTTGCTGATTGAACAATGCTTAAGTATGTTCCTACACTTACTGCAACCTACAATAAGACTGTTTCTTTCCACGCAGCAAGGCCTGCTACACAAGCAAGTCTAATTACATGTAAAATTTGACAAGGTGTAAAAAAGACACATCAATGGTTTCATCACTGTTTTTATATTTTAGTAGGTGGCATTTAGATTAGCTGTGCAGAGCTATTTTCCTGCCGTAAAGGTTGTGTTAAATATTGAAATAGTTCCCACGTGTGGTGACAGGAAGTGGTAGCTGGCCTGTACTTGTGAGTGAATTGGAATATACGGTATGATTTGTACATGTGTATCATGTGCCGGGGTCCAGCCCATGCCTAACTCAGTATTAGATTTGTGCAGGTACAAACAATAACACGCCAAAGACTTGAAATGTACATGGGGAAATGATACTTAACAAAATTATGGCACAAACCTAATAAGCCTTACTAAGTATTTAAAAAAAATAAAATACAGTCCATCTGAGAGAAGCATACATTTTATTTTCATTCATTAGGGTGATCCACTCACTGACTCATAGTTCTAACTTCCTTGACTAATTTGAAAAATTAGTCATTCTATGTGGTGATGTGAACATTGCAACTAATGGTCTATTATATTTTTGATTTGCATAACTTGTGAATACTATCTATAAATACTAGTATTTTCCTCAAAATTGGAAATCATATAATGGCAAAAGAAAACTCAAACCGACTATTAGTGTGACGCATACAAATTGACTTTCAAAGATCTCATATGCAGAGCTTTAGCTGCAATGAACACAAGAAGCAGCAGCAACTTTTTGACTAAACAGTCTTTCTCTTTTTTCTTTTTTTAAAGATTTTATTAGCTGACAGAGAGAGAGCATAAGTAGCAGGAGCAACAGAGGGAAAGGGAGAAGCAGACTCCCTGCTGAGCAGGGAGCCCAATATGGGGCTCGATCCCAGGACCCGATGATCATGACCTGAGCCAAAGCCAGATGCCCAACTGACTGAGCCACCCAGAAGCCTCTAAGCAAAGTTTTTCTTAACATTTTGTATCAATATCCACTCTTGCTGTAAATCCTTTAGATTTCCCTATCTTCCCTATCTCCTACTTGCCTATCTCCTACTTGCCTTCCCCAAAGCAGATTTAGTAGAGAAAGGGTATTCTAGAAAAACCTTGCTTTTTTTTTTTTTTTGAGAGGGAGAGAGGGGGTCGAAGGAGGGGCAGAGGAAGAGGAAAATGAAGACTCTCCACCTAGTGTGGAGCCCGTACATGGGGCTTGATCCCAGGACCCTGAGATCATGACCTAAACCAAACCAACAGTTGGATGCTTAAATTATTGAGTCACCCAGGCACCCCAAACCTTGCCCTTTTCAAACTTTCAAATCTTATGCAAACAGCCAGTGATTATTCCTTTTTTTTTTTTTTCAGCCAGTGATTATTCCAAACATATTCTTATTTCCCTTCTGAACAGGTTTTCCTCTGTAACTGCAGCTTCACGTGGAGTGAGTTGGGGTGGGGTCCGGTTAAAGTCTTCCATATAAGAAGTGTTAATGGTTGAAATGGTTTTTCCTAAACTTTCTACCACAGAGGTTCCAGAATCCTCTTCTTGAAAAATGTACTATAGCGGTTCAATGCTATTGGCTCTCAGAAGTACACACTATCCAGAATGTCACCATGGAAGGGAACAGTGGGAGAAATGATAGGGGGCAAGTCTCACTGCGTAACTGGGGACCAGGAGATTGGATTTCCTGCAGAAAAAGGAACAGATGGAAATCATAGGCTCAGCATGGCCTTGTGTCTGACGATTTGGTTCAACATCTAAAAGGCTGCCTGATGCCTACTCTGTTCTCTCCACTGGGTCTGACAAGATCATGCTTTTTTTGTTTTTTCATTTTTTGCATGTGCAGTCATGGTATTGTGGAATCTGCAGCAAAGGACTTACTGGCAAATTTCCTCTGTGGATGTGGAACCAAACGGAGCTCATTCTTTAATGCAAACTGCCTTCCTCTGTGCGGAGCCACTGCATGAATTACAGTAGCTGGAAAGTCAATTGCCAAAAGGCAACCTGCTCCAGATTCGCTGGTTTCAGATTTAAGGATAGAGAGGAATGCTTGAGAACATCTGAGTCATGATGTACTCTCAGTTATTTTGCTAGAACATTGGGGACAAGGTGCTTGGTGTTATATACTACTTGCATCTGGGTGGGGTTACAGCTTCCCGTGTTTCCTTGAGAAGGCTTATTAATAGCAGAGGACTAAAGCGATAAGTGTGTGCCATGGATAGCAGTTGAGGAAATGACCAATGCCAGCCAACGTTTATCAGGACTTGCTGTTTGTTCTTCCTCCAGCCCTGGGGAAGCAGATGTATTGATCAGATTTTTAGAGAAAAACAGCCTGCAGTCGGTTTACTGTGCTGAGATGTGATAGCCCAGGAAACAGGCTGCCAGAAAGACTCAGAGGTTGGCTACCCTGAGCATCAAAGGGAAGGCTGTAACACAGAGGGGAGGGACAAGATGTCACTGTTGATTTCTGGTCTGACTTCTCTTAGCCTCTTAAGGTAACATCGCTGACTTTGAATGTATCATATCCAGAATCATCATATTCCAAATTTAAGGAGTCACTGATGAAAATAGTCTTGAAGATTAAGCACTTTCTCCTTCCTACCCCCACCACTAAATCTTCAGCACTATAAAGCAGACCAGAAATTAAAAGCACTTTGTGTAGCTATGAAATTGAAAAAGGAAATATACATGACCAAAGACGTCAAACTAAAACTTAATGACAAATAAACGGGCACAGCATAAGCCACGCTGTGTTTGTCTATGTGTATGCTGTGACATTTCCTGTTGGCTTTTTTCTCCTTGACTGAACCATTATGTAGGGAAACACACTTAAGTGTGTGTAAATTTTAGAAAAGGAATTTTTTGGCTTTTATAACTGAAAAGCTCAGGGATCTAACTTCAGGCAGAGCTGGATCTAGCTACTCAAATTATGTCATCAGGGTTCTTTTTCTCCATCTTTCAGCTCTGCCTTACTCTGCATTGGCTTCATCCTCAGGATGGTCTTCCCATATGAGGTTCTTAGCAATTACAGTCTCTTCCCTCTCACTTTATTTAAGCTTAATAACCCCCAAAGAATGCAAGTTTCTCTTCCCAGTTTCAGCCGAAGTCATGAAATGGATGCTCAAGCTTGGGTCTGGGGCCCATCTCTGAACCAATTACTGTAGCCTTGGTGATGGGATACACTCAATTGGTCAGGTGTCATTAGTGCTCCACCTTCCCCAGGAGCTACTGGCCTGAAGGTGGGTGAGGGGCTCATTCCCAAAGGAAACCCATGTCCTCTCATTGGAAGAGGGAAGGGTAAGTGCTGAGCAGACAAAGCGGCAGGTTTATGCTTCCACTGGTAAATATGTTGAATTTATCTAAGGACACGAGAATTTTTTCTAAACAAGTCTATCAGTTTTTTCCACCCAAGCAGTAGAGCCCCTTCAGGGAGCTATATGCTTATTCAAATCATGTCACCTTTTACTTACCATGGTTTTGTTTTTGTCTGAAAACTCCATTTTTGAACTGCCTCCTGAGTCAGTTCATGAACTGTAAAATAAAAATTTTCTCATTAGTTTATAGATACATAGCATTTTTACATGAAATAGTCAACCATATGAAAGAGATTCAGATTCTTTCCCACTGTTTGAGAATGAATATGCAACAAAAAATTCCAAAAATGAAACTTAAAAAATATCACAGTGGAAGAATTATCGGATTTAGCCTAGAACCTCCTGGTACCTATTTAGAACGGGGCAAAACTTGCTTGGGTAGGTAAGCCATTTTTGACTGGGTCCTTGCCCTTAAAAAAAGCTTGGCCTCACACTGGAGGTAGCACACTCATGTGCTTATCCCAAAGACTGAGTCTCTTCATGAGCATTTGAAAGATGGAATGGTTAAATACTAAGGACCAACTCATCTACTAGTACAAGCACCGAAAGTGCTGTGTTCCCCCATACTCAATAATGCCAAGACTGGAGAAGGGTGCTCCTGAGCAGATGGCTGGACAGACTAAAGCATTAGTTTGCTGAGCCTCTGTGCTTGCTAATTAATTCTTCAGTTTACTAGGATTTACAATGATTGTTCAAAACAAGACATCCCTTAAAGTAAATGCTAGGTGAAAGTCTCAACATGGTATTGATTACAAGGTGGTTATTTCAGACAGCTGAGGTGTTGTCATTCAATAACAGAATTGCCTTACCTGCCCTGTTGGTTTAATTAAGTTGTTTTCAATGTGTAGAAAGATTATCTACAGTTTTAATTTTGGTGTTCTCCTGGATGGTGTTTTCCAATTTTCTGGTTAAAATGGTAAATGGGATTCTATAGCAGATTTCATTTTACAATTCAGATATATAATATGGTTGGCATTTATTGCTGGGAAAGCAGAATATGCAGGACTGTGGTTTGCATACCCTTTCATTGAGAATTAAAAGTTGTAAATTCTAGTTTTGACACAGCTGCTTACTATATTATCACATGTCACATAACTCCTGAGTATTCCAACCTCCCTGGGAAATATGAAAGCTCAACACTGGCCTATCTCATGCAGAGCAATGAGACTGAACTTAGTATCTATTATGAAAGATATTGAGAGCAAGGTGGTATTTTTACCCTATAAAAGATTATGGAAGGGACGCCTGGGTTGCCAGCAGTTGAGCGTCTGCCTTCAGCCCAGGGCGTGATCCTGGAGTTCTGGGATCAAGTCCCATATTGGGCTCCCTGCATGGAGCCTGCTTCTCCCTCTGCCTGTGTCTCTGCCTCTCTCTCTTTCTCTCTGCGTGTCTCTCATGAATAAATAAATAAAATCTTTAAAACAAAACAAAAAGCCCTAAGCCTAAGATTTTTATTGTATGGAATTCTTTAAATTTATTAAAAGAGTTTTGGGCTGATCCTTTTTTTTTTTTTTTAAGATTTTATTTATTTATTTGAGAGAGAGAGAGAGAAAGAGAGAGAGAGAGAGAGGAAGGGGCAGAAGGAACAGGACAAGCAGACTCTCCGGCTGAGCGTGGAGCCTGATCCCAACCAAGACCTTGAGATCATGACCTAAGCCTAAATCACATGCTTAACTGACTGAGCCACTAAGGCGCTCCTAGGGCTGATTCTTTTTATATTGGAATTCTGATATTGACAGCGGTTATATGCAAATGCAAGCCATGCAACTCTATTTAGAGCAGTAAAGGAAACCTCAAGAGCATTTTTATAATGAGACAGGCTCTCCAAGTGTATATTATTCCTTCAGAATAACAAGCACATTTTGAAAGATGTAATAACTTGGACAGGTTGCTAGGCTATTGTTGTCATTTGAAAAAGGAGCACTATAATCCAAAAACCTGAAATCTAAAGTAATTCAAGGCACAATAGTTTTTTTTAAATCAGACACTTATGACAAAAATAGGTTAGTGGGTGTAAATGAAGCAAGACACAAAATCTTCTTTTCTTAGTCCATTTGCCTATTAGCATGAGCATCTCTTTTTGGGAGGGAACTTTAGAGGATACTTGTGAAAGCAAATTCTTGTGTTCTCTAAATCTGGTGAAGTGGGAGGGAGAATGTGATGAGACTATCAAAGGTATAACTGGAACTAGAGAGAAGGATATTAGATTTTAAAAATATGAAAGTTGATACAATTTTTGTAGGTTAATAAAATGTGTAAGTTATGAAAATTATCAGTAAGTTGGGTTATCAATAAGCAACTAGCAAACTAAGTTCTCTTGCTATGATCTAAAACACTAAATTAGCTTCTCAACTACTCAATATTAAAAAATGATCACTATGAAAAAAATGATCACTATATACTAAGAGGAAAAATTAATTACGGTTATGTAAGATTGTGATACCTAGGAATAAAACTAACCAAAGAGGTGAAAGACCTGTACTTTGAAAACTATAAAACATCAACGAAAGAAACTGAAGACAAGACAAAGAAAAGGAAAGACATCCCATGCTTATGGATTGGAAAAACAAATATTGTTAAAGTATCTATACTACCCAAAGTAGTCTATACATCCAGTGCAATCCCTGTCAAAGTGCCAACAGGATTTTTTCACAGAACTAGAGCAAACATCCTAAAATTTATATGGAACCACAAAAGATCCTGAATAGCCAAAGCAATTTTGAAAAGCAAAGCAAAGCAGGAGGCATCACAACTCCGGACTTCAAGTTATACTACAAAGTTATAGTGATCAAAAGAGTATGGTTCTGGCACAAAATAGACACAGATCAATCGGACAAAATAGAAAATACAGAAGTAAACCCACAATTATATGGTCAATTAATCTTTGACAAAGCAGAAAGAATATTTAGTAGCATAAAAACAGTCTCTTCAACAAATGGTGTTGGGAAAGCTGGGCAGCCACATGCAGAAGAATGAAACTGGACGACTTTCTTACACCATGCACAGAAATAAATTCAAAATGGATGAAAGACCTATATGTGAGACCTGAAACTATAAAATCTTAAAGGAAAACACAGGCAGTAATCTCTTTGACATCAGCTGTAGCTGATGACTCAGCTGTAGCTGAGACTTCCTTCTACATATGTCTCCAGAGGCAAGGGGAAACAAAAGCAAAAATGAACTATTGGGACTACATCAAAATAAAAATCTGCACAGCAAAGGAAACAATCATCAAAACTAAAAGGCAACCTACTGAATGGGAGGAGATATTTGCATATAACATATCTGATAAAGGGTTAATATCCAAACTATATAAAGAACTGATAGGGGATCCCTGGGTGGCTCAATGGTTTTTGCGCCTGCCTTTGGCCCAGGGCACGATCCTGGAGTCCCAGGATCGAGTCCCGTGTCGGGCTCCCTGCATGGAGCCTGCTTCTTCTTCTGCCTGTGTCTCTGCCTCTCTCTCTCTCTGTCTATCATGAATAGATAAATAAATCTTTAAAAAAAAAAAAAAAGAACTGATACAACTAAAAAAATATACCTGATATGTCTCAACACCCAAAAACCAAATTAAATCCAAATAAAAAATGAATGGAAAACATGAACAGACATTTCTTTAAAGAAGGCATACAGATGGCCAACAGACACATAAAGAGATGCTCAAAAATCACTCATCATCAGGCACATACAAACCAAAACCACAGGGAGATATCATCTCACACCTGCCAGAATGGTTAAAGTAAATAACACAAGAAATAATAAGTGTTGGAGAGGATGCAGAGAAAAAGGAAACCTTGTGTACTGTTGGTGGGAATGCAAACTGGTGCAGCCACTTAGAAAACAGCATGGGGATTCCTCAAAAAGTTAAAAATAGAACGACCTATGATCCAATAATTGCACTATTGGATATTTACACCCAAAATATGAAAACACAAATTCCGAGAAATACATGCACCCCTATGTTTATTGCAGAATTATTTACAATAGTCAAGATATGGAGGCAGCCCAAGTGTCCACTGGCCAATGAGTAAGTAAAGAATATGTGGAATATATACAACCAAATATCATTCAGCCATAAAAGAAGAAAGAAATCTTGGCATTTGCAACAGCATGGATGAAGATAGTATAATGTTAAATAAAATAAATCAGAGAAGGACAAATACCAAGTGATTTCCCCTGATTTGTGGAAATTGAGAAACAACAAATGGGCAAAGGAAAAAAGAGAGAGACAAACCAAGAAACTTGTAATGATGGAGAACACACTTTTGGTTGCTAGAAGGGAGGTGGGTGGGGAGGTTGAGTGAAACAGGTGATGAGGATTAAGGAGTGCACTTGTGATGAGCTCCAGGTATTGTAGGGTTAAATCACTGTGTTGTACACCTGAAACTTATATAACACTGCATGTGAAACTATACTGGAATTAAAATTTAAAATAATCACAATAAACTTTATAATACTGAAATAAGAAAAAACTAAGATTTTTATTATATAGAATTCTTAAAATTTGTTAAAGAGTTTTTGGTGAACCTCTTTTTATGTTGAAATTTTGTTATTGCAAGTGGCCACTTGATGCTTTTTGCCCAAGTCTCGAGCTTGGAGCTTCCCTGTTTATCCATTGAAGGGAATGTTTGCAAGTACCTTAAACTCATTATGTCCAAAACAGAATTCTTTACTCCTCAAACATGTTCTTTGCCCAGGGGTCCTATTTCTATAAATAACTTCACCATCCATCCAGTCAGCCCAAGCTTCAGCCTAGCTGGATTCTTGATTCCCATCTCTCCTTCAATGCCTCCTGTATTAAGGAGAGCTCAGAGAAAAGAGCCATCAGGAGATATTTGTACACTACACTTGCTTTTTTTTTTTTTTTAAAGATTTTATTTATGCATTTGAGAGAGAGAGAGAGAGAGAGAGAGAATGAGCCAGGGGGAGGGGCAGGGGGAGAGAGAGAAGAAGGTTCGCCACTGAGCAGGGAGCCCCACGTAGGGCTCCATCCCAGGACCCCAGGATCATGACTTGAGCCAAAGGCAGATGCTTAACTGACTGGGTCACCCAGGCCCCCACACTGCACCTGTTTATCTATAGATAGATACAAGCAGATAGGCATACAGATTCATGCAGGCGTGTCTTAGGGACTTGATCTCACACAGGGTGGGCACCAGTTATGAATCTCTGGAGAGCTATTCTCTTTGCAGGAGGTGTTGGAGCTTAAAGCCCACAGGATGGGAAGATGGATGAAAAGAGAGGGAGAAGAGGATCTGGATTCATAGCACAAGCTGGCTCCCCTCAGGGCAGCTGACCCCTACGCCAGGTCGCCAGGTCGTGTGCCCCAGCCCCTGGAGGGGTGGGTGCCTTCCGGGGGCCAGGGCTCTGCGCGCCCCCCCAACCCCCGCCAGGGCGGGACCTCAGAGTAGGTGCAGTACCCAGGCAGAGGGCTCCTGTGAGCAGCCGCGGGGGCGGGGGGCAGCTACAGGCCGCTGGCTGCTTGCCTTTGTTAGAGGGTGAAGGGAGGCGCCTCCACCCTCCCGACCAGCATCTCCCTCCAGGCGCACCTTCATGGGAAAGGCGCAGGAGAGGAATTCCAGGAGGACACGCTCAGCCCGGCCAGGGCCACGCGTCCCAAAGCCACGGCAGCTCCGCCGAATCAGCCACCAGGTCCTGCTCATTGGACCTCTGGATGTCCCGCTGCAGAGCCCTTCTGTCCCCGCCACGGCCGCCGTGGTCCCTCCGCCGTGGGCTGGGCCGCTGACGCACCTCCCTGCCCGCCTCCCTCCTCAAAGTGATTGATCCTCAAGCTGGCGGATCACGACCACGGACGAGAAAACCTGCTGAAGGCTGTCCGTGCCCTGAGCAGAAAAGAGCAGGTCAGCAGTAGCCCCCGCGCCCACCTGCCTCTCCCGCCCCCCAAGGCTCTGCGCTCCACGCGCCAGGGAGCTTACATTTCCCGGGAACTTCCTACCCCGCCTCTGACCTTAACGCCCTCACAGATCCTGCTTTCTCTGCTGCTAACGTTTTCTTTCCTCTTGCCCCCTTGACTCTTTCCTACTAAGCTCTGCCCCTGACTTGGGTCTCATGTAAATATGGCCAGACCAGAGGGCCTTTCCCAGTTGGTGCTGAGGCCTCGGTGGCCCCTGATCCACCCTGGACACACACACCACTCCCATTGGATGGTTTGATCTCTGCTGCGCTCTGGGAGGACAAAGACTATGCCGGTCCTGTTTATTGCTGTATTTTCAGAAGCTGGTGCATAGTAGGTGTTCAGTAGGCATTTGCTCAATCAGGGGGAGACTGCTAGAAATTGCAAAGCAAAGCCTAAAAGCCTACCTTCCCATCCTAGCCTGAGACAGGCTAGACATAGATTTCCCAATGTGTGCAATGCATATAATGATTGTTTCATGGCATCTTATACAAGGCACTGTACTGTCTGGGAGACAGAAAAGGCACTGCTGAGGAAAAAGTGTTTAAGCTGAGACTTGGTAGATGTGTAAGTCTATCCAGGACCCCAGGGTGGGAGTGAGGCAGAGGGAAGAGGATCACAGCAGAGGCTGGAGCTCACCTGAGCAGGTGGGCAGAGGTCCAGCCCCAGGAGAAAAGACCAACCCACTAGTATGCTCAGACTTGAAATTTTTTTCCTTCTGTCTGGAGGGGGAAGCCTTAAAGAACCATGAGACAGAGGGGCTTTCCACATTTGTATTTTTGGAAGTCATCTGCAGCCATACAGCAGGTGGATTGAAAAGGTGAGCAGTGCTAGGCTTCTTCAAGTTTTCAGGGATAGAAGCTTGCTTTGTTCATGGGACGCTAATGAAAGGATTCATAGGGAAAGTGGGGAAGACTTGTAGCCACATCATCTACTGGCCGGTCCGGCCTCAAGAAACTCAGAACGACGTTGTAACTCGTTCTGCACAGGTCCTCAAGCTGTGCTGTCCTGTTGCCCATTCTGCTTTAGGCAATCCCTGCTTCTTTCTGGAACCAGGATGTATCTGTTCTCTGCAGCTTCTCTGCATGGCTTGGCTCCCCAAGAGGGAGGATTTGATTGGCAGCCGGTTTTAATCTAGTGTAGAGCATGCTCACCCCTACCCTACATTTGAGCAGGTCTAGACCTCCTTCCAGGCCTGTGATTGGCTGCCTTTGAGTCAGAGTCTTCCAAAAGCTTCAGCCAGTGGTTGCGGGGCTGACGGTATAACACATAAGCAAATTGACTTGGGAAACCCCTGGGTAGGGGGCTGGGCTCTAAGCTTCTCAAGAAAGAGGAGAGTGGAAAGAGCCCTCCCGGGGCCTGTTCATTGCAGGGGCTGGTCCAGAGACAGCATCTCAGCTGAGAGGCTTCTGCACCAGTGAGCCGTGGTGAGGGCTGACCAAGGACAGGGACAATGTGTACGACAAAGCAGTGGTGATTGAAAACAGAGCAAGGACATAAAATTGGCAGAACTTGATGACTTGGTTGATTGGCTTTGGGACATGAGACAGCATGACTTCTACCTAGAAATGGGGGGCTGTATCTACTTAGTAATGATTAATGTATTAGGAAGCATAGGGAAAGAAAAAGCTGATTTATCATGGGGGAAGGGAGTTTGGCTTCAGATGTGTTTGCTCTTTAGACATCTATAGGCCTCCTAGACTGATGGGCTCAACAGGAATGAGTGTATATGGAGGAGACTCTGGATTGGCCATGCAGTTGGCGCATTCAGGAGAAAGTTCAAGGAGATGGATGGATCACCCAAAGAGACTGTGCTGAATGAAGGCAAAGCACACTGCAGGGGGTTGGGGGGGAATGGGGTGCTGCCAAGGCAGACAATCCAGTGGAGGCTGAGGTGACAAAATGAGATGTGACCAAAGCACTAGTATTTTAAGCATTTGTAATGTATCAGTTTGTCTCAAATGTCTTTAATAATTATTATATTTCTGTCTCCAATTTCTCCCTACTGCTTCTTGCAAGATTTGGATATATGTCTGAAAACTAATTATATCGGATGTTTGCATCACCTTCATATTTCCTTTAGACCATAAAAGATGTCGGTGCAAGTGCGTTGAATGGATATAGAACAGGAGGTTACATTATGGGTGATTTTTAGCTTCATTTCCCCCCATATTTACCCTCGCTTGTAATATAACCAAGTCCCAGAATTCTCTACCCTTTGGTTAGCGCTGCTTGGGAAGCGGTACTCAATTTATTAGATCCAAGCTTATCATATTCATATCAAAGAAGGGAAGTTAATATCATTCTTACCTGTGGTTAATATCTTTCTTAAGGTACATCAGCCTAAATACTCTAAAATTATTTAGCAATGCCTTTTGTCTTTATTTCCAATATGTTTCTTGACAATTTTCTTGATATTTTTAGCTGCATACTGACCTACCCAGACTGCTCTCTTTCAAACTGCAAGTTATGACAGTGGACTCTGAAATCACTTTAGACAGTCATGTCAGCCTTTTAAAAAATTAAATGAACAGGACAGAAAATACTGCAGTGTATCACATACATAAAGGGTAAGTTTGATTTGTGAAAATTGTGTTTCAGTAGAGCTTTGGTTGTATGTTGTTTGTGCATGAAGCTATATATGTGTGCTTTACAGGTGCTGAGTTGGGATATAAAGTTTATTTCTTACTGTGGATCATAGTAAAAAAAATGGGGGGCACATTGGCAGCTCAGTCAGTTAAACATATGCATGGGCTTAGGTCATGATCCCAGGGTCCTGGGATCGAGCCTGGTGTTGGGCTCTCTGCTCAGTGGGATACTCTGCTTCTCCCTCTCCCTCTGCCTCCTCCCCCTGCATGTGTGCATGCGCTTTCTCTCAAATATATAAACAAATAAATACATAAATAAATAAAGGCTTAAAAAATTCTTTTTTTAGAGAAACACCATTCTGACCACTTTGGGGATTGATGCATGCTAACTCAGATTCCATCATATAGTGAACTCTTTTTCATGTTGGGAATCCCAGAAATTAGTACAAATGCCTTACATGGAGTAGGACATTAAGCAAATACTTGTAGAATAAATGAGCGAGTGAATGAATGTGTGAGCATTAGTGTAGTATGGGTTAATTTCCCCTGAACTCATTATCCTACATTTTCTGATGTTCAGGATAGGCTGTGATACAGAGAGAAAATAAGGACAAGAAATCAACTGAGTCCCTTCAGGAGCTTTAAAAAAAGAAGCCTGATTTTGACAGAAACAATTATTATGCATTGCAGCCACTCCGCTGGGCAGAGAATGCCTGAAACACTAAATGGAAGTGCTATGTATAGCACATTTATAAAGTTTTGAAATATTATCACACGGCCACAATCTTGTTCATTCCATTTATAGGAAATACATCACTTGTTTTAAAAAATTCTTTGTTCTGAAACAACTTATCCTGATTCTTGAGCTTCCGTATAAAACCCAAAATGGTCCAGACTAGTGCATATTTCATTACTGCTAGGAAAATTAAAGACAGATATTTTTATATATTTTTGTCTCCTTCACAATGAACAAAATCGTGGTGATCTGGCTTTCTCAGGTACCTAGGTCATGAGACTTTCTCCAGCGACACCTTCCCAATGGGAGCTGTTCTCTCTGGGATGAGCTAAGTTTAGTCAGGTTCTCAGATGGAACTTGAATGCAGAGAGACTCACAGCTAAAAGAAACAGAAAACACACGACTGGCAGAGAGCAACTGAAGTCAGTGGTGTGATATCCTGAGAAATTGAACCTCACACCTCTTTCCACCCGGGGAGAATGTTGAACGTCCTCTTTGGCAATATCTGAACAGCTCATGCAATTTTATCAATAGAGGAAATCTGCAATCAACTTTTTTCTAGTTCGTTTTCCTCTTCTTATTTTTTCTGTTAGCTATTTAAGTGAATTCATTGTTTGATAGAGAGCAACCAGAATTCCTTGATGAAAATATTAAACATTTTTCATCGAAACTCTGATGGCAGAGGCTCTACAAATTTGAAATTATTCATAGCCTTCCATATAGCTGCTCACACACGCTGCCCAAAAAGTATTATTTTGTGCTGCAAGAATAGTAAATCATTTTGTTTCAACACATTTTTGTGATCATAGTATCTCAGAGTTGGGAGGAGTAGTAGACAAATATTGGCCACATATTGGCTCAACAACTGGTGCCGGCATGAGAGGAAGCTTTTCTGGTTTGCACCAAAAGAAGAACCTAAGGATAATGTAGTGATTTACTCCCAATAAGTTAAATGATTATATTTGTAGGACTGTTCTTTATTTTGTGATTTTGTAGCTATCCACTCTCTTCATGTGAAGATAACCCTTTAAAAAAATGACATGATTATGATAGTTAATTTTTTTTTTTTAACTTGGGAGGAAAGACTGATGACTCAACACTGGGAAGGGATAGTCTAGTCCAAATCTCCACCTAGTTTTTGAATTCTCTCCTTGCTTCTTCTGTGATAACTTCATTTAGCCTCTGCCAAATTACTGCCAGAAGTAAAGGAAGGTACCATCTCATGGGGAACATGCATCTGAAGAGGATGTTCCCAGAATGCTCTCGAATACCTCATAGGACTCTCTTCATTGAGGGTGTACCTCTCTGGAAATCCCCCTAATGGTCCCATTCTACACTTGATGCCTGAGAGGAGATAACTAATCATAAAATGTGTAAAGCTGCTTCATTTGTCGGTGAGATACTTTAAGATATATTATAGTTTATTTTAATGATACCCTTTACAGTATATGCACTGTAAAGAATACTGTTAAGACAAAAAGAGTTTTGTAGAACCAAATTACTTCCAGCCCCAACTAATGACTTTTTAGCTTTAGTTCATCCAATGGAATGAAACACCAGACGGAGAAAATTGAAGCATATTTTGAATTGATTATAAGAGTATTAATTTGCACTTGGGGAAAATGGATTGACAATTTAAAGTGACCATGCTCTGACCCATGATCCTTAATTCTGACAGTTTGTACATTTTACAGTCACTGTGTCACATTATTATCACAATTTCTAACCCCTTTCTAACTGTATTTTATAGTTTGCAAAGCTGGTTCACATCCCCATCTCACTTAATCCTTATGATGAGCCTGTGATATAGTCAGGGGAGGATTTCTACCTTTATTTTAGAGGAAGTAGACTAGAGCTGAAAAACAATAAGTTGCTTGCATAAGCCCAAGTAACAGGGCCAGGGGTTGATCGTGGGTCTCCTGACTCCAAATCCATAGTTCTCCCACCAAACCAGGAAAACTTCCATCCAGGTATAAGAATGAATACTTCCCTTCTTACCTTCAAATTTGATGACATCTGATGTTAAATCTACTAAGAGAACATCAAAGAATACGTGATCAATGGTGAATCTCTGGTAAACAGACTTTTAGATCAATTTGTTCTATCTAAATAGAGTCAAACAAGCAGTAAGATCAGCCTTCTACTGTTCTGTGTACACATGAGTGGTCGGTAAATATTGTTGACAGGCTGCTGCGACAAAGTGAGCACACAAAACGTAAATGATAACTCGAGAGTCATGATACTTCTCACTGGGTGCAAATCCAAAGGCATTTCGGCAGAAAATCTGGAGAGATATATATCTGGTACATAGATTTCCTCCCAAGTCAGCTTATGGTTTTGAGTGGCCAACCCCCAAATAAGCTTTTCTCTCAGATTTTTTTCTTTCACAAGACAGACCAGTGCAGAATAGTAATAGCAATTAGTATTCTGTAAGCAGCAACCCATTTTCAGCTGCAATGGCAGGGTCCAAAGAGCCTAAGCCAGAATCCATATGACAGGAGCTCAGTTCTTTTTATTTATTTATTCTAAACACATGTGGTCTCTGTAACTCATGGCTGGGGATTGTGATTATAAGGGCAAGATGATAATTTTTTTGCAAAGGAAAATGGTTATTTGCTTAGCTAGAGTTGAAGGCTGCCAAACAGACCTCTATGAAATATAGAATTAGCTTATACTTTTACCTGCTGGTCCCAGCAAGTCAGCTACGTTCAACAGTTTCTCAAGGACAAGAGAGAATTCGTGCTGGCTTTATATCAAGAAGCTAACTCCAAACAGACAAGAGAAACAAAAGCCAGAGCAGGACCGATAGATAAAAGAGCCCTTGTTAGTGGACTAAAGCGGTTGCTACAAATAGGACAGCGGAAGGAGGGTTGGGAGGGGGAAGAGTAAAGCAAGGTCAAAGAAGGATGATATCAATAGAATATCTCCAAATAGCACAGAATGCAGCAAGAAGTAGCAGCAGATGTCAGTCCAGCCCCAATGTCAACCCCCGTGGAGCTATGTAGAAAGACTTGGAAAGAAACAGCATCACTGCAGTTGGTATTAGGAGTAAAGAGAGCGCAGATGATACCTTTCTCCCCATGAATTGAAAGCCACGACTCGCCACTGGCCACAGCCTCATCTCCTTTCGGACTGGCCCCATTCAAGCTTTTAGGTTTTTTTCTCTCTATTTCAGATCTTTACTCCCCTCCTTTCCTTTTGATTTCCTTTCTTCTTCCAGACTCTTGCTGCCAATTCTAACTCTGATCCTCACCCCACTGGCTGTTTCTTGCCTATGCCACCAGGTACTCTGGTTCCAGATGCTTACTCTGGCCTCAGCAACGTTCCAGGAGTGATGATGCATAACCAGGAGAATGGATTTACTGCAGCACTCAGAAAATTCCCATCGTGATTTTAGACATTACTGGCATGGATTGACTTTCATAACTGTGGAGGAAAGCCAAAAATGTATAAAGGAAGTCTGTTTTCAGAGTTCATATTCCTTAATTTTAGTGAATGGATGTGGGTGTTTTGAAAACTTAGTTTCTTAAGAACTGCCTAAATTTCATAATTATTTCATTTTCATCCGCTCACAGATGGCTTTGCCCTGGGTGTAAAAATTGAAGAGCCAATATAAAATGATGCTACCTTTACTCTGGCAGTTAAATTTTAAATTTCAAACATTGGTTTTCAGAACCTTGGAGAGCATCAAACGCAGCCCTCCATTTCCCTCATTGGAGCCAGCTCAAGTGTAGGCTGATTTCTTCTGTAAAAATGTAAAATGAAAAATAATGGGATGAGTTGACAGTGAAACTAGATTTCGTAAAAGAAATGCCTTCCACAATAACCTATTTTTGTAGTTTAAGTTGCTGTTGTAGTGTTGCATAGCTCTTGAGAGGTGGATTTGGAGTCAATAAGACTTGGATTCAAAACCAAGTTCTGCCAATTCCTAGTTATGTAACCTTCAGCAATCTCCCCAGGCTTTAGCTCTTCTCTTCCATAAAATAGAGCTACAAATAGTAGCTACTTCGCAGGGTTGTTTTGATGGTTATGTGAGATAATCCATGTAAAACCTTTGGCACATAGCAAGCACTCATTGCTTTCTGCGTACTTTCAAATGGGTTGTTTCTGACCCAGTTGACAACAGCTGTACTGACCCGTACTGAGGCTTTGGGGCTCTTTGTGGGCTCTCTCTTTCAGGGGAAGGACACGCCCAGGAAGTAAGAAAGCAACCGACTCCCAGCCTTGACAGTTTTAGTTTCAGGTTCTAGAGTAGAGGCTCCAGCTCAATGCGTTCACTACCCAGACCTTTCAGCCAAGTAGGGTTTACTTGTTTGCCCATTTCAGTAGTGTTATCAGCTACTGATACTATTTTCTTGCTTTTCTCTATGCCCACCCCCCCCAGATAAAACCAAATCATACATCCATTTGTTGATCTCATGTATCTATATAGGACATCTATGTAGTGTCAGTATTGTGCTAAGTGCTTGAGATGAGCAAAAAGAAATATGCTTTTTGTCTGGGTGGAAATTTCTTACAATGGGAATCTTGATCCAAGTTAGAGCTCACCTCTCTCTGTTGAAGCTAAAGGGGCCAGACTCATCCTTTCTCAGTCTTCCTTTCAGTTAGGGAGCCCAGGCACAGTCTAGACCTATACTCATTCACTTAGACTCACCTGCCCCAGACCTCTGATAGGGATCTGGTGATTCAAAAATGCAGGTAGAGTGAAAGATTCTTCCTGGTGGCAGCAGTGGTAGCCCCAACACCCAATTTCTAGGGCTACAGGGATGGTGGTGCTGGCACTGGTGTCTCGTGCCTAGTGATGGCACTCTTGGGGCTGTGACTCGTTACTCTGACTCGTGTTTAACATGACTGACCATACAGTGAAATCAGCCAGACTAGTGTAGTGGCATGATATGGGCTGTGGTTCTGCCTTTGTAGCCTCTTTTTGCTCCTGACCATTTTTTTCTGTGGCAGTTAATGTAGCCCTCTTGGAAATTCTATAAATGATCTATTATCCTTTTAATAATCCTTTCCTTTTTGCTAAAACCAGCTGGTCAGTTTCTATCGTTGCAGTGAAGAATCTTGACTGTCTCAGCAGAGACTCAAATCCCAGATCCATACTTGAAAGCTGGGTGACTTATTCTCCCTAAACCCCAAGCTTCTTATTTATAAAATGGAATCTACAGCAGGTGAAAGAATATACATAAAGCACTTATAATATCATATCTAGGACATAGTAGATGTATAATATATGTTAGCTCCTACGAACATATTGAATAATAATAAATGAGGACATGAGACAGGTGGCAAAACTGTGAAGCTCTCAGCTGTAACGTATGCTTCTCAGACATGAAAGAAAAGGACCACATTTATTTTAAATTATTGCAGTCACTGAGAATATGATTAAACTGAAGGAGGTAGGCAAGCTTTAAGTCAGTCAACTTCAATTTCTTTCTGTGTCAGAGCATTAAATGAGATTGCCAGATATCTATATTAAAAAAAAACTCAAATAGAGAATACATCAGAATGATTGATTGAATTTTAAATTTCACCTTGATAATTAAGTGACACATATATACAGAAATAGAATCCTTAAGTATAGGGGTCCTCAAATAAATCATTACAGGTTCTGAGAAGTTATTACAGGCTCTTGCAACCAGCAGGTATAGTTTTTAAACACTCAAAATTCATGCTTACCTTCCCTGCTTGTGAATGCCTCCACTTATGATCCTCAAACCATTCCTCCAAGAATGCAGTGACTCATTTTGGATCCTTACTGTTCCAGGGGCTCTGCACTAGTCTCTGTCATCACACTTGTGCCTGTAGCATCAAGAACTTGTGTCATGTCCAAAAGCTAATGGAACCAATGTGCTTTTTTAATGCTTATGGTCAAAATTGGCTTGGACCAATAAGCATTAGTTTTCTGGAATATTTCTTCACGAGGACCATGACAGACATAGAGATAGAATTAATATGACCATCTTTCACTTGAAACCAGATCCTTCAATATTCTTTTAAAAACATTCAAAATTTCAGTGCAAATTATTGCTTTATGGTTTGACATGGCTGTTGTTTTTTCTCTATTACTGGATGCTACAATGTGTATGGCAGTCATAAATTGTGCATAGGTATTCATTATCTAAGTAGTTCTGCTAAAGTATTTGGACGTTTTATAAATGCCTTGACTTCAGGCAAAATAACTGAAGTTGTCATCACCCTGAAACATCCAGAAAGATTGCATTCTTCGTGGGTACCCACTAGTCTTCGTTCCATTATCCTCCTTTCCATAACTAACCACCAAACTGAAACAACTTGACTAGTAAAAGCCCTAATATATATAAACAAACTCAGAGCGTGAAGATTTACACAGCTCCAGGAATGGGTGGCCTGGACTGAAAGTCCTAGCTTATTGCCACGTGAAGGTATCTCTAACAGGCAAGATAATTTATATTTTAGGACAAGGAGATGGGATGTGGAGCAGTATTAACAAACCAACATTAAAGAATGGAATGGCAAGTGATTCAAAATTAAAAAGTTAAGTATGGAAGAAATTTACAGAAATTATGAAGCTTTGCTAAGAAACAAGTTCTTGGAGAAAAGAGTTTTCAACCTAATTAAGAAGCTGGTTTTGAGGGCTTTGGTCAATAAGAAACTCCCTTCTAAAGTCAAAATCTGGGGTAGATTCTCTTTTTAAAAACATTATTATCGTGAAAACAAACAAACAAAACAAAAGCTGCAGGTCAAAATTGTGTAGTAATAATTGTGGTGGGGCTTAGAGATTTTACCTTCGAGCACTAGCAAATTATTTGGTACCTAGCAGAGCAGAATATTATGGTGATTCATATTTTCACATAGTTAAGGATTAGATTACAATTTAATTTCTTATCTCTATGTGAAGTTTTAATTTTTATTAAAATTACTGATGGAAAATCACCTAATGAAGGACTTATATCTGTGTATTAACTCTAGCAATTGGGTCTCATTATCCTGAAAATCTAAAAAAAAAAAAAAAGAGACAAGTTTTCAAAGGATAAGTCCATTGGTTTGAAATATCATTTTTCCTGTTTCATTAATGTTGTCATGTCACTTAAAAGTCTCTCAGCTGGATTCTAAGAGTGCAGTTACACTTTCATTTCCCACCTCCAATACATGTTTAGATTCCTATTTTCCTTTTGTGCTAGCTCTTGATCTTTTTATTCTTTTTATTTTGTGATTTCTTTTATTTAAGAGCTGTCTCTTTTACTCCAGAGCTCATTTTTTCCTTTATTCCCATTATTTGACATTTTTTGGAAGTGTCGTTTGAAAATACCCTCTTCCCTTAGACAAATTACTTTTCTTAAACATAAAAACTTCTTCAGGGTGGTGATCTGTCAAAATAGTATGCAGGAAGTAAAAGCACCGAGGCTGTTATTTATCAATGGGAACTGCGTGTCGACTGGTGTAGAAAGATTTGAAAATTACCTCTAAAGAACAGTGGGAGTCTAAGCTGAATACAGATATGAGACCATGTTGGCATGATTACTGGGGAAGAGATTCATTCAAATGCAATGCTGGCAAGGAAGGAAAAATTTTTTACGACATAAAGAAATACTTGGTAAATTTTTGTTTGCAACAGCCTATTACAGTGTGTGGATTTAAATAAACCTTATTACGTTTGACATTAAATATCAAAAATGAGACAAAACAGGAGCTCTGTCAGGTTCCTTGAAACTCTTAGTGCTTGCTTTCAAAGAGAATTTGCTATAGTGGCAAACAGAAATGATGCTTTAGGGAGGGTCTGCTATGTGTTGAGTACTCTTGGTCTGTGATGCCACTTGTTTCTCACAACCTGCAAGTAGATATTGTGATCCTTCTGTATAAGGACACTGAGGCTCAGAGAGCTTGAATTTCCAACATGCAAACTGGGGAAGGAAATGAACAGGGACTTGAATGCAAGACCTCTTCCTTCCAAAATTTATACTCTTTCTGGCCTGCATTTATTTGAATAAATTGGCCCTACATTTATGTTAGTTTGCCTAAAGGTATTTTTATCTGTATACACTGTCTTTTCCTCTGTGATTTAAATTGAATTCCAGCTTTATGTTTGTGTCATCAGGGGAACTAATTTGTCAGGCTACCCTTAGGTCATCCCCACCGTGCTGTCACTAGGAGAAAGTGAACACTCAGTGGAGGAAAGTGATTGAGGACTCCCTGTGCAGTCAGGCTGTGCTGAGGGATGAACTCTCACTATTTTTTAATTTATCTGCAAAATAGCAACATACTGATTAGTTGCTTTAGTTAATTTATCTGCAAAATAGCAACATACTGATTAGTTGCTTAAGCATTTATTCATGCAGTACATTTTTATTAATCTGATTAATCTACATTTTTATTAATCTGTTCATATCTAGGCTCTGGGGATACAGCAGTGAACAGGACAGACAAAATCACAGCCCTCATGGAGCTTCCTTTCTAGAGGGGAGACAGGAAACAAGCAAGATACACAAAAGCATATTTACAGTTGTGAAATATACTGTTGATGACGTTTCAGCTGAGGCCTGAAAGCCACATGAGGATCTGGAGATGCAAATGGAGGTAATAGTGAGTACAAACAAAATGCACACCTGAAGTGTTCAGGGTTCAGAGAGAAGTTCTGTGAGGCTGAGTGTGGTGATGAGGAGAGCAGGATGTGGGGGTGAACGAGGAGTTTTGGCAGGTGTGACTTATAGAACTTGGTAATGGGGACTGAGTATAAGAGGAGAATAAAGAAGGATTCCTAGGGTTTAGTGTGAACAGCTGAGTGGATGGAAAAGCCATCTGTGGAGATGGAGGTGACTAAAGGAAGCAACAAGTTTGGGGAGGAAAATCAAGAGCTCTGTTTTGGACATATTAACTTAGAGATATCTAGTAGATGCTCAACCAGAGGTGATGGGAGGCAGTTGGCTCTGAGTTTGGAGCTTGGGAGAGAGGTTTGATAGTAACTATAGTTTGAAAAAAGACAAGTTTATTATGTAGTAATATGTGTGCTTATCTGGTAACATGTTACATCACAAGATCTAGCAGTGGGTATAATAACGACTGTATTTTGAGTCATGATGAAGCAGAAATGCTATTTGGAGATGTCTGCAAAACTATAGTGTAATATCAAAATGTCTGATTTCTATTGCGGATAAAGATGAAAAGTCTTGCTAATATAACTGTGCCTTGATCAACAAATGAAAATAGAGATGTCATAGATGTCATGTTTTTTTCCCATATAAGTTCACAGAACTGAATTTCTCCATGGACTCCTTTTGGGTCTATGGACACTTCTTCCATTAAAACCAAGGTGGTAGCAAAGATGAGTATGGATGAATTCTGGTTTGTGGATTTGGTGGCTTTTATTTTCTAAGGAAGGCAAGGTGATCAGCTGAGAGTGGGGAGGCAGGAAAGGGGTAAGAAGGTATGAGGAATACAATACTCAGTTCTGATAGAGGAGGCAAACTTTTAGGGAAAGGAGGAGGCTAGCTGGGCTATATAGTACTACCATTAACCATGTGGGCTCAGAAGGCAGTCTTCTCTGGTTTGGAGCCAAGTTCTGACACTTCCCTACTGTGTGACCTTGAGAATGTTGCCTCATCTCTGTGTGCCTCATTTCCTCATCTCTAAAATCAGGATATTAATTGTACCTACCACATAGTGTTGTAGTCAGAGTTAAAAGTTAATACAAATTAAGAGTTTAAATTATGCCTGAGATAAATTAGGTACTCAGTAAATGCTAATCTTTATTTTTATTTATTTATTATTTTAAAAATGTAATTTAATTTAACAATTTTTAATTTAAATTCAATTAGCCAACATAAAGTACAAACTTAGTTGAGTACTAATATCTTTATTTTTGTTTTTTTTTTTAAGATTTTATTTATTTACTCCTGAGAGACACAGAGAGAGAGAGGCAGAGACACAGGCAGAGGGAGAAGCAGGCTCCATGCAAGGAGCCTGACACGGGACTCGATCCCGGGACCCCAGGATCAGGCCCTGGGCTGAAGGCAGGTGCCAAACTGCTAAGCCACCCAGGGATCCCCAATATCTTTATTTTTAAAACTAGATTTATAGCAGCAGTTATGGAAATGAATGCATGGATTCAGAAGATACTTGCAAGGTAGATTTGCCAGACCTTGGAGATTAATTTGAGAGGAGTGATGGAGAGAGAGGAGTCAAGACTGATTTGTACGTTTGAGTAACCTAGGAGGTGACAATGCTACTTCCTGTCCAAGAGAATAGTGGAAGAGCAGGTCTGTGGTAGAGGATGGGGAAGAAGACAAATATAATCACTTTGCCCAGTGAGTGGTCATATAGACAGACCATTTGTGGACCCAGAATGATGGGCTAACGATCCTGAGGATTGCTCCACCCCTATGTTCATAGTTATGGCTTGGGCGTTGGTTTTAATGGATTGGTTGGAGGCACTCTCCATTTGTTATTTCTATTTCTAGTTCATCTTTGTCTAGGCTAGTGGTAAGCTGACCACTGATTTTTAAAGATCAACAGTTCTAGGATGCCAAATATTGTTTACCAACAATCCCTTATTGAATTGTTCCCACTTTTCATAATCCTGTATGTTTCTCTCTTATCACCTCCTTATGTGTTAATTTATCCACTTCTAAAGAGAATTAAAGGCAATTTTCAATATAAATAATGGAGACTCTATAGGAGCAGAAAGCATGTCTGTTTAATTCACTGCTCTTTTCCTTGTGTCTAGCAAGTACTTTTGTATATATAATAGGCATCCATAAATAGGGTTCCAAAAAAAAAAAAAAAAAGCTTAAGAAGTAAAAATCAGGTAGAATGGGAAGAAACTATATACCAAGATCCTAAGGCAAGAGTCCAGGATTATTCTTACACTTAGGAAAAAAATTGGCATTCTTTTTCAAGTGAAGTACCACCTGGCAACTCAAAGTATTTTATATATTAAAGGATCTTATGTATGTAAAATAGAATATTAATTTAGAACATGTGCTTTTTCAACTTTCAAATATTAAGAAATAATTTTATTCAAACCTTTTAAATGAATTTTTAACATTGGTGTGTACTAGTCAGAGTTCTCCAGAGAACAGAACCAAAAAGATATTTATAGATATTTATATAATGTATATATTTATATTATATATGTTTATATATGTATATATAAAAGGAGATTTATTATGAGGAATTGGCTCACGATTATGGGGGCTGAGAAGTCCCACCATCTGCTATGTGCGACTGGAAATAGGGGAAAACCAGTGGTAAAATCCAGTCAGAGTCTGAAGGCTTGAAAACTGGGGTTTCCAATGGTGTAAATCCTAGTCTGAGGGTAGGAGAAGGATGAGATGTCTTGACTCTAGCAGCAAGGCAAAAAAATAGGGCAAATTTCCCTTCCTGTGCTTTTTATTCTGCTTAGGTCCTTAGTGGCTTGAATGGTGCCCACTCCCCCTGGGGAGGGCAATCTACCTTTTGAGTCTACCAATTCAAATGCTAATCTCATCCAGAAATCCTATAGATACACATGATGTTTAATCTGGGTATACCATGGCCAGTCAAGTCAGTTCATAAAATTATCACATAGTGTCGTCATCAACAGGAGCTGCCTTGGGAGTCATTTACAACATTTTGAGGGGGGGAGTGGAGAATATTATCTTTTCATGTAATTATTTGGGAGACAGCAGCTTTTGAATCCATGTAAGATGAGGTCATTGAATTTGATCTCAAGACACAAATATCATTTGCACAAGACCAGAGAGTTGGTTTAAAACATTTTGTTCTGTAGATGTATGTAATAGGTTGGATTGTGTCCTCCAAGAAGTCATGTTGAGGTCCTAACCACTGGGGTCTCAAAATGTGACCTTATTTGAAAATAGGGTACTCATAGGTAGATGTAGTTAGTTAAGGTGAGGGCATCCTGGAATAAGATGGGCCTCTAATCTGATATCCAGCAAGAAGAGCAGACAGACATACAGGGGGAAGATGGGCATGTGATGATTCAGGCAGAGATCACAAAGAGGCACCTACAAGCCAAGGGAGGCCAAGGGTTGCCAACAAACACCAGACGCTGGGAGAGACAAGGAAGGTTTTTCCCTGACAGGTTCAGGAGGGGCATATGCCTTATCGACACCTTAACTTTAGACTTCCAGGGTTCAGAATTTTGAGACAAGAAATTTCTGTTGTTTTAAGTTACTCAGTTTGTCATACACTGTATGACAGTCCTAGCAAACAAATACAGCATATATTTGTGATCTTTACTACCTAATGACTTATTTTAGTGCTTGTTAAAAAATGATTCATGTAGATAAGCAAATCCTGGAGACCTAACACATTTTACAGCGATTATAACAACAAAACTATATTATAAAATTAAACTTGCTAAGTGACCAGACCTTAATTGTTCCTCAAATGGGAAGAAATGGTAATTATGTGACAAAATAGAGGTATTAGCTAACACTACAGTGGCAATCCTATTGCAATATAAATATATCAGGTCAGTATGTTATGTACCTTAAACTTATGCACAATGCTGTATGTCAAGTATATCTCAATTTAAAAATTTTGCTCATATCTCTTAGTAGGATTTCCCCCTGCCCAATTGTAAGGTCATATGTCCAGAAATAGCCATTTAAATCTGTGATAAATTTCTTCGCCTTCTTTTAAAGTATTCAAGACTAGCATTTTTTTTTTTTAAAGATTTTGTTTATTTGAGAGAAAGCATGAATTGTGTGTGTGTGTGTGTGTGTGTGTGTGGCAGGGGTTGTTCAGAGGAAGAGAAGAAGCAGACTCCTTGCTGAGTGGGGAGCTTGACCCAGAACTCGATCCCAGGACCCTGATATCATGACCCGAGCTGAAGGTAGATGCTTAAAGTGACTGAGCCCCCCATGCACCCTTCAAGACTAACTTTCATTGAGATGATATCAGGCTTTCCTAAATAATACTTTGTGGTAAAAAATAATTAGTTCAGCACCTTGTAATATGAAAAAGTTTTTAAGGGCTCAAGTATAAGAGGAATTCCTCTTGTCTGAGGGTTAATTTTGCAGGAGGGTGAAATTGCCATGTATTTGGCATCTGTTGCAGAACAAGTAAAAGTAGAGTCCCTTAGCAATAGAGGGGTTTGGTCTCCCAGTCTCCTTACCTGCCCTTGGGAGCTCAGTTTAAACTCTGCTGCTCTGAAGGGATTTTATCAGGAGAGTCAATACCTAGAGCTATTATACAGCATAAAAATAACATCTGTAGCAAAGGGTTTCTAGAAAATGGCTTTTTCCTATGGCTATTTCATTTTAAGCCCAGATAGAGGCCAACAGTATAATATAACATACAAATGGGCAAAGGCATATTTGGGGAATCCTAATTTAATGAGGTCTGTGAGCAAAGCTTATGATCTAGCCAGTGTGGACTAGTACTGTGCTAAGCTCCCTAAGGAGGGGTAGACCATAAGCCCCTAGACTACCTTCTTTGAATCTCACTTCCTTTGGATGGGCATATGCCAGGCCTTGGACCACAACACTCTCCAGTTAAATTTCCCAGTGAGAGCCTAAGACCTGTGTCCGTACTCTGTGTTGTTGATTGAAGGACATTCGTATGCTTGGGTACCAGACATCCGTGTGACAAGATTCACATGGGGTGTTCTTGCCCAGTGGGAGGGCTGTCTCAACTTTGACTGTCAGAGGCTGCTCTCATTTCATCATTACAGGGAGAAACAGAGAAATTTATTTTTCCCTGAAAAAAAAAAGCTTTGTTTTTCTTCATTACTCATATGATTCTTATTTGTTTTTTTTTTAATTTTTATTTATTTATGATAGTCACACACACAGAGAGAGAGAGAGGCAGAGACATAGGCAGAGGGAGAAGCAGGCTCCATGCACCGGGAGCCCGATGTGGGATTCGATCCGGGGTCTCCAGGATCACGCCCTGGGCCAAAGGCAGGCGCTAAACCGCTGCGCCACCCAGGGATCCCTGATTCTTATTTGTTGAAGATAAATGAGAAAATATAGAAAAACAGAAAGAAGAAAGCAAAACTCACAATCCTTGGACAGTAACATTTTGTATGCCCCTCCAGATGCAGTTCTATAGACTTTTTTTTTTTTTTCTAAAAAAAGGTACTATGAATATGTATACTCTTCTAAAATGAGCTTTTTTCCTGTTATCAACATGCGGTAAGTTGTTTCCTTTGCCTGGACTGCTGTAACTTACTTAAGCAGGCCCCCATTGGGGGACGCCTAGATCTGTTTCCACTCTACTGGTGTTATTGACTCTTCTTCTAGCCAAAGACAGTAGAACGACTGCATCAAAAATGTGCACATTTCAAGGCTTCTCATAAGTGTTTCCCAATCATCTCTTAAAGATTGGCTCCAACTGGCACTCCCACTGGCAGCATATGAGATGGCAAACTACCTTCTTCCATTTTGTTTGTATTGTTTGGCCAAAGTAAAATTTGGTATCTCTTTTTGATGTTTCCTTTCATTGCTTTAATCACTAGTGAAGGTAAAACTACCGTCCTCTCTCACACACACACAAACTGCCCACTCCCTTCCTCTTACACAAATTCAGGCATTTTCTGACCAATATGCTCCAAACCTTAACAAATCTGCCTGAACTCTAAAATTTTGTTTACTGCCTTGTTTTCTGAATTATCCACATATTCCCAGGTACATAGCACAGGATTTCCAGCATTTTCCAGAACACGAAGGAGATCACTTGTCGCCAGTTAGGAAAGCCGTGTAGACCACCTGCCTTTCAGCCATCATGCTGGCAATGGCTAGGACACACGTTTGTGGTTTCCCACCTTGGTTTTTAAACCCCTCCTCTGAACCGGAGACCTTTCCTTAATCCCTGTAATGGGGAAACAAGCTGGTGGAGGGTGGCTGTTCATTGAACCCAAGGCCTTCAAGAAGCAAGGGAACTCCCACAGGGCCAGGCTTTGCAGCTGCCAGATTGTGAACAGCCGCCTGCCTCTTCCATGGGTCTTCTGCATTGGCCTGGCGTGTGACCTTGACAATGGCGGGCTCTCTCCAAATGAGACAGAGGAGATGGAAACGTAGATGCTTTTCCGTCAGGGCGATTCCCGGTGCAGGTTACGTTAAAGTTCTGGGCCCGTGACAGGTGCAGCCTAGCGGTGAAGAAGGTGCACTCTGCAAGCCTGGATCCACGTGCGGTGCCCCAAGGCCAGTCTGTGCCTCGGTTTCTGCACCTGTAGAATGCACCTGCTTCACGGGGCTGTGATGACCCGGGCCGGGGTGGGGGGGTGGGGGGAATCGCCCACTCCCTTTGCGGGGCTCTCAGGGCCTGGAGCATTCAAAGAGCTACCTGAGCGAGAGAATGGCCAAAGGAGAGGGGAACAGAGGGCGGAGGGGTTCAAAGTGGGGGCGAGGGAACCCCAGGCAGCACAGAGGAGCTGGTTTGAGGCAGAAGGCCAGGCTGCGTGCGGGTCTGCAAAGCCTGGGAGCAGCGAGACCTGAGTCACAGCCAGCCGGGTGTCCCCGCAGCGCAGCGGGGCGGCGCCCACACGTGGAGGCACAGCTGAGCGCCGCTGGGCCAGGGTGGGGCGGGCCGGGGTGCCGGGCTGGGAGCCCGGGTGCTGGGGGCCGGGGCGGGGGGAGGGGCGACCCTGGGGGCCGGAGGGCCGAGGGCGGGGAGTGGGGGGCCGGGGCCCCGGGGCCCCACGCGGGGAGCCAGCCAGCGCTTTGTGCGACGCTGCTGAATGGAGCTGGTCTGTGTGCGCGCTGGCTTGCACGGATTAGTCGTGCTTTCCCATGAACTACAAAAGAACGCCCGAATCTGGGACATTTGTCATCAAGGGGCAGGCTGCTCAGGATGCAAGGTAACCGGAGCTTTTCCCGGACTGCTTCAGTCTTTTGGGACGTGGGGTCACTCTAATCCTTCCTGTTTATATTGTGAACGCGTATGCAGCGAGGCTTAGCCCCGCAACGGTAAATAAGCCTCGGGATGCCGCATTCCTAAACAGCTACGTCCTCTGGCTGCTTTCTACATTTTGTTTGGAAGGGGCACTGTTCCCTCCCGTTTATTCAGTCCGGTCACAGACGGCAGCGCGGCCGAGGCGCGACCAACTCCATTTAACTCTTGTAGAGTTTGATGCTCTTGTTTGCACATTTATTTCTGTTTTGTTTCTTCTCTCCGTGCCACCACTTTGCCTTCCTATTGCTGGGAGGGCTTCAGAAGACTGTAGCAGGTAACTGTCCACACACCTCTCCCTTAACAGCTGATGCTCAGCAAATGACAGCGGTGTGATGGTGCTTGTGGAAGCCAGGGGAGAAATCCCAAGGGTAGGAACGAGTTACTCAGAATTCTCCCCCAAACGGCACATGTTTCTCTCTTATTCAAGTTTGATATATGTCAGTACCTGGGAATCCCAAAGTCTGCAATTACTCATCCGTTGTTGATGAAGTTTAAATCTTGCAACCCCATTCTTGGTCAAGAGGGGAGGAAACCACCCTGGCAGCGAAGCCTGAAGTCAGGGCTTCCAGAAGAAGGTACCTGCTGCTGAAATTGAGAGCCCACCTGAAAGGGGAGGGGGCACAGAGGGTATCGGCGGATACCCCTGAGTGCCCAAGGTCCTGGCCCCATCTTAACCTTTCCATCTTCAAGGATACTGAGCCATTTTTCCTGATTCCTTCCTTTACTAGTTCATTCCACAGAGATGTACAGGAATTACAGTGTTGCGAGACTTGTGCTAAGACTAGGAAGAGCACTATGGTGGAGATCCTGCCTTATGTATGTTACAGAATTATATGATAGGTTTATATTTACATATAGTTTGGGAAAAGAGCGGGGAAGTGAGAAGATTAGCAAAGCTTCCAGGAGGAAGTGGTACTTGAGGAGTGTGTTAGCAGTGGTTCCCCAGCTAGCCCTTCTTTGGAATGACTTAAGGAGGTGACCAAAATCCTTATTCCCTGGCTTCTTCCTCCACCCACAGAGTTGGGATTTGTAAGGGCAGGGCAGGGAACCTACATTTAACAGGCAGATGAGCTGACTGTGTGGTGGGCAGCTGAGCTCTTGGTCCCATTGAAAGCAGGGTGACAGTGGGGCTAATGGAGCAGAGGTGACAAACACCTGATGTGGTGGACAGTGAGTAGCTGCACCATTTGTTCCAAAAGCATATACTTGGTATTTCTGCAATAACTATGTAGGAAGCCTTTACTTCTAGAATTTATTTATTCCTTTAGCTTGACATTTTTATTACACTAGTAGAAATCAGTAGCGGAAAACACATATTATATAGTACTTGATTTAGGGCTCCTCTCTCTCCAACAACACACACACACACACACACACACACACTGCTGGGATGCATCTAGTTAATATGAGAGAGACCCATTTTTCTGGAAGTTATGAAATATCTTAGGTAAAAGGTAAAGTCTTATTTTTTTTTAAAAAAACTAGACTAACACATGAATGTATTTTATAAGTAAAGATACTTATTTTGCAGATACTTTATAAATACATGTAGTCATAAAGGTTTTTCCTATAATCAGTGGTGACAGAAAAAACCTTCAAGGTAATTGTGGAGAAAAGTTATCGTACAGAGCTGAATTGTAAGCAACAGACCCTCTCTATTTTATTTTTATAATTTAATTTACATTTTTTTTAGAGAGTGTGTGAGTGTAGGCCAACAGGGTGTGGGGAGGGACATCGGGAAAGCGGAGAATCTTAAGCAGACTCTGCGCTCAGCCTGGAGCCCCATCCAGGGCTCATTCTCACGACCCTGAGATCATGATGTGAGCCCAAATCAAGGTCTGATGCTCAACTAACTGAGCCATCCAGGTGCCCTGACCCTCTATTTTAAGACTTGTAATTAGTCAATGATATCAAAGTATAACAATGGAGAGATTTATTAATTTTTTTCAATTAAGGGGATATTCAAGCTTGATTTTGTTTTGTAATTAAAGCTGCAAACATTTTGATAAATACTCCACGACACACATCACCTCTGGTTATTTTCCTTCTCAATTCCCCCTGAAAGTTGTAAAGAAGCTATTTCTTCCATCTGCATGAATGTCGAACTGTTGTATGCAGTTCATGAGCACCTGCATGCAAAGATTTCTTTAAACCTAACCTTCCAGTGGAAAGTTTTTCTAAGTCAAGGGAGCTTATTCTCCCTCTTCAGCTCTGAGGTTAAGTACACCTTCCCCAGGATAGCCTTTTTGGATACCTGGGTTAGGTGGGTTCCTTCATCCTGGCCCCCATTAGCTTTGCAAAGCTTCTCCTGAATTCCCCATCAAGATAGTTTTTATCTGTTTAATGCTTGTCTCTTCCACTCTCTTATTCTCCTTGAGGACAAGAAGCCATATATGTCAAGCTCAAGATTGCCAGGATCTAGTATGTGCTAATTGTTCAATAATATTTGTCAGATTGGTGACTGGGTATGAATTTTTAGAAAGTAAAATACCATCTTTTCACTGATCAGTAACTTTCAGCATTAAAATTTCCAGATTTTTTCCATGTGATTGATATAGAAAATGATCCAATCATCTTATTATTTCCTGTGTTAGATCATCTCCTTTCAAGAAGCCAGGAGACATGCTTTTGTGTGTTCTTCCAAAGAGTGTCAGGGAAGCCTTGCTAGCTGTGGCAAGCAGGGATATATCTATGCTTTTGCAATCTTTTATACCAGAGTCTTTTGCTTTTGTTTTATTCTGCACATAGCTATTTTGACTGAGCAGTTGTCTATTGAGCATATATTAAGTGTTCAGTGTTCTGCAAGGCCAAAAAAAAAAAAAAAAAAGCAGCATTAGACTAGGTTCTTGTCCACAAGGAGCTTACGACTTACTTGAAAAGATGAAAATGGATGTAGGAGACAAGCAGTGGAAAATTGAATAATAAGTGCATGGGACTTCATTAGTGGGACAGGAGGGAATGATATAAAGAGGTATAGAATGAGGAAAGATGGTTGGGGTGGGACATCAATGAGGCCACCATTTCACAACTGGAGAGTCTGGGAGAGGGGGTGTAGTCTGGGTGGGAGGCATTGCATTTGGACACTTGATTTCAAGAAGGCCTAAAGAAAAGGCAAGGGACACTTGCTCAAAACAGCAGGCTCAGAATTACGGTTACTGAAAAGAGTGAAAACATCACAAAACTTGATAAAATAAAAATATTATCACCAAGAGAAATGTAAGGGTAGAGACGGGAGGAGGCTAATTGCCCTACCTATTGATCCTTACTATCTAACACTTCAACCTCTATGTAAAAGGTAAAAATGCTCTAACTTCTTAAGCAACAGATTTGCTTCTTTTTAAAAAACTTGAGTGTTTTAGGAAAACAGTATCTCTCCTGGCCAAGAAATATGTGTCTAAGAATTCCATGATACTTTTCAGTTTCACTTCAAGGTATTTTTCCTGCCGATTAGAATCAAGTCACATTAAAAAAAATAAAATAAAATAAAGTCACTTAAAAGTGAATACTTTTAATTAATAAGAGAATATATAGCATGCCATCCTTATTAAATTATTTCTGTAGTTCTCCTTTTCCAGATCTGTCTCATGTGCAGAGTAAGGTCTACGATCATGCTCATCAGTGTTAACATCAGTTAGTTCTCAGCAGTGGGATTTGGTTGATTTGTTGTCCCCGCCTTTGTACTTCTCTATGTTGCTCATTTAAAAAATGAGTATATATCATTTTGATAAATACAATGAAGTCATTATTTTTTAAAAAATGTGTATCTGTCCAAAGGAGACAGAAACTTAGGGAGAAGGGCTATCCAAAAAAGAAACAAAGGAAACTAACTTTCCTGATGGCCAGCTTGCTGGTAGAAACTCCAAGCTCCTGTCTTTCCACCCCATTGTTATATATTATAAAGCTAGATCTTTATTTACCAAGCATGGGGGAATAGAATTGATGGGGCTCTCACAATGTCTTAGTCTGGAGATATTTGGAGTGGTCTAACAACCACAATTATTTTTCTACTCATTCTTCATTATCTTTGTACTCGGGGAGGAGGTCCTAGTCCCTCCTGGGGTGAAACTTGATTGGTCCAAGTCATTCCTAGTGGTCTCATGTCCCATTGCCAGTGACTGGTGAAACAATAGCATCTGATACAATTCTGGCCAATTAGATGCGCAAGGAAGATTCCTGAATAGGAATTTTCTGTGAAAGGTTTAAGAATGTCCTCATTTTCCTACCACTTTGCATTATCGCAGAAGGATGAAATGCTTGGAGCTGGGGATCCCTGGGTGGCTCAGCAGTTTGGTGCCTGCCTTCAGCCCAGGGCATGATCCTGGAGTCCTGGGATCGAGTCCCACATCGGGCTCCCTGCATGGAGCCTGCTTCTCCATCCTCCTGTGTCTCTGCCTCTCTCTCTCTCTCTCTGTCTATCATAAATAAAAATAAATAAATAAATCTTAAAAAAAAAAAAAAAAAAGAAATGCTTGGAGCTACCACTGCCATCTTAAGACTCCAAGAAAGGACAAAGGCCACAACACAACAGACACAAGGGTGGAAGGGCAGGGGTGGAGAACGGAAAGAGAGCTTCTTGATGACACAGATTTGGTTACCAAATAACCCTAGAACTGTTCCGCTTATAGTCTTGCTATGTGAGATAATCAATGCTCTATATGTTAAAAGGTACATTTAGTTTGGTTCTCCATTCTTTTTTTTTAAGTTTTTTTTTTTAATTTTTATTTATTTATGATAGTCACACACACACACACAGAGAGAGAGAGAGAGAGAGACAGAGAGAGAGAGGCAGAGACATAGGCAGAGGGAGAAGCAGGCTCCATGCACCGGGAGCCCGACGTGGGATTCGATCCCGGGTCTCCAGGATCGCGCCCTGGGCCAAAGGCAGGCGCTAAACCGCTGCGCCACCCAGGGATCCCCTGGTTCTCCATTCTTGTAACTGAAAGCACCCTAGCAGATATATACAACCTGGGAAGCACTGTGACATGCTCATTAGTCTGGCAATAGGAGCAGCAAGAGTCTCATAAGTTTTTCCTTTAATAAAAGCCCAGGCAGAGTGAGAGAACGGTTCTACATTGCAAATGTCTGGTCCCAGTTTGGGCCATGCCCACATGCCCGGAAGGCTGCCGTTTCTTGAAATCTTACTCTGTGCTAAATGCTTTATCTTAATAATCTGCACAACAACTGTAAAACCACTTTACAGGTAACAAATCTTGAAGCACAAGAGCAAGGCTCTGTCAGGATTTGAATCTAGATCAAAGCTCTCTTTTGATAACTGGTGTTAATTCCCAGTCATCAGATTGTTAATATTTTTTTTGTGAGGTGTATTCACAAGTAATTACTGATAACCAAGCACCACAATTAAAAAGAAATACAGAGGGGCAGATTCAAAGCTATCCCCACACGAAGCGCTGTCATGATGCTGCGTTCTAGTGAGTTCACTTTCTGTGGTGGGAACTGTGCCCATCCTAACGCCTACCTTGGCTCCGTCATCCCCCCTGGATTTCTAGCAATCCATCCCTGCACTGGGTTATGACTGTTCCTCCAAAGGATCCTTGTAGATGGGGTCTTTTTTTAAAAGATGTTATTTATTTATTTATTTATTTATTTATTTATTTATTTATTTATTTGAGAGAGAGAGTATGTAAGGGATAGAGAGAGGGAGAAAAGCTGTGGGAGGAGCAGAGGAGGAGGAAGAGGGAGGGAAAAGAGTCTTCGGCAGACACCGCCCTGATACCGCCTGAGAGAGAGAGCTTGATGCAGGGCTCAATCCTCTGACCTTGAGTGGAAACCAAGAGTCAGACAAACACTCCCTTCCCCTCCCAAGAGCCACAGAGATCAGCAATGACAATCCATTAGAAAATACAATCTTTAGCCCCTGTTCATCCTTCCTTATGCTCCTCCAGAGGGGTGATGCGCTAATGTGGCAGAACCAGAGTCACAACCTCGCATGTCTCCTGCTAGGGTTGGCTGAAGCACAAGGGCAAGGGTAGGTTTTCTCACCCACAGCACTTTTGGCCCTTTGGACCAGGTGATTCAATGCTAAGAGGCCTACCCTGTATCACAGACCGTTCAGCAGTTCTGGCCTCTACTTATTACAGGTCAATAGTGTCCCCCGAGCTGTGACAACAAAAAATGTCTCCAGATGTCACCAAATGTCCCCGGGGGTCAAAATCACCCTGGGCTGAGAGTCTCCGGAGTTCTGTATTGCTGCCAGCCTCTGGCCCTCTAGAGAGCCCGTGCTTTGTCATTCTGTTGCAGGTGGCTTCTGATATCAGAAGGTGAGCCTAGAGCCTTGCTGCAAGCAGACCCCCAAAAAGACAATAAAGAAACCACATTTGTAGTAAGCTAAATCATCTGGCTGGAA
Organism: Vulpes vulpes; assembly: GCF_048418805.1. Classification (NCBI taxonomy): domain Eukaryota; kingdom Metazoa; phylum Chordata; class Mammalia; order Carnivora; family Canidae; genus Vulpes; species Vulpes vulpes. Next base: position 125,425,264 of record NC_132792.1, on the reverse strand, counting down.
TCCTTTCTGTTTATCTCCTTCCTCTTGCCTCTTTAGAAAAGCCGTTTTGATGTTTTGTAACCTCACCTCCACGCTAGCACAGACATCAAGAGGAAATCAGAGGTGGCGACAGCGGGGTCATGGAGAGCGTGAGTGCAGCTAGCTCCTTGCCCCCGCCTTGCCCCAGTGAGGCCAGCGTGGGTGGAGGTGAGGCTGATCATCGAGAGCATTCACCGAGAGCCACACTCTGGGCTTTGGGATCCCGCTGCTCTTCCTGCAGAGAGAATCTCCCTTTGCTGCCAACCCACCCAGGCAGATCAGATCAGATTCCCTTCTCTCTTTTCCTTTTTCTTTTATTAGGACACCAAAAGTTTTCTGATCACATCCTATTAGGATTGGATAAGCGGTAAGAGCGCAGAGTGTGGGAGCGTGTCCCCCTCCTTAGGTTGGGCTTGATCTGGAAACCTGGTGAAGAGCTGGGCCCTGCTGAGGGCGGGGGTAATGCAGGAAGCCACTGCTGGGGACTGGCCAGTCTGTCAGGAAATCTTTCTTCCAAAGAAGATTGCTTTTTCCAACCAAATGCATCTAATAGATACTCACAGAGGGTAAATGAGTGAGGAACACTTGTGGCCAAGTGGGCTACAGGCTGTAGGGCACAGTCACAAGAGCCCCCGGGGAGTCCCCTCTCTGCCCTCTGCCCTTGTGTCTGCTGCCATAGAGGGAACCTGCCCTCTCTGATCCCAGACTCACAGCTTCAGCAAGCAAACACACCTGTGTTGTTGTTGTTGTTGTTGTTGTTGTTGTTTTTCTTAGCGAAATGGAAGATGTAGAAGGGCAAGGTTGCGCAAATACCGGAAGGCAACAGGAGTGGAGGCTCAGCAACCCTAAGAGCCACCTGCTGCCAGAGGAAAAGTTCTATGGCCAAAAGCAGAATGGAAAACAGTAGAAAAGTGCCTGGAAAGCCAGGAAGGAAAGAGATTTTGATTATAACCTATTTGGTGGGCAGCTGGTTTCCATAGGCCGTTCTTGAGAAGGCCCAAGGAAACTTCTATGTGATGGTAGAGGTTTGGAGAATGGGATGGAGGCCAGGATGTGGCCCCTTGGGGTGGGTTGCATTTCTCGCCTTTCCCAATAACCACCTGCCCATATCTTCCCCCCTGACCAGTATCAGGCAGAGATTCATTCCAGGAGTCAATCGTTTTCACTAGTGATTGGCCTACCGAAAGGCAAGAGATCCAAGTCTGCCAATAAGATCCACAGGGAAATCTACACAGGGCCGCCCTTCCTGAATAAGAGGGAGCCCAGTCAGGCTGAAACTTGTGTATCTGCCCTTTCTTCCTTGCTGGGATGCCAGTGAGAGAATATGATACCTAAAGCTTTGTCAGCCAGCTTTGGATTGCGAGCTGACAGATACTAGAATAAAAAGCCTATACACAAAAGATGATGGTGGAAAACAAGAATGGAGAGTTGAGGCCCTTTGAGCTGCTGAACTGCCCGAAGCCACCCAATCCCTCCAGACTCTTGTGAGGAGGACAATAAACCGTCCTTACAGCTTAAGCCACGGCCAATTGTTTTTCCCTCATGCTCTAATTCATGCTAAGGGACACACCAACAACTCTCATGTTTCCTATTTCTTTAAATGAACTACTGAAGCAAGTTCTTAGGAAATGACTTACATTTTTTTTAAACTTTTTTTTTTTTTTTTTAATCCCGAGAGCTAAGTAAAAGGTTATGGAAAAATGGAATTCTTTTACAAAAATAACACACTGCATACATATTTGCTTGATATTGTGAGAACCACTCAGGCTTAAAGAAACATTTTATAATGTCTGGTTTTGTTGATCTTGGACATGGTTATTTTACTCCCTGTCAAATGATGGATTCCCACTGAGAAGCAGGCACTTACTTTCCACCACCCCCCCCTTTTTGTTCTGATGATGCTAACAATCCCTTGTATGACAGACACAGGAAAGAATGCAGGAGACAAATGGGGGAATGCATTCAATTCACATAAGGATTTAATGAGTCAATCTAGATTACAAACCCCTCACTGGCAAGGTTGTATCTTAGCACTGACTTGCTCTCACCTTCTCTATCATTGTTTACATTCTCTCTGCCAACAACAGTAGTCACAGAGTTTAGAGTGGCTTGCTGTTTGTCAAGAGAGATTTAGTGGCTCAAGGCTTTGAGCTGTGCCTTTAGTTCCAGCTAGATGTTTCTATGTAGTTTAGATTAATAAAACATGAAGGAATTTCCGGTATAATGCATGAGCTCTGCTTTGCTTTTTGATTGCATATTAATTATATGCATACATCTTCCTTCTAAGAAAATAGGATCACACCTCTCTAAGCTTTAACTTGTTATCCAGGTTCCAGTTGATTCTTTCTCTGTTTGTTTTTGTGTGTGTGCGTGTGTGTTTTAGGAGAAAATATGTAACAAAACCAGAGACAAGTGTTTTGGCTTTTGTGGTTACTAATGACAGAAAATTATTAAAGCACCTATTTCTCTCATCCTTCATGGGCAAGAGCCATGTTAGCAACGCCTGGGACTGAAGGTCATGCTGCCTGGCTTTGTGGGGACAGATGGCCATTGCTCATCATGTTAGCAAGAAGCTCGATGCTGACTTCTGGACATCAGCTGCTCACTGTGTATATTAACTGATAATTTAGCTTCAGGTGGCATCAGGCCTTGTGCCGTCTGATCTCCTGCCACCGTAACAGAAAATATTTGGACAGCAATACCTTACTGTCCTATACTCCATGATGAGACAAAAGCAGACTCATTAATACACCTAATAATGATCATAATAAACACTCTCGCCTCTGATCGTTTGGATTTTGCTTTGCCAAGTAGATATTCTGAATTTAGGATCCCAGGGGGCAATTTTCTAAGTTATGCATGGGGGTGGGGGTGGGAAAGAAAACTCTCCCTAAAACCCTTGTGAAAAGAATACAGCAGAAGCAGTGAAGCTGGGATTAGAGAGGGGGAAGCAGGGCAGGTTTTAGGGGAGGCAACAAGAGCTGCAGTGTTATTTGGTTTCAGAATATTAACTTCCTTGTCAGTTGTGGCTTTATTGACAAATTCTCTGCTTCTGAAGTAGCTTAAAGTTCTTCAGAGCAGCTCTATCATTAATTCTCATTGAATTCCTGTAAGTCACTGTCTCCATGGGTAAATAGAAGAGCCAGGCACACAGCACAGGCAGTTCTTCCTTAGGTGCTATTATCACTGGCCCCAGGTAGAGGGTTGTAGAATTTATTAATTTATAGTCCTTATCATGTTCCACAATGGGTTGGATGTAGTATCTAGAAGATATTTTGTCTGATAATAGAGAAAGTATAAATATAGAATCAGGGCTAGGGAAAACATGGATAGGATTGGAAGACCATAATCTAGTATGGCATGGAGACACACAGGTCATAAAATCTTACGTGGTCACCAAGACTTACCAACCAATTTGGATCTGAGTTTCCTGGTTACCAGAGCAAAAAAAGGAAATATGGTAAATTGCTAAATAGTCTCAGTTTCCAAATTCACATTTTTCCTGGAGAAGAGCATGCTAATTTCATAGGCAACAGGCAACAGCCTTAACTAATAAAGGCTATGATGGCAGGCTTCATAAGTGCATAGAGCTGAAGTATATCCCTGTGCCTGCGCCACAGCACACCTGGCTGATGGCCTTTCCTCCAGTGCTCCAAAAGTGCTCCTTTGTACTGAGTCCGATCTTTATGTGCTGGTTAGACTTTGAGATTCCAGGACTATGAGCAAATAACATTCTATTGCTTAAGCCACTCAGCCTCGGGACATTGGTATGCCAGCTCTAACAAACTGATACACCAGCCATGTGCAGAATCTTGCATGTTCCTTTGCTCTCTCCTGAAGAGTCACCACTGAGCTTTCCTGACTGATTTTCCCAGAGGCTCCCTCACACAGCATTTAAGGGGGTGGGGGAGCCTGAAAACCATCCCTGCCCTCCAGTGGAGTCATGACCTAGGCAGCCAGGAAGGAGGTAGTTGGTGGTTTCCCCAGCTCAGTCCCCATGCTTAAAAAAAGAAACTGGACTTTATTCCCCCAGGCTGGGATATTAACCATAGAACCAACACTGATGTCTAGTCATTTGTTTCTAAGTTACAAGGAAATACCTGGGGGAAGCAACCTAAATTCAGTAGTATATTCAACATACTGAACAAAGAATTCTGTTAAAGGGGAAGGAGGCCTACTTGGAACAGGGGTTTTTTTTCAACGTGTATAACAAATAGCACAGTAGGAAGTAGAAGTATCTCTGAGGGCTAATGAGTGTCCATGGATGCCCTTCTCCGGAGATCTTTTTTGAGGCTCCCACTCTAGGGAAAGACTAGAACAATATGAAATTATTTTATATTTGGTAAGTGCCTTCCCTTCTACTTTGCAAACTGCGTGCACATTACATTATTGCACTTGATTTTCACAGCATTCCTGAAAAGTCAACAATCACTGTCCTCATTGCTGAGAAAGAAACTGGGACTCAGAGATTAAGTGGCTCGTCTAAACAGTGGAGCTAGAATTTACCTAAAACCAGGTAAGTTCCCAAAGGCCTGCCACCTAGCCTGGTTTTTTTACAAGATAGAAAAGGAGCAGTACCAAAGGGAGCTCCTCCCAGCTCTGACCTCTGTTCAATGGCAGGTTGGTTCAATACCTCTGTGCTTTGGTGTCCTCATCTGCAAAATGGGTATAATAACTTGGTCTTCCTCACACTCCTAGAATTGCCCTGAGAGTGAATGATACATTGTGCTCGAGCAATTTAAACGTTCCCTGGCTTACTGATGGTGTTAGGGTGACAGTTTATCATTTTCGCTGACTGGCTGCTTTTCTCCACCTGCCTCAGAACTTCCTTGTCTCTCCTATAGTACAGCGCCCCCCCCCCCTTTTAAATAAAGATTTTTACTTATGTATTTATTAGAGAGAGAGAGAGAGAGTGCGCGTGCGGCGGGGGGGGGGGGGGGGGGGGGGAGGGGTAAGGTAGGGGGTAGGGCCAGAGAGAGAGGGAGACAGTCTCAAGGAGAATCTCACTGAGCGTTCAGCCTGATGCATCTCCAGACCCTGAGCTCATGATCTGAGCCCAACCAAGAGTCCCCCCATCAACCCCTGAGCCACCCAGGGCCCCACAGGGCCCTTCTTAGTCTAAATTTTGCCCTGCGGCATCCTGCAGCACATTACAGACCCGCAGTCCTCTCGGGGTAGAGTCCAATCCCAGCTCCCCGTCCCACTCCCACCCCCACCCCTGGAATTTTGGTTCAGTGCTTGGCCCTGTGCGCAGTAAGTCGGTCTGAAAGAGCCCCTAACCCTGAATCCTTCCCCCCTGGGACCTCTTAGCTGGGATTCAGTTTTTTTTGTTGTTGTTGTTCTGTTTTGTTTTGTTTCAGCGCAGCCTCTTTCCCTTTCAAGGAATCCTGTTTTCCCGGGAAGGGTCAGGGAGGACGGGCACAGGACCTCCGGGGCGCCAGGACCCCCGCCGCCAGCAGGAGCCCCGCCGCCCCCGGGTCGGGTGTGCGGGAGAGCTGCGGGGGGGGGGGGCTGCGGGGGCGGCCGCTGGGGGGACCCCTCCACCTCCGCCGGGCCGGAGAGGGCTCGGGCGGGCGGCAGCAGGTGTGGGAGCAGCTCTCTGCACCTGGCGCAGGAGGGGGACCACCCCGGGCTCGGTGCCTGCCGGGGCTCAGGGAAGGGCTTCCCGCCCGGGGGCGAAAGCGCCGTGGGCGCGGGGAGGGGGCGCCGAGAGGGCTCATTCCTGCGGCTCCTTCGAAGGTTCCCGAGGCGCACGCAGCGCGGGGCTTGGCCGGATCCGGGGCACCTGCCGCAGCTCCCCCCCCCCCCACCCCTTGCCCCGCGGGGCAAAGCCAGGCCCGGGCTGGGTTCCGCTTCCCTCTGAACGCGCACCGCTGAGCGTCCGGGGAGGCCGCATCTGGTGTAAAAGGTAGAGGAAGACGTGCGAAGCCGAAGGCTCCAGCGGATGTGGGAAGGCCCTGACAACCCCACTGCGGAGCTGGCCGCGGCTTCGGGCATCTGGGCAGGGGCGCTGCGCTCGCGGCTGCGCCCGGCCTGGACCTCGTCCTTGCGCAGACGAGGGGCCGAGGGTGAGCAAACAGTTCCAAGCACGACCGGGATCCTAGTGGGGTCTCTGGCTTTCTCTTCCACCTGCGGGGACACTGAGTGGCTTTGGGCTGCTGGGAGCCACAGGAGCTCAGGTCACCCGTGGCCTCCGTCAGTGTAGCCTCCGGTTACCCAGAAAGCTGGGATCAGCGCCTGGCCCCGGGTGGGTGGGAGAGAGGGAAAGTGTGTGCGCGTGTGCGCATGTGTAAGGAATGAGGCGTTCGCTTAACGTTTTCAATGCCTGCGAGTGGTGAGAGGAGAGAGACGAGTTGGTAGTTTGGTAACGTCCTCCCCTGGCTGGAGAGGCTCACAAGCCCTCCCACCTGGCCCTCCTCACCCAGGCATGTGTGCTCCCCGCGGGCAGGTAAGGCGCAAAGCAGTCCTACTGAAAGGTGGGGGAGGTGGGGTGGGGAGCAGGGTTCTGTGATTTGATTTCCAACAAACCAGTGGAGGTCATTGTGCCCAATTGCTTACTGTGGCAGCAGGTGACTTACAAAAGCACTGTGGGAAGGTAAAGCAGCTAAGTTGGTTGTTCATATTTGCTGCCTTTCAATAAAACATGCATGGGTGGCCCACGACGTGTCAGGCAGTTTCTTCTAGTGCACGCTTCGTGGAAGGCTTTTTGGAAGAATTGAACTCTGCTCTGGGCTTTGATGTTAGTGGGGCAAAACTCCAAGATGCTAAGGATTTAGCATTTTCATGTTTCCATCCTCACTATAATCTTTTGCTTCATTTATTGAGTATCTTTACAGGGTCACACCTGTTTAAGAATGAGTTGCGAACATCTTAGTCTTTGGTGCTGCTGGACGAAATGGGTATTTTGCTCTACACTAAAATCGATTTGTAAAAGAATTTAGCACCCCAAGCAGAAAACTCATGGTCTTACCACACACCACCTACCCACACACTGCCTTGGGCAGTACTACAAAAAACTGGGAGGACAAGAATGTTCCAGGACAGGAGGAGAGAGTGATGCTGCTTTTTCTCACGCACTCCTTCTATTTTGTAAGAAGTCTCTCTCGGCACTTGTTTTACATTTCACAATAACATTGTCATCACCTATATCAATTATTTACGGTAACCTCTACAGGTTGCTTCCTTCTTTCTAGAAATGTTTGTGATTTAATTTTTGTTTTGCTAGAGTACCTCCTTGAGTGAGCTTTTCAGAAAGAACAAAATGGAATACATTTAGAATCCTTCCATAACAGAAAAATGCTTTTAGTTTGCTCTTATGTCTGAATAATTTGTTGTCAGGTATAGAAATCTTGATCAGACAGCTTTTTTTTTTTTTTTTTTTCCTGGAAAGCTGGAAAACATCACTCATTGTCTTCTGATTTTAGGGTTGACTATGAGATGGTGCCAGAATGATTCTATTTGCTTTAAAAGAAGTTAAAGCAGATAGAGTTGCTTTGGTTTGTCAGAGAGTTGTAAGATATTCCTTAGAAAGGAAAAATTGTCCCAAACCTGGTCTGGATAGAACTGATGTATTTCTCACGATGTATTTCTCAACTTCCTTCTGGGAAGAAATTAATATTCCTGATAAAATGCTTAAGTAATTTAAAAATAAACTTTAATGAGCTTAAAGAGAGCCTGCCTCTGGGAGATTAGCTTCCTACTCAGTGGACTGTCAGTCAAGAATCTAATGATCTTTCACCAGAATTTCCTACAAATGTGTCCACCAAGAGAGAAATTTTTATGTTGGTTTGTTTCTGGACTCTCCCTTTGAAGCAAATGCTCATAATTCAATTTTCTGAAGTTTTTTTTTTTTTTTTTTAAATCTTCATTTGAAGTTCAGAAATCACCCAGGGTCATGTCTAAATGTGAAGTATGACACTGCTCTGGACAAATCACAAGAAGGGAGGGCAGAAGAAAGCCACAAACTTGTTCCAGGATTTTAACCTGCCAACGATGGACAGTCATTTCGGAGAGGAGAGGGCTTTGGGAAGATGGTTCTGGTGGTAGTGTGCAGAGACAAAAGCATGGACCTGCTCCTCCTCAGAAAAGCACCTGCTGGCCGCTTATCAAACTTGAGTGGACTCAAAGAGCAAGTAGATAGAGTTGATCGAACAGTGCTTTCACCTCCACCCCACCTCATCCCACCCTGTGGTTCCAAACTTAAATCCTGCCCCAGATGAGCCAAATCAAAATTTCTTGGGGTGGGGCTCAAGCCTCATGACTGTTATTTTTAATCTCCTTTGGTGATCATAAGTTGCAACTAGTGTTGAGAACCACTAGTACTAATATTCTCTGGCTGCACCAGATCCCTGTCCATTAGTCTTCTCAGGCACAGTCCCAACAACTCCTACTTTTGTTCAATTTCCCTGATACCTTGATGCCATAAAGCATCTTCATTGGTTTAGATGTATTTTTATGCACTTTAGTCATCAATGCAGCAACTATTTGTAGAATTTCATTTTGTGCCAGGATGATGCTAAAATCTGGGAATCCTAGAAAGTGTAAATAAGCATCCTATTCCCTTCCTGACTTGGGTCCCAAAGGCACTGCTCCAAGCTCTCACTGTGGCCTGTTACCTGGAACATAGAAGGCCTTTTCCCCCTGCATCCTGCTTTCACCCCCAGATCATCTGCCACTCAGTTACTTGCACTCTAGATTCCTTCACCTCATCCCTGTCTTGTTGGAGGGGCAGCAAGCCTTCCCCCCAACCTCTGTGTATGGGAGTTTGCTTCATGTCTTCTCAAACCTTCTTTTTTTATTGCCTTGGCAACTCTATGCCTTCAGCTTGAACTAGTTTGAACTAATCTCGGTGGTTTACCTACTTAATATGACACTTGTCTGGGGCAAAACTACTCTGAGTGGAGACAGTCTTTGGTCTTTGCAATCAGCTGGAGACTCAGTAGGAACAAAATGTCCTCTAGAATGTAGAAGGGAAAAGGAAAATGGCATTGAGGTTGACTCTCAGAGCCCCTTGCCTCAAACGGTATTCCTTCTTTCTCCCATCATTCTAGTGCTTTCTGCTATTATTTGCTCATGAATAAGGCATCAGGTCCTTTTTTCCTTATCTTTTTGGCCGTGTCAGAGCCGAGAGGCACAACAGAGTGGCTGGGAAGAGCGTCTGTTTGGCTGAGTGTAAAAGGGAACGTACGATTTTGTGGTCAATTTATTTTCACCTCATTCATTCTCAGGGGTACATGGTTTTCGCCTCATTGATTTTCTGTGTTCATTGACTTGAAGCCTGCTGTGTATGGGAGTTTGCTTCACGTCTTCTCAAACCTTCTTTTTTTATTGCCTTGGCAACTCTATGCCTTCAGCTTGAACTAGTTTGAACTAATCTCAGTGGTTTACCTACTTAATATGACACTTGTCTTTTGAGTAGAAGTATTATACTATTTAATCTTTGTACCACAAATGTTACAGTTTGAAGGGTTCTTACAAATCATCCTAGTCCAGCTCTTTCATTAAATATGAAAGACACTGAAAACCAGGGAGGTGAAAGGATTTGCCTAAGTTCACACGGCTAGAAAAGCAGCAGAGCTGCCTCCTTAGGAAGGAAGGAAGGAAAAGGAAGGATCGGAAAGAGAGAGAAATGAAAAAACTTTGCCTCAGATCTATCAGTGAAGGTACTTCCGGTCATAAGTCACAGAACATTTGTCAGGCTTAGGAAATATGGGCATTCCTCATCTCCCATATCAAGAAGTCTTGAGGTGAGGTTGGCTCTAGGTGTAGTATGATTAGAACTCCGGCCCCACTTCTTGGTGATTTTAGATCTCACCAATCTCCGTGTTAGCTTTTTTTTCTCAGAATGGCTCCCCTCTTGGTGCTAAGGTGACTACCAGCAACAGTAGGAGTGGTATGTTTCCTTGTTCATGCCCAGATGAGAAAGACAGAGGGAGAGGGAGGAAGGGAGGCAGGGAGAGAGAAAGAATGGATCAGAAGTTCTCCCTTACAGGTTGGTTGACCAACTTAGGTGACATACCCACCCCTAAACAGATGCCAGAGGAAGGCCATGAGCTTATCTGCATTCCTCAGCCAATCTCTGGCAAGGGGAATGAGTTCACTATGATTCACTTAGACCCATAAGCATCTACCTCCAGAGTTGAGAATGGGGTCAATTTGTTGTGTGTTGCTTGGGCTTCATGGGGAAAAGTTTGATCAGGGTGGAGTGGTAAGGTTGGGTAGGTACCAGACAGATCTCCTACACCAGAAACCATTATGTAGTAACTTTTATATAAATAGCACGTAGTAAACAGTAAGTGGCCAACAGTTAGTACTGTTCTTATTACTATGTATTCAAGCCTGGTGACTTCGGAGGTGAACCATACATTTCGAACTTCACCTGTGTTGGTAGGGGAGGTGATAAAGTCAGGAGAGGGCTGGCCACGATTCCTCCTGCCCATAGAAACTCTGTCCTGTGATTTGAATGGCCGGAGGGGAAAAAAATTGGTTTTCCTTCATGCTTTAGGAGGCTACCCCATCTGATTTGTAGGGTTGTGCCTGAATCAGTGTTCTACTCAAAGGTGACTTCCTTAGCATGGGGGCCATGGGGAAACATTGGTCTGAGTAAGGATCCTACTGCCTCAAAAGGATTTGATCCAACACAGAACAGAAAGAGGATTGGGGCTGCACCTGAACATTTCCTCTGGAAGAAACTATAATCCTCTCTTGCCAAAATGCGATCCTTTTCAGGGGGGGTTGGCAGTGTGACCCATCAGAGTCATAACGAGGCTCCCGACCAGCCATGTGCTTGCCCTATTCCTGGCTCAGCAGGCTTTTTCCTTCTTTCTGAAGTTTTTATTTATTACCATCCATGAATGCGAGTCTTGGGGCAGAACTCCCTCCCCACTTCGAGGCATTGTTTCGACTTTTGGCCATTCCTAGAACTTTTTACTATTCTGAACACTAGTCATCTCAATTTATTGTCCGGGCCTTTCGCGGCTGCTCCCTTGGGTGTGTTTGATGAAGAGTGCTTTGAGGTTTGTGAAAGGCATTTTTTGAGACACTTGCAGTTAGATAACATCCCTGGGTCTCAGAGATCCCTTTTTAAGCAACACCATCATCGACATTAATCATCCTGTTTTTGATGCAGAGACAAAGGATGTGGAACTGTTTCTGCCGGGGGGGGGGGGGGGGGCTGTTTCTAGGAGCTGTTTCTTCCAGTGTGGAGAGGCAGCTCCAGCCTGAGTTGTGGGGGCGGTGTGGAAAAGCTTTTGGCTCCTGAATTACAATAAGGATCTGAATCAAGGGAGCCCACAAAGATTTTGCCCATAAAACTGTTCCACCCTTACTTTCTGCTTTGGAAGTGAGGCCCTGAGTATTAATGTTTCCCCACTGAATGCAATTACGCATGAAGAGTGCAAACAGAGGGGACACTAAGGGATGAGTCCTTGTCTCTCTCTTCTTCTGTCCTAAATAACATCCTTGAGTTCTTAGAATCTTGAGAAGCATGTGCTAGTGTGTTTCAGGTCTGGGTGAGGAGGTTTCATGAGGCTGGGCTGTTCTGTCCTTCTCTCAGGCCGGTGGGTAGAGGCTTCTTGCCTCTGAAGCTGCTGTCTAGTTCCTCTCACAGAATGTTCTGACGCCCCCACTGGCAGACTCATTTTGGCCCCAGGTCCTGAATCAGTCCTGAGAATAGAAGGATGCCTGCCATCCCTGCCCTATCCACCACCCGGCAGCTCTGAGAGCTAAACCAAATGCCCAGCAGACTTAAGATGTCATGGCTGTGCCACATCTGTTAAGTGCCCCCCACCTGATGTCCTCTGCTGTCAACCAGCCCCAGAGGTAAGCGCGCATCTCTTATATGTCCCTAAAGTATTGTGTCCCACCATGACCTGTGCTGCTCCATCCATCCTCCACCTGCCTTGTTCTAGCACTTCTACCTTTAATGGCCTTTACTGAGCAGAGTCCTGCTTTGAGACGAGCCTACTGGACAGATTTCTTTATACTATATGTGGCATTTGCTAGCCCTCCTCTGTGGAGCTGATTATTGCTCTATTCCTCCCACTCCTGGATCTGTTGTCTCAGCATCCACCAGACTTCTGATTCCTGAGGGCATGGTTACTACCTGCGTTTGTCACCCCATGGAGCAAACCTGTTGATGGCCATCTGCATCATGCCTGGGGGCTAGTCCTTCGACATTTTATCTTAGAGTGATGATTAGAACCTGAAGGCTATGATGCCTGCACAGGACCAAGACATTTTGAATGGTCCAGGTTCCCATATGTCTACCAGAGGCTGAAAGTAGAGTGGATGTATTCTCCTCCTAAAATATGTGTAGGTGCTTCTGTATCTAATTAGATATAAGTCCATTTAATGGCATTATTGAATTCATAGCATCTTTTGTCATTATTTATCTTCTCAATCAGTGGATACCAAAAATACAAGTACAACACAATACCATGTTGATATCTCAAAAGGCTCTTTTACGGTCACTCTCTGAACTAACCTGCTCTCACCGATGTGCCACCTTCTCTGGGTAGCAGTACTCTGACAGTCATGCAAAACTCCTGAGAAGCAGTTCATTTTGCATCAAATGTGAACCTTTGCTGGCCATTTTCCCTGCTAGCTATTGCAGGGACAGGAGCATCAGGGTGGCCACCTTCTGAGTCACCTCCACACCTGGCTCCAGGCACATTGGCTGTGAGTTGTGCCGGCTTCAGCACTGCCCTGGAGTGAAAGTTTTGGGGAACATGTTTCTGAGCTTTATTTGGACTGCAACTCTTTTAGAATGTCCATATTCCTCAAGGCTAATGGAAGACTTGAGTCCTAGAAATTCCCAGTACGTTGGAAGACCCAACTTTGTTGCCATTAATCATCGAGACAACCTCTAGCTTCCGAGATCTTCTAAGCAAGCGTCCATATAAACATCTGATTCTGTAGGAATTGATAGAAGGAAAAAGGCAGCCAGAATCGATAACTTCCAACTTAATGTTTTGCCAAGACTAACTGACTTGTCCTGACAGTAAATTCCTGATAGAAGAAGCTGAAAGTGCTCCCCACTCCCAGCCCTGTTACGTTCCCAATACAGTGAGGCATAGGTCGGAGACACTGGATTCCAAAGTAAAGTCTCTGAGCTCTGGGGGTGAGTGAAGCCTGACCTTGAACCCAATATACTCTTCTACTGGCTTTCTGAATGTCTGAAGTTATTACAGAGGAGGAATGGCTCTAAGCTGTAATAAAGGAGCTGGTGGGCAGAGGACACCAGAACCCCCCTGCCTTCTCAGGCCCAGAGGAGCTGTCCTTGGTGGATTTTTGCCCCATCTCTGCTCTGGGGGGAAAGCTATGTAAGTAATGCCTTTGTCTCCTGAAACTCCATTGTCCCAAGTGGAGGGGAGCCCTAGCTAGAACTAGGCAAGACCAGTCAGTCCCATATGGTGTCTGTTGTCCCTGGCCCACCCTTTCCAAGGCAGTAAGTGAGCCCTGCTGGGGAAATCACGGGTAGAGAGAAGATGGAAACCCTGGACAAGCCATGCCATTACCAGTAACACCCCAAAGGAAATCTCATGAACTTTGAAAGAGACAATGCTAATAACAGAGTTCCCTCATTCTTGCCCATTTAGGAAGAGCTCTCCCGGAGGCCTGGGACAACATCCTATGCTTCCCTTGTCAGGACTATGAGAAAAGCCAAGGCTAATAAGGTGATTCAGTGTGTTCTCATGGCAATGACAATCTTTCCTCAGACCATACCTTGTGCTGTAGGTATAATGGAGAAAAGGATGGGTGTGGCCCTGACCTTCCTGGAGCTTATGTTTTGAAGGAAGACACAGGAAAAGAAATATATATATATATATATATATATATATATATATATATATATATATTTACATATTAGGATAAGAAAACCAAATGAGCGAAGAAAGAATGCCAGTGGAATTCCTTTATTTTTTTTTTTAAGATTTATTTATCTGTTTTAGAGAAAGAGAGAGAGCACACCGGAGTAAGCAGACTCTGAGCTGAGTGGGGAACCCAATGAGGGATCCAATCCTAGGATGCTGGGATCATGACCTGAACCAAAATCAAGAGTCAGATGCTTAACCAACTGCACACCCCCCAGGGATTCCAAGAATGACAGTGGGCCTCCTTTAGATAGGGAAGATCTCATAAAAAGCAATGTTTATTGCTGGGTTATGAAGGGTGAGGAGGAGCCAGTCAGCTCCTGAGTTAGGTAAGAGTGCCTTGGGCTATGGGAAGAGTGAGTTCAAACATCCTGGGGCAGGAAAGAGCTCACTCCTTTTATGAACTTAAAGGTTTCTATGAGATGAGGTCATAAAACCTGCTTCCCTGCCATCACCTAAGGGCTGGGAGAAATGCCTGAGTGAAGATGAAGTAACTGAATAACTGAGGTTAACTAGTAATCCAGAATTTAATTCAAGTTATTTCAAAGGGAGGTAAAAAAATGCTCGGAATCTGCCTTATCAGACTGACCTTGAATTCTGCTGCCTAGTTTTACATTAAGACTTCAGTAGTGCTGTGATTTTTCCTACCAAATAAAATTCTATTTTGTACCATGACATGTGCCTTTAAAAGCAGGAGAGAACTGTATTCTCAGTGGGGGGGAAATGACTAGAAAGAGGAAATCTTAGCGAAAACAAAGAAGCAAGCCAAGACAGAGACAAAGCTCTTATCTGCACAACCCCAGAGTCTGGTCAAGAAACACTCAGAGAGATCAGAGACAAGTGGTAATCTGTGATAAACAGATGGGGAGACGTGGGGGATGTGGGTGGAGGGGCCTAGGAAGAGCCTAAGGGATGGGATTTGGGGAATGGAGTTTTCTGGGCCAGGTCAGGCTGCCTACAGCCTAGTTAGTCTGAGAAGGACAATGGTGTGTAGGGCTTATATGTGAGATCAGGAACTGATCCTCGTGTGCTGGCCCAAATTTATAGAATGGAAGCCCATGTGTATGTGTGTACGTGTGCCCACACATGGAGAACATTTCACAGGGACCAAGGCAAGAATGCCAAGGACCCTCCCTGAGCCTCAGAATCCTGGGCAAGAGAAAGGCCTGCATCTCACACTCCATTCACTTCATGGCACCTCTGACTGTGTGCAAGTCATCTCATACACATTATGACTTAACCTTACCCAACACAGGAAAGAGGCACCAAACTTGGATCATGTGTTGAGTCCTTGCTGTAGTGGAGGGGAAAGTGGCCACCAGGGCAAACCTGGAAAAAGGTTGGAGCCACGGAGTGAAAGGGTGAAGATAGAACAAAGCCAGACAAGTGGTGGGTCTTCTATCTCCTCTGGTGAATGGCTGCAGGGATGCTTTCTTGGCTCAGGGACTTTGCTCAACTTCCCCCATGAGACAGAATCGTCCTCACTGTTGGTAACTAGCCTGTGACAGGTAAACCTTTGGCGACACGAGTGCAGTGCACTTTACATCCCTGTATGCTGGAACCAGCCAGATCTGCTGAGAAGAGCGGGAGGAGAAACAGCCTGAAGTCGCTCATCAGCCCTTAGTGGTCACATACCCCCATTCCAATGTTGATTCCTCCCCTTTGTTGATTGGAAGCTGCTGACAACGTATATTTTTCCTAAATAGATCCCTACCTCTAAGCTCCATTTTTCCTGCTGTCCCTGTGGAAAAAAATGCACCCACGTCACACCTCACTCCCCAAATAGCTTGTGAGATAGACTCAGTAGGATGAATTTATACTCAGATTGTAAAGGCAGGCCTTATGTACTGTCCTTTCTAGAAATATTTTTTCATTGAACAAAAACTCTGGGTGTTTACCGTGCATCAGACACTGAGGTATGGCCTGGGGTGGTGGGTGAGGGGAGGAGGCATCCATCTCTTGGTGGGAAAAGCAGACACACAGTGGAGTGGATGCCTATGGAGAGTGGTCAGAATTTTTGGAAAGAGGACCCGGGAGAAAACAAGGAACTACGGTCAAACGTTGAGAATATCAACTGCTGGTTGCAGCCAGCAAAGGAAATAGGACAGAGCAATCTTAGTATGTCCCTCCCGTGATGGCCTGGGAAAATTCTCCTATGCACCTGACCAGTCGAGGTGATGACCAGTACTTGGGAGGCTTGGCTCACAAGTTTTCTGCCCTGAACCAGGCAATCTCTGAAGTGTCTGTCGGCTCTCAATCAGGTGGAAACTAGGTTGGAACTATTTCACACGAGCCCAGGTGGATGGCAAAAAGACCGACTGCTCATTTATTCTTGAGTCCTACCTTGGCAGAGAGCAGTGTACAGTGAGCCTGATTTTGAGAAAGCCAAATGTAGAGTGACTTAATATTGTCCGAGTTTTGCTCTCTGACGATCTGATTGCCCTTTATATCTACAATGATTCGTAGGTATTAGCTGGATTGCTAGAGTGTATCTGCAATTTTAGAGCGGCTATAAATCCATTTGTTCAAGATTCCAGTATCCTGGGGCTAATCCTTACCCTTTTAGTTCCATGAGAAAATTATGATTGTCCAAGTGACTATCCAGGCAGGATGTGGTCCTGAGAAGCAAAATGTTGCTTCTCGGGACCAAAATTGCTTTGAAAACATTTATCTGCGATGACCTGAATTGAAAGGTGATAGAGCAATTTGGTTTCACTGAAAGAGATGATTGTATAAAAGCGTAACATCTACGGTAATTCTTTCTGAAGCCGTGTGGAATGCTGCCCTCGCTGATTTAGACCACAAGCCTGGGCGGCACATCCATGCCCAGTGTGAAGTTATATGGGGCACTTATCGCATTCCTCATGCTTGACACGGGGTTAGTTTACTGGATTGCACATGTGTGTAGACCCTTGATCGTCTGACCCTATGTGCCATGTTTCTGCAATGGGAGTCTTAAATGTTGGAAATGGCTTGTAGTCTCTGGAGGTGCTAAAAGCATATATCTAGTCTTTGGGGTCCCAAAGAGTTCTTTCCACTTTCCTGTTTGCACAGTGATCACCCAGACACTGCCCCCAGACATTGCTTCTGTCTCTGTAAGTGTCCATCAGTCCTATCAGTGTATTTGACTCTCATGATAAAAGCTCAAAATAAAATCAAACCATGCTAATAGTATTTTCAGATTTTTATATCTTTTAATTTTTAGGATTTATTTAAATCTTTAAAAAGATTTTATTTATTTATTTATTTATTTATTTATTTATTTATTTATGGAGTGAGCTCAAGCGTGCATACATTTAAGCAGGGTGGGGGAGGGGAAGAGGGAGAGAGAGCATCTCAAGCAGACTCCTCACTGACCTGGGGCTCTGTCTCATGGCGCTGAGATCACTACCTGAGCTGAAATCAAGAGTCAGATGTTCAACTGACTGAGCCACCCAAGCACCCCTAGGATATATGTTTAAATTATAATGCAAATCTATTTCATATAACTTTAAAACTTTCTTTTAAACTTTGTAGCATCTTGACTGTTAAAAACTATTTCTGTCCCTCCGTTTATTACTTTTTTTTATTAAAGAAGAAAGGCTAAAACCCTATAGGTTTTTGTTTTTTTCCTGTCGTGTGTCCAATTTTGTCCTCCCAAAAGATGTATTCAAACCCTTATACCTGGTAACCTGTGAATGTGACCTTATTTAGAAATTGGGTCTTTGCAAATGTATTCAATTTCATACTAGGTCAGACTAGGCTCTAACCCAGTGATGGTGTCCTTATAGAAGAGAGATGTTTGGATGTAGCCACAGACACATGGAAAATGCCATGTGACGTCAGAGATTGGTGGTATGCGGCTACAAGCTGCTACAATGAGGATTGCTGGCAACCATCAGAAGCTAGAAAGGCAACGAGAGATCCTGCCCTAGAGCCTTATGAGCTTGCGTGGCACTATAGACATCTTGAATTAGGACTTCAAGCTTCCAAAACTGTGATAGAACGTTTCTGTTGTCTTTTTTTTCCTTCCCCATTTCTGTTGTCTTTAAAAAAAATTTTTTTTTATTGGAGTTCAATTTGCCAACATTTAGCGTAACACCCAGTGCTCATCCCACCAAGTGCCCCCTCAGTGCCCATCACCCAGTCAACCCAACCCCCTGCCCACCTCCCTTTCCACTACCCCTTGTTCATTTCCCAGAGTTAGGAATCTCTCATGTTTTGCCATTTCTGTCGTCTTAAGCCACATTTTGGGGTAGTTTTTTGTGGCAGCCCTGGGAAACAAACACAGCTTCAAAGGAATCCTTCAATTCAAATTATTAGATGTTGGGCCTCTAATACAGTGTTTGCCCTGTGAAGGGTTTATGAACACCTGTGCTTATGTCTGAGATCTTACAAATGACTTTTTATCTTATGGGATGCACAGAACTCCAGAGGAATGTCAGCAGCCAAGGCAAGGTCCTGCTTTACTGGAGTTCTGTGCAACAGGGGATGGGCCAGAGAAGCTTGCACTGTTGTTTGCTACCAGAGGTGAGAACTTGGTCTCCCTGGGGATCTGATCATTGTGCGATACCTGCCAAGGATGTGAGTTCAATTAAGTGACAATTAAGTGACATCAGCAAAACAACCTGGTGTATCTTCCACAAATGTATCTCCTTGGTTTGGCTATTGGTTTGATGAGTTCTATCAAGGAGACAATGACATCTGATCTAATTTTATTGTTTGACGATCGGTGACCTGCAGGTGGGAAGTTAGGATAAGCTTTCACAAGAGGGCTGGTGGTGCCTGGTCTCACAGATGAAATCACAAACTGTGGTTTTGTCCATAATCTAGATTACAAACACACTTCATTGTATTGTATTGTTTTTGTTTTTTGCAAAATTAGCCATTATTAAAACAGAGGAATGTACTGGCTATAACATGGTAGAGTGGATAATCTTATAGCAAGAAATAGGAAAAGAAACTCCTCTGTACAATCTGATCTTTTTGTTTGAAAGATTCCTAAGCGTTGTACATTTTTTAGGCCTTAATCTTGTACCCAGACTCGGTTTTCAGTTTGTTATTCACCTGTGAGGAACAACTGGCTTCGAGACTCAGGCTGGGATAGTAGGAAAACTCTAGAATTCAGAATGTAATTCCATCAACCATAATAGAAAGATGCAGGATTTCTCGTAACATGGGGAATGGGGCAGATCGACAATTCCTGAGTATGCTAAATGAATATAGTGTAACCCAGCTAAGGAGCCAGCGTGTTCACTGAAAGGATATAGTCAAAGGGAAATAGGCTTTGAAGAATCAGAATTTGCCCAGAGAGGAACACGGATGATTTCCCAGCAGAGATCTCTGTTCTCAGCACTCTTCCAAGCTTGATTCATGTTTAAATCCAGTTAAAGCATCATCTCCTCTGGGTGGTTTAATGACACCTCAAAATCAATACGTTCAAGACTAGTAACAGGCCCCTGCACACAGTAGGTGCTAAAGAAAAGTATTTTTGAAAGATAAATGAATAAATGGCTCATCTGCCCCACCCCAAACCTAGGCTTTCAGAATTTCGCTGCATGAATGATGCCATTTGGATTGCGTGCTTGAGCTAGAAACCTCCGTCAGTTGATTCTTTCCTCTGATCCTGCCCTATCTCACTGATCACCATCTCAAGCCTACCTACCATATCTACCTCTGCTTCCTGAGAAAAACACATGCCCTTTGTTCTGCCTCCAGCAGAACCGCCTCCCTCTGTGGCTTCCACCCTCATGGCCTGACCACTGATTGCAGGCAGCTTGAGTCACTCCCTCCAGTGAGACTCCTACAACCTTCTGTGTCACTGTGTGTGTGTGTGTGTGTGTGTAAATATACACACACATTCACTATATCCCCAGACTGATGATTATCTCCCCAAACTGAAGCCCCTCCTTACTTCTCTCTGTGTCCACACTGCTCAGCCTCCGTTGAGCTAGAGCGGGGATGAGAACTCAGTGACCAAATCAACGGAAAGACACTGTGCTGGGCCTCGGGGAGTCCAGGGACACACAGTGCAGTCTCTGCCATCCCTGGCTGAACTGAGTTGGAGCAGCAGCCCCCGAGGAGGCTGAAGACACGCAGTGAGTTCAGAAATGGCCCAGAGCAGATGCCAGGGCAGTTGGCTGGAAGTGGAGTAACCTAGGTGAGAAGTGTCTGTTTTTGTAAGCCTTGGGCAAGACTTTTTCAAAAGCAGGTGAGTGTCCACTTAAAATAAATTGGCATCTGCCCTGTGACACTTGGGCGTGCACTGCCCTGTGTTGTGCTTTGTAGTGCATCCCCATCACTGAGGTGGGGGGGTGCGCAGCTGGTGGACCAACAAGCCATTATAGGGAGGCAGCCCTTCTTTCTTCCCTCGCTGCTAATGTGCCTTGTTAGGGTGGAGAGAAAGCATGTGATGGGAAGAAGGTAGCCCCCCTCCGCATCCCTGCCAAAGGCTCTCTTCCTCCCCATGGATGGAGAACACTTGGCACCCCACAAAGACTGCTGGGTGGATCTGGAGAACCATTACGCCAGAGAGGAAGCAGTGGTCCTGCCTGGAGTCTGTCCCTGGCCTGGACTCTGTGGTCACGTGCCATAATCCAAATCAGCATAACTAAGGAAGTCCCTTGGTGGAAGTCAGGGTACCATGATAGAACTTTGTGCTCACGCTCGAGTGTGTTTCTGTTTTATTGTCTACCACTGAAAAGCTCTGCAATAAATAGGGCATGTGATAATTAGGACATTGCTGGCACCGAGCAAGTTCACAAAGCAGGCAGGTGGTTGATGTAGCATCGTGAGCCTCTCTACCCTGCTTTATCTACAAGCCTGGCTCCGGTCTTCCAAGTTCCAACAGCGGTAAGCATGGGGCTCTCAGCAAGTCAGCAGGGACCAAATTCTATTTCTTTTTATCAACTGTGAGTGGATCTTGAGCCCTACCACATTTTACTTTGATCTGAGACAATATCCAGGGTAAGATAAGGCCCTTTCAGCCTAACAAATTTATCGAAATGAGTAACTGCCCTAGAACCTGTGAGTGAACCTTGGCAGAAGTTAGGTCAGTCTTCTGAAGACCTGGCATCTTTTTCAGGGGTACCGTTTGTCAATGTATTTATTTGCGAGAGAGAGAGAAAGAGAAAGAGAGAGAGAGAGAGAGAGAGAGAGCAAGGGGTGGGGGAGCAGAGGAAGAGGGACAAGCAGACTCCCTGCTGAGTGTGTAGCCTGATGCGAGGCTGGATCCCAAGACCCTGAAATCAGGACCTGAGCAGAAATTAAGAGACCCTTAACCAAATGAGCTATCCAGGTGCCCCGAAATCATTTTTATTCTACTGAATGGTGGATACCTAAAGCTTGCCTGTGCAAAAGGACCATTTTGTGACTAAGTTATTGACACTCCATAGGAAGTAAAATAAAAACTAGGGAGAGAATCTCTCCATTAAGTTCAGTGTACTCACTTAGTCTCAATTATGTTTTTGCTATATATTCAGGAGTTTGAAAATGCCCTTTCTACCTGAATCAAAGCATGAGTCAATGGACAAATCCAGAATGTAGAACATTCTACAAGATAGCTTGCCTGGATTGTTCAAAAGAGTCAATGTCATGAGAAACAAATGATTTTTAAAAAACACATGGGGGTACTATTTTAGATCAAAAGCTACTGAAGAGATATAACAACCAAATACAGTGTATGGTACTGGATTAAATCTCAAATGGGAAAAAATCTATAAAGGAGATTTTTTAAAACAACTGACAAAATTTAAATATGAATTAGGTGACATTGAATTCATGTTGATTTTCATGCGACAACAGTACTGTGGTTGTTTTGGAGAATTTGTTTTCTTAGAGATGCAGGACAAAGTCCTTAGGGGTGAAGTGACATGACATCATAATCTTCAAATGGCTCTATAGAAAGAAAAGCTAGCAATAAAGCAAATGTGAACAAATGTCTAGAATTTAGGGGATGAATATTCATTGTGATGTTATTTCAGCTTTTCAATAGGATTGAAAAATTATAAAATAAAAAGTGGGAAGAAAAGATTCAATACTCTTGATAAAATGTTTTATTGACCCCATGTGTTTGGCCAGTATGCTCTTGCATGATGTGAGCTACTTTAAAATAAAAGCATTTTAGAAATAAACGGTTCCACCATCCCCTTTCTTTTACAAAATGGTAGCTGCAGGTAATAGTTGCTTTGTATTAACATCTAAAATAACAACTTTGCAACTCCACATTGGTTCTTCTATTTTTTTTCTTCTTAATGTTACTGGTCCATGAGTCTAGATGTCTAGAGAGTGCCACACCAGTGCTTGGCTCGTGCTGTTCGGTTCCACAACATTATTTATGTCGTGGCACATACAGAAAGTAGTAATATGTGTATGGCCAATGGGGTGAGGCTGCTAATGTCTGAAGGTGACTAGCCCAGAATTTCTGCCTGCCCCCTGGATGAAGGGGTCACCATCTTGGTGCACTGGTGAGCCATCTGGGCCACACAAGTGTGCCATTGTCATAGGTGGGACTCAACTTCCATGCATAAAAGTGCTATGAACTGCTTTACACAAAATTTGAAATGTTTGCTTGAAAAAAACCATCTAGTGTATGTCCAACTGTTGTGGATTCAGGCTTTGCTTTCAATGAAGGGATATAGGTATCTTCGTGTGTCTGCAGTTGTACTAAACACCAGTGCAGTGTCCTGTCTCTCTGACATGCTTCCATCTGATCATCACTCATCTCAACACTTGTTATGATGGATCTTGAGTTGTAATGAGGTTAACTGCAAAGCAAACTCCTACAGGAGCATATGGAGGAAGCTCAGGAGCTAATGTTCTATCTCTGGCTTTTGTGATTCAGTCCAACTTGAATGTACTGAGATGAGACAAGAAATGACTCTGAAGACTGAAGCCAAAAAAGGACAAGTTAACCCAGTTTGATCCAAACCTTTTTCACAAAGTAGCATTTGGTGTTTAAAGCTTAGTGTCCTGAAGTTCTACATAATTAATTTAAATGTATTTAAATTCTCTGTTAGGAACCTGCTCTAATGAGGAAAGAGCACTGATTGGGCTTACAAAATCCCAGTGCATCCCGATAGCCTGGTGAATCTCTTAAAAGCATATGCTCCTGGTCCTTATTCCTGAGAGATTCTGATTCAGTTGTCTAGAGATCTCCCACCCTGGTGATTCTAACGCGCCATCCAATACTGAAGCCTAGAATCAGAAATCAGAGGCTAATAGTAAGAACTGGAAGTCTAAAGTGCTTTACAAATAGGAGACATTCGTTTTATTATGTAGCTACTATAATTTTCTTCCTGTCTTCCCCTCCTAATTTCCCAACATGGTTGACTGATTCTATTTGGAATGGAGTTTTTCTTGTGGAACCTCTGTAGTCTTATTCTTTCTATTACTTAGCAAGGACCCGTATGCCTGTGGTTAGCCCCAGAGAGGTAACAGGAAAGTACCTGCATGAGGACGTGTGAGTGTGCTAACAGCTGAGAGTGTGCTTTCTTTCTGAAGCCAAATAGTACTGTTGTTGTGACCTTTATTGGTCTAGATTAATCATGCCTTCACTTCCTTCCATTAACATGGGCACCTCAGCATTCTCTGTCTTGATTGTCTTCACTGTGTGCCAGGTATGATACTGAAAACAGCTGGACTGTTGCTTAATTTTAGACCTATTCCAACTTCCTTTTTCATGGTACAAATATGATGGTCAAACTATAGACATGGCAATAAGATGATTTATAGCTGAGGATAAGAGTGTGACTTTAAATTGATGCTGAGATTTGCCAGATACAGTTCATATGGTCCAAGGAAAGTAAAAATCGAGTATCCTAATGATGATGATGGTGAGAGCCAACCCACAGTGTTTACCACCTGTCAGACACTGTTCTCAGTGCTTGGTTCTCATTGATACACTCAACCTGCACAACTCTACCTGTTCTATACTCTATCATCTTTATTTTACAGAAGAGGAACCTGAGGATAGGTTGGTTCTACACTTGAGTTTGCCATTAATAAGCTGTGTGAGCTTGGATATGTCACTTAAACTCTGAGGACCTGCTTTCTTTTTTTCTTTTTAAGATTTTTTATTTATTTATGAGAGAGAGAGAGAGAGGCAGAGACACAGGCAGAAGGAGAAGCAGGCTCCGTGCAGGGAGCCTGACGTGGGACTTGATCCTGGGTCTCCAGGATCACACCCTGGACCGAAGGTGGCGCTAAACCGCTGGGCCACTGGGGCTGCCTGAGGACCTGCTTTCTGATTGGAGTTGTGAGTCTGCTAATGATCTCTGTTCTCCTTGATTCTAACCAAGGCAGCCCACTTCTGTCCGTTTCTCATATTGATTTGGTGCAGTGATTTATTATTTTCTACTCTTGCCCTACTTTGTTTTCCATTAACCTCTTTTCCTACTTCCTCAAACTCTTCTGCATTTCGACAGACTTCACTTGTAAGTATAAACAGCTCCTCTACATATATTGACCCTGGGTTTGGGGACTTTTTAGGAGACAAACATAAGGCTTGG
Source organism: Vulpes vulpes (assembly GCF_048418805.1). NCBI lineage: Eukaryota > Metazoa > Chordata > Mammalia > Carnivora > Canidae > Vulpes > Vulpes vulpes. The sequence continues at coordinate 125,400,885 of NC_132792.1, read as the reverse complement.
AACATTAATGAGTCAAGCAATAGCATTTCCCTGAAAATAAGTAAGTGAATGGTGAAAATGACAGCAATAGTACTGGTGGAGCCATAGCTCCTCGGGGTATTATTGCCATCTTGTGTAGCACTTTCCTAAATATTGATCACATAACTGCTGGCGTAGTTGTGATTTAAAGAATCAGAGTATACTGATACACCTAATAATGAGGCAACTACCTTAGGATTTGTTATCCTTCCAAACTGAAAGTGTGGACCATGAGATTGAGGAAGTAGTAGAAAATACTCAAGAAACTTAAGAGGACTGAGGTACTCTGTTTACTCTAAGTGGCTAAGGGATCAAGGAACAGTATTGCTCTCCATGGTGACTTACTCATTTCAGAGAAGCAACTATCTAAAGGAGAAGCTAAGAGTCATGAGAGCAAACTTCAAAATCATTTGGATCTTTTGATCCACCATGTCATTGGAACCTTGAAGTGTGTGGTTTCCTATCCCTTACCTATAGATCTGAGTGTTCTCGTGGTCACTGTATTAAAAACTTCTGTAAAAAAAGGCCTGATAGGTGATGAAATGTATTCTCCACTGTGTATGCCTACCTGGCACTTGTAACATTCAATTGTGTATTTCACATGAGACCATGGAGTTTATGGATTCCTCCAAGTATTCAAATGACTCACATCAATGAAGGCGGTAAATATGTTGGGCCAAAACACCATCGGAAATGTCTTTGTCAGCAGGGAGCAGAAGTTATATTAATTAAAATGTTCTGAGAAGGTACAGGGTGCATTCCCAAAGAGTCATCAAACTATTTTAATCCTAATTAAGGATGTTCCCTCTTGGCATCTTGGAACATAGGGGATTAGAATTGAAAAAGTCTGTTGCATTTCTAGAAGTAAGGTCATCAGACTCAGACCAGATCCCTCAAGCTAGGAACTGAGCATATCTTGATAGAGGACCACTACTTTAGTCAATCGATATTTGTTCAGTGCCCTCCCATGTTCAGAAAAGATTATGAAAAGGTATGAGGTGAAAAGATCAGAGACAGCTCAAATTTGTGTAGTGGAGCAAAGGACTCAGGACAGTGACAAAATAATCACTGACCTTTTAAGGCAAAAGTGTGACTGAATGGAGGGTATTCTTTCTGTATATGAGTACTGGCATATCCTGAGACCATGGCCCATGTGGGGCTGGATCGTCAGCATGTCCACCTTTATCTGGGAAGAAATGATGTCACCAGGATTTTTAGCCTAGGACCTAGACAAATTCATTTGTTTTATGGTAACCTGGTGATGCATTGTGTTACAGCTTAGTGTTTTCTGTGTGGATTTGGAAGCCTCATAAAGTTGTTGAGGCATTTCCTCACTGTAGCTTGTCACTTGTATAGACTGAGTACAAATCTTTGGACGTGACTGCAAGCCATTTTATCTGTTGTCAGGAACGTCATTATCAATGCTTTGAAGCATAGTGAATAGATGCAACTCTCATCATTGGAAAGGTCAGGTTAAATAATCCAAGCTGAAAAAAAAGGAGGTAGATGCTGTCCTCTGGACGTCACATTCCTGGTAGAGCATCAGTTTTCAAATGACAAACTCTGGCTCATCCTCTGCCTCCGAAAACCATTTTGGAGGAAGGAACCTGGTTTAATGTTTGGAGATTCAATGTTGGTGCTCCTTAAAAAAAGTCTTTCCTAAATGAGAAAAGAGAAAAGAAAAAAGTTCTCTCTCTCTCTCTCTCTCTCTCTATATATATATATATATATATTTTTTTTTTTTTTGCATTGCAGTGATGTTGAATATTGAGGTTGAGACTATGAAAATACTTTTTTTTTTTCAACTTTAAAGATGAAAGCTCATTGTTACCCAAGGAACGGTTTGTGTTGGCACTGGTAAAATTGACATTTGAGAGAGGAAAGAGAGTTAGCTTCTGGCCGGAGGGCACGCTTCTGACCTTGCTTAGCTCTACTGGGAAAGGGCCAGGGCCAAAGGCCTGGCCTTACCACCCGGGTGCACCCTTGGCTAATACTCTGCAGAGCAGAACGCAGAGAATGGGAGTGTATGACACACACATCAATCCACATGTGTAACTCTGTCAATTAAAAGACCAATAAACAGGCAGCTTAATAGAATATTATGCCACAGATTACTCTAATCAGCTCGACATATTGATTTTTGAGCATTTTCAATTTGGTTATCAGAACAAAGTTATTCTTTTTTTAATTACTTTGCCAATTTATTGTTGTGTTCAGGGGCTTCTGCAGTATTTTCCTCTTTATCGTTTCATGTTGTAGGAGATGCCCTACCACAATTAATGTTGAATGGGTTCTTGAGAATGGGTTTCATACGATCAAGACAGCATTGACCAACTTTATTCTGTTAGGTAAAGTTGGGGTGGCAAAAAGATAGATAGAGAGATGTGAAATTGTTGTGAAGGGGATTTTTGCCTGGATTCAATCTAAATACATCTCAAAAAATTGTAAAATAGAATCTACCAGCTAAGACTAATGAGCACAGAACTGCATTGATTTGGCCCAGGGTGGACAAATAGAACATCTGGCATATTTGGCACCAATGACACAGCTGGCATTGTTGGAAACGTTTCTGCAGAAGGTACAGATGCAGAAATGGGAGAATTGGTACAAACAGTGCAGATGGAACAGTTGGAACAGATGACAGTGGGCAGAGCTGGCGATGCTGGCACAGGTGTCATAACCTCAACAGCTGGCACAAGTTGTGACAATCCTGGGATTTCTTCGTACAAGGCACATGTTCATTTTGGCTTTGGCTGCAAAGCGATAAGAGCATTTTATAATTAGTAAATGTGCCATTTAAAAAAGAACTTTTTTCCCCTCCATCCTTAAGGACATCTACCTCCAACTGTTAAAGCTTGGAATATAGAGCATTTTTGCAAATTAGAATTTCCCTGAGAAAGCCATAATTGATAAATACAGATTTCATAGGAGAAGCAATTAGATATTTTTGTTCAGACATAGATAAAATTCATGAATGGAATTTCTTCATAGGAGTTTTGTGGGAAATAAAGGTCAGATTTTTGGAAATAAAAGTACACTTTGCATTTAAAGTGAAATTTGTTATCAAATTAGCTGCGATGTGTTTCTGAAATACAGGGACTATTCCCCAATTATGTGAAATTTCCTGTGGAATCACGCTTGAAGACATGGTACAGAATTGGAAACCGGTCTACAGAACAGGTTGGGAAAACAGAAAAAAAAAAAAATGCTGGAATACATAATATGGAGAAATCATGAATTGCCACTTTCAAATACCAATGGGACTTGGCTCTAATTTCATTTAAAATGCTATAATTTGGGCTTGAATTAAAAATACAATATAGTATAATCTTTTGGGCAATGACATTTAATACCAGATGAAAAGTTGAAAGAACAAAGCCACTTGTTTGTTAGTGGCTAGAAATATCATCGTTTTCTTCTTCTATTTTTGTCATAACAGCCTATTCATATTATGGGAAAGCTAAATAGTATTACCTAACTATAAAATAATAAAAACATAAGAAAAGATTAGGTAATGGGCTTTTAAATTTATGTGCACATTCTCTTGAAGATAGTGAGTGCTCCATAAATTCCTGATGAGTAAATGAACCTAGGGTCTAAGAAATACCAATATTCCGAATTTTTAAAAATCACTAATTACCTTCTCTATTGAGGACAAACCTTCCATTAGAAAGAAACGAAATGGATTAGGTCTCAGCCCTCCTTAAAGCCTCAAACTCGACACATACATGTTAGCCAGCTTCCTTCCCCCAGGGAAATCATAGATGCGAAAGATTAGTTGGATGTTATATACTCCTTATCCTCAAGTAAACCCACAATTTCTTTAGGTTTTCCGGCTTATATTAAACTAAAACCGGCATAATAAACCACCTTCTAGTTATTATCAGTGCAACACTGTGAATGTTTTATATGTGTTCTGAGACTTTTGGGAAACTACTACAGTAATAGTTAATTATTTCAAACTGGACGTCAGGTTCTTGGTCATTAAAAACATACTGTCTTTGTTTCCGGATGACCCTTGCATGTTGTTACCTATGGTTAATTTAAACAAGAAACCCACAACTGTGTAAAGTTATTTAGGCATATTTGATTTCAATTTTTCCATTACTTCTGCTTTGTTATAACCTCATGTTGAACCCAGCTAAACTATTCTTATTATTCAGAACTTGAATTCTATCACTTAACGTTAGTTCATTTCTTGACTGAGATGACAAAAAATGTTTCTGCTTCAAACAGATAAAATACCTTAATTTTCTAACTGTACTTTTGTGACATAGAGAAACTAAGAGAGGAGGAGGCAAGAGGGCTTACTGTTCTCTCCGGGCACAAAGATGATGACAGATGAATCCCTAGCCAAACAGGCTGGAAATGTCCACCTTGTACCTCCTCGCTTGGTTTGAAACACTGCTTCATGGCTGAACCTCAGATGAATATTGCTTCTAATCAATAAATGCCGTATGAAAAACGATCAATTCAGGAGCGTAACAGATAGGGGTATTTCCAGGATTTGGCGTCCGTTGGGTCGGCAGGAGTGTTTCTGAAGGAAGAGGATGAGGGTGAGTCATTCCTCTGAGCCTCTGCCTTCCTCAGGAATTAAACGAAAATTAAACATGAAAGATGCAATCTGCTGTAGCAATGTGATTCCTTTATCATTGTCCCAGCCACTATCTATTTCTAAGCACATTGAACTTTCCAATTTATTGGCATCTCATCTTATGTAAATATCCTTTTCCTTCTCTTAGCTCCAAGACATCAGGATGTGCTTTCATTCCTCCCTTCAAACAGTTGCTCCACATTATGCCTCTCCACCGTCCCTGGGGTAGCTTCTCTTCTCTGCACGTGGCAACGTGGAATACAGTTTTTGGCTAGACTTAGGGTAGGGAGGTGGTAAACAAAAATTAAGCATATTATTTAAAACAAAGCCACTTATAAATGTGAACAAAAATCCAGGGGAAATTTACATATTAATTTCAAGCACTGAGGAACTATTATATTCAGACGTGATCTCCTTCCACCTTCCCTGCATGGTCCCGATGGTCCCTAAATACACATCAGCCCCAGCTCCTCTTTGGGGTCATGAGCATCCACTAGCACACTGGGTGGGGCACCAAGCTTGTTTGTGTGAAGGCAGAGCTTTCCTGCCCCAGCCCTGCAGAAGACTGTGTTCTGATTGATGAGATGCAAAAACATGCTATAAAATGACCTATTCTTGTTACTCTGTCAGAGACGGGAAAGGAGGGAAGGAGAGGCAGGTAAGAATTAGGTGGGGTGGTTTTTTTTTTTTCCTTATGGAAACAGAGTAGTCCTGTATGGACGTTAGTGGGCTATTATTGGCGACCTGTAATGTAGAACCAGCCAGATTTAAGCCATGATTGATTCTCCAAAATGATTATGCTGATAACTATCATTGTGTTATGTGAATAAACAACTAATTGAAGTGTAGATACATTTACTCATGTTTTAAATATGTTTCAGTAGAAGAATATTAAAAACTTAAAAAATAAGTAGATAGACTAGGATAATGAGCTCTCGGGTGTCCATCACCAATTATTACTATTCTGCCAATTTTGTTGCTTCTTTCTCCTTGTCATCCACTCACACTTCCCCCTTCCCTTTCCTGGAGTATTTTCAAGAAAATTCAGGATGTTATTTCACCCTGAAATACTTTGCTGTTCATCCCTAAGAGACAGGCACAACTTTTTGAAACACAGTGGCCAAAAATAACAATATTTCTTTGACCTCATCCCACCTAGTCCATCTTCAGAGTCTCCTACTTATCTCAGAGGTGTGTTTATACCATTAGCTTGCTTGAAGTAGGTCCCAAATAGACTCCTGATTATGTGTCTCTCTTTTTTTTTAAAGATTTTATTTATTTATTCATGAGAGACACATACAGAGAGAGAGAGAGACAGAGACACAGGCAGAGGGAGAAGCAGGCTCCATGCAGGGAGCCCGACGTGGGACTCGATCCCAGGTCACTCGATCCCAGGTCTCCAGCATCACGCCCTGGGCTGAAGGCGGTGCTAAATCACTGGGCCACCTGGGCGTCCCTGATTATGTCTCTTATGCTTATTTTAATCCCTCTCTTTTCATTTCATTGATAGTTGGATAAACCAGGTTATTTGTCCTTAGTATGCCTTCACTCTGAATTTGATTAGTTGCTTCCCTGTAAAGACTTTTGATCTAGCCCTATCTCTGTATTTCCCCCATGTCAGTATTTGGAGCTGTGGGCTTGATTAGATTCATGGTCCAGCTTAGGCAGGAATATTTTATCATTGATGCTGTGTCATTACTCCCTATTGCACCATGGAGCATACAGTGTCTGGTTGTCCACTCTCAGTGATACTGAGACTGGTCGGTGAGTTCAGGTGCATATACTCTTGATCCCTAAGACTATATTAATCAATTCTCAAGCTTCTTTTCACATATGGATGTCTCAGTGTCTTTGTATAATCATCAGGGAGTCTTTCAATTGTTAACAAAAAATCTTTGATATTAATTTTATTAGGGAAATGCCAAGGGGCAACATCAAGTTTCCATCAACACAAGTGCACACACACCCCTGGAATTTTTTCCATAACATACATATATATTGTGGGAGTCTAAATCTAGATTATAACCTGCTTTTTATGTCCAAATGCATAGGCCAGTTGCAGGCTGACCAATGAATAATTGTAGATCAGATCACTGATCAGTTAGCAGTTCTACAACTGCTGCTAAATATTTGTAGTCTGGTTAATTTCAGCCATATTTGTGACCAAATTGGGTCCACTGTTCATTGATATGTAATCAGTCTACAAGTGATTGGCCCAGTGGTTTCAGGAATGCTGATGGCTAAATGAATATAACTATTCTATTATTCATTATTTGGAAATTCATCATTGTTATTGTCAAATAATCGATAATTTCAATGTGGTATGATTTGTTTTTTTTATTGTAGATCATTGGTAAAGAATAAATAGAAATATAGCAAAATATGTAGAGACACCTGAGTCCAAACTATAAACATTCAGGTTGAAAGCCTATGATAAACCACATACTAAATTTGATTGTTTTAATAGATTGTTAAAGATAAATACAATTAGAGGTATATGCAATTACATATTTAACAGACATCTCCAATGTTTTAGTATTTTTAATTCTTATGTTTCCTGATTTACTTGAAAATGGAAGTGTTAATGCCACTGGTCTAGGATTAATGAATATAAAATCAGTGTTTTTCCAGTGGTGATTCATAGTATCTATAAACACTCTCAGCAACAGGCAACAGTGGAACATTTCAAGTTTTTCTAAAACCTTAATTATGAAAAATGTCTTATTTCTGCGTGAAGTTTAAGTGGCTACTGCCCTGTGGGATGAGATGGTGGCTACTGCCCTGTGGGAGAGAGCATTTGAACAGATGAGAGAGCTGAGCTGGGGGAGGTCACATGTCGTAAGCAAGGCCACATCAGCAATAAAGGACAAAGACTTTCATCAGGATCACTGCTAAATCCAGTTTGAACTTACTGCATTCTGTCTAGAAAGAAAGAATTTCACTTACTGCTGCCCGCAGAGCTTTGATTATTCTGAAGCCTAGGCCTGTCCGAAGTGCTGAAGAAGCTTCCAGTTTGAACGTGCTCCGCCTGCTTCTAGGTTCCAGTGATCTTTGGTCAAAAGCTTTGTACAGTCTGTTTCCTGTTTACCTGGAGGAGGACGTTTGACTGCCATGATTCTCATCCCTCTTGCATCTCTCAACTAAAAACCTTTTCCTCCTTTTAATGCTCGCAGGGGTGCTGGACTTTTATATGTTCTTCTTTTCTCTTCCTTTCTTTTATGAAAATAGAATAAAGTTGGAGAGGAATAAGGTACAGGCTTTTATAGAATACCTGTAAGATCCTTGGTTTCTCGATCTAAGATTTTTACTTCCTCAAATATGAAAAAGTTTGCCCTGGCAACCACCCCTTTAGTTTATGTACTTTGTCCTTCCTGATAAATGCCAAAACTGTGTTGGGAGGAATTTCCTTATGAAGCTCCACTAGTCTTCAATGTGACTTCTGCCGTTGACCCAATTTTTTAGAAGAATTGCCTTTCTTATTCTCTGGCTTCCATACTTAAAAAAAAAAATTGAATTAGAAATCTTCCTAATTAAATACATGTTTAAATAGAGGTACATATTACTTTTCTTAGGATATTTTTCTAATCTTCTAATAAGACTATGGCCATTAAAATTTCTTTTAAGGTTTTATTCATTTATTTATTTATTAGAGAGAGAGATTGAGAGAGGAGTCATGTGTGTCCATGCATATATGAGCCCCTGGAGGGATGGAGGGAGAGAATACCAAGCAGACTCTGCACTGAGCATGGATCGACCTGAGATCATGACCTGAGTGGGAATCAAGAGTCAGTGGTTTAACATACTGAGCCACCGAGGTACCCCTATGACCATTAAAATTGAGAAATAATGTTTTCTCCCTGATTAGGACCCCAACTTTTGGTCTTTTCACTGGATATGGAGAAAAACATATGGTGCTTTTGAGACAGTTGCTTAAGCAAATTGAGGGAAAGATCAAGAACTTGAAATTTCTGAGCCTGAAGGGGAAGCAATGAAGGGATAAAGCTCTATGGTTTGTGGTCATTGTCAAGAAGATCTCAACAGTCATTATATTCACTTTAAAAAGCAAAGTGAAGTATATTTAGATTATAACCAAAAAATAGCAGCAAAGACAAGGATAACCTTAAGAGTAACTTTTTAATATCAGAGCAGGATTCTAAAGAACTCTTGGAATCTTTAAGAACAACAAGAATGAAAAACAATCCTTAATCTTTGATTCCTGAGAGGCTAGGTGCCGAACTGGAGGCTTGCTGGAAAATCAGTGTTTTCACCTACTTGAAGCTAGGACTCTCTTTGCTTTGCAGAAGCCTCCTGTACAGTAGGGCTGAGATCTTTTTTTTTTTTTTTTTTTAATCATCTGAGTCTAAACTTGGGCCATTTCTTCTTTCCTCTTCCTCCTCCCAGCCTCCATCTTCACAATGACAGACTGCATTCGGTAATTGCTGTCTTTTATAATTGTTCTATCTCCAAATTGGCTGATTAGGGGAGAGACCCAGCTGTCCATCAAAATGGTGTAAAGTGGCTGAAGCAGCCATCCCCTGAGCTGAAGAAAGTTAATTGCACTTTCTGAGGCTGTCCCAGTAGGAGAGGTGCTGAGAAGAGCCCTGGGAATCCCTGTTAGTGCTATTTTTTTTCTGAGCATGTCCATTTGTAACCTGGAAAAAATGTAGTAAACAGCATGTTAATTAGATTTACAGATGAAATTAAATCAAGAAGAGTTGGGAACACACCAGTGAATAAAGAAAAATGCTGCATGGGCTTTCTGAGGTTAAAAATATGGAAAGAATCAAACAGAATGAGAATTAAGGTAGACAGTTGTAACCCCAATGCTTGGGAGGGGGAAAAAACAAGCTATAAAAGTAAGCAGCAAGAGGGAAAAATCCAGAAAGCAGTGATGCCAGAGAGACCAAGGGAGAGTGGACAACAAATTAGATGTGTTTGCAATATGCCATGGAAGCTAATGTGATTTGGGGCTGTATGTGTAGAGACATCACATCATGAGGGAGAGGTGGAGTAATTTAGTGCATTTGGCAGAAACACACCTGGAATATCCTGTTCAGGTCTGTGTATCTTGGGAACACACAGATATAGAAGAACTAGGGGGGAAATTAGCATAAAGCAACAAAAGTGATTAACAGGTGATGGACTGATTTTTAGAAAAATGGACTGTGTGATTTGGCTTAAGAGTCTCAAGATTGGAGCATTTAAGTTTCAGGCTGTTTTCCTGATCTTTAACCTATGAATCAGGAATTATTAAAGCGGAATTAGTATAAAAGTATAGACCCTAGCTTAACTGGACCGAAATTGACAAGAAGGAAAATAGGAAAATTTCCTGTGAATAAAAACTATGAGATTATCTCTTTAGGGGAGTAAGAGGAGCGCCAGTCTGGAAAAATATGAGTTTACATTGTTATCATACTTGTCATTCCAAAGCCATTCTATTCACCCTGGCCTTGACCCCTCAACACCGAAGAATTCAGTGGAACTGCTCATCTTTCAGGACCCAAGAACCCTCCCCGGATGCCCATTCCTCTGCAAAGTTCTGCCCAGAGGTGCCCATTTAAAAACTTCCCCTTATAAGTGCTTGTGGCAGATGGCTTATCTTTCCAGTCCTTTTGGATGCTTCTGGTATCTGCAAAGGCAGTGACCAAAAGCAACAATTGATCTGCCGTGTCATCTCGATGTGTGGCTGGAGGCTGTCGTTTAATCCAAGGGTTGGCTTCTGATGGCAAAGGAAAGATGAATCTAATTTTAAGAAAAATCTCAAAATGATAGCTGGAGGAACAGCATTTTGTACTAGCTAATGAGGCTAATTTGTTCTTAAAATACAAGTTGCTGTGTTTCCTAAATTTAAATTCCCTTCTGATGTAAATACAGAAGATATAAATACAGAGAAGAGATGTATGCTGTATTTTTTTATTTTGCAATTTGGAGCCCATTCTAAAAGGATCTGTCAGAGAAGTGATTTTATTCTCTAACTTCGGGGAGACCTTTATTTCCTGGCTTCAAATACATGGAAGGACAATATTAGCATGAGTTTTACAAGAAGGAGAAGAAGGTGAGATGATTTCCTCCTGGCTAGAGATTGTAAAATGCGTTGTCCTACAGATTATTTCCTAAACCGATGTGATTCTCAACTTCCTCATCTGGAAAATGAACATCGGGGAGTGTACTGCTTTCAAAGTAATTAAATAATCCACTGACAAATGCTTTATTAACATTTAGGTATTTAATTAAATCTGCTGGAGAGAAAGTTCTTATCCCTAAATCAGGAGGTTTCCCTGCCTTCTATTCACTGTGGTGGGGAAAAGTAATTCTCGGGTGGTGTTGCTATAGAAGATTGTCTTATTCTTTTCATTTTGAATGATACAAAGAACAGAGCAGAGTCTTTGGATAAATTAAAGCAAACAATAAAATGGAAGACCTTAACAATAAATGCCATTAATTTTCTAAAGACTGTTTGATCAGCTATTTAAGAGTTCGGACCACATCCTAGGAGAAATAGATACTCTCTGAACAGAGCAATAGCATTTAATGCATAAACTAACACAGAGCAAGGATCTAAGGTATCTTTTCATATCTAGTTTATCTAAAGGATCTCTTCAATCCTTTCACTCTATATTTTGCTTCTGAACACTGGACTCTGATTTTTTTCCTTTTTTTTTTTTTTTTTTGCATGTGACAGAGAAATGAGCTGCCCCAGCCTTATCTCATTTTAAGTGCAGATCTAGAAGTGGAAAAAGTTATGTTATTTATATGAATTAATTGGTCAATTATGTCTGAGATTTTGGATGCATCTCTAACAGATAAACTTTGCCATTCTTGACACCTATAATTCACTTTAAAGCAGTTAAAACTGTTACTCAAAGGAACTTAAATTGCTCCTCACTGACCCATCTATGTCTTCACAAGAGACCATATGAGAGCTACCTCAGCTGTAAAAATCAGTGCTCAGACTAAAGATTTCCTTTTTTCCCTTTCTATCTGGATTTGGCAGAGTTTCTCTAAAACTTGCTCCTCCCTATGTATTTTCTTCTTTACTGTAGTACTGCTGAAAAATGTGAAGGAAGAGCACGCCAGGTCAAAGGAAGGAAGGATCTCTGTGTGGAGCCAGGAGGCCTCGATGCAAGTTGCTAACATGCTAAACATGCTTTTGCCATCACGTGTGAACTTGTTGCCGCGGTGGCAAGACCCTGCCTCATCCGGCTGCTATCGGCATCTCCAGTCTCGTGCTGTGCCACTCCCCTAGCCTCAGCCACAAAGGCATGCTCTCTCTGGCTTGAATATCCTGTCTTTGCTGCCTCTGGGCCTTTGCACTTGCTGTGCTTTCTGGCAGAAGACTCTTCCCCTAACTCTCTCTAGCTGGCTTTCTCCTCTTTTGGGTCTCAACGTAAATGTCACCGCTTCAGAAAGGACTTTCCCACTTACTCAGTCTCCATTAGCCCTGGTGCTGTTACCTTTTCTTTCTTTCTTTTTTTTTTTTCTGTTACCTTTTCTATAACATACTCTCTATCATATCACCCTATTGTCTCTGCCCACCCTCTTCCTCCTCCTCTCCCTCTTCCTCCTTTTCTTTCCTAGTACTTAACACAAATTATCTTGCCTTTTTGCCTGTTTGTTGACTATTTCCTCCCCTAAAACGCATGTTCCCTGAGAGCAGAGGATGTGCCTACTTGCTCTTCACATTTTCTTCAGTGCTGAGAACAATACTAGACCCACAAAGGTGAACCAATATCTGTTAAATGTTGGACATGATTTTATAGAAATATTGAATCGCGCATTTTCCAAATATTTTTACTTGTAGAAATGGAGGAGGAAAGGAACATTAAAAATCATTGTTTTAGAATACACTCATGCATGTTTCTTAAGTACGACTATATCAAGCTATCAGGATATTATAAACGTTGCCAACTTCAGCAAGCTCATCTGAATATACACACGGATGCCAGGGTAGTACCATCAGAAAAACAACAAATCGATAAGTTAGATTCTTGCAGATGAAGAAGAAATTTAAGCACTAACGAAAAGATACAGACTGGAAGGTCCTTCAGGTCAAGAGCCTTCATTTCAATAATTCTTTTGGATCCTGTAAAACAATTGTAGAACATGGAATGCACCCACAGCCTACAGAAGGGCTGAAATAGAATGGAATGTTGTCATGGTAGACGTCAGGGAAAAGCCAGTGGGGAGGATGTGAAGTAGGTTCCATTCTCATTCAAAGAGCATTAGCAGTACAAGGCATCTAGCACTGCTCCCTTGCGTTTCCCAAATTACAGAGGCCTAAAATGAGGAATAAATCCATAGAAAGGAAGGCACCTAGGCCTGCTTCCAGAGCACATGATACAGAAAACAAAAATTGCATTTCTCAAGCCCTTGTGAATCTAAGTACTCATAAAGACTCCTGGTCAGCCATGCCCTGGGTCTAGGAGAAGCAAGGAAATCTCTACCAGGGTCACTGCTACAAGTGCAAAGGGAAAATTTGCCCACAAGGTGGCAATAGCTAAAGGCCCCTTCTAAGGGTCAGGGTCAAGGCCAGGTATCATGTAAGTGCTATGCATATTCATTAAATTCCCATCACAACCCTGTGAAATACATACTATTGTCATTAACATTTTTATGGATGAAGAAACCAAGATACAGAAAAGGGAAGTGATTTATTTGCCCAAGATCAGTCTGCTAGCAAGTGACAGAGCCATACTAGAACCAGGAGAGGTTGGCTCCAGAACCTGCAGAGGCTGAAAATGCTCATGCTTTTTACTGTGAGATCTTGGTTTTGAGGATATCCTCAGTATTTTCTCTTATCTGTGTAAGCAGGAAATTGGGTGGTAATTTAAGGCCAACAGTGCCTTACCATGCCTGAGCAACATACTAGAGAGAGTGTGTAGTGATCCCTCTGTAGTCAGCCTCCTCCAAAGGGGTTGATGGAAAGAGGCCTGCTTCTTTCTGCAAGCACCACAGCATTATGCAGGGGGCAGTAAGGAAAGCATTCATGGCTTCCTGAACAGGGTCCACCTGGCTTTCTGCTGCACTCCAAATGATGCTTGGTGGCAACACTTGTCCCAAGGTCCCACACACCTTAGGAGAGGCAACACAGCAGAGAGAAAGGGACCAATGGGGACACTGGAAAGAGGCAGTCCTGGATTTTAATCCTGGCTCTGCTGCTTAATTACCAGCATGGCTGTTGGCAAATTATTTAACTCCTTTATGCCTCAGTTTTTTCTTCCACAAGATGAGATCGGTCATACTCACTTCCAGAGCTGTTGTTGGCATAATTAATGAAATAAGACCTGTGAAAATGTCTATCACATAGAAGGCACTCAGTAAACACTAGCTCAGTCTCCTGAAACCAGACCAAATCCTCACCTGGAGATAGTTGAAATTATGTTTGAGGTCTTGCATGGTGTCAGAGTATGTTTCTCAGCATGGGGCATGGAACACACAAAATTGGATTAGCAGTTTGCATTTGTGTGATAGAAATGGAGACCACTAGCACCATGTCAATTCTAAGTCACTGAAATCCACATCAGTTTTATTATTGAAGGTGTAGACCCAAGTTTAGCAATATAGGCATGTGATGAAGGGTGATGGAGAGCAATGTTTGCCCTGATGGCAACAAGAGAGTTAAGGCAATTAAACTAGATTTTACCCTCCAGAGTCCAACACTGTTTCTCCAAGTACAGTGAGTTACAGAGATAGCACATCATGTACCAATAATGAAAATAACTCTGTGAACAGCACGGAAGTAAGTAAGTTGGGGCTACTTCCACCCACACAGAGATGAATTTTATGTGCAGAAGCCCAGTGGAATATAAATGAATTGCTGTATATGAGAAATAAGGAACAAAAGGCTGAGACTCTGGGCTATATTTCAAGAAGAACCTGCATATTATTTCCCCTATCTCCCCACAGCAAGATCATGGACTTCCTTTCCTCAAGGCTGTAGCTAGTTGTAATAAAATGTCATGCACAGTGTGAGTGAAAGCCTGCATTTGGAGGCACTCTGTCTCAAGAGCCCCTGGTTCTCATCATAAACTCTCTAGATGCTCTTCTATGTGTCCTTATTCAGGGCACACTTCACTGGCAGCAGGTGTTTGTTCATTTTGATAAATGTCAGCTTCTTAACATTCACTTTGGAGAGGGAAGGGTGACAGACACCATCCTGCCCTTGCTGAACTGATGGCCCTTCCACACTGTGTGCTGGAGGGAAGAAGCATATAAGTGTTAGAGCCACATGGCTGGAGCTGGCCCTGCCTCTCTTCCCCTTGTCAATGTAGGGCGACCCAGCATCCGAAGACATGCTCCAGATGTCCTGCCATCATCTGACTGATGTAGACTCTGGGGAGCCCCCAGCCTCCCGTGATATACAAGGAGACAGGAAGCCCAGGGCTTCCAAGTGGTGCCCTAGGGGTTTCTGAAGTGCACTAATGCACTAATTGAATATCACTGTCCTGCTGCTCCTGTCCCTGCCTGTTCCTCTTTTCTTCGTTGTTTGCTTTCTGAAGGCTCACTTAATCAAATATGCCACTCAGTCCGTTGATGCTGAGGCGCTGTCCAAGGTACCAACCCTACAGTTAGTTGCTGCAAATTGCTGTTTACTACCAGAGGGTATGCTCCATTTCTGCCTCTGTGAAATCTTCTCTTTACAAATATAGTGGGTAATTATGGGTAAAGTATAAAGTGGCTAAATAATATTAATTGAGATTTTTGAGATAAAATGCAATGATGTGTAACTTTGCAAGTAGTGGTCTTTCCACTATTTATTTAGAATTTTAAGGGAAGCATCAAACTGAGGTGTGTCCAACTAAATCCTTCTTTATGGATCAATAATTATTGACTTATTATCTGCTGTGTCACAGCACTGTTATAAGTCTTGAAAAGGACTTAGGAAGGTTTAGACATGGTTTAAGCTTTCACGAAGCTTACAATCAATCTAGTTAGGAAGATATAATAAATAATGTACATGTCTGAAGTAGCTCAAGCAATATGCAATTATACAGTTAAAATTTTTAAGGGAGCAATTATATAAATGCTTTATTTTAAGCTCTTTAGACTTATACATGGCCTTGGTTAGCATAAACTCATACTTTTCCTAATTTTTAAGAAAGATTTATTTATTTGAGAGAGAGAGTGTATGTTGGTGGGGTAGGGGCAAAGGAAGAGGGAGAGACAATCTTTTTTTTTTTAAAGATTTTATTTATTTATTCATGAGACACAAACACACAAACACACACACACACACACACACACACACACACACAGAGGCAGAGACACAGGCCTGCCTGTGGAGAAGCAGGCTCCATGCAGGGAGCCCGACATGGGCTCAATCCTGGGTCTCCAGGATCACACCCTGGGCTAAAGGCAGCACTAAAGTGCTAAGCCACCTGGGCTGCCCAGGGAGAGACAGTCTTAAGCAGACTCCAAGTTGAGCATGGAGTCTGATGCAGGGCTCAAGCTCATGACCCTGAGATTATGTGACCTGAGCTGAAACAAAGAGTTAAGCACTTAACAAATTGTGCCACCCAGGTGGCACCCCTAATTTTTTGACATAGCAAATACACATATGATATTTACCATTTTTAAGATGACAGTTCTGTGATACCATGGTAAATTTTATAGCATGAACTCAACTGGTCGGAGAAATTGAGAAAGGTGGAAGACTTGAGAAATATGATGCTCTCAAAAGAGATATGACTTGAGCTCTTGTTCAAAGAAGACAGCTAGGACTGGGACAGATAGCAGGGGAGAGCAGAGATGTGTCTTTGGCAAACCAGTGAGATTTACCGAAGTGTTCACATCTGGGTTGGAATCTATGCAAAGTACTTACTCATTTTTTTTGTGACTGCTTAAGTGTGAAATAATAAGCTATACAATAATAATTCTGATAAATGTAGAGTTTTAGAATCAGTAATTTTATCTTAAACAAATTAAGAACTTGAGGGTCATTTTGCAATCTGGTTACAGCTTTTGTTTGAATACATTCAATAAAAAATTTCCCCAGAGGCTAAGTCTCAAAGAATAGCTCATTAAACATTGCTATTATTTAAAAATGGTTTCAATCTTTCTATTTTTTTTTGGAACTTTTTTTTTTAAATTTTTTATTATTTATTTATGATAGTCACAGAGAGAGAGAGAGAGAGGCAGAGACACAGGCAGAGGGAGAAGCAGGCTCCATGCACCGGGAGCCCAATGTGGGATTCGATCCTGGGTCTCCAGGATCGTGCCCTGGGCCAAAGGCAGGCGCCAAACCTCTGCGCCACCCAGGGATCCCTCTTTCTATTTTTCTATGTAATAAATGGCCCACTTCTATAAAGGTGACAATTGCTATCTCATCTGTTTGCAATTGACATGGCTATTGGAAACTTCTGATTTTTTTTCAAAACTAAAATTTTCTATAGGGCTTGTCTTTCTAACAGTAAGAATAACCGGCTGAAGATGCTATGATACTTCAAAGGATACACAGGTATCATATTACATAGGAAAATGCAAAGCAAAATGAAGTAGAACAGAAATAAATCAAATTCCATGACACATAAGGAACTCCTGGTTGGAATTTACTACAAAGAGTCCTAGGGTAAAGCACAAAGAAGGAGTCATAACACCTGGGTCACACCCAAGTTTTGGCACCTTGGTCACCTTAGTAAAAAAGCACTAGTGAGCTTCAGTGTCCTCCAAGCCAGCCATTAGCCAAGCCAACAGCACCTTCCTCTTCATTAAATGTCTAATTAGCTTATATAAGCTGGAGGTAATGCCTGTTTTTTTCTAATTTTCGTATTTTTGTTAAGTATCAACATGATCATGGTATACTAAAAGAATGTAAGATGTTTTTATCAGCACAGAAGCCATCCAGAGTAACTGGGACAGGTGGATCCAACAAGCTCCATTTTAAGAGGTATTCTTGAGGCACATTTGGATTACATAGTGAAAACTGGACTGTTTGCAGTAATTCTGAGCATGATTTAAAAACTTCCACCCAGGACGCCTGGGTGGTGCAGCGGTTTGGTGACTACCTTCGGCTCAGGTCGTGATCCCAGGATCACGATCCCAGGATTGAGTCCCGCATCGGGTTCCCTGCATGGAGCCTGTTTCTCTCTCTGCCTGTATCTCTGCCTCTCTCTCTCTCTGTCTGTGTCTCTCATGAATAAATAAATAAATCTTTAAAAAAATTTTAAAAATAAAAACTTCCACCCGTATGACTTTGGACTTATCTTGTGTTTACTAGAAAGCTTGTTTATTTTTAAAAAAACTTTTTAAAGATTTTATTTGTTTATTCATGAGACACACACACACACACACACACACAGAGAGAAAGAGAGAGAGAGAGAGAGATACAGGCAGAGAGAGAAGCAGGCTCCATGCAGGGAGCCCAAAGTGGGACTCTATCCCAGGTCTCCAGGATCAGGCCCTGGGCTAAAGGTGGCGCTGAACCGCTGAGCCACCCAGGCTGCCCCGAAAGCTTGTTTATATATATGTTTTCACCATGGCTCTGACTTTGGGCTTATTCTGGTATTTATTAGAAAGCTTGTTTATATGTATGTTTTAACCATGGCTCTCCCATTATCTTTCTCTGTGCGAGGCCCCTTAGGTGGCATTTGCATTGAGGGTGTGATTTTTGTTTTCAAAGAGGGAAATTTTACAAATTGTGCTTCACTTTTATTTCAGCTTGAGCTGTTTTCTCCTGGGAAAACAGCTTTTTGCTTGGCAAAAATGGATGTGAAGCATTGGCGAAAACGAAAGGCCGTTTTTATTGCAAAGAAAACTGCCTTTTGCTTTTGCCAAAAAAAAGCAAAACATATGAGACAAAACCACAAATATTTCCCTGTTTGCAAACCCTGTGAAAACGTGATTTTTCACCAGTGGTGAGAATATTTTCCCACACTACTCTTCCCATTTCTAAAAATCATGGTTTCGATGGTAAAAGTCATGTTTTACACCTATAACACCTTATTGCTATAATCAAATATTGGGAGTATTGTTATTAAACATGTGGAATATATTTCTGCTGGATGTAATATTGGAAGAACTACAGCTCGTACCAAATAAGACTATGTTTCCAACAAAGTAAAATGAAAAGGGTACTAAGCAATTGTGGGCTGTGGACACTGAGCAGGGAAGATTGCAAAGGGAAGGGGTCTGGGGTTCAATTTGGATTTAATATAGAGAATGTAGCTGAATGAATTAAGACTTCAGAGAACAGTAATGCAAGAGCATAAAAGGGTGGTAATACTATCACCCAATGCTGTAGAAACTGCATTGAAATGGTGTTTTAGAGAATTGCATCCAGTCCTGAATGAATGGTTAACTGGCAGCACAACCTTTGGAAAATCAGTTCAGCCTCCTGGGGTCTCATATTCCACTTGTGAAATGCTAAGATTCAATTAAATGACCATTCATATTCCCTTCTGATCTAAAAGTTTGCAATAACGAAATCGGAAGTACATTTGTAAAATATAGAAATTGTGAATATCAAGGGATCTCCCCTAATTGGCTCTCTTGATTCCAAAATAGCCCACTAAAGTCAGAGGGTTATTTGGTATCTTTAAAAATTTATGTGAAGAGGTGTGCATAACAAATTTAATAGGGAATTTTTGTCTCCATGGTTGTCCTTAATATCAATGTGTTTTTCCTCATGCCTGCCCTAAGTCCTTCCTGCTGTAATTAGGCTATTTTTTTATTTCCCCCAGTGAAGTAGTAAGCATTTAATCACATATTCCATATTATTAAAATATTAATACAGATGTGATTCAATCAAAGTAAAAAATTTGCTCAGGAAAGTGACATGTAAATAAATTTGTGATATGTGAAATGCTATTTTGAAAAAGGTTTAGTTTTTAATGCAAATGTATGGTGAATGTTTTATCAAGCAAGAAATCACTTTATCAAAGGAATATGTTTCCCCAAAATGAATTTATTTTATACACATCTATTTTCATAAATATTGTAGAGAACCCTCAGAAGTTCCTTGCTGTTCCTGACCCTCATCTTTCAGATCTGGGTCTTCTGTTTCTCTCTCTCCCTAAGAGCTACCTATAATTGAATGACAGCCGTGAGTCAGGCACTGGAGTAGGCATTCATTCTTCTTCTATGTATCAGGTGTTTATTGACTGCTGATGGTGTAACCCTTAGACATCTGAAATTTTTTTCATTCATTCCCTAGAGCAAGCTCTAGGAAGGAGTTCTCATCCTGTGTAACGAGAGTGGCCTTCTTTATGGCATGGGTTGCTGAGAAAGTATTGCAGGCAGTCCTCAGAGTCCCTTCTTCCCTCTGCTGGTCTGTCTCCAAAGCTCTATCATTCTCAGCAGGGTTTTGACAGGATTTTTGTGGCTAGGATGAGATGACAGTCGGGGACTCTTCATGTGCTGCCTCTACAGAAGAACAATGCCTACTGGCAGAGGCTGCATCCAAATGCAAAGCCAGTGAAGCCCACAGCTCCTTCAGTGCCCCTTGTTCCAAAGAGGTTTCCTCCACATTGGTTAAGTGTTTAGAGGGGCTCCTTTCTTGTTATAGTTGGTGGAAGGTCTCTGGCCACAGTGCCAGGGCTCTTTGAAATCCTCCCATCCTTATTTTGTGGGGACTCAGAGCTGAACTGGCCTGGCTCTTTGGGAGAAGCCACTTCTGGTTGGTTCTGCATGGGCCAGTAACATGGGCAGACAGACGTGATTCATGAGTGGCCCACGTGCCCAGACGTTCTGGGCATGCAGGATAGGTCTGGTCACAAGCAGGCTGTGGCCTAGCTCTCATGGAAACTGCACTCCAGTGATGAGAAACCAACAAATAAACAGTAAATGGAGAAGTAAATGAGAAAAATATCAGGTAGCGGGGTGATATGCCAAGATGGTTTTGAGCAGTTAATCCTCAGCTGCATCAAACACAAAGGTCTTCAGAAAAGTTTCTAACACTCCATTTACTACCTTGACATGAAAGTAACAGATCTGTAAGTGTAATTTTAAAAATATACACTATAATAGTGTATAATGCATTTATATATAAATATAATGCATTTGTATATAATGCATTTATATACAATGCATATAATATATAATGCATTTATATATAAATATAGTGCATTATAAATATATTTTCTATAAAAATATACATAGAAAATAAACAGAAAATATTTTAGTTTATGATAAATACGAAATAGATTTTTACTTGTATATATTTACTAAATATGAAAAGGAAATAAGAGGAAAGCAATTTGTCAAAAATAATATATATATGTATTATATATATATATATATATGCTTGATCTCAACCAGACTTGATAATGCCGTTTCTCTGGTGGTTACTCCAGTTTTATTTAGATTTTTACTTATGTTTATTTTTCACTATCAATGCTTAAAGCTTTTGTATATTTATGTCTTCCTCTTGAATGAAAAAAAGCTCTTAGTAGGCTTTTTGTTTCTTCCTCCACTCTCTCCTCCTGGCACATTGCTATTGTCTGGAGTTTTAAATCTGAAATGTTAGAGATATTTTTTGGGAGAAGGGAGGGGTAGATTATTGCTTTTTTTGTTTTAACTCGACTTTCTTAATGTATTTCTGAGTTTATTTAAAGTTTATTTTGCAAGAGTACAATTTGGTGGTTTTTGGTATAGTCACCAAGTCGTGTACTCATCACCACTGTTTAATTCCAGAACATTTTTTATTGCCTCCTCAAAAGAAACCTTGTACCCATTAGCATTCACTACTTGCCTTCCCTGCTTAGCGCTTGGCCCTCACTAAGCTACTCACTGTCTCTGGATTTCCTATTCGACATTTCATATAAATAGAATCATATAATATGTGGCCCTTTAGCTTATTTAGACTAATATTTTCTTTTCTTTTCTTTCTTTTTCTGATTCCTGTTTCTTTAGGGTGATCTGCTCTTTCCCTCTGTAAGCTTTTAGAATGAATGTTGTTTTAGCTTTGATGTTCCTCAATTTCACTGTGGTGAAAAAACACACAATTATGTTTTTTTCCCCCACCCTCTTTGATCTTGTCTAGCACTGTATGAGACCTTTCAATGTAAACATTCTCCCTTTAATTCTGGGAAATTATCTCTCCAGATTTTTTTCTTCTAATTTATTTTTTTCACTCCTTAGAGACCCTACTATGCAGACAGTGATGGTTTTACTTCCTCTTTCTATGCCTCTTTGCTCTCAGTCTCCTTTTCTTTATCTAATCTTCCAGATCACCAAATCTTTCTTCAGCCATATCCATTCTGATATTTAATTTACCCATGGAATCCTTCACTTGGAAAATTATGTTTTTCTGTATATAGTATTTCTAATAGCTTTACCTCCATAGCTACTTGATGATTCCCCTTTATGTTAGAGGCTACTAATTATGCCTGTATAAAATTATTGTTCTTTCTTTCCTGTTGCTTTTGCTCTGTCTGGAACAATTGTTTTGGTATTTTCTCTATGAGTTCATCTTTTCTTCTTTGGGACTCCCAGCTATGTTGACTACCAATGTTTGCTGAGGCAAAGGGAGAAAACTTTCGTTGTGCTTTTCAGCCTAAAATAGGTTTGGAGAGTGAGGCTTCTCCTCGAAGTATACAGAATCTCCTATTGCTGACTTGCTCAATCACTCCCTGTGTTCCCTCCTATAGACATCATCTGTTCCTTAGGGAACCTTCCCCCACCCCCAGTACTTCTGTCCTAGGAGAGGTGGTTGCAGGTGAGTAGCAAGGAGAAGATGCTCAGTATCCTGCCAGCCTGCCTGCCTCTCTCCCATGTTTCCTATTCTGACGGGCACTGATGTTGCCCTCATGTGGCCTTTTCAGCTCCACTTTCCCAAGGTGATGGGCTAATGTTGCTGCATAAAATAATTTCCACCGATAAATGCGATGCAGGGGAAGAGAACCATAGGGAGGAAGGAATCCAGTGGCTCAGGCCCTCTCCAACTCCAGACCACACTGCTCCAATCCTAGTTGTGGAGCTCAGCTCTGGAGTCCTCCAGCTGTGGCCTCTCAATCACTTCTGTGGGGTCTCCACCCAGAGTTAGATTTAGAGGAAGGTGTCAGGATTCTATGCTACTTTGTTGTTATTCAGTCTTAACATATCATCATTTGTCTTTCCCAATACGAAAGAAATATTTATTTGATTTCAACCGAAGCTATTCCAGTGTTCAATTGGTAAGACATTTGGAGTAAAATGTGCAAGCCATTGGATTTTAAGTGCACTTTAATACCGTATATATACAAAAAGAGACCTTTTCCAAACTCAGTCAATGGTCTGATTAATATTTCATCTCAGAAGCCTAGACACGAGCCCAGCCAGCAACTCCATTCTGAGGCAGATAGGATTCAGTTTGTTTGGTGCCTGGCTCTCAACTTCCAAATTCAGAAAATGGGAACATGCTTGTGAGGACATCCATCTGTATAATTGCCAGCTCTGATTTCAAAAGGCAATCCAGTAATACAACTTTTGGAGAGGGTGGTTTTTAGTAAGGGGGAGTGCAATTGAATTATTTCTTCACTCAAAAAATATTTTTTGAGCACTCATACTGCACCAACTCTATGCTAATATATACATAAGACTTTCTTTTATGTCAGTGATAACTGGAGTTTTAAAGTATAAACTGACCATGGGATGCCTAGGTGGCTCAGTTGGTTAAGTGTATGACAGGATATGATCTTAGGGCCATGAGATCAAGCCCTGCATCAGGCTCTGTGCTCAGTGAGGAGTCTGCTTAAGAATCTCTCCCTCCCCCTCCCCCCCAACTCTCTCAAATAAATAAATAAATATTTTAAAAAATAAAGTATAAAATGACCATGTATTTCTGACAATACATGGTATAGCCTGAAGAATGAGTCTTATTGTCTACTTGTTCTTTTTTTTTTTAAGATTTTATTTATTTATTTATGAGAGACAGAGAGAGAGAGAGAGAAAGGTAGAGACACAGGCAGAGGGAGAAGCAGGCTCCATGCAGAGAACCTGATGTGGGACTCTATCCTGGAACTCCAGGATCACACCCTGGGCTGAAGGCGGCTCTAAACCGCTAAGCCACCCAGGGATCCCCGCCTACTTGTTCTATTAAAATTCTGACCTTTGCTAAAATTTGGCCTATGTTATCCATGAAACTTTGCTCAACAACATTTTGATGGCTCAAGAAATACTGTATCAGACAGACAGCTATTTCCTTAGACTATCTAATTAGACTAGAAAAAGTTAGCATCCTGGCTTGCAGATGCACAGCTGAAAGCAGAGAACCAGCAGATGGACTCCTGGAAGGTATGAAGTAGGTGCT
Source organism: Vulpes vulpes (assembly GCF_048418805.1). Lineage (NCBI taxonomy): Eukaryota > Metazoa > Chordata > Mammalia > Carnivora > Canidae > Vulpes > Vulpes vulpes. The sequence goes on along the minus strand of NC_132792.1, from coordinate 125,377,048 downwards.
GTAGCCCAGATGCAGCACAGTACATTATCTGGAGAGCTAGTGAAAATACCAAGTCCGGGATCTTTCCAAAAGATATTGAACTAGTGTCTATGCGGTTGGTGGGGCCTTAGCTGTATGTGGGTCTGTCCAATGCTGGTCTGTCCTGTGGCTGTAGGGCAGACTAGATGGCAGACACCCACATGGGAAGAAGGAAAGGAGGCCCAGGGAATAGACAACATTGGAGGGTGTAGGGGCAATGAGAGAGTGACAATGTATTCAGAAGACTGCTCAGTTATTAAGTCCTGATAAATAAGATTGTGTGTCAAGATAAATGCATGAGATGATAGAATCCTTGCCAGGATGGGTTGTGAAAAGGAAGCCAAGAGTTAGATGTAAAATGAGAGAAGCAAATTGAGATCCAGAATACTGGACCACAGTAAAACCTAATTTTTAAGTAGAGCCTTGTGTCTGTGGTCATGGCATGAAGACCCCTGTAAGACTCTGTTGGTGGATAGAGATTCTTCTTCAAAGGGGAAGGTAGCTACTCATTTTTCTATTCATGTATTAATTAATTTATTCATTTGACCAGCAGCTAGATGTGGCATATTTATTCCTCAACAAATATTAAGGGTTTCCTACATACCGGCACTCTGTAAGTGGTAAAACAGGAGAGTAGGCAGAGATCAGACTGTCTAGGGCCAGGGGAAGTTCTGTCTTTGTCCTAAAAGTTAATCTGGGAAGTCACTGAACAATTCTTTTTTGGGGGGAGGGGATTTTATTTATTTATTTGAAAGAGAGAGAGAGCATGAGAGGCTGGGAGGGGCAGGGGGAGAGGAAGAAACAGACTGTACTAAGCAGGGAGCCCGACATAGGACTTGATCCGAGGACCCTGAAGTCATGACCTGAGCTAAAGGCAGATACTTAAGTGACTGAGCCACCCAGGTGCCCCTCATTGAGCAATTCTAAGAAGAGATATAACACAGATCACATGTTGAGAGGCCACTCTGCGGGATTGAGGAGGAAGGATTGTAGGCCATGGGCATGGCTGCAGGGCAGATCGTTGTAATTGGTACTGGCTGAATATGGGCAAGGTCTGAGGGAGAGGGATATGCCAGGAGTCCCTCCTGGATTTCTGGCTTGATCAACAGGATGGATGGTGGTGTTATTCACCGAGAGGAAATGCTGGAAGAAGGTAGGCTATGAGATCCTATTAAGGTCCTTAAAGTCCAGCTATGTCCTCTACTTCTGTTAGCCCTAATGGCCTAATGGCCACTTGGGTTACCTCCACAGAGCATTGACTTGTTGCACTGGAAAAAACGTTTTCTAAACTAGTTGGTGACTGGTAGGAGAAGGCCATAAGGTAAAATAACTGGGCAGAGATGTAAAAGTACCGGGTCCCACCCCAGTGACCGTGGGGAGGGAAGAACAGGATGGGTTAATCTTGGAAATTCTTCACTGTAGTTATGAAGCCACTGATATCCACCCTTCTGGATTTCTGCCCCAATATTGATCAGGGTTGGCTAACAAGTACTACCTGTTAGAATGTCCTTCCCTTTAGTTTTCTCCGACTCCTCTGGAGCTTACAAACAGACACATGTCAAAAAGATAGGCAGAAGATATCATTCAGTCAGATAATGATATTTATCGAGCTCCCTGTTTACAAAACACTCTACTAGTTTTTCTACGAGGTTAAAAAAAAAAAAAATGCCTCCTCCCCGCCCTGCCCCCCCCCCCCCCCCCCCCCCCCGACCATGGCAAGATAAAACCTGGGCAGGGCTCTGTGTTCCAGCCCCCTTTCTGGCAGGGAGGTTGGCACTGTGGGGCAAGCAAGCTGCTCTGGAGAGAGGTCCTCCAGGCTGCCACTGGGAGGGGATCAGGGCCTCTAATTTGAAGGTATTGTGACCCTACGCTTGGGGTAGCTGTGCACTTGCTGAGAAACAGGTAGGGGCCAACGATGGTGAGCTGGGAAAGAGGCTTGGAGCAGACACCAGCGTGGAGAAACACAGATGCAGGTGTGAAATGGGAGCCTAAGGGGCTAGGACCCAAGGGGAACAAACACCTGGGAGCAGTATTATGCTCCAGAATCATCTGGATAAAATGATAGCTGTTTCAGCCCTTCCAAGTTTTGTAAAAGCCCCTTGGCAGCCTGATTCTGACAAAGCTGATCCATAGGCCTTTATTTGGAAACTATTGCTGACTTTCAAGATATGATGAGAGTCTACTCTGTGTAATGGCCAGAAGTAGGGTGGGCCACTTGGGATCTGTGAGCACTTTCATCATGCTTAGGGCCTGAGCTTTGTCTTTATTAGTTAGTACATTGGCTTGGCTGTTTTTACAGAGATGAAAAACAGAGGGCTAAACCAAATAGAAGATTCCTTTCTCTTTTGTAAAAAAGTCTGAGCCGGCAAGGCATCCAGGATAGTACCTTGGCTCTGCTCCGTGATGTTATCCGAGAGCCCCAGACTCCTTCCTTCTTGCTGCCTGCCTTCCCTTGGGGTGCTTTTTCCCATCCATTTGATCAAAACCTGCTCACGAGCACTATGTCAGTGTTCCAGCCCTCAGGAAGAGAAGAAAAGGAAGCACGGGCATTAGTGAACATGGGCTGCTATAACTGTAGACTGGAAGTCTGAGATCAGGATGCCAGCAGGATCAGGTGCCACTGAGAGCCCTCTTTCTGGCCTGTACATAACCACCTTCTTGCTGTGTCTTCACATGACAGCTCTGGTTTCTTCCTCTGCTCATAAAACCCTTAATTCCATTGTGGGGTCTCCACTGATAAGATCTCATCTAAACATAATACCCTCCCAAAGGCCACATCTCTAAAACCAGCACATGGAGTTAGGCCTTCAACATATGAGTTTCATGGGGACACAATCATTCAGTCCACCACCTGCAGCAAATGGCTCCCTTTTAACAATGTAACACAAAAGGTGCAGATGCCCCTCTCATTCACAGCCTGTTGGCCAGAATATGTTCATGTGGCCTTATCTGCTGCCAGTGAGGTGGCGGAAAGAAAATCTTTCACTGGGTAGCTATTGCCCAATGTTGGCAATGGTGTTGGGAGTTTGGTCATTAGAAGGTAAAGGGGAAGATGATACTGAGAGTTAATCAGATGTCTTTCTAAATGACTAGGAGTCACTATACCTCTCTTTCCCAAGCTATTACTTTCTATCATTATGCTCTGTCCTTCCCTTGTATGCCACCTTCCTTTGTTTATGGACCATGGCCTTAGACACTATGGAGGTCACTTGAAGGCTGTGACCAGGTCTGTGTCTGTCATATGGGATGTCCTATTTTTTTTTTTTTTTGATGTCCTACTTTAAGTTGCCTGGGTTTTCCTAAGGTTGGGTGGAAGCAGGAGGAGGGACAAGGCTCAATAAATGGATGGTCTGGTGGTCCTGAGCTCACTCCTAGGAGCCGCTTACATATTGATTTAAGACACTTCCTTCAATGCTTAAGATGGGGATTCCCAGTTTTGCTTGTTTGTTGGATCTCATTGGATTAGTGCACATTAACCTGTACTTTCTACATCATATGCATCTATGTCACTACATAATAAAATCCAATATTTAGCCTACAGCATCTTACCCATCAGATATCCCTTATTCATCAAAAATTCTCAAATTTAATAGGAAAAATATTTTTTAAAAAATGTAGGGGTGTCTGGGTGGCTCAGTCGGTTAAGCATGTCCAAGAGCACTCTGAGAGTCTTCTGGGCTTTGATGCCACCTTGTCCCACCATGGTATACCGGCTTCCCAGTGTCAGAGGGGGCATCATCCATCCACTGGGTCAGTCCACTTATCTCCTTGCAGACATTGCCAAATGTCACCTGGAAGGCAAAATCACCTGCAGTTGAGTACTGCTGTGGAGAACTATCAGATATCTCCCCTACAAGGCACACTGCTCACACTGAGATTGAGGATGAGTACTTACAGAAGAGTCAGGGACTCTTCTCTCAGGACACTGGTTCTTCCCAAAGCTTCCACTGATGTGGGAAATTGGACTTCAGTCTGGGTGAAAATATATATCATATTATTTTATTTATATATCATTCATATACTTATTTGAGAGAGAGAGAGAGAGGGAAAACAGTATGGGGAGGCAGGGAGAGAGGGAGAGAATTTCAAGCAGACTCTGTGCTGAGTATGGAGCCTAACATGGGGCTTGATCCCACCATCCTAAGATCATGATCTAAGCTGAAACCAAGAATCCTTAACTGACTGAGCCACCCAGGCACCCCACACATCTTATTCTTAAACTTTCCACAACAGAATGATAACTGTTTCCTCACATCTGATTTTAAGGCATATTGTTCTTGCTCTAACCAAAACACCAAATCTTTGCACTGAGGCAGTGGTTAGACATTCATTTCACTCATATGTGGAATTTAAAAAACAAAACAAAAAAAGAAAAAGAGAGACAAACACAAAAACCAGACCCTTAAATACAGAGAGCAAGTTGGTGGTTGCCAGAGGGGAGGTGGATAGGGGATGGAGGAAGTAGGTGAAGGAGAAGAAAGTGAAGGAAGTAGGTGAAGAGCACACTTGGTGTGATGAACATTGATAATGTACAGAACTGTTCTTTAAAAAAAAAAAAAGATTTTATTTATTTATTCATGAGAGACAGAGAGAGAGAGGTAGAGACATAGGCAGAGGAGCCTATGCATCTCCCCACAGGGAGCCCGATGTGGGACTCCATCCCAGGACCACAGGATCATGCCCTGAACCAAAGGCAGACACTCAACCACTGAGCCACCCAGGCAACCCTAGAATTGTTCAGTCACTGTATTGCACGCCTGAAACTAATATGACACTGTATGCCAATTACACCTAGATTAAAAACAAAAAAAGAATGATACCCAGGGATGTCCAGGGTATACTACAGACATCTGATATTTGAGAGGCAGGCTAATCAACATGTTTATGTTCTTGTGCATGTTGTCATGCACAAACCTTACTGTGCATCACAGTCTCTGGGGATTTTGTTTAAATGCATGCATAGGTCCTATTTCCACATATTTTGATTCAGTAGTTTTGAAGTAAAGTTCAGGAAGTTACCTTTTCTGAAAAGCCCTTCCAGGTTCATGGGCTCTACTTTGAGAAATTGTATTTATTTTTCCAAGTGCTGTTTCTGTGTGAAATTAGTCAATAAGAGGAGCTCTTGCAGTAAATTAATTAATTAATTAATTAATCTCATCCATAAATAAATAAATAAATACATGTTAATCACACCCAGAAACACCCTCACACACATTCACAATTAATATTTAACCAAATGTCTGGGCACCCTGTGGCCCAGTCAAGTTGACACGTAAAATTAACCATCATGCTCTGATACTTTTAGATGATCTGTTTTTCTGATTGCCTTATTTGCCAGTTTATTAAATTTTGTAAGGCACTGAAATTTTTTCATTCATTCTGGACAAATATTTATTGAATAATTATTTAATGCAGGCAGTGAAGATATAATAATGGTGAAGAAGAAGAATACAATCCTGCCCTTGAGGAGCTTTTAACTAAAAGGGAAAGCAATTTGAGTTTCCCTAAATGTGACAAGGTAGGGGAGGAGAGACAAAAGTTCAGAGGTACCACTAATCTTGTCTGAGGATGGGGAAAGGAGGGCTAAGATTTGAGATAACTAGGGAAGATAATGGAGCAACATTTAGGGAAATGTTGAGAACACAAGATGTGCAAGGGGTAAAGGTAAGATATACCATAGCATATTCTAAAAACTGAGACATGACCAGCATGGTGGGAGAGGAGATGTGCCACAACATACAGGCAAGAGCCAGATGGTGGGTACCCTTGTAATCATATTGGGTAGTCATTGGGTAATCATTGTCACCTTAAGGACAATCAGAAGCTACTAAAGGGTTTAAGAAGAGGAGTTTTTCACAGAATCAGATCACTCTGGATTCTGTATATACAAGTCCTAAATAAAAAATGAAAACACACTCATTATGTACCAAAGTCCAGTTTAACTGTATTTTATTGTACAATAACTTTACCTTTCTGCTATGCAGTGCATTATACTAGCCAGAGTACCAAACTGGTATTCCATTGTAATAATTTTTCATTAACTTTCAGAATATGGGAGTGATTTAATTAGCCTAATGAAACACGGAGTGAGGGTTTATAAAGGGTAAGCCATATAGACCACCTCTGACAGAAATGCAGATTCACCAAGATGGCAGTATTGCACCTAATGTGTATTTTTGTCTCTTTCTCTCAACCTGACTATTCATTTCTCTCTTCTTGTCTGGCACTGTTTCCTGAATCACTGCTAGTGATAAGTATAATCAATTCTTATCTTGAATCACTCTACAGATTGAAGATAAGTATTAGTTAGGACTCTTCAAGTTGCAAGTGAATGAAATCCCAGCTCAAAATGCTTCAGGTATGAGGCCCAGAGATCAGCTGATGAGCTCCTGCTTATCTTTGCTGTGGGTCAGTTTGGTTCTAGGGAAGCACTCAGCTCATGGTGGCAAATGGCTGTCAGTAGCTACCCTCTTACTGAGTCTTTCCTTCTCAAGACACCCAGTAGAAAGAATTCCCCTTCCTCGACAGTCTCAACAAAAGTCTTGGATTGAGTTCCATTTGTTCTAGTTGGCCTCGGTCACATGTCCACCTGGAGCCAGGGGTGGGGCCTGTCCCACAAAAAGCCAGGGGGACTGAGTGTGGGGAGGAGGTCAATACAGGGCAGAAAAGGCTATAAATGTCCACATGAGCACCAAAGGGGGCCTGAGTGGCAGCCTTTCAAATGTCAAGCCTGAGAAGATATCCTGATGGGTCCCCTCAGTGCTATGTTTGCCAGAGCTCACCTGAACCCTTTGGAAACATCTGGTGTTGCCCTACTGGCTCCAGACCTTTGGTTTTGATAGTTCTCTTCCATTTGCCCCTTGCTGTGGCCTTCGGTGTCCTCCTGCTCTCCTTTCCAACTGTGGCTCCGGCAGCGACTCCACCATTCACTTGTCATCCTTTAAGTTTTTCATATACTGTCCCAACCTGGTACCTACAGTTTCAAATGTAGCCACACAACACATGGGCTGAGCATGTAAAAAGTGTGAATTCTGGACGCAACTCCACTTGTATCCAAATGCCATCCACTGGATTCATTAAATGTTGCCACGCATGTCCACATGACACGGAAACAAGGCAGAGACTTGGAGATTTCAGGAGAACCTTACCCAACTCGCCCCTTTCTCTTTGGGCCCAATGTAGGCACATCCTGTCTTTGGAGTGCCATAGTGGGAAGTGTTGTCTCAATGGCCATGACCTTCCATTATTTTTAAATGGCTGTAGCCAAACAAAAGACAAATGAAAACTTTCTCTGCTTGACATTGAAAAAATTACTGGCATGTCATATGGTAATTCATTAAAGAATTCTCATTCATCAAAACAATTCATTTTTGTTTGAAGAGGCTGAATAAGCAGTTTCTTGCTGATTTCACTGTCAGCCTCTCTGGCCACATGTGGCTCCAGTTCATTTGCAGCGATTTTATTCCTAATATGAAGAGCTTCGGGGGCATATGCAGAATATTTTAAATCAAATTAGGCTATTTTACTCAGATATCTCCATATAAGCTGGTCTCTCCCTTTTACATTTTTTTCTTTTTTTTTTTTAATTTTTTTTCATTCTTTCTTTTACAATTCTAACACCTGGGACTTGAATGTAATCACATTTTTTTTTTCTTTTTTGTTTCGTTTTGTTTTTTTGATGGAGAAATTCACACCAAGTAGATTCTTTTTTTTTCAGAAATTGAAATATACCTGATTGATTTTAATCCACTGCTGAACTGAGCACAGGAAATTGTTCTCAGGCAATTTTAGAATATTTGTTATCATGGTATCCTAAGTGAGGGGGAATTGTTTTAGTAGTTTTCAGAGTTCTGAGCCCTTAACTAGGTTTTGTAAATGTGTGTTTCACAAAATTCTTCATGATAAAGCACACCTGGTTCGTACTCTATGTTAGCTATGTTTAAGCACAGAAAGATAGCTGCTGTGTTCTCTTTAATCTTTTCTCAAAAATCTTTAGTCAGGAGTATTTCCCAATATCAAATGCGTATTATTTATCCAGTGGATTTTATCTTTGAAAACACTGTTTCCCTTTCTTTAACCTTTCAGCTGATCCTGCTGTGAACCTGGTTCCCTTCTCTTTGACTTTATCTTACCTCTCCTCATGGCTTCTTCCCCTCCTGCAAATAACAGGGTTGTAAAGCTCAAAATGCTAACCGAGGTCACACAGGTATTTTAAATGGGTGAATAGGTTGGGAACAATAAAAGGTGTATGGGGACTCTGGGAAACCAGACTCTCTGGCCAAGGACAAGGCTGCCACCATTCAGCTCCAGCTGAGTCCCCAGGAGAGAAGTCAGCATCAGATTTGCCAGATCTCACACTTTCATGAGAAGCCAGAAATGTAGGTTTTTTGTGAAGTGTTCCAATTTTAGAAATAGACAATTACTTTAAAAATTTACAGTCATTTGTCCCCAAAGTCTGCAAATGTCCCATAGGCCAATAGAAATTGTTTTTTTCCCCCCCGTGCTTTAACCATATTTGCATCCATCGTAATCTGATTATGCCAGACGCATCTTGCCCCTCCTCCACTCCCTCAGTTTTTGGCACAGTTTTGCAGTAACTTGGCAAATACCTAGTGAGGGAGAGCCCTTCTCCTAATGGCCATTCCAGGCATTGCAACTAGAGCTCTTCCAATAGTGAGTTCTTCTAGGCCTCACACTTGCCACTGGTCTAGACAGTGATTTGGGATGTGATTGGTTAGGGAAGAGGTGGCTACGTCCCTTGATGCCAGAAAAGAATAGAGCAGCTGAATTTTATTCTCGACCTGCCCACTTCCTTCTTATCGCTTGTCATCATCCCCTCAACAACGCCTTAGTCTGCACACAGCCGTACATTCTGCTGCCATTTTGTGACTTGTTTTCCCTTTTTCACCTGCTCTTGATGTTCATTTTGTTCAAACATTGTGTTGAATCTGATATTTCCAGTGCTATAAAAGGACTAAAGAAGTGGTATGTACTAGGGGCACAAGGGTGGCTCAGTGGTTGAGCATCTGCCTTTGGCTCAGGTCGTGATCCCAGGGTCCCGGGATGAGTCCTGCATGGGGCTCCCCACAGACAGTCTGTTGCTACCTCTGCCTATGTCTCTGTCTGTCTCTGTCTCTCTCATGAATAAATAAATAAAAGCTTAAAAACAGAAAGAAGTGGTATGTGCTCAGTTATACCAATACTCTATTTAGCCCATAAATTTAGATAATTGGGAGTTCACTTTATTGTAATAATGATACCTTAGATTTGTATAGTACTTAAATTTTTAAAAGCATTTTCACAGTTATTTCATTTTTATCTTTACAAAGAAACCCTGTAGCTCAGTACTGAGACATGTCATCCTCTTTTCATAGATTGGGAAACTGCTGTCAGAAAGGTCCAGAGACTAGCCTGATGCTGGGGTCAGACACATGAGGCTCTCCAAAGAAATTCTCAGGGCAAATATTAAAATAGAATATTGGCTGACATGTATTTTCAGTGAGTTGTTTCTCTTTTCCTGTGATTTCACTATTTTTAGCAAAAGTAATTTAATTACCAATGGGATCTATACATGAGTGAATATTTGTAGAATAGGTGACTGTAGTGTCCCAATTTTTGGTCTGGTTAATCTGATTGCTGTATTTATGAGCCACCCGGCTAGTTAGTAGGAGGTCAAAGACCAGTATTCATTTCCTGAGTAGGATGATTTGCTTTTTTTTTTTCTAATTAGAACAGGCAAAGTAATATAGAAAGAAGGGGAAATGTGAGGTTTTAAGGCAATGTGCCTTGTACATTGTACATACCTTGTACATACCTTGTACATACCTTGCTAAAGTTTTTATTTTTTTTTTTTTTAAACATTTTTTTTAATCTTTATTTATTTATGATAGTCACAGAGAGAGAGAAAGAGAGAGGCAGAGACATAGGCAGAGGGAGAAGCAGGCTCCATGCACCGGGAGCCCGATGTGGGATTCGATCCCGGGTCTCCAGGATCACGCCCTGGGCCAAAGGCAGGCGCCAAACCGCTGCGCCACCCAGGGATCCCCAAGTTTTTAAAAGCACTACACAACTAACTCATTACTATCTTATGCTCTAGCAAGATCTTTGGGGAAAATATATTAAGTAGGATTTTTTTGGTAACAAACAAAAGAAAACAAAAAGGAAAACCCAACTGATTATAGCTTTATTTTTATTTATTTTTTTAATTTTTTTTGATCATAGCTTTAAAAAACATATTCTCTCCCCCAACTGCCAAAGTTGGAATGATATGAGCAACAAAATAAATAAAGTAGTATTGGGTCATAACATGAAATATAAAATAAATACCCATAAGTCCACACTGATATGAATAAATTATTGAATAAGTAAATAGGTAAATAAATGAGGTCATAAAGACAAATCTCCTGCATGTAGGAATTCTAAATTGATGTACTTGTTCCACCCTCAAGAAGTGGGGAGTGTAACTTTCCACGCCTTAAGTGTAGGCTGCTCATAATGATGTCCCTCCAAAGAGGATAGTGTGGAAAGGGAGGAAAAGTCAATCTACAGTGGAGATACTGGACAAACACTATACCAGGCAGGTGGTCAAGGTTAGTATCAACTGGCCATACTGCTTTATGATAAAAGCAAAGCTAATTACTTTCCTATGTGGATGTGTGAGGTTGGCTTCCCCAGCTTGAATACAGCACTCTGGTACCTACTAAACTTCACCCTCTTAGTGTGTCCATTTCTCCAAGTTGTGTGAATCATTTTGAAAGTTAACCCTTAAAGATTCTATATTAAGTGTAGGCATTTACTTTTCTCCTCTCTGGTCAGTGGCTGCTGACTGGCTTGACCATTCACTGTAGTCATCTCTCAAACTGACCAGGGAAGGCTGCTTGGCTCTGTTCTCTTCGTTGGGCTAGTTTGGAGGCACTTACTTGCAGTGTTCCCTGATAAGCTCTGATAAGGCAAAAATATTTTGGCAAATACCTAGTGAGGGAGATGATGTGTGCATATAACAGATGCTCCGCCAAAGTCCCTAAACATCTCTCCAATTCTTCAGTCCTATTACAATACTGCATCCTGTCAATTTCAGCTTCTCCAACTGGTGTAAAGGTTAGATTTCCTGTTTGTAGTAACATGATTTCTAATAGGTTATGCAATAATTATTTGTAAATAATTACTACCAGTAAATGTGATCTCACAATCTTTCTTCAGATGTGAGGTAGGAAGAAATCCTAAAATAGGTAAAGTTTTATGTGTCCAAATGATGACAAATGTTGACACAAATCAGTTTACATTTGTCCTAAAACCAAGAAAAGGCAAGAAATCAGAGTGAACATAGGAGGGAATCTGAAGATTGAGGTCCAAAAGTGTAGTTTGTTCAAGAGGCACAAACAAACAAATAAACAAAGGAAGACCTTGAAAACCACATATTTTCTGGCAAAGAGAGTGTAAGCCGACTGTGGTAAATGTGTACTCGAGGAAACCACTGGAGTAAAATTGTTGCTCCCCTCTTACTTCTCCCCTTTATCTGTCAATGTAGACAAAAGCAAAGAATAAAACCAATAACAAACAATTGTCTAATGATCATTTCTGAACCTTCTACACCCCCTCTCTCTTACCAAAATCCCCAAGAGGCAATGATATGGGCACGAGTCTTATGATAGCTGAGGGTCTGAGTAGAACAAAAAGGCAAGAGGAACAGCAAATTAGCTCTCTTTGCTTGAACTAAAGCATCCATCTCTTCCCATCCCTGGACTTTGGTGCTCCTACTTCTTGGCTTTTGGATTTAGACTCATGCCATTGGCTCCTTTGATTCTGAGACCCTGAGACTCAGACTGAATTATACTACCACCTTTCCTGGTTCTCCAGTTTGCAGGTTGTGGCAGACTCTGGGACTTGTGAGCCTCCACAATTGTGTGAACCAATTCCTATAATAAATCTCATGTATATATCTGTATACATACATCCTATTGGTTTTATGAAATACTCTGGGGAGTTATGAGTAATACAGATTTTAGTACCGAGAGTGGTTTTAGAGAAACAGAATTTTAAGGATGAACTTCCTGAATTAGTTCTGTTGTTTCTGCAAGTGGCTCTCTAATCTGATTAAAGATGCAAATGACTCTATCTCCAATAGTATGACTCTATCTCCAATAGAGAGCACAGAACTGTTTATAAAAATATGCAAAATGTTTGCATTGGATAATCCTAATTGGCCACTTATAAGAAACAAGGGGCTAAGTAACTCCGTTTATGATCCTTTGGAACATTTCTGGAAAACTAAGGAATGACTTCAGTTGGTTGCTTTTAATGTTGCTGAACAGAATAGTGAGGGAAAAGGATGAACTCAAGCATTCAGATTCCCAGCTCGAGAAGCACCACAGAGGTGACCCAAGAGCCTGTCTGCATCCTGAAGGAGGGCTTTATCTCCTATAGCAGCGAGGCTCAGTTGCTGAAAATCAAATGCAAGACCTCCTCCCATAACCACTGAATTTACAATGCAAGATGAACTCTCAGCCTTGCAGCATTCCTACAGTTAAAGTGAGGGCTTGGTTGGGAAAGAGTGGGACCTATGCATTGGTGTGGGGATATGGGAGGACTCTGGTGAAGCTGGGGACAGTGAGCCCCTAAATCTTGTTGAATCTCCTTGCCAGCAAAGAGTTCTCCTTAATCACAGACGAAGTGGCTTTCCCACAGTGAGTTCCCTGATCAGAAGCAATGCTTTGTGTATAATCAGAAGTAATGGAACAAAATGTGAAGATATTTGTGTGCCATGTGAATGCTCACTAAAAGATAACCTCAGCAGAGGAGGATTTTAATAACCAGGTAGATGATTTGACCCACTCTGTGGATACTGGTCAATCTCTTTCCCTAGCCTCACCTATCATTGCCCAATAAGATCATGAACAAAGTGGCCCCCACGATAGCAGGGATGGAGGCTATTCATGGGCTCAGCACAATGGACTACCACTCATCGAGGCTGACCTGGCTAATGCCACTGCTGAGTGCCCAGTCTGTCAGCAGCAGAAGCCAATACTGAGCCTTCAATATGACATCAATCCCTGGGGTGATTAGCCAGCTACTTGGTGGCAGGTTGATTACATTGACTGTTTCTATCATGAAGGAGCCAGTGTTTTCTTCCTACTGGAATAGACACTTATTCTGGATATACATTTACATCCTTCCATACAGTGTTTCTGCCAAAACTACCATTTGTGTACTTATAGAATACCTTATCCTCTATCATAGTTTTCCATGCAGCATTGCTTCTGATCAAGGATAGATATATGGCACCATAAACCTAAAACATGGAGAGGAGTAAAGGAAAGGTTCAAACTTAAACAACCATCAACAATACAGGCTGCTATATGCAGAAGATGTTACACATAAACTTAGTGGTAACTACAAATCAAAAACTACTAATAAATATGCAAAGAATAAAGAGAAAGAAATCAAAATATATCACTAAAGAAAACCGGCAAACCACGAAAGAGAGAAAGAAAAGAAAGAATCAGAGAAAACCTTCAGAAACAAAAACAAGTATTAAAATGGCAATAAATACATACCTATCAGTAATTACTTTGAATTTAAATGGTTTAAATGCTCCAATCAAAAGGCAGAGGATGACAGAATGGATTAAAAAAAAAAGGTCCATCTATATGCTGCCTACAAGAGACCCATGAGACCTAAAGATACCTACAGATTGAAAGTGAGTGGATGGAGAAACATTTATCATGTAAATGGAGGTCAAAAAGAAAGCCAGAGTAACAATACTTTTATCAGACAAAATAGACTTTAAAATAAAGACTGTAACAACAGACAAAGGGCACTATATAGTAATAAAGGTGTCAATCCAATAAGAAGATACAATCGTAAATATTTATGCACCCAACAAAGGAGCACCCAAATACATAAAACAGTAACAAACATAAAGGAACTAATCGATAATAACACAATAATAGTAGGAGACTTCAACACTCCACTTACATCAATGGAGAGATAATCCAAACAGAAAATCAACAAGGAAACAATGGCTTTGAATGACACACTGAGTCACATGGACTTACCAGATATATTCAGAATATCCACCCTAAAATAGTATGGTGAATAATCTTTCTCATGTGCACATGGAACATTCCCCAGAATAGATCACATATTAGACCACAAAACAAATCTCAACAAATTCAAGAAGATTTAAGTCATATCATGCATCTTTTCTGACCACAGTGCAATGAAACTAGAAATCAACTACAAGAAAAAATCTGGAAAGAATTGAATCTCCATTCAAGAAATGGAGGTTAAACAACATGTTACCAAAAAATTGATTGAGTCAATGAGAAAGTAAAAAAAGAAATAAAAAATTACATGGAAACAAATGAAAGTGAAAACACAATAGTCCAAAACCTTTGGGTTGCAACAAATCTAGTTCTAAGAGGGATATTTATAGCAATATAGGCCTACCTCAAGAAGTAAGAAAAATCTCAAATAAATGGCCTAAATTTATACCTAAAGGAGCTAGAAAAAGAGCACACAAAACCCAAATCCACCAGAAGGAAAGAAATAATAAAGATTAGAGCAGAAATAAATGATCTAGAAACCAAACCAAACCACCACAACAAAAAACAACAACAGTAGATCAATGAAACTAGGAGTTGGATCCCTGAAAAGTTCAACAAAATTGATAAATCTCTAGCCAGACTCCTCAAAGAAACAAAATCAGACATGAAAGCAGAGAGTAACAACTGAAACTACAGAAATATAAAGGATTGTAAGAGAATATTATGAAAATTATACACCAAAAATTGGACAACCTAAAGGAAATGGATAAATTCCTAGAAACATATAAGCTACCAAAACTAAAGCCCAAAGAAATAGAAAATTTGAACAGATCAATGACCAGCAATGAAACTGAATCATCAATCAAAATCTCCCAATGAACAAAAAAGTCCAGGATCAGGTGGCTTCACAGGTGAATTCTACCAAACATTTTAAGAAGAGTTAACACCTATTCTTTTCAAACTATCAGAAAAAATTTTTAAAAACTTCCAAATTCATTCTAGAAGGCGCAGCATTGCCCTGATACCAAAACCAGATAAAGATACCACAAAAAAAGAGAACTACAGGCCAATATCTCTGATGAACATAGATGCAAAAATCCTTGACAAAATACTAGCAAACTGAATCCAATGATAAGTTAAAAAAAATCATTCATCATGATCAAGTGGTATTTATCCCAGGGTTGCAAACTTGGTTCAATATTCACAAATCAATCGTGACACATCCCATCCATAAGAAAAAGATAAGAACCAGATGATCATTTCAATAGATGCAGAAAAGCATTTGACAAAGTTCAGCATGCGTTCATGGTAAAACCCTTCAACAAAATAAGTTTAGAGGGAATCATAAACCATATATGGCTTTAATAAAAACCACATATGAAAAACCCATAGCTAACACCATGCTCAATGGGGAAAAACTGAGAGCTTATCCCCTAGGATCAGGAATAATACAAGGATATTGACTCTTACCACTTTTATTCAACATAGTATTGGAAGTCCTAGCCACAGCAATCAGACAACAAAAAGAAATAAAAAAGGGCACCTGGGTGGCTTAGTCAGTTAAGTGTCAACTCTTGGTTTTGGCTCAGTCATGATATCGGGGTCGTGGGATGGAGCCCCAGGTCAGGCTCCATGCTTGGCAGAGCAGGGAGTCTGCTTGAGGATTTCTCTCCCTCCCCCTTTCCCTCTCCCCCTGCTCTTATACACACACTCTCTCAAGTAAATAAATACATTTTTTAAAAAAGAAGTAAATGCACTCAAATCAGTAGGGAAGAAGTAAAACTTTCACTCTTTGCAGATGCCATGACCCAATCTGCATCATCATGCTCCTATTAGAATAAGGCATATGGGAGCCAGGTAATAAATGGAGGCCTTGACCTGGACTGATTCACAGTAGGTCCACTGGGTCAATGAACTCTCCAAATGGTCATTTCCTCAATATCATAATATGTAATTGGAATGGGCTTACTTGGTCATTGATGGAACTTCACGTTCTCTTTGGTTTGTGAGTTTTTGGAGCAATAACTACTATAATAGAGAAGTCTAAGCAGGGAGCTCTGCATCTGCTTCCATCTCCCCAGCAAAAATACTAAATGAAAATGATATTGCAGCCTACAGAGAGTAGTAGAACATTAGTGCCGCCCATAAAGACCTAAAGTATCTGGGGAGTAGTGGTTCTAATCATAGCCCACATTTAGTCCATCAGTCTGAGCCCTATGAAGACCCAGTAGATTCTGGAAGCTGTAAACTACTGTGGACCCAACCAAGGAACAGTACCAATACCTCCTGTCATTCCAGATTTGTTGTCATCGTCATCACTGTTAGAGGAGAGAAACACAACCTCGGGTACATGGTATGTGTCCCTGATCTTGTCTGATTCTTTTCCATTTCTATCAGAGGAGAGTTCTAGAAGCAGTTACATTCATATGGAGTAGACAACAGAATATACTTACGAACTTGCCCTCAACCTGTTAACTCTTATGCTCTTGGCAATAATTTAATCCAAAGGGAACATGGACTGTCAGACCATCACATTGGTCTGCTAATCTGATGACACCAAGGTAATAGGTCTACATGAGCAGGATATGGCAAGTAATTGGAGACCTTGATGACACATGTGCTCCAGAGGCTAGGCAATAAAAAACCCTACAGGGATTCAAGAGCTCATCTTATCTGTGGACATTTAGTAAATGACAAGATAATGCACTGGGTACTTCTCCTCACTAAGAAGGAAACACACAACTTGTAAGCCTTTTTGGGTTCTGAAGGCCGCATTTACCATGTGGGAATACTACCCTGATACATTTACAGGGTAATATAACATGTAAAGTGACATGAAGGGCTGTCAACTTTGGGTGGAGCCCCTATCAGGAAAGAGCTCTGCATCAGATCTAGGCTGAGAAGCAAGCAGCCCTGCTTCTTGGACCATATGACTGACTAGCAGACTCTCTGTTATTAGAGGTATCCGTGGTGGGAAAAGATGCCATGTGGAGTTTATGGCAAGCCCGATAGGAGATTGACAACATGGACCCCTCGGGTTCTGGAACAAGGCCATGCCATCTGCAGCAGAGAATTATACACCATTGAAAAAATAGCTCCTGGCATGCTAATGGATCCTGGTTGAGATGGAGTGCCTAACCATGGGACATTGAGTGACCATGTGGCTAGAACTGCCTGTGATAATCTGGGTTCTGTCCGACCCACCAAGTCATAAGGTCAGGCAGGCCTAGGAGCAATCCATCACAAGACAGAAGCAGTACATCCAGGATGAGGCATGAACAGGGAAAGTGGACAAAAGGAAACTCCATGACCCGGTGGTCCAGACATTCATGCCACCCATCACTGTCACACCAACTCTCCCCCATCAGCTCACATCTATTATGGTCACATGTATGCTCATGAGGTCTCTTATTGATCAACTGACAAAGAAGAAGGCCAAGCTTAGCATAGGAAGAGTTAGATTAGCTTCACGTGCAAGCCAAAATAGGTCATGACTGTATTATAGCCCCTCCTAGGAGTGGCCTTGAAAGACAGAAGTAAGGGGAAATCCTCCTCCATTGTGGATCTTTGGACTATGTACTTGATCATTTACTTTCAAGAAAAATGAAGTGGCCCATGCAGAGACTCAAGAGAAAGGCAGAGTCTAGGCCATAGGCTAGGAAGGAACAAACTGGAAATATCAGGGATGAGGACTCTGGGGGAGATACACAGGGCTCTAACTATGGTAGTACCTGTTAAATGCCCGCCAAAGGGCACCTGCTATGGAAGAGGCACCTACCCACCCAGATACAAAATGACTCGCCAGTGGATGCCAACCAGCTTCTACCATTAGTCACCCAAGGGCTGGTGCATTGGTGCATAGACCTTAGGGATAGAAGCTGCCTATAGGCTCACCAGGCTTGGGTTCTGCTCACCACAAGCTGGTGGAAGGAATTACCACCTTGGCGGAAATAATTGATCATCAGAGGGCTGGGTAGGGCTGCTGACATACAATAAGGCAGGGGAGAATTTGCTGGCCTCCAGGTGATCTATGGTGACATCTATTGGTGCTGCCCTGGCAAATTGTGTTGATAGACAAGTGCAGCATGCACAGCCTGAGAAGCACAGGGTGGCCAAGAGCCAAGGGATGAGGCTTGGGTTCACCCTACCAGGTAAGCCATCTGTGTAAGAAGAGGTACTGAGAGTGAGGAGGATAGAGAATGGGTGGAGGCGGCAGGTGGAGATGACAAGCAGTTGCAGTCCAGGCCACCCACAGCCGCAGGGGTCATAATTTGTCCCACTACCCTTCCTCTTGAAGTTTCTCCAGGGAAAGAGACCAGGGAGACTTGTAGAGGCCTGGTTTCCCAGTTGGTGTGAAGTTACCACATGAAGTAAGTGGACCTGAGTGTGCAGAACAGGACTGGAGTGGATGTGGTGCATGGCTGAGATCCCCCATCCTGATCCAGGTGGTCATCACCTCACCTCCAGCAGCTCTGGCTGCAGAACCCCTCTAGCTGCACCCCCACATCTGGGGCCAAAGGGAGCTGCCCTCTCAGGCCAGGGTCCTGCCTTGGGAGCCCCTGCATCTAATGTCTCCTTGATGTGGGGCTGAAAAGACCTGGAGCCTTTGCCTCATCCCGTCCAGCTCTGAAAAGAGACACTAGCCCTGGAGCACCTGTGCGGGTGGCCGAAGCCCTGTGGTAACAGCACCGAGGGTGCCCAGTCCTGCTCCCCTCTCTCCCTCGTGGGCGGGTCCTCGGCACCCCCATCCCTCACCCCTCCAGCTTTGTAAACTTCCTGCCAGTGTAGCTCTGCCTCCCAATCTGTTTCCCAGGAACCTTAACCCAAAATGGTCTGAGACTGGATCTGCAATAGAGAACCAACAGAAACCGCACACGTCTCATTCAATCGGAACACGGACCGCATGCTTTTAAGGATGTTTCAGCCTAAATAGGAGCATTCAGGTGAACGATGGAAACATGAGATTTGCAGTTTAGAGTTTTACAAAATTCTTTCAACTCAGGCACAAACATCTCCATCCTGCCGTCCACCCCCTCCATTCCCCCCTCTCCCCTCCTGTGTGTACCCGAGGCGTTTACTAGAACAAACAGCTCTGGTTCGGCAATGCATTTATTTGTGCTGCACCCAAAAAAGGCAGAAGGCAACACAGAAAAACAAAACCCAAAGGCAAACACTGAGAAAGTGTTGTTACCTTTCCAGCCAATCATGTAAACACCCGTGACTAACTCGTCTCTTTTTGGAGAAGCGATGAATGTTTATATTTAAACACTGATCGCAAGAAGTGTCTAGTGAAAGCCCTGAAACCTTGAGGAAAAGCTCAAGTTCCATCTTATTTGAATTTCCGTCCAATTCAATTTTTCTGTGATTTTGACCGAAATGAAATGTTTGTGGAGAACGGAGAAAAAGGGTATCTTTAGGTTTACATGGTGGGCTCCATGCGAACAGGTGCTTAAAATTCACTGCTAGATAAACTAGACTCAGATTCAAAACTTCACTTTTGTCGGGTGATGCATATTTCAAACTTTTACTTTTTTTGCTGACAGAACCTTGTTTTTTTTACCCCCCCCCTTTTTTTTCCAGCAGGAAGGCACAATCATTCTACAATACTGCCAAATATAACAAACATCTACAGATGGGTTGGTCTGCAGCTGGAGGCTTTAACTTTGTAGTATTTATTTGAAATATCCAAGCCAGCAGAGCAGGGCTAAAGCACAGTGGGTACAATTCACAATGTTTTGGCTCTGGAGCAAATAGCAGTTGAACTTAGTTTTTCCAGCTAAAATGGAATTTATGCAGATGTGCTTTGCACTAAATTCATTAAACAATTACATCCTGGTGCAGTTTTCACATTTTTGTAAAGGATCTGCATAAGCACTAATTAGATCTAAAACAATGTTACTGAGCAAATTACAGTTCCGATTGTTTGCCTCGTCTTTGCGTTCCGCATCTGCTTTGCAGTGATGATGATAATTTAGGTGCAAGCAATACAAATGCTGGTTTTTGTTACATTTAATAGAAATATTTATTTAAAACATACTATAGATTAATTGATAATGTAACCGGCTTTACAGAGCCTCCAAATGTTTTCTCATGGACATTGAGCAGTGTAAAAGCGGAATATATGGAATTACAGTAGCTGAAACTTCTCACGCTTGTAAACTGGCATTTCTCCTCGAGGTTTGCTATTGAAAAGCAACTTTGCATTTCATTTGGCTGCAAGTACAAGCTGGGTTAGCTGAATTGCAGCAGTGCCTTTCAGAGTGCGGCATTGGACGCAGAGGCATAAAGACTCCCATAAACGGCTCCCAGCCACCACTCCCCACGCCACCCCTTCTTCGGGCACTGGTTTAAAAGGATAACTTAGTATTGGAAAACCACTCGATGCTCAAGTATTTCAGACATCAGAGCCTGCTTTC
The DNA here is from genome assembly GCF_048418805.1 of Vulpes vulpes. Lineage (NCBI taxonomy): Eukaryota > Metazoa > Chordata > Mammalia > Carnivora > Canidae > Vulpes > Vulpes vulpes. Next base: position 125,356,569 of record NC_132792.1, on the reverse strand, counting down.
TTCCTTCCATGTTTCTCTGCTTTTTATTTCACATATCATTAAGTGTAAGAAGGCATATTAACATTTAAACATCAAATCAATCCTGCAGAAGTGAGGACATTCAGTGAAGGTTTCTATGGCAACTTTGAATGTACCAACTTAATGCAGGGCTTGCTGCAGCCCGGTTACCTCCATTAGTGCTCTGGTCCTAGACATATTCTCTAACCCGCCTGCCCAGCCATGCAGTTGCGAATCCTGGGTATCATCGTCCTGCTCTCACTCGGGATAACGGCTACTACAACTACCTAGCATTATTTTTATTCCTGGGAAGGGGGCCAGCTTGGTGAATCAGTTTGGCTGCTAGTCTCTTAAAAACTACTCCTGTTATTTGACTTTTCAAATGGTTACTTTTATTGTTCACTGGAGCCAGCCATAAAAAGAACAAACTCTGTGCCAGCCCCAACAGAGATTAAGAGGCAAAATGACACTCCAGATTTAATCAATGCAAAGTCCAAGTTTGGAAATATCTCCTCTCCAAGCAGGAATACTAATTATGAATGCAAAGCACAGCAGCTATTAATGGTGCTTTCAAAATTTAGCATCCAGTTTCCTTTACTCTGGTAGATTGCCTCCCCAACCTTTCTATGGGCCCTTCCATTTCATTCTGCAGTTCCTGCGAGGCAAGAAAGATCATAACTAGAGGAATGATAATTCCTTCTACAGACCTGATTGGTAAGCCTGAAATTGCTGTGCTGGTTGAATGTGAAATTATATCCTCCTTGAAGGAAAACATAATTTAGCACTGGAGCTTTGGGTTGTTTCAAGGTAAAATGTCACTATGCCTATGTATAAAGGCAAAGTAAAACTTGTATCAGAAATGTTATTTTGGGGGGGCGCCTGGGTGGCTCAGTTGGTTAAGCATCCGACTCTTCAGTTCAGGTCATGATCTCAGAGGGGTGAGACTGATCCCCCCATGGGGTTCCACACTCAGCAGGGAGTCTGCTTGAGATTCTCTCTCTCTTCCTCTCCCCTCTGACCCTTCCCCCACCACTGCTTTTGCACATGCTTTCTCTCGCTCTCAAATAAATAAATAAATCTTTAAAACAATGTTATTTTTTATTAGAAAAAGAGACTAATCAGTATTTCCTAACTTGAACTCCAAATTCTTATTGTTTTACCTTGAGAAGATACTTGGTTCTGTATATTACTCTTATTTTGTGTGTTACCATAAGGGGGAAATGAGGAGAATTTAATTTTTATCAAATTAGAAATAATGTGAGTTTTTTCCTCCAGCTTCCAAAAGTTACGTTTGGACTGATAGCAAATAGAGAAAGCACTGAAATAGCCCAAACACTGAAATTTTAGAAAGCTATGAACAATTGGGAAAGGGTTAGTATGACAACTTTCAAGATTATTACAGTGTTACTTGCTCCTATAGCTGATAAAATACATGCTAGTCTATGTAACTGGTAAAGAGATGGTCAAATTGAAGAACAGGGCTCTTGGTAAAACTGAGTTAATTCAACTATTGTGCTTTTGGCCGTAGGGGACTCCATTTATAGTTGGTTGGCATGAAAGAGACCATTTACTCTTCCTAAGTGTCTCTGGAAGTCCCTAGGTAATGGCTATCTCTGGGCCCTATGGGGCCTGGGACCATTCTTTGTTCCATTTTATTCCTCTCCTTCTTTTTTTCCTGGCCTTCCTCCTTCTCCCGCTCAACAAGAAGTTCTGGGTTCTTTCTCTGGGCCAAGCACCATATTAGTCATTATAGATCCAGAGCTGAATGAGCCTGAGGAGTGTGATGGGGAACAATCATGCATCTTTATCCAACATGGCCCATGCTTGTCGTTCCTGACTATCTTATGCTGTATATTGGGAAAACCCCAGAGGTTGGGTGCCATGTAGCTGTAGTTATTATGAAGTAACCTTAACAATCTGTGGGGCCAAACTCCTGAATTGTCTTCATCAGAATACATGATCCAATATAATATTAGATATTACTCATCCGATACAGTATTACATATAAACTGACCCACTGATGTCCATCCTGGAAAAATATGAATTTCTGTAATCAGAGGATGCTAAAGGTTCCAGGGGCCCCAGAATGTCTCTCCATACAGCTTTGTCTTTCTGTATAGCTGGCAATTTCTATTTCCAGCATTAAAGTGTCCCCTTAAATGAACCTTCTCTAAGAAGCTTATCTCTTTAACCAGTTTCACTTTATATTACCCAGATTGACTTTAAATACCAGGACTCTTAAGTACTTCTGGTAGAAATTTGCTAGTCTAGATGGTATTACTGCACTGGACAAGGGGCTAATTCTCTACTTGTCGTAGTGTCCCCTACGTGTTCAGACAGGACAGCAAGAGCTCCTTGTTCCTTATATGAGAGGAGACTTTTGCATGTGGACTTCTGTATCAGAAAGACTGGTGCTATAGGAAAAGGAGCATAGGCTAAACTTTAGGCTATTGACTGTTAAATGAGTTTTTGTTTAATCTGAAAGGAATTAATCAAACCTCTTCTATCCAGTGCTTTACAACAGGAGAGAGGAAACAGTATTAGTGTTTTCTACTTGTTGATGGAGACAGACACCTAACCAGATAATTTCAAAATAAAACAGCAGGTGGGGAAGGAATGAGTACACCAGAGTCTCCTAACCCACTGTCTTTGAGGCTTAAAGAATCAGCACATGGGGGGGGGGGGGTATACAATAGAATACAAAGTCTTCTATAAGAAGACTATAGAGGGCTTCCAGGCAGAAGGAATGGTGAACAAGTCATGGAAATCTAAAATGGCATAGTTTCTGGAAAAACTACAGGCTGCATGGTGTTAATAAAGCTGAGAATCCCAGGTGAACCTCTGAGAGAGAAAACTTGAGTGGAAAATACAGACCAGACTTGTGCCCTTTGGGAACAAAGGAGAGAACCTTGGGTTTCACTCTATAAGCAATGAGAAGTCATTTCAAGGGTTTTAAGTACAAACTAATCTCCTCTACAATATTGTCTCACTATCTAGGAATAATAATAACTAATAGGTATGTAGCACCGGCTATTTGCTAGATGCACATCTAAGTGCTTTAAATGCTTTTTCTCATTTTACAGAAGAGAGAAACTCGACACAGGTTAAGTAGCTTGCCCAAGGTAACACCTGTAAGTGTAGAGTTTGAACTTGAGCACAGGTCTCAATCACTGTAGCCAGAGGCAAAGAGAATCTGCAAAGTTTCATAGAGAAGTGTTGAAACACCATGGTTTTTGACTCGAAACTGTTTTTCTTTAAAATTAACACTAGGTTTGCAAAATCATAATTCTCTGGAATATAAACTCCTTTTTGTTTTCTCTGTTCACATTTTTGCTTTCCTTTTTTTTTTTACATTAGAAAAACTTTATTTTTTATACAATAAATTTATTTTTTATTGGTGTTCAATTTACCAACATACAGAATAACACCCAGTACTCATCCCATCAAGTGCCCCCCTCAGTGCCCGTCACCCATTCACCCCCACCCCCCGCCCTCCTCCTCCCACTACCCCTAGTTCATTTCCCAGAGTTATGAGTCTTTATGTTCAGTCTCCCTTTCTGATATTTCCCACACATTTCTTCTCCCTTCCCTTATATTCCCTTTCACTATTATTTATATTCCCCAAATGAATGAGAACATACAATGTTTGTCCTTCTCCGATTGACTTACTGCACTCAGCATAATACCCTCCAGTTCCATCCATGTTGAAGCAAATGGTGGGTATTTGTCATTTCTAATGGCTGAGTAATATTCCATTGTATACATAAACCACATCTTCTTTATCCATTCATCTTTCGATGGACACCAAGGCTCCTTCCACAGTTTGGCTATTGTGGACATTGCTGCTATAAACATTGGGGTGCCGGTGTCCTGGCATTTCATTGCATCTGAATCTTTGAGGTGAATCCCCAACAGTGCAATTGCTGGGTCGTAGGGCAGGTCTATTTTTAACTCTTTGAGGAACCTCCACACAGTTTTCCAGAGTGGCTGCACCAGTTCACATTCCCACCAACAGTGTAAGAGAGTTCCCTTTTCTCCACAACCTCTCCAACATTTGTGGTTTCCTGCCTTGTTAATTTTCCCCATTCTCACTGGTGTGAGGTGGTATCTCATTGTGGTTTTGATTTGAATTTCCCTGATAGCAAGTGATGCAGAGCATTTTCTCATGTGCATATCTTCCTCTGTGAGATTTCTCTTCATGTCTTTTGCCCATTTCATGATTGGATTGTTTGTTTCTTTGCTGTTGAGTTTAATAAGTTCTTTATAGATCTTGGAAACTAGCCCTTTATCTGATACGTCATTTGCAAATATCTTCTCCCATTCTGTAGGTTGTCTTTTAGTTTTGTTGACTGTATCCTTTGCTGTGCAAAAGCTTCTTATCTTGATGAAGTCCCAATGGTTCATTTTTGCTTTTGTTTCTTTTGCCTTCATGGATGTATCTTGCAAGAAGTTACTGTGGCTGAGTTCAAAAAGGGTGTTGCCTGTGTTCTCCTCTAGGATTTTGATGGAATCTTGTCTCACATTTAGATCTCTCATCCATTTTGAGTTTATCTTTGTGTATGGTGAAAGAGAGTGGTCTAGTTTCATTCTTCTGCATGTGGACTATCCATTGGAAGAAAGACAGTCTCTTCAACATTTTTGCTTTTCTTAAAGAGCACAGGGCAGAGCATTATTTGCAAATCTCCTTTTCTTCTAATATCTCTGTAAGAGTTATAGATCACCTAGTATACTGAATTGGCTCTTTTTGTGAATCACTGAAGAATGAAAATACCATTTCCTCCTCTCATGTCCCTCCAACCCAGTGGTTTCTTTCCTGGAGACTTAAGAGCAGAATTATCTGATGAAACTATGTGTACTGATGGAAATATTCTATATCTGTGCTACCTAATACCATATGTATGGCCAATGAGCACTTGAAATGTGGCCAGTGTGACTGTGGTATGGAAATTTAAATTTTATTTAGGGACGCCTGGGTGGCTCAGCGGTTGAGCACCTGCCTTCAGCCCCGGGCGTGATCCTGCAATCCTAGGATCGAGTCCCACATCAGGCTCTCTGCATGGAGCCTGCCTCTCCCTCTGCCTAAGTCTCTGCCTCTCTATCTCTGTGTCTCTCATGAATAAATAAAATCTTTAAAAATAATAATAAAATTTATTTAAATTATTATTACTTTAAAATTATTATTATTATTTTAAATTCAATTTTTATTTAATTTTAATTACTTTAAACTTAAATATCTACATGTGGCCAGGAGCTACTGTTTTGGACAATACAGACATAATACATTTCCATCACTGAAAGCTGTATTGGATCGTCTTGCTCTGAAGCATTTTCCTTTGCTAACCAACTTCATCTGTAATCCTAATATTACTGAAAATGAGAGACTCCACCATAATGGCCTATTAACTTCTACCTTAGAATTCTTGTTGGTGGTTTTCAGATTTTTTTTCACTTTCTTAATTTGATTTTGGATCTCATCTATGGTCTACTGAGGTAATAATTATTCTCTGAAAGCAAATCTCATGAGATTAGTGTTTCTTACACAAAATCAAGAAGTTTTAAAGCTCTCATCCTGAAGATTCCACTTTAAAAAATCCTGTTAGGACTAGTGAATGAGTTCAACAAGGTTGCAGGATACAAGTTCAATGCACAAAATGCAATTACATACATATATACTTGTACTAAACAAAATAGTCCAAAAATGCAATTAAGAGAACAATTTAATTCAGAATAACATTAAAAAGAATAAAATACTTAGGGAGAAGTTTAACAGAAGAAGTGAGAAACTTATGCTCTGAAAGTTACAAAACATTATCAAAAGAAGTTAAAGATCTAAATAAATAGAAAACACCTCATGTCCATGGATGGGAGGACTTACTGTTATTGATGATGACAATACTCCTCAAGCTAATCTGTAGATTCAAAGCCATCTCTCTCCAAATCCCAGCCGTCTTTGTAAAAAGCAATAAGCTGATCCTAAAATTTATAGGAAATTCCAAGAGACCCACCACAGTCAAAAACAATCCTGGAAAGGAAGAACAAAGTAAAAAGACTCATACTTCCTGATTTCAAAGTTTACTACAAAGCAACAGAAATCAAGACAGTGTGGTATTGGTACAAATATAGACATATGGATCAACAGAATAGAATCAAGAATACAGAGATAGTCCATGTATCTATGGTCAGCTGATATTAAACAAGGATATCAAGTCCATTCAATGGGGAAAAAACAATCTTTTCAACAAATGGTGTGGGGAGAGGCAAAATGCAAAAGAAGTTGGACTTTTACTTCACACCATATACAAAAATTAAACTGAACTGGATCAAAGACCTATATGTAAGAGCTAAACCATAAAGTTCTTAAAGTAAGTCTTTATGACCTTGGATTTGGCAAAAAATTCTTATTTATGACACCAAAAGAAAAAATAGGTAAGTTGGACTTCATCAAAATTAAAAACTTTTATGCTTCAGATGACACCATCAAGAAATGAAAAGATAATCCCTAGAATGGAAGAAGATATCTGAAAATTATACATCTGATAAGGGAGTTGTATCTAGAATATGTAAATAGCTCATAACTCAATAATAAAAAGGCAAATAACTCAATTTAAGAATGGGCAAAGATCTGAATAGACATTTCTTTAAGATCTACAAATTGTTAATAAGCATAAGAAAATATGCTCAACATCATTAGTCATCAGAGAAATGCAAATCATCACCATGAAATCCTGCTTCAGACCGCATAGGCTGACTAGAATTAAAAATTCAGATAACAACAAGTGCTGGCAAGGATTAGGAAAAACAGAAGCCTTATATACTGCTAGTGGGAATATAAAATGTTTCAGCTGCTTTAGAAAACAGTCTGACAATTCTCCAAGTGATTAAATATAGAGTTACCATATAATCCAGCAATTCCACTCCTAGGTATATATTCAAGAGAAATGAAAAAGTATGTCTGCACAAAAATCTATACACAAATGTTTATAGCAGCATTATTTGTAATAGCCAAAAGGTAGATGAAAGTCAGTGAACAAATGGATAAACAAAATGTGGTGTATTCATAAATGGAATTTTATTTGGCCATAAAAAAATGAAGCATTGCTACATGCTACAGCATGGATAAACCTTGAAAACATTAGGCCTATGTGCAATCAACCAGTCACAGAAGACCATGTGGTGTATGATCTTATCCATTTGGAAATCCAGAATAGAAAAATAGAGACAATAGAGTAGTGAGTGCTTGCTTAGGGCTGGGGTGGAAAGTGGGATGGAGATCAGGGATAAGAGGTGATGGCTAAAGAGAATAAACATTTTTTTCCCTTAAATTCAGATATAACTGACATAAAATGTCTTCTTAGTTTCAAGTGGACATCACGGTATTCAATGCTTTTATATATTCTGAAATGATCCCCATAATAAAGTCTGGTTATCATATGTCATCGTACAAAGATTACAGTATTATTGACTATATCTTCCCCATGTTGTACATCAGATCCCCAAAACTTGTTTATTTTATAGTTGGAAGTTTGCACTTCTTAATCTCCTTCACCTATTTCACCCCCCACAACCCATCCCCTTCTGGTCACCAACAGTTTGGTTTCTGTATCTGTGAGTCTGTTTTTTTGGTATTACTGGTTTGTTTTGTTTTGTTTTTTATTTAGTTGTTTTTAAAAGCACACACAAACAGGGGTGGGGGCAGGGCAGAGGGAGAGGGAGAGAATCTTAAGTTCTACACTCAGCACTGAGCCCAATGTGACATTCATCTCATGATCAAGATTATGACCTGAGCCGAAACCAAGAGGCAGACCCTTAACTGACTGAGCCACTCAGAAGCCCCTGACTTGTTTTTTAGATTCCACATATAATTGAAATCATATAGTATTTATCTTTCTCTATCTGACTTATTTCACTTAGCATAAAGCCCTCTAGGTCCAAATATGTTGTCACAAATGGCAAGATTTCATTCTTTTTTATGGCTGATTAATATTATATGTAAGTAAAAATAAATAAACAAATAAACAAACTAATAAATATAAACACACACACACCACATCTTCTTTATCCACACGTCTATCAATGGACGTTTAGCTTGCTTCCATGAATAATTCTGCAATGAACATGGGGTCCATTTGTCTTGTCAAATTGGTGTTTTTGTTTTCCTCAGATAAATACCCAGAAGTGGGACTGCTGGATGATCTGATAGCTCTATTTTTAATTTTTTTAGGAATCTCCATACTATTTTCCACAGTGGCTGTAACAATTTACATTCCCACTAACAGTGCACAAGGGCTCCCTTTTCTCCACATCCTCACCAACACTTGTTATTTTCTTGTTTTTTTGATAACAGCTGATCTGACAGGTGTGAGGTGATAGATATCTTATTGTGGTTTTGATTTTGATTTGTATTTCTCAGATAATCAGTGATGCTGAGCATCTTTTCTTCTGGCTGTTGGCCATCTGTATGTCTTCTTTGGGAAAAAAATGTCTGTTTCAGTGCTCGGCCCATTTTTTAATTAGGTTGTTTGTTTTTTCGATATTACAGTATATACATTCGTTATATATTTTGAGTATTAACCACTTATCAGGTGTGTGCCTTCTCCTATTCAGTAGGTTGCCTTTTTGTTTTATCAAAGCTTTCCTTTGCTATGCAAAAGTTTTTTAGCTTGATGTGGTCTCATTTGTTTATTTTAGCTTTTGTTGCCCTTGCCTGAAAAGACACAAAAAAGTGTTACTAAGATGTCAAAGAGCTTATTTACTTGTGTTTGCTTCTAGGGGTTTTATGGATTTAATTTTTTAAAAAAGATTTTATTTATTTATTCATGAGAATACACACACACACACACAGAGAGAGAGAGAGAGAGAGAGAGAGGCAGAGACACAGGTAGAGGGAGAAGCAGGCTCCATGCAGGGAGCCTGACGTGGGACTTGATCTTGGGTCTCCAAGATCTTGCCCTGGGCTGAAGGTGGTGGTAAACCGCTGAGCCACTGGGCTGCCCTGGATTTAATTTTTACATTCAAGTCTTTAATCACTTTGAATTTATTTTTGTAAATGGTGTAAGATGGTGGCCCAGTTTTATTCTTTTGCATCTAAGTGCTTAGTTTTCCCAGCAGCATTTTTCTAGTTCCTTTAGGTATAAAGTTAGATTGTTTATTTGAGATTTTTCTTGTTTCTTTAGGTGGACATGTATGGCTATGGACTTTCCTCTTAGAAATGCTTTGGCCAGGGGCATCTGGCTGGAACATTCAGTTAAATGTCCGACTCTTGGTTTTGGCTCAGGTCATGATGATGGGGACATGGGTTTGGGCCTCCTGTTGGGCTCCATGCTGAGACTTTCTTTCTCCCTTTGCCCCCTTGCCCAGGATAAATAAAACAAATCTTAATGCTTTGGCTGTTTCCCATAGTTTTTGGAAAATTGTTTTTCTATTTTCATTTGTCTTGAGATTTCTTTTACTTTCTTCTTTGATTTCTTTATTGACCCATTGATGTTTACTGGCATCTCATTTTGTCTCCATGTGCTCATGTTTTTTCCAGTTATCTCCTTGGAATTGATTTCTATTTTCATAACTTTGTGGTAAAAAATGATGCTAAATATGATTGCAATCTTCTTGAATGTATCAAAACTTGTTTTGTGGCCTAATGTGTGATCTGCCCTGGACAATGTTCTGAGCACACTTGAAAAGAATATGTAGTCAGCAGTTTTTGGATGGAATGCTCTGTATGTATCTGTTATGACCATCTGGTCTAATGTGTCATTCAAAACCATTGTTTCCTCATTGATTTTCTGTCTGGATGATCTATCTATAAGTGGGGTATTTAAATCCCCTACTATTATTGTATTATTGTCCTCTTCTCCTTTTATGTCTGTTATTATTTTCTTTATTTATTTAGGTGCACTTTTGTTGGGTATTTAAATACTCACAAATGTTATATCTCTTCTTGGATTGACCCTTTATCATTATACAATGTCTTTTTGTCTTTTGTTAAGTGTTTGTTTTAAAGGCTATTTTGTCTGAGTATTCCTACTCCAGCTTTCTTTTCATTTCTATTTGCATGGAAATCTTTTTCCATACCTCCACTTTCAGGCTGTGTGTGTCTTTAGATGTGAAATGAATCTCCTATAGGTAACATATAAATGGGTCTTTAAAAAATTGTTTAAATGTATTTATTCATGAGACACAGAGGGAGAGAGAGAGAGGCAGAGACATAGGCAGAGGGAGAAGCAGGCTCCATGCAGGGAGCCTGACATGGGACTCAATCCCCGGTCTCCAGGACCACACCCTGGGCCAAAGGTGGCGCTAAACCGCTGAGCCACCCAGGCTGCCGGGTCTTATTTTTTTTAACCCATTCAGCTGACTTGTATCTTTTGATTGGAGCATTTTGTACATTTACATTTAAAGTGATTATTGATAGGTATGTGCTTATTTTTACTTTGTTAAATGTGTTCTGGTTGCCTTGTACAGCTTCTCTGTTCCTTTCTTCTTCTTTCAGTATTGTCCTTTGTGGTTTGATGGTTCTCTTTAGTGTTATATTCAGGTTCCTCTCTATTTTTGTGTACTTTTTGTAAGTTTTGGTTTGTGGTTACCGTTAGGTTCATATACTGACCTATATGTACATAACAATCTATTTTAAGCTAATAATAATGTAAGTTTGAATGCATTCTAAAAGCACTACATTATTACTCCACCCCACCCCACCTTTTGTTTTCTGTCATATTTTACATCTTTTTATGTTATGTATTCCTTAACCACTTTTCATAGATAAAGTTAATTTTATTATGTTTGTCTTTTAACCTTCATTACTAGCTGTTTAAGTGACAGATCCACTGTCTTTAGTATATATTTGTCTTTATCGATAACATTTTTTTCTTTCACATATTTTCTTATCTCTAGGTATGACTTTTTTCCCACTTAAAGAAGATGCTTTAACACTTCTTGTAAGGCCAATTTAGTGATGATGAACTCCTTTAGGTTTTGCTTGTCTGGGGAATTCTTTATCTTGCCTTTAATTCTTAATGATAACTTTGTCAAGTAGAGAATTCTTGGTTGTAAGCTTTTCCCTTTTTTGGCACTTTAAATAAATGTATCTTTGCCACTCTCTTCTGGCCTGCAAAATTTCTACTGAAGTTGGCTAATAGTTTTATGGGATTTCTCTTGTTTGTACTATTTGAGATTCTCTTTGTGACTATGTAAGTTTCTTTCTAATTTTTGCCATGCTAATTATAATAAGTCTTGGTGTAGATCTCTTTGGGTTAATCTTGTTTGAGACTGATTCCTGGACCTGAATGTCTGTTTTCTTTCCTCATTAGGGAAAATTTCAGCCATTATTTCTTCAAGTAATGTTTTCTGCCCCTTTGTCTTTTTCTTCTCCTTCTGGAACCCTTAAATGTTAGTATGTTTGATATTCCACGGGCCCCTTAAACCATTCTCACATTTTAAGTTCTTTTTCCTTTTTGATATTCTGGTTGGTTGATTTCTACTGTTCTGTCTTCTAGAATGCTGATCCATTCTTTTGTATCATCTAAGCTTCTGTTGATTCCCTACAGTGTATTTTTCATTTCAGTATTGGATTCTTCAGCGCTGATTGACTCTTTCTTATGTTTTATAACCCTTTGTTGAAGTTCTTACTGTGTTTTTCCATTCTTCTCCTAAATTTAGTGACATCTTCATAATTGTTATTTTGAATTTGTCATGTAAATTACTTATTTCCATTTCATTAGAGTTTGTTCCTGGGTTTTATTTTGTCCTTTCATTTGGAGCATATTCTTCTGTCTCCTTCTCCTCCTCCTCCTTCTTCTTCTTTGGCTTTCTGTATTTGTTTCTATTAATTAGATGGGACATCTACTTCTCTGGGTCTTAAAGGAGTGACCTTGTGTAGGAGCACCTCTTGTTTAGACTGCATGTGCCTGGCAGCTTTAGCAGGCCATCTGGAGCTAGAGCAGATGTGAGCTAGAGGGTCCCTGGTCATGTTGTGTCAGGGTTGCCTTGGCAGGATAACTGGGGTTGGAGCAGGCACAAGCCAGGGGCTCCCAGGGCCACCTTGGCAATTTGGCTGGAGCTGGTATAAGCATGGTCTAGGGAGTCTGGGGTTGCCTGGTGGGATGGTTAGAGCAAGGGCAAGCACAGAACAAGCAGTCCCAGGGCATGCCACACCAGAGCCATGCTGATAGGATGGCTGGAGCCGGAGCAGGTGTGGGCGATGGGATCCTAGGGCAGGAAATGCCTCACTGGGCCACCTGGGGGGATGGTTAGAGGTGGTGTGACCAGATAGGGCAGCCTTAGCAGGCTGGTGAGAGTGTCTGGACTCTGCTTCCACCTTGTGCTATCAATGTAGAGGGGAAATGTAAAAAATGGTACTCATGGGCACTTCCAACCTTGGAGAGAGTCCCAGCAGTTCCCAACCTATCTGGTTGACACTCTGGGGTTAGTAAATAGATTTCCTTCACTTATACTCTGGTTACTTTTTAGCTGCTGTTTTTCATTGTGCCTGAGGCAGGGGAAGTCTGAGCCTCTGAGCCCCTCATTGATATCCCTCCTTATTGCAGATCACCATGTTGAGGGTGGGCTTTCCTTAGAATGTCTCCCTCTCTCCTACCCTTCTCTATGTAGTTTTGCTCTATTTGTTGTGCAGAAGCAGTTAAATCAGTTCTTCTTTAGGAAGAATTGCTCTATATGTGGGTGTACATTCAGTCTTTCCATGGAAGGAGGTGAGTTCAGGGTCTTCCTATGCTGCCATCTTGGATTATGTCCCCCAATGTTTCTTCTTGAGGTGATAAAAGTGTTCTAAAATTGACTGTGATGATGGTTCCCTAAATCTATGAACACACTAAAAACCATTGAGTTGTACACTTTAAATGGGTGAATTTTATGGTAGGTGAATTATATCTCAATAAAGATTTTTTTAAAAGAAGCTTTAAAGTATTTTGAAGTGTCCTATTTAAAAATCACAAGATTCAAGAAATTTAAAAAAATTGATGTATTTATTTATTTGATAGAGTGTGTATGTATGCACACGTGTGTGAGCACAAGTGGGAGTGAGCAGAGAGAGAGGGAAGGAGACAAGCAGACTTTGAGCTGAGTGCCACGTGGGGCTCAACCTCACAATCCTGAGGTCCTGACCTGAGCCTAAACCAAGAGTCAGACATTCAGCTGACTGAATCACCCAGGTGCCCCAACAAAATTTTAATTTTCCCTCAAATAGGTCCATTTGATTTGGAAGATGTTTTTCTTCTCAAGATCCACCAAAAGATAGGGGCATAAGTAGGAGTCAGATTACCTGGGTTTATGAGCTTTGAAAGCTTTATAACATTGGACAAGACACTTAACCTTTCTCTAAGCATCTTTTTCTCACTTGTCAGATGGGAACAATAAAAAAAGTATCCACTTTGTGGTGGTGGTGTGAGGCCTGGACAAGCGAGTGGTTGTGTAGCACTCAGGCAATTCCTGCTTCCAGCAGGTGCTCAGTGCATACCAGTCATTATTATCAATAAGTAACTGATGTTAGCATTAATTATGGCAGCAAAGAGAGTAACTTGGTAAAACAGCCTGCAGATTTCAATGAAATAATTAAATCAGTAAAAAAAAATAAATCGAACTATAATAGTTTTTATTTGGCTTTATCATGGTTATAAAAAGCAGTGATTCCTCACATTCTCTATAATAGCTACTACCAAAAACAAACAAACAAAAAAACTCCAGAAAATAAGTGACATTGAGGATGTGGAGAAATTGGGACTCTTGCACACTCTTGGTGGGAATGTCAAATGGTGCAACAGCTGTGAAAAACACTATGGCAGTTCCTCAAAATTAAAATAGAACTACCATATGATTCAGCAGTTTCACTTCTGAGTATATACCCCCAAAGAATTGAAAACAAGGTCTCAAACAGATACTTGTACACACCCATGTTAATAAAAGCATTTGTTGGAAGCAAAGTGTTCCCTGACAAACGAAAAGATAAATAAAATGTATAGGCATACAATGGAATCTTATACAGCCTTAAAAAGGACACAAATTCTGATACCTGCTACAACATGGAGGAACTGTGGGGACATCATGCTAGGTGAAATAAACCAGTCATAAATAGATAAATACTGCATGACTCTGCTTATATGAGCGAACTAGAACAGTAATCTTCATGGAGACAAAGTAGACTGGTGGCTGCCAGGGGCTGTGGGAGGGGGAATAGGGAGTCGTTTCATGGGTACAGAGTTTTCATTTTGCAAGATAAAAAGAATTCTGAACTTCAGTTGCATGACAATATGAACGTATTCAACACAACTCAACTGCACCCTAAACATAGGTAAGATGATAAATTTTACATTGTGTGTATTTTACCAAGATAATAATAAGAGTAAAAGCAATGGTTGCCTGTGTTATCAACTCAGAGTTTGAGAGGTGATGCAGGGTCATGATGAAGAGCAGGCTTTAGACTCCTGCAGACCCAGGTCTGGATCCTAGCTCCGCTGCATATGGAAAGGGGTGACCCTGGGCAAATTCCTCCATTTCTCTAGGATAAAAGCTATAAGGTTGGGAACGTTCTCTTTATCCAAGTATGAAATGGTAGCTAGAGAAGACTATGCCTATAATACATGTTTGTTATTTTTTTTTTATTAATGCTAATTCAAAAAATATATATTATTAGGTGTACATCTAAGCCCAGTGGCCATACAGCTAGGAATGCCAGATAAGGTATAGGACACCCTATTAAATTTGAATTTAATGTAAACAATGAAAATTTAAAAATAATTTTTTAGTATGCCCTAAATGTCGCATTATATCCCATGCAGTATTTAGAATATACTTCTCTACTAGATGGCTATTTATTTTTTATCTGAAATTCGAGTTTTTCTAAGTGTCCCATATTTTATTTGTGACACTGGACAACCCTACATAGGACATTATTGTTTTTAATTCAGATAAGTGACAAGGGTTAGCTGGATGGAGGAAGAAACTGCTTTTCCTCCAAACCAAGCCAATTCATTCTTGTCCTAATTCCTGAGTCTGGCTATTTGCAAAAAGGCAGGACAGGCAGAGGAGTAAAATGACAACTGGTTCTTATCTACTGATCTTCTATTTTGTCTCCTAATTATAGTTGCTCTGAAACAAACAAACACAAGGGTTAATGGCTCTCCTGTTTTGTTTTCTCTTCTCCATCCTTTTCCAGTAAACATCTGTGAAATACCCTTTCCTCCGCATCATAACCACCATTCTCCTCAAAAGCAGAGCTTCATCTGTGAAGGAGCTGGTGGTCCTGAATTGCTATAGAGAAGCTGTGCTTTGATAAAAATTAATACTGGTTATTAACATGATCAACTAACAAAACCTTCACTCCTACCATCCTGGAGTGTCTATGATGTTATGAGGCCTAAAGTTATTTTAATACTGTGGGCCCTACTTACACTCACCAGATAGTCTCCTGCTGGGGACAGGGCTGTGTCATTAAAATGGAATCCACTGAGAGAGACGGTAGTCACATTCACTGAATAGAGGCACTAAAGCCATGACCAGTATGTTCTGGACCTTATCTCAGCATATCCACAGACTATATGCTTGTGGCTTTGTTCAGTTTGCTAGGTGGGATCTTTCTGCTCCATGAAAGTTTGTATTTGCATAGACATTGTGTTTGATATTTACAGATGGTGGATGTGCAGGCATTAGAAAGGGCAGCTAGGCACAGATCTGTGTTTCTGTCACCCTTGTCCTGGGACTTGAGTGTGCCTTATAGACTGAATGTTTACATCCTTCGGAAATTCATCTGTTGAAACCTAATCCCCAGTGTGATAGTTTGAGGAAGTGGGGCCTTTCAGAGGTCATGAGTCATGAGGGTGGAGCCCCTCTGCGTGGGATTGATGCCTTTATAAAAGAGACCCCAGAAAGTTCTTTTGCCCCATCTACTATGTGCCACAGCAAGAAGATGGCCATCTATGAACCAGAGAGCATACCTCACCAGATATCAAATCTGCCAATACTGTGATCTTGTACTTCCCACACTCCAGAACTGTGTGAAATAATTTTTTGTTGTTTAAGTCCCCCAGGCTATGGTATTTTTGCTATGGCAGCTCAAAGGGGCTAAGAGAGCATGTCACTGAATCTCATAGAACCTTGGTTGGCACCACTGTACAACTGGAGCTAATGCGTGTCCTTGAGAGCAGAGACGGATCCACTCACAAAGGAACTCTGAGGACATCGCCAAGACTTGGTGTATGTGGAAAGGGCACTTTTGACAAAAGTCTCTTTCCATTCTCTGCACTCTAGACCCCCTCAAGGTTGAGGGGGTCGGGTTGGGTGGCCAATCTTCCTGTGCTCCACCCTCAACTCTGCTCATTGGCCCCACCCCTTGCCTTCCTGAGCCATCACCAAGCTCGTGCTGGAAACTTCTTGACCATGGCCATCTTGGAGAAACTCAGCCATGTAGAGACCCTATGGGGGCCATCATGGATGCTGAAGTGTTAAGAAGCTGCCCACTCCCTTTTGAGGAACACAACACACCTGGGGTTTTAATGAATATTTGGTCATTAAAATTACACATGTAAAAGCCCAGTTTCCCAAAGCCTTCACGTTTATGTTACAATTCTTTATAAATTTAGTACATTTTATATAAAATAAGAGGAAACAACTTTGATTAGTTTTCGATCGACTCAACTTGAAAGGACTAAATACCCCTTGAGCCATTAGTGTCATTTACATTAATTATTCGTTTCTCTTAAATTGCAGTGATAAATTTAGCACATTTAATTTTCTTCCTAAGCGACCTCAAATGCTTGATCCAGCAAGCTAATGATTCTGGCACACAAAATCTTCCAATGGATGATCTTAAAGTTTTGTAAATCTAGTACATTGGAAGTCATAAATATTGCAACTCTTTTAGTTCTCTCAGACTTTCAAACAGTGTTTACCAACTTAGGAGAATTATCATGTAACATTCAACTTCTGATTGTAAAGTCTTGAAATTGCATTTTTAAACTCGTACAGAGGGGAGTGTGGTGACTGGCAGGATGTGGGCCTGGGAGGTCTAGGACCAAAAGTGCCTGGGGTTAATAGAGATAATGACTTCAGAGGAGCTAGTATGTGTTCTGGGCGGAGATCCAGGCTGTGGAGAGGAAGGTGGATTCAAGCAGGTGCTGGTGTTGCAGGCAAAAGGCCCAAGTAAAGGTTCAAGCACCAGAGTGTGTAGGGAAAGAGAAGAGAAAAGGCGAGACAGAGCCTAGAACTTCGGGGGGCCTGGTAGAAGCTGACGATCGACCCAGAGAAGAATTCAGGAGAATAAGTCAGCAGTCTCAGCAGTCGGGGGCTCTGGGTCCTGTGCTCTTAACTTTTGGAGCCAAAAGGAGACCCTTCAGGAGTCATGGGCTCACCCTGTGCTGTGTGAATGTGATAAATCTTTAACTTTTAGAGTTAAGTCTCCCAACCTGTCAGATCATGAAGGCATCATGATAAAAATGATAAATAACAATCATGATAAATAATAATTTCTGATGTAAGTGGAGAAACAAAAAAAAAATTCTAATGAATGTCCAATTTCTAAATAAATAGGCTTTTTTAAAATGGAAATTGACCAAGAAGAAGTAGGCTGTGATACAGGAGCAGAAACTAGGGAAGGGTTTCCTAGAAATAAGAGGGATTGAGTGTCCTCTAAGACTATTGAGGGTGGTGAGGAAGAGGCTGGGGAGACAGGTAGCCCTGGAGGGAGTACCAGGTCACAGGGTGGCCACAGCTACATGTGGCAAGTCTGAATGGAGGTGTGCTTTAAGTGTAAAATGCACACTGTGTGGAAGGCCTTATGGAAGAGACGATGTCAAAGATTTAATTAATACTTTAAAAATTTTGATTACATCAACTCTATACTCTAGATATTGAATCTATAATCTAGAAATTCTAATATACTGAATAATAATATTGAGTTAAATAAAATGTATTAAAATTAACAAAATAATATTTATTTATTTATTTATTCATTTATTTAAAGAGAGGGAGTGCACGAACAGAGGGAAAGGGGTAGGGGCAGAGGGAGGGGGAGAGAGGGACTCTCAAGCAGGCTTCACATTCAGCACAGAGCCTGATGCGGGGCTCCATCTCACAACTCTGAGATCATGACCTGAGCTAAAATCAAGAGTTGGACACTTAAATGACAGAGCCACCCAGGTGCCCCAACATACTAATTTTTAAATGTGGCCATTAGAAGGTATTCAGTTGTTTATGTGAATTATTTTTCTGTTTGGCAGTGCTGGGTTAGAGTCCTGAGCTGGATGAGAAAGGATCAGGGAAGTATATCCCTACAATCGATTTTTTTTTTTTACACTGTGGTGTCTAATCCTTGGTTGAACTTGTTTAAATTGTTGGGTTCCCCCTTTCCTCCTTCCAGGTCTTTACAAGGTCTGCTGCATACTTAACTTTCTCTATGTGAGGTTTTTTTCTGTGAGTAGAAATTGTGTTGCACATGTGGGTCACTGGAAGAGGGCAGACAGTTCTAGGGGAAGAGGTTATCACGACAACAATAAGCCTGCTCCACCAGGAATATATAGACACTATGGGAGGGGTTTTGATTTCTACAAGGTGTGGCTTCAGGGCTCTGAGTCTCAGTCATGTCAGGTCTCATGAAGTAGCAGTGTCCCTAGGGCCACTGGGGTTACATCAATTTGTAGGGATTGCGAGTTTATAGGTAAAAAGCCTACGCTTAAATGTGATCAGTGATGACAGGGTGCAAATCCCCATGATAAGCAGGAGGAATTGACTGCCCACTGCTTTAACTATCTGGCTGCTTTCCAGAATGTTTCCAGTAAGCGAGGTGGATGAGCTTGGAGGAGAACCTAGTGATCAGGTGCAGACACAAACATGCGTTGAATGGCAGCAGACCCTTTCTGTTAGACCTCTGTGTGGCCGAGTCTAGCCAGTGTTCTCACACTCCTCCTGGGACTGCTCTCTTACTCACAGCCCAGGTTTACTGAGGACAGAACATTCCTGCTGCTGAGCCTCCTGGGTTTGACTACCCACGCCTTCTGTGACCTGGTTCCCATCCAGCCACCCCTTGTAAATCTTCACAGCAGCCCTCTTGGAACCAGTTTCTGGGAGAAAAGACTCTAGTATTTTGTTAAAGACTCTAGTATTTTGTTAAAGACTCTCTCTGTCATCAGAGGCTCCCTTCCTGTTCCCACCTTTTGGCCTTGAGGAAGTGAGAGAAAAGATTCCATGGAGCTCACATCTCAACACCGGAGACAGCAGAGTTGTCAATGACCTTCCCATCTGACACCTAAGAAAGTCAAGGTCCACAATCCCCAAACTGAAATCCTTTGTGTCAGATGGGATTTTGAATTCAGGCTTTTTCAGATTTTAAGAAGGTAATATGGTACATAAAACGTGGAACACATAAAACATATATGAAGCATATAACATTCCACCAAGTTCTGGGGAAGCACCCATAAACAAAGGCATTATTGTTTCTGTAGCAAAGCAAGAGAAGAATCACACTAAGAAAAATAAAGTCTTCAAATAGCCTCATCTCCATTCAGGACAAGTTTTAATGACAGGTGAGTTTGCTCTTCACTTACTAAAGACAAACAAATAAACTTCTGGTTTTCAGAGCTTTCTGAATTCTGTAACCACAATGAGCAAGTGTGGACCTAGACTCTCAGTGGGCACCTGTGCTGTGCTCGCTGGTGTGGGCTTCACTGCCACCGTCAGGGCCCCAGGAGACCTTGGTAGCCCTAGAAAACCTGGGGCAACTTTGGCATATTTAGGGGTTAATTCACCATTTGTGATTAACCAAAGTCTGAGAATTCCCTGAATGGGAGTTCCCCAAACAGCCTATTTCTGTTCCCATTGCTTTTTGGGGAGCCATAATGAGGGATGGCAGGGGAAATTTTTTTTCTGCATTATTCAATTCTGAAGCCTCACTGAGAATCAAAGACAGGTATTTTATTTTTTGCCATTTTTCTACTTCATGTCTAGTGTATAATTTTATTTTTAATCAACAAGCATTTTCATTGCATGTATATATCAGGTACTGCTGTAAGATAGGGACTATTAGGAGCTTCGGTTTACAGGTAGGATGAGGCTCAGGAGGATCAAAGAGCGTGGTCAAGGTCACACAGCTAGCAAAATGGCAGAGGAAGAATTAAAACCCACAAGTCTAACTTCAAAGTCTATGCTCTTAACCACTATACCACACCCCTTATGAAACATTGGGTTTATGGGAGGTTAAAACACATAGTACACACAAGAAGAAAAGCACTTAATTTTTTTTTAACAAGAAATAAATGTGATTTACTTCTTCCAGGGAGTTAAGCCATGCCCTGAAAGCATTAACTTTCCATCTGTGGTCACTTATCTCTCACCCAAAGTAAGATTCAGTATGGTATTTTTTTTTTGGAAGAATTGGCAGTTAAATATGGAGCTTGTTGCCCCAACAATTATATATTTTAATAGAAGAATTTAAAATTAAGTAATGTTTGTAAGTGTAAATTGAATTTCTAGAGCTTAGGAATAATTTACATTATAAAGAACTTCCTAACTCTCTTCTGTGCATGAATAGGCTTAAAATATGATGATGACTATTATTGTTCATGATACTATAGTTATGACTTTGAACATGCAAAGTGCTTTAAAAATCACAAATTATTAATGAGAATATTGCTGTTGAAGATTTTTATGGTTAATAAGGAATATAATTATTCTATAGAAAGAAATGTTTCATACATTGTCATAATTTGGGGTGAATAAACAAAGCTAGCATAGGGCCACATCATTAGGCATTTAAAGAAGGTTACCCTTCACTGAATAGATTCAGAATTCAAGGATCAAAAATATCCTGCCAATGTTTTGGAAGATGAGGCTCAAATACACTTTGATTAGAAATCTATACCCAGCAAATCCATCTGTTTCTATACATTTGTACTCACTTTACCTTCATTTCTTAAGTAGGAGATTTCACTTGGCAAAATCCCCATATTGCCTCCAGTAGACCGAGAAGAAAAGTGATATGGATACACTGGAGGTCCCTGGGTTCCCCCCAAGAAGCCAGGCATGAGGAAGCCCACCATCTGGGGAAGAGTTGGTGTGGCTGGGGTTGACTGAAAGGAAAGAACACAGGGGAAAAGCTGATTTTTTTTTTTCCACTGGGAGATTTATTTGCACTGGGTGAGTTGATTATTAATCCATAAAGTTCCTTCCATATCTACCGAGGCAGTGATTTCTCATCTCCTCTAAAAGTCCTAAGCAAAACAAACATTTATTAATGGTATGAGGCAGGATAAGTTATGCTGCAGTGCAGTAATGTCTCGGTAACTTCATACCACAAAGGGCTATTTCTCACTTAAGAAGTCCACTGTGGGCTGGGTGATTTCCCGGGCGTCTGTCCACTAAGCTGTAACTCGACAATCCAGGCCAATCTTGCAGGTCTGCCACATTGCCGTGAGCCCTCCTTAACTGTCCAGGCAAATGAAGGGAAGACACAGCTGGAAGGTTGAGCATTGCCCCTTCTGAGTTTCGACCTGTAAGATTCACTGGTTCATAGCCCGACGGACAGAACTAGTTTCATGGCTCCACCCAAGGGAATGTGGCCAGTAACCTGGTTTCTGTTGCACTGTTTGAAATGAGAATCATCATCCCAAACTGAGTATCAGTGACAATTATAGACATCTCAGCCTCCTTCTCTTAAGGAAAACTCAGGGAGCTGTATTTGTTGTGTGGAGTATTTGCTGACGTGATGACGATGGGGGATGATGATGATGATGATGTGGGATAATGATGGATGATGATGATGATGATGATGATGATGATGGAGTATGATGGGGATGACAATGATGACGAAGGTATGAATGAAGGCTCCCAGAAGGCAGGGACAGTGTTTATGTGTCTTGGTATCCCTCACCCGGGCATGTACATGCGTCGGGAAAAGGATTCAACAAAGCCTTATGGGGGAAAGAAATGAAGGAATGAGGCACTCTGTATTCATAACTTCCCGAGGCATTTCTTACTGCCATTCTTTTCCCGCAGACCCCAGTTATATCACATCCAAAGGCATTCTACAAGCCTGAAATAGCTTCCTGCTTGCCATCATTCATCTTGATGAGAACTGGAAACCATGGTCTTGCTGCTCTGGTAGCAGTTAGAAAACAATAGGAAGCAAGTAAATT
This sequence comes from Vulpes vulpes, assembly GCF_048418805.1. Lineage (NCBI taxonomy): Eukaryota > Metazoa > Chordata > Mammalia > Carnivora > Canidae > Vulpes > Vulpes vulpes. Next base: position 125,334,445 of record NC_132792.1, on the reverse strand, counting down.
GCCTTTCAGATGTAGACCATGTTTGCCCCTTACCTAAATCTCTTTCCAAGGAAGCATATTAGCCTTCAGATACATTTTGCATGTTAGACCCCTTGGCCATGTCTTTATCCAAACCATTCCTTACACCGTTCTCTCAATATGAAACGCTCCCACCACTATCAGCATTCCTGCTCGTGGTTATTTTTCTCATCACAGTAATGGGCCCGTATTAACCACATGTTGTCTCTCATCTAGTTTCCTGTGCGGTCGATGACACTCCCCTTGTGAGGCGGTTTGGCCCTGCAGCCACTGCCCAGATAATGGCCCGTCTTGATGTTTTGGCTTTGGCCTTCTTAGAACCCACTCATGAATGACCAAATGGCCCTTGGCTGGACTCCTAAAAATAACTTGTTTTGCCTGTTGCCTTGACATCTGACTGCAAAGTTGGTGATATGTATTATTAAGTAAATGGGAATTTAAAAAAATTTTGCTGTGGTTTATGTACTGTTGATCTCATGCTGTGGTTTGAAACAATGTCAGGATTGCTACAGACTCTTTTGAGTTTATGGATGAATGTAGGTACGCCCGAGTACAGGGTTCTTCTACTTCTTGGAGTGAAATCCTTTATGCAGGCTTTGGTTTTCTCCTCTAGGCCTGGTGTCATGCAACGAAACTCTGTATGTACACGGTCATATTTTCATCTGTGTGCAGGCTGCCCCCTTGGGGTTTGAATATTAGCATTTACTGATTTTTCCTGCCATATACATTTAAGCGCAAAGAGTTTCATTTAGATGCAGAAAGGCCTGGAGGTTTGAGGGGGCGTAAGTTTTCAATAACGAGCTTAGTATGTACAAAAAGGTAATGGGCAGTTTTATATGGACTATTTATAAACTATTGAAGGGGAAAAAAAGCACACTTCATTCTTGTTATGAGGATAAGGCACACTGGATGAGAAGACTGTGTTCATTCAAGTTTAACTGCTCTCTATCAAAAGGCTTGGAACGGGTGGAAATCAGTATATCAAAAAGACAGCAGGCCAACTAAAAACACCATACAATATTAATCCCAAGTAGTCCTATTTATCTTCCTCTCTGCAATTTATTAAAGCCCTGGCAATACTAAGAGAAGCCTGAAAAATGAGGAAGGGAATGATCCCACTTTTTAGTTATTTGATAGTCTCATAATTGTAATCCAATACTTTGACTTTGGCCTCTTGTTTGAACATGTCTTTGGTTGTAGACCAGGTTGTTCTTAACTGGCTATAATCTACTTTCTGGATTTTCTAATTGAAAAAAAAAAAAAACACATAAACACACATTAATCGCATGTCCTCGTGCTCTAGCCTCTTATTTACTAAGAAATGCATTAATTCTTTTAATAGTATTAAATGAGTGTCCAGACTGTCGGTTATGGTTTTCTAATTGCTAACAGTCCACCTGCACTTTTTCAAACTTTCTTTTTTTCTAGTGCTCATATGTTCACAGGAACGCAGTCCAAATGGTTAGGGGTTATAGCTAAGTTGCAAGTGTTTGACACAGGGGTGTATTATAAAAATGCCCAGACTATACCCTGCCTCCTAGAGGTGAGGACAGAGACTGCAGGGATCATGCAATCATTTTTGAGCAAGAACATGATCCTGTCCTTTTATACCTAGCTGGTGGCCAAAAGCTATGACAAGTGCATTCGAAACCCCAGCTAAGGCTGTGTTTCATTCACCTGCAGAGGTGAGGCATTTCTCAATCTTTGACAAGTAATGGATTCAACAGGGAGGCTTTTCAGACACACATTCCTGGATTCCATGGCCAGACCTTCCCCTTGGAGACAAGGCTTCAGTAAGGCTCAAGTGGGATCCTGACAACAATAGTTTGTGAAAAATCCCCAGGTGATTCTAATGAGCACTTAAAGTTGTTGAAGTTGCAACCAATGCCTGTGGTCAGACCCCCAAGCCTGAATACATGGAGAAAGATTCAAGGGAATCAGGGGATTAGCCCAGCTCCGGTTCTTTCCCAAAATGCACTGGGATCCTGGAAAATTCCTGATAGTTCTCCCAAACTTCAGAGCCATAGAGAGCTGAAAAATCTCTCCTTTTCTAGGCCACAAAATTCTGGCAGGTGGTTGGTGATTTCTTTGTAATAGATAAGAATGGAATGGTTACTTTATACAGATTGGGAACCTTACCTTCTTTCAAAAACTATTTGAGTGCTGCACTGTGTGCCAGACTTGTTAGATGTGTAACAAGTAATCCTAACATGTGGCACAAGTAATCTTAAACCCAATCATTCTAAATTGGGGCTTCCTTAAGACTTACAAAAACCAATTAGGGGCACCTGGGTGGCTCAGTGATTGAGCGTCTGCCTTTGGCTCAGGTTGTGATCCTGAGGCCCTAGAATCGAGTCCTGCCTCAGGATCCCTACGGAGAGCCTACTTCTCCCTCTGCCTATGTCTCTGCTTCTTTCTCTGTGTCTCTTATGAATAAATAAATAAAATCTTAAAAACAAAACAAAACAAAACACCAATTAGAAGCCTTTCCATTTTCAACTTAAAACTCATCTTGGTTTTACAAATGTATTTTTTATAATTTCCTCTTTCTCCTATGTGAACATCAATACTTCAGATTTCTTTTATTAATATAGTAATTTTTTAATGCATTCTTACATTTCAACTGAACAATCCAAAACATTAAAGCTTGCTTTGATTTTCACATGAGAAATAGACAAATACTCTAAAATCTACTTTCTGCATATTAGATGCCTCAAATCTCTGGAAGACAGCTAAACTTCAAAACCAAACCATGAAAGGAAATAATAGCTAATAGTAACAACATCTTCTGGACAGCTCTGAAAATGGAGGTTGCAAACTTTTTATTCAAATGAAGGAAGGATTCTCAGGATAAAGGTGATGGGCAATATCGTGTCCTATTTGCAGGCTACAAACTAGGAATTCAGTTTGAAATGGAATCTCGGACTTGAGTACTCTTGACTCTATTATTCTTTATCTCAATCATGTTTCCTCAAATGGATTGTCTTTGATAGTTGCCTAGAATTCAAGGGAAATAGTGGTTAAATAAAACCATCATGATTGATTTTCTAGGGAAAAATAGGGTTTTATCTATCTACCCACCCACCCATTTATCTGTCCTCTATCTCTGTCATTTCTTGCTTTCTCTTATCCTTCCCCCATCTGTTTTTGGAGGGTCTAAAACTTAAAAATATCCTAAATGACCTTATATCTCACAAGTGTCAGCACATAATCACAAAGCCTATTAAATATTCAACAGAAGTATAAGGAAAAAAAATGGAAAAATCTCTATCTACCTTGGTGACCCTTTGTTACCCTGTCTGGTATATTCCAGGCCACCACTTAAACACATTTTAAACTGTTTTTCTCAGCAATATGTAGACTTATGGAAACTTTTCTTAATGTCATCCATATATGCTAAAGAGTTACCTCTCATCATGGAAAAAGCACATGGACAAGGAGAAAGAACAATAGTGGGAACGAAAAGAAAAGTAGTTGGCCAAAAAAGGGAGGGAATATCGTCATTTATGACAACATGGATGGACCTCAAGGACATCATGCTAAGTGAAAAAAGTCAGACAGAGAAAGACAAATAGTATATGATTTCACTTACACAAGGAAGCTAAAAAATAAAACAAAACCTCAAAACTAAAAAAGAACAGAATGGTGGTTGCCAGAGATGATGGGTAGAGGGTGGGAGAAACAGGTAAAGGGAGTCAAAAGGTAAAAAGGGAAAACAAAAATGAAAACATCATGTTGCCTACCTTAAGTATATATAGTTTTTATTTGTCAAGTAGACCACTACAAACTAGAAAAAAAAAAACTAAAACAAAAGTCTTCATGTTGGAGGAATGTTCTGTTTTACCTATAAGAAAAAAACTAGCTATGAAATTATTTCGGAGTTTCATTAAAGAGCATTGATAAAAAATGTAAAGTATATTGAACTAAGTATATTACAGGAAAAGTTTGTGCATACTGCTTAGAGCAGTTGGACTCGGTCCTTTTTAACCATAACCAGTCTATAAGGTTTTGCTATAAATATCATGCAAAATAATTTAAGGGTGTTCAGTATCTAAATACATATACATAATATGTTATGAGAAGGAACAAGGGTAGTTGGCCAGATCTTGAGACTGAAGTCACACTCTTTAGGGAACCCATCTTCCATGATCAGAAACATTGAGAGTCTTAGATGTTTCCCTACAAAATGACCTAAAAAGAATTATTTTGCCACACGATAAGCTGTCTCCTTGAGCATGTGGTACTTGTTGAATTTAGCCTTTGGAACAGGAGGTAGAAACAGGGATACTAGAAACTCTACTTTCTGTTTATTTCTTTGGGAAAGAACTAATGCTCCTATTCCTTCTCTTCTTCCTGAAACACAGGGAAACTATGCTTCCCAGGCTCTCTAGCAATTGTTCTGGGGCCACATGGCTGAGTTCTGTCTGCTAAAATGTGGTCAGAAGTGTCAAAAGTCACTCTAGGCTCGGACCATTAAAAATCTCCCATGGATGATCCTACGCACGCTCTCTTTTGTTGAGGCATGGGCGGCCCAAGTGTCTGATGGCTGAGATAGAAAACCTTGATCTTGGAATAGCTGCAAGGAACAGAGGCCTTCAGGTTCTTCCGCTGTCTCAAGGAGTCCACATCAGACTGTTACATCAGAAAGACACTTTTCATGAGGCCACTGGAGGAGAGGGTGGTTGTTCTAACAGCTAGCATTATTTCCCCTACCTAATATTTTTTACATATACTAAATATGCAAGTATATTAGAATCTAATATTTAAAGATAGCCTTTGTCATGTTGGCATATTTATAAGATACTGTATTTCATTTAAAGGTGTAAACTTCAGTGGTAACATAAACTGTACTGTTCACTGTGCTTTAGGGAAAGGCATAGATAAAGCATGAGTTAGGATTTGGTTCAGCTATATGTGAAGAAACTCTAAATGACCAGGCTCTAAACAAGATAGACAGGATTTTTCTCTTATAGAAACAAAGTCTAGAAGCAGTCAAGAAGCAGGCTGGGCTGGTATGTTCACTTTAGGAACTCATTAAATTCAGAAGCTTCTTCTACGTCACCTGTCCAGCCTCTCTACAGTGTGGCTCTCATTCTCATGGTCCATGATGACAGCCCAAGCTCCAGCCATCACATCCATATCCCAGGGAGTAGAAAAGGACAAAGAGGAAAGGGATCACAGGGCATTTTAACAGTTTTTTTAAAGGGAGGCTTCCTATAAAGTGCCATAGAACGTTTCTACTTATATATCATTGTCCAAAGCTTATCATTTAAGTATACCTATCTGCAAAGGAAGCCAGGAAAGGTAGTTTTTAATTGTAGCAGCAATGTACCTAGTGAAAATGGAGTGTTTTACTGCTGACAAAGAAAGGGATAGACTTCCAGGAGCCTCTACTACATTTGGTAAGAACGAACTTCTTACTGTGAGGGGATCATTTTGGACATGGAATTTTGGACATACATCTGTGTATATACATATAAATTTTTGTTTATATTAGATATATGTAGTGCATATAGCTTCTCATTTCCATCCTCATCTCAGCCCATCAGAATTCCTCTAGAGTCAATGAATGAAGTACTGTCCAGTGTTTGGGACATAAACAGAAGGATGGCAGATGACAAGAGATGGGCAAAGATACTTTCCGTGTTGTATATCAGGATGCACAAAAGAATTAGTTACAGGGCCTACAATTGTTTCAGTGTAAGGAGGACGAAGATTGTGATTGTGGTATAGCTAGTGTAAGGAGGATGAACATTGTGATTGTGGATTTATGGATAGCTAGTCTCTATTCTGAGTCTGTTTGTGTGCAGTTGTGTGAGTGAATGGTAAGAACTCACTGTACTCCATTTCTACAAGGCGCACTATCATGTAGCATCATGGAGAAACTGGTAGAACAAATAAATATTAAATAGAGAACTGTCTTTCAATTAGGTATGTGGTAGACCCCTTTCTTTATCCTGTTTCCTTCAGGTGTACCATATTTTCCAGGAGTATAACACATACACTGGGTTCCCCTTTACTTCCTACGATGTCAGTAATGCCCTCCTCCTGTGTAATAGAGTATTTTTGGCCTTAAAATTGTATCTATCCTTCTCCCTCATTCTTTATCCACTCATGTAAATTCTAACACTGTATTTGCCCATGTGGCCCCCAAAGACACAGAGGAAATGTTTCATAGATTCAGAGATTTGGGGTTTTGAGTGCCTTTGGACATCAGGTGTTGGCAAAGTCCAAGAAACAAGGCCTTAATGAACTACCTGCCAGCTTTCCAAAGGGCTACTCTTGGATTCCCCACTAATTCTGTAAGGAAGGTACATGCTTGCCCTGTCATCTGTCTTTATAGAGGTAGTGCTTGAGGTCCTGATACACTATGGTAACTTGGGTCCAGTCACAGAGCTAGTGGCAGCCTGAGGCCCCCTGCAAACTGCCTGCCACCAAACCCCACGCCTAACACCACTACATGCCACTGCCTCCACCATGACTCACCACCAGATCCTTGATCCCCTCGCGCTGGTGTCAGCGAAGTGCCCTCTTGGAGCACTGCCTGATGTGGGGCAATCCGTCTCTGGGAAAGCCTATCGTCTAACTGGGAAATAACAAAGTGCTATGAAATGACTGGAATGCCAAATATCCTGTCCAGGGGTGCCTGGGCGGCTCAGTCGTTGAGCGTCTGCCTTCAGCTCAGGGCGTGTTCCAGGGGTCCTGGGATCGCGTCCTGCATCGGGCTCCCTGCATGGAGCCTGCTTCTCCCTTTGCCTCTGTCTCTGCCTCTCTCTGTCTCTCATGAAAAACAAAACAAGAAAAAAAATAAACCCCAATATCCTGTCCACCAGAAGACCCTGGTCTCAAGGCCTGAAACGGCTCAGGGACTGTGCTTGACTCTGTGGCCGCTAACATCCTTTCATGGGCCATCTTGCCTTCCGAGGACAAGAAGCACCCATTGGAGGCACAGATTTGGTGGAGACTTTTCGTCAGGCAGTTCCATCTTGCCATGAATCAACCACTAACCATTTTCATGTGCTCACTTATTTACTGCCCCCTCCTCCTCCCAAAACATTTATTTGCAATCACGTTCATATATTCTGGGCACTGCGAGTCAGTTCAGTTAACAAGGAAGAAGGAAACCGATAAAGATATTGTTAATGGATCTCTTTGTGCATAAAAAGAACTCGAATCTTCCCTCCCACATGCTGTCCTGAATTCCCCTTTTCCTCCTTCTCAAAGTTTTACTTTTTCTCAAATGTCTGTGTATGCCATATGACAGTGATTTTCTCTGGTAATTGCTTTATTCTTTGCTAAGAACCTTTACAATGGTGAACTCCTACAATACTTATGTGTAAATTAGGGCTGTTCCAAGGCAAAAACTGAACCTTTGAATATAAACCTGCGCCATATCTCCCTCGCTGTGAATGTGAGTAGAATTTCTGACTGGTGCAAACCCCCCGCCAAATCCCCTCCTTTAAAAAAAAAAAATCACTCCTTTTTTTTTTTGCATCTATGGTTTCATGCCTTTGGGTTTACAACACAGGATCTCAGAGAGGACAGATCATAAATTCATTTCAAAATAATCGGCTTACTAAGGAAGAGTATATTTCATTCTTTTGTACACAAAAGTTGGGTGGAATTCTATATAAATGGAATTCTAAAATTCAAGCGTTCTCTGGCTAACAAGGCTCATGAGCAGGCTGGCTGTGGGGCAGGGGGTGGCTGTGTCCCCAGGTAGCGGGGCCCAACATAAGAAAAAGCCACACACCTTATCTGAGGGGCCCCCAAAGAGAGGATCTTGCTAGCATAGCTTTATTTTGCTCACTTGCAATAGCAACAACAAAATGATGTCGCAGACGCAAACTGCCATGTCCCACCCACACCATCTGTCCTGCGCTGTGCACCCACAGCCCCCTCATTCTACAAATTAATCTTTCACACATTTTTTAACAAAAAAAGTGTTAATGTTATAAAAGAAAAAAAAAACAAGGAAAACAGAAAGGGCTGTGTAGAAAATAAATTAAATTTAAATTTGATGGCAGTTATGACTTTTTTTATTGACTATAAGAGCAAACAGTCACATCAAATTGGTGCCACTGGCATATCATTAAAACTACAGGGCACCCTTAATGATCTCTGACAATGATTGCGTGTGTGTTTTTTTTTAAATATAGCATGCACATTTTGTCCAATTTGGGCTCTTTTTTCCTGTTGCTTTTGTCCTCTTTCTGAGTGGATATTATTCATGAACTGAGCCTTTATTATCTATTTGGCCATCTGCATAGCATTGGCCATAGTCCCCTGTATTGTAATTTTGAGTGAAAAGGACTATAGGAGATCACAATACTAATACTACTACTACGAATAATATGCTTTAAGAACCCAAAAGTAAAAAATCAAAAACAAAAACCCAAATTATTTGTGATGGAGGTAAGGTTTGAAGACACATATAGCAAGGAGGTGGGGGCACACAGAAATCACTCCATTTGCTCATTTAGGATCATAGAATCTGGATATTCACTCTGACCAAACTGGCACCTACTTGCCTTGGTAACAGGCAGTTTAGAAAGTGATGCTCCTTCGAGGCAGAATGTCTTTGAAAGGGAAAAAAAAAAACATTTTTTCCCCTTACTTGTTTCTCTCTCCTTTTCAGCAGTCTGCACATCTGTTAGTGGAGTGGCAACCCCAAACAGTAGCATGGCCCCGAAGCTATTAAGATTCTAAAATTTGAATATTCATGTTTACGAGGCATTAGTTGCCTTGTTTTAGTCTAGCGAAGGAAGATTTTAAATTAAAATATAAGGACATACTATTTCCAATTAAGAAAATTCTGTGCTAGGAAAAATGAACTGACTGAAAACTTGTATAATTGCTTTATTTCCTAAAACTTTGCCTAGTTTTATTTGGTCTTCATCCTTTCTTCTCCCTCCTCTTTGATCTCTTCTTCTCTTTCTTTCTGAAAGTCTCTTAATCAGTATTAGTTTACCATTTTTTCCCTTTCCACTTGCCAGATCTTTCCTGCAGCCACTAGAAGGCCATCAAGGTCAGCTGACTAAAGATGTATGTGGACTAACCTGGAAACATCTTCCTGAGAAGAGCAAACACACAAGACTGTAATGATTGATGACAGTAACACTTCAGTTTGAAATGAAAATGTGTAATAATCTATTTGGTTTTTAATGTTCCTTGTTTTTTTCTTGTAATTGTTTCCTGTTAAATTTGAGGACTATGCAATGAAAGTGATGCATACACACACACACACACATACACAGGCGTGCACACACGCGCACACCTCACATGCATGTGCCATGGGTTTACTCCCAAAGCAAGATGAAGTCTGTCAGTTATCTCATGATTTGGAAAATGAATTCTTTACTTGCATTCACAAGTGGCTTAAAATAACTTAAAAAATTTTGTCTTCCCTCTCCAAATTGGTTCATGTATGTATATAGTAACAACCTATATGGCATAAAATTTTCATATTTGGAAAGTTTGAGCTAATCACTTTAATATGCATATTGACTTACCTAAAAATAATGAAGAGTTTCTAAGACCAAGAGGGATAACCCAGTTTCAAAATTAACAACTTGTTCATGGTTGGTAAAATTTAGGCCATATGTTTTTATTTATTTTCATATCCATTTAAAATGTATGTTGACGGTCTGTTGGTCATTTAAAAAATGAGTTAATTTATTCCTTCATTTTTAAGACAATTTTAATTATGAGTATAACAATAGCCCAGACATATTAAACACTTCCATCTCATTGAATGGTATGGAACTTTTATTAACATTATAAAATATATGTTTACATATCAATATTGTATATGTTATATATTATCTGTAGAAAATAAAACTATAATGTTATTTCTTACACCTGTCATATGGTTCCATTCCCACTACATTGGTGTGATAATCACTGATATTTTTAAACCTTATCCAGATGTACATTTGATAAAATGGTACAGACTTCTCTGTAACAAACTATATTTCCAGTCTAAATCTTTAAAAAAATAAAAAATAGAAATCTACCCCTCACACAGAAAAATGCCCAGCCTTGAGCATTCTTGTTTGAGAGCCAATGTTTCTACTCTTGCAGCAGAACAAGAATAAAGTGGTTAAAGATCATGAATTCAAATATAATTTCGTAGATATATGCTATAAAATAAGTACTTTTAATAATATTAAAAGACACCATACTTGTATGAAATGGTTTGGGCCAATATCACATGCTTTGACTCTGCTTTATTGCCCTCTTCCAACACACCCCCAACCACCCCCAAGTATTATTTGCATGGAACATCATCCGAATGCTAAACATTAGCTCTTAACCAGGGCTGAGGAGTGTTCTAACGAGGAAGCCGGAGTCAGAACAATGAACAGGGCCAGGAGTACTCACTCATGCTCACCCTCCAGAGGTTATAGGATTGTTTTGAGGAGCACAATTGGAGTAATGAAACACTAGTGTGCTTAGGTAAAGTGGCCTCTTTTTTGGATATTTTTGTAGCTGTTTTAAGTGTTACAGATTGCTAATCTCAGAAGCTGTGTGAGAAGAAAGGATCTCAATCAAATTTCGGACCAGATCCCTCCTTATGGCCATGAGAGTTTGATTTTCATTTACACAACAATAAATGTAGGCATAAGGGTTTGAGATAAATTATGGAAGCCCTTTAGCCATAACCATTACATTCTGCCACCAAATGAGCTGCTGTTCTCACTTTGTTTTATGGACTCTGCGTAGCCTGTGTTATTGTATCTGCCAAATAAAACCCAGCAAACCATGCAAATGAAAATCTAATCTTTTATATTTCATAGTGACAGGATGCACCCATATATACAGTTTTATAGATTCCTCTGCACCAGATTTACTGCTATTAGGACCCTACTGTCTTAGTATGATCTGTAGGATGGGAAAATATCCCTTGCTGGGAGGCTCCTTCCTTTATGTCCACCAGTGGCATTTGTACCCAGTTGGAGCTACACTTGAAAAGTGAGCAATGATTTCTTTCATTCTATGATGTCTAACTTGTCTGTGTGGTTCAGTTGAGATCATGGACTTTGCCCTTAAGGATAAAGACCTGGTAGGTTGTATTTCTTTCAAGGCACAGCAGATTTTAATTTGTTGAAAAACAATGGAGGCTTTTCTTTTAGTTTCAGAGTGGCCTAAATATCTGAAGAACAATGACTTAATGAATCGATGACTAACTCGTTCTGCAACTAACCAATCTCAATCTTGGGCCTTGAACAAGCCACTTAGCCATTCCATATAAACATTCTTCTCCCAGTTGCAAAAATAACAAAAAAATTTCTGCCTATAAGAGGTATTGCTCAATAACTCATTTCTAAAATGCCTCAAAGATGAAATACTCTTTACATATGCTAGGGAATTGCTATGATTCTACCAGAAGTAAAGTCTGCACCACATCCATCTGGGTTGTTTCTCTCCTGGGTCAGAGTACTCCCAAGAAGGGAAACGGACAGTCTTCTGGTAATCTGTAGAATCAGCCGTACTTTTCACTTTTTCCTGAGTTTGAAGGAAGCAGTTGTAAATGAAAAGCACCGCTATTCCCTCCAGCTGGAAAAACGTAAAGGTGTAAGTTCTTTCTTTCCATCCTTCCCTTCCTCCCTGCCTTTCCCACCTCCATCCCTCTCTGCTTACAAATCTTTCTTGAATGTGTATTCTATGTCCAGCACCATTCTGAGCGCTTGCTAAGGGTACAGTTGTTACTTTCATAGAAGATGTCCCCAAATGAGGGAGCTTAGATCCTATTGAGGAAGATAGTAAACAAAACATAGAGTCAATATCTTAGATCACGGAAATTTTTCCTGGTTCACCTGATTCCAGCAGTTCAGTCTTCTCTCTCTTCGATGCTAATTCATGCATCTGGTCATAATCCTGGCCAGATGTTTTATATGCAGGCTGATGTGCTTTGTGCCAGGCCTTATGCATGCTAGATGTTTAGTGACTGTTGAATGAATGAATTTCTAAAATATGGTTAGTTACGTTGATAAGTAGTTCATATTCCTCAATGAAATGTCAAAACCTCCCCACCATTTCTCCATAGGGTCAAACCGAATACCATGTAATGAGTGTGCTCTGAAACTCGGATGCTATGTTACAAGGGTTCATATCAAGCAGGTCTTATCAGAAAAACCAACTAAACTAATGACCTATAGAGACATGTGCTCGCTCACACATTTATGCAGTAGGCAGTTGCCCTGATGGTGACAATTTAATGTCTTAGGAAGAGTTAAATACCAAGTATATTCTAATTCTCTTTACCTTGGGGCTGGCTATTTCTTAAAGCAGTATTTAAGGACAAAGAGCAAGATATGAGCTGACAAAAAAACCAAAAAAACAAAAAAACAGTGGCATAGGATCAGCAGGGCCAGGAAGGAATATCAACATCTCCGTATATTTACCTTGTTGCCACTACCACCTCCACCAGCACCACATCCACAAACCAAGGCCTCTACCCACTTCCTTCTGGGATCTTTCCTTTTCTTCATCTCTCTTCCATTATCCCTCTAGACTGCCACCATCTTCTCACTGTTCTTTAATAGCCCTACCTCTCCCCTATGAAACTATTATTTCCTATGCTGCTCTTCTCTCTTAGTATTTCTGTCTAAAATGCTCTATTATGCACGCATCTTTGTTGACTCTCGTTGCTGTTCTGTCTTAGTGAGCCTGTGTTCCTGCGCCTGTCCCGTATTCCACAAGCTAAGGCATGGCTTGGCAATGTGGACCGGTTGTCAGTTTCTTGTTTTTTGAGGGTTTTTGACTCACAACCTCCCCTTTATTTATTTTTTATTTATTTATTTATTTATTTATTTATTTATTTATTTATTTATTTTTGCTGTGATCTTGTTGAAAAGCCTCAGTTTTATAAAAACAACTTCAGAGCAATGGGTTCTCACTTAAACACGTGCCAATACATTAAAGGTACAGAGCCAGGGAACAAAAGCTTCCCGACACATAGAAGAAATTTGAAGCCTGTTTTCTCTGAGTTCATATTCAAGAACCACTTTTCCTATTGTCTCCCGTAAAGTCATTACTGCAGCTTCAATTTAAAATGCTTATTTTTACTGAGTTTAATTTAGATACACATTTGCATTGTAAAATGAGTACTTTAAAAATAATCATTTTAGTCTTAAGCATAAATGCTAGTTCTTTGTGAGGGAAGTAACTTCCTGAGTTGCATGTTATCGCTAAGGGCGAAGTAAATTTCTGGAGTGAGATTTTACCTTCTGTCTGCTCTTATTACCAGGAATAGTTTGAATTTGGTATGTATCAAGACTTTTGCATTAAATGTATAGAATTTCTGTGTAAGAAAAGATTTTTATTAAGACAGTTTTATATCATTACAATAGTTAGGATCAGTATGCATTTCTTAGCCACTGCACAAAAAGTGAAATGTTGTCTCTTTGTCTAGTGTGTTCACAATGACATTTATACATAATGAAGTCCTGAAGGGAGGGATGATCTTGCCTCGTGTATTGCTGGCACCTAGCACACGGTGGAAATTTGACGAGAACCATGAAAGGGAGCTCTACATTTCTCTAATGTATTGTGTAAGTTCTCAGTAAATAATTTTGGGATGCATCATTTTCCTTTCTGCCCACTTAAAGTCCAAGAAAGTACTGCATTGCAGGGTGGAACAAACATAAAAGGCAGGAAAAACTTCTTCCTGCAGTGAAATGTGGACAGGCAGATGTTTCTTTTGGTCGGAAGCACAACACTTGGCACCTAGTAGGTGCACAGCGACAACACCTACTGGAAACCTAATTCTCTTCAGCTTTTCTAGCTAAGTTCATTTGCACTGAATTTCTACAAGCCCCAATTTAAGCAACTGAATATAATTAAGAATATTAGCATTTACATATTTAGAAATTTTATTCTTTCATTTTGAACAAAACAAACTACCCCTATTGACTATATATTTTACAGAATTTTAGGACAAACAGAACTCAAAGATTTACGTTATTAAAAAATGGGGCATAAATATCATAGGTTCATATCAGATCTTTCTGCTATAGAGTCTATTCATCTGGAAAAGTGATATGTTTCATCAGATTAATTTTTAAAAATTAAATCTAAAAAAACTCCACTGATTAAATGAATGCATCTTCTACTGATCCGAATTAATGCAGCCTCCACAGCAACAGGACAATTTCAACATCTGGGTGTTGGAGTTTCTGTGTGATTTTTCAAGGGCAGTAGACTTGTCCATCCCAATTTATTTTGTTTAGGAAGAGTAGAGGTGGGCAGTGGGGAGAGAGACAGAAAATTAGAGGTGTGGTTGGCTAGTCTTGGTGTCAACCCAGCCTAATCTATCAGCCTCCTTCACCCATTATGCTGTCTCTGGATTTATGATGGTCACATAAAAGCACTGGAAGACTGTATCTTTTGCTCCTTTTCTCCCCTTAACCCTCAAACAGGGTTGAATTACTGGTGTAGGCTCTTTCTGCTTTCAGTGTAGGGGGTGTATGGGTCCCCAGCGCCCTGTATAAATCTGCTAAGGATCTTTCATCAAGAGTTTATGATAACATTATTTCTGTCGTCAGGTCTGAGAATCAGGATGAATTCTCTCTTATTTATGGCTTATCATAGTTGAGGAATTTAAGAAATAGATTCGAGTATTACAGAATTTATAACCCAGAGAATGATTTAGTATATAACATGTTTTGCAGAATTATAAACATACACATTTTTTAAAAACCATGCTTTGGGGAAATATGCTCCCTGTTCACGTCATTATTGTAGTGTGTGTTCCAGTTTGTTCACCTACTTTTTTAAAAACTATTGTCTCAGCTGTGATTCTGTGTCTCTTTTTACCTTTAGGCCATTTCAACCTGTTCATTTCTGAAAGCCAGAGAGAATGGGAGAGAGAGAGAGAGAATCTAAACAAGTTAATAGAATTTCATGTGTGCTATGACATTGAAAGAGTCTGGGCTTAAAAGAAGCTTTAACACGTTTCACTTCAGTATATTTTTTCTCTCTAGATTCAAAATCAGGTTAACCACTACCCACATTTTGTTACATTTTATAGTTCTTATATGTAAAATATTGCACTTTGGAATATCTGGTCTTTTATTTTTAATGCTCGCCTCCCTGACTTTTTAAGAAAAAAAGACCCCAGTTATACATGAAGTTTATAAAGCATACAATTACAGGGATAACTTTTTTTGACATGACCTATCTCACAAAGTGTTAACAAAGATGTTGAGTTTTTCAGAGATTTGACCTGTGATTCCCATTTAAAAGTCATTCATTCATTTTATGGAGTTGCCCATCAAATTAAATTTTATTTGGTCTGTCAACATTTTATAGTGTTAGATTGTTATTGTTTGAAATCCATGTATTATTAAAACATAAAACTTGTTCTCTGGTGAGAAATCTAACCATGAACGGTTAGATTGGCTCGTGTCATTTTAAATTTCAGGACTCTTAGAAAAGTATGCATTAACTGTTAACTGTACAGGATTGGGATTTTTTCAGAAGAAAGTAATGGTACATTTTTCTAATAGTTTAGAGATTGTACTTTTTACACTTTATTTCTCCTCACTGTGGGAGAGGGAAAAAAATACTGGCTTTCAAACTCTGTCAAGCAGCTTTTTTTTTTTTTTTTAATCTTGTTAATTTGCTAAGCCTGTTGGGTAGAGGTAAACAGACCCCACTTTGAGGAGCTTACCCTGGGGGCTATTTGGGTCTGACTTCTTACTTTCCACAGTTCCAGTGAGCACTCAGTAAAAATAGTAATTGTTCTGTGTCATGACACCTCTGACATCAGTCTTGTTTTATTTACAATTTGTATGCTGATGATTTTCCAAAGATGATTAAAAGGATCATTTTTGTAGTAAGTTTATGACACTTTCAAATAAATTCAGAGAGTAAAACATTTTCTTAACGTAAAAAATGGGGCAGAAAAAATACAGCTTCACCAGGGGCCAGGGGGAAGATGGTTGTAACAACTGAATATTACATTTAGCTCTAACATTCATATTATATTGTTGTTTAGTCTCTCCGTTGTTCCAGATTTTTATACAGTCACACCATTTCTTTCCCAGCTCCATTTAAACCCCAAGAAGGAGAGAACCTGTCTCTTGCTTTTCTGTCATCTTTCACATCCCATCAGAATGCCTTTCTTGAACACAATAAATACTCCAGAAATGTTTTTATTGATTCTGACGACTTATGAATATTCCATGCATTTTCATAAATTTATAAAACCCTTTACATAATTGAGGGATGACATACTTGCTTCCTTAAATATCCATTTAATCTATATTTTCTGGCTACACAACTCAGCTCTCAAAAATGAATTCTAGTAATGACTGCCACATCTAGGAAACAATGCTCACAACTTCGGAGGCATCGACGTGTCAGACCCCTGGCTCATCTCCGGGGCTGTTATTCTACTCTTAGGTAATTAAACCTTTTGGTACAGCTGTGATTTTGCTCTCTATGCCACAGAGCTAAGTTTCCAAACTTTTCGTGGAGGATCTAATTTTCTCACGAACTTATTAATATCCTGATACAATTGCTTCATGTCTGTTCATCCAGAGATCTGTTATTTTCCTTATTTTGAACTTTTCTTAGGTGAGGAACAGCTCTGAGAATGCAAACATTTTATTCCTTTTTTCCTTCCTCAACTTGTTGGCAAAGCATGTGCTCCTTTTCACATTTTTTTTTTTTTTAATAGTATGTTGCATCCATCAAGAAAATTTACAAATTTCCCTAACTGGAAACAGAGCAAACTGAAAATTGGGCCTTCTACCAATAGACTAAAAGATCTAGAATTCACCAAAAGCATACATACAACGGTATGTTTCATGAACTAAGGAACTAATTATCACAGGAGGGCCTTGATCTCAGTGATCCATCCCGAGGGCATGTGAAAAAGCCCAGAAAAGAGAACATCGGATTGTTTCTAACAGGACAGCCCAACTGTATTTCAGCCCCAGGAATGTTACGTGCTCCTGTTTGGACTTCATTAGTAATTCAACATGTCTGATTTGCCCACACAATGCTCTCAACTTAGTTTACCCATTTGACCTGGAACAAAGTGAAAGCACATTTTGCTCAGTTGAAAGGTCTCCTGGCAAGTTGGTTAGCAACAGGCTTGCCAGTCCCGGTTCAGTTAGCAAAGAATAAACACATTTCATGTGACAATTACTAGTGCACTGACTTCCTTACTGTGCAATTGGCTATTGTACATTCTTGAACCTTTTTTTTTTTTTCTTTTCTTTTTACTTGCTGCTCCACTTTGTCATCCCTGCCTCAACAAGATTTGCAATTTCTTGAGAAGTCTCCACGTTTCTCCGTTGCCGTGATGGACCCAATTTCATAGCCAAGAGGCAGGATCAGATAAAAGTTCCTCTGGAGGGAGGGGACAGCGGCACTGCGGTCTGTCTCACATCTTCCCTCGGTGGCTGAACGCTGTGGCTTGATACGTACCAATTAAGGAATCCGGCTACGGCTTCCACAACTACCAATTTTACCGGAGTTCTCTAGAATTTAGTCGCTTGGGAGTGTGTGCTGGTGAGAGGGCGAGTGCCCCGGGGCCGCGGGGGCCGCAGGCGTGCCTCCCGGAGCCAGACCTCGTCCGGGGAGCGACGCCCGGACTCGCCTCCCGGAGCCCGCGGCCGCGGCGCCCCGACCTGCACCGGGGGGCGGGGGGCGGGGGCGGGGCGGGGGGCGGCGGGACGGAGCGCGGGCGCCGCTCGGTTCCGCTCCCCGCGCTCGGGCGGCCACGACTGCGCCGCGTCCCCCGCGTCCCCGCGCCCTGCCTCCCGAGGATACCTGCGCAACTCGGCGCACGCCGGCCCCACCGCTTTTAAAAGTGTGTTTCTGGTGGTCACGGTGCGCCCCGAGAAGGTCGCGCCGCACCCCCCCGGGGCGCGCGAGGCCCCGGAGCCCGGAGACAGGCCCCTCCCAGCGCAGCTGTCGCTGCCGCCTGCGGGCTCCTTTCACTTTCTCACGGCCAAGTCACCCAGAGGGGCGCCGCTGCCGCCACCGCCGCTGCGCCCGAGGACTCCGCCCCGCGCCGCCTCGCTACCGGCCCCCCGCCCGCCCGGGCCCCGCCCACCGCAGCAGCTCCTGCCCGCGATTGGCACGCGCGAGCGGCAGCTCCGGCCCGCCTCGCCCATTGGCTGCGCCCTCCTGTCAGTCCGACGGTCGCCCGCCACTCCCCCCGCCCTCCCGCGAGGCCGCCCTCCCATTGGAGGAGGCTGCGCGCTGGGGGCGGGCGGGGAGCGCCGGTCCAGCCGCTTACGGTCAATCGCAGGGGCCCGACGCCGGGAGGGAGGGAGGCAGGGGGAGGAGAGGGGCGGGCCGAGGCCGGGCGGGGGGAACATCTGGCCGGCGCCGCCGCGTGCGTGCGTGGTGCGTCCTCCCGCCCCCTCCCCTCCCCCTCCCCCGCCCGCCCCCCCTCCCCGCCCCCCCTCCCCGGCCGGCGGCTCCGCGCTCGCTCCCTCGCTCGCTCCCTCGCTGTGTCTGGCAGGCTGCGGCCGCCGCTGGGCTGCTGCCATGGGGAGCCGTTGAGAGTGGGGCCCTCTTCGCTCCGCCGCGCTCCTCCGGCTGCCAGCGGGGGTGGGTGGGAGGGAGGGAGGGGGCAGGGGGGAGCGGGCGACGGAGCCGGGATTGGGGGGCGGGGGGGCCGGGAGGGAGGGGGGCCAGAGGAGGAGGAAGCCCACCAAGTCCGGCGGCGGCGGCGGCGGCGGCGGCCGGGAGGAAGAGGAGGAGGAGGCGGAGGACGCGGCGGCGGCGGCGGCGGCGGCGGCGGCGGCGGGGACGCGGTGACTTAGGGCCGCTCCGTGTGAGTGCCGGCGCCCGCCCCGGCCCCTGACCCGGCGCCCCCTCCGCGCCCGGCCCCCCTGGCGGGCGGGGGGCGCCAGCTGTGCGGCCCGGGCCCGGCCGGGGCGGGCGGAGGGCGGGCCGGGCCGGGGGCGCCCCCGCGAGTGGAGTTTAGTTTGTGTGCTCGGAGCGGCTGGGGCGGCGGGGGGCGGCGCAGCTGCGGGAGGCCGGGCGCGGGGACGGGGCCGCCGCAGCTGCGGGGTCGGGCGGGGTGCGGGCTCGCCGGCTCCGCGCCGCGCCCCCCCGCCCCCCCTCCCCGCGGCCGGTGCAGCTGCGGCGCGGGGCGGGCTCCCGGCCCGTGCAGCTGCGGCGGCGCCTCCCGGGTGCGGAGGGCGGCGGGCTGGGGGAGGGGGGCTTGGGAGCCGCCGCAGCTGCAGCGGCGCCCGGGACGGCCGCGGCTCCGGGGACCGGTGCAGCTGCAGTGGCGCCCGGGGGGGAGGGGGCCGGCGGGGGAGGGGCCCCCCCTCCCGGGCTGGTGCAGTTGCCGGGAGGCCCCGGGGGCTCGCGCGCCGCGGCGTCGGGGAAGCGGTAGCAGCCACCCTCCTCCCGCGGGCTGCTTCTTACGACTTTTCTTTTGTTGTTGCCGTGACCCGGGTCTGTTTTCTCGTCTGCTGTGGAAGGTGTTTTCCTGCTGCACCGGCTCTCCGCCCTCCACCTCCTTCCCTGTGGTTTAACCTTCCTCTTTCCCCGTGTGTTTTATGCACGGCGAACTACGTGGGGATTTGCATTTCTTACCCACCCCACCCCACCCCACCCCACCCACCCCCGGCCCCACTCCGCGCCCTCGCCCCCACCCTCGGGAGAAACAGAAGCCCAGCCTCACGGTCCGCCCCTGGACCCCGCGGTAGAGGACTGCGAAGGGCTTGATTTGTGGGGTGGGAGTCGCTGGCCCATTGCGGTGCTTGGGACTCATTAAACTGTCACTCACCCCCCACCCCACTGGGTAAATGGGGTGATTAATGTCTGATACGTTGGAATGGGGCGAGGGCGTTTGTGGAGAGTAGGTTGTGTGGCTGGGGAGGAATGTAGCTCCCGAAGAGTGCCTCCCGCAGTAGGCGCCCGTCCTCATGTCATTCACCGCGAAGTTAGGGAAAGTTAGGTCTGTGACTTTGGCAAAGCGAGGAGGACTGGACGGAGGCGCTGGGTTTTGTTACTGGGTGACTCCGCCGCGGTTTTCGGGGCAGGACCCGGCGGTGACCAGCAGGGCTGCGACGCTCGCGCCTCGGGCCTTCGCTGCGCCGCACCCTCCCGAGCGCGCGGGGATGGCGTTGACATTCACAGATGTCGCAGCACCTTGCAGGCGCGGGGCAGCCCAGCCCGGGTTACGTTATGATTTCATCAGCCATTAGAAAAAGACCCACAAAGTCGAGCTGAAAAGTTCCCAAACTTACTAGACTTGCCCCCCTCCTTCTAACTGAAAGCTGAAAGGTTTTCTTGTGATCAAGAAACATTACAGAGTGACCCAAAAAAAGATTGTTATGGGACACAGATCAAGGGGAAGACAAAGTTCTGCTTTTTTTTTTTTTTTTTTTTTTCCCTGAGCGGAGAGTCGGATCAGATATGCAGGTGCAGTGTTCATTTTAAGCGGCCCTAGCAGGTTGTATCAGTTTATTAATTTGTCTCATTGAACTGAAGTACTTTCCAGGATTTCAGAAAGTGCAGTTTCACCTTGTTGATAGTGAGAGTTGAAATTTGCATGTAGTGGCAATGTGAGAAATTTTATTGAGTAGGTTGTAGGAGATAAATAGTTAAAATTAAGAGGGAAATAATAAGGTGAACCCGGCTGTAGTAATAGTTATGTATAGTCTCCCAGCATTGAGACATGTATGCCATTATCTTGGCGGAAAAAAAAAAAAAAATGAAAGTACCGTAATAATGTTGAAATGGGACTGGAGATGTCAATTGGGTTGGTTTAAAAATATCCCTAAGCTGCCTTTGAAACTAAACGTTGGAGTTGAATAAAAGTGAATCTGGATTTCCTGAATAGCACCGTGGCTTGAGTGTGCTGTCAGTATGTGAGCCAGTCCACCAACTTAAGACAGAAGTGTTGCTATTCCATAAATACAGTAGAACTCCATATGCTGAGTTTTTCAATTTCTTTCTGTTAGAAAGTTTGGAAAAAAAGGGAGACTTTGAAGTATTTTGTTTATACTAACAGAAGAGAAAAGTTCTCCTAAGAAAAAGCTGGTGGCAGGAGTGTAGAGGAGTAGCATATGGCATTAAAAGGAGCACAGCTGGAGGTAGCATTTCCATCTGAACATGATGTCAGAGCAGCTGACAGCCTGCCATCCCTCAGCCTTTTATTCTAACACACAGACAGGGAGTTAGTGTGTGCGGATCTGTGGTGGAGAAGGTATCTTATTCCTCTCTAACATCATCTCCACTTTGCATCTGTCTCTCTTAGTCCGCTTTTTTTCCACCGATGTAACAGACCTGGAGCCAGCGAGACCCAGAGGAAAGGACTTAATCAGGTTTATGTGTCCTAAAGGTAGGAGTAGCAAGAGATTAGATTGAGCATATTTCTGTTTTGGTGTTTTGTTGATTTAATTAAAAAAATCACATTACTTTTCTAACCCAGTTTAGGAATAATATATGAAACCGAGTATTAAATGAACATCTTATTGGAGTTGAAAGTCTTGGGCTTGTGTAGTTTTAATTTTTATCCCTTTTGCTCGAGCAAGTAAATAACTTTAATACACAGAAATATTTCAAGTTTTGAAATGTTAAGAAAGGCTTTGAGATGTTGCTTTTTGAGATCACTTGGGATTAAAATGCTTTTTGTTGTTGTTCACTGCCATTTAGATTCCTTTTGCTTCTGGGGTAGAGGGGGGAGAGAAATAGTAAACTGTCTGGAATCCAGCATTCAAACTTATATGAGAAGATTATTCTAGTTAAGAAGCTAGATTGTTGTGTAATTAATTCCACTGTGAAACTTTATTCTTCAAAACATTCAGCAGCACTGCTGAAACATACAGCTGTAGTGCCTTTGAAACCGAAGGTTTTTTAAAAAGGGGGAAAAAAAAAACTTTTGTCCCCAGGAGAATAGTTTGACTGGTTTCCTCATTTCTCTTTCAAATATATATTTAAGAGAGCTTTTATTTCAGCATAACAATAATTATTTGCAGGAGTTTTTGTGTTAGCGACTAATTTAGAACTTGTAGATTTGAGCTGCCTGAATTGGCCAGACAGCTGTAATCGCACTCCTCTATTCTTAATCTCTTTATCTGGGCAGCAGCTGCCATATGGCCACAGTCAGCTGGATCAGATGTTTATAAGCTTCCTTCTTCGGCCCTCTCTGTCCTCCCAGCCTCCTAATTTGATCACGGCTACCTTGTGAGCTGCCCTCCAATCTTTATTTTTAGCCCTCTCAAGGATTAGGATTGATGTTAGCTGTGGGGCACTTAAAGTGATTGTATTGTAAATCTTGGTTTATTCTAGCGGTGGCATCGTGCGGAAGGTATTTGGGGGCTAGGATGAAAGTTTAGTCCATCTTGGACAAAGTGGAGAAAAAGGGAGGTAATTTCTGGAATATTAAATTGCTATGTGTCCGTTCCCCAAATGCACTCTCTGAGATGGTCGGTGTGGAACCTCGCTTCTGGTCACAGGAAAGGGGAAGTCGCGTTTTCTTGATTTTTTTTTTTTTTTAAAGGAGTTGAATTTTGACCCTTTGTACATCTTTGCCTTTCCTCTCCCTCCATTTCACCCTCCTTCACCAGAAAACAAGGGCAGCAATGCAGATTTGAAAGAATAGAAGCTAGTGGGAAAACAAAATATATCAAGTTTTATTGAAACAAAGTATTTTCTGTTGAATGAGGTAAGGCAGAGTCAGAAAAAAAAATAGTTTCTCTTTTTCTTGCAAGGCTTTTTTTTTGGGGGGGGGGTGTTGAACCTGTACAGCTTTTGAGTTTCATTTGAATACGATATGCCTTCATTTAAAAGTTTGAAATAATTTCAGTATGGAATTCATTTGCTTTGCACCGGATCAAAGTTTAGATGAGAATTTGCAGAGTTAAGAGAAGCCCTTCTGGTTCCTAATATTCTGGATATACAGATTTTACAAAGAAATGTTACTGTTTTTTTCCTTCAATTCATTTAAAAAATATTTGGATTTGTTCATAGTAAAGATGATCTTTTCCATCTGTTGGTGTAGCTCTTTCTGATCTCGTACATGTGTGCTCTACCTGCAAATCCTAAGGCATTAACATCTGTTTTTATACACAGGGCTTTTGTTGTTGTAACACTCTGACTTTAAAAGTGAGTTGTTTGCTAATTTCTGGGCTAATTATGCGATTTCATTTTTTTCCTCCTTGATTCAGCCAGTGTGTGTGTTAAAATTGTGCTAAGTGCAGTCATGTATCCAAAGTAATAAAATAAAAAGGACGGTCGAACAAGTTTTGTGAATCTTATAGAATGTGTTTGGGACTTTTCTTTGTCCGTTCTATGTGCTGTTCCCTTTGAAATTAAAGCTGTGTTGTAGGTTTTGTGGGACATGATTTGATGAGTAGGTTCACTTCTTCTGAAAGAGATCTCAATTCTTAATCTCGGTGAGAGACTGCACTGAAATTAAGACTTTTAAAACTTGCCTGAAAGTTCCAAGAAGGTGGAGATGCGTCAGGGACTGTTGGGCTGGGACGAGCAAGTTTGAAAAGTGCACTTTATTTTTTCTTTCCCCCTTCTCACGTTTAGGTTTTGTGCGAGTCATCTGGTAGTCCCCGGGTCAGAGCCTGATTAAAATTCAGGGACTGGTACCTCGGGCGGCCAGAGCCGAATCACTGTCACTATCTTTTTTTTTTTTTTTTTTTGCACGGGGCTAAAGCACTGGAAAGTTGTTCCTGAGCAGGCTCTCATGAGAACTCTCTCTCTCCCCAGGTTATGAAGACAGTATGGAGTTTCCAGACCACAGTAGACATTTGCTGCAGTGTCTGAGCGAGCAGAGGCATCAGGGCTTCCTTTGTGACTGCACTGTTCTGGTGGGAGATGCCCAGTTCCGCGCGCACCGAGCTGTACTGGCTTCATGCAGCATGTATTTCCACCTCTTTTACAAGGACCAGCTGGACAAAAGAGACATTGTTCATCTGAACAGCGACATTGTTACAGCCCCGGCTTTCGCTCTCCTGCTTGAATTCATGTATGAAGGGAAACTCCAGTTCAAAGACTTGCCCATTGAAGACGTGCTAGCAGCTGCCAGTTATCTCCACATGTATGACATTGTCAAAGTGTGCAAAAAGAAGCTGAAAGAGAAAGCCACCACGGAGGCAGACAGCACCAAGAAGGAGGAAGATGCCTCCAGTTGCTCGGACAAAGTTGAGAGCCTCTCGGACGGCAGCAGCCACATGGCCGGCGATCTGCCCAGCGACGAGGACGAGGGCGAAGACGAAAAACTGAACCTCCTGCCCAGCAAAAGGGACTTGGCGGCCGAGCCCGGGAACATGTGGATGCGCTTGCCCTCCGACTCGGCAGGCATCCCCCCGGCAGGCGGGGAGGCCGAGCCACACGCCACAGCAGCTGGAAAAACAGTCGCCAGCCCCTGCAGCTCCACAGAGTCTTTGTCCCAGAGGTCTGTCACCTCCGTGAGGGATTCGGCAGATGTTGACTGTGTGCTGGACCTGTCTGTCAAGTCCAGCCTTTCGGGAGTTGAAAATCTGAACAGCTCTTATTTCTCTTCACAGGACGTGCTGAGAAGCAACCTGGTGCAGGTGAAGGTGGAGAAAGAGGCTTCCTGTGAGGAGAGCGAGGTTGGCACTAATGACTATGACATGGAACATAGCGCTGTGAAAGAGAGTGTGAGCACTAACGCCAGGGTACAGTATGAGCCGGCCCACCTGGCTCCGCTGAGGGAGGACTCGGTCTTGAGGGAGCTCGAGCGCGACGACAAAGCCAGCGACGACGAGATGATGACCCCGGACGCTGAGCGCGGCCCGGTGGAGGGCGGCATGGAGAGCAGCCTGCTGCCCTACGTGTCCAACATCCTGAGCCCGGCCGGCCAGATCTTCATGTGCCCGCTGTGCAACAAGGTCTTCCCCAGCCCACACATCCTGCAGATCCACCTGAGCACGCACTTCCGCGAGCAGGACGGGCTACGCAGCAAGCCGGCCGCCGACGTCAACGTGCCCACCTGCTCGCTGTGTGGCAAGACTTTCTCGTGCATGTACACGCTCAAGCGCCACGAGAGGACTCACTCGGGCGAGAAGCCCTACACGTGCACGCAGTGCGGCAAGAGCTTCCAGTACTCGCACAACCTGAGCCGCCACGCCGTGGTGCACACGCGCGAGAAGCCGCACGCCTGCAAGTGGTGCGAGCGCAGGTTCACGCAGTCCGGGGACCTGTACAGACACATCCGCAAGTTCCACTGTGAGTTGGTGAACTCCTTGTCTGTCAAAAGCGAAGCCCTGAGCTTGCCCACTGTCAGAGACTGGACCTTAGAAGATAGCTCTCAAGAACTCTGGAAATAATTTTATATATATATAAATAATATATATATATACATATATATACATAGATCTCTATCTAGTTGTGGTACGGTCTAAAAGCAGCCTTGTTTCCTGGAACTAAAACGTCGGGGTGTTAACTCGGTTTTGCACTTTAGAGTAGCATGAGACTCTCACTAATTTAGCATTCTGGTAAAAGAGACTTTCGAGCAAGTCGGAGACTAGAGAGGGCTTTTTCTTTCGAGGGGGTAGGGGAAGGAAGCCAATAAGAACCTTGGAAACAACTCGTCCTATCACAAGATGCTTTCACAGGGCTTAATTTTGTCGACACTGCATTGTCTTCTGAGCGCTCTCTCTCTCTCTCTCTCTCTCTCTCTCTCTCTCTTTCCACTTTGTTTTGGTTTTGTGTTTTTGTTTTGTTTTGGTTTTGTTTGGGTTTTTGTTTTTTCCTTTTCAGAGTAGAAATTCCCTCCAGTTTTCTTAGCCTCTTTATATGTCACAAATTGCATGAATCTTTTCTGGCTGTTGGAAACCTGAATGCTTTTAGACCCAAATGGAAAATTTCTGAAATGCTGGATTATCTATTTTTAAACAAGCAGTTGACTTAAAACTTTCTGTGGCAACTTCTGGTTTTCTGACGGTTCCCAATGAGAGAAATTCTGAAAGTACACTGGGATCACTGGGACGCTGTCTTTGTGAAGGTTTGCTTGGGATGAAAAAGGATATTGCAGCTTCAGCAGTGTTGAACTGTGTGTTGAAAAATGTGAATTACTGTTCTTGTATACTGTAACTGATTACACGGGCTGGGGGGGGTGTCAAAGAACTTGACAGGTTGTGTTGATGCTCTTAGTTGAGTCTTGAAAAGTAAATATTAACGCTACAGAAATGCATGAGTTTCAATATATTTTTTGTCTTTGTTTGCATTGTATAACTTTAACGAGTGAGTTTAAAATTATTTAATTTCCTTAGAAAAAAAAATAGCACCGTTTGGGGAAAAAAACTGGTGTTATGAAGAACGTAAATGCACTGTTTTTATTTTTATTTTATATAATTTAAATTGACTTTCCCACTGTCCTTAAGTTGAAACTGTTAAGCTGAATAAAAACTTAAGCTGCAAATTGATAACTTCGCTACATAACAAGGAAAATATAAATGTTTACAAACGGCTTAAAGATTTGCATGTGCAGTGTGCATTTATAACAAACTTCTAATTGCACAAAACCCATGCCAGCTCAAAAGTTTAGGTGTACACATTTACCCAGTTGAGCATTTTTAGAGTAACTACTGCACAAATTGACAATAGGTCATTCTCTCTCTTCTTCTTTTCTTTTTTTTGGGGGGGGGATTTTTTTTGGGGGGCTCCCCTTCTCTTTTTCTTCCTTCTCCCTCACCCACCTACCCACCCTCCCTCCCTCCCTCCCTCTCTCCCTCCCCTTCATTCCCCCCCCCCCCCCCAAACTCATGAAAAGATTCTATGGACTGAAAAAGCCCCGGGCTGAAAGGACTGGACTGCCTTGATTGACGTGGGTTAGGTGGGGAAGGGGGTTAGTGGACTCTGTGTATCGGGGCAGCAGAGGCTGCAGCCCAACGTGTGGTTTTCATGACCAACACGCAGGGCAAAAGCATTTTGCACAGTGTTTGTTTTCCTGTCTTGCACTTACAAATAAGGTCTATGGGAGTAGCATGGAAAACGTTTGCTGTTTTTCCCTTTTTTTTTTTTTAATTGCTTTTGTTTAAAATTTGATCGCCTTAACTACTGTAAACATAGCCTATTTTTGTGCTTAAGATACTGAATGGAAAACTCCATTGTGTGTTGCTGGACTGTTTTGGAAATATTTGGTCAAATGTGTGTTAATTTGGCTGTAATGGCATTTAAAGCAAACAAACAAACAAAAAAAGCTGTGAAAATGGCCTTGGAGCATTATTTTTAGTTACTTGAAGAGTTTTTAGTTTTTTTTTTAAATACAGTTTATGTTAAAATAATTTTTATTAATTTAGAAGAGACAATCAATGTCTGAGAAAACGGACTTTCTTTTGGATTTTCTTTTTTGTGGTCATTGTGAGTGATTGCTTTTTCCTTTTATTAGTTTCACATTCTTCCTTTGTTCTAAACCTTAGACTGACATCTAGCTTTGACAATCATAGTATGTTTTATTTTCCTGAGGGGGGAATAACTTATAATGCTGTTTAGTTTTGTACTATTGGTGTGTTGGTGAATTTTTAAACTGTGTGCTAACTGCAATAAATTATATGAACTGAGAACCTCGTGTGTGTTATTTTCATTGTGATTATGGACTACGTGGATCTTCAGTATGCATTGTACGGGGCGTCGTTATTTTCAATATCCACCCTGTCCCGGGCTTATGAAATTGTTAGGATGCCTTAACTCACTCCGGTGGAAATGTGCAAACATTTTGGCTCTCAATCATTTAAGATACTAACGCACATTTTAAAAATGTGACCCGTTTTCTAGCACCTAGATCAAGAATGTTAAGATTATTCATTCCCTAGAAACCCATGAACCTCCAGAACTTCAGGTGGCAGTGGGGGTTTTCCCTAACACGCTGTGCCACCAGCTCCTCATATGTACACCCCAAGTCATTTTCATGGGTAATTTTGTCCTAAGTTGACCGGTCAGACCTATTCTGTGTTCTGGGGTAAGTGGAAGATTGAAGGAGACCGGATGTCTTAATTCGGAAGATTGCTTGGCTAATGACTGGAATTCTAGGCAATCAAATTAGCAGGCATTCGATTGTTGAAGATTGGCTGTATGCATCCTTTCCGTTGCTGGGAGAGCTCAGAAGTTCCCAACTTGTAACTCTCACAAAGTTTTTACTTTGCAAATGCAATCTCAAGGACTTCTGGACCCTAATGCTATCATCCAGACTAAATGATGGGCTCCTTGGGTGCGTCAGGGTGAGAAACGCTGCCGATTGACAGAATTGACAGGGAGAACACACATGTGCTGGACAGTGTGTGCGCTTTTGTAAAATCCTGATGCTCATCTGCCCCATGACTTCCAGCCTTAAAAGATACGCTTTTACAT
The DNA here is from genome assembly GCF_048418805.1 of Vulpes vulpes. Lineage (NCBI taxonomy): Eukaryota > Metazoa > Chordata > Mammalia > Carnivora > Canidae > Vulpes > Vulpes vulpes. The sequence goes on along the minus strand of NC_132792.1, from coordinate 125,306,113 downwards.
GACTACCGTCAAACAAAATACATTCATATTACGTGGCCAATAGTAATGTGAACATTCTTAGCTTCTGTAGAAGAAGTGGGAAATGAGGTCCAGGGCTTCAAAACACACTCATAAGCTCCCGGGTGGCTGGGGATGGGAATCTAAAAAGATTTTTTTTTTTTTTTGATCATAGAGCACCATCAATAATTCACTATTTGGAATCCCTGTGTTTCCTTTTCTGTTGTTGTCCAAGCAGGATTTCTATCACATGGAGCTCACACTTGGTTTTAACCAACCAAACGTTTCACGTGAAAGGGCTCCACGAAATTATTTCTTCAGCAGTTAAAACAGGCTTATTTTTAAAAAGGGCTGGAGGTGGGGGCAGGGTGGAGAGGGTGGATCTCATGTTCCTGTGGTAACTGGTCAGAGTACCTCAAAAGTTGTCTGAAGATGTTGAGAGTTATTTAGTTTCACTGACTGGCATCTAATTTAAAATGAAGAGCATTGTCCTAAACTTAGCCGGATATGATTATAAGAATAGTATTTTGACATGTGACTTGGAAGAAATAACTTCTTAAAACATTCCTTGCAAAACTAGAACGAATGGAATATTAAGTACACAAATCACTACACTTGTTAAGAGAAGTGAAGGAATCACTTGTTCATTTACTACATTTCAAAGAAAAAGGAAATTAATTTGTCATGTAATCATGTTGGAAACCATTCAGATTGATCCCCCCCTTTGACATCTGGCTGATGTCTAAGTGTATTTTAACTATGTGATTTCATTTACTTTTGAAACCATCTGTTTTTTTTAGATAATCAGTTATGCCTTAGATCAGTGTGAGTCCAGCATTGTGCTAGTTCTACCCTAGGGAATATCCGAGAAGTATATATAATGTTAAGGATACTGGTTTTGGATTTCCTTTCTAGTTAATTATGTTATCAGATTAATAGGTCAATCAAGTTGAGATTTTTCTTTAACAGACTTGTCATGATTACCTGTAAATGGGTTATTGGAAGCCTAGGAAAAGGTGAACACTGTATTAAAATGACATGATGGTGCACAGCAAAATGGCCAAAATACTAATTTTTCAAGGAAATCTTTTGTTTTGAACTGTCATCAAAGAAAACAGTTGAGTCTTTTACCCACGAAGTAATGCTACTTAAAAATCCCTGACTCTTACAAGTTTCAGCAATGAAACACAAGTATACAAAAATTAGACTTTACAAGTCCCTTTGTATCAGATAAGAATTCAGAAAAAAGTCCTAAGATCTCAAAATTTCCTGTATTGCATGACTACATTCCGGTAAAGCTTCAAACATTCTTGGATTTCTAATATGATCCAGGAAACTTTTATATACCTCTGGTTAGGAAACTCAGATAATTTTAGATTTAATCTAAGTTTTTGTCTAACTGTTATACAATGCTTGAAATTGCTGATAAATACAGTGAATCGAGTAAGTGTGAGTTTTGAAATCCAGGACAGAAGAGCTCAGTCGTTTTCAGTACAATCATTTGCCATTAAAATGCTAGAGATGATACCATTTGAAAAAATAACGCAATAGTTTTATTATTGTCTCTTTACAGCAAATAGCTTTTAGGAGTTTCATTTTGGCTCTAGTCCAAGGTTATTACACTGACAAGATTTTGGCCCTTATGTTAACATTTTTCTACCTTTTGCCTACAAAATGTGGCAAAATATCTTCGTATGTGCTCCTTTGGTCTAAAATGTAGAACTACCTATCTGTGGACTTCCAGTCGGTTCAGTTAGATGAGAATGAAACATGTTTCCAGCCTCCCTACTCCTTAGATTTCTTAATATCATGAAGGGTTAAGCAAAAGCAATCAGAGCTTATTGATGTCACTTGGGGCTGGGAGGTTAGAAATAGTAATTTATTTTCAGAGACATTTTAGAAATTAAACTTTCGATATTTTTGCAAACTGACCTCTTAACGAGTATTACCAATTTTTGTAGTTTCTTGTTAACGAAGCTGAACTCTTTAAATTTAAAGCATTGTAACGAGAAAGGGTGATGTCATAAAAATGAAACAGTAGCTGAAAAAGTTTCTCTCTTAAGCCCAAATGCCTTATTACACTAAATTGTTCAGGTAATTATCCAAATAACTCTGGCTCACAGAGTAGCTTTTTCCTAAAATATTCAAGCACTTGAAATCAGATTTTTTTTTTTTTGAGAGAGATGGATTTACCAGTTAACTTTTCTGATTCTGTTTTTACATTTGCTAGTTTACTGTTGATCACAATTGCTGGGTTTATGTGAGCACGGTATTTTCCTTGGCTTGCAGGGTACTTTACAAAACAATTTCTTGAAAACTGAAATTTTTCTTGAATTTTCAGGCTCTCTCCCTCTCTAATCTTTAGGAATGGGTTTGCAGTGGAGCTTGCATTTTGCTATAGGAAGCATTCTCTCTAGTTCCTTTGGCAAGAGAAGAGTGAAAACCCAATTTGGCTTTAAAATGTAGCGCATTAGTGAGTAACAGTTTCAGTGAGGATATTTAGAGTGGCTTTGAGAGGCCGTGTGACACCCATAGAGAGTCCATTCACGGAAATGACTTATTTACAGTTTGTCATAATCTCTGTAGTTAATCATTAAATCAAGTCGTTTTTATTAAATGTCAGTCTGCATGTTTCATATTGGCTATCGAGGAATTTAAGAAGTCATATTGGCCTAAATATTGAAGTTTTTAAGAAGTATATTTGTAGTTAACACGAAGTGGTGCATGGAAAATGTATTCAAATATTAGTAAGCATTTATAGGGTAGATTAAATCTGTTGTTTCCGTACATAATGCATAGAGAACAGTACTGCACTTGAAAGAATGGCATAGGCTTATTTCTGTGTGCTGTGCCAGGCTGGTGCTAGCTTTGATATATGACCGGGCTTAAAAGAATGCATCTTAACCCTATGTGATTAAAATATATGTATTACTTAAAATATTTGTAAATAAGGATATATTCACTTCATTTAAAGAATCGTCCTCAATGCAGTGTGTACTTTACCTTTGAGAGGATTAGTAAAGATACATTTTTGTATGGCTAATGCTCTGAAATGATCTTTGGTCAAAGGAAGAACATGTAGTCTTTTCATGTGAGTCTCTTACCTTTGTTTTTAAAAGCAGACTAAAAATATACCTCTATCTTTTCTGTAGACCATCTCTTTGGAAATGTATTCTATGAACAAGCTGTTTGGTAGTACTGAAATGCCTGTTTCATGTTTACTAGAGAGACAACAATGCTTCCTAAGGATGTCTATTTGGACAATTTTCAGAAAAGCACAATGGTCTAATAATGGATAATTAAAACACTTAAGAGAAGTATGTATTGCTTGTGAGCCATAGCCATAGAAGTCAGTGCCATTTATTTGTCCGTAGTGTAAAAAAAAAAAATCTGTTTCCTCTATTTTAAAACTGTTTCTCTGTCATTTAAAGTCCTCATCAAGTTGAAGAAATCTGAGCCCAGAACCATATCCCAAGAAGAGCAAATTTATAAAGTTGTTTCCATAACTAACTGCCTTTGAGAGAGAGAGAGCCTCTCAAGGATGGGCCCGGGGCGGTGTGTGTGTGTGTGTGTGTGTGTGTGTGTAGGAATGGTGCAAGTTTACATTCAAAGTCTAGATATTATACATAATCCCTTAGTGTAGCATTTGTTTGTGATTTCAAAATCCCTAAGATTTTGCAACTGAATAAACCAAAAGAAATTGAAGGTAGGGGGGCACGTGGAATATCCCTTCAGGTTCTTATTTCTGTTGAGACACAAACTAAAATTCATACTTTACATAGTCTGCTCTCCGTTCCCCCCCATGGCCTCTTATCAATAATAGAAGAGCACATTTTACGCAAGGGGTGATTTTGACACCCTTGCACCGATGCATCTTCCAACCAAGTTGGTTTCGTGTCTGAATTTCTACCATTTTGAAGTAATGGCAACAATCTTGAAATGAAAACCACAGTTGAGATTGGCCCTACTTGCCAGTCTGCGCCAGCAAAGGACGCATCTCCAGGGAGGGGAGGCTGGAGCATGTGGATGAAGGGGCCACTTCCTATTTCAGGGGAATTAGTACAACAAATGACATGGAACAGGATGAAATCTTTAAGTGAAGAGGAGACAAAAGTAGAGGGTATGCTGGGGCACAGTGAAGTTTTGTTTTTCATACTAAGTGTGGAGTCTAGAAAATGTGGTGATTTCTCACATTCTATTTATATGTTATTTTACTTGAGGGATGCCTCAGAGCGGTACTAGAATCACTTATGTGCAAAAGGGGGAGGGAGGGAGGGTTTGTCATCGTTTGTTCAACTTGCTTTGTAAAGGTGCTTATCTTGCAGTAAAAATAATACTTGAGTCAAAATACAGGCAGTCTGTAGGCTTGACCAGCATGGAAAGATTTTAATGATTGAAGTGTTTCTATTTAAAAGTCAGTCAAGTAACGCCCTCAAAGGCAATCAATCCTCATATTATTATTCTTATTTAATAATATATATATATATATTTTTCTCTCTCTCCAAAAATAACAGAACTTTTAGGCATTACAAACCAACACAATTCCAAGCTTACATCTGTATCCTGAATTTTAAAATTTGCATTCTGGACTGGTTGCTCTTGAAATAACGAATTAATTTTGTTATTCAAACTGCAGAAATCTAACGGCCAGAATTTGAAAATAATCTCATGGTCCAATTATTCTCCATTATTTGAAGACCTATATTGGTGTGGCCGATATCCCCCCCACCCCTTACAGATTGCCGTATAACATGGGCTTCCACAGAGACCAATCTCACATCACAAAAAAAACCTTAGAGCTGGAAGGAGCAAAAGTGATTTCCAGTTTATTTATCCTGGAAGTGGAGAGGCAGGTGCAGGGCCAGGCACAGGGGAAGGCAAGGGGCTCCGAGGACTTTGCAATCACTTCATACATTCCCCAAACCATTGGCTATCTATCTTTTCAGACATGAGATTTTCCTTTCTTTAGGAGCGCACGAAGGTTGAGTCCCTTGCTCTGGGTGCATCTTTGATTGAGTCTGAATCCGAAGTCAACATTCTGGTTATGCCCAAGGGATCAAATTTGCATTATGTAATTATATATCTACCACCATTGCGCTTACCATTGTCTGCTATATATATTTACAAACTGAACCCAAGATTGGAGTTATACTATTTCCTTTCCTGACTTGGATCCTCTCGACTATTTTAAAAATGTTATAGCAGAACACTCTCTCCTGGTGTCAGAGGAGGACAAGTTGCGGGCCCTCTGCTTAGGCTCCCCAAGAGCTGAAACCCTGGCAGGATTCTTCTGCTGACTGACACGCTCTCCCTCTCTGCTCCCAGCCACAAAAAGGGTTGCTTGGGTTTCCAAAACATGTTATTTGTTCAACCACAACGAGGCACTGCTACTTGCAGGCTACCGAGCGCAGGGCTGACAGAGCTGTTGCTGGCCGTGCGAGAGGGAGAGAAGAAACATGATGGCATGGCCGGGTGGCAGCCAGACAGGAGCCTCGGAACTCATTTGCTGCCCAAGTGGGAGAATTGAATAGTTTTCCACTTAATCTGAAAATTGGCCTCGGTTCTTGGAATGTTTCTCACCTCCTTCTCTCAGCATCAGCTGTTGAAAAGAAGCCTGAAGAGAAAGTTGTGGAAGGTCTACCAATGACACGGGAGGAACCGTGCCCTGATACCTCTGGTTCTCCGTTTGCAAGACCAAAGTGGTAACACCCACCTCACCTTCTTCCTTAGAGGAATGCCAAGCAGATGTGCAAAGCATCACACTCAGAAACGAGGCATCCTGTACGTCTGAGGTGACCTCACTATTACCATTGTGATTATTTGTTGAGCCAGGATGAACTTGTTCTTTATCAGAAAGCCTTCTGACCAATTTGGCTTTTTTTTTTTTTCCCTCAGTGTGGCTTTTTATGATTTTAATCCACTGAGTGCTTACCGTCTCAACTTTATTTCCATTTTAAGCAGGCCCCGAGGAAAGCAATTGCCACGTGAAACACGGAAAAAGTTCTAGCACCAGGGTAACTAACGGAAAGGATTGCACATTCCCAGGTGGGCTTGTAGGTGGACACACGTTTACGCACACGAACCTCATATAACTCACGTCCCACTGTTGGTGCCTTTGCCAGAGCTCTCAGAGCCTTTTCAACTCTCTGATTATCTAATCCAAAAACCTAAGTTGAATACAGATATTTCCCCCCTTAATGTTGAAGAGACCAAGCCCGAAGCTTCAGGTCATGTCTACACTTGTGTCATAATATGAACAACAGCAGGATTAATATACATCATGATAGCAAACAGGCATAGCTCCCCCAGGGAAGCACACAGACGAAAGTGATTTACCCAGAGACTTAAATGAATTCCTCCGATCTCACCAGGGGAAGGGTGGCACAGGCCAGATCACAGCTTACAGCATCTCGGTCTCCGGCCTCACATCACAGATGCACTACGTTACATGTTGTTAGAGCCATTTGTGGTACAAGGACAGACTCTGGTCATACTGTATCACAGCGAACAGGTCCCTTTAGGGGAAGATGCACCTGGTCCAAGTTCACAACTCGATGAATGCAAAGCTGCTATGTTCCTTATAAGGGAACTTTGAGTCCCTGTTGCCTGAAACAGACTTAGGACCCATCCTGTCCACATAAGCGGGTGTCGAGAAGCCCTTTCAGAGAGTCCACTTTGCACTTTGATGCAATGCCACTTCACAAAAGGATTCGTGCCACACATCTCTTTCTCTTTTCCTCTCTCCCCTTGATATAATGACACAAACCTTCCTTTTTGTTTTATGATTTTCATAGATATTTTAAAAGGCAGTGACTTTAACAAGACATGTTTGGTGAAATGGTCCTTTGGGTTGATATATTTAAGAGTTTGGTTTAGAAAAAAGTTGAAAAACAACAAGAGCCAAAAACAAACAAGTCCCCCCCCACCCTCCGCCCCCCCGCCGCTCAGTGCCATAGACAAGAGTCCAAAGGACATTAGCTGCTCCATTGCACACATTGGGAAGGAGAGTTTGCTGTGAGCTCAGTCCTTCTAATAGACTGGCAATTTTGTAAAAGGTTTAGAGGATTTTGTTTAACCATTTCTGCATGTGTTTTTAATGAGCTCATGATGGTTCCTAACAAAGGCCAGGTTGTGCGTTTTGCTGCATTTTCTGACCTGCTCCCTCCCTGCTGACCCGAGGCATGGGCACCTGTGCTCTGCTCTTGGCTCACCTATGGGAGTCAAGGTGGTGGGGCCATCTCCGGGCCTGTCTTCATGCCAGGGATGAATCATGCAGTAGGCAGAGCGGAAGGAGTCTCTTTGTTGACAGCTTTCCATCTGGACTTTGGATACGGCTGATCGTTCACGTAGAGCGTTGGTTAGCTGGAAGGGGCTACGGGAGTCAGCTCCTCCGTAAGGGATCAGGAGCATGTAAGCATCAGCAAAGAATGGCCCCGGATTTCATCTGTAAAGCTCAGAGAAGCATTTCACCTCCCTAAGCTGCAGGTACCTAGGTCTGCAGTTTGACACGGTGGCATTTAATAGTCAATAGGATCATTTACAGCTCCATTCAGATAATCCGACTGGAGTACACCTGAATAAATACATTGAGCTCAGGTGGCTAGAAGCGAACCCCTTTCGAGTTTAATAATTAAAATAAGCAGGGCTATTAAGATGAATTTCAGTTTGTCATGTATAAATGTAAGAGGCTCCATAAGGGATGGTGTTTTGTGATTCATATAGGAATATGATGGATGTATGATACGTTTTCCACAGCTATTTAAGAAAGAAAGATTATCTTAGTCATGGGGTAAAGTTATGTGATGCATTGCACCATCCAGGCTGTGTCTGGGCCAGTACAGATTTTTTTTTTTTTTTTTTTGTGAAAGATTACTTCTTGGCAAACTAGATATGCAAACGCCAGAATACAGTAAAACCACATTTAATTGGACCTACTTGCCAACTTCTTGAACACAGCTTGGATTATTCCACTGGAGGCTGCTTCTGTTAAAAGCTGGGGGAGGAGGAAGTGGCATATTGACAAGGCTTCAGATAATTTTTTTTCACTCGAAGTACAATTATGCAATGAGCCAAGTTTGGAAGTATTTTACTATGTTTAATAATTATTATTAAAGATATTGTAAAACATATGCATTTGTTAAGTGGAATGTAATGGGAGGAAAATCATGTCATAAATTTTACTTCGGATTTATTTTCCTATTTTGTTTTTTATTTGACAGCCTTCCAAATTGGTTCTAGCCAAAACCATGCACTCTAATACATACCGTACTTGATATCAAAGTGAGAATACGAGTAATTTATAGAACCCGAGTGAGAACAGTTTTCTTCTCTTAGCCAGCTTCTCTGGATCTGCCACCTCTGTTCAGGTAGCAGCTGACACGTACGGCAGACACCGTGAGTGAGATAACCGGGATCGAGGAGCCCTCCACCTAGAGAAATCTCCGTATCCTTCCCAGTGATCCAGCTGCCCAGTCCCCTCGGCCTGGCCACGTCCGTTGTTCAACTGTCCACCCTCCCAGAAGAAGGACGGCTATTTCTTGACGTGTGTGTATGTGTATGTGTGTGTGTGTGTGTGTGAGAGTGTGTGTGTGAGTCGAGGAGAATCCGATTCAGCTCTGGAAGGGTGAGTGGGGAGTCACTGAAGATCCGTGATGCTGCTCAGGTGAGCCTTAGCTTCAGGTGACACCGCCGTCCCTCACTCAGAAAGCTGAGAAGGCATGACATCAGTTTGCTTCACATCTTGAGCTTAAACAAATTTATATTGTTTTTACAGGCTCTTTTCCAAGGGGAAAAAAAAATGCCCCTAAAACTGCGCTTCTTGAAACTGAACAAAGGTGCCATCTCTAAAGATTAGCAAGCCGCTCTGGATTTGCGCTGAACTCCACCTGCTCTGTGAAAACCCCATGGTTTTCTCACAATCCCACTCAAGCTGCTCAGCAATCGGGCCCCCTCTTCCGAGTGTGGGTAGTTGTCAGTTTGACTTCTGTTTGCCCTGCCGTTTCATCGTTTTCTCGTGCCATGCCACAGCCAGCGACCAGGGTAGGAAGGCGGCGGGAAGAGAAGGCCGAGCCCTGGGGCCCCTGCAGTGGGGCAGGCTCCCCCCTTCCCCGCCCCGAGGTGAGCAGGTCAGCGGTGACCCTAGGTGTGTTTTGAACATGTGCCCAGGGATCGGGAGCCGAATGCAGCTCTGCGGCTGTGTGGGGTGGACTGCAGCAGTGCGAGCCTTGTGTCTGCAGAGGGGACATGAGGACATCTGGACCGTGTCCCTGCGAGCAGGGCTCCTGCTGCAGGCCTTTGAAAATCCTGCCACAATGGCCCCCAGCGCCTTAGAACTTTCTCCCTGGAGAATTTAGAAGAGCCGGTGTCCTTGATTTCTTGGACATCTGCAGCCTCCACACGTGCGGGTCTGTCCCTGAGCCGGGTGTTTTGGGGGGCCCAGGAAGTGTTCTGCGCGGCCCCTCTTTCTAAGAGCCTAGAGCTAGGAGAGGGGGTCATGCACACTACTCTCCAGTCCTCGGCTACCTGGCTGTGCAGTCTTGAACAAGTGACTTTATTCTTCCTGGGCATTTCCCACCCCTTTCATCTTTAAAATACACTTCTTGGGAGATGACTGGGTGGCTCAGCAGCTGAGCATCTGTCTTTGGGTCAGGGTGTGATCCCAGGGTCCTGGGATTGAGTCCTGCATCGGGCTCCCTGTAGGGAGCCTGCTTCTCCCTCTGGCTATGTTTCTGCCTCTCTCTCTGTGTCTCTCATGTGTCTCTCAATAAATCTTAAAAAACAAAACAAAACAAAACAAAACACTTCTTGGGCCATTGACTCTGAGGTTTTTTTTCAGCTCTAAATTCTTGGGGTTTTTTGCTTGTTTGTTTTTACCTGTTTAATGCTGATTGAACTTGGGCTGATTAACCAGAAAATATTTTCCAATTAGAATAGAGATGGTGACTAACTCACCACTTGGGCTTTGACACCTTGTTACCATGAAAGGCATGCTCACTCAGATAAGAGGGGGCCACGGGCAGGGCAGGTGAATGTTTCCACTAGCCTATGGATTTTTAATGTCTAACTGTATTTACAAGTGGATGTCTTCTTTGTCTCTCTTCAAGCCCAGCAGGTCTGGGGTCCTGTTTTCTGATAGGAGGAAGCTGAGAGGTCCTGAACAGATGTTAGGCAAGAGCCTGCCTAAGTCTATGGTTTGTTTACCCTGCACCCTGCTTTTGGGAAAATGAAGGGGACACTCTCACCCTCATGGTTGTCGCTCATCGTCTTAACTAGCAGCGAACATGTGCAGAGGACACCTGGCAGAGGAGTCATCCCTGTTAGTACTGCAAAGCGGTTTTCTGCTTGTTCAGCTCCTTGCAGAGTCCCGGTTGGACAGCTCCCTGCCACCTTCCAGCACAGGACAGGGCCTTGCATATGAAAAGGCTAATTCTAGGGATCCCTGGGTGGCGCAGCGGTTTGGCACCTGCCTTTGGCCCAGGGCGCGATCCTGGAGACCCGGGATCGAATCCCACGTCGGGCTCCCGGTGCATGGAGCCTGCTTCTCCCTCTGCCTGTGTCTCTGCCTCTCTCTCTCTCTGTGTGTGACTATCGTAGATAAATAAAAAAATCTTTAAAAAAAAAAAAAAGAAAAGGCTAATTCTAGTAGCTTCCATAGGAAGGGGCACACCAAAGACTATTGCCGTGGGTGTGGTTCGTGGAATTTGGAGTGTCCTGGGGGATTGGTGATGGGTCTACAGAACAAAGATCGCTTGAATTATGTTGATCATTGAGAGAAACACACCATACTCACAGACAGATTCTGAAATTAAAGGAAACCAAATTCTTAGGGACTGTCATAAAAATTCCATGTTCCTCCACTCACATCCAGGCCAGTGACTTAGTCATTCCCCGTATTTCTAGCATGTATCCTGTCCATCCCAGGATGGAGGAAAACCCTACTAGAACGTCGTGTGAGAAAAAACAATCCAAGAGAACGATTGCAGACTAATTTGTTCAAGAGTCTAACTCAAATATTTCCCTTTTATTTTTTTCATTCTGAAGTTACAAAGTAAAATGGTTGCTGAATTAAAGATTAGCATGTAAGTAAGACCGAAATAGGCCTACATTCTTATATTAGTTAAAATTCTTTTGGTTGCAAGGAATAGAAATCCATCTTAAGCTAGTAAAGCCAAAAAGGAATTTTATTATAAGTCTCCTTGGATTCAATGGAATCTGAGAGAGCAATACGGGAGGCCTTGGGAGCGGCTGGAGTTAGGAGCTCAGAGGCTGTCAGGGTCTGTTCTCTCCCTGCCTCCGACTCCCGTTCTGCTGATTGGCATTTACCGTCCCTCAGTCCACATGGTGGTACGGGCTGCCAACTGCTTCTGCATTTCCATGTCTTTATCTTCAGACTCCTTTTGTCACTTACGGTTCCCAAATCCTGGGGGAGGGTTCTGGTTGGCCTGTTTGGATCCAGGCACCCACCTCTCAACCAATAGGCGTGCCAAGCGCAAGGCCTGAGGTCCCCGTGGTAGGACTCCACCCCCGCACCATGAAGGGAGACCCCACTCTGTCAGGGAGCAGCGGGGGGACTCCACCCAGTGCGGGGAGAGGCAGGGGCATGGTCTCCAGGGGGTGGAGATGAGGCCGGTGCTGAGGGGACAGTGGGGACAGTAGGGTCCCACTGCATTTCTCTACCGAAATCAAAGGGAAACTATGAACAAATATTATTTATCTGGAAGTGAGAATAATGTATTGTTCTTTGTGGTTCAACAGCAGTTACTAATCTCTAATCTGTGGCCAAATAGTTAAGCAGAATAACGTTTATTTTCTAAAGTATAAAATATTAATTAGTTTTCATTTAACTTAGTTCATCTGATCTCCCTGAAATTCCCTATCGTTTGATGATCTTGGAGCCAGGTAAGGATTCTGTGAAATCTCAGTGAGCCCATGGAATTCAAGGCCGACCTTATTTTTTAACAATTTGATGGAGATCAGACAACGGAGCACAGTGAATGGAGAAGACACTTCCTTTCTCCTCGTTTAGGACCTAGGAAGGACACTGCAATGAAGAGCATATTTAGCAGGCAAGACATGTGTGTCCTCTGTGCGGGGACACAGGAGTCTGTGAGTCCAGAACTGGGAGGGACGGGGAAGGCCAGTGTTGGCTAATGAGCCAGGGGGTCACCTACTAACGCAGCGGTGCTAAACCTCCCAGGTGACTCCAGGGTCACAGCTGGGACATGCACTTGCCTGCCTGGAGGAAGAAGAGACCTTCCTCACTTCTCACCACCCTGTTGCTAAAGACGTAAAATGCTCAGTGTGAAGGAAGCTCCTGGTTAGACTCAGGTCTTTAAGGCAAAGGTGGAGAAGCATGAGGCTCCTTGAGTCAGGGTGTCTCAAACTGTAAAGAAAACAAATCTGAGTATTTTTTTGCTAGGTACTGGGATTTCACTGTTGCTCCCCCCCACCCCATGTTATTGTGACCTGCATTTGGGGAACTTTGGAGGCTCTTTTCCTGGATGTTCCTCTTTTCCAGCCTTGTTTGGGCTTTGCCCCCTCCTGGGTGCCTCCCAAGAGGCAGCTGAGAAGCCAAGATAGAAGAGTCTGTGCTTCGAAGTCAGGCAGCACAGGCTTCAGACTGAGCCTCGGGTCAATGTTTCCTCTCTCCAGCAGAGATCCCACAGCCGCCCCTCAGAAGGGCCCCGAGGACTGGCCAGATGGCGCCTCTCAGGCAACGGAAGCATTGCACCTGCCAGGACCCTTCCATCACAGGTGACAGAAAGTGAACTCAGATTAGCTGGAAAATAAAAAGGAAATTATTAACTCATTTGTCGGAGAGTCTGGGGGTGGCCAGGGCCCCGGGGGTGTTAGGGCACAAGGACTTAGATGATGGCATTAGGTTCAGTCATTCTCTTTCTCTTCCCTGCCCCCTTTCTTGGGTTCACTCACTTCTGTCTTTATGGCAGAGGATGGGCTTTCCTCACGGAATGAGGAAACCAGGCTGGACAAAGATGGTGCCAGCCAGCCTCATCCCAGGAAGTGGCCCAGAGGGAAGGGGATGGCTTCCTCTGAACACCTGCATCTAAACCCCCGGTGAAGAATTCTAACCTGACCTAGATGATGTGCTTATCCCCAAGCCACGTGATAGCTTCCTTACAGTCACTCTTAGTTAAGCCTTGATTCAAGAGCCCAGAGGAGGAAGTGGAGCTGCAGGAAGTTTGGAGGGCGCTGAACCCTGAAGGGAAGATTTCACCAGGGACCCAAGGACAGGGGTAAATTCTGTTCATGGCTTCCTGTCTAGAGAAGACAAATTTGATTTGGGTGTGGGATGGTAGGAAAAAAATGATATGGCAGGGGGCAAATATTTAATTAAGTGACTACTGTATACTTGGCCCTGGGGGTACAGCAAATCTCTGCCCTCATAGAACTTATGGGTTAAACAAAACAAACAAATTGAGTAAAGCATCATAAGTATTATAAAAAGAGCATATAGTGAGTTCAAACGCACAGCAAGGGGAGTCCAGCCTGGCAGCTGTGTCAGGGAAGACTTTCCAGCAGAAGTGACATGGGAATATCAGTTGGTCACACAATAATGGGGTGGAGAGTGCTTGGGGCAGAGGGATCAGCATGTGCAGATGCCCGAAAGAGAACCAGACAGCTTTGAGAGGCCTGTTAGTTCCTTCCCTGAAGGGCTGAAGCCCTGTAGGGGAGAATGTATTTGTTTTCTGGGGCCACCATAACAGGTTACCACAACTTGGTGGCTCAAAACAACAGAAATGTACCCTCATGGTTCTGGAGGCTGGAAGTCCAAGATCGAGATGTCAGTAGGGCTGTCCTAGGGAAGAGTCTTCCTGGCCTCTAATATCCCAGCTTCTGGCAGCTCCAGGCACTCCTGTGGCCCTACACTCCCATCTCTGCCTCCACTGCCACGTGGCCTTCTCCTTCATGCTCCTGTCTTCACATCTTTTGCTCCCTCTAAACACTTGTCGTTGGATTTAGAGACCACCTGAGTAATGCAGGATGATCCCCTCATCTCAGGATCCTCACCTTAGTTACATCTGCAAAGACCCTTTCTCTAAATAAAGCCACGCTCCCAAGTGGACATAGCTTTTGGGGGCCACCATCCAGTACAGGACAGAGGGTAGAGTAATGACAGATGTTCTGGGCTGAGAGGCAAGGCCAGGTCCTAGGGAATTGAGACCTCATCCTAGAGCAGGCCAATGATGTTTCAGATTAAATTCTAGAAAGAACACCGTGGTGGTGGTTTTGTGGAAGCAGACTGGAGGTGAGCAGTGAGAGGGAAGCAGGACTGTGGTCTGTCAGAAGGCCATTGTTGTGGCTCAGGAGGGAGGGAGAAGGGGCTGCCTTAAGGAAGTAGCTGAGCCAGGGATGGGAAGAAGTGGAAAGCAGGTCAAGGGGATTTGGGAATGGATGGGCTGTAGGGTGGCAGGTGGCAGGACACAGGGCAGAGAGATTGTCCTGAGGAATGTGTATCATTATGCTATGTATCCTGCATATTACTTTTTTCCGCAGAGGACAGCCCTGAGAGAAGGAAAGAATGTTGGCTTTGGAATTGGCTAAACCTGGGTTCAAATCCCAATGCTTTCACTTTCCAGCTTCCTGACCTTGATTGTCTCTTATTTTCTCTGGGCCTCCATTTCCTCCTCAATAAACCGAAGGCACAAAACTGACTTCATAGTTGTTCCCATAGTTCTGGGAAGAATGTACAGATAGCTTGCAAAGAGTGCCTGGCCCTGAGCCCAGCACCACGTGGGCACCCCAAATGCACTAGTTCCCCCTCCTTCCCTAGCTTGACCAGCCCCCTTTCCTGCCGGGGCTTCCCCCCTGGGTTCAGCTGCTCCCACCACCCACCTCACTCCCATCTGCTTCCTGGCCAGCTGGCCCCTCACCTGCAGCCCTTCTCTCCTGGGACCCGCTCACAAATTTCCCTCTCCCCATCCTGGCCCTTCAACAAACATTCTCTCATGTGTTACTCTGAAGTAGCACAAACTGTGAAAGCAAACAAGCTGTGAAATGGGTGGTCTTAGCCCCCTGAAGTACTCGCTTCATCCAGTTCCTGCTGCAGTTCATCAGTTCACTCACTGCTTGCTGCGTTTCCACAACCACTCACTCGGCAAACATTCAGAGCGCACTGGGCCTAGTGTGAACGCAAAGTGCAACCTCACTGGTTCCACCTGCTGCAATCTGTGGATTTCACTGGGCCACGGACGTTCTCTCTGCCCGTGGATTCTCCCAATAGGCTGACGTCACAGCTTCACTCTGGCTTTGACATCTCTGCAAGTAAAGTGAGGAGAAGCTCGAGTTAGATGCCCTACGAGGTGGAAGGTGTCCCCTCAGAAAGCCATCCGCCCATTCTACCTCTCAGGCCGATTTCCAGTTTCATCAGCCACATTGTCCTCAGCCCATCTCTTGCCATGTCCCTCTCACTCCTGCTTATTGCTCTTTTCTGGTTAGCTGAGAGGGCAGGGCTAGACTCTTATGTACTTAGAGCCATGTTTTAAGAGCGAGAACAGAAAAACCTGTGTGGTTTTCTGGGTCTGGCCTTGCACAAAATGGAAAGGGTCCGCTACATCCTGCCCCACTGGGGGCTTGGCTTGCTCTTTTGGGCAGTGGAGAGGCCTCTGGTTACCACCTTTAGGCTGCCAGAAGCCTCATGGCACTCGGGGGACATGCATGTGCAAGGAAATGTGTCCTGATGGGATCTGCACACGTCTGGAGCCCTCTCCATAAAGGGATGTTCTCATAGGCTTGCAGCAGAGATTCTGTGACACTGATCCAACACACCACCCAAGCTGTCGTGAGGAAGGGGGGAGATGGTGTGAACTCTGGGAAGGCAAAACTTTCAGGAAGAGCAAACAAGTAATTTCATTAAATGCTGATTTTTTACATCAGCATCATTCAAGACCCTGTGGGGCTTATCAGGGAGAATAAGAAACTGTTCTTGTGCTGGAGGACCTCAAAGAGTCTAGAAAGAAGGAGGTGAACAGGCAGGTCCATGTGTCTTGCTTTAAGACTATCACAAAAATGCTGACATGCAGCCGGCACCTCACGTTGAACACCTTTCTGGGTCACTCAATTTACTATTCCTGCTAATCTTCCTAACTGTGTTTCAAAATAGGTATGAACACCCATTTCACAGATGAAGAAACAGAAGTGCAGTGACTATTCCAGGAACCAGGCTATCCAACCCAGTTCTGCTGACTCCAAAGCCTATTAAATCTGCTTGTCAAAATTTAAATTAAAAAAAAATGGGTGAAAGAGCATTTGGTGCATTACCAATGTATTCTTCCTTTTGCAAAATAACTTGGTTCTTTAACCCTTTAAGTTTTTTTTTTTTAATTTTATTTATTTATGATAGTCATACAGAGAGAAAGAGAGAGGCAGAGACACAGGCAGAGGGAGAAGCAGGCTCCATGCGCCGGGAGCCTGATGTGGGATTCGATCCCCGGTCTCCAGGATCGCGCCCTGGGCCAAAGGCAGGCGCCAAACCGCTGCGCCACCCAGGGATCCCTAACCCTTTAAGTTTTGAGTGATTCTAGAACTTTCATGATAGAGTTTTCACTCACCTGACTTACCTCCACAGTTTCAGGAACAGCCCTAGCTGGCAGTGCAAAGCTCTGCTGGCAGAGGTTTCTGTTGCTCTATCTAGAATAATATGCAGCTACAGAGGCTTTGGTGATTCCAAAAGTGGATGTGAGAAGGCCCCCACAAGGAATTTTGAGCCAGAAGGGAATTTAGATTCCCTGAGCCAAATCTCTCATTATCAAGCATGGGAATTGGCACCAGAGAGGTTAAGTGACTGGCCCAAGGCCACACGGCTGGTTCATGGTGGGGAGATGAGACTCGGTTTTGCCCACTGCACCTTTTGCCATTTAGTGCTCCTTGACACTGTTCAGGCGGTGGCTCTGCCCTCAGGCTCTGTGGCCCATGGAAATGCTAGGAATGAGTGCAGTCACCTCTGTTTGATGGAGCAACCTGCAGTGTAATCATTCCCAACAGTTTACATGCTCTGGGGGTGCCCACAGCCAACTCGATGTACCCTGTGCCAGGAGCTGGACATCCCTGGTGCCATGTGGGCAAGACCCAGTGAGCAGCCTCGCCCAGTTCAGCCCCGCTGCTATGCATTAAGGGATTAGTTTATATTTAATTGAAGTTTGACATATTCTGAGCTGAGGCAGCCTTGCTTTGGCTTTCTGAAGAAAGAATGCAGCCTTGGCCTAAGAGTTTGAGTTTCACACAGCAGGTTCCCATACCCGGGGGAGACTGCCCTAGTACTTTCTAGAGCCTTTCTGAACTGAACATAGAGGTCTATGCGTTTGCCTTCTTTGCTGTTCCTTTCTCAGCCGGGGCTCACATCTCACACAGCAAGGAGGTGTGGCTGGGGTAACTGAGGCCCGTGGAGAACAGGCTGCCTCCCCTTTCACACTCAGGCCATTACTGCAGATGTTCTCTTGGAGTAGAGGATGAAGCCAGGGAAAGCTCTGGAAGTGCTCGCTTGGCTTTACTATTATTGCTGCCATTTACCCAGGCTTCCATTTCTGCATCACTCACAGACAGGGACCTGGAGGCCATGGACGGGATCCTGGGAGGGAAGCCACGGAGTATGAAGGTGAGTGAGGGATGGAAATCAGCCCATGGCCCTGCCAGGCTCGCCAACGTCTCCCTGCTTGCAAAGTCCTTCCTGCTCTCTGACTCTAGAAATTCTAACTGCTCTTCAGGCCCTGGCTCCTCCCTGGCTCTGCACAACCCCTGTGTGCATTGCCTGTGTCTATGCTCACGTGCTGCCTCCCCTCGATCCCACTCCTGGGGCCCTGCTCCTGCCCTAGGCTGCTCAGACCCTACTCTGAGTCATACACTTGACATTGAACATCCCTTTTGATTCTCACATCGACCTCATGCAGTAGATGTTTTCCCATTGTGATGGATAAGGAAACAGGGTTCACAGGAGGTAAGTGACCTGTCCAAGGTCACCTGTGGAGTGACAGTGCGGAGGCAGGTGCAGCTCCTCTGGTCCCCAACACCTGCTCCAGGGCGGGGGCTCGCGCTGGGGTCTCTGACCTTCAGCGGGCAATGTGCTTGGGGAACATGAGCGGTTTTCTTTTTTGATGTATACATCTCTGTTTTTTGAATCTTTTTCAACAAGCCTGTGTCACTTGTGTCATTGAAAATCACATTAATGATCGCTGACTACAGGCAGATGCTTACTGAGTACTGGACATGTGTCATCTTGCTTATTCCTCACACAACCCTGTCTGAGGAGCCTGTGACTGTCATCTTGGGTTTCTAGAGGAGGAACCCAAGTTGAAGAAATGTGAAACAACCAGCACAGTCATATAGTTAAGAGCGGCAAAACCAGGCTCAGGCCTGGGGAGGCCTGACTGAGCTTTCTAAGCAGAAATGAAGCTTTGTCTTAGGCATAAAAAGAGCAGTCTGCTTAGTAAGAAATGACCAGAATTGGCAAATCCACAGAGACTGAAGCAGATGAGTGGTTGCCAGAGGCTGGGGTGGATGGGAACAGGGTTTCTTTCCTTCCGGGTGATGACACATTCTGGAACAAGACAGTGATGATGGTTGTACAATGCTGTGAATGTACTAACTGTCATTAATAGTAGATTTTACATTTGCATTTTATCACGATTTTAAGAGTCTTAAAAAAAAAAAAGCAAGAAAAGGAAAAGTGATTACTGACCATTTCTAGGGTCAGTTACATTCTGGAGACTCTTTTCAAGAAGGAATACAGTTTCTTTGAGAAACAATGGAAGAATACTAAGAAGAGGCCCATGGGGATGGGGAGGCCTGGAAACCAGAAATGGGAATCCGATAGAAGTTAGACTTATTTCCTTTGCCAAAGGGGTCTACAGGTTCATCTGATGCTCATCAAAATCCTGGGCATCATTGCCTTTATCATACCCATTTCAGGGATGGGAAAAATTGAGGTCTAGTTAGGTTAAATGACTTACCCCAGGTCATGATGTCAGTGAGTGGAAAAGCCGGGGTTTGATTCCAGGTGGTCTGACCTCCAGGTCCACACCGGGAACTGCAACCATCATAGATCTGTGTTCAGTCTTGTCACCTTATGAGTGCAACACAGTCCGATTTAACTCAGTGAAAGCATTCCCATCTTTACCCTTCCTGCTTTCATCAGTAATAGCTTGTCCAACAGAGATAAGTGCTTCAGAGATAGTAGGCTTAGTGAAACTGCTGAACACAGGATCCCCAGCCAGGCTGTGCTGGGTGATGACAAATCATGTTCAAATTAACCTTGTGCCCTGAAGGTTGTATTGGGTGGGAGGCTGGAGAGAAGATGTGAGCTCCTGGCCAAATGCACCCAGTGGAGAGCCTGTGGGACCTCCTGACTGGTTCTGTTACTAGTGGGCATGGTGGCTGCCACTCGACCGGTGGCTTGGTGGCCCACACTGTGGGTGGCCACAGCCACTGCCCAGGAACAGTGAGCAAGGAGACAGTTGCACCGAAGTGGCATGAGAAAGCACTTAAAGATTAAAAAACAAAATAAAAAGCCAAACCCACAATCCTCTGTTGCAGATATTCTTTTAGTCCTGGTAAGGTTGGAGTTAGGCTGTCTCTGTGTGAGACAACCCCACGCAAGCCACCGTGGATTCCATCCTTCAAGTTCTGTTTGGATAAATAACAACAAATATACCATAACAACCCAATGCTGTGCAAAGATCTGCTCTCCACACCAGGGTTTGGGGCAGAAGCACAAAGTCTCAGATCCTGGACCCTTGGAGGACAGAGCACACGTTTCTGTCATCCCACTGCCTGTTTCCCACGCTGGGTTGGGTGCCTTCTGCCTGGACCTTGGCAAGAGCCTGCTAACGGGGTTTCCTGCTTGGATTCATCTGTGTTGAGCAAGCCATCAACTCACCCCACCCCAGAGGGAACTTTCTGGAACCAGGCGGGGTCCACTCTCTCCCTTGTTCCATATCTGGCAGTGGTTTCACTTCACTCACAGACTAAAACAGGCTCCCCAGGCTGGCATTCAATGCACATGGGTGTCTAGTTTCCTCCACCCTTTCATTTGTAACTTATTCAATGCACATTCCTCCATGTGCTTGGCATTGGGACCTCCATGGTGGACACAAAATGACAAAATCCTCATGCCCTCTTCCAAGGATCTCACAGTGCAGTGGGGTCCACACTGGAGGTGCTATGGAACCACACAACCTGAGCCCCTGCTGCTGTTCCCGGAGGTCAGAAACTTGTCTAAAGTCCCTTGAAGTCACCTGAAGAAGGCATGGGGGGAGGCAGACAAGTGTGGGGTGGACAGGGAAATGGAATGAGTGTGAGAGAGAGAAAAGCCCAGGGGCAAGAGGCTGCAAGTGCAAGGTGGCAGCAGGAGTGCTGAGTCCAGCTTACAGTGTGTCAGGGTGTCACACTTAGCCCTGAGACCAGAGGGGCCACGGAAGGGTGTAAGCAGAAGAGTAATAGGACCAGACTGGCATTTTAGGAAGACCATTCTGTTTGAAGTTTGGACACATGGCTGGAGAGAAGGGTGAAAAGAGGCAGGAAGATTAGTCAGAAGCACTTTCAGGAATCTGGGCAAAAGTGATCATGGCATTGGGGATGGATGGAAATGCACAGGTTCAAGAGAGATTGGAGATTGGAGTGGGCAAATCTGGGCAACTATCTGAGGTTTCACAGGTTTCTGGGTTGGCCAGCTGTGGGGACGATGGTCTATTTCCTGGGCGAAGGAAACCAGTGGGGTGGGGTTGTCAGATGATGGCTCAGCTTTGGACACAATGACGTCTGTGCCTGTGACACACACAAGCAGAAATAGTCATCATGATGGAGAAAAAGAAGAGGGCCTAAGACAGGACCAGGAACACCGGTGTTTGAGGATGGTCATGGGGAGGGGCTCTGCCTGGAGACACAGGAAAGAGGCCGCGCTGGGGGCCAAGCCAGGGAAGTGGGTCCCCAAAGTCAGGACGCCAAGGTGCGTGAGGAGGGAAGAGCATGTGCCGTCTTGGCAGGGGGAGTTTTCGGGGGGTTAGCGCTGGCCCGCGAGGAGCTGATGGCAGTGGCAAGTTGAAAAGGTGAGTCAAGGCAAACAGTAAGTGAAGGATGAATTTGTCAAGAACTTCAGCCAAGAAGGCAGGAGAAAAAGAACGACTGAGCTGGAGAGGAAAGATCTTCAAAAGAGGTTTTCTTTCCTTCTTGCCTTCCTCCCTCCCCCTCTTCCTCGATCCTTCCTTCCTTCTCTCTCACCCTCAACAGGGGATCCTGACTGTGTCACACGGGAAAGGGGCCAGCAGAGCAGCAGCAGGGGAAGACCCGGGAAGGACAGAGGATGGCCCTACAGGGAAGGGGATCAGAACCTGGGGAGAAGAGTTCCTATTTTCACCGCTGCCAGGAGGAAGACAGGACGCAGCAGGTGCAGGTTGGCCTGGGGTTTGAGGCCAGGAGTTGGGGAAGCCACCGCTTCATCCTTTCCAGCCTTGCCTCCAAGTCCTCCTGTATGAAAAGGGCCACATGCACTTGTCCCCCTGCATGACTGGCTTTTCTCCAGCTCACTGGGTCTGCTTTCCCTGTGCCCTTCACTCTGTCTTTCAGTGCAGGGGGTATCTAGATTCTGTGGCACCTGATGCGTGCACAATGTGGGACAGCTTCTTTAACAAAAAGAAAGCTCACTTCCATTCTTTTGGCAAATTTTACAAAAGCACGAGAAAATGTGAACACTTTTCTTGGCTCCTCCTAGGACCTTGAAAGGAACCCATGTAAACTCAGGTGCTCGAAGGTCAAGCTTTATGAATCCTCCTCGACTCATATGTTAAAATCCCATGCGACCTTCAAACCTGAGCAGCAGCAAAAACAAACCAACCAAAACAAAGAAACCCCCAAAGGAACAAAAACTTCTTCCACAAAGCCCTTTTGAATGGAAGGAAGGAACCAGAGTCTTGGTGTCCTCATCTGTAAAACAGAGTTAAGAGCATCTACCGCCTTGCTGGAGAATTAACTAAGGTGACATATGGGGCAGGACCTGGGTACTTCCTTTCCCATAATCACCACTTCGTAAATGATGGCTAAGGAAATAAAATGCTTTCCTTTCTCACTTATCTCTCTGACCTGTATGTTAGTTATTTGTTCAACTTCTCCCCACACATCTTGCACACATCTTGCTATTTTAAAACCTGTACTCGTGTGTCTTGCAGATGGTGGGCGTTCGATGCATGGATCAAATGAACGGATCGATAAATGAACTGTGCATGAACCACTTCTTCAGGAAGGACGTTAGGAGACGTGCTTAGACCTCCACCTGAATGAGTTTCCCAGGGGGAGCCCACACCAGTGATCTCATCTGGAAGAACAGGAAGGTGTCACAGCAGGTAGCACACATTTGGTGGAGGAAGCGGAATGTGGGGGAAGCCGAGGCCTCGCTTCAACCAATTTTCAGGGTTTAGTTGGCAGAATTAGGAATCTTTAAGACAGGATGGTGAGCAGTGCTGCTTGGACTAAGCATGGCAAAGCCCCTCCTCCCCCTCCCCACCCCCCAAGTGAGGCGGGAGCTGTCAGACGCAATTCACAAGTCTAATGAATATGTAGTATAATATGGGTGGATTTCTTACTTTATTCATTTTGAATACACTGCTGCTTAGGGAAATCTCATTTCCTAGAGCTACCTGTATAGGGAGAAAGTGCTTTATGGTTTTCCTTTCAAGGGACTTTTGTGAAGGTTAAGTGAAAAAAAAAATTCTATAAAAGCGTTTGATAAACTGTCAATGCCGTGCAAATATATTTTGTTATTGCTATTAGTGTGGCTCCCTGGCCTGATCTCTCTTCCTCCTCCCTTGGGGCCTGCTCCTGTCCTTCCCCTTCCTTCCTGTAGACTTTGCATCCTACAAATTTCTCTGAAGTGTCATCATTTCGTTGTCCCACACGGCCAAGGTAGCCTGCCCATGCACGTGTGTGCCTATCCCCAGATTCCAAAGTCCTTGAGAACAGCCTTAGCACACAGTAGGAGCTCCGTAAATGTTTGCTGGATGGATAATACTCTAAGATGATGGGAAAATGGCACTTGTATAATTTCATTTGGATCATTTGGTTGTGCAGCCTCTTAAGGAAGGTAAATTTGGTTCATAAGACACTAGCCCCCTTCATTATTCCTAGGAAAGCAAGGCCATAAATATTCCTACCAATGTTGGAAAAAATATGTCCCTTTTCCTCCTGGAAATCATAATATACCTGTCCTCAAGTAACTTCTAAACTGCCCTTAATATCACATTGAGGAAGCCAGCTCTGCTGTGGAAAAAGCCCCAACAAGGTATCCAAGCATATGGGCTTAAGTCCACATGATCTAGTCTAAAACCTTCTACTTCTTGGAGCTTCAGTTTCTTCTTGTGTAAAGTGAAGGTAATAATCCCATCCTGCCTTCCTGTGGGGATTGTTTTTGAGATCGATAGAATAATGCGTGTATCCATGCAAGCCCTGCACCCTTCTGCTCCCTTCTCCCAGGATGATCTTTTTAGACAGGACCTTGGTAGACACAAATGGCATTTGTTGATAAATATTGGTAAAGGGTCAGCAATGAAAGGGACATACTAGAAAAGTGTGGAGCAACAGCTCTCTTTGGGGACAGAGCAGTTGGTAGTTGTTACCAGGTGGTTTGGGATTTTGCCACAGAATTGGCTCTTGGAGAGAACCCCGATGTCCATGTTTCTAAATCCAGTGGATGTCTTGGAATCCAGTAAAGTCCAATCTTCATTTTATTTGTGATGCTCTCTCTTCCAAGGTGCTGCTTTCCTGTGGGGGTGTCCACATCATGATGTTCTCTGGCCTTTCCTCCTGGCTGTGGGAGCTCCTTCTCAGTCTCTGGTGTGGGTTGAATCATTTCCCTCCAAAAGATGCTGAAGTCTTGACTCTCAGTACCTAGGAATGTGACCTTATTTGGAAATAGGGTCTTTGCACATGGAATCAAGTTAACAGGAGGTCATTAGAAGTGGGCCCTAAGCCAAAGAGTGATGGAAATTTGGACACAGGCACAGATGGTCAAGTGACAAGAGAGGCAGAGATGGGCATGATGCATCCACAATATAAGGAATGCCACGGGTTGCCACGAGTCACCTGGAGCTGGGAAGAAGCAAGGAAGGACACACCCAGAGAGCCTTCAGAGAAAGCATGCCCTGCTGACACCTTGTCTTTGGACTCTGGCCTCCAGAACTGTGAGGAAGCAAATATCTGTTGTTTTAAGCCGTCGAATGTGGGGTATTTGGTTATGACAGCCCTAGAAACGAATAGTTTCTTTTTAGGCTCATCCTACGTTAGATGTTGGTTTTCCTAAACACTTAGTTCTAGACTTCTCTTCATTTCTCTACATATCCTCCTCCCTAAGTGACCTCCTCCACATCCACATGTCAGCCGTGGCTTCTCTGCCTGTAACCCCCCATCTCAGCGCTCATCTCAGACCCGACTCCCACGGGGAAGCTTCTGCAGTAGATGCTGTCAGTGTCCGCCCACATCGCTGGCTCTCCTCACTACCAGTTCAGCTTCTTACTGGGAGCTGCTATACTCTGCCTGAGTACTTTTGCTGGCGGCGGGGGGGATGAGGGTGGGCCAGAACACCAGAGAATGAACACCTCCAGAAGCCACTTGCCAATGACGGCAGATGGGAGCCAGAGAATATCCAACCTAGCTTCCTCATCGCCCAGTGACCTCCAGCATCTCTGAGAGACCCCAGCAGACTAAGCCTTATTGGCCCACGGGGTATCTATTCACTGACTTGGTCCGTATGGGCTTTCTTCTTGGTCGCCACTCCCCTCTCCTGCTTCCTGAGTCCACTTTCCAAACACACTGCTTTCACTCAAATCCTTGTCTCAGGGTTTTCTTCTGGGGAATCTCACCAAGATGCTGTATCTGCATTACCAGCCTGAGACAAGTTCTTCAGGTATTCTTTCAAGCAGCGTGATTGTGCCTTGGCTGCACGGCAGCTCTTATAGTTTGTGTACATATTTCTTTTTGTGATTATTTGAATAGTGTCCGTTTCTTGTGCTGGAGTGGGGGTCAGCAAACAACAGCCTTCAGGCCAAAGCAGACACGACTCCTCATTTCCACACCATCCATGGCTCCTTTTGGGTTACAACTACAGAGCTGATTGGTTTCAATGAAGATGTCATGACTTACAGAGCCAAAATGTTTGCCATCCGACCCTTTGCAGAAAATGTTTCTTGACCCCTGTGCTAGGCCGTAAGCTGTGTTAGCTTTGGCCTTGTAAGAAATATCCCCAAACTTGTTCAAAACAAACACCGTTTATTTAGCCACAGTTCTCCGAGCTGGCTAGGCAGGTTTTCCAGTCTAGGCCTGCTCAGCTGATTTTGACCAGGCTCCCCCATGTGCCTGTGGTCAGAGGTGGGTCAGCCAGAGGCAATGCCCCTGGCATGGCTTTGCTTGCACTGTTGGCCAGGGAGACAGCAGCAACTGGGCCTTTGTGTTTGTCACATGCAGCAGGCTACCTTAGGCTTTGTCACATGGTGGTGGTGGCAGAGGTTCTAAGAGCAGCCAGATAGGACAAAGCACAAGTTTTTTGAAGCCTGTGCTTGGAGCATGTTGGCTAACATTCCATTGGTCAACACAAGTCACATGGCCAAGTTCAAAGTGGGAAGGCACTCAAAGGGCATGGTGGGGGCAGGCAAAGAGACTGTGGCTCTTCTGCACAATTCACCCTGAAGCTCTATGAGGCCACAGGCCCGTCTGTATTTACTCATATCAGTGACAGTGACTGGCATATAGTATGTGTTAAATAAATATTGTGTTAAATAAATATCTGTTAAATAAATAAGTAAATGAATAAACCTTAACTGTTTGATAACAGCTGTCTTTTATTGAGCCTTTACTATATATAATAGATGCTGTTTGAAAAATCTCCCACACATTAGCTAATGCTTACTCTATAAAGTAGACATTATCAGTACCATTTTACAGACAAGAAAACTGAGGTGTAGAATCGGTCACTTGCCCTGTGTAACACAGGTGAGAAGAGAAGAATCAGAATCTGAAACAAATTTGTTTAACTGCAAAGCTTTTGCTGTTAAGCACTGTCCTAGAATCCTCTTATGATTATTGCCTTTTCCCCCTTTTTTACTAAAAACTTGTTTCGTAGTTGAAAATTTCTTCCTTTATTTGATTTTTAAAAATATTTTATTTTTATTTATTTATTCATAAGACACACAGAGAGAGGCAGAGACAGGCAGAGGGAGAAGCAGGCTCCCTTCAAGGAGACCAGTGAGGGACTCAATCCCAGGACCCCAGGATCATGCTCTGAGCTGAAGGCAGACGCTCAACCGCTGAACCACCCAGGTGTTCCATCTTCCTTTATTTTAACTGTAAAGGTGGGAACAGGGTGTTCCTTGCTTCTCCTGGCCTTCCCTGCATCACTTCCTTGGAGGTCCAAAGGTCCTATTAACACCTTACAATAGATCTCTTATTCTCGTGCTAGGTGGCACTTCCAAGTTAAAAAAAGTGAGCTTGTGGGACAATCAACAACCCCACATCTAAAGTCACTGCTCTTGATGGCTCAGCAAAAGTGAGGGCCAGTATTTCACCCAAGAAGACAATAAATCCAGCCCCAAACGTAGCTGAGAGATGCTGAAACAGCCCTATTTATCTTATCTGTCAGACCTTTCAGTTCTGACATGAGGAAATCCACGGATGAAAATCAGAATGGTCTCTGGTAAACACAGTCTTCTAAATGACCATCATTATTCAAAAGTCAATAATTAATCAAGTCCACCAACATTTGTTTAACATTTACTCTGTTCTAGGCACTATCTTATTTAGGACAGGGGAACATAAGCAAACAAGAGTCCCTGTGGTCGAGACACTCATCTAGACATACTTATTTGACACTGTATTGAGTATACTGGTGGAGACAGGCCCAGAAAGGACAGAAGAGGGGAACTGAACGCAGTTCGAGCGGTGGGGGTAGAAGGGAAGGATAGGGGATTCTGTACAACTATTAGAATCCAATTCAGAGTCAGACAAGGCTGGGCTTCTGAAACAGTACAGTTGAGCAGTCAAGTTCATGGAGTCAGACAGACTGGGTTAGAATGCTGTTTCTGCCACTTGCTAGGTGTGCAATTTTCTAGAAGATAACTTTTCTTAACTTTAATTTCTTCATTTATAAAGTGGGCTAAGAATAGCACCTGCCTTATTTTTGTGAGAATTACATGTATACCAAGTGCCTAGCACAATTTTGGGCACACAGTAAATGTCCAAAAGTCATAGGTATTATTAGTGGTTGAGGTAGTAGTAATCCTGAGAGTGGCATTCTCAAATTGTGATTCCTTTATTCACTCAACAAATATTTGCTAAGGGTCTGTCTCATGACAGACTATGAGAAAGAAAAATGACATAGTACATGTCATGCTCTCAAGAGGCTCAGTGTAGAGAGAAAACGTGTATAAATAGTCATCTTATTGTCCAGATCCAGACTCGCATTCAGTAAGCATGGGGCTGGAAGGAATGGTCTCCCCTTTACAAAACCCAGCATTAGATTCTGCTAATCTCTCTTCTGAACCATTCTGAAGCTTTTTGATTTCAGATGTATCCCCCCCCCCCCCCATTTTTCATTTGTAGTCTCTCTGTCTTTGTAGTTGGAACTGGTTTCATGCTAACCTCTGGCTTTCATTTTTGGGTAGAGTTGATGTTCTCCCTTTGGATTATGTGGATTATTTGAGGGCCACTCCAGGCAAACATCTTACCTAACCTGGCTTAAGCAAAAGCTTGATCCAAACTTAGTCCTTAGAGGTTGACCAGATTAAAAGGAGTCTTAAGGGAGGAATGTGAAAGCGCTATGGAGAGCCCAAGGGAAAGTCAGGCTGGCCTAGACTTCTGCACATGAGCTCGGTGGGCAGAAAGCAGCCAACCCTCATGATATGATTCATTCTGTGCAACACAGAGCATGTCTTTGCAACCTCCTAACTGATCTTGTGTGTGTCTGTGTAAATATATTCTTTGTTAACATTCATACAGAGTCTTCAGATGCTTGACTATGACTTGACATCTAAAAATCCATCAGTATATTTATTAATGTTAACAAACTGGTTTCACCCATAGAAAATTGGAAGCTAATTTTTCAATAAGCCATGTCTCCAGGGATGGTTCACGAAATCAAAGAGGAAAATACCTGGTCCACTTAATTCATTATCACAATCAAATAATGTTTAAAAGTTTCCTTGTGGAATAAGATTAAATTAGGGAATTTTATTAGCAGCTCTAATCATTATTGATTATTTAATTATCAGCCTTTAAAAATCGTCTCCAGTTTTGAGATTTTTAGATCAGATTGAGATTTATAACATCATTCTTTAATTCCATTCACCCTGTTGCACCATATATTTCACTATTGTTGAATGAGCCCTGGACTCACCTGGATTCACGTCCTAGATCCTTCATTTAGTGGCAAGTTGGAGAAAGTCAACTATTCTTCCTGAGTCTTGAGGTCCACATTCATGAATGGGAAAAATGATACTAATTTTGCAGAACTAATACAAGGATTAAATAAAACTGTACTTACGAAAGCACTATTTAACAGTAATAGCTAACAGTTACCAGTGCTTATCATGTGCTAGGAGCATGTGTAAGTTCCCAACACATAATGGTTGACCGTATTTATTGTCCTATTTACTGTTTTAAAAGATTTTATTTATTTATTTATTTATTTATTTATTTATTTATTTATTTAAGTGGGGGAGGGAGCAAGGGAAGGACAGACTTTGCACTGAGCACGAAGCCTGGCCTGGGGTTTGGTCCCATAACCCCAAGATCATGACTAAGCCAAAATCAAGAGTCAGATACTTAACTGACTGAGCCACTCAGGCACCCTTGATCTATTTAATTTTTATAAAACCCTCTGAAGTAATTATTATTAGTCCCATTTTACATGCAGGAAAACTGAAGCGTCAGAACCCTTAGTAATTTGATTCAAGTTCTCACAATGAATAAGCAGTAGAACAAAGACTTTGAGTGTTGCTAATCTAGCTTCAGGGTCTACACATTAACCACTCCTTGGATTCATGTCTAACTACCAGGCAACACTGCCTTCTGTGCCTACTACACCAGTGTTCAGTGTATAGTGAATAATAAGCATAAATGTAGCCAACTATTGAAGAGCTCTCTTTTTTTTAAGATTTATTTCATTTCATTTCATTTCATTTCATTTCATTTCATTTCATTTCATTTCATTTTTAGAGAGGGTGAGCTTGTATGAGCGGAGGTTCCGGGGATGGTGGGATAGAGGGATAGGGAGAGGGAGAGGGAGAGAGAGAATCTCAAGCAGAGTTCCTGTTGAGTCAGGATCCCAACTGAGAGGGCTGGATCTCACAACCCTAGATCAGGACCTGAACCGAAATCAAGAGTCAGACACTTAACTGACTGAGCCAACTCAGGCACCCCGGTAAGCTCTTTTGAAGATAGCATGGTGTCTCACTCACCTCTGCATTCATCCTTCACAGGCGCTAGCCCTGGACAAATAGAAACTAAATATTGTGTGTGTGCATGTGTGATTGTGAGTATAATTTGGAGGGGTGAGTTTGGGGGAGGAGGAGAGGGGTGAAAAGGATAAGAGAAAGATTTTACTAATTCCATAGGTAACTTAAAGTCTAAAGATGTTACAATCTCCACTCCCAATCTTTTGAGGGAAATACCCTCTCTGACACTTCCCAATGTAACATAACCAGGCTAAACTCAGCCTAGACTACCCCGGGTCTGAGAAATCAAGTCTGGACATACTTTCTTGGAGAAATATTGGTAGGTAACAAAGAAACAAAGTTGGAACAGTTGGTGCATTAATATCTGAAATGTAATTCAGATGAAGTCATATATCGAGGTTCTGCCAATTTTCAATTGCTTCCAGCATCTTAAGTACCAAGTGCCAAAACCTTCTAACCACCTCACTTACCAAACACCTCTGCTTCCCACTCTTTGGAACTCAGGATCCCCATCTTTGAATCCCCTTTCTCCCTGGGCACCCCTCCCCCTCAACTTAGTTTCTAGGGCCATGGAGTCAGCCTTCCCCATGCCATTCACCCTGGCTGTTCTTCCCTGCTGTCTATGGCCACCAAAACCTCCTCACTGGCCTCTGACCCTATTCTTGTCTTTCTCCAACCATCGACGCACCACTGTTCATTCATAGTTCTAAGTACATCATCACCCTGCCTTTTGGACCACTCTGCTCTTCATCTGGACCCTCTCCCCTTTCTCACCGAAATAATCATATTGCCATTCACAATCCAAAGCCAAAGAGACAAGTCATCAAGGGTAGTAAGGATCTTTTAATTTCTCTTCTCAAAGACACATTGTCTAATACTGTCTACTTACCAGCTGTCAGGACACATCAATTGTTTCTTCATTACCTGCTATGCTTTTATGCTGGTCTCATCACTGGGTTGTCCATCAAAACCAAGCCCCATCTTTCTTGTGGACAAGGCTTGCCCCAGCCTTGTTTACTTAGTTGATTTGTGCCAATGCCAATTACTTTTGAAGGAAGCCCCTTTGAAGCACCCCATCTAGCTATGAACGTGACTCCACAGAAGGAAAGGCAGAGTGAAGAGCAGAGCACCAGAGCAGGCAGCCAGAAGCCAAGAGCCGAGAGTAAGGGGGTGGATGGTGAGAGGAGGCAGGCTGAGTGGTGACTGCATCCTGGGGCTGCAGGCTCAGTCCTTTTGACCCCTTCAGATACACATTATTCCTCAAATGCCATGTATAAGGTGACTGAGTAGAATTCTTTTTCTTCACACACAATTCTGAGTAGAATTCTTTCTTCATGATGGATCTCAGTATAAGATTTTGGACTTAGCCAATAGAAAATGCATGTTCTTCAGATTTGGAGACAGGCTCATCTATGATAGAATGACCATTAGCATCATTCTATTGGTAACCGGACAAATTATTTCACCCACTCCTGCATTTTGCAGACTCTAGAGCACTCCTGGCCTGGGATCCAGTATTCCCACCTGCTTTAAACAGGTGGTAAGTAAGTTGCTGATTCTACAGAATAATCATCATCATCATCATAATCATCATCATCATCATCATCATCATCATCATCATCATCATCATTCTGTCCCAAGGAGTGGGTATCACTTCTTGCCAGGCTCTTTATTCCAGCTAACCTCTTATACATGGGTCATTTGCAAAGGACTTAACATATAAATCTTGGGGCATCTGGGTGGCTGAGTTGTTTAAGCATCTGACTCTTGATTTTGGCTCATGGCATGATCTTGGGGTCCTGGGATTGAGCCCTTCATCGGGCTCCACTCTCACTGTGGGTCTGCTTATCCCTCTCCCTCTGGTGCTCCCATCACTCTCTCTCTCTCTCTCTCTCTGTCTCTCAAAATAAAATAAATAAACAGAAATCTCTCATGTATCTAAAATTGTTTGCCTGAAAATACAGACCTCTGTTTTCTACACATCCCTTTAGAACTCTGGGACATCTTTCTTCTTATCAAATGTCACGTCTGGGTCTTCAACATTTTTTCTGAGGATCATGAAGAACTTAGGCATATTGGTCCATGACCATTTGTCACTGTACTCTTTTTTTCATTGCACCTAGGAGAAAACTGGAGAGTAACCTACAACTTTGGCCATGTGGAGCGCTTTTTCGTATAACTACAGTGTCACAAGGGGACTTTGATTCTGCAGGCAACAAGCAGTAAAATCTCAGAATCGACAGTCAACTGTTAACGCCTCTTCAAAATCAGAATCATGACTTCATGCAGTTAATTTTATTTTTTTGCATACCAACATGTTCATGGCACTTTACTGGGCACTAGGAGGAGAGGCAAACATGATATTGAGGATGACGAGAAAACACGTATGAAGCAGAGACATTGCCCTTAAAGGAGTTACAGGAAATTTTGTGATTAGCGATGGTTAAGCTCTGTCACCACCACATAGACACTGAATTCAGTGAATACTGAGCCGTTCCTCCTAAGAACTTACTGTGTTAGGTTGCTGTGAGCCTCTGGTCACGGCATTTTCATTAGTCGATCAATACATGACCTTGTTTTATGTGTCTTTCTCCTTAAAGACGCCTTACTTAATATATATTATTGATTCATTACCATTGAACTCCCTGCCAACCGCAGTATCACTCATTCTGCACCCAGCTTGTCTGACACGCACTTTCTCTGTAAGGCACCGTTAAAATGGGGCCCTTTTAAACAGTAAAGGGACCAACAGAAAGCACAATACGGAATCCGTGAATAATGAGGATTGACTGTGTATTCCCAAGGGCATGTGAACAACAAATTATAAAATTTACAAGACAGAATGAGGCAACACCAAAGTATTAGAGCCAGAGCCAGCTATGTAATTGGCAGAGCCCAGTACGAGACGAAAATGCATGGTCCCTTGTTCAAAGACCGCAACAGCAGAGCATCGAAGCCAGTGTGGACCTTGGTGGGCACAGGGCCCTTCGACGACTGCACAGTCCTGGATTAGCACAACCCAAGGAGCAGGGTTGGCACTGGGTCAGGAGGGTTATGGTGGCAGTCGCTTCCGAACTACACCTGGGATGGCACAGAAAAGGAGTTCTAATGAATGGCGGAACACTACCGATTCATACAACGCCTCTAGTGTTCACAAACAAACAGCTGGGAAGCGTGCTCTGGCCGCCGCGTATAAAGGCTGAGGAGCACGGATTGACCCTGACCGTGTGCCAGGTACTGGGGTGAACCCGCACATGCATTGTGTCACTTAGCATCACCTCGACCCTGTAAAGGACAAGCCATTATCTGGTTGAGGGAGAGGAAGCTTGGTGAGGCTGGATCACTTGCCTAGTAATGCAGATGCCTAGGGCTCTCTGATCCCAAAACGACGTACCATCTTGGACCTATACAATGGGAAGGACACAGTGCCCTGTTTTCACAGCATTGGGTTTGCCAGTCTCACAGCCAATGGGCCAGGGATGCAGCCGTGGGTCACAGAAGGGACCG
The DNA here is from genome assembly GCF_048418805.1 of Vulpes vulpes. NCBI lineage: Eukaryota > Metazoa > Chordata > Mammalia > Carnivora > Canidae > Vulpes > Vulpes vulpes. The sequence goes on along the minus strand of NC_132792.1, from coordinate 125,273,168 downwards.
CCCGAGCAGGAGGGGAGGGACCCTAGTCCTTGCACATTCCTCAGTTCTATTGGCTCCTGCCAAGGAAACTCAGTCATGCATTCTAGGCATAGACAAAGGCCTTGCATTTGTACAGTCCCTTAGAGATTACAGAGCGTGCTTACTTTTGTCATCTTACAACAGACTTGCAAATTCCTTAACTCAGATTTCGCAGCCTGGAAAATAGGGAGCAAGGGTGAGTGACTAGTCCAAGGGCATGCAGGTGAGGCGTGGAGGCAGGACCTGGACCCCGGGTCTTCCAGCCCCCAGCTCAGCTTTCTTTGGGCTCAGTGCCACCCCCCCGCCCCCATCTTCACTCAGGACCATTTGGGGACCAGTAGTTCAAAACTTAACGCTGCAGAAACTCATGGCCTCTCCATGTGCCAAAGCCTCTCTCTGATATGGTTTGTTTAGCAAATGTGTCCTCCTTTTGATTCTGGTTCTTTAGTCGTGGGGCCAGAGCACCGAGAATTCCATCGGATAATTAATACTCTGAATAGTACACATGACGGAATCTGCTGGCAGTTCAGGTCGATCTGTGGGCTGCTCAGCAGAAGGGGGGTTTCTAGCTCCTCAGAAGAACTGGGCAATTAGGCAAAGTTGCTGGAGGGGGCTCCCCTTGGTAGGGGACAGGGAGAGCAGAGCAGTGCTTGAAGACTCAGGCACCGACTGGCATCTTCACCCAGCACTGGAAGGCTCTTTGGATCCGAAAGATGAGTCCTTCCTAGCTTCTCCGCGGCCTTGGCTCCCACCACCTCCCTGTCTCGCAGCCAGTGCCCTGAGGTCCATCGGGCCTCCTGGCCTTTGGGCCTTCAGGGCCCTCTACCTTAAGCACATGCGAGGGGACGGGGTGCCCCCTCTCCTTCCAGCAGTCCTGGAAGGAGGAGGGCAAGGCTCCTTCTCTTCCATGCTGAGCTGGGCCTCCAGGGGAGGGAGGGAATGAATAGAGACACTGGCTCTGTTTTCCAGAATTAATGGTTAGCGTCTGCTGAAGCTATTTGCACTGTAAACGAAAGTAAACAACAAAGAGCAGGGAGAAAGCAAAACACCCCCAAATGATCAAAAAACATTCTGATGGTGGCTGCAGAGGTCCAAGGGTGTGGACCCGCCATAGATGATCTGACAAAGACAATACCTGTGCAAACGGCTTCTTCTCGGGGACACCCGCACACGCATACACTTGGAGAGGAACACACTTGGCTGCCCTGAGAAGTAGTGCACGTCTGCGTAGTCAGTGGTATGTTTCACAAGTCACCCAGGGGTCCTGATCTCAACTGGAAGTCACTGGAAATTTGTGAAAACTATCCAGAGGGGTGGGTAGAAATTCAGCAACTTTATTCTGTTAAGTAAGGAATAATTCTGTGGTAGCTAAGCATCCTTCTGCCTCATCCAGAAATTTTGTGGTAGACTCATTCTATGGAAAGTTTTGTCTACAGTTTTCCATCTGTTGTGATAATCGTTATTAATCAAGCTGCTGTCATGCCATCTTGGGCTGTGATTTTTGTCAACTCCTTGCTGCTAAGTCGGGTCGGGCCTGGGGAAGGAAGATGTACCTGAAAGGGCTCAGATGGTGCATGTTGCCCACACCACGTGAGAAGTCTCTGGGCTGCTAAATGCCATTTTCTGAAAGAAACATAAACTGGAGTCTGCAGAACATCTAAGGCACACCCAGAGGATTGTCCCCCGGAAAATCTGGGAAGCTAGTTTCTCACCCACAGGTACTTACATGGAGTTTATCCAAGTCTCTGATTCTATCAGAAAGTGCTCTGGTGCTGCCTACCCCCTAGTCTGGATCTCTTGGCCTCTAGAGTCCACACATACTAACCTCCTTTCCCAGGCGGCTGTGCTCAGTGGTGCTGAGGGGAGCCCTGGGTCCTTGGAAAACCAGCTTCTCTGCAGTGGCCCTGGAGTCGATGGTCCACAAAAATTAGTCTGAGTGCTTTAGAGTCTGTTTGCTGTTTATTGCTTTTGTGTTATCTTTAGAAAACAACGTAGACTCAACAATGTCTTAAAATTAATGTTCTGCTTGAGGGAGCTGGCCATAAGTAGAGTTATTTCAAAACCTAGAACCCCAGGATTGGGAGGTGTAAAACAGAAAGTGGTAGTGGATTTTTGTGTTATGAACTAGGACAATGGCAAAAAAATTTACAAGTAGAACTTTGTGCTGAAAGGCACTAGAATTCATCATGTTGGACCTATCAACAAAGCCTCCTTCTCTGCAGGCCTCAGCTGACCAAATTCACCCTCCCCTCCTGGTCTCCCCATATGTTCTATTTGAAAGGCAGACACAATTGAAACTTCCAAGAGAACAAGTTTATAATAGTGGTAAATGATGTGGTAAACATATTTGGGCTAATGCATAGAACTTCTGTATCTCCTCATACAGAGTAGAAGTTGTAATAATACCAAAGCAACAGCAACTAAGATTTATTGAAGGCTAGACATGGTACTAAGTGATTTACATGGATCACCTCATTTCTTCGCCATGACAATCCTATGACTACATTACTGCTATTATCCCCATCGTACAGATGAGTTTTAAAGCAACATTCCCAAACTGTAACTAGTTGTGTGACTAGTTCTACAACTAGTAAGGAGTCGAGCTAGCATCTGAACTCAGGTTTGTGTGACTGCAGTGCCCATGCTTTTATTTTTCTTTACGATTTTATTTATTTATTCATGAGAGACACACGGAGAGAGGCAGGAACAGGCAGAGGGAGAAGCAGGCTCCCCACAGGGAGCCTGATGTGGGACTCCATCCTGGGACCCTGGGATGCTCAACCACTGAGGCACCCAGGTGCCCCAAGCCCATGCTTTTAAACACTGCACTCAATGAGAGAAAAATGGGCTTCTAACAGGAACTGGGAATGGCAAGCTCACGAAGACTTGACATTCATGAGAATTCCTCTGTCTTTAAGAGAATAGTCAACTGTGTTTGCTCATCTGTGCTTACTGGGACAGTTAAGGGTTTTCAGGTTAGCCTCGAATCATCCAGAAGTTCAGGTAACTGGAAGATGACATCTCCAAATAATTTAGATTAATTAAGATTTAAATTCCTCTTGTTACCTTTACTGTTGTACCTTGGCTTTTACCTTCATGCATTTAGATATCTCCCTTCCTATGCGGATTCCTGTTTTACGTGAAATTTCCTGACTTTCTTGTACTTCTCATTTTATCTGAGTACCATCGTCACTTTTTTCTGTGCTTGGAGGATTGTTTTTCTTTGCATATCTTGATTTCTCTATCCCACATTTTTTTTTTCCTGAACAAGCCAAGAAGCTCTCCTGAAAAAGGCAGGTATGAATCTTAGTGTCTGTCGTGTATTCCTTTGCTCTGCACTAGACTAACTTCTACATTAAAATTTTTTTCTCTTTGCATCCTCTTAGCCTTCATATACTTTATTTCTTTCTCCTTTCCTTCTCCTTTTCAGTACTAAATGTTAAACGTGGCTCTTCTCACTGACGAAAGCAGCCCCTCCAGGACAGAGGAGATTCGGCTTCCCAAGCTGCCAATTCAGCATGGCAGTGGAGGAGGTCACAGAGAAGCATACATTTAAAATTGCTGATAGGCATAGAAAAACCTTGTAGGGTGGTTGAAAACTGTGGAATCCATGAATTTTCTGGGACCGTGTTCATTAGTCACGAACTTTGGCAGGTGGAAGCCTGCTCACCTCTCCCGGAGGATGACTGCTCCAGCTAATGGAATTCTTCTGTTTTCCTATGGTTCTGTTTTGTTATCTTTAGGCACTGAGTCAAGTGGCATGTGCCAGTGGGGGTGGCAGCTGCCCCTGCTGCTACTGTCCTGGCATGGCTATGACCCTTCTCTCTGTATCAGCATCAAAAGGAAGCCGTCATCCCGTGGTACCCAGCAAAGCCCTCCTTCCCACCTCCTAGAGCACCACGTTGTCTCCAGATCCTTCCTTTTCGCCATTAACTGTGACATACCCAGCACAGGAAATGAAGGTGGAAAGACCAGTAAATGGATGCACTTCTGCATCCTGGCGGTGATCATTCTTTTCCTTGGGATTTCTCTTCTGCTGACTATAGTTTCAAATTCTAATGTTACTGTAACTAATTCCTGGCAGATGATGATTTTTTTTAAGCACAATTAAATTAAAGCAGACTTTGCTCTTGGTAAACTATTTTTAGTAAAATGTATAGGATGAAAAAAAAGAGCCCAACCCAACACTGACAACATGCTCAATCTGGATGTGAAACACGTTGTTCACTCAAAACCCTTATGCATATTTTGTTATTATTTAAGAAATGAACTGGCTTATTAGTCTAAAGGAAATTTAACCTTGTATAGCTAAGTACAAATACATGGCAAGACATCTGAAAAATCTGATCTATATATACTCAAACGAAAGATTTTGAGCTATTAAAAATGCTAATACGCCTGTAGACATACTGTATTATTTGGATAAAGTAGTAAAGAAGGAGCTGCTATACAAAAGACTCCAGGATGTGGGATCTGAAGTATCTTGGCTCAGAAAATAGCTAAGGACCCATACGGTGAGCATCTCTGATCTTAAAATCAATTTTAAGTCCCATAAACAACTGCGTACCCATTGCCTGGCATACATAGCGTGGTGAGGAATTCCAGTGCCTAAATTACATGCTTAGCAAAGAGGAAAAGGCAGAAGGTCCTTCATTAAAGGTCGGTTTGAAATGGGCAGTGTTCAATTCAATGCGACCCCCAATTGGCTCGTAATATAAATGGCCCTAAAGTTTCTCTCTCTTTTTTCTCTTTTCCACTGAAGAGAATTATGAGTGAGAAAATGCAGCCCACTGAGAAGCAAATCCTCACTGCAAACCCAATGGTTGGAATTCCTGACTTGATTTATTGCCCTGATGCACTCCCTTCTTCCTGGCAGGAGCATCCTCGCCCCTGCCCAGGACCACAGAGCCACCTCCTCTGCGCTGCTCACCGGACCAGCCATCCATTATTCCTTCCACTTAACAGCTGTTTCCTGCTTGCACTGCATGTAATGTGAGGCTTTTAAAAATCTCTTCTTCCCTCCTTCCTCCGTCTTTCTTTCTTTCTTTTTCTTTCTTTCTTTCTTTCTTTCTTTCTTTCTTTCTTTCTTTCTTTTTCTTCTTTCCTTCCTTCCTTCCTTCCTTCCTTCCTTCCTTCCTTCCTTCCTTCCCTTTCTTTCTTTCTCTTTCTTCCTTCCCTTTCTTTCTTTCTTTCTTTCTTTCTTCTCTTTCTATTCTTTTCTTTTTTTCTTTTCTTTTCTTTCTCTTCCCTTCCTCCCTTTCTCCCTCCCTCTCTTCCTTCCTTCTGAAGATGTCTGTATAGCTTCCATGATTTCCTATTGGGATCTAACTAACACTGTCCTCCTTCGCTCCTCCCTAAATGACTATATTTGACACCACAAAACCAAGAGTCTGGTCATGGCACATTGAACATCTCCATGAATTGGAAACAGGTAGAACTGAGCCATAGGGGACAGCAGTCCTATGAGTACCTTCCCGGGTGCCAGCTCCATGGTGACATCGCTGCAGGGTGGGAGTCACAAAGCTTGCATGGTTGCCTGTGCTCTGACTGGGAAACAGGCTGCTGTCTTCTTCTTCTCCTTCCAGGCAATAACATAATGAAGGGTTCTTAAAAGGAAAGTGAGCAGCAGAAAGGTTGGCGCCTTTGCTATATCCAGCAGACCGGACAGCCTACACAGAGAATCGTCAGGATGGGCAAACGTACAGAGCCCAAATGTAAAATTTTCCATATCAACAGTGAAGTTTCCCTTATAAGTAAAAGCAATTCCCGTTATCTTGTAGCTAGATATTTATATTTATAAAGAGGCTTTTTGATCCTTTTATTGCTCTTTCCACAGTTTACCCAAAAGGTAAATAAGTGATATTGTAATTCCCTCTTATTTCTGGCAAAATTAGGAGGCAGAGGAGTAAAATGACTTCAACCAGACGTGCAGTAAGTCAGTGGTAAAATCTAAATTAGGACTCTATGTCTTCTGAGTTCTCAACTTTCATTTTGTTCATTGAGCCATACAAACAATAACATTCAGTAGGCTGGGAAACATGCAGTCAGTAGACTGCCACATTGTAAATTCTACAGTCTTATAAATCTTTCAGGAAGTTCTTGAAACATCATAAACCATAGAAGTCATATTTTGAGTGGTTTGTCACAAGAACTTCCAGGTGAGATATTTTCTGCATTTTCTTGTGGCCAATTTATCATATTTTATAACCCAAAGTTATTATTTTGGTACTTTGGGAAATGATTATTAATTTGTATTTGCCAAACAGACAAACAAACAGCAACCCAGAATTACAACATATGCTATACGCATGGTTCTGGGACGGCGTACCTTTTGTCTTTGCATGGGACTTGTCAAAAATCAAATCCTAACGCTGCCTGGTTGACAAATACATTTTATAGCTGTCTAAAGGTTTAAAGTAATACAGATTGTCTAAGCCAATAAGTTGATTTGGTGAGAGCGGGATGCTAATGAGTCTTTGATCCGTGCAGAGGCCAGTGAGCTCTAGCACAGTCTCAGCCTGCACCCCTCACCCTGCCAGCTGTCTCACAAATGCCTGCCATTGGTCACAGGGGGGACCAGTCAAGCTGGGAGTGGAGGTGGATCAGTGCAAATCCATCATCGCTCCGAACGCATCACTCAAGTGTCAGTCCTCCGCAAGACAAACCAGCGGCGTTCCCTGTCTGCACAGAGATGGGCGCGTTGCAATAAAGACATTTAACAATATCAGTATCTGGTTTTTAAGGGACACATCCCCCCTCCCCTTTGTGCTGAAAATAAATGCAGATTGGTGTCTACTTCATGACTAGGGCTCTTTAAAGATATTGTATCTGGTGATAGGGGAGGCAAGGAGGAGTAAGTTGCGAGTTTTCAGGAAAACTTGCCGGGTCTTACAGACTGGCCATTAGAGTGAGTGATGTCAGGCACGCGAGGGCAGCATGAAGCAGCTGGGCTCCAGCGGGGAGGCTGAAACAACCCGCAGCAGCTGGACAAATGCAGGAGGTCAGGCAGTGTTTGTGGACACTGACTTCTCCCTGAGCGTCCCTGGAGGGGAAGAGACATCAAAGCCCATCACCCAGGAATAACACCCCGTGGATTTTCTGTGTGTAACCCCCCTCCCAAGATGCTGACCCAGGACCGACAGGTCTTCTGTTGGCTCCTTGCCCTTCGGGAATGGAGTCACATTCCTCCTGCATGTGCTATTTCTAGAATAGGTTGTGTGATTCAGGAGGACATAACCCACATTATCGTATCAGGAAGGTAAACTTGAAAACAATTTTTTCCCCTTTGCTATTCACTTTCTTTTTTTTACTGATGAAAATGCCTTTTAATATTCAACAGATTTTTACTAAGCACCAAAAAGACCCAGGCGTGGAGGGTGAGGGGGTAACAACACAGACACTCACTTGGGTTGGGCTACTAAGGATCCCCATGTGGACTCCATCTTATAGCTTTTTTCTGATTACTTTTAAGGTTTGGGTATATTTGAGGTGGTGAAATTATTTTACTAGCCAAAGCCCTTGTATGAGAATACAAAAAAAAAAAAAAAAAAAAAAAGACAAGGAAACATAGTCTCTAAGGTTTAGGGGCTGGGATTATTACTAGTTTTTAAATTGTTGTTGTTGAAATAGATGGAAGTGACCAGGGGACATACTTGTAGGTGGCCAGAGGAGGAAGCGTGATACATAGGGGAAAATCGTGGCAAAAGCTAAAGAGAGCCACTTTGTACAGTACAATGTTCCAGTTTTTGTCCTTAAAGTGCTTGAACCCGGACTGTTTCTTCCACTGCAGGCTCCTAGTTTCAAATGACTTGGCCTCTAAAAGCTCCTGGGAAGACTGTCATGTGGAATTTTAGATGCTTCCCTCCATAGGAATATAAGGACTTTTCATACTAGCGAGGTTCCCATGACAGCCCTTGAAGAGATTTCCTGTCCCTACAAGGGTCTCAGGCCCCCCCTCCTCATCCGACATCTGTTGGGCAGCCCCGCCTGGCTCCCTCCATCTGATGCTGTTCCAGGGCCTGCTCATGCTCTTCCAGCAGCGCCGAGTCCGAGTCTCCGCTGTTCTGGGATCTCTGGGAACAGCTCCCACCTTTGCACCTGGTCCTGGTCGCCTCCACCTGGAGATGGGCTTGCTGCCCCGGGTGAGTGCGAGCCGCCCCCTTGCCGCGCTCGCGCTTGGAGTCACCCTGCGTGCTAGGGGTTTCTACAGAGCCCTTTCACCCCCTTAAACCAGACGCTCCTCCCACCTTCAGGTGGGCAGGCTCCCCTGGGCAGGGGCTTTGTCGGTTTTACAGGCTGTTGATTCTCAGCATCTGGACCAGTGCCCGGCCCAGAGCCGGCGCCGGTGAGCCCTGCACGCCCAGGTCACCCCGGGGGGGGGGGGGGGGCGCATTGCCCCCTCCTCTCGCAGCACAGCGGGTGCTAGAGCACTGCTCCTCAGGGTGTGACACGTTCCCTCTCTACGCCAGGGCGCTTCATCGTTAAAATCGGGGTGTCCTCCTAGCTACTCTTGCCGATCCTCTCGAGAGCTCTTAATGTTGGCGACGATGATGGAGGCGAAATCTAGCCTCCTGCATGCTGCTGGGAGCTTGCAGCTGACTCCTCGTCCCCCGCTGTGGAGTGCGGGGGGGGGGGGGGGGGGAGGAGGGCCCCCACCTGCACGCCCGTGGGCGGCGGCTTTCTGCTGGGTGATTCTGGAGGCTTCTTGCCTCTTCCGATCCCTGGGGTCCCTCCGGAGCCACGTGGGGAGGCCATGGACTGCCCTGTGCACCTGCTATGCTCAGATTCTGAGGTCCCCCTTCTGAGCCTGGGGCATGCGATGGGGGCGCCTTTGGGGGCCTACCAGACAGGGGCTGGAGGCTTCCTTCCACCTGCGAGTGCTGTAGAGCTCTTCCTTAGGCACAGATGTGGCTGCTTTTAGCAGGGACGGATTCTCCGAGGACTGGGGCAGAGCATGCCCTGGGCAGCAGTGCAGCCATCCTCCTCCTCCTCTAGCACAGCCTGGAAGCAAAGTTGTCCCCACACGGCAGGAGTACGACTGTCCCCCTCTTCCCCACCTCCGCCCCCCGAAGTCGTTCTGTGCACGGCTGACCCATCCTTGGGAAGAAAGTCTCCTCTGTACCCCACCCCAGCTATGCCTGCAATGACCTTCACCATGCCATCCAGACTGCTCTCCGACTCTTGGGCATCACTCTGGCTTCCAGTCTGTATGCTAGCCTTGAGCCTATACCGAAATGTAAATTTCTAAGATTTATTTTAAATTTCCTTTTCATATGTCAAGCAGGCTTCCCTTTATAAATCCTGAGATCACCTTTGAAATTTTAGACAAGGGCAGATGTCACTTAATGTGACTGGCAAGTGTTCCACACGCCATTTGTTGCGTGTGGTCGTTGTTTTCTCTTTGGCTTCTTTTTTATTTTTTCTCCTTTTAAAAAATCACCATCACACTGTAAAACCAATTAAAACAAACTTTTCAAAGACTGTTATTTCCTGGCTGAGATACTCCAACCTCTGACTTTTTCTGAAGCACGAGATAAGACTTTCTGATTAACTGGGGGTGGGATGTTTATTCAATCTGTTCGTTTTATACATTACGGATACTGCTTTTTAATTTTTATGCCATGTCAGTGGCATATACTTTCTGAAATTAATAAATACAATACATACCATCAATGTGCGAAATTTAAAAAAAACACAGATTTCCATAGTTTGACATACAAAAATGTACTCACACACTTTTGAAATCTACTGTCAAATCATTTCACATCTGTACCTAAAGCAAACAGACATAATGCTAACAGCTTGTTAGAATTCAGAAATGCCACCCGCTAATCAGCCCACCTGTGGCATTCTCGGTCCATCTTGCAAGCTGCAGAGCCTGCTGCCAAGAAGCTTGACAAGAAAATGTATATTAAATTATTGAATAAGATTGGAAATACTGTACAGTGTGGGATAAAGAGAATGCGCTACGTGTGGCCAATGACATACTGTACCTTTCCATTCTAATGTCTGTCTGGAGGTGACCTAGCTTCATTCCCATTTGCCATAAATTATCAAGTCTCTGGGTGAAAAATCGGCAGCAAGGTTTTCATTGTTTCTATCCGGTTTTGTTATGTGTAGCTGGCATTGGCTAAAACAAAAAACAAGGAAGAGAAAAGCAGAAAACAAAATTTGAACCGAGTCTGACAGACACAACCCCCATTTATCCTACAGTTCCGTCCTGGGGTCCTATAGAGTTAAACAAAGAAGGAGATTTTTCTGACATTCCTGATACTCTTTGGGGAACCACAGTTGTGATGGTGTGAACCAGATCCAATCTTTATCTAAAAGCCTAAGGAAATGATCTTTTGATCTTTCTTAGCAAAAAGTCAAATAAAATGCACAAGTGAAATAAGGCTATTAAGACCCCAGAACAAAATGGAGCAGCAAATCAGGGGATGAACTAATGGGGTGTACTCTGCCCATACCTGGAAGCTCATGAAATCGGGGGTAAGCGTGACATTGCACAACCCAATTACATTTCTACCAACTATTAATTTCTATAGAATATAAACTAATGTGCTCACAGAAGTATCTTCTCTGGGGGTCTGTGAGTAAGAAATGTGATTTTAGCATCTGTTCTTTTAAGGCTATTTGCTCTGGGAAGGCAGTGTGTTTTGCCATAAATCTAGGTCATTAATTTGTATCTGTTCTTTGTTTATTTAAGACACAGGACAAAAGGGCAGCTGCTGAAACATTTGGCTGTGCCGAGGGGTAGTGGGCTCAACATGCTGGAGTTCTGCACATGACCAGCTTGAGTTTGTATCCACAGCTACAGGACAGGACTTTATGGAAACACTTTGCCAAGCCATGTGGTGTTCGGCTTCCCTTTGCATCAATACCCTTTTAATTACCTGATCCTGAGGGGGAAAAAGTTAAAGCAAAGTGTCAGTGCAGAAGCCTAGTAACCTGCAGAGAATCAGACTTTTTTAAAAAAAAAAAATCATCGTGATACAATGTCTGGCAATTATTCTACAGAATATCAGTGTGAACCTTGCCACTGGCCTGCAAATGTAACACTATGACCTATCTGACTTGATATTTATAAACTGCCGCACAATAATATCCAGGAAATTGATTGTTAACAACATTGAATGCTCTGAAATTGGCCATTAAGTGCAGAATCCTTTGAAAGGCATTATTGTTAGTATGAAGCATTGCAGAGGTTTTATTTACTATCATAAACCTAATGGACTCAGTAAATTAGGTGTATTTAAAAAGGTCATTTACTGCTTGTTGAGACTGAATCCTAAGCACTTTAATTCAGATGGATCACACAACATAGCAGTGTTTTTAAAGATGATCCACTATAAGCTCCTCCAAATAAACAACACGGAAGCAGAGTTCCTTGGATGTGTGTACAATCATAATGATAATAATAATAATAGTGTCCCAAGAACTTTTAAGATTGCTTAAAAGGCCATAGTAGAAAATTAAGAGTTTTCTAATTAGAACTACTTATTAGAAATAAAAGGAAAAAAACCCCATAAAATTCATCAAAAGTGAGTTTTAAGTCACGAAGAGAAATTTTTGCCTTGAGTCATATTTCTTCTGGATGAAATATAATGTCACCTTTGCATTTTTCTAAAAGTCTCTTGCTGTGAGAGGGTGTGGTCACTTTAGAAATCTCGGGAGTTGGCTGGTCTCAGCTGGGGACCTGCAGGTTGAGACACACACAGCCCAGGGGTCCTGACAAGCCGCTGGGGTGTAGAGAGTTTGTGGAACGTGTAATGGAAATTTAATACTTATGTGGATGGAGATTAACATTTTTTTTCCTGTTGAATGTATTTTCATGTGAGTAGAAGTGGTTTTGTTTTTTTTCAGATGCTCTCTTTTGAGGAAATCATAACTGAAAATTTGGTCGGAACTAGGGACTGTTCTTTTAATGCAAAATCATACCCAAGACCCTTGCGTGGAACACTCTGGAAACCGGAGGAACATGCAGGCACTTGTGTCTGCAAAGCTCTCCCCTCTCGGCAGCAGGCAGCAGACAGCAGGCAGCATCTGAGAGGGGCCCGGACAGTCTGCATTCAGAGACAAGGATGGAAGGCCTTTAGCAAGAGACTTAACACACAGCTTTTCTTTACTTTCATCCCTGGGGTCTTGCTCTCAGAATAAATGTGAGCTTGGTCCAAAGACTGTGCTGTTTCCCATCATTGCCTTGTTTTGTGGTCAGGTGGTTCAGAGAAAAATTTAAAAGTGTCAAACTGCCTCATTCCCAGGACTCACTGACATCAGTGAAAAAAGAAAAAAAACAAACAAACAAAATCAATTTGATATGAGACCTCAGAAGATTTCTGATACTCTGAGACTATGTTCAGAGAAGGAAAACACACAAAGGATGCTTCCTGAATACGCACAGGCTAGTCACTTGGTGTCACACACGTGCTACATGCTTCAGTCCACGAGCAAACCAGTGGATGGCTCCTAAGCCAGCATCTATTCAGCACCTGCTATGGGTGAAGAAATATGCTATATGTTGTAGTATCTAATACTCTCTGAAAAATAAAATAAGTTTAAAAGATCTGGAAATTTGGTGTGTACCAAATAAAATGCCTAGAATGATTCCATAGGCTTAGATTAATCGAAAGCTCTCTTTTTGGTAAAACAAAGGAAACCGATTTTGGGTTATTCTCAAACAAAGTGTGTGCGGGGGTTCCTCCGAATTTGTCTGTGTGCAGGAAAAGTGATCAGGAGTTAGTGGCTAAGCTGGCCAAAGCCTTTGGTGCTTGTCTCATCTGGCCACTATGTTTGAGTTCTATCTCTTGGTGCTTTGCTTTTTCTTTGACCTCATCCAAACTCTTATTCTCTCACACTGTCCTGTATTCCCCAAGGGTTTAATGGATGAAACACACACGCCCACATAATAAAATGCTGCATTCCTGCTCCCCTGGAGAACCAAAAGGCTTCTACTTAGTCCTTTATTGGGCTCTCAATGAATATAAAGAACAGCTCTTTTATAGATGTATAAAGATGCTGCTATATTTATATGAGCTAGAATGATCTGAGCTTCTCTTCAGCTACCTACAGCTCTTAGACCCTCCAGCCTTGGTCACGTTTCAATTCTTCTCCAACATCTCTTGGCTGCTAAGTTCCTCAACTTTTCCCTGGGTCTCTTTCTCCCAAACCCAATTCAGATGCTCTCCATCTGATCATCTTCCCCAGGGTGGTCGTGGCCTTTGGGATGCAGTCTAGGTGTTAAATGGATGATTATTCATTGCTATCTCCAAGCATGAAAGCCCTCCACTCTTCATAGAGTCTCCACTCCCTAGAGAACACTTTGGCAGCATTTTCCTCAAAGTAGAATAAAAAATGCATCACACTTAAAAAAAAAACCCCACACATGCCATCTCTCAGGAGACTTCTGATGCAGGTTCTGTTTCTGTCAAGAGAAGATGCATGTTGTTGTCAAGAAAGCATTGAACTGGGACTCCAGAGACCTCCCTTCCAGGCTGCCTCTTTAATTGCTAACTGGGGGATCTTGGACAAGTTACTTACTTCTTTCAGGGTCTTAGATCCCCAGTGTAAAACTAGAAAATGGGCCAGGGAGCACCCAAGGCCCTTCCAGCTCCAACACTTCTGGAGTCTAGGAAAGGGAGTCCTAAAATAGCAGAAAGAGACTTATATGAAAACTGGGATTTGATGCCCAGTGAGCAGGTAAACCAGACTTACTCTTTTGGCATTTTACCTTCAAATCATAGAAATTTTGCCCCCTTTGCCAAAGCTTCTAATAATCATTTAAAGTACAATTTACTGGGCCTGGGTGGCTCAGTGGTTGAATATCTGCCTCTGGCTCAGGTCATGATCCCAGGGTACTGGGATCAAGTCCCGCATCGGGCTCCCCGGGGAGAACCTGCTTCTCCCTTTGCCTATGTCTCTGCTTCTCTCGGTGTGTATTTCATGAATAAATAAATAAAATATTAAAAAATAAAGTACAATTTATCTTCAGGAATGGAATTTTTGAAGGTTTAAAACCAAAATTCTTCCTTTTATGGGCAATACGTGGAGAGCGAGATACCACAGATCTTTAAAAATGGTCAGCCTCATAATTTTGTCTACTTTACTGGTGAGTACTATAAGGCTTATTTTGATAAATCACTTTTGAAAAGAAAAACATTCTTTCTGAATCTGTAGCTACAGTCAGATCAACCCATAATTCTAGCTATGTTTCTTTCTATCATTTATCTATCTATCTATCTATCTATCTATCATCTATCTACCATCTATCTACCTACCATCTATCTATCTATCATCTATCTGTCATCATCATCATCATCATCATCATCATCATCATCATCATCTATCTATTCATATACCCACATATACTATTTTAAAAATAAAATTAGGAAACCTTCGTTTCCTCTTTTCTCAATAAATGCTCTATGTTAAGTACTTGGTGTTGAGAAGATTTTCCCATCATTGGGATACAGTTCAGATATACTCAAAAAACCGTAAGGAATTCAGAACTAACAAGCCTAGTTGATTGCTTTTAGATGCATTTGTGCAGATAAGGGCGAGATCCATGGTTCTTGTGTTAATGACGGACTCTATTACTACGTCTGAGCTTAGAAACTATGAGGACGCTGTGGGGAAGTAAGGTGCTTTCCTAGCACAGTAGAATTACACTGGATTATATGTAATAGCCTAGAGAGTCTTTACAAAGTATCAGTTGATAGTTGATGCCTTGGGAAGTAGAAGTGTAATTTCACCAGTGTTTTCCCCAACCCTAGCTCAGCACACATAAGCACACCATGAAGCCTGCTCTGAGATGTGAATATAAGCCAAGCTTTCTCCAACCCAGAGGATGCTTGTGGCTGTGTTCTTGAGGCTCTCCTGTCTTCTATCCATTGTGTCAACCCACATTTCCCACTGGCTTCCCAAACACAACTGAAATCAAAGTGAGGCTGCTGGTGGAAGGCTGCTGCTCGCCTTCCTCCTGGACATCATCTGATTTTGACCATACTCCTTGATCTTTCTTGGCTCCTTGTGTTTCAGACCACATTCTGGACATCTCTCCTGTAAGCCCTCAGTTTCCCTTCTTTGCCACATGATCTGGTCAGGGACACTCTCTCCTCTTACCCTTTCCTAAGTGGGTTAAAGAACATGTCAGTATTTTTCAGGAAATGAAACAGACACTTGCAAAGTCGTGGACCAGCCCAAGCCCACCTGGGAAAACGATTCATCCTGAGTGGGTCAGCTCTGCAATCATGCTCCCCCTCTTCTCCCAAAACTCTCCCAGGTTCTAGGGCACTTCTGGCACTGATCATGTTATTATGGTGCCAGTAGGGAGTGATTTAGAATCACTGAATGTGACCCAATATTAAATCTAAACCTGATTGTCATTCAGTATTTTTTTTTATTTATTTGAGAGAGAGAGAGAGAGAGAGAGAGAGTGTGTGTGTATGTGTCTGTGTATGAGAGAGAGAGTGAGCAAGAGAGAGATCACGAACAAGCCAGGGAAGAAGCAGAGGAAGAAGGAGAAGCTGACTCCCTGCTGAGCAGGGAACCCGATGTGGGGCTCGATTCCAGGATCCTGGGATCATGACCTTAGCCAAGGCAGACACTTAACTGACTGAGCCACTCAGGTGCCCCTCTTTCAGTATTTTTTTTTAAAGATTTTTTATTTACTCAATTGAGGGAGATTGAGACAGACAGAGAGAGAGAGAGAGAGAGAGAGAGAGAGTGCAAGAGCACGAGCAGCGGGGAGGCTCAGAGGGAGAGCAAGAAGCAGACTTCCTGCTGAACACAAAGTCCAACACAGGGCTCAACCCCAGGATCCTGAGATCACCACCTGAGCTGAAGGCAAACACTTAACCAAATGAGCCACCCAGGCACCCCTCATTTGGTTTTGAACTTATGTAAAAGGCTAACTTTCCAGCCCAGTTATTATGACCCTAAATCTATAGATTTGATAACCAAGTTTATAAATTACTGAAGTGATACTGAGTACTATTTATTAAGGACTTAGGCAGTGTGCTATGCACTTTCTCGGCTTTATTTCCCTGTCTTTTCTCAATAAATTTCTGTAGAAGGCATTAGCCTCACCCCATTTAGCAATCTGCCCAAGATCATACAGCTGATAAAGTCACAGTCAGAGTAGACACCAAGGCCCGATATCTAAAACACACTCAATGGGATGCCTGGGTGGCTCAGCAGTTGAACATCTGCCTTTGGTTCGGGTCATGATCTCAGGGTTTGGGGATCGAGTCCTGCATCAGGCTCTGCACAGGGACCCTGCTTCTCTTTCTGCCTATGTCTCTGCCTCTCTCTTGGTGTCTCTCATGAATAAATAAATAAAATCTTTAAAAATAAAAATAAAACATGCTCAACATGAAAATATGTAGTTTAGATTTCTTGAAGTCATTAACCATGGAGTATAGACTTTGAAGCAAATCATTCCCAGTGAGAGCACTTAAGCAGAACTTTGGGGGATAGATCCCATTACAGGCTGCGGAGCTGTTGGATTCCAGGCTTCCTGGGGGTAATGGTCTCAAACGAAGAATGAGACCATGCCATTCTTAAATGGAATCAATGGGTATAAGCTGCAATAGGAAGGATTTAGGGTAAATACCTAAGACAGTTTCCCATAGTAGGGAGCTGCAAGATGCAGGAATGTGTCTCAAAGGAAAATGATAGAATCTGTCTCACTGTAGCCTTTTACAACATGGGATGGATTTTCTTTTGAGCAAAAAGTGGGCAAGATCCAAAAGAAGGGACCAGGCCTCCTTTGCGATAGGATTCTGTAATCATTCTACAATTCTAAATGGTATCCTGGCATTATGTTCCTTCAGTAACAAGTCATTTGAGATCATGGGAGCCAAATGTATGGAGGCTCCGGTAAGAGAACCCCAAGTGTCAAAATTGGATAAGATTCCATTTTCCTGAACTTTAAAGTGACAGTTTAGACAAGAAACGAATCATTGTCGAAGGGAGGGCATGAATCAAGCAGGAAGATTTTATCCTGATTTGATATTCGTTAATTTTTAAAAAAAGATTTTATTTATCTATTTGAGAGAGAGAGAGAGAACAAGCCGGAGGAGCAGCAGAGGGAGAGGGGGAAGCCGACTTCCCACCAGGCAGGGACCCCCACACGGGGTTCATTCCCAGAACCCTGGGATCATGACCTGAGCTGAAGGCAGACTTTTAACCCACTGAGCCACTCAGGCACCCCTGGTCTTCATTAATTAAATACAATTTGACCAGTCTCTTTTCTAATCTAGTGCAAGATTCAATCCTCTAGAGTCACTGAAAAGAGAAAAAAAATCCCCCCGCTTCATTGCTGCTGTGGGGGAAGCAAAGTTTTCAATCATCTATCAGCCCTTCAATTTATGGCGTACCCCTATCTAGAAAGCTTCAGCAATAAAATAATAGCTTTTTGAAACAATAAAGTTTTTATTTATGTATTTATTTTTTAACAATAAAGTTTTAAAATTTTTGCTTCTTAAGTAATTAATCATTGATCGAAGAACAAAATATCCAGGCAAGCTGCAGGTGGAGCAGGAATTCGAGATCTACTCAACATATGTCTGCAGAAGGTGTCTAAGCAACTGATTAGTGAACATCACAGGTTTGGATCCTTTGGGCGGAGTAGGGGTTTCAGAGATCATGTTAGAGATAAATCAATCAGTAAGAATTTTAATAAAATTTGGAACTTCGATCCATTAAACTGTTCTCTGGTGATTTCTTAAGGCTCTGATTGCTTACAGTTACTAGGGGCACCATTATTTTAACACCAATAAATATGGGAAGGCCTGGAAAAGTCTGGGGCGCTGGAAATTGCATGTGAACCAGTAGGTCTAGCTTTTAAAACTAATTCGCTGGAAAAGATATTCATGGTCTTTTTTTCTTTCAATCATAGAAAATATTATTCTCTATGTGCCATTAAGTGCAGTAGTCTGCTTTTTTTTTTTAAGAAGCGACAACAATTTCCTAACACCCCAAATGCACTTCACTGTGCTATTTTAAGAAAAGTATACATGAGTTATGGATTTGAGCAAAATCCATATTTAATCCAGATTATAAATTCCGTAGCAGTTAAAGAGTGTTTGCTTTTATCTCATTATTCAGCTCCCCATTATGTCCTTTGGACTCTTTTCAGAGATTCTGATTTGCAGGTACCTTTTCAGTTGTTTTCTTTATTGATTGAATCTTATAATTTGAGGTTTCAGACTGATTATCCAGCTTTTTAGACAGCAGTACAATTTTTTTTTCTCTGTTTAACACATCGCAGGAAACTGAGTGTCAGGTTTCTGTCTCATATGTTCCATAATTCTGCGTTCTGGTGTGATGCCGGCATAACTGGTATAATTTGAGACAAACAGCGATCTTTCCAAGTTTCATAAAATAAATGCTTATAATTTATAGCGTTTATAGGAATTAGAAATGCAAATATTGAAAGGCTTTAGGGTAGCACATGGTTACATTTTTTTCCATCTCAGAGATAGGGGAGAGTCAAACTGACCTGCCCTCCGGACAAATTGCAGCTGGCATTCTAGATTGTCCCAGAATCAGGGGGATGAGTCCCTCAGAGGGTGGGTGGAGAAAGACAAAACCACCACCACCCTGTCACGTTGTCCGTACTAGTTTAGAAAGACGAATAGGACGCTCACGCGGCCAGGCGCGCTTGTTCATATGTCCGTTCAATATTGAAAATACAGCAACATTTAGGTGGATATAAGCGTCCCTGTCAGTTGTTGAAGTCTCCACTGTTGATGCCAATCGTGTTGCCCAAATGTCTTAAAAATCTGTTTAAATAAAAATGTCAAACTCTCATATGATTTCTAAAGCTGTGGGGGGCATTTGAGGCGATCTACACGGTCGGGGACAATGTCTTAATTATCTCTTTGTTTCCCACAATGCCTAGCATGGGGTTTTTACTCAATAATTATGTATTTAATAACAGAATAAATGAACGGATCTAGTTCAAGGGATATGCCAATGCAGACAATGCTGCTTTGCATCTCTGAATTGCTCACTGATCAACCAACCTGAGCTACTGTTGCTCACCTCAGTGGCTCCAAAGGCCCCCCACCGAGGTTGACCCAAAGCTTGAACAGTAGAGATCTCCACTCATGGATCTGGTTTGGACTTGGGGGTGTGGTCTATTCCCTTTACCACAGGACAATCCTTCTTATATTTTAAGGCAGTTATCATGTCTTCCCTTAGATACCTCCAGAATATTCCCCAGTTCCTTATACCATTGCTCATAAGGGAGGCAGTGTAAAAAAAGGAAATTGTTAGGTGAGTGCTCAGGAAACTTGCATTTATGCCCAGCCTTGGTTATTTATGAGTGATGTGACATTTGGTGGGCTGCTTAATCTCTCTGGGCATTTATAGATTCATGCATAAAATGTCATAGTAAGATTTTTCTGCTTACATGATAGTATTGTTTTGGGTATCCAACCTTCTGAAAATTATAAGATGTTAGAGAAATGAAAGATATTACTATTATAATAAGAAATAGTTTCCAACTACTTCCCCAATCTGGTATCCTTCCTCCAGCTATATTTGTTGTTTGTCATTGTGTTCCTTAAAATGTAATGACCGGAAAAAATTCAGAGTTCCATCCATGACTGGCCTGGTACAAAGAACAATAAAGACTAAAAGAGGGGAAAGGAAGAAGTGAACCCATTTTATTAAGAGCTTATCATGTGCCAGGCCTTTCATTCTTTATCTTAGTCTTCATAATAACTCTTGTAGGCAGGTATATGTAGGTGAGTCGAGAAAACCTTAGCAATTCTAAGTAACTTGCTCAAAGTCACCAGGTCAACTTGACTCATGTCTTTTCTACTCTGCCATGTTGCCCATAACTCTGTTACCCCCTCACCCCCCTTTGGCTGGAGCATAACACTAACTCATATCAAGATTGCTTGGGGCGCCTAGATGGCTCTATCGGTTGAGCATTGGACTCTTGATTTCAACCTGGGTCATGATCTCAGGGTTGTGGGATGAAGCCCCATGTTGGGTTCCATGCTCAGTGGGGAGTCTGCTTGAGATTCTCTCCCTCTCCTTCTGTCCCCTACCCCTGCTCTCTCTCTCAAATAAATAAATACATCTTTAAAAAAAAAAGATTGCAGCAGGCTAAGGACTTTAGGTTTTCATTTTTATGTGGTTTCACATATATTTCAACACACCCTGTACTTGTGCAACAGATTTGGGAAAACCTAAATTCAGGCCTTTTTATAGATTCATTCTAAGCTTGTGTTCACAACATCTCTCTGTTTAAGAATTCACTCTGGATTTGTTTTGGGGATAAACATCGGGCTTCCCAATTTTTAGTTTTTCCATTTCTTGTTATCCCTGACTTTGAAAATAGAGACATCTGTCAATCCATCTTCTCTTTTCTTATTCTTTTTCCTCCCTCCCTTTGTCCCTTCCTCTCTAAGTGACTTAACACATATAAAACTCTCAGAAGAGTGCTTGTCACATACAAAGTACTCAAAAATGTTAGCTATTATTATTCATGTGACAAGTAGTGATGGAGCATTTCCTATGTACCAAAGACTGTGCCAGATGCTGGGTATGCACTGGTGATGAGAAAGGAGATAATCTCTGTTCTGTGGAGTTCACAGCCAGTGGTGGTGGTGGTGGGCTCTTGGTGAACAGAAAAATTCTGAAGGCGGTCAGGGACCACCCTTTGAAGAAGTGACATTTAAGCCACCACCTGAAGAATGAGAAATCAGACAATGCAAGAGGTTACCTGGCAGCAAAATCCTGAGACCACCTGTGCCACTGCTTCTAGACCCTCACGGGCAGGTCTGAATTCACAAAAAATGGCTAAACACACACTTAGGTGATTCCTCATTCAGCTTGGTCTTTATCTGTTGATGCGTTCAACCATTTTCAATGTGAAAGGCATTCTCCCTTGTGGAAAAACTAGAAGCAATATGTCTTCCTCTGAAGGTGGCCCAGTGAGAAATTTCTGTTATCCTCGGTGTTTTCCCAAGCTTCTCCTGGGCTTCAGCCTCCTGTAGTCTATTGAAAAGTGTCCCGCAAAGACACCAGGTCCTAAACTGCGGAATCTAAACATTATATGGGGAAAGGGACTTTCTAAATGGGATTAATTTAAGAATCTCAAGATGAGGACCTTATCCTGGTGGGCCCTACATATAATCACATGTGTCCATAAAAGAGGGCTCAGAGGACCATTTGATGCAGATGGAAGAGTAAGAGGCAATGTGACCTGGCAGAGATTGCAGTGACATGGCCTTAGACAATGGGGGGCCACTGTATCCCCAAACTAGAAGAGACAAGGGACTGGCTTCTCCCCTACAACCTCTAGAAGTAGCACAGCTACCCACCTGGGTTTCAGCTTCCCAACTCTGAGTTTGGACTTCTGACCTTCATAATTGTGAGTGGACACATTTCTGTGGTTCTCAGTCACCAAATTGGTGGTGATTTGTTAGAGTAACCATGGGAAACTAATACATTCCCTTACATTATTCTTTGGAGTTCCTGAAACTCAAAACTCTTTTGTAATCTCCTGGAGTTGTATGTTCCTCCTTCCTTCCCCCCCCTCCCCGGTATCCATATTATTTAAGTTTCAATAAAACACAATCCAGGACATTAAGGAGTGCAACAGATATAATGAGCTTTGGGTGTCATATAAGATTGATTAAATCACTGAGCTCTACCTCTGAAACTAATAATACACTATATGTTAATTCATAGAATTTAAGTAAAAAAATAAACAGTAAAAAAAACACCCACCCACCCACCCCCAGGAAACCAAACCTCCCAAAAAATAAAACAAAACAAACCACATTCCATATGTTTGGTTTTAACATCTGAGCTCGCCAAAACTGCTAATCATCGTGGAAATGTTTTTGTTTTTTGCTTTTAATCACACCGTTTAGAGGTCAGAGAATATAAAACATTGTTTGGACAGATATGTAATAATTTTTTAAAAGATTTTATTTTTTATTCATGAGACACACAGAGAGACAGAGAGAGAGGGGGGGAGGGCAGAG
The DNA here is from genome assembly GCF_048418805.1 of Vulpes vulpes. NCBI lineage: Eukaryota > Metazoa > Chordata > Mammalia > Carnivora > Canidae > Vulpes > Vulpes vulpes. The sequence goes on along the minus strand of NC_132792.1, from coordinate 125,251,143 downwards.
ACACAGGCAGAGGGAGAAGCAGGCTCTATGCAGGGAGCCCGATGTGAGACTCCATCCGGGGACTCCAGGACCACGCCCTGAGCCGAAGACAGGTGCTAAACCCCTGAGCCACCCAGGGATCCCCTGATATGTAATAATTTTCAAATGTCTTTCTCCTTGGCTTTTCAAATATTGATGGTACAAGAATGCTTATCAGTTGTTTTTAAAGTAAGAGAACCCTTCTTCAGTAAATGCAAAATTTTCACTAGAAGTGCTATGGATGCCAATAGACCAGGGAAGCTAACCCCAGGGGGAGAGGCGGTGCTGGGAGGGGAGGTGGTTGACACAGAGACCCGCAGAGAGCCCGCTGTGCAGTACAGCCCCTGCCTCCAGCAGCTTGCCTGCCCCGATAAACCTGCTGCCTTTTTGCAGGACAATTTCATGCCCCTTTTGAAAAAATCTATCAGAACTGGACAGTTAGTTGAGTCCCAAAGTAACAGCAACAGAGCGTTTGATTTCACTTCTATCCTCTTTGCTGTTCTTTTTTAGTTGAAAAAGATTTTTTATTGCTGCCTGTCTAATGTTCAAAATAATCAAATCTTAGAGAAGTGACTTCATTTTACAAATGCCTGGAACAGCCCCATATATAATTTATGTGTTCATTCTGCATAAAAAAGTACCATTCCTTGAAACTATTTAGGAAGGTATATACACAGGAATAATTCAGTGCTGTCAAGCTGACTTCGCCTTTGCTCTGGCACTGTTCAGGCCATCAGGCTTCTCTGGGAACATGGAAGGGGTTGGGTGGGAAAGGCGAGGAAGCAGCTGGAAGGGGAGCGAGTGAGGATTTGGTAGGGAGATGAAGGAGGCGCAGAGGAGAAAGGAAGCAGGTTTGACCTACATTCCCAGCTGCCCGGTCTGTGAACGTCAGAACTCAGGTCAGCGCCTCGGGGGAGGGTGGACAGAAGCACTTGCACAAGTGCATTGAGTTGGCGCCCAAAGATCGGACCCCATGCATTTGCCAAACAGTGTCACCAGAGGCCGGTTTGGTGCCTAGAGCCCTGCTTTCAGATGCACATGCGTTTCTCTGCAAATAGGGCACGTCTTCCTTCTTAGTGAGATGAAACTAATTTATTCTGGCACATGCCTCAGAAATACTTAACCTTGTTATCTGATCGCCGTGTGTTTTGGCATAGCAGTGGGTGGAGCTGTGCACACCTGTCCGTGGAGCAAGAGGTGGACTGTCTGAATGAGAGGGTCTTCAGGGCCGAAAGACTTTGCAAGCAACCCCTGAGACGACCCAAGGGGATGCTCAGGCATGCCTCCAAGCCACTCTAACACTGTGATGTGCCCACCACCGCTTTGCTTCTCTAGGTATGGACCTTGGGGATTCTTGACCAGAGAAACCTCCCCTATTCACAGATCATTGCCAAAGCAAACAGCAGTGGACTAAAGAGAAGACTTTTGGTCTGCCTGTTTCAAAGCCAGCATTCCTATCATTGCATCTTGGTATGTGACCTGAGGTTCCCATCACTGCTCAGCCCTTGTATTCTGTGGTGCTCAGAGCTCTTTCTGAAGCGCACACTGAGTGGAGGGCAGGGAAGAGCACAGCGCTTGAGCCTTGGTCCTACAGGGGACCAAGTGCCCCAAACCTACAGATGACAGGAGCTCTCCCATGGCAACAGACGCCCACAGTGTACTTGCCGGCAGGCAGCTGAGGATGGGATCCAGGCGGGTCTCTGCACTGAAAGCGTTCATCACGGATGCCTTGCAGGAGGAGCAGAGTGGGAAGAGAGGGGGCCGCACAATGGGGCTGGGCCCAGGGTGAGGCGAGTGAGGCATTTGCCTCTAGTGCAAAATTTAAAGGGGGCGCAGGAAACTCAGCAATCAAGAGAAAGACTATTTTAATGCAGTATCTTTTTAAAATCACAACGAATATGAAATAATTAACAGTGTACAAAGCGTCAGGATTTTGAAGAACAAGATTGATAGTACTGATCTTTTCCTTTTGTCTCTGACTCTGGTGTGGCTCCACGCAGTATTGTCACTGGAGCCTAGGCAGGGCGGGAGTGGAGGTGGGGTGAGCATGAGTGATGGGTACACAGGTACTGAGGAAGGAAGGGGACATTCGCTTATGCTGTCAGGTGGAGGAGCGTGGCCGGGATGGGGGTCTACCAAGGGGACAGTAAAGATGAAGTGTGAAATGGGGGAAGAGGTGTGAGAACCCTTGAGGGTGGGATGACAGTCACAGTGAGATCTGGTAGGAGTTGTCACAGTGGATTTTCAGAAATGTTGGAGAGTGTTCCGTAGAAACAATTGTAGCAACAGCACTAGGATGGATGGTAAAGGGCATCGATTGCCTTGGGAAGTCGGGATAGGTTCAACAGAGGCATCTGCGGAGGGTAGCTGTGGCACTGGAAGTAAAGCATTTCCAAAGGCGTTGGGGATAAAGAGAACTGGTGGAGCCCAGACATTTGGACATGGAGATAGAGGAAAAAGAAGCAAAGAAAACTAGACATCCGCTCGGCTTCTGCATGGCCCTAAGTCTGACTTGTCCACGAGGCGATCTTTAGCAACAATTGGCAGGCAGGGCATGGCCTGACGTTAACCGACAAGGGGGGAGAACCAGACTGGGAGGCCTTGCGTGTGTAGGAGAGGCCTGACCCCCCACCGAAGCCAAGTGCTCAAGAGTAAGGGTTCAGAAATAATGAATGAAAGGTCAAGAATTTGATTTCCCCAGCCGGTGTTTCTCAAAAGTGTAATGCTCTTTGCCTTTTGGCAAAACAAACGTTTGTCACATGGAACTGTCTTGTGTATCCCAGAAAATTAGTGTTCTTGCTTCCCGCTGAGCCCCCGCCCTACCTGATTTGCATTAAAACGTCAGTGGCACTTCACAGCCACTGGGACAGTCGGAAAAGGCTCTACACATATCCATGTTCTTCCCAGGATGTGGTGGCTGACCCTCTAACACAAGATCATTGAGCACCCACCCCCCCTGGGGAAGAAGAAAATCTAGATTCAGGGGAAGAAATCATCCAAGAGCTGCCAAGAGATACCGTGTGGCAGAAGATCCAAAGGCAAATAAGTTCCCAAAAGGAAGGTAATCAGTGGTGTCAAATGTAGCAGAAAGATCAACGAGTAAGGACGCCCACCAAAAAACAAAAGACAATTGGGGAGGTGTTTCTCATTACACCTTTAGTTACTCCAACACAGTTGGGTGTTGTCCTATGTGGGAAGTGAATGGACAGCTGTATTTTTTCAAGCAAGACTCGGTTCTGATGTTCATTATTAGAATCATGTTCCTACAGTTACGTGATCTGAGAATCGAGTTATCTTAAAAATGTATCTAATATATGAATTCCTTGTATGTATGTTTGTATATAGATGTGTAATATGGACCGATTCATAGGAAGAATGCGGTTTTCATAATCAAAGCGTTGTCTCATTGCCGTGATGTATCCATTAAAGCCATCTGTGGAGCTATCTGTAGGATGACAATATGCAAATATCAGGAAACTTAGCTAAAATTTTCCTTTTACTTCTTTCTAAATGTAAAGAATATTTTTGTGGGTGTGTGTGGAAATAAAAGGGCATACCATCCTTTTAAAATGAACTTGCCCAACTACAAGTGGTAGCTTTTATCATTAAATGGAGTCAAGAGGGTGATAATGGTCTTTTCTTTGTTAGTCCAGAGTCTTCAAAGATGTATGATCTTCCTTTCTTTGTATATATGGTTTATCTTGGAAACTTCATGAAGATTTTGTTATGATTTCACCTTCTGGAATATTCTGTCATGGAGGTAAGACAGAGAAGGTAACTTTCACATATTATCTTTCCATTCTGTTTCATATCCTCTTGCACTTGGACGTTAATTTGGCAAATGGTCTTTGGAATGATTGTGGGTGTCCATCCCCTCTAAGTTCTGTTGGTTGTCCCAAATCAAATCAGATACCATTTTGTGACTCCCTACTTGGCATTCCATCAAGGTCTTCCCTAAGTTGTTGGTTTTGGAGTGCTGTGTTGTTCCTGCTATTCCAGCCACCACATTCTCTCCAGATCAGAAAAGGAACTATGGAGTAATAGTTCTAAGCTTAAAATACTACCTCCTAAATTCTTAATTTCTCTTTCCAAATCTCATATTGTCAACAGAGGTCTTTTCTCCTTCTCATCTTGCTCAAAATGATCTGCCCTTTTATGAATGCCTTGAGACTATCACACAAAGCTAACGGTGAGGGAGCAGATGCCTCGTTCAATTCCAAATAGAAGGAAATCTGTTGTCTCAAATAATCCCTAAATTCAGACACTTTCAGACAGCTATTATCAAGAGACCACATTCTAAGAGCAGATGTGTTATTAAGGCTGAGAAATGTTATGAGGACTTCGTGATCTGACAAATGATTTCAATCTCTCCAACATTCCAACATTTCATCTTTTAATAAATTAGAGATTAAAATATCCATCTTAGGGAGACAAGTTGTGTAAGGTACTGGAGTTGTAACTGATACTTCATTTCCATGCAAAACCTGCCCTAAATTATGCCTACAGGTCCCTTTTATATACAAAATCTGTTCATTTGACTAAAGCAATTATGAAGTATTTTAATCTCGGTATTCAATCCTCTGGCTCCTTCCTACATATACAAAACACAGCTTCTGCCTTTCAGTGAGGAATGAAAAACAAACGCATCCAGCCTTCAGCTGTCCCACCTAAATGTGTTCAATCTTTTCTTTATACCATTACGTTTACCTTTACATGATTTTTCTATTTAGAGTCTTTTCAGGAGGCAATTACTGAAGATTCTGCGGAGGGGCTAATACTCTCCCTTTCTTGTCTGCTGCTAAAACTCTATTTTTTTAAAGTGGAATAGTGTTCTTACTTTTTAGATAATAGACTCTTCTTTTGGATTCAAGTGAATGTTTTCACTGGCCCTATTCAGAATCACAAAGTGTACCATCCAAAACAAAGTGTACATTCCACAGCACTTGCAAACTGCTTATTATCTAGGGGTTGTGCTTTGATCTCTTAAAAATACCTGCAGTGCCAGGAGATTTTTACATAATCCTATCATTGTCAAATATAATAAAACTTAGATCCAGGTGAACATCAATTATCATAAATAACCTGAAGAGCAAGGAAGGCTTCCATCTTCTCTTCAGTAGAGACATCCCTGACTGTACTTATATTAAAACTCACATTCTACTTGATCTTATAGAACGTGGACAATCAAATGGTCTTGACTGGTTTTCCTTAATCAGCTGGAATCACTTGCCTGACTCGACATTTGAGATTTGAGGATGTTTCCTTGGTATGAAATGTGGGAGGTGAAGTAGATTATCTCCTACTCTTCTCCTTATGACTGGTGATACTTTAATCTCAGACCCTAAGGATCAGAATTTGACAACTCTATTTGGAAAACAAATGACACTTACATTGTAATTTTTAAAATATGTTAAATTGTCAAAATCCTAACTATGGAAATGTTGCACAACAAAAAGAATGGAATCTCTGGCCGGGCTGAGGGGCAAATATCTTAGCCGTGTTGCGGTCCGGGGCAGAGCCAGCAGTTGGCCTCAGCATGTGTGTGTGTGTGTGTGTGTGTGTGTGTGTTTGTGTGGTGTGTGTTACAGGCTGGGCACAGAATGACCCGCCCATGCCCGCATCTCACCCTGTCCCCAATGGCCAGAATGCTTCTGATCTTTGCCCTTAACAAAGTTAAGCTTTTCTGGATATCATCGGCCAAAACTTATTCACTTAGTCATCCAGTCAACATTTTTTTTTTTAGCTCCTTCTATGTGCAACATGAAACAAATGTGTGTGGAAAACCTTTGGAAAATAGCCATTCAAAGGAACTTGCTACAGACCACAGAAATGGTATAACTGTGACCTGGCTGCAATAAAATGTTTAAGAATACAGAACTCACGCAAGGAGTCGAGAGGATACTAAAATTCGTGGCAACTTTGGTGTTTACAAGATTTGTGATTTAAGGCATGGGACTAAAGATTCCAAATCTCTCTAAAATGGTGGTGATTAAGTATGTACCTATTATAGACAAGATACGTTGGGCACTTTGGGGAATACAAAATGAATGAGATATGGATTTCCACCTTCCTGAACTTCCAGTAGCTATGGGAGCATAAGTGCCCGTGATTATGACACAGGAAAGCAGAGGTGCTGCTGGTAAAGCATAGGCAGCTACGGTATTCATGCCTGAAAGTGGCTCTTTGCAGGTGTGGATGTCGGGAAGGAAATACACTTGGGTTTGCATCTGAAGAAGGGGGCAGGATTTGGATGCCCAGAAACACATAGGATTTTATCTTATGCAAATGAAGGATGGGAGAAAGCACTCAGAGGTAGGATGAAGCTCAAGTGTCAGGCTCCAGGTCAAAGAAAGTGTTTTGCTGTGCTTGCTCTCTGGCTTGTTTATTTGTGGTGAAGAATACTCTTGATCTTATTTGCAGGCTCAGAGGAATTTGTCCAAGAAAAGATTTTAAAGGTGTGTTGAGGGAGTGGTGGAACAAACAATGGCAGAGAATCCTGGATCAGGTGAGGGGCACAGGGCCAGGGGGAGGGCTGGACATTGTGCAGAGAAAGAAGGTGAGACCAAGCCAAGAATGAGTGTGTGCAGAGGTTCCGGCAGAGCTCAGAGGGCCAGGGGAGCCCATACCTAATGGCGTCTGTGTTCTCAGTGACAGGTTGGCATCTGTTGAGTCAAAGGAGCCAGGGGGTGGAGACTGAGGAGGCTGATGAAGATTTAGAAGCTCTGATGGAACGGATGGGGAAAGGGGCCAAGTGTGGTTATGTAGAATCACTCAGCAGTCCCTGAGGGCCCAGCTGAAATTGGGAATCATGCACTTGTGGTGGAGCCAGACAGGATGGTGATTTCCTCTAAAAATCTGAGCAGGGGAAGATCCAGAAAAAGGAGGCAAAAAGAGGAAGCGCGATGGGAATCAGGTCAGGCGGCAAGCAGGAGATGAGATCAGTGGCGAATCCCAGTAAGTAAAAAGATGGAGCCAGTGGTGGGGTGGAGGGGGGCCTTGGAGAAGTGGGTGGATATTATCCATTCTGAGTAGGAGAAAGGAAGGATTTTCAGCAAATTTTCTGTCTCTGAGGATTAATGTATTGAGAATTTCATTGTGCCAGGTCCAATGATAAAACGGATAAATAACTACATTTTTGAGGGTATATTTTAATGAACATTAAAAAATCCTGGAAAGGAAGCATGCAAGAGAAACTCTGAGCTCCTTTGTGCGACTTCACTCCTAATGTAGAACAATACTTGGAAAGTAACCCAGCCAAGAAAGGCAGGTGGATTTAAACTAATAAACTCACTCTACCTGCTTCATGGGGGCTGCTTGGGATGATGTGCTGAAGTATGTGGGAACTCATGTAAGATGGCACTTCAGTCAACCTATGATGGTGATAAGGTCATAGAAAAGGGAGTGGGGGTACATGGCACCTCCTGCCTCTCATGAAATGTAGATAGAATATGGAAGTTTCGTACTTGTTTGGGTATGTCACCAAAGTGTTATCAAATCTTGTGCATATCGCTTTGTTATTATCGGTTTAACTTATTGACAAAACATAATATCTACCTATATCTTTATAGATTGCAAGCATTTTGTATTTGTAGTGCCCTCTGAGCTCTTGCAAAGAAGATGACACATGAGCACAAATTATAGTAATGTGAGCAATGTTATTTTGTCAAATAAGTGTTGATGTTTTGTCTGCACTACAACACTAACAGGAGAACCATTTGCTTTAAGTGAACTATGTCCATGGAAATGTGATTCTATCTTTCAACTTCTGGAAGCTTTAAAGACATTTGCACTTTAGCAGGCTGGAAACAAGAAAGAAAAATGTAATGGTTATTTTATATTGTCAGGGAAAAGAAGAGAATTAATGTTTACTGAGTCCTGTTTTAGGATCTTTATGTGTGTTCTATTTTGGGTGACCTGCTAAGTTGGGGAATTGAGTGAGGCTGAGGGAGGTAGAAATTTGCTCCAAGGCAAACAGCTCACAGGTGGCAACAGTAGAGTGCAAACCTAGGTCCGGCTGGCTTCAAGTCTATGTTCTTTCCATCACTAGGAAAGAAGGGAGGGTTTCCACCTTTGCCCAGGGATAGCTTACCTGAACTAAAAACAAGTGCTGCCACATTGTCAATTCTGCATACATGCAAGGTAGAAATCGTGATCACTGTAATGCTGGAATTGTACCTCTTAGCAAATTACTCTCAATTTTTTTATCAGCAGGAAGAGGGGTTTTAAAAATGAATTCATCTAGTTTTGCTTTAAAAATGGATCTGTAAGGAAGGCAAAATGGTAGAAGTGAATGTTATCAATTGGCATTTATTGAACTTCCACATGTGTGCTTAGAGTTGCTGAACACTCCTCCAACCTTATTCGGTTCCTTTTCTCTTGTGCCGCTAAAGCCTGGGCTGTGTTTCTGTTTTCTCTCATAACCTTTGGGTTAAAATGCATTGCCAGTCCCGCAAAGCTAGGGCCATACTAGCCAGCTGAGCATTACAGAGCTATTGATGGTCATAAGCAAAATCAAGGAGTGGGGTTGGTCCTCTGAAAATCCAAAGACGGTGACAGCTTGTAACCCCGCAGAGGGTTTTTCTGGGGCTCCAATATAAATAGTTTTTCTAACTAAAAAACAAATCTAACATATTAAGTGTTTCATTGAAAGCCCCAATTATGTCTAGAGTTTTGTGCTGAGTTTATTTTAAAATGTATCTTGAAAAGCCGGTGGTCCAAATTTTCCTGTAGACTTACACATGATGAGAATCTGTCCCTTTATATTTAGCTGCGGGCCACCTAACAAGTTCTTAGGCGAAACACATTATTTGCTAGTACAAGAAGAATAAATACTGTATTTGGAAAGTTCCAGTGTTCTTCTTTAAAATATCGCTGTTTCCATAGCAATAACATAATGTACTAAAGAGTAGAATGGTGTTTCTTTAGAAACCACGTGTATGGATGCACGTTTCCATGAAGGGCTTTGAAATGTCTCACCTGCCTGTGGCCCCAAAACGAAACGGTGATGAATCATCTTATGAGCTGGAACTTGGCCCCATATTTCATCACCTGGTTATATGTAGGGTTTCTGCTTTTGGTCATATGCGTAATACTCTCTGAGGCTCTGTGATCTGAGAGAGTGGAGAATAGATTTATATTCATTCATTCATTCACTCACTCATTCATTCATTCACTGATGTAGTCAACAAATATTTATCAAGCACCTATATGTTAGGTGTAGTTCTAAGCACTGAGGACTTGCTGACATTGTAGAGTTTATAGTTCTAATGGAGAAAACAAAAAAAAAATTCCTTTTAAAAAACAAGGAATGTCGCACGGTATGCAAATATGCATATGAAAATGCTCCTTGATGACTTTAATGATGTTGTAAATGCTTTGCAAGCATTTACAAATCAAAAAATAACATTGAAAAGGTAAAGAATTAGACAAAGGGGAGATGGGGATAGGAATAATCTGTAACTGATACATTCCCTGGTTGTTTGCAGGCATCTGAGAGGATAGATCTGGCATGAGCCTCACATTACAGTCAGCAGAGGGTGTTTCCAGGGGTTGTGCAATTAGGGTATTGCAAATAAACATAAAGGCTTGGGGCAGTGGTGAGTTCTGTGTGAGCGAATGCTCTTTGGGAAGATGCGCTTTGTCTCTTAGGATGTGCCTGTGATCTTTAAAACTCATATTAGGTTGGAAGACTCTCCTTGAACCCCTACCTCCTCTTTATTTTGACTCGAGTTGGGTGCCTTTGCCTTCCTGTAATCCTCCACATTTGTTCCATGCGCTGATTTTGCCCTGATGAGCCCCACCTCGCTCTGTATCCCCCTCTGACTCCTAAAGCTGGGAGTGTGGATGTGTGGCAGGCGTGTCACTGGAAAGGCCGCTCCTCTAGTTAACTAATGGCTGTCTAGCATCTGGCAGAGGGGATGCAGGTCACGAATGTCTCCATGCTGGGTCATCACTATTCAGAGAGAGAACAGTAAAAGGAGCAGAGTGTCCCCACCCCCTCCCTGAGGCCACACATCTTTGTCTCCTACACAAGGCTTCACTTGTGCTTTCAGTAGCGAGACCTTGAAATATTTAATGTCTTAAGAAACCCGTGTCTATCTGCCATGTGCAAGGTCCTTTTGTGCCGCAGCCTTGCTGATGCCCTGGTCACGAGCAAGCAGCCACCTCTTGACTCTCCCAGGCTTTGAAAGGTTTGGCTAACTGTCCACATTGCTCCAAAGAGCTCTTGGTTGCAGACACTTCTCAAGCCACCATGGGAGCAGAAGGAGGTTTGTGGGCCAGATGTAGGGTCACAGAATCAGAAATGCTCCCAGGGTGGCCACCCTTTTCTTCAGAATCAGACAAGTTGACCAGCTACCCCAGATGCCTTCTTAGACCCCGCTAATAAATCAGTAGGCAGCGAGGTCACAGACAGAGTGCTGAAATGTAAGCCCGTATTTTCAAGTAAGCATTTCAAACTTTTGCTTTCGCCCCCAGCAGGGCCAGAAGTCCCAGACCGGAGGGGGGGCGGGATCTAACTCCATCAAGGAGGTGAATTTTTGGTTACCAACCACCCAATTCTTTTAACCACTGTGATTCCACCCAGATGTTCTTTCTTAAATGCAAAAGGCATCATTTTCTTGCCAAGAAATGGAATGATTGATCAAGCCTTCTTTAAATCATTCCATCTTATCCATTCCCATCTGAAGGAGCAGCTAGTTCATTAATATTAATATTCTTATTGTCTCCCTTGAGAGAGGAATGCCCCGGTAACCCCCCTCCCAATTACTGCCAACACCACGGGGATACAAAGTTAGAGGAGGAAGCGATGGATGCGGGGGCTGCATTTGTTTTATTAGCAACAGCTGGTGGCAGTCCCCTGGCCGCCGCCCCCCCCCCCCCCCCCCCCGCTTTAATGCAATGCTTGTCAGATCCAGCTTCTTAAGACTGGATGGCAAAGGGTAAGACAAGAACACAGCACATTTCAGCTTTTGCAGGCAGGAAAAGGGGATTTATGCTAAAGATGGTTCAGGCAACATTCAGAAGCTGATGAAGAAACTTTGCAAAAGAATATCTGCTCTCAATATTGTGTAGGTAACATTTGAGCAATTAGACAAACATATTGAGTAACTGAAACCACCTGTAGGATTTGGAAAAAAAAAAAACCCACTTTGTCTTTCCTTCTCATTTGTCTGGGATACTTTTATAGAAATAAAAATGTGGACTGCACATGTCTCACATTTATCTTTAGTGTAACTTTAAGAATGTTTATGATCAAGGGCGGAGTTTGCAACACCAGGGCTCACTCTAACTGTGTTGGAAACACTTGACCATCAAAAGGAAATCTGCGCCATTTGCCCAGCAAAGAAATAAATCTTCCTTTACTCACTTTTGCCCTGATTTCTATCTGAGAAGCCCAAATGGACACTGTTTCATCTTATTTCACATGTGGAATCCCAGGTAGCATTTCCAGGGTATTATATTCACATATGGACTCTGTATCGAACAGAAACTGACGGCTGGTTGGACGTGTGTCCTTTGTAATTGTACTTATTCTGTTTTCTTCTATTTTTCCTAATCTGATCAAAATTGAATGAATTTCGTATATGCACTAAATTACCAAGCATATACCATACTGTCAGAGTTATGAAACCATTCCAGTTTCATAAAAATACCAATTATATATCATGCAAATAGGAACACTTAGGAATTTGCATATGAAACTACATTATAAGTATTAGTAGGAAAAGGGCATGGGGAGGTAGTGTGTTGCCTGCTCGAGTCCATAATTAGCAACTATTGGGAAAAATGGTTAATATTACCTCCAAAACATGGATCCATGATATGCCTGCCTCTCGGGGAGAGAGACTAGAACAATGCCAAATGGGAGGAACTCTTGGCTGCCCTCCTTCTTTCTCTCATATGTGACAAATTTAAGGCATACGTTTCTTCCTTTTGGATCAAGTATTTTAAAAAATAAAAATTTTGCGAGATAACAGTAACACAGGACTGATGCTTGATACTAGGCTGGAATCTTAAAAACAGCAGTAAGCACACCACGTGGAAGCATGACTCCTCTCTAGAGTGTGCTGTTTTGTACACTTTTGCTCCCTGCTCCTCTTTTTATCAGAGGGAAGTCCACTGCAAAGGAAGCAGATGCCCCTGCTGTTGGCTGCCATTGTCTGCCTATATGATAGTTTCGGGGTACAGACCTGGGGGATCCATTTGCTTTGTGTAATTGATAAAGCATTATTTTTCAGGAGGGAGAAGGCACAGCACCCTAAATGAATGTTGTAATGTTATTTCTAAACACTCTAAAAATTGTGGTGGGAGGCAGAATAATGCCCCCCCCCCAAAGATGCCCATGTCCTAATCCCAGTAACTGTGAATATGTTACCATACATGACAAAAAAGACTTTGCAGATACAACTAATTTAAGACAGGTTTTGAGATGGGAAGACCAGTCTGGATGATCCAGGTGGCATGATGTAATCACAGGAATTCTTCACTGTGAAGGAGGGAGGAAGAAGAAAAGTCAGAGGAAGATGTCCTCGTCCTATGGAAGGGGAGAACGATGTGGTACAAGAAGGATGTTCCTCGCCGTTGATGGCTTTGAAAATGGATCAAGAGGGTCTCGAGTCAAGGAAACTGAGAAAGACAAGGAAATGGGTTGTCCACTAAAGTCTCTGGAAAGGAACAGAACACTATGGACACCATGGTTTTTGTCCAGGAAGAGCTCGGTCAGACTTCAGTGGGCCAGAACCATGAGACAACACATTTTTTAAAGTATGAATTTTGGGGTAGCTTATTACAGTAGGAAGCTAATACATTTGTGATACATGTGTCTTTTGGTTTCGAGGATTCTATTCTGAATTAATGACATTGACAGCTTCCAGAATGTTGGAATGTTGAGTGTTGGAAAACTCACCAACACTCAAACCCAGAGAGGGAAGAAAATGGATATGGAAGAAGAAGGATGTGTCCTAAATGAGCAAGTGTAACAAGACTACTTACCATTTCAATTGTATTTTCTGAGACCCCCCTCAGGGAGAGCTGTGATTTTAGTTTCAAGAAATGGCCTAACTTGGATTGGCACTGCTGACATTGGTTTTATTTAGAAGTTAAAGAAAAATAGCAATATGCTTTCATGTTAATGATTTAGCAAGGAGTTGTACAAAACCTGAGTCTTAGTGCCTCTATTTTTGGTTAATATGTTTGTCTCACAGCAAACTAGGTAAACAACAGTGAAATCAGAATCTTTAATGTTATTCAAGGGCCACCTTTTAAATCTGTGGGAGAAGTCTTGATCAAACAGTTCCTTTTTGTCTCATTCTCTTTCATCAGGGAAGCTAGAGGTGGAAAAGACTCACTAGATCGTAAATTAATGATCCTGTGTTAATGCAGATGTCCCCACTAATTAATAAAGGAAAGTAAAATGAGAAGTTTGAACATATCTAAATACCTTTCAGTTTGGGAGAAAGATTAAAAATTCTTTTCCTCACACCTACACATAATCTCTTTGTGTTTTACACAAAGAATTAAAAAGTCCTGACCCTAACTCTTAATCTCAGTGATTTTTTTTTTATTAATTCATGAGAGACACAGAGAGAGAGAGGGAGAGAGAGAGAGGCAGAGACACAGGCAGAGGGAGAAGCAGGCTCCATGCAGGGAGCCCGACGTGGGACTCAATCCTGGGTCTCCAGGATCAGGCCCTGGGCTGAAGGCGGCGCTAAACCACTGCCACCCGGGCTGCCCTCAGTGATTCCTTTTAAACAGATTTTCTCCCCAACTAAGGCACAGGCCAAATTAGGCAATGTCAAAGAAGTCAGAAGACATCCCCATGATGTTGGGTCACTAGGCAACATCTCCAAGGGGAGCCAGATGCTGACGTTACATCTTGTTTCTCAATTCCCTTTGCTGGTACTCTGATTTCCTTCTTGGGGATTCTGGATACCAGTGCACGGGAGCTGTAGGCCTAAGAAGAGATGCACTGCTGGATGGGAGTATGATTTTACAAAACAGTACACTTAGAAATGGAAGCTAATAAGAATTGACATAAATGGATGTGTAAGCTGAATGCCTTATATGACCTAGTCTCAGAAATTATACACTATTATTCCTGTAAGATCCTGTTGGTTACCAATACCCCTACTTGTAAGAGGGGGCTACACAGAGACATGATATTAGGATGTGGAATCCCCGGAGGGCCATTTTGTAGACCAATTACCACACAGTAGATCGTTTTCCTTCAAAGACATTGATGCGGTTGGCCCTTTTGACTTCAAGTGACAGAAACACTTCCTTCAGAACTGGAAAGTTTACATTACTGTCTACCCACATTCTCTTCTTCCAGAGCAGCAACACCCATAATGAAAGTATGGACCTTGAATGAAAAGATTGATATCATTAGTATGGAAAAAAATGATCCAGCAAGTAAATCATGTCCATGAATAATCCCCTCTATTTTTTGAGAGAGATCCTTTCTTCTCAATGCAAGCAAGTGAACAGCAACAAAACAACTTCTGCCTGAGGTTCAATCAGATACTTCAAGACGTGATTTTTGGGAAGTCATTGAATTTGTATGGCTTAAGGCAGAATGTCATATTCTCTTTCACTTCCTTGACAGAGTCCCTTGGATTGTCTCTCTTCTTCATTATATATAGTTAATGGATAATTCAAGCCCCTGATGCTGATAAAATTGACAAATGTTATGCAGTAGTGGACAGAATTTCAAAATCATTGGCCAAGTCTTTGATGTGAGCACATGCCAATGTCAAAGGCAGCAAGACACAATAGTGTGCTATGCCTCTTTATTTACCAAAGAAGTAAAACCAGGTGGGTTGATGCCAAACATAGCATGTGCTTCATCAGTTCAGCAAATACCAAGATGTTGTGTCCAAGACAGACCCTTGTTTGGAAAAAAAAAAAATACTTTTAACAGTTTTGAAGATTTCAGTGCCCTTTGAGAATTCTCTGGTAGTATCAGAGTGCACCTCATGGATGAAAACCATGAACCAGATACATCGAAAGGTGCCAGTAACTGTCTTTAAGGGAAACGGTTTATTAGCCAATTCTTCCATGACCGTTTTCAAATGGTTAAAAGAAATGCTGATGATTCTGGAATGGATGAGTTTATTTGACAGAGATATTGTTTCAATATTCCTTCTCTGATCCAAATTAGAGGTCTCCTGAATGTTTTCCAGGACATGTGGTTTCACAGTTGTATATGGATTCTTTTCCTTAGGAATACTATAAGCAGCTTTGAGAGATGCCTGAAAACAAAGCTTTTGTGTTGAAGCATAGACACATTTTGGTAAGGTTCCAACCAAAAATATCTACCTTACCTGATGTGTTGAGAGGATAGATGGTTTAATTGGATTTGTATTTCCCCAAGGCAGGTCTGGGTCATACAGGAACACTGTGGCTTTTGTATCCCATGATGTTCAAAAGTAAAAGTAGAAACACAGATACAAAGGACTTACCAATTGCTTCTTTTCTATGACATTTTCTCCGGTTTAACCTGGGCCTATGTAAAAAGGCAGAGATGCCAGGGTGTATTTATTTTCATCAATATCTACAGGAAATGAATCTCAGGGCCATATCATAGTGGTGATGATTTTTGCCTTACCTGACCACGTACAGTAGCATCCATTGCCACTCTGCACTTGTTAGAAGCATAAACAATACAATAGTAACATGGTGAATAACATGGTGAATATTAAAGCTATTTTTTTTAATGACAGCAATTATCAACACAAGAGAATGCAAAACAAAGAAAGAATATTCCCATAAGGCTCATCCAAAAATTCCGTCATGTACTGAATATTGTGCCCCTCTAAAGTATATATGTTGAAACCTATCCCTTGATGTGATATTAAGTGGTGGGCCTTTAGGAAGTAAGAAATTGATGAGGTCTTGAGGGTGAGGCCTGTATAAATGACATTAGTACCCTTGTAAGAGTCATGAGACTGCTTCCCTTCTCTGCTCTCTGCTATGTGAGGACACAAAAAATTGGCAGTCCACAATCCAGAAGCAGGCTCTCACCCGAATCTGACCACACTGGCACCTTGATCTGAGACTTCCAGCCACCAGCACTGTGAAGGATAACTCTCTGCTGTTTATAAGCCCCCCAGTCTATGGTATTTTGTCATAGCAGCCCAAACTGACTATGACAAATTCCTTAGGAAATATTGCCATATTCACTTGATTTCTCATCTTTTCCCTACTAGACTAAGCTGCTTATGGGCAGAGGTTGTGTCTTTAATCTCTTTGTCCCAACACTATAGCAATATCACAAAATATAAACAAAATAGTTATTTCTTATGGTAACAGACTATGGTAGCAATTCCTATGCTTTGCATGCCATCTATATAAATCTCAGAGAGATTAATTAACATTGATGGTCCCATAGTGTATGTTCGTGAAAAATTTCTTGAAGAAATGAATGAACGCATGTGTGAGAAAAATAACACATCCACATATCTCCACTACTAGCTGGGGAATAGAGTCGCTTGATGGAGATATTCCAACTTAATTGGCAGGTTATGTCCATGAGCACATCAAGCTCTCCTATCTAAAGAGTGATGGCCTTGGAATCAGAGGACCAGGGTTCAAAGTCCATCTCTGCCACTTACGTACTGGGAAATGGGTTTCCATTCATTAATTTACTCATTCACTCTGTAATCACTTGTTGCTTATCTATTTATGCTCAGTCATAATGCTAGGAATGCTGCTAGGAACTCCTGTATACCATGACATTAATTGTACAAGATTACTATAAGAAGTCAATAAAGTTGAATGAAATAAGACGTGAAAATACCTATCATAGTGTTTGACTTGTAATAGGTGCTCAATAAACTTTAAATGCATTGTTGAACAGGATCAGCCAACTCCCGGTACCCTGAGCAGGTTTGTCAAATGACCTTCTTTTTTAAAAGATTTTATTTATTTATGTGAGAGAGAGAGCATAAGCAGAGGGGAGAGGCAGAGGGAAAGGGAGAGGGAGAAGAAGGCTCCCCACTGAGCAGAGAGACTGATGTGGGGCTCAACCCCAGGACCCTGAGATTATGACTTGAACTGAAGGCAGGTGCCTCACCAACTAATATATATACATTAGCATTTACCTATAGATATCTAGACTGCAGCAGAGGTGGACAAGGCCCTATGATAGAATCAATCTGGCCCATTAACTCAGGCTCAGTCAATCAGCAGAAATTCTCTGAGCATCAACTGTGTGTCAACCTCTGGGCCAAGTCTCAATAACTAGAGATGGAAAAAGCAGGGTCCATGCCTCCGACGGCTCACACTCTAGGAAGTACTTACATGGCAACTTGGGGAGTCTGGCAGGTGTCTGCCTAGCTCATATCCTACATGAACCCAACAAACAAAAATTGGCTCAGTGTGGGAGATTGTGTGTATCTGCATGTGCTCTGACATACATACATACAATAGCATGTCACGGGAGGTCTGATTATGTCACGGCAGGAAGTTGACTTGCCTCTCAATGAAGTCATTGAGAGGTAGGTTTAGAACATGACAAAGTGGAAGCTCCATCTGGTTGGTTGTCTAATCTATAAAACATGTTGTTGAGTCTTTTGTTTAGAAAAATGTGCTTCAAAAAAATGTGCTTCATTCATTCATTTGTCCATTCATTCATTCACTCATTCAGCAACCATCTACTGAGAGCCTGCTTACTGTATGCTGGAGATGGCTCTGGGCTCCAAGCCTGAGTCAACTCCACAGATTCAGATTCTTCCCACCAATTCAACCCCTACTTCAATCGTGCTATCTTCCATAATGAAGGCCAGCCCCTGGCATGCGATTCCTTGGAACTTCTATACTAAAGTCTGTATTATCCGTGGGTAATTGAATAACATGTGATTGAACCTTAACATAGATGCAAAAAAGCATGTGTAAAATTACATTATTATAACAATATACTTATGTAACCAGCACCCAGATAAACACTGAATGCCACCAGCACCCCAAAAACTCTTTAGAGTCACCCCACTCTCCTGACCTGTAACAGTATACATTAGCTTTGACTGATTTGTACTTTATATAAACAGGATCCTATGATTTTTATCCTTAAGCGGTTATAATCTTCTGCCTGGATTGCTATATTTTATAAATTTTGTGGGTTTTTTAAAAATTTAAATGATGAAAATATAACTTATGTAACTTCCTGGTAGAAAAAGCCAGGATCTAGAACAGTGTCTTGGACAGAATATATGAAACTGGGTAATCCTCAGCCTCTTTGGTTCATACAGGCTCATGGAGATACTCAGTACCTTAACCAGGAACTTGTCTGAGGATAGGGATCTAGATTTTTATTCTAGTCATCATTCCAGGATGCTACTCTAAATGTGTGTGTGTGTATGTGAAATTTATCACTGCCTAATTTAAGCAGCACTTCTGAAAATGTGCGTGAGAATAAAAAATGAGGTTTATTTTTTTTCCATCCTAATAGTATTAATGGACAGTTCTCCAAACTGGAGTTAACTTACTGCTGACCTTTTGGGTTTATCTGAAACACTATTTTTGAGCCCTGGTACTTCCTTCTTACCTTCTGGTGACTTCACTGATTGACAAGAGAAGAGTGTCATAGTGTCCCTTAGTGATGTTATGGCAAGTGGTTTATCTTCCTCTCCAACTTAGGAAACACCCAGCTGCTATAATGCTATTGAAGGAGACTTACATCTGCCGCCTATTCTTATCTTCCTCACCCCCCCCCCTTGAGAGATTATCAGCATTAACTCTTACTAAAGCCAGCCAGGTCCTTGGTCAAAAACCAACATGCAACCCTATATAGATAGAAAATATCTTTCTATATAAGTTACTTTCATTGTCAGCCTTCCCAGTCCCCAGTGTTTCAATAGGTGTTGACCTCTACCATGCACTCAGGGCCCTAGCAAATGAATTGTTCTGAGAGATAAGGAAAAACATCACTAAAATATAGTTTCATAATGGAGCCATTCTGGGAAACACTGACCTAGCATATGGCCCCAGTGTATTCACTGTGAATGTCCATCTCCAAATAGCCACAAACAAATTCTCTGAAGTCACAGCACTGCAAGCTGCTCGAAGGGCATCTGGGGAGTAGGAAGGCAGTGGTTGAAGAGTAAAAGAAACCCAGCTGGCAGACGCCTGCGGTACAGGAAGCTAGCTCCAGGTTGTGGTGGGCAGAGCTCAGATCTGTTGAGTTTGAAAGTCATATCCAAGATTTTCTGCTCACTGCTTCAATATTGTTATTTTTACGGCTGCCAACTCAGTGTTAGACACTGTATACCTACCTTGGGACTGGCACCTCATATTCTAGGTCATTAATCCATCTGCTGGCTCTCCATCATAACACCAGCGCTTATGCCTTTCAAACTTTCTCTCCCAGAGGCAAGACTTTGAGACCATCATTTCAGGAATCACAGGCTCCTTCAGACCCTCTACTCTCTTCTTCCTACATACCAATCCTTTTCCTTTTATTCCTGAGGAGCTTCATCGTAAGAAATGCTATTGAGCTAAACTGCACCACCAGTGTGCTGGTTCACATTTTACTATTTCCATTTGATCCAGTTGCAACTTTCCCATTTTACCAGCAAGGTGAATGGAAGGGAGTGGGACATGGGGAACCCAGGGATAGATTCTGAAATCCCTTGCCTTCTCATTTGTTTTTGTTATGAGGGTGGCGGTCAACGCCAAAGAGTGACCTGCCCATCTTCCTTAGTTACCATGGCAGTGGCTAACAGGGTCTCCAGTTGGATACAAGGGCTTTCTACAATTTAAACAAAGACAATGGGAAAATATGTTTTCTTGACCCTTTGCAGGAAATCCTGTCCAACGCACACAAGAATGCAGCATTTCCTGTAGCATTGCTCAGATCTAGCACTCAGGGTGGGTGGGCTTAAGTGAACCTGGAAAAAGATGCCTTGTCTCTGACTAAGAAAACCTGAAAGTCATTACCCTTTTCTGAAGGGGCTACTGTGCAAGAAAAAACCCAGCATAAATTAGCTGGGTCTTTGGGATCTAAAAAAAATGACATGTAAGTTTCAAAATAGACTAAAAGAAGAGAAAGCTATACATTCGATGCTGGCACTGCCCGTTTTCCCTCCTTAGCTTTTGGTTTCTTATAAAGTCTCTACCATCAAGAGCAACAGGGTAAGAGACTAGTTGGAAAGAGAAGAAAAGAGGTCTTGTGGCATTGCAAACAAATGATTGCTTAATATCTTTCTTCTAAGAGCCACAGTCTCTAAAGATAAAATGCAAGCTACAGTTTCCTTCCCTGGGCCCTGGTGGAAGTCACAAGAATAGGTAACACACAGCTGTCCCACTCTGTACTGACCCTCTTGCACGCCAACACTCAGAGCAGCGCTGGTCTCCTCAAAAAAATGATGACAGAAACATCTGTCTCTCTGCTAGTCTCTTTTCCAGGCAAATGGCACTTAAGATTCCCACTTTGGACTTATAAGCGCTCCCTCTGCCCCACCTGAAAAGCAGCTTCAGTGTTAATCACTTCTCCCTCTTTCTTTGAATCTCTTGATCACTTTTCTTGACTACATCTCTCAGAGAGTTACAAATCAAGGACAAAAATGCATGCATGTCTTCAACTCCGTAGGATTAAAAAAACAACAAACAAGTGAAGAATACAGTGGGATCAATTGTTACATGTGTGCTGATAATTCTTGCTTTCTTCTTAAAAGAAAATAGGAGACACAATGTTTTAGAAATGTTTGATACCCAAAATATTGCAGAAGTTTGAAAATTCTAGAGTGAATTAGATCCTAAATGGAATAATGTTAAGAGAGGTGCTCTCTTGAAAAATGTTTCTAGAGCTGATGTCAAAGAAACTACTGCCCACGATTTTTTTTCTAGGCATTTCATGGGTTTGGGACTCATATTTAGGTCTTTAATCCATTTTGAGTTTATTTTTGTGCATGGTGTAAGAAAGTGGTCCATTTTCACTGGATAGCATGTTGCTGTCCAGTTTTCCCAACTCTATTTGTTGAAGAGACTGTCTTTTTCTCCAACGTATATTCTTGCCTCTTTTGTCATAGATTAATAGACTATAAATGCATGGGTTTATTTCTGGGTTTTCTGTTCTGTTCTACTGATCTATGTGTCTATTTTTGTTTCAGCATCATACTGTTTTGATTACTATAGCTTTGTAGTGTATCTTGAAATCTAGGTTTGTGATACATCCAGCTTTATTCTTCTTTTTCAAGATTGCTTTGGCTCTTCATACAAATTTTAGGATTATTTGTTCTGGTAAGGAAACAAAAGCAAAATGAAAGCATTGGGACTACATCAAAATAAAAAGCTTCTGCACAGTGAAGGAAACTATGAACAAAACTAAAAGGCAACCTACTGAATGGGAAAAGATATTTGCAAGTGATATATATGATAAAGGGCTAATATCCAAAATATGTAAAGAACTTACTCAGCACTAGAAGAAATAAGAAAAGAAATAATCCAATTGAAAAATGAATAGAGGACTTGGATGGACGTTTTTCCAAAGAAGACATCCAGATGGCCAACAGATACATGAAAAGATGCTCAACAGCACTCTGTTATCAGGGAAATGCAAATCAAAACCACAATGAGATATCACCTTACACCTGTCAGAATGGGTAAAATAAAAAATACAAGAAATAAGTGTTGACAAGGACATGGAGAAAAAGGAACTCTCATGCATGGTTGGTAGGAATGCAAACTGTACAGCCACAGTGAAAAACAGTATGGGGGGTCCTCAAAAAATTAAAAATAAAAATACTTTATGATCTAATCATTCTTCTTCTGGGTATTTAACACCCCTTCCCCAAATATATAAAGACACCTAATTTGAAAAGATGCATGCACCCTATATTTACTGCAGCATTATTTACAATAGCCAAGGTATAGAAGCAACCCAAGTGTCCAACCATAGATGAATGAATAAAAGATATGTGGTATATATATACAATGGAATATTACTCTGCCCTAAAGAAGCATGAGATCTTGCCATTTGCAACAACATGGATGGATCTTGCAGCCTTTTGGAAAAAGGAGAGTGGCTTTGGCTGAGCAAGTTGTATGTAGAAATGTCCTTCCTGGGGATTAGGAGACTGGCTTCTTAGGAGACTTTCCCCTTTCAGCTTTCTCACGGCTATCAAACACAGTGTTGATCCTTCTGTAATTTTTCTTCAGGATGTCACAAAGAGGAGATCCATTACCTCCACAATGATCTGAAAAATTCTCTAAGGGGTGAAGCCTTCTGAATCTGTAGATTTCAAGATAATCTTTGTATTTAGCTGAGTACCAAGCTGTATTAAAAAGGCCTGCCTTTCAATGTCTTCTACCCACAAGACCCATCCACATATGGGAAAGGGTTCTTTCTACCTTTTCTCATGCATGTTTCCATGAAGAGTGTTTCTTACTCCTCCCAGAGTTTTATTAAGCAACATATCCTTTCTTGCATTGGTTTTATTGATTTATCTATGTGATTTTATGCCTAGACTATCCTCCTTCATTCCCAACCTTGATACCGTCTCCCATTGCCTATGTTTTAAGGGCTTCTCAAGACAGCCATGCTCATACTGAGGTCAACCTTTCTAATGCCTTTATCATACTATCTTGGAGAAAATTCAGCTACTATGGTCTTATTTTCCAATGAAACCAAACCACCCTATAGAAGCCTGCCCCTCTTCCTATCTACTATCTTTAAGAGTCATCAAGAAGTTTGTGTTACTACTAAACCATCAGTTAAGCTATTGAGTGCTTTTTCTACCATTTTCTTCAAATCCTCTTGAAATCAAATAATGAAAATAAAATCAACAAATAGATTAGGGAAACATAAATTCTTTTAAGCAGCACTATGGCTAAAATGTACTCTCTACTTTCCACAACCCACACACCCTAATTTTTGTAATATTTTCATTGACTGACTTTTAAATGGTTTTTAAATTTTTGTTTTGTATTGAATTTTGATCCACAATTAGTTCTCCAGTTTAATACTTCTCTCCAAACTGTGTTAAGAAAGTGGCTTGACAGGAATGGGCACCTGGGTGATTCAGTCAGTTAAGCAGACTGACTCATAATTTTGGCTCACGTCATGATCTCAGGGTCCTGGGATCAAGCCCCAAGTCAGCCTCCATGCTGGGCATGGAGCCTGTTTGGGATTCTCTCTCCTTCTGTCCCTCCTACCTCCCCTCTCTCTAGTTAAAAAAAAACCTGGCTTGATGGGAAGATGAAAATAAATTTTCGAATTTGAACTTAAAAGAATTTTTAACTATTTTAAATAATTTAATACTATTTAAGTCATTAAAAATCACAGTGTAAGGGGTTATAGAAATCTTAAAGGAGGTAGAAGTTTTTTAATATGCGCATGGCCACAATGAAACGTGGATGACAAAAACATGGAAACATCTGAACTGAGATGTCCTCAAACTGAGAACATTGATTAATCGAGGACCCAGGTTTAGACCATGAACAGAATCCATCCTTGGTGGTTTTAAAATTTCCATGGCTGAATATTCTTTGGTACTCCTCCCACTGAGAGGTGGAACCCAATTCCCTTCTCTTTGAATGTGGTTTGGCTTTATTGACTAGTTTCGAAAAGAAGCTAGCAGAAGCTGCTTTTCTGACTAGCAGAAAAGAAGCTGAGAGATTTCTGAGTCTTAGTTAGAAGTGCCATCCCTTCTCCCTGGCTCTTTCTTCTGGGATGCTCTCTCTTGCAACATAGCTGCCATAATGGGAGGAAGTCCAAGCCACATGGTGATGCCACATGTAGATGACCTGGCCAGTGGCTGAGGTCCCAGCTATTTTCAAGTGGACCCAAGATTTAATTAGATATGGTAAGATTTACAGTCACAAAAATGAGTCATAAAGGACGACATTTTTATATTCACAGATCCCTATAAATGGAAGTCATGACATGCCACGCAGGATAACATGAAGAAGCACCAGGGTCAGTCAGGGGCTGAAGGGGGAAAATATGAGCAAGAGCCCTTATTGTAGTTTCCATAAGAAGAAACAGGTGAGGCAGGGCAAGCAAGTTTAGGATTGGCTAACTGGAACTATTTCGGTGGGCTCTGAGGATTAGGGGCTTTCCATAATTGTCTGGTACCTGGCCGTGGATGATTAGAGCAGAGGAATAGTGGCCTGGAGTGTGGGAGCCCAAAAAGGAAGTGGTTGGGGTGGGGCCTCTGGAAAGTCATTTGCTATCTCTTGGAATTAGCTAGCTGGGAGGGACAGTCCGGGGTTACTAAGGCCCAGATGTCAAAGTATCCGGCTAAAAATGCATGTTTGGGGTACCTGGGTGGCTCAGTTGGTCGAGCATCTTTTTTTTTTTTTTTTTAGAGAGATTTTAAAAATTTATTTATTCATGAGAGACACACACAGAGAGGGGCAGAGACACAGGCAGAGGGAGAAGCAGACTCCATGAAGGGAGCCGATGTGGGATTCGATCCCGCGACTCCAGGATCACGCCTTGGGCTGAAGGCAGGTGCTCAACCACTGAGCCATGAAGGCCTTCCGGTTGAACATCTTACTCTTGGTTTCGGTTCTGCTCCTGATCTCAGGGTTGTGGGATTGAGCCCCACATTGGGCTCTGTGCTCAGCACATAGGCTGCTTGGGTTTCTCTCTCTCCCTCTGCCTCTCCCCCATGTGCTCTCTCTAAAGTAAATAAATACTTTTTAAAAGCATGTTTATTTAATATACCAGTTGACAGCCAGCATCAACTACCAGACATGTGTGGAGACCTTTGAGGTGTCTCCCACCCATGTTGCTGTTGTCTGGTTACAGTAGTGTGGGAGACCCTGAGTGAGAGCATCTACCTGAGCCCACTCAGCCCCCTGACACAGGGGACATCATCATCCTCATCATTATCATTGATTGTTGTGGATGTCTTATGCCCCTAATGAGTGTTCGATAACCAGGAGACCCTTTGTTTAAGGAACTGAAACTATTTTTTTGTTTGTTTTTGTTTTTAAAGATTAATTAATTAATTTATTTATTTATCTATGATAGAGAGAGAGAGAGAGAGAGGCAGAGACACAGGAAGAAGGAGAAGCAGGCTCCATGTCAGGAGCCTGACGTGGGACTTGATCCCGGGACTCCAGGATCGCGCCCCGGGCCAAGGGCAGGCACCAAACTGCTGAGCCTTCCAGGGATCCCCAAAGAATTGAAACTATTTCTTAAAAGATTTTATTTATTTATTTATTTATTTATTTATTTATTTATTTATTTATGAAAGAGAGCAGGGGGAGGGGCACGTGGAGGGGATAAGCAGACTGCTTGCTGAGTTTGGAACCTGACTTGGGCCTCTATCCCACAACTCTGAGATCACAACCTGAGCAAAAACCAAGAGTTGGATGCTTTAACTGACTGAGCCGCCCAGGTGCCCCTAAGGAATTGACATTATTGCATAAATCACTTTTAGATGCTTAAACATTGAAGAGAATCATATGTACATGGCTAATGTTATACATTCTTGCATATAAGATGGTCTCTCATATAAGAAATTCTTTGAAAAGCATAATTAGGACATTTCCTGAGCAACTTAAACACATAAATTGTCCTTTCACTCATAGCTTCTATTTTGAAGCAAATTACTCTCATCAGTTATTATGCATATACAAATAAAGATGTTCATTTTAATTATGTTTACCTTAGCTAAGGACCATTGAACACGAGAACATGTCTGCTTGGAGATGCTAAAATTATGGAGCAGAAGCTTTGCTTGGGCTACTACCTGTAGGGCATTATTTCCCAGGTGCCCAACAGGCTACTCTAGCAACTTTGGGAAAGCAGCCCAGGAGTGCAAATTTCTCTCTGGTCTCGCTGAGGGATGAGTGAGGCTGTACTCTATACCTAATCGTATTGATTCACTATCGCAAAGAGCAATCTCTGGGGGCTCAGCGACCCATCCAACAATTTGTTTCTGCTACTAGTGAAGCCACTAGCTGGACAGACACCTGAGCCTGGAGACAATATGGCTTGGCTCACTACCCAAGAAGGTTCATTCCTTGGGCTCATGCTCACATGTGCAATGACTATGACCTAGCAGGTCTTCAGAGGGTATTTACCCCCTCAAAGAATGCTAAAGATGATCAAATCACCAGAAACAGGAAGGGAAGCCCCTCCCTTGCAAAAAGGGGAGGGGAAACCGGCTGTTTTCCTTCTGTCCTCCTCTCTGGATAGGAGGACCTCATGCAGGCTGAGACCGGAGCTGCAGAGGACCCCAAGCCCCCTTTCTCCTGTTCCTCTGACTCCCTTCTTTCCCAGGTTTCTACCTTCTCACCCCCTGTGCCCCTATCCTAGTCTTGCTGTCTGATAGATTTCTCATTTAAAATGGAAATCCTGATGTCACCTCAGCCTCTGAGACTCAAAGTTGTGATGCTAAAAGATTGGTAAAAAAGACAGGTGAGAGATGGGGCTTTGGGGGGGGCTAAGGAGCTGTGCCTGGAACCCCTTCAAACCAGATTAGAATGGCTCTTGCCACTTCAGAGTACTTGAGGCCAACTAGCTCTGTGGGATGACCCCATGAGAAGTCCCAATTCCACCTGCAATAGGTTTCAAAGACAATCTGGGGAAATGAAACACAAAGCATTTCAGGAAACAATTTTGAAATCAGAGAGTAAAACAATGATTTTTTTAAATCCTAGGATTCTGACATTAGCATTTTGATAAGTTGTTGTGCACACATTTTCAAAACAAAACCTGAAATTATCAGTGAAGCCATAAAAGAAATATCTCTGGAGGCAAAAGTAAGATTTCACTTAAGTGTATCTAAATGGCCTTGAACAATGACTTTTTGAGGTTCTGCATCATCTTGTATGCCCAGTTCCTAGATATATACATGTGGGTGCTCATCGTTGAGGGAGTGAGCTGGAGAGAAAAAGACATGGAATCTTTTGAAAGCAGGGAAGTAAACTTACGCACTCAACCAAACAGACCAAGGATGATTGATACTTCTTTTAACACCAAATACTGGGATGAAGAACTATTTGAGACAGGATCTATACTACTAATTAAATTGATAGCAGCAGCCAATTGTGCCTGAATCTGGCTGCTCTGTGATCAACAACCACCACTCCCATACAGCATCCTGCCAAGTGAATAATCTTCTCCTTAATTCAATTAAGCTGTTTAGAAATTGCTGTTGTTAGATGCAGGGGCTAGTTCTAGAAGGCTTCATGACTCGGTTAGATGTACTCTGTGCTGATATAGGTTAGGATTTGGGCTATAGGCAAGCAGAGTTTTGATGACTACTTTGGTTGCTTCTTGTCTTTTAATTTATGATTTCAGCATTTGCTACCTGTACATAAATTTAGAAATTTTTCTTTCGTGCTATTACTGCTATTCATTATGAGTCTATAACTCACCACAGGCTAAAATGCAATCTTTGGAACCATGATTTGCATCTATATTAAATGCAAATATAAGCATATCTAAATGTATTCACAAAGAATTCATTTAAATAGTCAATAGCACTATTGAAAAACCTGGTCTATAAATGCAGGCAAAAATCACTGAATATAAATGTGTCCAGTCAGCTAAATAAATGCATAGTGAAACATGGGTTCAGCATAAGTGTCCTAAAACCCAACACTTTCAAGAAAAGAAAGAAAAGGAATGAATAGATACAAAGACCTAAACCATACAGTGTCTCCTGGGCTCATCTATATTAGGATTTGAAATTGCTATTTAATTACTTATATACCATGAACATTTTTAAAAGATGGAAAGGTATTTCTGCAACTTTTAATGAAAGCATAGGTACGATAATGTCCCAAACCATCAACAAAGAATTGAAGGGGGAAAAAAAAAAAACCCACATAATAGTAGTGAGAAGAAAGGGAAGATTAGGTCAAGACATCCCATCAAGAAAAAAATACACCAACCAAGGACAGAGCTTGGCTGTCACTTTCCTGGCAGGTGGGGCATACATGGTCATTTAATGATGTTGAGCTATTTCAAGTGACCAAAAGAAAAATAGCACTGCACCATTCTTTCACCAAGTATTTATTGAGCACCCAAAACTTGCTCACCAAAATGGTGAACAAGTCATTCAAAGTGTTTCTTCTCACTGATGTAGAATTTCAAAGCTTCCATCGGACTTATCAATCAAGTATCACAAAGAGTCCTTCCAAGGCAGCTGAAATACACAAATAATGTGACAAAATACTTGCGTCCTCAGATGGTAAGAGTTGGTTTTCTACTTTGAAGGGTAGAAAATCCACAGCTGGGGACCTTAAGATCTTGTAGGAAAAATAGGTATATTGGGCAGAGGTCACAGATTAAACTTAAAGCTTTGTACATGTCTTTATAATCCCTGAAATAAAATAGTATAGCCATGATTGATAGACATTAATGATGTTTTGCATTGCTCAGACTAGTAATAATAAAGACTATAAAATTAATCTTTTAGAATAATTTATTTATTTATTTGAGAGAGAGAGAGAGAATAGGATCAGTGGCAGAGGGAGAGGGAGAAGCAGACTCCCGGCTAAGCAGGGAACCTGAGCAATGGCAGGATCCCAGGACCCTGAGATCATGACCTGAACCTAAGGCAGATGCTTAGCTGATTCAGCCCCCCAGGTGCCCCTATGAAATTAATTTTAATCTACAGTGCATTGTTTGCTAGGATTTCCTTTTCAAACATTTTAATCAGATGGTATATAGTCATGTCATAATAATGATACTGTAATTCTGTATCTGATTCTCCATTCAAATACCCAAATATTTTAAATTGTATCATTTTGATTCCCATATTCCAGGTTGTGTGGTGTTCATAGAAATTAGTATTATTAAATTGGAAAAAGCTTTATGCCGCTTGCCACAATGCACCTGGTTGTATAGGTCACAACGCTGGCCATGAAAACCTCACAGCTTCATGGACACAGCTCGATTCTCTCACTTCCAACAAAAAAAGTCTAATTTTAAGAACCTACTTTCCTTTCCCTCAGCTGCCTTTCTTTCCCTAAAATTTTCTTAGAAAAACGCTACTCTTGGATCTTTGTTTTCAATTTCTAAACTTTATTTCCTTATTTTCTAATTACCCCCTAAACAAATGACTCACAACTTTAATGTATTAGACTCGAATTCTTACATTGTTGAAAAGCTATTCAGAGAAAAAAATATTGTGTGGTAGAATTTTTGAGTAAGAGGAATTTGCTTTGAGCATGGTGGACTCTATTAGCCAATCGTGAGAGCTCCGGAAGTTGGTGGGGAGGGAATGAACATGTGTTAATCATGTATCGTGAGCCAGACACTGTCCTGAGCACTGCACCTATGCTATTTCCTATCATGAGTGCAGCTCAGATCTACATGTTATTACATCCACTGCTCAGATCGATACGCAGTAAAGCTGCAATTCAATTCTACTTTTCTCGGGTACCATGCTTCCTTAGCTTTCTTTTGGAATCTTTTTTTCTACTGCATATATCACACCAAAATGGGCACACATGACAACAAAATTATTTCCAAATATTTTAATCTTTTCTCAGAGATTTACCTCAATATGTTGTTATATGGAGTACGTTGAATAAGCTGGGTAGTCATTCTAATTTATCTGACCACTTAGAAAATGTAAAAGTATGGAATTGATGATTTTTGATAGACATGAAAAATTCAGTATTAGCCACCCGTTTGTTTCATTGATCTTTATTTTAGTCCCCATCCTCAGTCTGAAGGGACAGTGTGGCAGTGAGAAGTATAACTTGCCTTTGTTATTTCATAGTTGTGTGAACTTGGGCAATTTTCTTTCACTTCTCTATGACTCAGTTCTCTCTTTTGTAAAGCCTTGATAATAATGGTAGTTATCTTGGGGCACCCGGATGGCTCAGTCAATTGAGCAGCTGACTCTTGATTTCAGCTCAGGTCATGATCTCTGGGTCCTGGGATGGAGCCCTGAGTCAGACTCCTTGCTCAGCAGGGAATCTGCTTCTCCCTTTCCCTCTCCTCTCACCCCACTCACGCTCTCTCTCTCTCTCTCTCTCAAATAAATAAATAAATAAGTAAATAAATCTTTTTTTAAAAGTAACTATCTCAGAGTTAAGAGGATAAATGAAGTAATATGTATAAAATGCTTAGAGCAGAGCCTGGCATGTAGTAAGTTCTGTCTGGGTCTCTTTTAAATTAAAATTTTTTTTTTTTTTTTTTTTTTTGTTCAGTGATAATTCCCACAGTGAGCCTAAGGGGAAAAAATGAATCACAAAACGAAGACAAAACTCTTTTTAAACATGGATACAGGCTGATGTTAAGAAAGAGAAAATGTAGATCATTTTGGTCATGACTTTGTGAATGTGGAATAGGAACTCTTGGCCTCTTGTGAGGTTCTCATTTGACAAAATGGACATTGAAACCCATCTGTATTAGACAATCAGTTTCTTCATTTATTTCAATGCAGTAAATGTTTGTGAAAGTCACCTCCATTACTATGATGCCAATCTTTGACCTATGACAAAATGGGAGGTTGAAATGGCTTAACATAATATGAATGGATATGAAAGAACAATGTTCATTGGAATCCAAAACAACTTTTCAACTTCCACTTTGCCGAGAATGAATGCATCTGGATGTTTGGGACACTGGGTGACTTAGGGAACGCTGTGAGAATTTCCTCTGTGTTTGCCTTCAGTTGTGAATGATGGGAAACCATCCCTCTAGATTTAACCACAACATTTCCTGGAGTTTCAGACAAAATAGAATTTTTTCCATTATTTTTTACTTTGTAGGCACAAGAATGTCAAACCACTTAGGCGGTACAGGAATAGACTCCATAAATGATCACCACAGACACCCCACCAAAAAAAGTGTGACAAACACATCTTGAATGCCTCCTAAATGCCAAACCTTAAGAATATAAACATCATAAACATGAAATTCAGCATCAGTGTGTACAGGTACTGGTTTGCGAGAATTACATGCCAGTCACTGTGGTCAATACTTTACATACATACCTCTTCAAACCCCTGGGAAGTAGGGTCTCTGCCCTGACAAGTGACCATAATGCCATGCAATGGGTGGTATCCTCTGTAAGGCTCTTTCCGGCACACGTTCTCCCTCCATGGCACATCTGAACTTATGCGCAGCTGCTTCTTTAGACTCCCTGGCTACACACAGTGCCTCTTCTCCAGAGGAAATCGGCTCCCCTAGAAGACCAAGGGCTGGTGCTTTATTGTGAGTGGGACACACTGAACCATTGAGAAGGCAGGTGAATTAGCAAGATGGGTAAAAATGTATAAGAAATAAATCCCAATTTCCTTTTCCCAACTAGATCTCATTTCCCACTTTAGGTCATAAGATGTCTACAGAAAAGGATATTTAAGAAGTACAAATCTTGGGATTCCTGAGTGGTTCAGTCAACTAAGCTTCTGCCTTGGCTCAGGTCATGATCCCAGGGTCCTGAGATTGAGCCCTGCATCCTGCTCCTTGCTCAGCGGGGAGTCTGCTTCTCTGTCTCCCTCTGCCGCTGCTCCCCCCGTTGTTCATGCTCTCTCTCTCTCTCTCTCTCTCTCTCAGATAAATAAATAAAATCTTTAAAAAAGAAATATTAATCCTGCACATCTAGCTGCAGTGCTGAGTGAGCACAGTAATAATCCTAATTGACTATTGTTTATGGAATGCCAGCAATGTGCTAAGAGCTCTGCCCACACCTATGGGCTTCGTCGTCACAGCAACGCTCTGATGTAGACACTACTGTCATTTCCATTTCATTAATGGAAAAGGACAAGGAGTGGGGCAGTTAAATCACAGCTGCATGAGACATTGGAACCTAGGTCTGTATCCTGTAAGGCCTATGATGACCCTTGGACATCGAGCCCCTCTAACTCGGGCACAGCTTTAGTTTCTGCTTCTGTCTTTGTTTTCCCATTCACCATCACTTTAGCCTGTCCTTGGCTGGGATGTCAGCCTGTCTCCGGCAGCTGGGGGCATTGCAATAAGGCCAGCGGTGCCCAAGAATGCAGAAGAAAAATGAGGTTTGTTCAGAAATGGGATGAGGCATGTATGTGGAGGATCTAAGATGACTCCAGGAAGGTTCACGTCCTGGATCTTTCCACATCCTCTAAGGAGTAGGTAACAGCTCGGCAGGCCTCCTATCCATCAGCTCAATTGCAACATGTCACTAATCTTTATCAGCCACACGCCTTTCCTCCCCTTTTACAGATGTGGACACTGCCATAGGAGGAATGGTAAGAGGGTGGCCTAGGGCCACTCACAGCACAGCAGGGACGAAATGCCAGAGGCTTTGAATTTCTGGCCTATTGCTTAGCCATCAATCTACCAGGCGTGCCGACACGAATGGACGACCGGGTGCCTCGGTTGATGGAGCGTGAATATACTCAGTGTGCTGCTGGTCCACCCTTTTTCCTTCCAGAGGCAACAGTGGAGAGAGTGTGGTTTGTGTATTAACCTCCAAGGCAATGGGGAAGCCTCCCAGGAGGACACAGACTCCAGATGCTGAATGTGAGATCAGGAGACACAGCAGGCTGCATGCACTTTCTGTGCTTTGCTGCATTTTCAAAGTATCCACAGACATGCTGATTTCCTCAGGAGAGTTAGAGATCCTCTGTAGGGATTCCAGCTGACCACATTCATCTCATCCACAGCCCTGCTCCCAAAATTCAGTGCCCTGTGAACAGGAGCCACACCCACCTCACTGAGGCCAGTGTTCTGACATTTTAAAACCCAACTCCTCTTTAATAGGATATCTGAACAAAGATGCTTGCATGACAGGGAATCCATGGCCTTATCTTTGGAAAGCCCACACTTCTGAGGAAATGGCAAATAGGCCCTTTTCTCCTTTGACTGCTGATGTAGTGGGTGATGGAACATCAAGAATTCTGAGCTCTGTTTGCCTTTCCACCAGGCAGGTGGGTTTGGCCATGGCTTTTCATTGGCATCTAGGCCTGGAAAAAGATGTCCTCTGTGTAGAGTACATGCAAGCCAAAACTTTCACATTTGGGAGGAGCTTTCCCTGGTCAGCAGTACCCCACCCCACCACAAAATGGCTCTCATGTGGACAGTTCCAACTGGAACGGGACTAGCAGTCAAAAACACCAAATTGAGGGTGACCCTGTGCACCCTGGCACCTCCTGGTAACTCTCTCGCTTCCTGCTGTTAAAAGGAGGCTCTAAGGGGCGCTGGGTGACTCAGTTGGTTAAGCGTCCGACTCTTGCTATCAGCTCAGGTCAAGCCCCAGGTCAGCCTCCTTGCTGAACACAGAGCCTGCTTGAGATTCTGTCTCTCTCTCTCCCTCTTCCCCTCCCCTTGCTCACTCTGTCTCCCTCTCTCTCAAAAATAAATAAATAAAAATTTTAAAATAAATAAATAAAAGGAGGCTCTTGGATACCAGGAGTCTCAAGGTGTGATCTGTAGATGGCTACATGTGGCTCCTGATTTCAGATTCTGATCTGCTCTTAATATCTGTAATAATGTCTGAACATGTTTCACGGAATTTAGTCATTTGCTTATACCTACTTAGTTAAAAAAATATAGAAATATAGCCCCTCATTACTGCCTTATGTGAAGTATGGTACCATGTCAATAAATTCTGATGAGACCAGTTGCTTTAGAAAACCAGCGATTACTGGCAAAGCAGATGTCCCATGGATTCTTTTCTGCAGCCCATAAAATTTTCAGAGGCACAAAAATACTAAAGTACAATATTAATGTGATAGTAAATAAACGTTCAAACATGATTATGATAAAACAAAACAGAATGTTGTATGGTAACTTTGCCAGTTGCTATAAATCAGAGGGCCATGAAATCTAAATCTGGCAGTAAACTTGAGAGGTCATGTTCAGTCTCAGGTAGGGGTCAGAAGTCTCTGGTGACATCAAACATGTCTACAATTTGCATTTTGAAAAATGTTTATATAAATCAGTTATCCTAAACCTGGCAATAAACTTGAGAGGCCACCTTTCATGTAGGGCTTGGAGTCAGAAATTCCCAGTGATAAATTTTTTTTTCTATAATTGTTTTTTTAAATGTAAAACCCAAAGTAGTTTTATATGCTGGATGCATGTGAAAAATGTTTACATAAGACATCAGGGTTAAATTACTCATAGGTCCTCTGTTATAATATCACTTAAAATGTTTTCCGGTGTGCTATTACTTTTCACCATTTTGTTAATATAATTCGTGAAGGAATTCTTTTCCTTTGATTGTGTTTGAGAGCTGCACACAATGCTCTAAGGGTTGCCTAGGTTCTTGGGTGTAAAGTCTGCCCTCCTCAGTCTCCTTCCTCCTATTTACAGTCCTTAAACTGACAGCCTTGCCTGCATTCTAGAAGGCTCTATGTGTTTTTGTATAAGGCAAAATAAAATAGAGGTGAGTACTGAATGGCTGATTTTGGAAGTATTGGCTTTGCTTAAAAATATTTTATATGCAATCCTCTACTATTTGAAATAAAACCAAATACCCACACACCATACCATAATCATTCCTATTTTACATATGAGAAAATGAAAGTATTAGGAGGTTAAGTGAGTTGTTTGAGATCGCCCAGCATAGGGTAAAGGCATTGGGTATTTGGTTTGTCTGACACAGCCAATGCTTTTAATCACTTTTACACCTGTCTTTCCAAGCTCCATATGTGCCTGAAAAAACCCCCCAGAGCACCATTGTAAGGGACATGTTGGATTGTCTTTACAGTCAGGGGCCTGTGTTGTCTATCATTTTCATTAATTAATTAATTATTTCATTCATTCATTCATATAGCCTCTTATTCATTCAACAAATAGTTGTTGAGATGCTGGACATCATGCTAGGGGATTTCTCAGAGAACAAAACGACAGATATGGTCCCAGTTCTCATCCAGTGGGAGAGACATCATCCAAGCAATCACATCAGTAATTACCTAATTATAAATTTGGAAATATGATTCAAGTAAGACATAAAGAGGGCTGTGAGTGTGTGAAGGAGCACTTTTCTGAGTCCAAGAATAGGGAAGTCCCTCCTGAGAAAGGGACTGTTAAGCTAAAGCATATAAGCTTCAGAAGGAGTGACAATACGCGTCCGGCTCTTGAATGTTTATGACAAAATGACAGCCTGGTCCTCCTACTCAATACAGAAGTCATTCAGAAATTCCTTTTCTCACTTCAAGCAGCCACATGGAATAGATACATACAGATACTTGTTTAAAAATTCAGCCCAAACTCAACTGTTTTGGAAGCTTGCTTAAGACTTCAGGTTTTGGAGAACACGGGCTCCTCTTTCTACCCTCCCATCTATCACCATCTTGCTAATTTTACCTCTTAAATCTGTATATATTTGTCCCCCTCATTTGGATATATTTTGCACTGCCTAATATCGCTCACCACGATCTTTGCAACCATCTCCCTGCCTTCAGTCTTGTCAGATAAATGATCCCTGTTGGTACCTGTTGGTGTTCTCTCAAACATGGGTTGAACCAAAGTGTTTCCATCCTTGCTTTGCTAGCTCCTATGTATCAGGCTGGGTTAGGTATAGCAGCTCTTCATATTTCTGTCATTGCCTTTATTGTGACATGTTGCTGCCATTAGCATGGCTTTGGTTGTATGCAGAATTGGCCAGGCAAAGACTTGGGAGAAATGTAGGACCCATTAAGATAATATTCACTTTGGCACTTGGATGGCTCAGTTGGTTAAGTGTCTGCCTTTGGTTCAGGTCATGATCCAAGGATTTTAGGTTTGAGTTCCTGCGAACAGGGAGCCTGCTTCTCCCTCTGCCTGCCACTACCCCTTCTTGTGCTCTCTCTCTCTGTCAAATAAATAAATAAAATCTCTTTAAAATTTTAAATAAATATTTGAAAAAAGATAATACTCACTTATCTCAAAAGAGTCAAAGAAACACAAAGCTAATTGAGGTAGTGAAGAAAATTATTTACATCTTGGTGAGAACTGCAGATTTCAGGGAGTGAAGAAAACTAATGGCAGAATTTCAGTCTTGGGACATGGACAAGAGTACAGTCTCTTTATCAAGTTTAAGAGCACCTTTTATAGTGACAATAAAGGGATCTCATTGTGTTTCATCACGATGGTGGCAAGAATCAAATTCCATGATCTGATGAGGGGTATCTCTGGGTCTTTAGGAAACCTCAGTGTATTTGCTTGGGTTGGGATGACAGTTTCTTTAGTGAGTAAGTTTTTTATTTGTTTGTTTTCACCCTGGGAAGATACAGAATTAAGTAATTAAATGTTGAAATAAATCAAACAAATATGTTAAGATTTCAGCTAAATTTGGAAAATATGTGTGTATATTTGCTACATCGAATATTTAGAATATTTAGGAGAAATAGGCACATTTCAATATTTAAAGAATGTCATTCTAATTTCATATTTCAATTTAAAGAGGACATTAACTAGGTTGACTTAATGATTCTAAGTTAAAAAGTATAAGAGATTATTACCAAGGTTGTAAACAATATGAAAATAGCTCAAAGAACTTAGGATTCATCATGTATGCGAGTTTCCTTTTGTAAGATTCAAAGGAGCAGTGTAGGTACTTGAAAAAAAATTCGTTTATTAAGCAAACAATTGAAGCATTTAATGAGGAAATTGAGTATATTATTTTTATAAATACAGCTTAAATTATTTAAGAGAATTCAATTAAGTAGTGAAAGTTTTCTTAAAAATGATTGTAAAAATGTAGCAAACGTATAAATAGAAGAAAGAGACTTGTGAGTTGAACTTAAAAGCTTAAGGTTCAACCTTAAAATTAGGTTTTTGAACTTGTGAATTTTTAATTTTAACAAATCAACTATTAAACTCCTGAAATCTCAGCAAGGACAAGAGCGTTCAAACTGAGGAAGCAATTATAACTGGTTTATCAACTTTCCTTTTTGCGGTGAGAGCCTTGAAGATAAGGGTCAAGTCTCATTGAGATGCTCATTTTTTTATTAATATGACTTTTTTCTCAACCACTTCACCTTTTTATTACTGGATGACCTTTTAGTCTGTGTCTATACAGAACATGACTAGATATTAATGCAATTATTTTATTCAGCTTTTAAGACACAAATAGTATTAAAGCTAGGTTGTTTTAAAATTTTAGTTAAAAAATTCTGGGAAGATATATTTTTTCCAGCTTTATTGAGATGCAATTAGCATATAACATTGTGTAAATTTTTAAAATTTGAAAATCTAATTGACTTTATTGAACATGAAATCTAATTGATTTTATTGCTCAAGTGTAAAATGTAACACTTTGATATGTGTATATATTGTGAAGTGATTACTACAGTAGGTTAGTTAGCACACCTATCACCTCACATAGTTGGGATTTATTTTTCTTGGTGTGGTGAGAACTTTTAAGATCTATTCTCCTGAGAGAACAACTTTTAAATACACAATGTAGTATTGTTAACTATAGTCACCATGCTGTATATCACAGGTCCAGAACTTATTCATCTTATAACTGAAAGACCCTTTGACTGTCTTCATCCCCACTGTAATCCACCCCAGGTGATAGCCACTAATATGCTCCGTTTCTAGGAGTCTGGTTTGTGGTTGTTTTTGTTTTAGATTCTTATTTCAGTTAGCATAATGTCCTCAATTTCACCCCTAGTGTCAGAGATTTCAGGATTTCCTTCTTTTTTATGGCTGAATAATAGTCCATTGTGTATATATACCACAATTTATTGATCCATATGCCTTGGCTACTGTAAATAATGCTGCAATGAATACAGGGATGTAGATATCTCTATTTTATTTATTTATTTACTTACTTACCTGCTTACTTATTCATTCATTGAAAGAAAGTGAGTGAGTGATGGGGAGGGACAGAAGGAGAAGGGAAGAAAGAATCTTTAGCAGGCTCCACATTCAGTGTGGAGCCTAATGCGGGGCTCGATCTCATGACCCTGAGATCAGACCTGAGCTGAAAGCAAGAGTTGGACTCTCAACCAACTGAGCCACCCAGGTGCCCCCAGATATCTCTTACAGATGATGATTTTATTTCCTTTGGATATGTCCAGAAATGAAATTATAGAATCATATGGTAGTTCTGTTTTTTAACTTTTTAACTTTTTAACTTTTAACTTTTTGAGGAACCTCCATACTATTTTTCATAGTGGCTACACCAATCTATAATCTCACCAATAGTTGTACAGGGGCTCCCTTATCTCCACATCCTCACCAACATTGTTATTCCTTGACTTTTGGTAATAGCCATTTTAACAAATATGAGGTAATATCTCATTGTGGTTTTGATTGGCATCTCCCTGATAATTAGTGATGTTGAGTGCCTTTTCATGTACTTGTGGCCATTTGATATCTTCTTTGGAACTATGTCTACTCAGCTTTCAATTTTTAATTGGACTTTTTGTTTTTTTACTATTGAGTTGTATGAGTTTTATGTATATTTTGAATATTAACTATTTACCAGATATGTGGTTTATAAATATTTTCATTTTCATTCTTTAGGTCACCTTCTCATTTTGTTGATTCTATCTCTTATCTATCTATCTATCTACCTACCTATCTATGTATGTATGTATGTATCTATCTATCTATCATCTATCTATCATCTATTTATTTTACTGTGTAGAAGTTTTTCATTTGGGGTGGTTCCACCTGTTGATTTTTGCTTTTATTGTTTGTGCTTTGGGTGTCATATCCATAAAATCAATGGCAAGACTGATATCAAGGAGATTTTCCCCTATGTTTCTTCTAGAAGTTTTATTGTTTTGTTCTTACATTTAAGTCTTTAAGCTGTTTTGAGTTAATTTTTTGGGAGGAGTGTAAGTTAGGAGTCTCACTTCATTCTTCTGCCTGTGACTGTTCAGTTTTTCCAACATCATTTTTTTTTAAAGTTTTATTTGTCTATTCATGATAGACATGGGGGGGTGGGCAGAGACACAGGCAGAGGGAGAAGCAGGCTCCATGCTGGGAGCCCAATGCAGGACTTGACCCCGGGACCCAAGGACCACGCCCTGGGCTGAAGGCAGGCACCAAACCACTGAGCCATCCAGGGATCCCCTCACTTCTGTTTTTTTTTTTTTTTAATGCTTATAAAATCTTGATACACAGTGCATTGAGATGGATTATATAGATATCTTTGGACAGTACAGACGTTTCTACAATATTAATTCTTCTGCTCCATGAACACATATCTTTCCATTTATTTGTGTCTTTAATTACTGTCATCAGTCTTATCATTTTAAATGTACAGATCTTTCATCTCTTTTGTTAAATTTATTCCTAAGTATTTTCTTGTTTTCAATACTATGGTGAATGAGATTGTTTTCTTCATTTTTTTATCAAGTGTTTTGTGGTTAGTGTATAGAAACACAACTGATTTCTGCATGTTGATTTTGCATCCTGCAACTTGACTGAATTCACTGGTTAGTTCTAGCAGTTCTTTGTATTTTTATCTTTTATAAACTCCCTTGGCTTTTGCTTATTTGGGAAAGTCTTTATCTCTCCTTTGCTTCTGAAAGACAGTTTTGCCAGCTATAGTATTCTTGGCTGATGGTGTTTTTCTCTTTCAATATTAAGAATATATTTCCCCATTCTGCCTGCAAAATTTCTGTTAAGAAACCTACTAATAGTCTTCTGGGGGCACACTTGCTGGTGGCAAGTTGCTTTTCTCTTGCTGCTTTCAAACTACTCTGTGTCTTTGACTTTTGACAATTTAATTATAATATGTTTCAGTGTAGCCCTTTTCGGATTCAACCTATATGAGACTCTTTGGCTTTGTGAATCTGGTTGTCCATTTCTGTCACTGAGTTTGGGAAATTATCAGCCAAACTTAGACTTTCTGTCCCTTTCCCTTTCTCTTCTCCTTCTGGGATTTCTATAGTGTATATATTGTTTCTCCTGATGATGTCCCATAAGTCCATAGGCTTTTTTCACTTTTTTACATTCTTTTTTACATCTCCACCTGGATTTCAAATGATCTATCCTGTAGTTCACTGATTCTTTCTTCTGTTTAGTTGAGCCTGCTGTTGAAGCTCTTCATTTAAGTCTTCAGTTCAGTTGTATTTTTCAGTTCTAGAATTTCTGTTTGGGATTTTTTTTCTCTTTTCCTTTTTATGATTTCTGTTACCCTTTGAACTTCTCATTTTGTTCATGGATTGTTTTCCTATTTTTTTTTTAGTTGTCTGTCTATGTTCCTGAAGCTTACTGAACTTCCTTAAATGGATTATTCAGAATTCTTTGTCAAACATGTTATGGATCTCATTTCTTTAGGGTCAGTTATTGGAGCTTTATTCATTTCCTTTGGTGTAGTCAAGTTTATGTGATTATTCATGATAGTTGATTCCTTGTATCAGTATCTGTACATTGTGTAAGTAGTCCCCTCTTTCACAGACTTTACATGTTCACTTTGGTATGAAAAAACCCTCACAGTAAACTCACCTTGGGTTACTGAATGGGTCAGCTAGAAGCATCCATGGGACAGCTGGATTTGCAATTTGTGTCTTTAGTTGAGAGAGGCCACTGCTTGTGATCTGAAGTTGTGTGTGTGTTTGTGTGTGTGTGTGTGTGTGTGTGGTGCCACTGAGTGGGCCCTGTGGTTGTGTGGGCCTGCTAGCTGGGCACCACATTTAAGCAGGGCCACTGAGTGGGCTGCCTGATTGGGCAGGGCCATTGGCTGTGTTCTGCTCTCATGTGCAATGCATCTCCTCTGGTTGGGTGAGATTGCAAGCTGTGTCTGTTGGAAGGGTGGTACCACTGGCTAGACTCTGATGAAGTAGGGTTATGGACTAAGCTCTGCAATCACTCCTGGTTGGACGCGGTCTCAGGCTGTGCTCCCAGACTAGTTGGCATCACTGGCTGGATTCTGTGTTCAGGCTGGGCCACAAGCAGGACTTCATCCTGATTTTCTCTGTGATTAGATGGGGCTTCAGGATGTTCCCTACAGTTGGCAGGGCTGCAGGCTGGACTCTGTGGTCAAGAAGGGCCTCCAGCTGTGTCCTGCAGTTGTGTGAAGCTAGAGACTGCTCCACAGTTGGGTGTTGTCATTGTCTGAGCTCCCTGCTTAGATGAGGCCACAGATTTTGTTTGGGAGTCAGAAAGGGATATAGGCTGGGCTCTGTGCTGGGCATTACTATAGGCTGGTCTCTAAGGCTTCCCAGGGTCACTTTTCAGGCACCCTGTTATGTTGGGGCCATACCAAAGACCTTATTAATAGTTGTGAGAGGCTGCTGGCTTGATTCTCTGCCTAAGTGGAGGTGTAGGGTGGGCTCTGCAGCTGCCTGGGTTCTCTGGCAAAGTTTCCTGGTCAGGTGGGACTGGAAGCTATACTCAGCAGTGGGGCTATGAATTTGCTTTGATGACTGCCCTGCCTGGGCAGAGCCATAAAATAGCTCCATAAAACAGTATGGATCATTGGCTGGGGACCCAAATTAGGCAGAAATGACAACCATGCTCCCTGACCATATGGGGTCACTGGCTCGGCTCTGCAGATGGCCAAAACTACTGGGTGGGCCCTTTGCTGGGGGGGGGGGTCGCAACAGCAAGAATGTGGTCTGTAAGATCTGAGTGCTGGTTCTGCAAATCTTCCCCTTTCTCCATCTCTATCAGATCTCCAGTGGCCAAGTCCTACAGATCCTAGTGACCTCCATGAGATGAGACCCAAGTAGGCCTCCCAGGAAGCATCCTACATGTTTAGGGAATTGAGTTTCCACTGTGGGTTTATTTTCCCACTGGAGAAACTGTAGACTTATGGGGGCCTATTGGTGCAGTGCTGTGCTGGCCTGAGGGAGAGGTGATAAGGTCAGACTGTAGCTATAGATCTTATTCTTCGAATGTGTTCCTTCTTAGGTTCTGGCAAGGGTGTGCTTCAGCCTCACTCCCAGGCTCTAGGGTTTTCATAGTGATATGGATATCTATGTCTATGAGGGGGACTAAAGTTGGTAATGACCTATATTTGTCATCTTGACAATGTCACCCTTCTGAGAAAATACCTTCAATTAAATATACTATAAATATGATTCTTAGTCCCTGAGACAATCCTGTAGGAACAGTGTATATCCCTAAAGACTGTAATGGACATAAAGTCCATGGAGATTTTTTTTAAAAGATTTTTAAAAATCTATTTATTCATGAGAGACACACAGAGAGAAAGGCAGAGACATAGGCAGAGGGAGAAGCAGGTTCCATGCAGGGAGCCTGATGTAGGACTCGATCCCAGGACTCCAGGATCACGCCCTGAGCTGAAGGCAGAGCTCAACCACTGAGCCACCCAGGTATCCCTATTTTTTTTTTTAAGATTTTTAAAAATGTATTTATCATGAAGATTATTTTTATCTAATTTATAAGTTCAGCCCATTATTCTGGATTGGGCAAAAACTGAGTTAATTTTCCAGTCCTCTTCATGAAAAGTTCCATATAGCCAGTAATTTACACAAATCATATGAGATTTTTAAAATTTTTAAAATTATTTTTAAGATTTTATTTATTTATTCATGAGAAACACACAGAGAGAGGCAGAGACATAGGCAGAGGGAGAAGCAGGTTCCCTGCAGGGAGCCTGATGTGGGACTCAATCCCAGAACCCCGGGATTATGACCTGAGCCAAAGGCAGATGCTCAACCACTGAGCCACCCAGGTATCCCAAATCAAATGAGTTTTTAAATTACTAATACATTTAGGTGTGCCATCAAAAAGTTTCTAGGAGGTAGGACTTTTAATTAAAATAAGATTGCATTTATTTTTTTAAAAAGATTTTATTTGAGGGAAAGCAAGAGTGAGAGAGATCACAGAGGAAGAGGGAGAAGCAGACTCTCTGTTGAGCAGAGAGCCTGATGAGGGGCTGGATCCCAGGACCCTGAGATCATAACACAAGCCAAAGGCAGACACTTAACTGACTGAGCCACCTGGGTGCCCCAAGACAAGTTTACATTTAAAGACTGGCACCCTTAAATATACTTCTGAAAGTCAGTGGTGAGGCAGTAGGGCCAAAGTGCTCCCCAGGAAATAGTGGGGCTCCTCTGACCCCACAGAGAGCAAATTCTGAGTTGTTTTTGCAGAAGGAGACACACATTTTCATCAGATCAACCATGTTTTGACCAGTCTCCCTGGTGATCAGAGACTCACATTCATGAGGTTCCTGACTAGTCGAGCTTTCTGGAGTCACAGGACAATGTGGGCAACTAAGTAGCCCACACAGACATCAGACTCATGACCCAGGCCCAGCAGTGCTGAACAACTGGCAGAAAGGTAGCCACTGTGTTGGACTTGTGTCGGTTGCTGTAGGCAGCAAGGCGTGGCTTCAGCAGCCTCCCAGGACTGAAGGGCACTCACTCGACCCGTGCTGGGCTCTGTGGGCAGGATGTGTGCAGGGGCCCAGCAGCTGCTCTGTGCCAGCACAGGTGGGACAGCTGCAATGAATGGGCCAAAGAACCACCTCAAAGGCACACTGTGCCATCTTCAAACACATGGCCTTGCTGTGGACAGCTGAGGAACAGCAGCAACAGCGGCAGCAGCATTAGCAACAAAGGCCCGCCCATCCCAGGCTGTGCTAGGGAGGGA
Organism: Vulpes vulpes; assembly: GCF_048418805.1. Classification (NCBI taxonomy): domain Eukaryota; kingdom Metazoa; phylum Chordata; class Mammalia; order Carnivora; family Canidae; genus Vulpes; species Vulpes vulpes. Next base: position 125,207,714 of record NC_132792.1, on the reverse strand, counting down.
CGGAAGGACTCCCTATTGTGCAAAGCAGGCCAGCAGGCAGTGCCGCCCAAAGCTCTGTCAGCAGCAGCTGCAACCACCAGCCAAAAGTCATCTTTACATGTGAGTCACTTGGATGAGGACTTCCGGTCACACAGGACCTCTTTCTCAGCCTAGGGAGCATCTCTAAACTCCCATCACAGTGCATCTGTAACGGGTATACAGGCAATTCTGCTACACTCCTCTCCTACCCAGCTCCATTAGAATGTTCTCCACCTCCGCATGGCCCTGTTTCACTGGTAACAACCACCCGGTGGACTTCAGCTGTGGTAGTTGTTAATTTAAATATAGAGAGGCTGGTTGTCTAACCTCGCAGAGCTCTCCCACACTGTAATGCCACCCAACTGCTTTCCCAGATCTTTCTCCAAAGCCAGCATCTCTGGGACAAGTGGACATTGTGGATAGATTCCCATTCATTGCCCCTGTTCCTATGTTGTGCAGGATGGTGGGGGTTCTCAGGAACAGGGTACATAGGCACTCATCACCGAAAACTTTACTTTGGTTGAATTGTATTAGTTTTCCCTAAATGGGTGCCCACCCTACATCTTGGCTGTTGCCGTATTGTGTGCATTAACATTTGGAACTGGCAGGTGTTAGCTAGAACGCTCACTATTATTCTCATAGCCCATCATTTTCTTAGTCCTCTACATTGTGCTCCTCCCTGATGCCATCTCCAAGGTCCCCATTGTTTGGCCCTATTTTTCAGACTGAAAAATGTTTTTTCTTTTCCTTTTTTTTTAATATTTTATTTATTTATTTAAGAGACAGCAAGCATGAGTGGGGGGAGGGGTAGAGGGAAGGAAGAAGCAGACTCCTCATTGAGCAGGGAGCCTGACATGGGACTTAATCCCATGACCCTGGAATCATGACCTGAGCCAAAGGAATATGCTTAACCACTGAGCCACCCAGGCACTCCTGAAGAATTGTTTTTTAAAGTAATTTCAATTTTGTTCAACCAACATGGTGATTTTGAGCAGTTCAGTAGCAATGTCTCTCAAGTTTAGAGAGTTCATCTATGACACACTTTCTGGGGAAATGGGTTTGGCTCCCTTTATACATGATCTGAATCACTATAAGTAAATGTTTAAGATAGGCTAATATCCTAAATAGATCTAGGGGTGTTTTTTTAAAAAATAGCATCAATGTTTAAAAAGGAAAAAAAATTTCAATCTCTCCCCAGGGGATTAAGAAAAAAAATGTATGAACAAGAAGCTTCTAGTACCACCTCTGGAACTTCTAATATTATTCCACAGCTAGTTCCTCATTCATATTTTGTCACTGTTCTCTCACTGCTGGTCCTTTTCTCTTTTAAAATTCTGATATTTTTTGCTGTCTTTATTTTAAACCTTCCCATCCCCCTCTTTTCTTCTTCAACCATAACATACAAGAATTTGAATGTTTCAGAAACATCTTTATCTCTGTGTCTGTACCTTGTTTGGTCTTTAGGAAACCTGATCCCATTTTGTGAGGAATAGCCTAGTGGTATCTTGTTAGAACATAGAGACACAAAGCAAACTTCTGTTCTTCACAGATGCAAAGAACAGGTCCCAAATAGTGAGAACAAAGCAATGCTTTTCTGGCTTGTCAGTTTATTTCTCTTGAATTGTAGCAAACTACACATCACATAAAATTGACCATTTTTGCCACTTTTAAGTGTATGATTTGCATCAAGGACTTTCATTAATATGTGGCCATCATGAATATCTATTTCTAGAACGTCTTCATCATCTGAAACAGAGACTCTACAACCACAAAACAACTCCCCTCCTCCCAGTCCTAGTAATCTCTGTTCATTCTATCTATAAATTCACCTATGTTAGGTATTTCGTATCAGTGAAATTACACAATACTTGTCTCCTTGTGATGTGCCTATTTCACTTAGCATAATGCTTTCCAGGTCCATCCAAGTTGTGGCATGTACCAGAATTTCATCCCTTTTAATGGCTGAATAATATTCTACTATATATTCATATATATATATATATACCACATTCTATTTGTCTATTCATCTGTCGATGGACACATGGGTTATTTCTGCCTTTCAGCTCTTGTGAATAATGCTGCTGTGTCTGGTTGTTGTTTTTTTTTTCTAAGATTTTATTTATCTATTTATTAAGAGGGAAAGAGAATGCGTGTGAGTGGGGGGAGGGGCAAAGGGAGAGGGAGAGAGAGAATCTCAAGCAGACTCCACACTGAGCATGGAGCCTGATGCGGGGCTCAATCTCACCACCCTGAAATCATGACTTGAGCTAAAATCAAGAGTCAGACACTCAACCGACTGAGTCACCCAGGTGCCCCTGTCTCATTGCTTGTTGAGGATAATCAGCTTAGATTTAACTGGAAACAGAGATATCTATTTAGGATATTGAAGATTTTCTGAGAAATTTTGAACCTAACTCAAAGCCCTAAGAGTCTTTGGGTGATGCAACAGTCTACTGACTCAGTTCTCTAAGAATTTAAATTTCAAAAGCTAGCAAAAAAAATCAGAGACCATCATAAAGTTTATATCAAGAATTATTAGTTATAATATCATAATCTCATGACGTTTAGATGCTCCTGATATTGTAACAAGTAACACCCAGACACTAACCTAATGGTGAGTACCAGGGAATCATTGTTTTGGAACAAATCTCCTATTTTTTGCATAAATTACAATTTGTCATACTGTAGTAGTGGTAATGCCCCATCAGAGATGAAATTCATATTCATCTTTGGAAATCATACAAGTCAAAAATAACCAAATTTACCCAATAAAAATTATTCCTCTTTCAATTAGAGTCATTGGATAAGAAAAGTTGATATTTCTGAATTCAAAGATTTCCTTCCCTAAAGCCACATCAGGTCCCACCTGAAATATGCATGCAGGTGATTTTGTCATATTCCTGTCTTTCTTCCCTGCCTCCTTGCCTGCCTCCCTCCCATCTTGTATATTTGCCAGGATTCCCTTACTTACCTGTAACTCTCCTTGTCTGTGAGATGTAGACACACCTGAGGCTCATTCGTAGTCAGCACTATGATCCAGGGAGCTTTTTGCTGGGCTCCAGCCGAAGAAATGATCCTCTTAGTAAGAAAATGGAGCTTTCTTAGCAGTTTACAAGCTCAGGCCCTTTGGCTCTTGCTAAGAGTACAGCATATTTTGTGCCACAAACATTTGCTGAAAGTGGTGAAATCAGGGTATTTGGTTCTCAGGTATGTACTTCTCTTGTTCCTTTGAGGGGCTGAAGATAAAATGTGTTACAGATTGTCTCCAGGGTTGTGACAAGGGCCTGATGCCATTCTGGGAATTCTGGTGCCCTGGGATTAGCAATAAAATGAGTGACTGGTGTGTGCAGAGAGGGGTAAGGGTGGGAAATGAACAAGACCAGGATATCCAGAATAGGTGCCTTATTCCAAAGCTATGCCTAGTTTGGAAGCCACAGCTCTGATGAAAAGTCAGCATCAGAAGGCATGAGTTCCCTACTCTGTGCCTAAACCGGGACCATCACCTGTCCACACTCCTGGCTGTGGCCCCGATACTACTCTCATCATATACTAATAGCTTAGTTTGTTATTGGACTCTGATGTGCCAGGCACTACTTCACATCACTTCACAATAATTCCAGGAGAAAGCGAAACTATTTTCATACCCAAATTTACTGATGAGAAAACTGAGGCCGGACAAGATTGACGTATCTGTGGTCACACGGGTCCTGAGAAGCAAAGGTAAAATCCCAGCCAGGTGCGGCTCACTCCAGAGCGAGTAAGCCACTCAACTGGCACGAGTCACTGTGGTTGCACCCTGTCTCTGTGGCTTGTTAGGGTTCCAGGAGTGTTAGCAAGGGCTCTGTGGTGTCTTCCAAACTTCAGGTTTCACTGCACCTTTCCCTGATGTCTTCATCCCTTGTGCAGACACCCCCAAGTCCTGATGAAGTCACTAACTTACCTGGCCAAGATTGCTAAGTTTTCTTTTACTCCATCACATTTCTGGCCACAGTTCTTGTCAGATGGCTGTCTGTCTCGGCAAGCTTTCTTGGTCCTAAAGACTTCCTCTCAGGCAGTCAGTCCTGGTGGAATTTATGCTTTGTGGAGCAAGCCTGGTAGGTGCTGTGAAGGGGAGCCACACCGTCAGGCCTCACTCACTTTGGTGCTTGGCATGCAGGTCATGTCTTCAATGAATGAATCCCTCATTCTAGAAGTCACCTAGGGGGAAAAAAATAAAAGAGCCGGATGTGCCGCTGAATGGGGCACTTGGAATGAGAGAAACCACACTTCTTAGAGAAGAAAACGCATAAGCCTCCTTGACCCCAGAGTCCTTTTCTTTGGCCCACCCCCAAAACTGCTAAAACCCCAACTGACCGCTTCCTTCCCACCACTGTCTGCCTTCCTGCCAGTCTATCCGGACCACTGAATTGAGAAACCAGTAGGAAGGCCTTGAAAACAAACAGCCTGGCCTCACCACCATCCAGGATGCTCATGCACCAAGGAATAGAGACAAGAACTATTTCCCCATGATCACGCTCCAGAGCATAGATGGCGGGAGCATGTTGCATGCATGCATGTGTGTATGTGTACTTGTTCACGTGTGTGTTTCTAAGCAGGGACTGTGAAGTCACGATTATCCAGTATTTGCACTCTTCACACTAAAGCAATGATTGGCCTCTTAGAGTTGGAGAAAGAGCCTGGCCTGAGGATTCAGGGCAGTCCTTTGACCTGTAGAGCTTTGTGGGTGGCCTGAGAAGGGATGTGACCCAAGTTCTGCCAAAAGACAAGGGAACAAGCAGGAAGGTAGAGGGGCCTGTGCTAAACTTAAGCTCAGAGCCTTCCAAAAAGGGGCCTCTGAAGCATATTTCTTCCTCGGCTAATTAAGCACGGACAGAGAATAGGGGGAAAATTGTGTGGCAACCAAGCACACGTTTCCCACTTTTTCTTACCTATGGCCATGGCACAAGAATGTGGTGGGAGCCGGGATGTCCATAAATAGTCTGGCTCCAGTCTAACAGAGACAATTCTTGTCACAACAACAGCTTTAGCATGTGCTAGAAATGACAATGCCATCCAGTGTCAATAGTTCCAGGGGGACCCTTCATTCTGAGTTACAGCAATGAAACCGCTGGTGGGTGGTCCCTGATGCTGGTTGTCTTCATTATCATTTCATTGTGCTTTGGGGAGCCCAGCGCACTTTGGAACTCTCCGGCATTCTGAAAGCCTTTCATGCATTGGAGTGGCTTGACATTCATATTTATATATCTCGCTTGCATGGCCGCAGAATCTCTATTCGTAGAAGCCTCGTCCTTTGTGCATTCAAGGTCACACCCCATTTAAGTGGGAATTGTAATATACCCTGAGAACATCAAGCCATCATAACTCAACTCTGCAATCCAGATTCCTCTCGGTGCTTCAAGCTCTCTGCCTCTTGATTCAAAGTTAAAGGGAAACCTAGAATAAAGTTGTAGAACTAAGATATTTGAATCTACCTCAGAAACTTTGAAATGTTTGCTTTGGAAACTTGCAAAGTTTCAGCTGCTTTAAAAAATATCCCTTCAACATTGTGACTATAAGCAAAAGTGGGTTTGTCTCAGTCAGAGACCTGGGCATCATTCCCAGCGCCTCTCTTCAGGCAGTGGGGGATCACTTCTGGTCGATTCTATTTATGGAGTATCTTTCAGCTCTGCACCTCCATCCTCCTCCTAAACCTCTAGAGTCCTTCCTATCTGTTCTGTGCCTTTATGGCCACCGAGATAATTTTTTAAAATATAAGCCTGATCACATCAGGTTCCCACAGCTTTCAGAGTAAATGTCGGCATCCTCAGTATAGCCTAGATGGATCTTTGTTGCTTGGTCCCCGCCTACCTGGCTTCGAGGGTGCCCATAGCCACCCTCCCATCCAGTCAGTCTCAGCAGAAGCCGTGTCCCCTCACACAGTCAAGCCTTGGTCCATGGTTCATTTCCATCCCCCTCTTCTCTTGGCTGACTTGTATTTCTCCTTGAACACTCAGCTTAAGCATGTTTATCAGACCCATGACACGTTCTGCACACGTCAGAGACAACATGGCCCTCAGAGTTGTCATGTATTTGCTGGTCTATGTTTCACAGTGACCATAATGAGCTCCTCTGGAACAGGCCCCAAATCCTTTTTCCCTCTGGATCCCCAGGGATTCCTCAAGGCTGACCCATGGAGAATGAGCAGGTGATTATTGAATAAATATCAGATAAATTTTGCTAAATCCCACCTGAAATAATCTTTCAAGGTGATATCATACAGTGAGAGCCTGCATCCATCAAGGTAATAAGAAGCTTTCTGTCATCCCTTGACATTATGTGGGGAACGGTCGACATTCTAAGCAGGAAGGAAGCTGTGGGAGATGGGCATGGGAGGACCTTGGAAGGCCATTGTGATGTGAGGCAGAGCAGCGTATTGCCGCTTCTCATCTACGGCTCATCAGGCACTGTTTGCCCAGGCACATGTTGGTTTGTTTGCTTACTTTTATAGTTAGTTTGCAGTTTCCTCATAAGGAGATGAACGGTGGCATCAGGATCCCTCTCTCCTCCAAGGCCACCAATGTTTCACACAAGAATTTCATACCAAATGGCAGAATGAGTCACAACAAGACCCTCCACGGCCAGGAGGAAATGGGATATTCAGAGTTTATCCTTTAAATAGAACTCCCCAGCATTCACAGAGGTATTTTAGTTGATTACTTTGTGAAAATGAAAAGGGGTTCTTCCCCAGTTTCTCAGAGAGAGTTTGGGATTGGATAAAATATGCTGAGAAAAAGGAACAGAACCGATGGAGTCTATGGAAAGCCCAGACGGGCATCTCCCCCCTGCTTGTCCCTCACATCTCCCTAGGGCTTCCTAGATAAACTGCACACCATTCCCTGGCAGCTCTCCCTCGTCTTTAGGTGGCCTTTGTTTAAGCATTAGATGGATGTTTGCAAGATTATTTAAGTGATTTCCCACTATTTATTTCAAGCATTTACTGCAAGTGGCTTCAGGAATTTTAAGTATGGAGTAAACTACAGATCACCTTCCTAAATGTACCATATCCAGCATTAGTTTTATACAGTATTCTAAAAAATGGGATAAGGCCCAGTTCTCAAACAGCTTCTAACTCCCCAGAAGGGCTACAGCAGAAATGCCTAGCACTGCTCAGAGTGCCGTCCTTCTGAGTGTGGCCCCAGATCTTCCCGAGGCAGATTCTCCTAAAGATCCTCCCCAAGACACCTTTTCTAGGATTCAACCATGGAACATGAAAAAATCCAAAAATTTGAAGCCCAAGGATATAAACTAATTGTCTTACAAATATGATTGTTCTTCTCCAGTGTTGTAAGCAAGCTCTGACTCACTTCCCAAGCTAGATAGGATTTCCTCCTGTGTGTACTCCCAGTGCAAAGGGATTCTTTGAATGCCTTTGCTATTACCCTGTATCTTTAGTATCTCTTTATATTCTTAGGCCTTGCTGAAGGCATTCTTAGCCATCTCTATGGCTTTGGCCTTATCCATACTGGCCTGGCCTCTGGGGTGGTTCCTGGAGATTAGTCACCCAGCACCTTCCATTAGTGCTTAGAAGGGTTGTCTTGTACCTAAGGAAGCTCCATGCCAGAACTCCCCTAGTCCTCGGGCAGGCCTGGAACAACCCCAAAATACACCAAAAGTTCTTATGCTTCAGGAGGTGTCAATTCGATTTAGGGTCAGCCTGAACAAAAGCTACCCTATGGAAAGTGAACAAACCAAACTTACACGAGTTCACAGGAACAGACCTGTCCTAACCTTGTACTCTAAGTATTCTCATGTGATCAATGCTGAACTGTAGGCCAAAGCTTCTCAAAGAAGTAGTCACTACTCTCCAAACACCCATTCTTGTCAATTAATCATCATGAAATACAAGATATCAATTATTTTTAAAAAAAGATTTTATTTATTTATTCATGAGAGACACAGAAAGAAAGAAAGAGAGGCAGAGACATAGGCAGGGGGAGAAGCAGGCTCCATGCAGCAAGCCCAATGTGGGACTTGATCCCGGGACGCTGTGATCATGCCCTGAGCCAAAGGTAGACTCTCAACCCCTGAGCCACCTAGGTGTCCTAAGATATCAATTATATATCTACAGATATGTCTATGATCATTCACATTTCACCCTGAGCACACTGGGTGGGTTGTTTTTTTGTTTGTGTGTTTGTTTTGATGTTATCATTGGAGTGAGCACTGCTGATGAGAATGATCACATTAAAAAGATAATGTTCATTTATTAAGCCTTACAACATTTTTCTGTGATGGATGGAAAGAAACATAACCATATCTTTCAGTCTGTCAGATATCTTATGTTCTGATTGAGGAAGAAAAGAACTAAAATAAAAGTAAACAAATGTGATTTTTTTCAGATACTTTCACATGCCCTGAGGTAAAACAGGGAGGCCAGCACACAAGGAGTGCCCAAACTGTCAGGATAACACATTCAATGGTCTCTAGAAGAGAGTGAGGGTGGCGCAAAGGACAGAGAGGCTAGAGTATAGACAGCACCAGGGAAAGGGACTTGAGGTGGAGCTTGAGAGTGGAACATGGATCCAGTCATGGTGGCCACTTTCAATTTCATTTTAAACAGAATTGAAAGGCATAAGAGAGTTTTACTTTAGCATGGGGTGACACAGATCTGAATTATGCTTTAGGAAAATTACTGTGTCTGCCCTGCGCAAGATAGGCAATAGAGAGCAAGAAGGGAGTCAGGAGGGCAATTCAGATGGGAGATGATGGGACCTTGGACCATGGCTGTAACCACTGAGACGGTGAGATGTGGTCAGTCTGAAGATATATTTTAGAAGTAGCACCAGTGGGATTTAGTTTATGGAATGGATGTAAAGTTGGAGGGGGCAGAGAAGAAGCAATGACCCCAAGATGTTTATTCTGAGCCACTGGCTGGATGGTGATGCCATATGCTGAAAGAGGGAGAGCTCAGTTGATGAGGTGGAAGTGATCCAAAGAGATAAAAAAAGTCAAGAGTTCAGTGTTGACACTGCTGATTGTGAGGTGCCTGTTAGTCATCGGAGTAAGGATGATGAGTAGGCAGATGAGTATTTGAATCTGGAGCTCAAAGGAAAGTCAAAGCTGGATAAATAATGTAATGGTCAACAGCATAAAGACAGGTCTTAAATCTGTGAGACCGAATAGGGTCACCTTACTTTGACAGAACATAAATTAATTAGAAAGCTAAGAACAGAGTCCTGGGGCTCACCAACCCTGAGAGAGAAGTGAAGAGCAGGAGCCATCAGAGAAGCACAACACAGAAGCTGTCAGATAGGAGGTCAAGGCTAATGTGGTGTCCTGGAGGCTCAGAAAAGAAAGTCTTTCCAGAAGGAGGGGTAGTGACCCATAACAAATGCTGCCGGGAGTCTAGCAGGAAGAGAGCAGAGAGTGATACCTGGCTTTGGTGTTGGTAGTCTTAGTCAAAGTGCAGTGGAGGGGACAGAAGTGTGAGTGGACTGGTTTCAGGAGCAATGAGAGGTGAAGGAATGGAAATGATGAGTCATAACCATCATTTCAAAGATTCCCCAATGAAGGAAAGCCCAGAAGTGAGGCGGGGCCGAGAATAGGCCCAGGGGTTCAGGGACAGTTTTTAACGTGGATATCATTGGTTCTTATTTGTTTGCTGATGGAAATGAAGGCAAGACTTAGAGAGAAATTAAGGATGATGGAGGGAGAGTAAGTAATGGCAGAAGCAAAATCCCTGAGAAGAGCACAGGGCCTGATTCCAGATCATAAATGGAGAAGTCAACCTTCGAAAGAAACAGGTGTCCTTCTATTTTGAGGGAGACAAAGTGATTTCAGCTCAGCAACTTTCAGCTTGTGAGTCTCCACAAAGAGTGAGTGGATAGGTAGATGAGCAAGTATTGGACTCTTATTAAACATCCCTGATTGAGGAAGACAGAAGCACTGCTGTTAGGGGCATTTGCAAAGGGGCATTTATGCTGTCAGGCCAGGAAACTAAGCTAAGAAGGAAAGTGAGAATATGTGTGTGGGGGTGGTAGTGGTGGTGAATAGTGAAAAAGTGGATGTGGGCTGATGGATTGTCAGTCATGCTACTGCACGCCCAACTGGAGAAAGGGATGCTAGAGATTACCAGGAAAGATAGGAGTCAGCGGTCAAAGAGATGTTTAAACTTGAGATCTTAGAAGTTGTGCAGTTGTCATTGATGACAGGGTCTACAGTAAGCCATGGAATTGTATAGCTGAGCTCTAGAGGAAAAGATCTTCGGAGCAAAAGAGAACTCAAGGAACTAAGAGACAAGGACGTTAGCTGGATCATCAGCATGAAGGATGAGGTCACCACGAATGATGATGTGGGAGAGGGGTCAATGAGCAAGGTGCCAAGTCATCTCTGAATGACTGAGAAACCAGGAGGTCATCAGGTTCAAGAAATGAGTTGTGAAGTCTGATGCTATTTATTCCAAAGAAAGGTTTTAAAGAAGGAAAGAGAAACAGCAAAGGGAACACAGACACTCATTGCACTTCCAGGGCTTGTGGTATGTAGGGTGTAGAATGAAAATAGCTTGCTCGTAAGAGCTTTTGAAGAAAGCAAGGTGCTCAGCACAGCACCAGGTGTTAACAAAGGCTGGATGTTGATGGGAACTTCTGGACAGGGAAAAATGAGAGGGAGCTTAACGTTTACTAAGACCATTTCAGCAGGATAGCTAGGATCTATTCTGACCTTCTGCACCTGTCTCATTGGAATGTTTTGCCTGGGAGCCCCCAAATTTCCCAGCATTCCACAGACTGGAGGGGTGATGTGGTGGGGAGATCCAATGGCTCTGAAAGATTTATAATTTCAAACTGAGGAAAAGGCTGCCTACAATGAAGGGAAATGCTGTATGGTGTTGGGGTCCCTGATAGCCACCTCTCCGACCAGACCCTTCTAATCACTTTAACTCAAATATCATGTTTTCAAAGAACTCCATATATATAAGAAGAAACCCAGAAGCTATTGGTTTTGAAGCCCAGAAGGTTGAATGTTCTAGAAAGGTTCTGAGCCATTTAATGAGGATCCATTTGGTCTTTGGGACCATCCTCCCTTTTTAATTTTGTAGGTATTTTTATTAGTATCATGATTCCTGCCTGAATGAGGAACCTCAATGCCATGATGCCTGGATCCTACTGGCTGTGATAATAAAGCTGTGAAATCAGGTACATTTTAAAAGTAAGTTGTAGTAAAGATTTCTTAATATTTGAAACTGACATAATATTTTATAGTAACAGAAAGCAAGTGGTGGAATTTTGAGGAAGTATTTGCTCTTAGGTGGAGTAGACAGAGTTTTCGTATAGAGGCGAATATTTTGTTCAAAGGTATTAGTAAAAGAAGGGGGCTTCAAATGAAAGTGATTTTAATATTGTGAGTGAGCATATCGACACAATTCGTTCTGTTTTCTTAACTGAATTAACATATATTCAGGCAACTGATCAGTCAATTCAGTCAAATATTTGACAAAAAGAAAGCAAGAAATTTCTGATTGTTTGGGTCAGAGGTCTGATTGTTTGGTAGAGTCCAAATGGATACATCTTCTTGGAAGTGGGGGGGGGCATTGCTTGCTCAATAGAGATAAAAAAAACCATAGTTAACATTAATTAGATTTGACTTATTTTTCTAAGTAGGCTCCACACCCAGTGTGGAGTCCAACGTGGAGCTTGAATTCACAACCCCGAGATCAAGACCTGAGCTATCAAGAGGTAGACGCTTAATTGATTGAGACACTCAGGCACCTCAGATTTGACTTATTTAGACTAATTGAGGGGGGGGGTGTTAGTGATGTTTAATATTAAGTTCACGAGAACAAAGTTCTACTATTATAGAAAGTGTAACATGCCAGAAGTGGGAACCAATATAAAAGTAATGGGCAATTGACATTTGTAATGATTAAACAAAGAAGAAAAAGAAAGGGTTGGTGAAGTTAATGAAGTGGTGATGATTCGAGAACAGTGGTTTTTTTGGGGGCAAGGGTACTGTAGATCTGGAATGTGGTAGAGGATTCCACTGCGTGGTGCACTAACGAGGCACTGTACACCTGCCCCATTTAGCCAGTTGTGTCTCTGTGGTGGCGATGCTCTTACAGCTTTTTTTGTGGGCTGTACGACAATAGACAAGAGTAAATACAGGCATGCCTCACTTTATTGCGTTTTGCAAATGCTGTGTCTTTTTCCAATTTCAAGGCTCAAGGCTTCGGGGGAGGAAGTCACTGCAGATGTGGTGGAAAGAGCAGGAGAAATAGAACCAGAAGTAGAGCCTGAAAATGGGTCCGAATTGATGAAATCTCATGGCAAAACCTGAACGGATGAGCAACAAAAGTGGTTTCTTGAGATAGAATAGACTCCTAGTGAGGGTACCGTGGAGAAAGATCACTGAAATGCCAAGAAAGGATTTAGAATATCCCATCAACTGAGTTGATAAAGCAGCAGCAGGCTTCGAGAAGACAGACTCCAATCTGAAAGTTCTCCTGTGGGTGAAATACTATCAAACAGCATTGCATGCTACAAAGAAATCCTTCATGAAGAAAAGAGTCCATCAATGCCATAAACATCATTGCTGTCTTATTTTAAGAAAGTGTGATGGCTGTCCCAGGCTTCAGCACCCACCACCCTGACAGCCACCAACACAGAGGCAAGACCCTCCAGCAGCAAAAAGAATATGACTCGCTGAAAGCTCAGCGTACGGTCAGCATTTTTTAACAAGATATTTTCTAACTAAGGTATGTATATAATTTTTAGACATAATGCTACTGCACACCTAATAGATGACAGTATTGTGTAAACATAACTTTTATATGCCCCAGGAAGCCAGATGATGGGACTCTCTTTATTGCGATATTCACGTTATTGTGGTGGTTGGTCTGGAACTGAACCTGCCATCTCTGAGGGGTACCTGCACCTGTATTTGCTGACAGAGCCCCTTTCTCCCTCCTGGTGTATTAGAACTTAATTTTCTCAATCTCTCCAGAAGCTTTCAACTCAATCAAGTAGATGACGCTGGTGGCTGAAAGAGACATGAAGTTACTACCTGATAAATTCTGGGGAAGGGATTCTTTCCCAAGCTCCATGGGCATGCTCAGAGGTGCTCAAGGAGCCACAAGAATTTAGGGGTGAAGGGAAAGCCTGTGTGAGATGTTCTGGGGAAACCCAGTTTTTCTGTATTTGAAACAAATTTCATTGACAATTCCTAAATTGCACAAAAAGGTATTCTAAGCCTCGATTAACTGCTCTGTGTGAATTCTTCGTGTTTTCTAAGAGCCATGTAAGGCTTTGATATAGGAACATATCCTTTTTAACTTCATATTTTATTTGAAGGCATACAGGGGAAAAAAAATAAAGTAATGGTTTTCTGCTCTGGTTCAGTTTCATAGCATGAGGAGGCAGCATGCCTCCCTGAAATAGACCAGCACAGGTTGAAATCCTATGGTTTTTTTCACTTATTAAACAGAGAAGGTAACCCCTAAGTCAGGAGTTCTTGTGAGGATCATCTAATACAAAGGATGCCCAGTCCCTAAAACGCAGCAAGCACTCAGTAAACGTAGGTATTGTTGGCATTACGATCTGAGACCTTCTGTTTCAACAACCTTCAACTGGCTCACTGCCTAACTCTTACTCTTGTATGGAGTAGCCAGAGTGACTTTTCTTGAACATAAAAATTAGATCCTGTCATTCCCCTACTAAAAACCACCAGCATTTTCCCTATTCTTAGAATAAACTCCAAGCGTCTCGCCATGACCCACAGTGATGTAGGCCCCTGTCTACTTCTCCAGTAGAGGCTCTCACCACTCTTCTCCCTACTTGCTGACACAACATCCAATGTCTTCCCGCTCCTCAGAGATGTCCAGGTTAGCTCCATGGTAGTGCCTCTGCCCCTGCTCCTTCCTCTTCCAGGGGCACTGCTCTCCCATATTGGTTGGCTCCTTTTCATCATTTGGGTCTTTAATGAGACACTGCTTCCTTGAATAACCCATGGCAGTCAGCCTTAAGTAGCACCCCTCTTACCCACCAACACTCTTCACCAGATGACTCGGTTTTGTTTACACCATAGCACTGTCTCTATCTGAAATGTTCTTGCCAATTGATCTGGTACTTCCTTCCCATCTTCCCCCGCCCCCATAGAGGGCCAACTCCATGAGAGCAGGACTTCCTGTTAGACAAAGGCTAGGTGCTCAATGCATAACTGCTAAGAAAGGAATTGATGGGGGAGTGGATGTACTCAAGAAATACCATGAAGCTTTTGTAATAATCCTTAAAATAAAAATAAATTATATTTTCATTAAGGTATGGGTGTGTGTGTGTGTGTGTGTGTGTGTGTGTGTGTGCAGGACATGGAATTTTTTAGCAGCTCTGAGTGATCAAAACATAACAAAACCAAACAATGACAGCATTTCACAATGCTAAGAAAATCGGATCACCTTTCCCCAGGGGCCAGAGTCTCAGGGAACACCAATGGACGTGATCTGGCTCCGATACGTGCACTGAGTCCAGACTGAATGAAGACTTGCTGTTCACCCTTTTCTAGAAGCAGCCAGGGTACAATTCCCTACTCACCCGGGCAATCACATGGAAGAGGAGAGAAGACGAGAGGGCTCCGTTGTGTATTCATTCTCTCGTGGTCTGATCCACTGCAAAAACAAAAGGAAGGGGACATGGCATTGATCAGAGGAAGTCGGAGCTCTCCCCGTGTTTCTGTCCTTCCAGGTAACCACACAGTCTCGTCCTGGGGGGAAGGAAAGATGGCAACACATAAGTGGCCTCTCTCCAAGTTCCTTAGAACAGAAGTTGCTAAAAGACATGTGGACACACATAGGCCTACCTTCTGATAGCCAGGCCCCTGTCCAAAGACACCACTGACCTCTGCCTTTTTAAAGGCAAAATTTGATCCGTTAATGTTCTCCAGGGTTGGTTTCGTAAAGCATTTGGATGGGCCCTTCTTCACAAATGAATAAAAATGAGTAAAGTCCTCAGAATCAAAGGAAAGCCAGGACTGGCTTCCAGAAGCACGAGGCAACCCAGAGAGTCCATCTGCAGCCAAACCATGCAACAGACCCAGACACAGCTTAGAGGCTGGCAACAAGTCTACCCGCAGGCTCTGCCAAGGAGCCAGATGCTGTTGCTTCCAAAGCTTGGCATCAGCGCCCCTGACTGCCATCCAACCAAGAGGAAAAATAGGAATGATATAATGTGCTGGGATAAAACACATCCCACCTCAACCTTTTTTATTACTCACTGAAAAAAAAATATGGAAGATATTTATGGGAAAGTACCAATGTTTTTGGAAATATTGTACATACATTAGCTACAACACCATTTTTGCCAAATGGGAAGGATATTTAAAATATGCAGTCTGCGTCTGTCTAAAAATAAATTGTCATCTTTTCTGATCAATGTATATGTCCAGGATATGGAAATGACTCTGCTAATTGAGGATGCTGTCAACCAGCGCACTTGTAAGTTACCAAGAAGTAAACTTGTGAAGAAGTCTGTCTGTGTCTGTGCATAAAATAGCAATTAATGTTGTTGTCATGTGAAGTGAGTTTGAGAAAGATCGGGCTTTGACAAAGGACTATCCAATGAAGGTGGCGTGTTGAATTTCATGGTTATATAAAGTATTAGGAGTTATGCTAGGCTGGATGAGCTAAGATGTTTATGAAAAGTAGAATGTGGTGGAGAATGGTATTGGCAAAGGCTCTGGGGTGGTATTAATAACCCACTATATATGACAAAGTACTGGTATGTAGTGAAAATTCATTGTCATTCCGCTTCATCTGGGTTTTAAATTAGCAAATTAATGTCACTTTTGAGAACGCTTGTGAAATTTCTATTGTTTTGAGTGACTCAGAATTCTACATCTAAAAATTAGAAAAATAAGGCAGAGAGGAGACGGTATGTTCTTTGTTGGGTGAGATGAGGGGTGTCACCAACACCACTGTGCTTCCACTTTTGCCTGGACTCACCACCCCGCCCCCCCGGAAATCCCGCCCCTGAAGTCAGGGCAGGCTCAGGCCGCTCAGGCAGAGTGGGTTCCAGGAGCCGTCAGCTAAAATGCCTATCACTTCAGCACATTAACACAGGCAAATTTGTCATCTCAGCTCGTTGACAGGCATTTGAAAACAGGGGACGATCTGTGGGGGAGCAAGGACACCATGAGGGGGTCAGGTGAGGCACGCCTGGAGTCCCTCACTCACTGGGGGGAGGGGCCAGTGGTGCTCTAACCCAGGTGGAACCTGGGACAAATTCACCCTCTTCACTGCTTCACTACGTTGGAGCATTATTTCATTTTCGGGCTGAAGAGTGAAAATCTAGGACAAATACCTAAAAAAGGAAAAAGTTTTGAGTCTAAAATGCAGCTGTTTCCTTCCTGAGTTATCCATTTTAAATGTGAATAATTGCACCTCAAATATTAAAATACTATCTCTTGACCCAAGACCCTTGGATTCCTCATATGAATGAAAAAAAAAAGGCAATCAATTCAAATAAAATCTGAGATATCATTCCAGACAGGAAGGATGAGATTTTCTTTTTTTTCTTTTTTCTTTTTTGTTTCCTTTTTTTTCATTTCCTACTGCTCCCACACTTCACAGAAAAGAATGCAATCCAAAGAAATATACCATTTTCATGTAGAACTTCCCAAAGACCCTGTTGCAGGTCTCTGAACCCCATCACAGAGAAAATTGCTGCAGGAAAGGACACCCTGAAAAAGCCTGGGTTCAACTGCCTGCCCCACTCGTGGAACCAGCGTATATATACACACAGACGCAAACACTTGTCCACAAAAGCCCACACACACTTCAAATAAAGACCCAGGGAGAGATTAGCAGACTCTCCTTGGTTTTTAGATTTTGAAAGAGCAAACTGCCAAGGCTCTCTTCTACTCAATAAGGATGCTGATTGCTGGAACAAGGCGGGTCTGTACTGATCTCTTACTCACTACACTATTTATGCAAAAAGAATAACAGGTAAGAAAAAATTGAGAAAATGTTTTTATCTCAGTTTTGACCTTCTCATGATCTGCATCGTTTCTCATTGCCCCCACTCCCACCCCCAGGAAGTGGAAAAGAAGGTCTTATTATAATGCTGGCAAAACCAAAGAGATTTTTCAAAAATTTATGTTCAATACATCTCCAAATTGGAGCAAGAGGTCAGGCTTAGCTCAGGTGAAAAATGTGATGATATAAACATAAATTCATCACTGTTACAGTCAGCAGATCATATGTACATTCCAGAGTGTCAGGCGAGGACCATGATTTGTGTCACTGCAGAGAAAGATAAATCTCCGTAGAAGACATAACAACCAGAATCACAGCCACCATGTAATAGATCATGATGCACCCCGATCTTTTCCAAACGTTATTTACAGTTATCAGGGCTTGAGGATGGCAAAGCACAAATGGATATTAATCTTTACTCTCCCAGGCCTCGGCCGACTCAGGGTTGCTGTCTCTTCGAGTCGGCCCATGATTTCCAGCAATGTGATAAGCTCTGGCTATGCACAGTCTGTCCAAAAGGGATCAAATATAAATATTTCCAAAAAGAAAGAGTGTTTCCAATCCCATCAATCAAAGCCTTTGAGAACCCTGTCACTGTAGCATTCTGGAAAGGATTGCTATGTGAGAATTTGTTCCAGAAAAGAGCTACTGAAGGAAATGAATGAGGCCACGTTATGGAAAGAAGAGGGGGGTAGAGGTGAGCGTTGGGGGTTGGGCAGAATCAGAGCACAGGACGAGGCAGCAAGGAGGCTTGCCTCAAGCAGAACACTGGCGCCTGAGCTGGAAATCTGTTCTCTAAAGCTAATTGCTATTTTATCTTTATATACCTTGGCTTCCCAAGTATGCAGATGAAATGGGTCCTTGTTCGCCCGCCATCCACCATATGACCTCGGATCCAGGCTTTGTTCACACCTTCTTAGCCCCTAGAATTACTTTTGGAAGTCCCAACCCCACTCCACATCACACATATTATAATGTACCCACATCCCTGGGGTGCCTGGGTGGCACAGCTGGATGAGCATCTGATTCTTGGTTTTGGCTCAAGTCTTGATCTCAGGGCTGTGAGATGGAGCGCTATGTCAAGCTATGTGCTAATAGGGAGTCTGCTTGAGATTCTCTTCCTCTCACCCCCCACCATGACCTCCCACTCACACACACACTCTCCCTCAAATAAATAATCTTTTTAAAATAATATACCCACATCCACATTAGAGGGCATTTTTTACCTTTCTTTCTTTCTTTCTTTCTCTTTCTTTCTTTTCTTTCTTTCTTTCTTTCTTTCTTTCTTTCTTTCTTTCACTACAAATTTTAAAATTATAATGTTGCTTTTGAAATTATTTGGCTACGTGTAATTTGAATCAGGATAGACGTTGGTTTCCTGGCAGCTCTTGCGTCTATGTAGGAATTCTTGTAAAGACAAAATACACCATCCATACATTGTATTTAAATGCAGTGTTAACACTAAATTTAGCAATGAAAGATGTGCTCATCATGTCATGTTCTGCAAATTAAATATTTATCAATTTTAATTTTATAGCTTTATTTTGGGTTGATATATCTTTCAGTTCTCAGATATTTTCTTGGGGCCCTAGATTCCTTGTCTAAGAGCCTGATGGGTGAAACGAGCTGTCCCAGGTCCTTAAGAGTAAAAGCGTGGTTGAAGTGGATTCCATCCATTAAAATGTGTTCCTATGACCTAAACTCCTCCCAGCTCTGTGGTTTCTCTAGTTCTTTCCCACAAGAGCACACAAAATTCATTTCAGTGCGGAGAAAGCCGTCCTGTGGTAGAGGGGAGATCAGGGCAGTATACAGTCCACCATGGAGAAATGCCACAAATATGGACCCTAAAACTCAAAGGACAAGACATCCCCTTATGTGCTCCCTATTATTTGGTCTCCTTTTTAATAGACCTTTAACACTTGAGGTAGTGGTTTCTTCTGACAAAGTCTCTGTCCTTTGTCTTTCTAGATATAAGGCATCCCTTTTAAGAAAACTTTATTTATTCATGAGAGACACACAGAGAGAGGCAGAGACATAGGCAGAGGAAAAAGCACACTCCCTGTGGGGAGACCGATGTGGGACTCAATCCCAGGACCCCCGGATAACGACCTGAACCAAAGGCAAACACTCAACCACTGAGCCTCTCAGGTGCCCCAAGGCATACTTTTATAATTTACATCTTGTCTGTTGGCTCAGCATGAGTTTCCTTAGGGTTTAGGCCCTGGGCATAATATTTCTAATGTCTAGTCATGGTAGAAGCTAAGAGAATGTGCAAACACCTCCTTCTCAGCACAATTTGGGGGAGTGTACCTGATTTCTCTCCCTGATTTACTCTGCTTGCACTCTCAGTGCAGATAAATGCTGCCTGAGATGCATATTTTACCCAATTTCTATATATTTACTTATTTTATCCATTTACTTCTTAGTAGAAATAGATGGAACTAGGAATTCTTCCTTCTGTCTTTTTCTTGTCTGTGGTCACATGGGTGGCCCCACTCTCCTCTTCTGTACTGTTGTGGCTCCATCTTGGATCAGATCCATCCTTCTTACCCTAGGCTCATCACTTGGGTGGGACTCTGACCATACAGATTCACCTGTCGGGTTCTCCAGAGCTTTACAATAAAACCAGTTGCCTTTGTGTCACTCCACCCTTGGGATCTCACCACACTGGGCACAGCAGATATTAAACATCTCACTTCTCCCACCTGGTCAAGCAGACCTACACACCCAAGATGAGACCTCCTTTCTTAGCTACTAGTCACAAGGTCCAAATAACAGCAGCATTCTAACAGTAGCTCATGAATTTGAAGTACTTTAGCTAACATTTTTATGTTTTACTTTCTCTTGGTCTTTTCCCTACTTCCCTGGTCATCCCAGTAAGTGTCCTTGTCTGTCATATCTCAGGAGCTCCACCTTGACACCCTACCTACAACTGCCACCTTCACCTCTCCCTCACAGTGTTCCTGCCCCTAACCTCATTCTGTTCTTTATTTGTTGAAGCACCTGCCTCTTTTGAACCTACAATGAAATTTACTTGTTTATTTTGATGATCTATTGCTCATTTTTTAAAAAGATTATTTATTTATTTATTTATTTATTTATTTATTTATTTATTTATTTGAGATCCAGAGAGAGAGAGAGAGGGAGAGAGGCAGAGACACAGGCAGAGGGAGAAACAGGCTCCACACAGAGAGCCCAATGTGGGACTTCATCCCGGGTCTCCAGGATCACGCCATAGGCTGAAGGCAGCACTAAACTGCTGAGCCACCTGGGCTGCCCATCTATTGCTCATTTTTAAATCCCCTCCTTGGTTTGTAAGCCTTATAGGGCCAAGGATTGTCGTCTGTTCGTTCTGTGATGTGACATAGACATCTAGAACATTGCCTGGCACATAATAGATACTCAAAAAATATTTATTGAATAAATAAATAAACAATACTTCCTCCATTCCCCAAAGGGTGGGGGTGGGGAAGCTTTGATAAAAATTTCTCCTAACAGGTGCTGTCATCTCTTGATGATAAGTGCTGACGTCTAAAAATATATCTGAGATATCTTATCCAAAAGTCTTATAGGACTGTCCTTTACTTTCTGGTCAAACTAAGAATACAGTCATCTCATTAGGTGTGTGAACATTACAGATGGCAGAGAAGCCACCATCTAGGCAGGATTTGGTAACAGGTGGTACAGGAACTGGGTTACCTGTGTCTCAGAAGCCTAACGTATTGAACAAGCACACCCAAATTTTTCTCTCTCCATTGTAACGTGTTTTGTTTATTTATTCAACTGAGAGCTCACTGATAACTGGAATGACCACAGCAAATGTCACAACACATTCACTTTTTCTCCAACCGCTCTTCTATGGTGCACCTGAAACCACTTACACATATGCTCGTAAGACAGAAGTCAGGTGGAAGAGTTGAAATTCCATCTGATTTGCTTTGCTTCAAAGGGCAGAACTAAGCCCAACTGGTAGGTATCATAGGAATGTGTCTGAGTAGAAGAAAGGAGGTGCTAACAATTAAACCTATTCGTAAATGAAATGGATGTCTTGAAAAGGGAGGACTCCAGTCTATGAATTGTGTCAAGGATGCTGTGAAAAGCATCCCTGCAATGAGTGAAGAGCTGGACAGAGCAACCTTCCTGGGCTGAGATTCTGTGAGATCCTGGGTTTTAATGGTCAGTTCCATAACTCATTCTTCGTAGGGGGACAAAGAATGTTACCTTAGCTGGTCGGTAAGTAAATTGAGGTGAAAAAAGCTGAACAGATGACCCACATTTTCGGAGTGAAAATTCATGAAGAGAACACCCATATTTCTGAATTCCATTTTTCCTTCACATCAGATATAATTAGCTTTCAAAGTGAAAAGTATCAATCAAATGTGAAGGGCACGGCAGAAATGTTTCCATATTCTTTCTTCTTGGATAAAAAGGAATCAGCTCCCAGCAATCAAAATTCACTTCACAGAGCCCAAAAGCAAGTTGAGATCACCTAATGGGGAAGATCAGCAATTTTTTAAAAGATTTTTTCTTACAATTATTTGAGAGAAAGAAGGACAAAGAGCACTAGCAGTGGAGAGGAACAGAGAGAGAGAGAGAGAGAGAGAGAGAGAGAAGCAGACTCCCCCTGAGCAGGGAGTCCAGTGCAAGGCTCGATCCCAGGACCCTGAGATCATGACCTAAGCCGAAGGCAGATGCTTAACTGAAAAGCCACTCAGGTACCCCAAGATTAGCAATTTCTAACTGCCTATCAGAGTAGTCAAAAGCACCCTGATTGGAGAAGACACGGAGCCAATGAAGTGAGTGTCAGAGAGATACTCATATGAGCAGTGTAGACTCATAGACTTAAAGCCCAAGAGATCACTGACTTTGGGCATAAGAAGAGTTGGTTGAGAATCTTGAAGACATAGCCAATACCACTACATGATCCTTCCCAGGGGCTTGTAATAGTAGTTATCATCTGAACTTCTCCTCTGAGCTCTTGAAAGGGTCATGAAAAATTATTTGTTTTGAACCGATATATAATCTATACTTGTTTTGCATTAAATGGTGCATCTAAGAGGTCTTATAATTGACTTTAAAATTCCCGATGCCATAGTTGCTGCTGCCACTTGCCTCCTTGGCCAATGGATGTGATGACTAAGGCTGGAAGGTTCAATGGTATCTGTGTATCTTCCAAGCTGCAAGAACTCTTATTAATTTCCACAATGGGAAAACAGGCAGTTGGGAGAGGCTGTAGTTACATACACTTTACTCTCAGAACTGGAAGAGGGCAATAAAATATAGCTCTATGACTCTTTACATTCAAGATATTTTCAAGTTAGCAAATGCCACAGAACCGTGAGCCCCTTTGGAGTCTTTTCTTTGAAAAATCCTGAATCTTAAAAGGTTTGCAAGTCATTCCTCTTATCAAGTGGAGATAATATTGATCTACCAGAATTATTTAAATTCCAAAGACAAAAAGATGCCGTTAAAGAAAGTTATTGCTTTGGATATTTAACCTATAAAGGATCCTAAGATTCCAAGTTTGAAATATAAACCCTTCCCTGCAAAGTCTTAAGGAAAGAAGTTCTTCTATTTAATATTAAACTGCGTAAAGAACTTCTCAACTTCTCACTACTTCTCCCTCCATCTTTGCCCCCTGAATGCTCTCCCTTACCTACATCCCTTTCCTTGGACATTCTTCCCCACAAGAGCTGAATTATAATATGGCAAGATACCTTCCAGCCCTTGAATGAATTTTTTTGAACCCATTTGCCCTTGAGAGTGTAAGAAGAATGGTTCTGGGGGATAATTATCTACCTGTTTTGGTTCTCCAATCAACAATAATCTGAACCCATTCTAACATTAAGAAGATGCTGGTTGGAGGTAAATTGGGAAATTGACATGCATTACCTCTGCCTTATAATTGGACATCACTCCTCATTAGTGATTCTTTTTGAACTAGAAAGTACTAATTATCAGGGTTGTCTCTCCTCACTCCTTTTTTCCTTCAAATGATCTCTTTTTGTTCAAGTTCACAGAGCTGGCATCCTATTTCTTTTTGCTGTTTTAAGGATGCAGCATAGAGCCTTGGCTTCTTTCAGTGCCCTGAATTTTGGAAGGTGAAGATGTGTCCTCCAAACTACCAATCACTGGCTCTAAACTGTGACCATCTCCTTACTATGGAATTTGAAGAAGGAAAATATCCAGAGCAGGGGTCAGCAAACTATGGCTTGCGACCCTAATCCAGCCTGCCACCGGATTTTTTAAAAATGTATTTGAGAGAGAGAGAGAGAGAGAATGTAAGGGGAAGGGGGGAGAGAGAAACTCAAGCAGACTCCATGCTGAATGGGGAAATTGATGCAGGGCTCGATTCCACGACCCTGAGATCAGATATGAGCTGAAACCAAGAGTCAGCACTCAACTGACTGTGCCACCCAGGTGTCCCTGCCCCTTGCTTTTTGAAAATAAAGTTTTATTGGAACACGTCTCACCCTTCTATCTACGTGTTGCCAGTGTCTGCTTCAGGGCCATAGCAGCAGTTGAGTAGAAGCCACAGAGGCTGCATGGTTCAGAAAGTCCAAAATATTTACTGTTTGGCCCTTTATTGAAAGAGTTTGCTGACCTGTGGTCTAAAGCATGGTACAATAGAAATAGCACATGATAGGGAGTTGAAAAATCAGCAACAGAGACTCAGCTGTATTTCTAACTACTTTCTAATAGGAAAAGTCACTTTACCTTCCAGTTTCTTCTTCTGGAAAATAAGACAGATAGTTTATATAATCTCAAAGCTTCTCTCAAAGACTAAAACTCTGTAATCTGTGAGTGAGGCCTGCCCTGCCATCTCCTTCCCTCCAGGCCAGCTCTAAGCAAAGAGTGAAGCTGCTGCTTTCAGCATCATCCTTCGCCTTATGTCAGGAACATCCTTCACCCCATTGGGTAACCCAAGCCCTCCCACCTCCCCCTGCTGCTAAGCCCTGAAGCCCCTGCTATGGGATGTGCACTCCCCAGCAGACCCTTCCTCTGCCTCATCATCATTCACATGTCCTTTATAAGGTACTTGCTCTGTGACTCATCAGGTAAATCTAATAAACCATCAGGTAAATCTAAAATAATTCCAGCTATAGCTACTCACACAGTTTCAAGTTATTTCCCCCTCCAAGAATGTAGGGCAGAGCACTGGTTCTCTACCCCCTCTCCTTAAATCAATGAACAAAACCCAGAAGCCCAAAAAAACCAAAAACTCAAAATCATTCTTTCATCAAGAATCACACAGTTCAGGGGTGCCTGGGTGGCTCAGACTGTTAAGTGTTTACCTTCAGCTCAGGTCATGATCCCAGGGTCCTGGGATCGAGCTCCATGCTGGGCTCCCTGCTTGGGGTGAGAGGGTCTGCTTCTCCCTCTCCCTCTACCCCTGCTAATGCTCTCTCTCTCTCTCATGAATAAATAAAAAATATATATTTTTAAAAGAATCACAGTTCAGCTGACTGATCTCTCCATAGAAATTCTTGGGTCAATCTTTTTGTCCAAGTCTGGGTGGCCCAGTTACACAGTCATCTGTGAAACAACTGACCAGAGCCTTCTATTTGGGGGGAATCCCCACTACATGAGTTCAAGCACCTGCTAGGTCCTTATCCAGCCATGAGAGCTGGAATGGGTTATTTAACCTCTTTGGGCTTCAGATTGCTGTGTGTGCAAGTAGAGGTAACAGTGTCCATCTTGCAGCCTTGTTCCAAGATGGCAGACAATAGATATGAAATCCCCAGAATGTAGCAGACACTCACAAAAGCATTCTCCATAATGAGATTTCTTTTTTAAAAATGCTTGCTCCCAGGAATTTGTCCCCACTCCCACACACTGAATTTTTGCCCCCACTGGTGGAAGACCTGGGTATGCTGGCCTTCCTTGTCATGCTCCTTCTGAGGCCCTCAGTGGGCCAGGAAAGCTGGAAGAGCCTCAGGTGGAAGACACTAGGAAACCAGGGACCTGGAATCCAATCCATTCCCAGGCAACTGCTTCCATCTCTCTGAAGACATGGAGGTATGTATGTCTGAAGTATAAGGTATGGGACATCACAGGACAGCAACCAGGAACAATTTTCTGAGGGACTATTAAATAATTAGAATCAACCCTGCCTTCCTGACTCTATTACAGTGACTCACAGATTCTTGCTTAATTATTCTTTTGCTGAAACCGATTTTTGCTTTTGACTTCCCAGATTAGGTCTAGAAACTCCTCGAGGGAAGCACAGTGTCTTCCTCCTATTTATGCTGCATATATGGTGCCTGGCACAGGGCTCGGCATATAGTCAGGGGCTAGTAAATGATGGAATGATTAATCATGACTGATTAATGGATGAATTAATAAATGAATGAGTTAATTGACTGGATATTGGGGAGGGGGATGCTTGAACATTTAGTCTCATCCTTTGTGTAGGGCCAGGATGGAAACAGAAGGGCAGATAAGAGGACCTTGAATGGAGAGGATTCTGAAAAAGAAACATAGCATCCAGCAAAAGCCGGAACTAGTAGCAGCCCAAAGTGGCCCAACTGTGAACAGTCCGATTGTCCAATTCTGCAGCTCTCGGCGCCAACCCCCAGTCTCCGAGCCGCCAGGCCTCCCGGGCCCGGTGTCAGAACCCACGCTGTCGCGGGAGCAGTCATGCGTGTTACCCCAGCAGCCGGGCCTCACGGAGCTGTGCCAATTTACCTTCCGCTACCAGGGCCAAATCACTTCATCCAGTAACTCTCCAGACCCCTGTCCCTCTCTGACATTTGGGGGATGGCAGCTCCCAGCCCACAGTGAGCAATTTCAAAGAAAAATGCAAAAGCCATTCCTTTTCTGTTGGCTAAGGGAGCCCCAACTGTGTCAGGGCTACTAGCTGACTCTTGATGCATCTGAGTTATTAACAGTTTCTGTTTGCATTTCTGTGTTTTCTGGGGCTGTCTCCCAGCCCGAGCACCTGTCCTCACAGTCTGAGGACACCCCGTAATGCCAAGCCACGGTGCACAATTCTGGGGTGCTGCTCCAGCTGCTCCTCACCCTCGAGCACCTCTGATTATCATGGGGCTGAGCAGGGACCACCTGCAATCATTCTCATTATTTTGGTTCAGTTTTAAACACTTTTCTCCTTCCTGTCCTGGGGAGTCCAGGACTTGAGGTCACAGAGGCTTCTGGTATGCGGGGCCAGTTTCTGGATCGGCCCACTCTACCTCGATGAGGGAGAAGTCCCCCTGCTTTTTGGGGCCAACCTGACTCCCTTACAGAAGCAAGGAGACCCTCCAGGAGGCATGTGGTAAGCGTGGTCACACATATCATCACCTCCTTTTGCAGACGTGTGGTTAGTGGTTAAGATCCAAAGTCAGACCATCTGGATTTAAATCCTGCCTCTGCAACTTACCAGCTGGGTGACCTTAACCAGGTTATTTTCTCTGTATCTCAATTTTCTCATCTGAAAAATGGAATTGGGGATGTGCCCACTTCATAGGGTTGCGGTGACAATCAAGTGAGCTAACTTCGGGCATACCAGTGCTTCAGCAAATGAGCTGTTACAATGATCCCCGGGCCATTACAGGGTCAGGGACCTGGCCCTAATCTTTGCTGTTGGCTGCTTATGTGAAATACTGTATATTCTGATATCGGCTTGGCCTCTTACTGTGTGTGATCTTGCTGTGTGATCTTAGAGAGAACAAGCCTGAGTTGCATCCCATTCTCTTCATATTCCTGATTGCAACAGTGATACCTCTATCTACAAAGTGGTTTTGAAACTCCAGTGAGGTAAGGGAAATTATAATGCTCTATGAAAATGCTCTAGAGGCTACACAATGCTATGTGGCACTTGGTGATTGGGTAACATCATCTAGAACAGATGATCGGTCTGTTTCTTCTTTAAAAGTCCCCCCTGGGAAAGAGATTCCAGAACTTGACTCTGACGTCTGATGCCATGCTACCCTGAAGGAGGATAAGTTCTTTTTTTTAATTGAGGTATAACTGATGTATAACACTCTCTTAGCTGCAGGCATACCACAAAGATTCAGTGTTTGTGTATATTGTGGAATCATCACAGTGGTACACCTATTTACATTCATCATGACACAGAGTTATAAATTCTAAGTTCTTCCTTATGTGGTTTTAATTCCTTAAAAACTTTGTAAAGATTTACTTATTAGAGGTGGAAAGGAGAGGAAGAGAAATCCTCAAGCAGATTCCCTGCTAAGCGTGGAGCCTGACGCAGGGCTCAATCACAACCTGAGCTAAAATCAAGAGTCTAAAAAAAAAAATAAAAAAAAAAAATAAAAATCAAGAGTCTATGGCTTAACCAACTGAGCCACCCAGGTGCCTCTTTAATTTCTCAAATTTGGTCCAATAAAAGCATGACGTGTCACCACCACTTCATAAGACAAGCAAAGAAGAAAGAGCCCAGTGAGAAGGTACAAGGCCTGACTGAGGTCCAGGTGTCTGGTTAACCACCCCCAGCCCTGGTACCAGTAGGTGAAATTGTCCTTGACCTAAGTCCCCTAAAGTGAGGACAATAAGCACGTCTTTGTTTATTTGTGTTCTCCACACCTGTTTATAGCAGCCTCTCCTACCGTCTGCCCTGCATGAGGCACAGAGTGTGGGAGGAGATGCTCCCAGGGGATGCTCCAGCTGACCCTTGGCAGGGCCTGTCAATGTGACTTACTTGATCTACTTTAGAAGACTCAGTTGCCTTTTCGTGATGCTCCTACAAATTAAATTGTTCAGGCAGCATATTTATGGACATCGTAAACTAGCAATTATAGACAGATCCAAACAATATGTGGGTACCAGAGGGTGCCAAGGACCCTTATGATGCCATTTCTATGGAATTTTTGTTGTTATTGTTTTACATTTTATCAGTGACTGTTTGTTGGTTAAACCCCAAACTGATCACCTCTGCGCATAAGGGACTGAGCGTATCCCTAGTGGATCTAGTCCTGAGAAGTCACCATATTGCAAGAAATCTCTGATTTGTGTGCTTGTTTCAAGGCCCTAATCCTCCCCTCCCCAAGAAGAGGAACAGCCTGTCCCCATTTGTCTCTTGGAAGCAGTGTGCCTACATCTTAGGTGAAGGGGAAGGATAGCCATGTGCAGGGTGATCTGATCACCAGCATCTTTTCTGAGTGGTAAGATCCCTCTGGAAATCCTATCATTCCTGCTCCTTGCCTTCCCATATCCAAAAAGCTGAACCAGGGGCCATGGCCAGTGCCTTACCTCCTGCCCTACCAATCAACACACCACACCCTAAAGGTGAGTTGGGAAAACACCCGAGGTCAGCACAGAGCAGAAGTGAGGAGACCTTCATGCCCAGAAATTCTGCAGCTGGAGGACAAACCTCACAAGTGGCCTAACGGGCCAGCAGCAAACCCCTCTCTGGGCCAGTCTGTTGGCAGCTGGAGGTCAGGGGAGGTAGGAAGCAGTCATTTGCCAACTGTACTATGTGCTAGATGCTTCCCTAGGTGACAAATCATGAGGAGAGGAAACAGGATCTGCATGAGGGTGGCTGGAAAAAATGAGCACCAGAGGAAAGGGCAACGAGGGCAAAAGAGACATGGAGAAAGGCCGTCTTCCCAAAAGTAAGTGAAAAATGATAAATATCTGCATTGGCTTTGATGAAAGGAAATTCCCTCACCTGCTGCCGACACTGCCCATCAGGGTTTGGTCTGTGTTCTCGGAGAGCCAAGTGGTAGCAAGCAGTAAGGCTTATGAAAGATTTACATTTTCTGTCCTGGTGGACAAACCTCTAAGAATATAACCTAGAGACGTGATAGAAAGGGAAAAAAGAGAAAGACCGACCCTATCACAGGAAGAGATTTTTAAAAAATACACAGATAAAAATACATATGTATATATAAACACATATAGATAAATGTTATCTGGGGAAGAAATTATAGCTACAGATATATAGATACAGCTATCCAACCCAAACATCCAGAAATAGTGGAATGACCAAGGCCCTAACATATCACTAAAAGCAACCTAGTCAATGGCCACTCAGAGAGAGAAGAAGGGGGTCTGGGCTGATAATACAGGGGAATGTGCATGTAAGTCACATTATGTAGATAAAACAGAACACAGCATAGCAGGTGCATAGCAGGTTCACTGATGAGAAAATGTGCCCATGTACAATGTCAAGGCTCAGTGATAAATTCGGAACCATGGTAATGGTTGAAACTTTAGCTTCATTTTTTCCTCTGCTGTCGAATATTTCAGGGGACAATATAAATACTCTTTAAAAAGAGAAACAAAGATGTGGTAACTGAATGAGAACTTGCAGGACCCGGAAAAGGGATGAAGAGAAACAGAATGGAAACTCAGATTGCGATGGAGTAAGGAGGATCTCTATATTCTCGCACCATGTCCTTCGCCCTGCCCTGCCTTTTCACCTCTCCGCACGCACTAGCAGGCCACCACCCCGACCACCTCTTCTTTTTAAAGGTTTGTCTTTCGAATTCATGGTTCTTTTTCTCCAAAGTGGGTGAGACTGAACGCCAATGGGGCATTTCTGGCTCCTCTCTGGGTCTGTCCCAGGTCCCCTCTTCGAAGGCCAGTCACCTACCATGGGGGCTCTAGACTTTCCAAGAGGTCGTACCCCATGTTTCACAGCCCAAGCTCTATCAGAGCAAGTGTGCATTGAAAGAGAAGGCACACTCCACTCCAAATTTGCCACTGGCAGCAGGTCTCAGAGCCCCAGATCCAACAATGGGCTCCCTTGGTCCAGCCACAAAACATTTATAACCTCTCCAAGCAGTCCTCTGGCAGAGAAAAGCAAACTGTGAGCTCAGGAAGCTAATGACCTTGAAACTATCCATTTATCTTGGCCTTTCCCCTCCGTGTGAGATGCCACAAAAAGTGCCAGTCTCTCTCTTTCTCTCTGAAGAAGAATGGATAGAGCCAGACAGCCATGCATGCTTCACCTTTGCTTTTCCTCCCGGGCCAGGCCCAGGGTTGGAATACCAATGGGAACCAGAAGGGAAAGGAAATCATTCTTGATCATCCAAACCACCTTTCTGAATCCTCCGCGTAGGGGCAAGAGCTCACCTGAGTTCTGCTTCAAAGCCTAATCTTTGTCAGCTTCTCCATAAATCTTCATAAATAGACAATGCAGATTCCTAACAAACCTCCAGCCTGGAGCCAGAGGCTGGTGACACCTCTCCCAACTCAAGCTGTGTTGGCAGCCCGTGGTGGACAGCACGGCTCCCAGCTACCTCCGCCTGCCCTGCCGAGAGGAGGAGGAGGGCAGCCACCCTGAGGAATTTGAGTGTTTGAAATCAATATTCTTCTCAGTTGCCCACTATCTGCTTCGGTGGCTGCCCTCACCCTGGCACAGGGACATCGGCTTCCCGCTGGGCCCAGCTGAAGCCAAGAGCTGGCACAGCGAGACTCCTCTTTGTTTATGGTGTAGCCACTTGGGTGTGAGATGTTTCCTCTTCTCTTCCCTGCGACACTCAATTGGATTTGAGTTAAACAACAAATCCGTAGACTGTAGCTGGGCCGAGAAGGCAACTCACTTGTCTCAAGCCCGGAACGGAGGCAAGCCAACAAGCCAACAAGACCAAAATCAACAAAGACAAATACAATTCCTGTGCATTTGAAAAACGCAAAGCTGGTTTTAGACTCAGAAAGCCCCTTCCCCTAATACCTGCTTCCTTCGTTTTGTGTGATCTCCATTTCCTTGATGACTTTTCTCTGTCTTTTTCGCCTGCCCAAGCTGTATCTCCTTTAGCTGAATCACGCCAGGGCCAGGTATGCTTTTCCCCCACCACAGCATGCCAAGTCTTCCTCATCAGCTATCTCCTGGGTGCTCATATCCAGAGCCTTCCAGAGGGCCGTGGGAAAGAAGGGCATTTTGGGAAAACACCTGGAAGAGGAAAGGAGAGAACTAGGGACCAATGCCATGGTCTCCCATTACAGTTGCCAGTTAGAGGCTCACTCTCTCTCAAGTTGCTTTGTTGTGTTTTTCCCCCCAAAATCTGGCTTTCAGGTTGAAAATATATTATTCTCAGGTAAATCCACAGTTGCTTTTAAAATTCCCAGGCTGCCTTGGATACATGAAAAGGTAGTTTAGTTGGTGTGCTACTGCATTAATGTGTGAAATGGTTAAATTAATCCTTCCATATGATGTCTGAATAGGTTATTATAAGGTGCTTAGAGATTTGGCAGGCTAAGCCCCATCTTTCTTTCAAGATGTTAAGAAAATAAATGTAAATGCAGGAAACACTGCATGCGAGGCATCTGCTGTCCAACTTTGCGATTTGAATGTCAGTGCAATATTTAGGAAAAGTTAACCACAGAGCAAGGTCACAAGATGCCCGCTGGGTTGAATCTTCTGAAGAACCCAAAGGTACTTGAGACCGGACCACCTCCCAGTTGCCCAACCCCGCTGTCTCAGTTAAGACTCTTTTGTCTTCTAACAAAAACCAACTTGACCTAGTTTGAACCAAGATGGGAACATGTTAAAAAGTTACGGGGTGTCACAGAATCCAGAGGCAGTGGGCTGTCTCAAGGAGCACAGAAATAGGAACGGGGAGGATATTGGGAATCCAGGCTGTACTATTTATTGCTCGCTCTGTTTTTCTCTGTGTTCACTGTTCACGCTGCTCTTCTGCTCTTCTCTGAAGGTTGCTTCCTCTGTTGCCGCCTTCACGGCAGGGAAGGTAGTCAACCCACCTCCTGAGCTTTGAAATGTCCCCTAATGCCATCCCACACAGAGGAAATGGCCACCTCTGCATCTGAATTTTACTCTGACGACCCCCAGGGGTAGCACACCTGTGCTCACTCTTGTCCCATGTGCAACGCTTGTCTCCTGTGTTCTTTTCTCAAAGCATCCTGTTCTTGTCATGTGAGTTCCACTCTTTTTGTATCTTACTTAGGATATTAATAAGATGTTTGTATTGTATATTTCTTTGATTTTCAGTCTTGTATTCCCTTAATTATCTTCTTTTTCAGGACCAGCTTATTGTGTTTCATTCTGTTCTGTCTTGTTTTTATGCTACTTATTTTATACCAAGATCTAGTTAACTTAGCTTGTCTACTTAGAATTGTGGATAAGAGAGTGACTTGTTTCTAGGTTGCTAGGTGGGTTTGCTCAGCAATGAATATACACGTCTGTTTCTCTGCTTTTTCATAAACAGAATAATTGGGGCATTTGGAGACACAAGCAAGCCTCTACATGGGCAGGCTTCCCTTTAGAATAAGCAAAGGAGGAGTTGGCAAGGTGGGGTGCTGGGTTTGGGGGCTAGAATGGCCTCCAGATGCAACAGAGAAGTCTTTACCCAGGAGTATGGCATCCTCCTCAGCAGCCCTAATTCTTTTTAGGCAGGGCTTCCTTTCATCTTGCCAGTGAGTAAAGCACAGGGCCGCCTTCCTAGGGATAGCGGAGAGGAGAGGGGAGGGAAGCATGGAGAAGCAATTGGCACGGTCATCTAGTAAATAGAATTTTGTACCTATTAACTGAGTTTGGAGTGTTCCTGGGCTTCTGCAGTAGCTGCCTGGGCTATCGGGGTTGATGCTTCCTCACTTCCTCAAAATCTTTGCTTCTAAACCTCCTCCATACCCCAGACATTTGCTGAAATATCTTGTCTGCTGATGATTCTTCTGCACTTATCCCTGTACATTTTATTGGAGTCTCAGAAGGGAGTAGAAATAAATACTTTGCTCATTCTGTCATCTTGAACTGGAATTACTGAATCTGAATTTCCCATTCCAAAAGAGAAAATCCAATTGGTCCACCTAGATGATGGGTTCAACGCTGTTCCTATAAATGGTCTGGGAAGATCTCACAGTTGCTAAGGGCAACCATGTGGTGGGGTAGAATGACTCCTCTAAGGCAGTCACTACATCCTTAATTTTAAGAATTTAGCTTTTTTTGTTAAGTTTGTAGGCTCTTTATTCCCTGCCTTATTCCAACAGAGCCCAGTCTCATGTAACTCCCTTGTCATAGACTTCGGCACTCCTAGGTCTACTGGTAGACCTACTGGAGCTGGTAAGTGTTCAGCAAGTGGATCTCGTGGGAGAAAACTCCTGATTTATAGCATTTTCTGATTTCTGTGGTGGACCTACTCCCAATATTGCTGATTTCAAGCCTTCTGACATTACTGAACATGGAGAGTTGGGAGAAATGAACAAAACTGACTCTTGAGAGTGTGTGCAAGCCACTTCTGGCATACCTTTGACTGGGTTAGAATCTGTTGTATTGTCCTAGCCAAAGCATGGCCAGCCAGCAAAGTTGGTTGTGTTCATTAAGATACTTTGGTTGCAAGGAACAGAATCCAAACACAGTTAGATGAAGCAAAAAGAGAAATTTATCAGAAAGAACCCAGAATAAGTCATGGAATCCAAGGAAGAGTTGAATGTCCAGAACCAGGAATAGCCTATGTTGCTTTGGTGACCTCAAAAGCAGTTTTGCTGGACTCCTCTCAGAGCTCTGCCATTTTAGGACTTGATTTCTATTCCCAGTTTCTGACTGTCATTGAAATTCCTTAGAGAGACCCTGATTTCCCTCAAGTTAGGTGTCCTTACCTGGTAAAATGTAGCTCTAATCTGACTTCAGTGTCATTTACTGAACACATGACTTCTAGGAAGCAGGACTTGCTTACATAATGTGTAGGATTCAGTGCAGAGTGAAAATATGTTCAAAAATTATTAAGAATTTCAAGATGGCACATTAGAGCATTAAACCAAGTGTAGGGCCCTTTTAAACACAGGGACCTGTATGCTTGCCCAGGTCACATGCCCTTGAATCTGGCTCTGTTGTGGGGCTCACCCTGTGATCCGATTGTGATGTCTGTCTTGAGTTCTTTTGAATTGCTCACTTGGGAATACTGTAAGGCAAGTCTATGGAGAGGCGATGTGGCAGGAGATTGAGGCTTGCCAGCCACTACATGACTGAACTTGGAAGCAGGTAACACTTACCCCACCCCTTCCCCCCAACCCAGGAAGGCTTCAGATGACACCGCAGACCTGAATTATACTTTCTACTTCATGAGAGACTTTCAGGCAAAGGCACCTAGTTAATCCATGCTTGGATTTCTAACATATGGAAAGTATGAAATAATAATTGTTTGTTGTTTTAAGCCACCAAGTTTTGGAGGCTACTTTGTTACCCTGCAAAAGATGATGACTATAGTGTTATTCATTACTTTTGACCTATTGAAATGTATTATAATTTACACGTGGGTGGTTGAATGAGTTTATATATTATGTCATCTAACTTTAACTTGCAAAAAAATGGATGAGTGATTTAAAAACAATTCTGCAAAGAAACTGAAGTTTGGAACTAATGCTGATAATGCAAAGAAATTAACCCCAAGGAAATGACTTTTTATCAGACACAGTTTATGGAGAAAAATAACAAGACCAATCAAATCTGTCAAGATCACGACCAAAAAAGTCAACATTTTGAAATGTAGATTTATACCCCCTTGAAATGTTAGCTAATTATGGCAGTACATGTATAAAAATTATAAATAAGTAAATAGTCCTATGTTTGTGCATGCTCAAAAAAACTGATGGGTTGCATGATCAAAATAGATGGATGATGGTTGTGTCTGTGCTTGGAATGGGATTAGGAGATAGCACCAGTCTCTTGTTCTGAGGCACCTGATTATGATACCATCAGTGCAAGGGAGGACAGTGGTCAGGTCAGCCAGGTACAGCCTAGGGCAGCAGTTTAGAGTAAAAGATCACTTAAAGGGATCCCTGGGTGGCGCAGCAGTTTGGCGCCTGCCTTTGGCCTAGGGCCTGATCCTGGAGACCCAGGATCGAATCCCACGTCGGGCTTCCGGTGCATGGAGCCTGCTTCTCCCTCTGCCTGTGTCTCTGCCCCTCTCTTTCTCTCTCTCTGTGACTATCATAAATAAATTTTAAAAAAATAAAAAAATAAAAATAAATTTAAAAAAAGATCACTTAAAATAATCAGGAGACTGAAAAGCATTCCATGATGATAGGGACTAGATTCAGTCATGCTAGATCACATGACACATGGTGGAGACTCATTACTTTTATTTGGATATTAGAGAAAAGAATAATTCCAGAAGACTGGAAATCCATGGGAACATCAAACTACACATGCAATTTAGAAAATAATTTTGGTTGTGATATATAATATTCATTCAGAAAAATATTTTGAACACATATGTATAGTTTAACAAATTGAACCTATTGTAACCACCACCTGGGTCTAGAATTAGAATACTGCCAGCATTCTGGAAGCTCCCCAGGTATCTTCTCCAATTATATCCCTCTCCCTGTATCCCAGAAGCCACTCCTGTTCTGACTTCTGTGATCATTCGTTTTGGCTTTCCTTGATAGTTTTACCACTTTGGCATGTCTCCATAAACAATATGGTTTGATTTTACCTGTCCTTGTGAAGGGAAATTTTACACAAATGGAAATCATTCTGCATTGTATCCTTTTGCCTTTTTCTTTGGTTCAACACTGTTAGAGAGTCATTTGTGCTGCAGATTGTTACATCTATCTTTATTGTTATATGGTCCTCATTTTATGAATATCCTAATTATTTTTCCATTCTTTGTAGGAGAACATTTGGCTTATTTCCAGTTTTTAGTTATCATAATCAATTCTGCCTTAAACATTCTGGTACACATATCCTTGTGTACACATACATGAGTTTCTTTAGGACACATATAGTATGGAAGTACAGAATTATAAGCTGTGTATATCTTCAAATGTAGTGGATAATGCCAAATTGTTTTCTAAAGCAGTTATACGAATTTATAGCACTCCACGA
Organism: Vulpes vulpes; assembly: GCF_048418805.1. Classification (NCBI taxonomy): domain Eukaryota; kingdom Metazoa; phylum Chordata; class Mammalia; order Carnivora; family Canidae; genus Vulpes; species Vulpes vulpes. Next base: position 125,171,952 of record NC_132792.1, on the reverse strand, counting down.
TGTTTGAGATTTCTCATTATTACGTAAACATCTTTGCCAATACTTGGTATTGTCAAACTTCAAATTCTTGCCAAGCTGGTGGGCTTGTAGTGTTTTCTCTTTGTGGCTTTAATTTGCATTTCCCTCATTACCAATAAAATGCTTTTACATTTACATATTGGCCACTTGTATTTCTTCTTTGGTGATTTGTTGAGTTTTGTCCATTTTTCTATTGAGTTGAGTTTCTCTTACTAATATGGAATAGTTTTAAAAATATATTTTCAATTTATTGTCACTCATATATTACAAATTCTGTAATAGATTTACATCTTCCAACTACAGTTTGACCTTTTATTATTTTCATAGAATCCTTTTATGGGGGATGCCTGGGTGGCTCAGCGGTTGAGCTTCTGCCTTCCGTTCAGGCCATGATCCTGGGGTCAGGGATCAAATCCTGCATCGGGCTCCTTGTGGGGAACTTGCTTCTCCCTCTGCCTATGTTTCTGCTTCTCTCTATGTGTCTCTCATGAATAAATAAATAAAAATCTTTTAAAAAATCCTTTGATGAATACAAGCTCTTAATTTTAATGTAGCCAAATTCATGTATCTTTCATTTTTGAATCTTGTTTAAGAAGACTTTGTATCTATTTCTTACATGAAAATATTCTGGGGGTACTTGGGTACTCAGTAGTTGAGCATCTGCCTTTGGCTCAGGCCGTGATCCTGGGGTCCTGGGATCAAGTCCTACATCAGGCTTCCTTAATGGAGCCTGCTACTCCCTCTTCCTCTCTCTCATGAATAAATAAATAAAAATCTTTTTAAAATATTATCATCTAAAAGTTTATAGTCTTACCTTTTGCATTTGGATTGCTAGTCTACCTGGAATTCATCATTGGAAAGGTATTTCTCTGCTCACTGATCTGCCATATACCTCTTTCATATATCAAGTGTTCACATATATGCATATACTTTTTCTCTCTATTCTACTCCATCAGGCCATCTGTCCCTCTCCGTGCCAATACCACACTGCCTCCACTATAATTTTAAACAAACCTAGTGTCTGGGAGAGCAAGTCTTTCTACTTCATTGTTTTCTTCAGGAGGGTCAGATATATTTTTGTGTTGACATCTAAGTTTTAGGATCAACTTTGCAAATTCTACCAAAACTTTGCTAGAATTTTGGCTAGGATTAAAATTACATGGAATCCATTAATTAACTTAGGGAAAATTAGTTTCCTTCCATTATTGGGTCTTGGATACTATCCATGAATATGGTATATTTCATATTTACCATTTGTTTAGGTTTTCTTTAATCTTTCTCAATACAGTTTTAGCTTTTGTCTATGCAGGTCTTTCATACGTTAAAAATACATATTAATTGCTTCATATATTTTATATATTTTGTGGTTGATTTATAGGAATACAACTGAGTTTTGTATATTGCTATTGTATCCATTTACCTTGGTAAATTCCCCTATCAATTCTAATGATTTATCTGTAGGGATTTTAGATTTCCTATGAGCACATTCTTATCTTTTTTTATTGTCCTTGCCTTAGTGCACTGTCTAGGGTCTCCACTATAACATTCAATATTACAATTTTTATGCATGTATCTTATACCTTTGTGATACTGTGAGTTCAAGGAGGATAGATAATCCATCATCCAGGTGGCTAATCATAGCAGAAACTATAGGTGGTCATGGAGGGCAGGGGACAAGTTGAAAAACTGAGTTCAAAATCAAAATCAGAACCAATAGGACAGAATACTGAGATGAAGGTGCAGAGTGCATGGATTAGCCTAGTCAAGGACCTGAGCTGAATACAGAAAGAGGGACAAATAGCTGATTTTCTTAACTTCTAGTACAGTGTTAGGCACTTTTAAACTCATAATTCTCTTCCCTAAACAAATCATGGGTTGCTTCCCCCCCCCCCGCCCCCGGGTGTGTCATTGTGTTTCTATTGCTCTTAACTTAAAACTCAAATTTTATATGATCTTGCTTCTGCCCACCTCTCCAACCCTGGTCTGACCCTCCCCCTTTCCCCCACCATCCCTTGTTGTGTTCTAATCACTCTGATTTCTTTCTAGTTTCTAGAAAACCCCAAGCTTCTTCTCCTATTTATGCTTTGCCTATCTATTCCTTCTGCCTGGAACACTCTTTCTACCATCCCTCCTCTGGGTGACTGGGCCTGCTTCTTGTCAGGTCTCTGCTCCGATGTAACTTTCTTAAGCAGGCCTATGCTCTATTGCACCATGTAGCTTGGCTCCCCATGAAGTCTATCCTAAAGCCCCTGTACTTTTCCTTAAAGGCTCTCACCAAAATAGCAACTTCATTCCTGTGTTATTATTTGACTAACATCTCCCAATTAGATTGTAAATTCCAAAAGAGAGGCAGCCTGTGTCAAGCTTCCTCAGTGCTGGCTCCCCCAGCACCTGGCTAGTGTCTGACACACACAAGACAGGTAATAATCACTCCCTAAACTAAAACCTATAGATCATCACTCTTGGCTTTCCTTGATGTCTCTGCCCCTGTGTCCTCCCCCTTTTTCTCTGGTGCCCTCAGGTGCTCCTTCCTTGCTCCCACAGTCCTATACCCTTGATTCTGTGATGCTACATAACCAACCACATGGAACCCTATGTACCTCCATCTCTATACTGGTCTTATTAAGTTTACCTTGTATATCAGGTGCACCTGCACAGGTGCCAGGCACATTATAGGCACCAATGTATCCTAGCTTGAGTAAATGAACAAATGCAAATGAATAACAAATGTTGAATGGCTTGTGTCTGTGGATACAACAAGTATTAGAGAGTTGCTTACCATGGGGCAATCTCTGAAACAAAGATAACTAATTGCATGTTCCTTATTATAATTTAGTAGTTAATCTCCCTTTGAGAGAATCCAAGGTAGAAATACTTTACATTGAATTGCAGTCAGTAGTGAATCCTGTTGCAGAGAGGATCTGGGTAGCGTATGCATGTGTGGATGTGTATGTAATATAATATATATATTTTTTTCTTTCTAAAAAAACTTACAAAAATAAAGAAAATGTCAAAGCCTTTTAAAGGGCGCGATCACGCTGAGTAATACAACCCTTCCTTGATTTTTACATTATTTCAGTATGAGATGTTTTTATGGCTCTTGCTAAAAATAAAAGACATTTCAGAGTTTCTCAGTAAATGAAGCACTGCAGACTTTTCAGTTTTGTTGTTTCCCCTAAAATTAATATAATTAATTAAAACGCAATGTTAGTCTGATTTACAATCTGTGAGTCAATGAGTCACAGGATCTTATGCTAATAGGGCAGTTCAGCTTTCTGAGCTCTTTACAAAAAAAGGCCCCAGCAAAAGGCCAAGAACAGGGAAGATATGAAGAGAGGCCCTGAAAGAAGGACTTCCCTAACCAGGCTATGGTATATTTATATTGTGTTTGGAATGGAGGAGTCTGAGAATAATTTGGAAAGACAACTGCTTTTATCAAGTGTAAGAAATTAGTTTAACTGAATTTAAATGTAATTACAGGAGCAGCTGGTGAAGGCTAATTTCTGTTCAGTCTGGTTTCTCAAGAACCGCACCCCCATTCTGTTCCCTGGGAAAGGATCAAGTTTCAAGTTTTACATCAACTAACACCAACCTTCACAGGCTGGTCTTGGCCTAGGTCAGCACTAGGAGCCACAGAAGAGAGAGATTACCGCTCTCCCAGTGTTTACCTGTACTTGCTCCTTCCCTTCCTTTGAAAAGAGTCCCAGCCAGGTGTGAGTATCATGTTGACGTTATTTTAAAAGACTCAGATTCCACTAGGGTCCGTTCTGATGGGATCTCGTCTAGATGGCACCTGGGCTAGCATCCAGGCTTTTTGGCAGCTTCTCCCAGTGAGGATGATGAATCCCACGTGACGAGGAAAACTGTTGCCTTCAAGAACTGGAAAGTTCTTAAATGTCATCTACTTGGGACAAATCACTCACTTTTATAGATTGAGAACAGAGAGCCTGAGACAGGTATTCTGACTGCCAGTCCAACCTTACCACCACCACCCCACACAGCATAACCACACCTCAAAAATGTAGACCCCATTCCTTCCACACAGGATCAAAAACTCTCCTACCCAAACGCAGGTCAAAACACACATCTGTAAGGATCCTCTCAAATGTGCTAAAGTGTACACAGCATTCAGACCTGAATTTCCTACCTTTGTGCTGTTCTTAAAACATGGAATGTGTAGAGGTGCCTGGGTGGTTCAGTTGGTTAGGCATCTGACTTTGATGTTGGCTCAGGTCGTGATCTCAGAGTCATGAGATCGAGCTTTGCACACTCAGCTGGGAGTCATCCTGAGATTCTCTCCCTCCCCCTCTGCCCCTACCCTTTCTCTCCAAAAATAAATAAATAAATAAAGTATTTTTTTAAAAAATATGGAATGTGTAAACCTTTTCGGTCATTTACACCCCAGTGTAAAGGAAATTATGAGATTATTAGTAGGAGAAGGGATTGTCACAGAAGAAAGAGGTAAGAGAACTGGTAAAGGTTGATCTGTGGAAGCTGAGCAAAGGAAGTGGAGAGGGACTCCAGATAAACATTACTGGGGTCACCTGGCTGGTCCTGCTCCTGCACTCAGATCAAGTTATTCTCTAGGTGCCAGGAGGCCTGTGGAGTCATGCTTCCCAAGGGGTCACCTGGCTCCAGTTCTGAATTCATGGCCCTAGCAGCTGGGCCTGGGGTTTCCTGTCTCATAGGCAACCTCCCTTGGAGCCTCCTACTAGAAATGTCACTTGTGGCTTGTGGGCTTCCCTCTCAAGGGTCACCAGATGAGCATCAGCCACAGGCCAGGAGCTACCCATTGCTCAGAGTTTGTCCATCCAACCAGTGGCACTCACCCCACAGTTCCTGACACTTGTCAGATGGCCGGATGCCTTCAGGCCAAAGCTAAAGGGCCTCTAGGCCCGGCTCTGAGCTCAGACAACACTCGCCAAGGCCATCATCCCACTGGCCCCTTCTTCACCATCATCTTGCATTATCTGTATGTTGCTCCTGCTTCAGCTTGGATGCAGGGCAGCTCCAGTGGCTCCCTCACCTTCCTGAGCACCTCCTAGCAGCTCCCACGTGAGCACACTAAGGCCTGGCACACAGGGCCTGGGCCCAAGGAGGTGCTGCAGGGACCCCCTTGCCCCTGCCTCCTTGGAAATCTCCTCAGGGTTCCCACACCATCCCCCTCACCGTGTGTTTGCAAAAGACAAAGGGCTGATCCCACCAGACTGTTATCAAAGTTAGCACACCCAGTCTCATTCCTGAAGGTCTGTTGCCTACAACCTGGGATTCATACCAGATGAAATTCATAATTCCTTTTTATGGGGACTCGACCCATCCTTTTTCTCTGCCATGATTTGCACATCATGGAGCCTTTCTCAAATTATTGCCAGGGTTTGGAGAAGGACAAGGGCCCCCAAATAGCCTGTGGTCATCAGTATGTGTTAGGAAGATCTGGGCAGGGGGAGATCCCATCCTGCACATGTGGCACCCACCGCACGCCTCCTGAAGGCTCCTCCTCCAGTTCTCGGGGCTCAGGCTGCTTAGGGCAAGGCTCCCCGGGGGAGTGGCAATAGGGCTGTGGCCCTGCATCCTGGAGAGTGGCTTGGCTTAGCTATAAGGCAGCTTAGTGAAATCCTTATTTTCCTGGTTCAAACCAGCCAGCCTGACGCCCCAGCTTCTGTCAGCCTGCTCTTTTCCAGGCTATGACTTTTATGAAAGACTGCATCCCCAATCATCTCCTCTTGTTCTACCCTGGCTAACTGTCTTACGACTCCCAGCCTTTGGTGAGCCATGCCGAGAAGGCAAGAGGATGGCACCAGGGAGCATGGGGCAGGCTGGAGTTACAGTAAGCTGTCCCACAGCAAGGCACAGGGGTCAGCGGCAGCTATGGCTGATGCATGATCCTCAAGCTCAGCCCTTGAAGATGCGCAGGCAACAAAGCTCCTGCACAGGACTGGACAGGAGGAGCCCTTTAGGACCAGACAAGAAAGAGTTTTGTTTTCTGAGCATTCACTCATGGCTCAGCCCATGTGAGGGCTGTTCACTGAGGTGTCTCGGCCAGGTGGTAGATTTCTCCTGTTGTCCTGTAACTTGGCTTGAAGCGGAAGATGACCCATGTCACCTGGCGCCCTGATAACAGAGAGCAAATTCCAGCAAAAAGTGCCCATGCCTGGGCTGGCCATTCCCGTGCCCAGCAGGCAGCTCCCTGCCATCTGGCTACCTTAGAGAGACCACAGCCGCTCTGCTCCTCGCCCACCTGGCTTCAGCTGCTGCCCAACCCCAGTGACAGGGACAGCGTGGCCAACACTGGGCACAGACCTGCCTCTGATTTACCTGTTCTCCTGCTCTGGGGACTGGGGACCAGATCCCCTAATGCTGTTGTGCCCTAGTTTTGCACAGAGTTGATGCCCCGTCCCTTGAGGTAAGCAAGCTTCTAACCTTATTTGCAAATATTGAAAACTACAAAGCTGAAATGCATTTGTGGCATTCAGAACACTAACATTTTTCAGGGGACTTCAGTAAAGATTTCCTATGGCATTAAGAGTAAAATACAAGTACTGGATAGATGGGAATTTCAGGGGAAAATGTATATACATGTTCATTATTAGAATATCCTTATTAGAATAAGAGACCATCATGATGGTTATGAAGAGGTGGTCCAGAAACGGATCATGCATAGGACCTGGCCGCAAGTGACCTGTCACAATTTCACCATGTTTCTCAAAAGGGGATTTTAAAAGTGTAGTAGCTTGGGATACTCCTACACATCTGAGCACTTTATTTGTTGGTTTATTTACACAATTATTTATTTCCAGAGTGTGATCCGAGGATACATGTGATACGATGTAAAAGTATAGAGAGGTACATGGGAATTCAGAGACTGCACATTTAGAATGGGGGGGAAAATCTGGCAAGCAGATATATGGATCATAGGGTTACTTGGATAATAGATGTGAGCCACTAATTAAGAATGGATGATTGCTAAACCTTCTCCCCATCACTGGTGTTGGTGATATTAATCGACACATGCATAAACAAGGTGCTGGCTTCATGTAGGGTAAGACATGCTCCTGCCTTCAAGATGCTCTGGGGCTTGGGACAAGCAAAAGGGATTTCTCCTTTGGGTCCTTGTCCAAATTGGATTCTGTCACAGGTTATTGGAGAAAAGAAGGCTGGGGTCAGCAACGTGAGTCCACATTAGAATCCTAGTGGGGACTCAGTCTACCTGCTGATCCGTGCACATTGACGTCTGTTGGACCAGTAGCCCCATTTCTCCCTGGCTCAGGTCTGGCTGTGCAGTGCCTCTTGAGGAGGACCTGACCAGGTCTCCACAGAGCAGCACCCCTAAACTGCCCCTAACCAATGTGCCCTCATTTGTAAAATGCTCAGCATGGGCAGCATATCTCATGGTTGGAGCGGTGCCTACTGTAATGTCTAAGAGCAACGTACTAGTATATCTGCATGGATTTATCTGATGCATTACCTTAAAAACTAACCCGGAAGAAAGGTTCAGTGTCTAAGGAGGGAAGAAGCTTGAAACAAGGGCCAGATCTTCACACACCGAGGTTTTGGGATTTCCAGCAGCAGTCCCTGCTTGGCACCTCAGTGAAGGAAACACCGAAGACCAGGAAGGGGGTTGGGGAACTGCAGGAAATTTTCACAGCTCACCATTTGGCTAATGTTGGTGCACTGATGGCTCTCTGTCTACATCAATTTTTGTGCTCACTTAAGCAAAGTTAATATTAGCCCATTTTGAATTCATGCATTTGACTTGCTTTTCCCAAGTAAAGAACCCTGGATTGGGTTTTGGCCCCATCTCTAGGCAATTTTGGAAAGAAACAAATTGAATTTCAGCACTAGAGCCTCATCCTGGATTTCCTGGGGGGCTTCTCACCCAGAAATACCCAGAGATCTCATATTGTCCACAGGATAGTCAGTCTTTGCCCATAATAGACCTCAATGGGGTTCACTTATCTTTTAGCCTATCTCAATACTAATCAATTAGATAAATGTGACTGCCAATCTTTATTTACAAAAATAATACAGGGGTGGTGGCTAGTCAGTTAATCATCTGCCTTTGGCTCAGGTCATGCTCCAAGGTCCTGGGATTGAGTCCCACATTAGGCTCCCTGTTCCTTGGGACTGGGGTGGAGGGTGCTCCTCTTCCCTCTCCCTCTGCTTGCCGCTCCCCCTGACTCAGGCATGTGCTCCTGCTCTCTCTCTCTCTCTCAAAGAAATAAATAAACAAAATCTTAAATAATAATAATACAAATACAAAAATTAAATTAAATTAAATTAAATACTACAGAAAACAAAATTTAAATTTAAAAATTAAAATACAGAAAAAATTATACCTAGAGCCAACTCCCTACTTTTCTAGCTAATATTATTTTAGACAGAATTTAATGTTACTCTTTTCTAGTATCAAATTCCTCAATTCTTTTTCTCTTCTATTCTTTCTTTTTTTTGGGGGGGGGGGAGTCAAATTTTGATGGAGAACGAGTTCTAATGCCAGCTCTGTTCCCGAGTCTGTTGCTTCAAGGCCTCTTGACACCAGGCTCTTGTTGGGAATGTTTGTTTGTCTTTGGGTCTCACTCCAACAGACCAGGGGGCAGTGAGCATAGAGCCAGAAACCAGGCTTTCTCATCAGAAAGAACTAGCTCAAATTCCAGCACAACTACCCAGTTACTGTCTCGATGCTCTCATTTGCAAAAAGAGGTTCATACACCTGCTCCATATGCATTTTATAGGGATTAAATAAAATAATAAATGTGAGAAGCTTGGTGGGGTGCCGACATACAGCAACGAAGATGGTCATCCTCACCACCAACCTCACATTGTCCTCCTTATCATCATTTTGTGATCATCACTAATTCCCACAACTCATTCAAGAACAAGCCACATATTTCCTTTAAATCTCTGCTCACCAGTGGAGGGCTGGCCCTGTGGAAGGGCAGTGGAACCTGAATCCATTCCGGTTGTCAGTCCTGGTTCTGCCATCTTGGACGGCCTGCTTGGCCTCTCCAGGCCCCATTACCTTGTCTGTCCAGTGGGATGACAGCCACTTCCTCACGGGGCTGCTGGGAGGGCTAACATTAAGGTGTGTACAATGGCTCTAAGTTCATTAAAGATTGGTTTATTCCAGCCTTCATGATTTCTTCTTTCCCTGTGACACAATATTAGAAGAAATCACATTGAAATGAGATACCACACATAAACCTAAAAACCTTGTAATGGCGTAGGCAAAATATTTAGTCTCATTTCATCAGGCCCTATTCTCTTTAGGCTCTGCTAGCTCACAATGGGTATTAATCACTTAATCATATGAGCTAATTTATACTCATCTGTTAATCAGTTAATGGCACCCCCATAAGCATTTACATGATGTTTTTAGCTAGAATAAATGTAATCTCCCTCAGGCTTTTAGGAAGTGCCTCTGTGGTAAACCTATCATGCCCGGTGATGAGGACCACCTTTGTATGGCTCTTCTTTCAGGATCACCCAACAGCAGCCTACCTTGCCTGTGCCCGAGCCTGCCACTGAGTCTGCTGGACTTGACAAGATCCCCCATGTCTTTGCACAGATCTGTCTAAAGGCTTACCCCTCTGATGGCTGGGTTTCTTCACACCCCCAGGTACACAGTACAATCCACACCTTTCCTGCTGAGCTTAATGCACAGCTGGACTTGTGTTCTATTAGTGAGCTGGGGCTGGATAAGGAGACAGCAAGAAGGAAGGAAACTGGTATCTGGAAACCTGGCCACTTCTGTCTCTAACAAATGCAAACTGGAACAGTGTGACACTGGGACCATTGGCATAAACCAGGATAGATGGTCACTCTTGCAAGGAGTCTGTGTTCCTTGTAGAACAACCCTGACAATCAAAGTTGAATGATTTATTGCCACTGCACATTACGACTGAAACATTAGAGAAAATGTCTCCCCAGGATCCAGGGTGCCCACCATTGCACTGTGTGATTGTAGAGATAAGTCACTATACCTGCAACTCAGTGGCAGCTCAACTGTGGTCAGTCACTGGGGAAGCAATATTAACCCTTTCAATGAAAGAGGCTGGCTCAGCTCATTATCCAACCATCTCAGTTTCTAGACAACAGTTCTGGAAACAAGCCATCTCATGTTTTGAAGGTGGAGAGTGAATGGAATCTAAAAGAAGGCAGGTCAAAGACTGACAGGGAGGGCAGGGAGTGATTGACAAGGACTGGGGGTGAACCTCGAAGAGGTCAAGTGATTTTGCTTCTATTAAAACAGAAACTACATATTAGTTGGAATTAGACATTTGGCTACAGCCCACATTTGGAAAAAGCATCAACCCAAGCAGCACAGCACCCAAAGCACATCTCTGTGAGTGAAGTTCATGTGAGGTGACTCAGCAAATGCTGTAAAATGGGTTGGATTGGGAAAACCAGGGACTTCTGCTTCTAGGTCAGATCCTGAAGGCTTAATCCAGTTTCATTTCATCCTTAGATTTGCTGCTGCTGCTGCCACTGGGGCCACCAGTGAGCCAAGGGCCTGGGATGGTCTCCAGTTGTCTCCAGCACACTGGCTTGGGGAGTAGGCTCTGAGTCCAAGGATGGACATCTCTGCAGCTAGCCATCTGGTTAATGTTCATCACGCTAGTGTGGGATGCAGACAGGGAACAGACTTAGGACAGAATCAATAATCTGGCAAAGAGGAGGAAGTTCACAGTTTCACAGATGAGTTCCTTAGCATTAATTAATTTATTCATTAATTCAGTAATAATTTATTAAGGGCATATTACATGGCAAGCAATGTGAAAGGCTTGGTTGGAAGACAGCGAGGGAATGTACTATTATCAAGATGTATAAAGATATACCTCAGTATGAGGCCCATACTGAAGGAGCAAGACAACCACATAGACATAATTACAATGCAACCTTAATAAATACTGTTTTTGTAGATGTGTACAGAGTATTACAGGACTATAAAGGAATATGCAATTATCTGAGGAATTCCATTAAGGCTTCACAGAGGAAACAGTATCAGGGCTGAGCTTGAGAGGCGACAGAGTTTCTAAAGGAATGGGGTAAAAGAGAAGGTAACAGACTTTAAAATTAGGCAGACCTACGCTCTAGCCCTCGATCTAATTGTGTAACACTGGCTTTATTATTCAGCCTCAGAAGGCCTCTGTTTCTCCATCTGCAAGATGGAAATAATCAGCCTAGCTGGCAGTATTTTATAAGAATTAGAACTCATCTACATTAAAAGAAGTGGTGTCTTTATTACATTCACCAGCTGGGTCTGTGAAGGAGGGCATTTTAGATAGAAGATGCCCTGTGCATAAAAACAGAGGTTCGTGGCAAGAAACAGTAGGTTTTGCAGACAAAAAAGTAGTCTACCACATTGGGAAAGTAGGCCATGAGAGGAGGGAGTATTAGATGAGGCTGGACAGTGATTGGGGTTAGTTCATAACGGGTCAGTACTGTCCCCGGTGAAGGGGAGCCAGCGCCATTCGGGCTTACCCACGCTCATTCTGCCCAAGGGCTCTCTGCAAGTCTGCTTCATGAGTGGTTTCAGCCCAGCCTTCTTGGTTCTTCCTCCTCCCGGGGCCTTCTCTGCCCGTCATCCTCTGACGGTCCCCACACCGTTCCCACGGTTCTATCCTCAGCGTCGCCATATGCCATCCCTCCTGATTCTTTAGCAGCCACGTCTGTTTAGAGCTATATTGAAAGTCACTTCTATCATTCCTCCTGCAGGTGCATTCTGTGCTAAGAATACCCAGCAACAAAAATCCAAACATGCAAACAAAGAAATGGCAGAGAGAACTGGATGACACGGAGACTTCATTGCCCTCTAGACTTTGCTTTCTTCAAGAGTTAGAAAGAGTAATGTTACCAACTTCATAGGATTAAATGAGATAATTTCATGAAGTGCAAAGTAAATGTGTGTTAGGTAGCTGCTATTACTATGATTGCTATTAATTTCATAAAATAGGTTACCATTCAATACATTTGAAAGCTATGTGCAGAGAATCAAAAAATTCCTTTACAGACACATAATCCACCTACAACTTTTCGGGCAGACATGTTCTGCAGAGAAGAAAGCACAAGCATATGGGAGCAGTGCAATTTAATCATCACCTAATTAGCCAAACTATTTAAAATAGGCCTCACAATGATGATGAAAACATTCTCACTTCTGAATCCCGGAAGCTGTGTCTTCCCGTGATTCTTTCCCTGGAAAACTGTGAGTGGAGAGACTCTTGGCTCTGTGTGGACGCTTCCTCTCCATCACATTCAGACCTCACTGATTCCAGTCATTTCCTTTCTTTGTCATTAGAGGAGGCCAGGATGGTTTCTGCCATCTTTCCTCATTTTCTTCATTTCCCCTAGTGGTGATTGTGCTTTGTATGGACGGATGTGCCTGACAGAGCAATAACGAGAGCTAATATTTGTTAAGACTTACTACATGGCAGAGGTCATTTGAGCATTTCACCTTCAATCTTTTCATAGCCCTAAGAGATGAACACCGTCGGTACCTCCACTTGCTCGGAGAAGCTGAGGCTCTGAAAGGCTAAATAACCTGCCCAAAGTCTCTCAGCTGGTAGGTAGTACAGCCAAGATCCACCTCCAGGCAGTCTGCTTCCAGCTTCCCTAAGAGTTGAAAAGCTGGAGAAATCTTGGGGCTGAGAAGAGGCAGTTGCTATGAGCGAACCCAGTTCTTAACTCTTGTCTCCAAGTGAACCCAAAGCTTCTCTTATAGAGTCTAGTGCAACCGTATTTTCAGATCATCCAATAATACAATCATGGACACCCATGACAGGTAAATAAATGTTCAATAAAAGGTTTCTCTGAATAGCTAATTATAAAAATTTGGTATGATAGAAAAGCCCAGAGAAAGTTGAAACAGAGTAAGAGGCCACAATCTCCCAAGGAGAATCAATCAGAAAGGAAAACTACTGTAAATACGAAGAAACCCCACAAACCGAGGCCAAAGCATGAGACATATGGCAGGCAAGTTCTAGAGAGGATTAAAGCATTTGACAGACGATTGGACTAGATGATTTTTAAAGATCCTTCTAAACCCAGAGATGCCATTATCTGATCCGTAACGTAATTGTATAAGTTCCTAGTGTTCATGTTTTCAGTTGCATGGACTAATTCACAGCAGATCAGCACAGTATTTTGCTGATTTTGTCTCCAAACATCCAAATTCCACAGGACATCCTAAACCCCACGTGTTGGCGCCACTGACCCCTTCTTTCCACGTGTCTTATCTCTGTTAATGGTTTCACCATTACCAATGACCTCGACCTGGTGCTCAGAGTCCTCCGCAGCTGCTCCTATACCCTCAGACTCCACACCCAACTGGTCAACAAGCATGGTGAGCAACTAGCCCTCCTCTCCAACCCCACTGCTGCCCTGTTGGTGAAAGTAAATCGTACTACAGTACCTACTGTGGGCTAAAGACACAAAGATGAAAATCACAGTCCTCCTCTTCCAAGAGCAGGCAGGCACATAAACATAACTCAAGATCCTGCCAAGAGGCATAGAGGGAACAAACGATGCCCGGATCTATATGGATTGAGCTTCTTGTTACCTCACCTGGTCACAAAAGCCTCCTAATCTACATGCCTTCTCTATTGTACCTTCATCCCGTTCATTACCCACACTGCCACCCAAACAGTCCCCTCCTTCTGTGTCACTTAGTGCCCGGAAAAGTTGAGTGGCCACACTTGTCCATGGGGAGGTCCATGTGAAGAGCAGATTTCTGTGTCATGGCATAGACAACCTATGGTACGAGTGACAGGTACTTAAAAGTTTCAGAGCCTTCTCCAGAGTAAGAAGAGAAACATGGAAATGGGACCCCGGGGTGATGGTGGTATGATACGATTGGCCAAAGGCCTAATATGAAGATACCAGGAAAGAGAAAGAAGATAGGGAAGACAGTGTAACAAGAAGTTGGAAACAGTCAGTGTCAATGAAATTTAAGGGAGAAGAGAACTGAAGACCAGCTACTGATTGCTTACTGGTTTTTGAAAGCTAAACTTTTCTGATGATTGGATTAGGAATCAGGCTTCGTTAGTTTGCAATTTGAATATGAGGTGTAAGAAGGACAGCAAAGATCCTTGTATTCCCTTTTAACAAGGTTGGGAGTGAAAAGGATGCATTTAAAGCATTCTGTCTTATAGCCAATTTATTCAAGCCCAACACCCTGGTTCTAAATGTTGAGAGCAGACACCGTCTTGTTTCTCTTTATGTCCTAATGCCATAGTAACCAGCAGAGTGTTCAATGCATGTTTGTTTGTTTAGGACAATGGTAATTTTTCTGTAATTAATTCTTCTAAAATATTTGAGGGTGCTTGGAAACGGTTGCTTCCACCAATGATCTCAAACACTGTTCATCAGGGTTTTTTTTGTTCTGTTGCTTTGCATTCTCTCTAGAGAAACAGCTAGCTGAGTAGGCAAAGATAAACTTTCAGAGATCACATTTGAGTAATCACAAATTCTGAACTTATAAGGGCCCCAAATAAGATTTATGTTTGTAATTTTGGCAGTCTCTGAACTTGCCATATAAGTCAACAAGGAAACAGGATTTACATTGCCGCCGCTGCCACAAAACAATTTATAAAATTCTCACATGTAAAGCAAATTTCCACCAGTATGCTGCATTGGGTCAGATAGTGGAACACACTTTACATTTCATCCTGTTTCCTGGATGAACAGTGCCTCATATGAATTGTTCTCTTTTTATCTTTTAATTTTTTATTTTATAGATTTTACTTATTTATTTGACACAAAGAGAGAAAGAGCACGAGCACAAGCAGAAGGAACAGCAGAGGGAGGGAGAGGGAGAAGCAGACTCCCTGATGAGCAGGGAGCCCTACCCGGGGCTCGATCCCTGGACCCTGGGATCATGATCTGAGCCAAAAAGCAGATGCTTAACTGACCAAGCCATCCAGGCACCCCTAATTTTTCTCTTTTTAAAGACTGTCTTGACATATAGGTACTAGGGTTCTGGTTCTTCTGAACACACTAGATCCTGAGCCACCCCATTGGCTCTGCACTCAAAGCCATTTATAACCTGTAGTGGTAACCTGATTGCATATGTGGTTTTTACACAGAGGAAATAAATCATTTCTTATGAAATTATCAAAAGCTCCCCTCCAGTCATCCTGAGAGCAACTCTTCAGCTATGCTCTCTGAGGTTAGCCCCAGAATATTCTGGAAGTCTATTTATTTATATTCCTGGCACTGGCCTCCTATGTCTGTGAAGTCTTTACCAAATCCAAGCGGGTGGAGCAGCACCAATTCTTCGTAGCTGGCCTGAACCTTGCCAAATTCTCCCAACACCTCCTAAGCCTTTTGCAAACGGAGGGCTCACCCAGCCTGCCCAGAGCCAAGGTCGATCAACCCTTATCTGCTCTGTTGAGAGCTGGCATCCCACGGCTCCTGGCTGAGCCTGCAGAGCCAGCCCGTTTAGCCATGGCCTGAGACACCAGGAGCGTGTGTGCGCAGACCCTTGGCACTGGTGTGCCTGCATCTCTCTGGGGCCTGGGGAAGTAGACAGAAAGCCCTCACTGAAACACTGGCTCAGCAGTCCCCATTATTCATGGGTGGAGAGAAAATGATGGCCCTGAAAGTAGGCATCACACGTCTTGATGGCAGCAAACATGGAGAATAGGTGGGTTCCAACCTTTAGCGCCCTCCACCTTCTCCAGGCATTGGAGCTGGTCCTCAAACACCTCTGCACCCCGATGATGTGGTCTGAATACCTGGCCCAGAGTGTCAGCTTCCATGAGTTATGTTAACACAAATCTTTTATGTTACAAATATTGCCATCAAAAAATTAGTTAGCCACCCACCAAAAGCACCTCAGCACGCACACTCACAAGGCTAATTAAGTCAAACTCCTTCCTGAACCAAATAGCCTTGAGAAGCGTAAAGAGAGATATGATCCATGTTAATAGCCTCTTTTTTAAGGGGGTGCTGGATTTTTAATTGACATATTAAAAAGATAATTGCTTGAATCCACTATTTACCTAGAGAAGCTTAATCCTGCTTCTTCCCAGCCAAAGGCAATTTCTTCTCTTGTCCATCACAACAGGTACTGCGTCCAAGACATTGCCCAACTCAAATCCGGTAATGCCCTCCAAGTCCATCATAACCTTCCAAAATAAGCTTGTTCGTTTAAAATAGCCTTGTAAATAGCACTCACCAACTCACACAGAGCAAACAATGATTTATACCTGAAAAAAGGGAAAACTGTCAGCATCTGGCTCATCCCAGTGGAAAGAGTGTTGTATTTACAGGCTACTGTTTTAGTAATCTTTAAAACATAAATTTGATCTTCTTTTTTGTTACAAGGATGACACATGAGACCTGGGGAGAACTTAGAAATACTGCTAAGCAAAAAAAAAATAACTAAATAAAGCCAATAAATTAAGTGAACTATAATCCCATGGTGGAGACACAATCTCTGACATTTTGGTATATACTCTCCCGGGTCTCTCTCTCTCTCTTTCTCAAGTGCATTGGGGCAATGGGACCTTAATGCTCACAATCTTGATTTGTGAGGCCATCATAGAAGATGAAATCTGTGTCAAGAAATAACTACGAACACACTGGACACTTTTAGCCCCAGAGACCCAACAAGGCTCATGGAACGCTGGGTCATGCTCTGTAGGTTCAAACCACAAGAGCTTCATTGGGTTCTCGGCCACATTTTAATTCCATGTAGTAGCTCTCCGCTCTGGGCGGGAGCTGGGACCTGGGGAGCCAAGAGGACTTACTGTAAGTCAACATGTTTGTTGATCCTGGACCAGTGGCTAAGTCAGAGGCCAGGAAGTGCCTTGCAGGGCAGACAGACAAAGAGCAGGGAGATGGAGCTGGACCAGGGAAGGGCAGGCACCGTCTGCTCTCTTCATCCTCAGAGAGCACAGTGGTCAGCGTCCCCATGCTCCGCAGGGCTGGCTCTGGGTCTGTCAGAAGAGGCTACTCTCCCAGCAGGAGCGTTGTTTGTTTGGCATTTGACCAAAGGAATTAGGGCTCCTTTCAGAAACGTTTCACTGGGGCCCAGAATTTTAGCATACATTGTAGAGAAAGGAGGTCAATTTAAAGAAAGTTTAGATAAAACATCAACAGCACCAACAAAGCAGCCTCTTTAAGGGGCAGAGACGGGGGTGCGATGTTTCTAGGTCAGGGACACTGACCCCATTCCCATTCTAGGAAAGGGACACTGACCCCATTGAAATAGACAAAAAAAAAGCTCATCAAAGAAGCTCACCAAACCCAGCCAGTCACAAGCATGAAAGAGGTCCTCATGCCTCTGCAGTCTGGCTAAGATTCAAGGGCTCCATCAGCCTGGACACAATCAGTTCTGTTAATATGGGGGGGAGGGGGTGCTTAGGATTGCAGCAAATTCTTCTAAGCAGCCAACTTGCCTTAAATGATCTGCCAAAGCCTATCCAAGTGCTGTTTGCACCAGAGCTGGAAAATGTCAATAGGTTGGGGTGGGGGTGGAAGAGCGAGGAGGAGGGTGGAAATGGGACTCATGTCCCTGAGTCCTTGTGAATAGCAGAGTACTCTGTGTTTATCGCCCTGAGATGCTCAGTGTTACTGTTCCCACTTCACGGATGAATCCAAGGGCAGAAGGAAAGTAGAAAGGGGTGGCCAAGGAGAGTTGCACAGAGAATCACATCACGTGCTGAGAAAACTGAGGTCCAGATCATATGAGGGATTTGCCCGGGGTCCCACATGAAAGTGACAGAGTTGGTATTGGGAAGCCCTGCACGCAGGTGCCAGGACTGGGGTCCTTAACCTCCACGCTGTTCCGCTCTCAGTCCTTCATCGTGTTTCTTCTGCTATGCCTTTGCTTTTCCCCTTTTGAGAAGAAGAATAGAGCGTTATTATAGGTGATTATAATGAATGTGAAAGCTTGGCTTTTCATAGACTTAGACCTCATGCGGGAAGGAGTCAGAAGTCGGCACGGCGGTAAGGTTTTGTGTTCCTCTGCTGTAGCTTAATTAAGGGAGCGCGTTGCACCATGATTACTTTAATACATTTAACATTTAATAATTATCCAACACTTAGCCAGCACTCCAAGAGACAGACGCATCCGGAGAACCAAGAGTGAAAAGGCAGGGAAGAGAAAGTGAGGAGTAGATAAGGCGTGAAGGACTTGCGGGGGAAGATGAGGCGGTGCGTTCCTCGTGAGGTTGCAAGTGCCCAAGCTCTGCAAGGAACGTAGGTCCCTTTCAAGCAAAAGAGCAGCACCCCCCTGGGCAGGCTGCCGGCCTCCGAGCACCCTGGGGGAGCCCTGTCCGCAGGACACAGATTCCGCTTGCGGTTTTCCAAGGGTGGGACCCATGGCCCTGGGCCATCTGTGCTCTCCGCTGGACCCCAGCGGGTTTGACCGTGACAGCTGAGGGGGGCTAGGATTGCAGCCCTGGGCTCCCTGGAACAAAGCAGCTGCTGCGGCTCCTTTGCTCGCTGGCCTGCTCTCCACTAGCCAGTGGGACATTACGGTCTTTGTTATTCACGCAGCAGTTGGAATCTCTGTCCATGTAAGGAAGGAAGCCGCAGGGTAATCCAGCCCTGGCTGTGCCACTGACGAGTGACTCACTCATTTCTGCCACGTGAACTGTGGATGAACCCGGGCCGCAGTGGCTCGGGCCCTTCCTCGGACGTGGTCTACAGCCTGCACTTGATTAAACTTAATGGATTCCTGAGGAATATGTGCACTCTATATATTAAGTCAAATTAAGCCCTATGCACCATAAACCATGCTTTTTGTTTGTTGTGATAACATTAGAGAGTAGGAAGGAAAGAAAAAGTGCAGGTTTAGGAAAAAGAGCAAGAGCTCAGCCACATTAGTTTGCCCCAAAGGGAATCCAAGCCAGAGCTTGTCCCCGGGGTGGGGGTGGGGTCTGAAAGGGGGGGCCAATCCTGTGGGCCTCCTGGCCCGGGAAAGGCTGAGGGCTCACATGGAGTGGGGCACAGTGCTTGCATGGGGGAAGCGCTGGATTCCATCCCTGCTCTACTGCTAACCAGCCACGTGACCCTGGGCAGCCAACTGATGCCTCCTGCTTGCAGCTTCTTCCTTTGCGGATTGGCCCGTCCCTGCTTCAGAGCTGGCGTGAGGATAGCCTAAGGGAAGGGTTTAGCGCAGCGCCACAGTGCACTGCAAACATCGATACACGTATATATACGTGCTCGTAGGTCTGAGTATGTATACCTCTGCGTGCATACATGTAAGCATGTACATGCATGTATCTGGCTACTTAGACATATATACCTACATGTGGCCTGTAGAGATATAGAGCCAGATATGTACAATGTATATATCGGCCATATAGCTAGAGCTATGCACTTACACATACCTAAAGTATGCATATGCTGATTTGGGCCAGGAGGTAGCAGGGAGCCTAGGCAGGGTCGGCAGATGGGACGATGTGCAGGGGGAGCTGCTGTTGGTAGAGGAGGGGTGTGACCCCAAACCCCACGCCTACCTGGACCGTGAATAGAGACCCTCATCACCGCTATAGTGGTAAGAAGCCGACGTTTATCAGGTGGCCCCTTATCAGAGAAGTGATGTCCTTTCATGTTGTTTTTGGTGTTTCTAAAAACAGAAAGCAGAGGCCAGAACCGTTGCCAAGATCATTCAGGGAGACTCCTTTGGGAACCAGTAGCTAACGCACCATAAATGACGCCCTCTGGCAGGAGGGGAGAAGAAAGGCTCAAAGGATGTAGGTGCAGCATCTGAAAGAGAGGGTGGTCGTGGGGGCCCAGGGCCGGTGGTCAGCTGAGGACAGATGCCTACCCACCTGGGCCTTGCATCCCTGGCTCCGGAGTGAGGTCCCCAGACCCTCGGGAGGGAAGCAACTCGAGTCTAAGCTGGCAAAGAAAGGAGGAGCAAGGTTTTCCCAGCAAATCATCACTCTGTCCCCACTGAGCCACCAGCAGCCTCGTCCCACAACCCAGCATGTGGTATGATTCTCTGTGCAACTCCCCTTGTCCACCACTTTCCACTTTCCTTCTGCCCTTATCTTGGTTTCCCACCTGGAAAGGCGGCTCCAGAAGCACAATGCCTGGTAAGGAGGGATGCAAGGAGCTCTGGTGGCTCCTCTGCTCTAGCTTTGGAAGTGACTGAGGATCCCCTAGCTCCCTCGAACCTCAGTGTCCTCATTTGAGCTTGAGGACAAGTACCAGCTCTGTGAGGATCCAGGGAGGTCATGTGGTGGTGGGGAGCAGGGGGCATGGCGTTTGGAAACTAATATAACATTGCACATGGATAGCTTCCTCTGAGATTTGCACACCACAGAACTTTGGCAGGTTGGCTTGTATGTTTGCCACCACTGCTAGAGCCACACCAAAACACACACACTACCTGGGGTGTCTAGGTGGTGCAGTTGGTTGTGCATCCAAGTCTTGGTTTTGGTTCTGGTCATGATTTCAGGCTCATGGGATCGAGCCTTAAGTCGGGCTCTATACTCAGAGTGGGTCTGCTTAAGACTCTCTCTCTCCCTCCCTATCCCTCCTGCTTGTGCTCTCTCTGTGTGTGTGTGTGTGTGTGTGTGTCTCTAAAATAAATAAATCTTAAAACACACACACATAAAACCTGCATCCTATGGACTGAATTGTGCCTCCCCAGAATTTATATCTTGAAGTCTCAATCCCCAAAATGATGTTTTTGAACAATGGGACTTTGGGAGGTGACTAGATTTCCATGGAGTCATGAGGGTGGGGCCCTCATGATGGAATTAGTGTCCTTCCATGAAGAGACCCCAGAGTCTGTTTCTCTCTCTCCACTAGGTGAGGATACAGGGAGAAGGCTGCTATCTGTAAGCAAGGAAGAGGGTTCTCACCAGATCCCGACTGTGTTCCCAGTTTGACCTTGGACTTCCAGCTTCTGGAACTGTGAGAATACATACTTGCACTGTGTCAACCACCCAGTTCTGTGGCATTTTACTATACTTTCCCGAGCTGTCTGGGACCTGCCATATCTCATGCCTGTCACACTAACAGGTAAGGCCCCGTCACTGCCCTCCCAAAAGACGGATGCCCAGGCTTGGGGCCATGACACCAGGGGATGAGGGGACCTAGTTAACACTCGATGAATGCTGAGCTTTTCAAAAAGTTTTCAAAAGCAATATGGTTTCACCTTGGTTTTTTAATTTGAATGATTCCAAAAAAGATGTTGGGTTTAAATGTGGGATGGATATTGGTGGAAAGAATGTACAATAATACATGTTCTTACATAATGTAAAAGTGCCTGCCACACAGTTCTCAGAGCATGTGGGCAGGTACAGGTGGGAGAGAAGTGTGGGGAGCAGCACAGAACGTCACAGCAGGAAACGGGAAACGATGGGCACACGGAGCCATAGATACATTCACATGCAGCCTCCTTCACATCCAGTTAACAGACATTTCACAGCAAAGACATTCATCTCCTTCTGGTCAATAGTTCTTAGCCAAATGATCAAAATAAAACAAATCACTCATCACAAGAAAAAAAAATGTAACTATGTGTGGCAATGGAGGTTAACTAGACTTCTTGTGGTGATCATTTCAGAATATATGCAAATACCAAATTATTATGCTGTGCACCAGACACTGAAATAATGTCATATGCCGATGACACCTCAACACACAAACGCATGCGTACACACATGCACATGCATGCATACTTACACATACATACACACACTCACATGCATACATACATACGCACATGCATATAAACCCATGCATGCATGCATACACGAACACGCATGCATACTTAAATCAAAGCCCTATTTCACATCCATAGGCTTTTCCTCCCTTTCTTTGCTTTTCAATCACAAAGTCTGGGACAACAGAGGAGGGTTAGAAGTCAGCCATCAACTCTTTCGGGTCCTTTTGCCAGCACCTTGGCACTGAAATTCCTCCCGTGCCCCTCCCCGCCCATGGGCGGCCTTGACCTTGACCCTGCAGGAGAAACCTTTGGCAGGGGCAGTGGGGAGGCTCCAGGGTGGCTGGAATGAACCAAGGCACCCATCTCAGGAGACTGTGTGGCTATTGATTCTACCTGCCAAGTGTTTGGAGGGAGAGTGACCGCCTTCCCTGGGAGCCACACAAAGTGGTAACTGTAAGAGGTGCCTATCGGGCCACACCGATCGGCTCGGGGACTACAGTGTGAGCCTTTGTGAGCTGAGACAGAGTGCAGCATGGGTAGGGAGGAGCTGAGACACCGAGTCTTCCCAGCCTCAGGCTGGTGGGGAGAGCTCACTATAATAAGTGCTGTCTCTTTGTCTGTCCCACATTAGGTAATCTGCTGCGTTGAGATTCCTTGTCAATTAAAGAGAGGCCAGAGGGAGGATGCGAGAGGCAGAGTTGCTGTAGACAACACGTGAGATGTGGCGTCCCTTCACCGGTGCACTTGTCAGGCAGAGAAGGACGATCCCACCAGAAAACGAACAAGAGGAAGCACTTATTTCTTAACTTGTTCATCTCTCATTGTCAAGGGTTTCTGCCTTCTGAGGGGCATTCCCGGGTGAAACAGATGCTCTGAGTGAAGTATTCCCGACCAATCCAGCTTTGAAGAAGAGAGCCTGAGTTTCCATCTCTGATCTGGAACTTACGCCCTGGGCTCCCCAGGCAGACCTGATGCGCATCCTGTTGTTTTAGGTGGTGATGCACAGGACCAGGTCGGGAGGTGAGGTGGGGGCTGGATTGAGGGATTGTAGAATTAAAGGACCCCGAATGCTCAGTCTTGACAGAGCACTCCCACAGGAGAGTGTGGCCCCAGCTAGCACACCTGAGCTGTCCTGACCTGTGGCTTCTGCAGAATCTCCTCTTGGCCCCACAGCCATGGCTCTCCACTTAGGTTGCCTCCGGGTCTCCTTTCCAGAGTGGGAACTCACTCTCCATGATCGCTTACACTGGTCTGCCTTGCCTGGGGGTCCTAGTGTGATTTTTCGGCCCCTCCAAATGTAGAACTCCTGGAACGCAGGGACTATATCTTACACATTTTGGGGTTCCCCTAAAGTTCTGAGCTCAGTGCTCCATATGTGGCTGACATTTGAAACATGCATTCCGTTGCACCTTTGCAATGGGGATATATTATACAGAGAGCTTCCCGCTGGTCTCCTGCCATCTTGCACAAAACCACTGCACGGTGTAGTAAGACAGAGAACACTGAGGATTAGCTGACACGGGGTCTGGATTCCCCCAACTAGAGCCCAAGGGAAACAAGATCTTGGGCTTCCTCCCAGCTTACGGTGCTAATGCTACAGTTGTAACACGCACAGTTAGGTGGAAGGAGCAAAGGGGGCAGGCCCAGTGCTGGGGAGCTGGGTTTGCCCTAAGGACCAGGAGGCAGAAGGCAAGGGGAAGGCGGCCACTCCAGGGTAGAGGCGCATCTCTCCCTGGGGATGGGGATAGGACTGGGCCCGGAGAAGCATCCCTTCCATGAAAGTAACTGCTGGTGCCCAGGTTGGGAGGAGGAGCCCGCCAGGAGGAGAAGCTCCAGCCCTGCTGGGGTCTGGAGCTCCCTGTGCCTTAACAAGGAAGGAAAGAGGCAGTGAGAGATGCTGACTCTGGGAAACATCATTCCTGCTGGAAATCTGCTAGTGCTGATGGCTTCCTGCCCCAGAGACAGGGAGGACCCCAACCAGCTATGCCTTGTCTGTGGGCCTTGGCGGTGAGGACCTCAAGTTTGTGCAGGGCACAGGGACACAGGTCTCTGTGATTTCTTGTACCCCATGATGTCTCTGGGAGAGCAGGAAAACACCTGTCTCCCTGGCACAGCACAGCCCCCTCCACCCCCTGCGCTGTGGAAGGGTTTCTGGGCAGCCTGACATAGCACACAGGGGGCAGTGCCACCTGCCTGGAGGCCACAGTGAGAGTGACCACATGCAGCAGGAGGGCTCTCTTCCCAGCTTGAGGCAGAAATGCCTCCCAGGTGGCCCCTCTGCCAGGGGAGGAATGCCGCCCTCCTGGAGATGATCTTGTTTCTTCTAACACCACACAAAGGGAAAGGGAAGGTATTCAAAGGGAAGGAGAAGGAGCAGGGATGCATTTTTGAGTGTCATTGATGGAAATTAGTTCTTGCAACCCTAATGGTTAGTCCTCATCCTGATGTCCCCTTCCCGCGGCCACCCCCACTCACTGTCACTTCATTGCAAAGCAAAGTGTCTTCCCTCAGACTCATCAAGAACCTGAACAGCCAGGGACAGATGAGGACCTGAAGTCTCATTAAAACTTTATGCTGCAGGGGATGCAAGTCTCTTAAAATCTAAAACTTGTGGTTTCCCTGTAAGGGGCAGGAGCCCTTCGGTGGGAGGTGTCGGTCCAGCCGTTAGATGCCAAAAAAAAAAAAAAATAATGCCATGCACACCCGCCAGTCAGCTAACCTGGGAGAGCTCAGATGATGTGGGAAATCATTCGAATACTGAAGCAGGCCTGCAAGGAAAGGAAATGAATATTCCCGCATTCCCATTCCCCCTAAGTGTCACACTCTCCCACAAAGAGCCTCTTGTAAACAGGGAGGTGGTGGCCAGAGGTTCTGTGGCCCTTGGTCCAGTTAAGCTAAATTCACACAAGAGGACAGACGGTGTGGAGTGGAGCTGTTTGCTCGGAGTGGTGGCAGGAAGATGAGAGAAGGACTGCAAGGCTCACCTGCTGCCCAGGATGCAGACCCTCTGCTGCACCCCTGTACTCCTGTACCCCTGCACCCCAGCGGGCTCCTACAGCCAGCCTACCTGTCCCCACCTCTGTCTCCAGGCACAAGTGTATCTGCCTGACCATGGCTGGGGAGGTCAGAAACACTGCCTTGTCCTGGCCTCCAAAGTAACGAACTTCTCACACAGAAATGGTTTCTCTTCTCCAAACTCCACTGCTGGATCCTCTCACCTTGCCCCCAGCACCACTGGGACAGCTGCTACTGCTCAGGCTGCTATGAGAGCTCAGGGCAGGGGGACAATGGCAAGTGTCTATGGACCAGGGACCGCAGAGCTTTATAGACAGAGAAAAGATGTAACATTGCTAAAGATTAAGTGGAATCCCAAGCACTGAATATGAGTGTGAAATCAGTAGCCTGCATCAAAAATGCATAAAGCCCCATGGCCCAAGCTTCTGAGCTTCCTAGGGTAGCCCTGACCTCAAGTATTCTGTCCCCATTAGTTACTAAAACATTCCAGGTGTTTGGATATTGAGGGGCACATAAACAGCATCTCTCAGGTTGACCCTTGCTTCTGGAAGCCGCACAAAATCCTCTTTCAGACGGCGTCCATTCTAATTCGAAACTGTGGCCTCATCACCAAGGGCAGGAAGAATGAACTTTTATCTGGGGTGACCAAGCAAGTTCCCGAGAGGAAGAGGGAAATGGGAGAGCTTGAGCCGGGGGTTGCAAATGATGGGCTTTCTCATGTGAGGCCAAGTCGGAGACACACAAGCCAAGAGCAGGCTTCCTAGGCCCTGTGGATGCCAAGGGGATAGGGTGAAGGTGCTGGGGAACTGGGCTGCTGGCAGGTAAAGGTGGGATGCAGGCTCCTGGCTAAAGGGTGGAGACTGGATGTTGTAGCATTAGCCAGATGGTGGTCTGGAAAACAATGTTCTACAGATGTGAGCAGATGGTCCGGGCTGGGGAAGGTGTGCTGGATGTCTCTCTTCTTCTCTGGCTCCCTCTGTCCCCTGGAAGGCTGAACTCTATGAACTGTATGGTTGACTCCTTGCCCCCTTGGCTTTGGGCTGGGTTCGGGTGATGTCAGGATTGACAGGTGACTGGAAGGCAGGAGAAGAGAGAGGCCCAGGTATTAACCTCCCTGGCTCCTCCCCTGCAGCAGCCAGTCGCCCTGGGGCAGTCTCAGCTCTTGTCAGGCAGTGCCTCCCCAACCCATACCTATGCCCAGGTTCTCTCTCTCTTACCTCATCCCGTTTCCTCCATTGCTAGTCCCTGGGTGCTCCATCATCCCCTTGTTGGTTTCCTTAATCTGTTCACACTTTTGCTAATAGTCTCCGCAATTACTCCTTTGAATGAGCCATCTGTTTCCTGCCAGGATCCCAGTCAAGTAAATTTGGGGGAAATGCTTGAAAATTTGCAATGCTTATTAACATCTTAAGGCTCCGAAAAGTCCTGCTGTAAAGAAACTCTTTAATTTTGTTTTTATCTGCAGAATCTTTTTTCCCCCATGGAATCCTTACTAATCCCTCCTCACAGAGGTTAAGAAAATGCTGCTATCAACGAATGGTCATTCGAGGGAGGGAACAATATACACAAAGCAATGCTTCAAGAAAATTTGTTTGAGCCTTCAGAAGGGTGTATTGGGAAGAATGGAAACAGGGTGATCTGGAAGGAGCATTAGTAATAGTCTCCACACGGTTTAGATCGTGAGAGTGGGAAGAAGGGAACACGAAAACTGAAGTGTCCACAGTGTCCCTTACCTCCAGGCCCCTGAGCTGGGCTGCCACTCTCACCTTCAGTATGAAGAGCCCCTCTGTGAATGGTGAGCTCCCTGAGGCAGGGGGCTCATCCTCTTTGAGAATTCTTCTTGGGAACACCCGGAAAATACGATCTGCTGCCCCAAAAGTTGACAAAACCCAGGAGTAGAATGAAATCTGACCCTTAAACCTGGGCAGACCTTTTCCCTTGTGGTGTACAGGTCAAAAGTGGAAACTGTTTCAGTGAGAAATCTGTGGATTTATATCATCATGATGACCTAATCAAAGTGACTGGAGTCAGGATGTTGAATTAGATGATTTGAAGGATAATTCAGAGGCCAGATGTGAGCCTGCTCTTTTCTCAAGAATCTCCGTGATTGGGATGACTGGGTGGCTCAGTGGTTGAGCGTCTGCCTTTGGCTCAGGGCCTGAGCCTGGGGTCCTGGGATCGAGTCCCACACTGGGCTCCCCATAGGGAGCCTGCTCTCCTTCTGCCTATGTCTCTGCCTCTCTCTGTGTGTCTCTCATGAGTAAGCAAATAAAATCTTAAAAAAAAAAAAAAAAAAAAAGAATCGCCTTGGTCCAGGTCCTCAGTTTGTGAGGTTTTGTGTCAATAGAACTTTCACTGCATCCCCCAACGAAATTATTCAAAGAAGAAGAAACACTGCTCCATTCTCCTGACTTTCTATGAACTCTTAAACCAAGGTCAGCACAGAGGTCTCTCCTTCCCTCAGGGAGGCTGGATTGTGGCCTGTGAAGGCCTACACCCACTTCCATCACCCTGCATTCACATCACTGCTAAATACTTTTACCCTAGTTGAATGCTTCCATGGGCGTCCAGAGAGGGAGTTGAGGACCCAGCTGTATACACAGGCCTGTTGTGAAGGTAGTAGAATCAATTCTCGGACTTTTGCAGTGAGGTACAGAAGAACCTCAGGATGGTCAGCAAAGATTCCCTGGCCAGATGCACAGCCTGCCTTCACAGAGAGTCCTTGATCAGGCTCAACGTGGAAGGAGCCCTTTCTAAGCCGCTTGGATTCAGTGGATGACAGCCTTCCTGGAGGAGAGAACATGGTTTTTCAAGAAATCTGATGACTGTCTCCAACACCCAGGGACCTCGGAGGGGAGAAATGGGGGAGCCAATTCCCTGTAGTTACAGTGAGCCTAGAACAAATAATCAAAACAATAGCCTTGGGTTCAATTTTGATTGAACCAAAGGAAATTCCTGGTATTTGTGGCAACATTCAGGGAGATTAATAATAATAATAATAATAATAATAATAATAATAATAATAGTAATAATAATGCAGATCTATCACTGGCAGTTGATTACAAATCTATTTTGCCTATATTTCAATAGACAGCAGATCTTCTTAACTTTCCCATCAAGAAAGAGAATAGAAATCCCCAGTGACCTCCAGAATGGCTAAAATGAACAACTCAGGAAACAACAGATGTTGATGAGGATGTGGAGAAAGGGGAACCCTCTTGCACCGTTGGTGGAAATGTAAACTGGTGTAGCCACCCTGAAAAACAATGTGGAGGGTCCTCGAAAAGTTAAAAATAACACTACAGTAATTGCACTACTAGGTATTTATCCAAAGGATACAAGTGGTGATTTGAAGGGGCACCTGCACCCCAATGTTTATAGTAGCAATTTCCACAATAGACAAACTACAGAAAGAGGCCAGATGCCCATCAACGAATGAATGGATAAAGAAGATGTGGTATTTATATAATAGAATATTACTCAGCCATCAAAAAGAATGAAGTCTTGCCGTTTTAACACTGTGGTTGGGACTAGAGGGTGTTATGTTAAGCAAAATAAGTCAGCCAGAGAAAGACAATTTATCATATGATCTTACTCATACGTGGAATTTAAGAAACAAAACAGATAGACATAGGAGAAGGGAAGGAAAAATAAAATAAGATGAAAACAGAGAGGGAGGCAAACCATAAGAGACTCTTAACTTTAGGAAACAAACGGAGGTTTGCAGGAGGGGAGAGGGGTAGGGGGATAGAGTAACTAACTGGGTGATGGGCATTAAGGAGGGCACGTGATATAATGCACACCGGGTGTTGTATGCAACTGATGAATCAATAAATTCTCCCCCAGAAACTAAAAAAAAAAAAAAAAAGAGAGAGAGAGAGAGAGAGAAAAGAAAATAAATCTCCAGTGACCTCAAACACACAATACAGAATATGCTAGAATGGAAAACAAGACACACCAACCAGCCTGTCTTGAGAAAAGCCTGACTGTTTTCAGTATATTTCCTTGATGTAGAACATACAGAGTGGTCCCTTCTGGTTTTCTCAAGAAATGGATGGGTCAGTTCTCAAATTCTAATCTTTGCATTCAAAGAAGCTGGGTGAAACCAAAACTCTGGACCTCAGAGAGTCTTTCTCACCGGGAGCTAGAAAGTACCCAGGCATGGGAGGCCCCTTGAGTCAGTTCAAGAGTTTCATGTTGTTTGTTGCTTGGAATCACCAATTGTCCCACTAGTAACTTAGTCAAATGTATGTGTACACACACACATGTATACACACATATACATGTGTACACATATACAAAACACATGCATGCACACACATACACACTACATACATACACATATGCACACATATACGTATACACATAGACATAGACACCTAAACACACATGCACATATGCACACACACATACCCACACACATGCATACCCTCTCTCAAAGAAGAAAGGATCTTAAACAGACTTCCAGAGCTCTTCCCAGCTGCTTGCAGACCACAAAGACTGTATTGGCTAAGTGTGGAAGGTAAAGGAAAATGGGCGGATTAAGTCCTCTTTCCATAACAAAGCAATTTCTTGCAAGACTCTGCACCAGGAAGGCAGAGATGACACATCAGATGGTTTCATGAACTTGGGCTGATCTCAGAGTACACAGGCGCCTGGATTAAATCACCTGCCATCAACCCTTCCTGTCTTAAACATGAGATCCTCCCTATCCCAACCTCATTCTCATCGGTGAAGTCACTAAGAGGAAAGTAGCCCCCCTGAGTTATGGAAAAACTGTAGGCAGCATTGATGAAAGTGCTGAGACAGGTGACCTAGTGTGACATTTCAGGAAGTTCATTTGTCCCATTTATAGATGTGGACATTAAGGCTTATAGGGTAGAAAGATTGCTACCCTTCTTGGTGCCAAGCCAGGAGGAAGAGAAAAGTGCCTGGCTAAGGTTGTATCTTAAGAGCCAAAACAGCCATGCAGAGGCGTGGGAAACAAAATAATTCAACCAGTTGTTTGCATCCTGTGGGCGCAACCAGCCAGTGGGGTAACCTTTCATTTTGTGACTAGGTACAGAAGCATTCGGTGGGGCAGCCTAGGTCAGCTAAGCTCACCACAAGGTCCCCCATCTTCTACCTTCTTTCCTCTCCTTCCCGGAGCCCAGCTGTAATTCAGCCCGAGGGCTGGCTGCTTGGAAGTCAAGACTCTATAAACCCAGCCTCTTTCTGTGAAGGAGCGCTCTGGTGTCTCTGGGTCCTCATGGTCCCTGAGTGGTGTGGGACAACATGTGTCTGCCCATGGGTGCCAGGTCTGGCTGCACATCCCCCGAGAAGGACAGGACTGGAAACTACTGCTCCTTTTTGGGGTCCTGCAGGAAATGCCACACTGTCTTGTTTTATGTCGCCCACGGTGCCCCAAATACTCATTAATAGGAAACGTGGGTGAGCATGTCGCATGTCCCCCTTGCTAGCTCATATCTTGGAAAGAACAGAAATCAATAGTGACCTGTTATCCACCTGTCCAAAATAACTCTGGGGAAATTTCAGAATGAGGCAGGAAAGGACTCTGCAGCCTCTCTTGGATGGCGATGAGGAGGGACCTGAGGACGCCTTGTCCTACCCCATCAGAGACCAGTTTTGGGGGTTTGACAATCAGGCTGGGGTTGTCCCCCCACCCCCCCCTCCTCTGTGTTTCATCATGTCACTGAAGAGGCTCTGCAGCCTATGACACAGAGAGATCCTACCTGGATTAAGTCAAGGGTTTACGGGAGCTGGTCTGTGTGTTTTCGAGAGCAACGCGAAAATGTAGTAGAAAACCCTGATAATGTGTCTCCTACACAGAATCAGAGCCAGGGCAAGAGGAGAGAGAGGAAGACGGACTGTCTGTCGTGCCGAGGATTTATATGCTCTGTCTACATTTTCAACAAGTGATTTTTCCATTCCTGGTGGAGTGTCGTGTGAGGGTCACTGAGCCAGTCCTCAGGCACCGGGAAAAACACAGACCCAAACAGAAACAGCGTCTCGGCACGGGCCACTGGCCGGCCGATGCCAAGACGGGACTGAGTCGGCTCCGTGAGTGTTTTTCCCTCCTTCCTACGTTGTGTTTGCTTCTCCACAGAGTTACAAGCTCTTTGTGGGGGACATTCTGACAGCCCAGCTTCCCACTTTGTCTCCAGCTATGAGAGCCAGGCCTGGTACGCAGCAGGTGCTAGGTGCCTGAGTGAGTGAGTGGTTATTTCATCCCAAGAGGACACGGTTGCCCAGAGAGAAAGAACATAGGCCCATGGCCTCATGGCCATTAGATCATCTGCATAGATGAGCCTGTGAGGTTGTTTAGTGATGCTGAACCACACAGAGAGATCGGAGGTGGAGGCGGCATCCTACAGGCCAGAATTCAAACCCCTGCTCTGCCATCTACCAACTGCATGATGTTGGGAGAGCTTTAAAATCTCTGTTCCTGGGGCACCTGGGGAGGGGGGGTGCTCTGTCGGTTAAGCATCTGCCTTTGGCTCAGGTCATGATCTCAGGGTCCTGGGGTCGAGCCCTGAGTCAGGCTCCTTGATCAGCGGGAGTCTGCTTCTCCCTCTCATTCACACACTTTCTCTCTCTCAAATCAATCAATCAATTAATCAATCAATCTCTGTTCCTCAGTTTTCTTGTCTGTAAAGTGGGGAGATGAATCGCACCGAACTCAGTGGTGTGCTGATTATAAAGCGCTTAGCACAGCAATTAGCACGTACAGCTGCTGAATGGGCATCCGTTCCCTTTACTCATACTTTCCTCCCTCACCAGCAGGAAAATAAGCTGAACACGGGCCATTGACTGTAGAAGGGTAGTGGAGGGGGGTAGCTAGCAGGGGAGGTCCTTCTGGGGTGATGCCCAGTGGAGGGACGGCCTGTGGCAAGGCCATCCCACCTGCCCAGCCTAGCTCAGGGAGGAACAAACTCTAAAAGAGATGCGGCTGTGGTGATTTTTTTTTAAACAGGCATGAGAGGGATATAGAACAAGGGATGCTCACTGCAACCTCCAAAAAGCAAACTCAGAAAGGCAGCCATTATCCCCATGTCCAAAGCACAGAGCTTGCATGGCGCCTACTCTGGGACCCCATCACTCTCCTTCTCCTGCAACTGTGTCCTGACCAGGACAGTCCCACCTCCCAGCCTCAGGAGAGATGGGCAGGGTGGATGGAGGTGTGAGTAGAGAGGGGAAGTAGGAGGAGAAGGCAGGGAAGAGGCATGAAGCTGGAAGCAGGTGGCCAGGAGAGGAGGAGAGGTAAGGAGAAATTTGAGAGAGAATGGAGAGATCTGGGGCCACCATCCATCCTTTGAGCATGCACGTTTCCATCCTCAAATCAGGGACAGGCAAGGCAGAGGCAGTGAGGACACCCTCCCCTCCATCCACCCTCTGATACCTCCCATTCACTCCTGTGCAGATGTTTATCATGCCTTCCTGAGTGCAGAGAAGGTGCCGGAGACAGGATGGCGGGCAAAGCGGACACAGTCCATGGCTACTGGAGAAACACCTCACCTGTCACAGAAGTGCAGAATCTCAAGGTAGGAGGTGATGGGAAGGGAAAGAAGAGGGCATGACCCAGCAAGCTGGGGGCCGGAGGAGGGGCACATCCAAACTCCCTCGATTTGCTTCTCTATGACTTTCATTTTCTGAATGGCCAGCCCTTTTCCTCGGGAAAGAGGGGAAAAGAGCTATGTTGGACACTGGTGGTACCGGGGCCTGATCATCCACCCTGAGGTAAAGAGCTGCCTGGCCACGACTGCATGGCAGCGTCCCTGGGTCCCTGGGAAACTGAGGCCTGAAACTTGACTGGGACCTCACAACAAGTCCAAGGTGATGGTGAGACCTGAACTTGGGTCTTCCTGACTCAGGCGCTCAGGGACCCACTCTTTGGGGCTTTCTTTCCCCTACCAACCTTCCTGGGGGCCCTGGCCAGCTCGCTGGAGGGTTCCCGCTTCCCCTGCTCCACCTGCCATCCAGCCACAGCCCCTGTCCCAGGTGAGCACATGAGCAGGGGCCTGGGGAGCCTCAGAGATTCCCCACCCCTAGCTCGGTGGCAAGGGATTCCGGGCCCCCTCCTGGCCTTTGGCAGCAACAGGTAGGCGGGTTTCTTCCTCCTCCGCCCCCTCCAGAGAAGCAGGGCACTGCAGAGTGGCTGGCAAGCACAGAACCCACACCTGTGTGCCAGGTAGCACAGCTGCTTGTGTGAAACATGATCTGTCCACAGCACGCCAGGTCCAGTGTTGGACTCTGCAGGTTGGAGGAGGACTCCTTGAAGACAGCTCCCACTGCAGAGGCATCCTGCCCTCCCTACCCTCCCACACAGCATCCGTTTGCTCCTCTTCTTTGCACTTGGCATTTCCGGCTGAGTTTGCCTTCCATGGCCTCCTGAGCAGTGAGGGTACCGGGCGGGGGGGAGGGGGGGTGTTGACGCCTCTGGTGGCTGCACCCAGCACCCGCAGTAATAAAGCTGCTTAGCGTGCCCTGGGCACTTTTCATCTTCAAAGCAGTGGTTGCCTCCTCATTCCGAGGCCTGCACATCTGGCTGAAACGCTTGTAGATGCTGGCGCAGGCAGGGGACTACCTTTGCAGCCAGGGTGCCCGGGAGACCCCTAGAGGCATCCTGCGGATTGGCTCAGCATGCCCTGCCTCGGGTGGCCTCTCGTGCCTGGGGGGCTGGCGCAGCCTGAATCCCGAGTCCCAGGCTCCTCTCCTTGGGCACTGCAGAGACCGCCTGTTTCCTGCCAGAATTGCTTTCTGAGCCAGCCGTGGTCGACATGAACAATTAGCCTGCATATGGAAAAGGGAAAAGATAGGACATGGTGCAGGTGCTCCAGAGGGTGGGAGGGTAGGAGGAGGCAAAGAAGAAAAGAACAAATTGCTTCTGGAAATGAGCATCTTTTGCCAGAGGGCAACTTTGTGGGGGGGATAACTCACAACCAATGATGAGGCATTTACCCTGATGGAACAGAAAAAAGGAGCTAAACTACCAAATGGCAGTGGATATCACAGGTGTGTCCACCGGCGCCCTAAGACGTTTGATGCATCAAACCTCTTGGTGTGTGTGTGGGGGAGCCCCGCTAGGAAGTGAGAGAAGGTCACTTCACACGACAGACCCAAATGTTTCCCATGGGTCACCTTGTTCATTCATTCAGTCTGTCCTCACTGCAACCTCACACAGTCGTTTAATTATTATCCCCAACTCATAGATAAGCAAACCGAGGCTCGGGGAATTCCTGAGGGCATCCAGGTAGTAGGTGGCAGAGCAAGATCTGAGCCCCGAACATACTGGGCCTCAAAGTGAATGAATGAACCAGAACTCTGGTTGGCTCTCCTCACAGTCCCCAAAGTGACAGGCTTGCAGGGATGGGCTGAGGGTGAGCTTGACCTCTGTGCCCCAACCAAGCGGAAGGGGACACTGGAGACTCCCCATGTCCAAAGCTCTTTCTTCACAACAGGTCTCTTCCTTCAACTTTCCTTTCAACAGAAAACGAAATAAGATGGAATTTTACTTCCCGAAGTCATTTTACGTGGATCCAAAGGTCGTTGTTGCTTTGCCACTCTGAGACATGACACAGAGATAGCATCCGTGTGCCCCCTCGCGCGCCTGCCCTCACGTCACGCCAGCGTCACTTCTGTCACCACTCAAGGTGGCACTTTCTTGGTCCTGTACAGAATGTAATTTTCACTTGCCCCTGAAAAATCAATATGGAAAGGCTCTAATTCCCCAGATTTCGATTTTTCAATAAAAAAGTGAAAATGAAACTCTGCGGGATTGCAGCCAAAATGGTGCCCCTGAGCCAACTGCAGTCTGGAGGGAGGCTCACCAAGAGTTTTCGAGAAAAACACCAACTTTTGACATTGCTCTCCTCAGATGACATGTCAGCCGGAAAAGGAAGCAAATGGCGCTGATGAGTCCACATGGGACTTAGCAGTAATCCTTGGTGGGAAGACGTCTCCATCCAAAGAGATTTATTGCAAAATCAGGCTGTCCTGGGGCGCCACTGATGGCAATGAGGTAAGGGGAAAGAGCTTAACTTTGAAATCAAGATACAGATGAATTAAAGCCCATCTCATCAGATCATAGCGACTTTCCACCTAGCAGTTCTGATCATCCTATTTCCTCCACGCGAAGGAGGAGGAGAGCCAGGGTTGCTGGCTCGGGCGGTAAATGAAACAGCAAATGTGAACGTGCCCACACAGGCCTGGTGAAGAGTGGACTTGCAGAAGGGCTAGTTTCCTCCCTGCCCACCCCTGCCTCTCTTTCCCTATCATTTGATTACTTGCGCTGAACAGCTGATACCTTTCAGTACCTGGTGTTGGCAGAAACAGCCACCGTGAAATATCAGTTACCTGCCCGAGGACCTCTTAATCCATCCGTGCTGGGGACAGTCCTAAGGAATATGTCACTGCCCATCTCCAGACTCTGCAAAACAAGACCACCACGATTCCTCATGGAATCCTGGGCTCTTTTGGCAATGAATGGAGAAGCAGAAGAGCAGCCCTCCCCCCCCCCCCCCCATGTGACCTAGTTCTGTAACCTGAGCCACCTCCCCTGCTGCCTTGTGCCCGCTGACAGCTTCTACCAGGCCAGAGCCGAGGGCAGCGCCCACCATCAGAAACTTAAGTCCTAGTAGCTTCTAGACTTGTGACCTGGAGGCTGGGGGTGGGGAGGAGCAGGAGGGCAAAAGGAAGGAGTGGAAGTAGAAGCCAGCTGTTTCAGAGAAGCACACACAGGGTTTTGGTGACACTCAGGTCCATTAGGACTGTATCCAGCAGGAGAAGGATGATTTTCCATAAACTGGTGTTACCCAAAAGTGAGGGGATGGATTCCAGAGAGGCAGAAACAATTCATGCCAAGTACAATATAAAAGCATCTTTGAATTTTTCTAGGAAATCAAAAAAATGTAAGCGAGTCCTCCTCCATATATTAGGAACTGAGTATTTGGGGGGCCTTTAAGACAGTGTTTTCTAGGCTGGGGCATGGGAAGGGTGATCGTTGGCCAATGACAGATTTCCAGAGTAATGATGCCATCAGTGACTGAAGCATCCACCGTGACAAAAGCTGCCTGGAATATGCCCATGGAGTGCCCTGTATATTTAATCTCATCCAACAGGAAAGAGTTGGGAAAACCTAAGGATGTATCAGCAGGAAACTGGCTACACAGAGTATTCCATGAAAAGCTATTGAAGGTGATGTCAAAGATTTACATATCTTGACACAGAAAAGTATCCTCAAAATATAGTATTGGACCAGGAAAGCAGCCTCTATAAAGTGTAGGATATGAACCCCTTTAGGTAAAAAGGAATCCTTGCGTCTACGTTGTACACATGGCACCAAGAGGTGTCCTAAAAGATGATCACCACCACGTTGTCTGTGTTGTTTGTCAGAGGATGAGCTCTCTAGTGATCATTTTTCCTTCTTCTGTGTTCTCTTCTGTATTAATTGATTTTTCATTCTGTTACAAAAAGAACTTACTTTTTGTAAAAAAAAAAAAAAATTCCATCTCTGTAAGAAGTTAAATATCATCTTTTTATCTTAGTGAAAATTTGTGATTTAGCAGCAAAAAGAGCATTAAACATTTTTCTGATCTTCCCAGACATACGATTATGAAGAGATGATAAAGCCCTGATTTCCCAACATCATATAAAATACCAAGGAAAAAGGATATCACTTGAGAGCCATCAAAAGGATCTCTCTTGACTCGAAAAAAATCCTCCTTCCAACCTTCTTGTAAGGAAAACTTACGCAAATCTCATGGTTTTACGTAATCATTTCTTCCCCCTTTTACCTTTGGAACTTTTCATTCAAACATTTATTGAGCACACATAGCACCTAGGACCTGCTATGGGAAGCTCATCCCCTCATCTGCTGCCTGTTCTTTGTTTTAGGCTCATCACTTAAAGTAGTAGGAAGAGGCACCCACTCATCCTGAGTCTTCTTGTCCAAGGTGTGAGTCAGCACTGACCACAGGCACCTGTAGACTCTCATAATGAAGTGTTTTTACAGAAGTCCCTTCCCCAAGCTTAGGAGACATTAGTCATCATTCACTATTCATTCACTCAGTGTTTCCTGATGGCCACAGTGTCAGGATGGTGTGAAGTTTGGGTCTACAGCAGTAAACAAATACAAATCTTTGTCCTCAAGGAGCTTATATTCTAGTGGGATAATCTGGACAATCAAACACACACATTTCAGGAGGTAACAAGTGCTATACAGAGAGACTAACAGAGTCAAGGGTTCAGAGTGACAGGGGGCCAGTGTTATTTTAGACGAGATTGTCAGGAAAGTCCTTTCTAGTAAGATGACTCCTGAGCATAAGCCCGAGAGAAATGAGAGAAGGAGCCAGGAGGACTCATGAGGGAAAAGCATTCCAGGCAAGGGAACAGTATGTGCAAGTGTCCTGCCTGAGAGTTTGCTCAGCATATTCAAGAAAGACAGCTGGCTGAGACTGAGCAAGTAGGAGGAATGGGAGGGAAGGAAGTAAGGAAGGGTCAGAGGCCAAGTCCTGCAGGGCTTTGTGGGTGACTGCAAGGACCTGGGGTTCCATCTGGGTGGGTTGGCAAACCTTGGAAGAATTCAAACAGAGTTACATAATCTAATGTGGAGGATGCTTTAGAAATAAATAAAGCAAGAGAAAATAAATAAAGCAAGAGAAAATAAAAATAAAAGTAGAGAAAAGAAGAGAGGATACTAAAGAGATAAAAATTAAAAGACATAAGTTTAAAAGATAAAGAGAAACAAATTCTTATGCCTTCCAGAAGGACTCTGAGCAGTGCTGTGGTTTCCCTCAATGTCTTGCCCTGGAAGACCATTCATCGTCAGTAGCCAGCCAATGGTCATGGAAAGGAGAACTCACAACAGGCAACAATGGGAGCTTTGAGCAAAGTGGCAAGTCCCTATGAGTAATGGGTGACTTGTCACTCCTTTGTTAGAGTTGATGGCATTTCTTTCCTTACTCTGTACCCTTCTTAAGATAAGAACAAGCCCAAGTCACACCCCAGACATGTGCGAAGGATAATATGCTACAGCTCTCTTGTGTGTGGGTCAAAAACCATCAATCCAGTCATGTTTAATTTTTAGCATTACATTTGTTGAAAATACATTAGTAACACAAGTGTTAATAAAATGCTAACATTTATTAGGTGTTTACAAATATTACAAACTTAATTCTTAGAAGAACACTTAACATGTTAATACTCCCATCTTACTCTTTCAGGAAGATCCAAGAAGCCTTGAAAAACCTTGCATAGATTTGCACAGGTGGCTGGTGGCACAGCTGGGGTTCAGCCTCATTTCTGTCTGAATTAAACGCCTGGGTTTCATAGCCAGTTAGCTATACTCCTCCTGATACAGAGCTGTCCACTAATGTGTGCACAGTGCTGGACTCAAACAGGGATCTACAAGTATAAATCCTGGTTGCTTGAAAGTTTAAAGGTATCAGGGATCCAAGACCAACACAGAGAACAAAGGGGTGAGGAAGTGTGGGTGTGTGGCCCTCCAAATGTGAGTGTGGGCTGAACGCAGGCATGGCCTAAGAGGAAGGCCATGGGCAGTGGGTGGGTGGAGCATGGACCAAGGGCTTCAAGTCTCAGTCCTTATTTACCTGAGTTCCCTGCTCCAAGAAGTCTGGGACTTGGTGAGGTCAGCCCTTACGGAGATTTTTCTAGCCTACAGCCACCTATTGTGCAGTTACTACAAGCCAGGCACCCTGGCAGGACTTATTATTGGTGGGACAATAGTAACTATTTGTATGCTAGGTGCTTGGGTACCTTAGTGACCCCAAATATCCATACCCTCTGGATACTTTCCCATTTTGCAGACAAGCTAAGTGAGGTAGCCAAAGTCTTATGACTCATAGATGGAAGGAATATGACCCTATCTAGATTGATTCAAAAGCCAGTGTCTTAACCGTGATACATACATCATAAGTTCTGGGCACCTGGAGTTCAGAGTTTCTGCCTTTCTCCCCAGGATCCAGTTTTATGGGTTACTCTTAAGGAGATCATCATTTATACATACACTAGCTCAAAGGACAGCTGGCACCTGACATTCCTGCTCATGAACCCCAGGATAGGATACACGCTGTGTGAGTGTGTGTGTGTGTGTGTGTGTGTGTGTGTGTGTGTGTGTCTGTCTGTCTGAGAGAGAGAGAGAGAGAGAGAGAGAGAAGGGGAGGGAGTGGCAGGGAGGGAAGCGCTGAGGCAGATATTGAAAGTCAGGGCCAAACCTGCCGCTCCAGCCTCCATCCTCTAGCACATCACACAGAACACAGAAAGAGGTTTGGGGCTGCTGTCCCCATTTGAAGTTCTGCCACTATTAATAGAATAGGCTTGTAAAGTCACCCTGGGAACGAAAGTTGTGCTCAAAGCAGCCCATGCACTCAGGCGGGGCAGGTGTGTCCTAGAGGTTGGGTTTCCCGCAGGGCCCTGCTGGCAGAGCTGTATCTAGGATCTCCGCGGAGGGCCTCTTCCGCCTCCCTGCCCCACTGCATTCACTTGGGCCTCCTGATGGTGGCCACTTTTGGCACATGTCCACCTCAGCAGGCTCGTGTCACATTGGGAAGTGTCACTATGAGCAGATGGGCTCGGCTTTCTAGGTTCATCCTCAGGGGTCTCATCCCACCGCTGGAGGCTCACTGGAGGCCATCGGTGATGGTAGAATCAGCAAGCTGCTGGCAAGTGATGCCCTGCTAGTTCAGACCTTGCAACCAGGAAGATTCGGGTGCCTTTCACCTGTACACTTTCCTTCTGACTCTGGAGGATGATGGCGCCTTAATTTCCAGCCTTGGAAATACATCCAACAACCTCATATTGAACACCTCCAAGCCCTCCTTTTGTCATTGCTATTGTGATTTGGAAGAGAGAGAGATGAGATTTCTTACCTCTTGGTAAGTGTAATAGGCTCTCTATTCACGTGGGGATGTGAGCTTGTTTGCTAGGAGTGGGTGTCTGGAGATGTTAATTTGTTTGAGTCAACTAAAGTCAAACTGATCTGAACATTTTAAGGGATTCCTGGCCATGATAGAAACACAAAGACAGGGATCCCTGGGTGGCGCAGCGGTTTGGCGCCTGCCTTTGGCCCAGGGCACGATCCTGGAGACCCGGGATCGAATCCCACGTCAGGCTCCCGGTGCATGGAGCCTGCTTCTCCCTCTGCCTGTGTCTCTGCCTCTCTCTCTCTCTCTGTGACTATCATAAATAAATAAAAATTTTAAAAAAAAGTTGTTAAAAAAAAATTTACTAAAAAAAAAAAGAAACACAAAGACAAATATGAAATATGATCAATTCTTACATAAAGGGGGATCCATGCATCTATATTCTATGTATGCCTCAAGAGGTATCCCCAAAAGATGGTCACCAAAATGTCATCATGGTTTTCTTCAGAGCATGAGGTCTTCAGTAACTTTCTCCCATTGTTCTTGTTCTCCTCTGTGTTATTTGGGAAGAGACTAGAGATAGAGAGAGATAAACATTGGACATGATCTCGTCCTCAAGATGATGCTCATCTGCAGATAACACTCGTACAGAGCTGTGCACCTTCCAAAGCATTGTCACTTACCTATTGCTTTGAGAACTTCACCAGAGCACTCCCACTGGCATGGAGACAGTGACTCTGAGTGCCTAACATAACCCACGAACAACGCAGATTTCTTTGAAGGCAATGTTTCTCCTTAAAATTCATACAAAATTTGCATTATACTCTGCTACATGCTATTTAGGCATAGAAATGTTCTTGGTTATTTATCATCAAGCAAAACTAATGTTCCAGGAAAATGCTCCTGGTTTATCCTATGACTTGGCTGTATCCCTAGGGAATTCTAGGACAGGGGTCTCTCAGAGCAACTGGGAGGTGACAATGGCTCCAAATCAAGGCTCTGTAGACTTTTAGATTCTCTGCTAGTCTCCTCTTGTTGAAGGTTCCCTGGCAAGGGATACAGGGCTCTTTAAATCTGGAAGTGCTACTCAGGTAAGCTTAAAATAGATT
Source organism: Vulpes vulpes (assembly GCF_048418805.1). Classification (NCBI taxonomy): domain Eukaryota; kingdom Metazoa; phylum Chordata; class Mammalia; order Carnivora; family Canidae; genus Vulpes; species Vulpes vulpes. The sequence goes on along the minus strand of NC_132792.1, from coordinate 125,131,297 downwards.
TACTTAAAATGTATCAGAATTCTTCAACTAGGATTGCTCTGAGAAACAACTTTACAGGCTCTAGAAAATTCTGCTGCATTTATAATTCTACTCCGATCCTTGATGGAATGATATCCTATAGATATCTTGGACATGCCGTTGACCCCCTAGACTAAGGATTTATATATACTTCTTGGTTTTTGTTCTATTTTCTGGCTTTTTCAGGACCTGTAAAACCTGTTTGACCAGTCCTGTGATCACAGTCTTTAAGCCCTTCTGACCCAAATGAGCCACCTTGAGTCCAACAGCTAACATCACAGGCAGCCAAGACACAGCACAGGCGGCTGCAGACCACAGTCTTTGTCAGGCGATGGATAAAGCATAGCATGGTATCATATTCTTCCAGAAGGACTTCAAGAATAGTCAACTGCACTCCATCTTCAGGTGATACTTGTCCCACTCTGAGGTTATTTTTATAGTTAATGAAGATGAAACCTGGTCTACCTTCCAGCCTCATCTTATAGCTGACAACACGGTTCAATCAATCATTTAGGTTAAAAGAGACTGGCTTTGGCCCACTGGGGAAGGAGTTGGGCAAGTCATCATGGATTTTGGTACAAATAATCATTCTGGTGGAGTGTCACTCAACGTGTGGTTGAGCATCTCAGGACAAGCAAAACTTCTCTGTGAATAGCAAAGCATCTGTGGAAACTACAAAATGTGCATGGGGATAATGTTGCTGCTCTTCATGCTCTTCCTCTACCTGACGCATGGCAAGATCATTCCATGTAAATTAAAGTAGATCATTTCCCTGCGTGCCCAGTGTGGAGGACTTCAGCAGCACTGGGGGAGCAAAGACACTAAGCAGAAATATTGCAGTCAATTTGCTTTTTTTTTTTTTTCGTTAAAATGATGACAACAGAAGGATGAAGTAATGGTGTCAAAGGCACAGAACTGTTGCTCCTCGCACACTTGAAATACTATTGATATCTGGAGACGCCTGGTCTGAAAAGAAAAAAGAAACACTAAATGTGCTCTTTAAAGTGGATTTTTAGGACTGCGAATATACTGTTTTCTGGAAGCAGCAGCTAATAAATTGCTAAGCGACCTTGGCTAAGGTTTTCTGGAAGAATCTTCTTTTGGATCGGTATCATTTGTGAATGCATTTGGCTATAAATAGCAAACATTGCTATTGTGACTTAAATAATTGGGGCTTGATTTCTCTTACACAACAAGAAATGTAGAGGTGTAGAGGCTATAGTCGAGGGCAGGTGGGGTAACTCAAAGATGCTCTCAGGGACCCGGAGGCTTTCCATCCTTCTGCTTGTCACTCCGTTCTTAACATGGTCCCTTCCTAACATGATCAGGCTTCCGTTCTCATTTGCAGACTGTTGCCTGTGTCTCTGACATCTGCATCCCAGAGGGGAAAGGACAAAAGGTAAAAAGAGGCTTTCTCTTGGTAAAACTTGGCCTTTTTATTGGAGAAGCACATGAACTTCTTCCCACAGCTCATTGGCCAGACTGCTCGGTGGATTCCACCAGCAGTGATGAAGGCTGGGAAAGGAGTATTAGCCATATTGCTATCCCATATAAAGCTGAGGCTCTCTAAGGAAGGGAGTCTGAAGAAAACAGATGGTGGGTGAATAATCAGCAGTACGTGCCACAGTGGTGGGGACCTGGCAAGGAGTCGTGATACCTGCATATAAGTCGGGACCCATCCTACCAAACACGGTTTCAGTGGTTGTCGCCTCGGTTCTCAGCCAATCCCAGGCTCACATGACACGACCTCTGAACAAAGGTAACAAAGCCCCAAGTATATGATGTCTGGGGCCTTGAATGAGAAAGAATGAGATCCAGCTGTCCTCCCTAATTCCATTCTAATGGTGCTGAATGAAGTCATTAGCATGCATCACCCACGAGGTGGCCCATCCATATGGCTCCTGTTTGCGTACATAGCTGTCGCTTATGGCTAAGTAGACAAAGAGATGCCTTTTCTCTATTATTTACTTTTCTTTTTTGCATGCTGAATGTTACACAAGGCTACTTAGATCCTCTTCTTCCAGTGATGTCAACAACTGACCGCACCTCTCAGCACTTTCTCTCGGTTCTCCTGGGAAAGTCTGCATTCTGCTGACCTACTAAAGAATCGTCTAGAACCATTTGTGCCCTGATTTCCCCTGTCATCCTTCTGTGTGAGGAGATTTCTTCCAGGACCTGTAGACTTCTGCACAAGGCCGGTTGCAAGGCTCAATTCTTCCATCTTTCAAAACCATGATTGGAATCTACAAATACCATTTTACAAATTATTCAAAGCTCATGACTGACTAATAACTCTCGGTATTATTTTAAATTTATGGAATGCTGAACAGTATTAGTTATAAATGCAAGTAGTAGAATTTATAAGTGTTGGGTTACCTTTTCAATTTTAGTATTTGTGCTGCCGAAGCGAGCACTGGGTTACCTTTTCAATAATTGTATTTAGCTTATGTTTGTTTATGACCTGGATATCACATAAGGATGCTCCTCCACATAACCAGCCCCATTTTTTATCTTGAATCTGGAATACTGTAGGCTTTTATTCTAAGTACACAAAATCCTCAGGCCGGAAAAAATATGTCTATTAAAAGAAGAGGATATGAAAGTTGAGTTCCTTCTACTAAAACTAAATAAGCCAGGCAGCTAAGAACACCTAGTGGAATGTTATGGTGATTTTGTGTTAACAATCACCCCCAGTTTGTAGCTGTGCTGTTTCTCCATTGTTTGAGAAAGTCATGCACGCATTGTTGGGGAAGAGAGTCTTTTCCAGAACAAATGAAAATGCCTTCACAAAGGTGTAAATATTAAAGACTGGCATATTTGGAAGTGTGGGTCCTCTCCACCCTTGAGCAAAGGGGAATGGGCAGTGAGTGGTATAAGCAGGTTCTGAGTCTCAGTAGGCTGAGTGCAGAGCCCATGCGCTTAGCCACCCTGCACTGTGGATTTCCCAACCTGCCCCATTGCAGGCAAACACTAAGACCCACGGGGACCCTGCCTATCTCACAGACGAATTAGGAAGGGCCTCAGCTCTGCTCTTGGGAGAAGGGGGACGAGCTACTAGAACGGGAAAGCTTGGGGAACTCAAGCTAGGGCAGCAGAGCATAGACCCCATCCAGCACCACATGGAACCGAAGGAGAAACATGAACAGCAGCATCATGAAAGCTACGTGCAAAAAGGCCAATCAATAAAATTGCTCTCTCATGTGTGAGCCACAGAGCTATAAAAAGAACTTTAAGCAGCTTTTCAGTCAAACCTTTGCAGTCTCTCCACCCAAGAAACAGTCTCAAAACTAAACTCTCAACTCCTTATTCAGGGCCGATTTTCATCTACTGTGTCCTCATTTTACCTCCTCTCAGGTCCGAGTGAGCCCACCCGAGCCACCAGCCACATTCAGCGGGGCAGCCGGACATCCACTCAGAGCTCAAGAAACCTGTTTTAAAAGGGAAACTCCATCACAAGGCTGTATTTCAGAAGTAGCAATCACATATCCAGCCAAAGTGAAATTAAGAAATTTGCATGTCATTTATTAATATCCTTCTTGTCTGTCAAGCAGCCTTCAAAAACATGTTTTCCTCCCTTGGAAAGAAGCAAATTGTAATGAGCACATTCATACAAAGGATCTCAGACCAGGCTATGTTTTTCATGGGTGTATGGAGGGTCTACAAGAGGGACATTGGCCAATCAGTACATCCCCCTCTTTATGCCAACATCCAGAACATTCTTTCCCACATACAGCAACTCATGTCTTATCTTCAAAATGGTCTTCTTCCCAGCATAATCTATCTTGAAATCAAAAGGGTCACTTAAAATACTCTAAGGTGCCTGGGTGTTAGATCAGGGAATTGCTAATTCATTAAATGGGATAACAAGATTATGGTTCTGGAAAAAAAATGTCTATACATTTTGGAGGTGCACAGCAAAGCATTTAGGGATCAAATGTGATTGTGATGACATTTATTTATTTATTTATTTATTCATGAGAGACACAGAGAGAGTGGCAGAGACACAGGCAGAGGGAGAAGCAGTCTCCCCTCAAGGAGCCTGATGTGGGACTCGATCCCAGGACCCCAGGATCACAACCTGAGCTGAAGGCAGACACTCAACCACTGAGCCACCCAGGCATCCCTGTGATGACATTTCTAATTTATTTTAAAATACTACTTCTGTGAAATTAAAAAAAAATAGATCAGTTAAATTATGGTAACATGTTCATCACTGTTGTATCCAGGAAATAGGTTGATAAGTATCCATTACACATTTCTTTCTACCATTTGGTGGATTTGAATATCTCATAATGAAATAACAGAACTGCTGAGATGGTGCTTGCTTGGAATCTCCTTGATGTCCAGCATTAGAGCATCTTTATCCCCTATGCTGCCCATAGCCTTCCTTGCCGCCAGCTCCCCTCACTGAAGATCTGGGCCTGGGACTGGACATTTGCAGCCAGGAAGAAGTTGATAGTATTCATGTCGCTTTCTCTACATGGCAGGCATAATGCTAAGCACTTTCCATGTGCTTAGTCTCTGAGTCTCTGAGTCCTCAGAGCAGGCCAATTCAGCAGCCAAAGTAACAACTATTATATCCGCATCTCAGTGTCATGGAAACTGAGACCCCAAAGTGCTAATGTGGCCACGGCCCCTCAGCAAGTAAGTGGTACAGCCCAGATTTCACCAGGGCAAAGTTCTTCAGCCAGCAGTTATCCGAGATCATAGTGCCTCTCTTCTGTGTTGCATGGTGTCATAAGATATACACTTCACCACATTATGTAAAACTGACTAAATTCTAGCAGCTTTCTTTCTACATGAATAAAGGTAAGTTTTAGTTGTTTCTTTGCCTTTTTTTGTGTTTCTCTCAGAGGTCAAGTCAATGTCTGGTACCTAAGAGACACTTGATAAATGTTTATTCATTAACTTGCTCTCTGGCAATCACCTGGAAGAGAAGGTCAAGGACAGCACTAGCCTGAGAACAACCCTTGAAGCCTTAGCCTTAGGCTTGGCTCCTGTGCCCCCATCAGTCAAGTCTGAGCAGGTATAGCTCTCGGCAGGTGGTAATCCTCCTTGGAAGAATTCTGAATCCAGTTCTGATGCTGATCTTGGCTCCTTCCTGCCTGACTGAATTCCTACTAGAAATGACAATGAAAATCTTGGTGCACATTTATATGTGTACCTGCGGAACCTTGCAGAAACTGTATCTATCTATCATCTATCTATCTATCTATCTATCTATCTATCTATCGACATATATATAATTTTGAGCATTAGAAGCCAGGAAAAAGGCAACATCTGTTATGGTAAACTGGCTTATTTAGACATAAGGAAGTCTGAACTCATCTTTGCTCCATCACGTTTTGAAAATACACTTCAGTGGGCCTCTTTGCCAGACAAAGGTATAGCAAAGATCCAATTCCAGAATAGGAGGGTCAAATTACTGTGTGCAATCATGTAAAAGGTTGTTTTTGACTGGCACATTCTGTTCTTGCTTCTCTAAAAATGAGTTTAGATTATATGGTCTCCAAAAATTACTTTCTCTCCTTAGTTGGTCTCTTTATAAATTTATTTTTCAAGTGCCGGCTCATAGTAGATTGGGAGCAGAGGATGAGAGGATATAGGGAAGCTCATCAACACTTCAGGCAGGCAAATCTCCCCCAAAAAGACCAGACAAGGAATGGAGATGCCCTTTCTGACCTTCAACAAAAGCCCCACTGGCAAGATTATGGAAAACTAGATAGCCTGGTGATTGAATAGCCTGAAGAATGTTCTGGGGAAAGCCCAGACTCTTCTAGCAGCAGGTAGAGCCCCTCAGTAGGACAGTGCATTTGTACTCACTGTCATTGTGGGAAGAAGTCTGTCCTGATGCAAGAGTGAGCATCTGGTAAGGACAGAGGGAAGGAGGTCCCTCATTCCCTGGATCTTGAAGACTTAAGCCCTGACTCTGGGCAAGAGAGATACCTTGAAGGGTTCTCTCATTGAGTCCAGGAAAAGAGCCCCAGGAACTTGGCCATGGGCCCTGGGCTCAGAAGAGAGCTCTGAGGAAGGAGTCTCTGTGGATCTAGGGCTACCGACAGAGGACAGATAGATAGTAGGGTTCCTGAGGCTGGCCCAGGTACTGGCCCTGCTGAAAGACTGGTCTCCTAAGGGCCACTCAGTGTGCCTACTACAGCGCATGTGGCCTTGCAACCTGGAAGTCTCAGGAATTTGACTGTGTTAGCCTGTATGCCCAGCCTTTCTAGGCCTTGTGCCTGGTGTCTCCCAGAAGTACTCAGTAGCCTCCAAATGGTTTGCAATGCATATTTCTGCTGCTTTTTCACAAGCGCATAAAACCACTGGTAATCAGAGAAATGCTAATCAAAACAATAATGGGATAGCCTTCTCCTTCCATCAGGTTTGCAGAAGTTGGAAAGAATAACAGCCAGTGTTGACATAGGTTGAATTACTTTTGTCCTCCCTGAAGCTCAAAACAATGCTTGAGAGGGAGAATTAGGAGAAAGAGCCCGCAGTTTCGGTCATCTTTTACGTAATGATCATGTCATCAGCATCCACGGAGACAAACATCAACAGGACTGTGAGCACTCTGTAATAGAAAGCCATCTGATTTATGTGTTTATTAATTTGCTCGTTAATTCAGGAAATGCAGAGTGGACAGCTGGAAACAGAGTGAGGAAGGAAAGTAAAAATGTATCAGATGCCAAGTATATGCGGGGCATTGAGCCAGGACGTTAGATGGATTCTTCTGTGAAGTTGGGGAGAAGGAGCCCCTATGCACAGGGGAAGAGAGGGCAAGTTGCACATCTACAGTCATCCAGCAAATGGAACCAGAGTTTCCCGTTTGTGGAGGGCACTGAACAAGTTCAGGGAACCCTGACACGAATGCTCAGAGTCCTGAACCTGGGGTCACTGGAGCCGAGCACACCCCAGAGTTCAAGGAGGAGGGAATATTCCGGTGCAGGCAGGGCTGTGCTATAAAGGCCTCTCAGAGGAATGGTTGAACAGAGCCTTTTAGGATGGGTCACATTAATAAACAGATGAGGGCAGAGAAACAAGAGAAGCAGAATGTTCTGGAGGAGAGACTTGCTTGGGCAAGTCAGTGAAGAGGAAGGGCCAAGGCTGCCCAAGGCATGCCCAGGAAAAACTGCCAATAAAGAAACAAATAGACAAAAAGACCCAAACCTAGATCAGCATAGCCCTTCAGAAATTCTAGGGGGTGGACCAAAGGCAGTCAGAGGTGACACCAAAGGCCCCTGAGATGGGGGCTCAGGCCACAGCCACCATGTTTGTCCATCAGACTTGAAAATCTGAGTCCTGGGTTTGGAAAGGAGTCCAGGACAAAACTACAGGGAGTGGACTTGCTGGCTTTCCAGTGGCCAGGGACACCTGGAAAGGAGGGGATCATGCAGACCAAAGGGTACATGGACAGGGAGCCCTGTGGGCCGGTCCCCAAGGATGACCCAGGCAGTGGGAGGCAGAGACAGAGGGGAGAGAGTGATTATGCAAAGCTGGCTTTTTTATCTCCCTCCAGTGCATGGCACCCTGACTTTCATAGAAGGGGTACCTGGCAGCTCGGGAAAATGAAAAGGAAAAACTCACCCAAGCAGGAACCCAGATATTCCTTGTGCCTGAGTACAGGCCTGGTACCAAAAATAACCAAAGAGAATAAAAGTGATCTTTCTCGAAGAATCACTAATTCAAGCCTCCTGAGTCCTGTTTGGTTGTGCTCGGGAAGAGGTTATTTATGAGAGGAGCCACAGGGACCTGCAAGAATGAGGCAGGAGTGCCAGAACCTTCTAACTAATGGGATCAAGACCAATAACTGCATTTGCGAATTCTAAATTCTTTCAGGGCCCCACATTTCTCTAAAACCTCAGAGTGTCTCCAATTATCTCAAGAAGGGGATGTCATAAAATTCTCAAGACCAAGTTAATGTTAATTCATATTCATCATATGTAAATGGCATGTGGGTACTCACCACACAGCATCTTGAGGCAAGATATCATGCAAAATTGAACAAAGGTTGGGGAATAATAACAGCTACTATTGATTAAGTGCTTAGCATTCTCTGAGCATGGAGCTAAGTGCTTTAACATCCAGTTAAAGTTGAATACCTCCTCTGTGCCAAATGCACAGAATGTGCCGCCACCCTCCTTCATACACTTTTTCTCACTGGATCTTTGCAACAAGACCATCACTAACCCTATTTTTTAGTCGAAGGGATCAAAGTTATGTAATTCGCCCAATAGCATGCGTTTGGTAAATGGCAGAGAAAGGACTCGAACCAGTGGGTCCGATTCTGGTACTCGTGCCTTTCGGTACCCCTTTCACCCTCGTCCAGGACTTGGTAATGTGGTGGAAGCAAAAGCACCTCCCAAGCTCGCAGGACTGTGAGGCAGCCCTAGAAGATGTGCCCATGTGAAGAACACCGTGTGTGAGACCTGTTCATGAAAGGACAGAGTAGCCTGGAGACACAGGGAAATCTGCTCCCCATCACTTTGGATTATAGCCCGTGTTGCATTCCAGTGCTGTGCTCGCCTTGAGACAGCAGCAGGAAGCAATTTCAATCCTGTGTCCAGACCACGAGACCTCTAAACCTTTCTATCTAATTACAGTTCCATTGGCTTTCATTTCTGCAGCCCTTCTTACAGGAATAGTCTATTTAAAATAAGTAAATAAAAGAGAGGGGAATTGGAGGGGTTGACGGAGAATTTATCTAATTTCCACATCTAACTCCTAGGACTGATCCTCTTGGGAACGGGCACGGTCTGTGTAGGTCTGAGTGTATTTTGCATAAACTATTCTGCATGAAGTGGTTGTTTACAAGTAGACAGGATCCAAATTTCAGACTCATTAGAGTATGACACTGCAGTAAATGTTCATCTTAAAAAATGAGAAGTCATGTCACCTTTGCCTGCATTATTATAGCCGTGGGAATAGGCTCTCGTGGCCATGAAGCTTTCTTCACTACTCTGTGCAAGCCACTGAAGGCACCTACTGCAGACTCGGCAATCCCACCCCCCCACCCCCCCACCCCCCCCCCAGGCTGCAGAACCTTCTCCAGGGCACTCACAGAGCTCAAGGAACACCTTGCTGGGAGGTTGAGCAGAACCAGCATCATCATCTTGGTTTAGCCCAGCTCTGACCTTGGGTCCCTGTTTGGTGTCTGTGTCCCCAACTGGGGCATCCATGTGGCACTGAGGCCTGCTGCTTTTCTTGTGACATTAGCCTGGGCAGGCTGGTCATGTATTCCAATTACACTGCCTTTCACAGAAACTTCTCACACTCCTCTTTGGAAAGTTCCTTTGGAGACATTGCTCCATCCTTCTTCCTTTAGCCCAGAGGTTCCCAAACTCTGGTGTCTCTGAGAATCACCCGAGGATCTTAAATTGCAGACTCTGATTGGTAGGGCTGGGATGGGATTTGAGAGTCTGCATTTCTAACAAGCTCCTAGAATAAGTTTTGGAAACAGTTGATGGCTAATCAGGGGCAAGGATGATGATCAAAGCAGATGAGGTAGGCACAGCCCACTACTATTTTTGTCTTTCCAGAACATGTGCTTTGCCTTATTATTATTATTTTTTAGTTAAAACTACCCCTACCCCCCAGCCATAGCAATGGACAAAAGGTTCAGTCTGGGACAATCAGAATCCTGTCTGGAAATGATCTGAGAACAGCGTAGGAGTGGATAGGATAAGGTTAAGCCACGTTCTTAAACCATCTTGTCACAGGCAGCAGAGATCAAGGTAGAAGAGCACACTGACAGAGAAGCCACATTAAGGTTGTGGAGGGATGTCTGGGTGGCTCAGTGGTCAAACGTCTGCCTTCAACTCAGGGTCCTGGGATCGAGTCCCACATCAGGCTCCTTGAGGGGAGCCTGCTTCTCCCTCTTCCTATGTCTCTGCCTCTCTCTGTGTCTCTCATGAATATATAAACAAAATCTTGGAAAAAATGTGGTCGAATATGGAGCCCTGAGGGCCTGACCTCCAAGGACAAATAATGCTGTAAAAAAAGGATCTTGAGCTCCTTTACCAGGCAGTGTTTGGATTATCCCTTCCGTGATGGTGTTAACACATTGTGTGGAAGCTCCATATGTGCAGCCATTTCTCCCTGGGAGTAGTTAGATACGCAAGCTTAGTCAACATAGGATTTTGACTGAAGATTGGGTTCATAAATGGCCTCATTTCCACTTCTAGCCCTTGATGTCATCTCTGTCAAAATAGACCGAGACTGTGCATACGTGAATCGCTGGGAGATGAGCCAGTGTCTGGAGAGTAAAGAAGGAACAGGAGGTTCCTGCTTTTCGTTGCGACTTCCCCATTTCAGGTACCAGCAGCCCTGCCCTGCTGAGCACCCAGGTTCAAAACCTCAGCACCTCCTGACTCTTCTTTCCCCTTTTTGTCTCCTTCCTCCTCGCCTGCAGGAGACCGATCAGTCCCAATGCCAACTCTCTCCTCTGTTCCCTCCATGTTCTCTGTCATTGTTATTTCCACCTGAATTCCTGTGGCCGTGACCTTGTAGTGCTTCTGCTAGAACCCGCCTTTCACACTCCTGCCGGATCCAGCCAAAAATCTCAGGGACTTCTTACTGACTCACCCCGAGGCACCCTGTAATTTTCCAAAGATGCCACAACTATGGTTCCCATTCCCCGTGCACTTTCTCACAATGTCATTTTGACATTCTTGCCATCAAGAGATGGAGTCTCTGCTTCCTCATCTTGAACTTAGAGGGGCTTCAGATCCAGCAGAAGTGACATTATGGGACTCCCAAGGGGCCCGGAAAGACTTTGTGCCTGGTTCTCTTGAGCCACTTGCCATCACACCCTTAGGAACTGTACAAAAAGTAAATGCTGCTATGTTGGGAGCAAGTCCAAGCCACGTGGAAATGCCACGTGTAGGTGTTCCCAGTGTGAGGGCCTCACTGACTGCTGGCCATGTGAGTGAACCCAGAAGATTTCCTCCCCAGCAGGTGGTCTCTGTGTTCTTCCAACTGAGGCCACGGACACCATGGAGCTGTGCTTTTTTTGAATTTCTGACCTACAGAATTACGTGAATGTAGTAAAACGGTTGATTTAGGCTGCTAAGCTTTGAAGTAATTTGTTATGCAGCCCGTGGACAACTGATATTTTAGTTTAAAACTCCTTAATTTTTTACAAAAAGCGTGAATCAATCTTTGACTCCCAACCTGCAAGAGCTACTTACAAAGGGGATGAGGTTTTAGGAACCATCAGAGAGGAAGAGAGGAGCTGACCTGAGAAGGGTAATCTGGGCACCCCTATGCATGTTTTCATTACTTACTATGACTGGGTGCATCACAGGCTTTATCATACAAACTTTGACCAACATGGCCATGAGCTAGGTGTTAATTATCTTCTCGGAGAGATGCAGATATTGAAGCTCAGAGTGGAAACAGAAGTCTCCCAAGCCCCCTGGATATGAAAATTGTAAAATGGGAATCCAAACCCAGGATCTGACAGCACGAAGGCCTTTTCAATCCTCCCACACCCTTGAAGAGCTGCACCTAAGAAAGAGAACACAGATGAGCACTTGGCACAACTTTGCTGCTCTTACCTTTCCTAGGACATTACTAGTAACTTCTCTCGTTGCAACAAAGAAAAACAAAGCAGTCTGGGTTAGCCAGAGAAAGCCCCCGGCAGCAATGTCGAACAAGCCAGGAGTAATTTGTTTCTATTCTTTTCCATGTGACTGCCGGAGGTTATCCTGGTTTTTATTAGCCCAAACTTCCCCCTTTCAAAAGATAATTCTTTGAAATCTTCTGGGAAATTAACATGGCTCAATCTGGCTCTGGGCTGGCCACCACATGCTCTCAGAATTAAGAGAACCTGAGATTTTTTTTTTAACCCCTTGCAGTCATGCACATGCACCCAGAACTGAATATGGGTCTTTATTGTGTTAACCAGCTAGGAGGACACAACCAACACTGAACCAACCATTATATTTATCTTTATCCTGGAATAAAATTGGTCTAGATTCTTTCCAATTCAAGAGTTCTACATAATATACAGATTTAGGTATATTCAAACTAACTAGAAATGTTTTATTTAAGAAATATTGGGATCTGTGGTGTCTGGGTGTCTCAGTCAGTAGAGCATCTGACTCTTGTTTTCGGCTCAGGTCACAATCTCAGGGTTGTGAGATGGAGCCTCATGTTGTGCTCCATGCTGGGCATGGAGTCTGCTTAAGACTCACCAACTTCACCCTTCCAAGAAAGAAAGAAAGAAAGAAAGAAAGAAAGAAAGAACCAATTATTATACCAAGTTAGATACTTTAAATATGCCTGTTTTCACCACCTAATATTCCTTAAGGAAAATTCATTAGGAACAAGTAACATAAAAGAACTACATCAGAAACTTTAAATTCTAATTCTACTCCATATCCTCATCAAATACATCGAAAGTGTTCATAATTTTTCTTCACGTTTATTTCTTGTCTACTCGGGAATTTTTGAGATTTATATAGTGTAAGAAATACTAAAAAAGTGACACAATTTAGGCAACTAATTTCTTTTCTTGTAACATTTCCCTATCAAGTTTTCTGGCAGTTGAAAATTTGTTTTTCTCTGGAAAGTTAGATGGAGCAGAGTAGGGTAGAACACAAGGCTGCCCCCTTGGCCTCCATCCCTCCTCACCTCCAGCAGCACCTCTCCAGTGAAGATCTTTGCAACTGATACCTCCTTCTACTCCTTTGTTCCTGTCCTGGGCAATGGTGTCTGACATGTAACACAGGATACCCTTTGGAAGCTGAGAGTAGGAGCCCTCCATTTCATCTGGATGAAGACTACATCCAGAGCTACCTGACTGCAAGGGTTCCTAGTCAATGGAGGAAGAAGGAGAAGGAGATCTTTAAGAATAGGATAGAATCCTGGTCAAACCAGCGTATCGAGTTAACACTGTATCTCACACCTCTTTGCTGTAAAGACATAGCAATGATGGGTAAGAAACCAAAGCAAAATAACTTGGCTCAAAATAATCACTTCTGTAATCAAAACAAAAAGTTGTGATCAGCTGAAACCACAGGTCTGCAGGTAGTCATGGTCTAGAATTTGACTTTCCGCCAAGTGAGGGGATTGCTAATGCTCATGGGCAAGAGGGGCTAGAGTCACTTTCACGGATAAAGGCGGGGGCTAGAATGAGTCTTCTTCATGAGAGAGATCTGAGAAATTAAGTTGCTGAGAAGATAGTGCTTGGGGCTTCAGCTTCATAGCCTAGGGAGACAGAAGGATAAGGAAAAAGCATTTTGACAAAGAACCTAAGTCAACATTAGTGACTATGAATATGATATCCCCAATGTTACCTTGGGAGGAAAGCCCTGAAATAGTAGAAATGACTCAGGATTAAACAGCTTCCAACAACTGTAAAATCCCCGATAGGGAAAGAAAAATATGGGGAGGAGGTTTTGGGCTTTTTCCCACCCCATAGAGGGAGAGAAAAAAACATAAACAAAAATCACCCTCTCACCTTTGTTTTGGTGCACAAACCAAAATCTCAAAACATGAAGAAATCCAATGAGAATAAAATCTAAAATCTAAAATGTGAATTTATTTCTGATTAAAGCAATTTTATGGAACAGTCCAGAATATACTTTTTTGGATTCACTATACTTCCTAGATCAGTTTTATGGAACATGCTTTTTTGTAATCCACAAAAACATAAATGAAATGATAATTCTCATTTTAAGATATCAAAAAACTGGAGTGGGAAGAAATGAAAGAAAAACAGGAATATATGAAAAAAGAATCAACTAGAGAACTTAAGAAAGAAGGACTCAGTTTTGAAAACTCAGTATATGAGATCAGTTCTAGACTAAATGCTGTAAAAGAATATACTAGTTGTAAGGGAATACTGAAGAATTCAATCAGAACACATTAAACAGATAGTTTTTAGTTTTTATACATATATAAACATGCAGTAAAGAGATAGGTTAGATCAAGAAACTCCTAAATTCATTGAACAAGATTTCAAAAATAAGTGAATATTGGAAACGGCAGAGAACTAATATTTGTAATGCTAATAATTGAGAACTTCCCATAACTGAAGAAAGACATGAAATCTTAGAGGAAAGTGTCCTCCAACTCCCTAGTATAAATGCACATCAAGACTCAATATAGTGAAACTATAGAACCACACAGATAAAGAGAAAATCTGAAAACCCACAAGAGAAATGTGACAAATTATTTGAAAATGAATAACAATTAGACACTCAGGAAATTTCATATCAGCCCCTATTGAGGTCAGAAGACAATGAAAGGATATCTTCAAGTGCTAAGAAAAACTAAATATCAACTTAGAATCTTTTATGAGCTCAACTACCCTTTAACAGTGAAAATGATATATTTTCAGATATGCAAAGATTGCACTCCCACAAACTCTCACTGTAAGATGTTCCTTAGAAAGAAAAAAAAATTATACCCAAAGATAAACTGTGGTATACAAGCATGAAAAGAAAAGTGAGTATGGAAATTGATAAAATATCAATTGTAATTAACAATGAAGAATTTAAAAACACAAATAAAATATAATTTTTATTCGAAAACAAAGCTAAAGTTTTCACATTTGTAACAAAGAAAGAAAGGAGAAAACTGGTAGGTACGATTATAATCAATGGGTTTCTGAAGAATTTCAAGCCACCAGAGGAATAAAGTAGGGGGGTGGGAGGGGGAAGTCAAATTCCCAGAAGAAATCAGGGGAAATGATACTTACTTGAAGAAAAATATAACAATATATTACAAAAATGAAATCTGATCATACTCAACAAAAAACAAAGATTATCAGATTGGATTTTTTTAGCTATATATAAAAAGTTCAATTAATCAGGAAGATATAATAATTTGAAATATGCATGTAGTTTATAGCATAGTCCAAAAATATGTAAAGCAAAAATTGACATAACTAAAGGAAAAACAAATCTAAAATCATAGAGAGAGATATTAACACACTTCTCTCATTAGCTGTTATATTAAGAAGACAAAAAATTGGCAAAATATGAAAGAATTGAACAACATGATTAACAAACTTGCACTAATACACAGATTTAGAATGTTGCATTTAAGAACTAAAGAATACACATTCTTTCAAGTACCCCTGCAGCCTTTACCAATACTGACCATAAAGTAAGCCTCGAAAAATTTGAAGTGGAGAAAGCATATAAAGTTTATCTTACTACATTAAAATTAAACTAGAAATCAATTACATAAAAAATAGAGGGCCCTATCTGTATTTAGAAATTTAAGAGCAGCCTGGGTGGCTCAGCAGTTTAGCACCGCTTTCGGCCCAGGGCATGATCCTGGAGACCCGGGATCGAGTCCCACATCGGGCTCCCTGCATGGGGCCTGCTTCTGCCTCTGCCTGTGTCTCTGCCTCTCTCTCTGTGTTTCTCATGAATAAATAAATAAAATCTTAAAAAAAAAAAAAAAGAAAAAGAAAAAGAAAAAGAAAAAGAAATTAATAAATTGCCACACTATCTGAGAATCAAAGGATAAATCACAGTAGAAATTTAAAAGTATTTTGAAATTATGATGAATACTATATATCAAAACTTATGTAAAGCTGTCAAAGCTGTACTTAAAGGAAATTTATAGCCTTAAAAGTGTATATTAGGAAAGAAGAAAGGCACCTATCTGAAGAAGTTCAGAAAAGAAAGGCAAATTAAACCCAAAGAAAATGAAAAGAAAAAAATAAAAACATCAGAATATAAGTTAGTAAAATGGAAAGCAATATATAAAAGAGAATCAGTAAAGTCAGAAGTAGGTTATTTAAAGACTAATAAAATTAATAAATATATAGTAATGCTAATCAAGGAAAAAAAAAAAAGAAAAGTAAAAATACCAGGAATGCAAAAGGAGACATGACTATATGTCCTCATATATTTAAAAGATAATAGGTTAGCATTATGGCAATTTTATGACAACTAATTAAACAAGGATATTAAATGACAGTTTTTTAAAATATTTACCAAATGGACACAAAAAGAGAAAAAAATCTAGTCTTTTATCTATTATATGGAATCCCAAATTAGAAATTTCCCACACTTTCAGAGGTAAATTCTTCACAACATTTAATGAAAAAATTGTACCAATTGTTCACAACTCTTCCAGGGAATAGAACAAAATAGTATATACTTCCCAACTTTTTAAGATTGGGCAAAATCATTCCCAGTAAGAGTATGATAGAGCCAAACTTTCCCATAAACACATTCTTAAAAACTAATCAAATCCAACGATATAATGAGGATAGAATGTCATGTTATAGTCAAGTTTATTTTAAGAATGCAACTTTGGGTCAACATTCACACATAGGATAGTAATAGAGCAATGTTTCATTTCCTGACTTGTTACCAAAGTCAGGTTATATAAGAAAATATAATTTGTTCTTAGTAAGTAAACACTGACACATTTAAGTGTAAAAGGACATAATATGTCCAATCGAGTCTAAAACATTTTAGAAAAAATAAGTATGTGTACACAGAAAGAATGACCAAAAAATGAGGCAAAACAAAGGCAAGTGGTAAATATGGGTGGATGGTTATTAGAGTTTCTTATACAAATCAACTTTTACATGTTTTAAGTTATATAAAAATTAAAAGTTACCAAAAAATCAGCGTCATTCATCTGTAAACCAAATAAAGGAAAAAAATCGTATGATTATTTTAATAAATGCTGAAAATAATTTGATAAAATTCAACATCTATTCATGACAAAAACTGTTTACAATCTAGAGATAGAAGGACGACATGGCTTTGGGAAGCCTGGGTGGCTCAGTCGGTTAAGCGTCTGCCTTCAGCTCAGGTCATGATCTCAGGGTCCTGGGATCGAGTTCCGCATCTGGCTCCTGCTCATCGGAAAGCCTGCCTCTCCTTCTCCCTCTGCCTGCTGCTCCCCCTGCTTGTGCGCTAGTGCACTCTCTCTCTCTGTCAAATAAATATATAAAATCTTAAAAAAAAAAAAAAAAAAAGGACATGGATTTAAACTGACGAAGGCTATCTCCAAAAATTCTGCAAGGGGTACCATATCTAAGGAAAGAAACATTGAAATTCCTCCTCTGAGGTCAACAATGAGAGAAAGACGCTGCTGTCAAGACTTATTTCAATAGAACTTCCAGCAAAAAAACAAGCCTACCTTAGAGAAAGAGAGAAAAGCCTGCTCATATAGGCTGCTTATTCCCCAAAAGGAAAAGGATGGAGCTACCCTGAGTCGGTCTTTATTTGCATGAGCCATTCTGTCTCATCTCTCCCAGGATACAATGAGTGAAGGAACAGAAGGTATTTTAGAGAAAACCCTTCTTCATGGAAATAAAGACCCTTTGAAAAAAGTTCCAGGGACAGCTGGGCGGCTCAGTGGTTAAGCATCTGCCTTCGGCTCAAGGCGTGGTCCTGAAGACCCGGGATGGAGTCCCACATCGGGCTCCCTGCATGGAGCCTGCTTCTCACTCTGCCTGTGTCTCTGCCTCTCTCTTTCTCTGTGTCTCTCATGAATAAATAAATAAAATCTTTTTTTAAAAAAAGTTCCAGAATAGTATCAAAGGAAAAAAAAAATCTTGGATAAATGGAGACTTAGACCACATTCATAGGTGAGAAGACTACATATCATAAATATGTCAGTTTCCTACAAATCGTCCCCAATTCTCTGTATCTAGTGGATTTAGATAAAACTTGACACACTAATCCAAAAAGTGCATATGAAAGAACAAAAGGCCAAGAATAGCTAATGTCAATTTTGAGGACAAAGGACAAGGAAAGGCAACAGGCCTATCAAATATCAAAAATGTGTATTAGCCTTCTGTACCTAAGAGTATATGGCATCAGCACAAGGAAAAACAAAACAGAGGCTGAGAAAAAGACCCAGGCATGTCTGTGAACTTGGCATATGACACAAATGGCATTTTGAGTCTGTGGGGACAAAATAAACTGTGCAATAAATGGTGCTGGGGTAATAGGTTATCTCGTGTGGAAAAACAAAATAAAAGTAGATCCTTAGCCATACATCAAAAACAAAGTAATTATATTTGGATTAAATACTTAAATGAAAAAAAATACATCAAAACTTTACAATATGTAGAAGAAAATAGAAGAGAATATTTTTACCTTTTCAGAGTGAGTAGGGAAAGATTTTTAAACTAGATACACAAGAACACACTGTACAGACAAAGACTGATAAATTTAACTAACATATTGTTAATATCAAATGTTTTTTTAAGATTTTATTTATTTATTTGAGAGAGAGCAAGAAAGCAAGGGGAAGAGTAGAGGGAGAGAGAGAATCCCAAGCATACTGTGGGCTGAACACAGAGCCCGACACAGGACTCAATCTCTCAACCCTGAGAGCATGACCTGAATGGAAACCAAGAGTTGGACGCTCAACCAATGCAGCCACCCAGGCACCCCTGTTGTTAATAACTTTTATTCAAAAAAGAACAGCTTAGGTAAAGTTAAAAGACAAATTACAAACTACAAGAAGATATTTGTGATCCGTATAAATGACAAAGGATAAAAACCCAGACTATATGAAGGGGTCAGCAGAAACAGAATGTGAAAGAATTCAAAGAGGGTTTTACCTGTTTTTAGTTTTCTTTAGGAAAAAAAAAAGTGGGGCAGTCTGGGTGGCTCAGCGGTTTAGTGCCACCTTCATCCTAGGGCGTGACCCCGGAGTCCCCCGATGGAGTCCCACGTCGGGCTCCCGGGTGTATGGAGCCTGCTTCTCCTTCTGCCTGTGTCTCTGCCTCTCTCTGTGTCTCTCATGAATAAATAAATAAAATCTTAAAAAAAAAAAAAGTGACCTGAAACAAATGTTAAGGTTTGATAAGTCCCTATTCTCTCATACTATTCTCTGTGCCTTTCTGACTGTTGAAATATTTCATAAAAGAAAGGTCAATTATAATTCTTTTAAGTCAATGTTAAAATCATAAGTGCTTTGATCAAATCTGTGTATTCTCACATGATATATATTTATTGCTTCCCTCCCCCGCCAAAAAAATATCAGTAAAATTTTTAAGAAGGAATAACCTAGCTTGTACGAAGAACTCTCAGAACTCAATAGTTAAGTGGTGCCTACGTGGCTCTGTCAGTTGAGCATCCAACTCTTGGTTTCCACTCAGGTCATGATCTCAGGGTCGTGAGATTGAGCTCCACATCAGTCTCTGCAATCAGTGGAAGTCTGTTTCAGATTCTCTTTCTCTCTGCCTCCTTCTCTCTCTCACCCTGCTCGTGCACATATTCTCTTTTTCTTTCTCTCTAAAATAAAATGAATAAATAAAAAATCTTTTAAAAAACCCAACTCAACAGTAAAAGGACAGACAATCCAATTAAATAATGGAAAAAAGACAGGAACAGACATTTCACAGATGAGAATACACAGAGGGCATGTGAGCATGTGAAGGGATGTTTAGCATCATTGGGGAAATGCCCATTGGAGCACGTGGGATTGTACCCATGAGGGTGGCTAATGTCACACTTGCCCATGAGGCTGTGCAGTAGTAACTGGGACTCTCATCCACTGTTGTGGGCACCGGCTCCTGGTCTCTACCTGCTGTGTTGTTCGTGTCCCATGGGTTGTGCTGGTATCCTGTTGTGATTCTGTACATCCCCCTGATGACTAGTGAAGTTTGGTGTCCCTTACATGGCTTTCCTCTTCTGCAAAATGTCTTTTGTGTATTTTCTTTTTGGTGCACCTTACTGGGTGGTCTGCCTCTCCTTGATTTGTAGGATTATTGTTTGTTTTTAATAAAGGCTGGATGAGTCCTTATTATCTCCCACTCCATGTATTGCCTTTTTGCTCCTATGTGTGTGTTTCAAATGAAGAAGCTCATACACACACAGAATACCTCCAGGAGGGTCCTAAGGCTACTCCTGAGAGGGGAAAGTAAAGCACTATGAGAAAGCATGTGTGAGAGATAGCCTTTTCTCCACATGCTTGTGCACTCTCTCTCTTTTTTTTTAATCATCATGATTTGCATGTATTTTCAATTTTAAGACAAAGGAAAGGCATCAAATAGTCTACTCTACCAAGCAAGTGTTAACTTCCCTCTAGTCCATCTCCAAAGGAAAAAGTGAAGATGACTGCCCAGCTAGACCTTTGGCCTGACATCCTATGTCCCTTCTCCCCTTCCTCCAGGGATCTACACTCCACAGCAAGGTCATAATGAGAGCAAATCCTATAGCCAGGCCGCCTGGATTGTCACTCAGCTCCTCTGCTGCCCTTGGATAATGTTAGTGAGCTTACATGTCCACTCCAGGCCTCACCCACAGAGTGGTAGTTCCTAGGAAGGTCATGGTCAGCCGTCAGTGCTCTCCTACTCCTGTGGCAGACGTGATGGGATTTCACGTCCAGGATGAGCGGCCAAAGGACAGCAGCATCCATTTGGGCACACCTTCTTTCGCTCACTTGCTGAGAAGGAAGTCAGTCCCAAGGTATAGCCCAGGCAGTGAGCTGCCCTGTGGAAAAGCTCTCAGAGCAAAGACTCAAGAGTTTCCAGCCAACAGCCAGCAAGGCCTTGAATCCTGCCAGCCACTCCCGCCAACAGCCAGCAAGGGAGCCCAGAAGCCAGTCCCCCCACAGGCGAGTCTTGACATTGACCCCCGATGCCCAAGCCCCCTTGTGCCTGTGACTGCAGCCTGCTGAGATTCCTTGAACCATAGGAGCCCAGCTGGCTAAGTCGTGCCCAGATTCCCAGCCTGCAAATTGTGAAATGATAAATGTTTGTTGTTTGAAACCTTTTTAAAAAAGGAATAAGAGACTAGGCAATGTCTCTCCTGAAAACTTGATCAGTTACCTGTCTGTGGCAAAGACAAGATGGAACAACCTTCCAGGGCCGGGATGCCATGAGGTTTTCAAGATGAAATAGTACATCCTGGATTTTAAACAAAATGCTCAAGGAAACTGGTGATTTGCTGAATTTGATTTTCTGGCGTTAATCAGAAGAACTTTTTTATTTTTTTTAAATAGAATCTCCAAGTTTAAATGTACCCCATAGAGGAGGAATCTGAAGCTGAGAATAATTAACTTACCTCTGAAAGTTCTGGAGCTTTATTACAGCATACTCTAGCACAGCACCCTTCACACAGTAGGAGCTCAATAAATAATTGTTGAAAGAAGGAAGGAAGAGCAGCACATAGCGGTGGGGAAGGCATTGGCTCTCTCCCTCTTCACTGCTTCACGTTGCAGGAACTCCCTGAGGTCACACCCAGCCCATGCACAGGGAAAGCTTGGATTTGGAAGTCAGGAGACTTAGTTGTGTGACACTGGGCAGCCCCCTGACCCCAAACCTCACACCTTACACCTCACTTGCTCCAGCGTAAAACAGAAAAAGAATACTTCGCATGGCACAGAGTCACAGTGAGATTCAAACAAGATTCCGTATGGAATCCACTTTCTGACTGTAGCATGGCCAACACGTTCTGCTCTTCCTATTTCTAAAACGTGCTGTCCACTGCGCTGACTTAGAAAGCAGACTATAAAATAAAACATTACCCAGTGAGCACACGGGGAAAGGTTGCTGATAGGAAAACTGGTTGTCTGGGGAAGGAAATCCTTGTGGATTCTCAAGGCATATCATTCACTGACACAAATTTTAAGTGAGCTTAAAAGTCAAGTGTAAATTATAGAACATGTGTCTGGACTCTCATGCAATGTAAAAGAATAAGGTACAGCTATTTGTACCGGCTTGGAAAGATCTCCCAGAGCTGGTGTTATAAGAAAGCCAAGCTGCAGAATGGTATTGTATACATATGTATGTGTGCGCATTTTACTTATGTAAAATAAATGCCACATACACGTGCGTGCACACATATGCCACAAATTCAGAAAACGCCTGAAGAATTCACACGTCAATTGTTAACAGTAGTTGCCTCTGGGGAAGGTAATGGAATTGGGTGTGAATGTGGCATTTTAATTTTTCATGAAACTTTTATATATATATATATATATACACACACACACACACATACACACATATATATACACATACAGATATATGCATGCTAGGTGAATTTTTTAAATGGGTATGTACTACTTCTAAATTTTAAAAACGATAGGTAATATTTCAAAAGTTACATGTAAAGAAGAAAACCATTAAAAATTATGAATAAATACCTGGTCCTAGCATGAAAAAATGAAACAACTTTGAAAGCATAAAAACGATGTAGAAAAGTCATAAAAGTATATCTAGAATTAACAGCATTAAAGGTTCTCTGTCCAAAAAGGTAAGTAAAAGGTAAATGAAAAACTTGATAATTTGGCACCAAATATGCAAAGGAATCATTCCCTTCTGTTATAAAGTGTTCAACACTGATGAAAGATTTGGGGTGCCTGGGTGGGCAGTCGTTTAAGCGGTCAACTCTTGGCTTCTGCTCAGGCCCTGATCTCACAGTCCAGAGATGGGACACCACATGGGGCTCAGTTTAAAATCGGCTTGAGATTCTTTCTCCTTCTCCCTCTGCCCTTCCCACTCATGCCCTCTCTCTTTCAAATAAATAAATAAATAAATACATATTTTTAAAAAACTGATTAAAACTTTAAGAATAAGATTGCTACCTTACCCCTGCAAAAGCCCTGACCCTCCCAGCATTCAGGCCCAGGCTTCCTGGCATGCCCTATACATTTGTAATCGTCATCTCGGGTCCTTATTTTGCAGACTGGACACTGATACAGTCATGGTGAGTCACATGGTCAACGTAAGCAAGCTGCCCTGTGGGGAGCTGCAGCCTGGTCCCCAGGCCACTGAGCGCTGTCACAGCCTGCTATCGGGAGGGGTGAGGTCAGCAATATGCCCCACCTACCCTCTCACTTCCCTTGGCGAAATTTCAGAACAGCCCATCTTGCCTTCCCGGGATCTTGTCAGACCCAGACTCCCTCGATCTCTGCTCTTTAGACTCCTCTTAGAGGGTGATTTGAGGTCTGCTCCAAAAAAGGAGAAGTGCAGGTGGGAAGCAGTCGGCCCCCCACCCCCTGGGGTGGCCTCTGGATCCACGGGAAAGCCCAAGCCTCACTGTGGATGCAGCGTCACCGTGTCATCTGCAGACGATTTCACTACCCCCGGGCCTTCCCACGGGCAGCAGGCTGGCTGCTCTCTCTTCCTCTAAGTGGACGGGGCTCCGGGGAATTGCCTGAGCCAGTCCCAGCAAGGAACTGGAACTGAGAGCCCAGAACTCGGTTCTCCAAAGTCACATGTCCAGGGCCGCAGGGCCCAGCCCCGCGGAGTCTCCCGGAGACCCCTGGTCATCAGAGAAAGGCTGTGTCCGCCACACCTCGGGACAAAGAATGCGTCTTTGAGGTTCCAGATGGTGCTTTTTGTTGCCCTCAGTGACTTTGCTCTGCCGGCTCAGAGGGCAAGCTGGGACTCCGAGCTGGTCCCCAGAGAGCCCCGCACCCCCGGGGCACTCACTCCCGCCCCCTCCATGCTGGGGCTGGGTGCCACCACCGTCCCTCCTGACATTCATTTGGAGTTAAAGGGAAATCCTGCACCCAGTGGCTCCAGTCTGGGAAGTCGAGCCGAAGTGGGACAGGAGCAGACAGTGTTTCCTAAAGAGAACGTTGGATGAAAATTTGCTATTAAAAATTCAGAGCATTGGGACCGCTGGGTGGCTCAGGGGTTGAGCGTCTGCCTTCGGCTCACGGTGTAATCCTGGATACCTGGGATCGAGTCCCACATCGGGCTCCCTACATGGAGCCTGCTTCTCCCTCTGCCTGTGTCTCTGCCTCTCTCTCTCCCTGTGTCTCTCATGAATAAATAAAATCTTAAAAAAAAGAAATTCAGAGCATCCCATCAAATACTTAACATCCTGCAACCCTGCATGGAGCAGTGGCGCAGGCGCAGGCGGGGAGTACCCAGGGATTCTGAGCGTGGCCTCCTTGCCCCGGGACAGGTGATAATTCCTAGGAATTAAGCATTCAGTGTGGTGCAGGGGACATGGTGGCTTCTGGATAAGACTTGAGCCCGTTACTTAATCTTCCTGAGTATGTATCTATAAAATTGCCATAATAATAAAAATCTCCCAGGATCTTATGAGGATTAACTGAGATAAGGTAGCCCAGCGCCCCGGCAGGACACAGTCTCAGGCCCGCATTAGACAAAGAAGGTGTCAGATTCCACTCCTTGCCCTGCAGTCTTCTTGTCTCTAGGGTCTGTTAGCTTCCTTATTCCCCAGGCTCACATGGTGCCACACGTAAACAAAAGAGCATTGCACAAATAAGTCACCTCATTAGGACTACCAAGCCCCTGATCAAAAAATTAATCCTATTTGTTAAGGTGGGTGGAGACAGCTGAACATCCTACACTCTGAAAACCTGAGTAACATCTCTTTGCTTAGGTCTGGAATGTGTCAGAGACCAAGTCTTCCACCGCACAGGTCAGCAAACTCTGGCCCAAGGGCCCAGTAAGGTTCCCCTCCTGCCTGCTTTTGTAAGGACAGTTGTATTGGCTGCAGCCATGCTCATTCCTGGTGCATTCTATAGGGCTGCCTGCTGGGACAACCAGCAAACCAAGCTGCGTTGATCTCCGTATGGCCCACAAAGCCTAAAATACTTCCTTGTCTGGAACTTTACAGGAAAAAATTTGTCAACCTCTGCTCCACTGAATACTGTCTATTCCTCTATCATGAATATCCACAAAGCTGAGCCTAAATGCTAGGAATTAAACTGTGTAGCCCAAGAGTCATTTGAGGTTTACAAGCCCAGTGGTTGGGGATGGAGACTCAAAGGGATCTGAAGTTTGGAAAGAAAAGGCCTCTTTTTGGGTTGTGTCTGGCTTATTACTGCATAGCCCTGAAGGAAACATAGACCAAAATAAGATTTTCAAATAAAACCTGAGGGTTTTAAAATTTGAGGTGGCTCAGTGGTTGAGCATCTGCCTTGGGCTCAGGCCATGACCCCAGGGTCCTGGGATTGAGTCCCGCATCAGGCTCCCCACAGGGAGCCTGCTTCTCCTTCTGCTTATGTCTCTGCTTCCCTCTGTCTCTCATGAATAAATACATAAAACCTTAAAAAAAAAATGTGAGGAAGCAAAGTGGAGTAAAAGCAGCGCTATCCTGCGGGTTCCAGTCCCTGGTTGGCCACCAATTAAGTGTATGATCATGGGCAATCGCTTCACATTCCTGGAGCAGTTACTCTACTTGTAAATAAGGTAACATTCGCCGAACACCTGTTGAACTCCTTCTATAGGGAACCCACCCACCTGGACATGGAGGTTTGGGGCCAGATCATGACAGTCCCAACACAGGCCCTTCAGCTTGGTTATGTAATAGGAGCTGGGACCGGCAGATGGGCCTTCTGGATCATGCCTTTTACACTGGCGTGAGCACCAGTTTACCACCCTAAGCACTCACCAGCCGACACTGCAAGCACGGCTTTATCTCTAGAACCACTAGTCCATGTGGCAAAAGGACCCTAAAGGTGCTGCCAACAGTCTCGGGATAATTGGGACCTGGCAGCAAATAAACCCTGCAGAATCAGGACCATGTTTGTTATCCCAGAGCCCCAAAGTGAGGATCACCTTCCAAAAACTCAGAATCCAAGCCTCCTGATCCCATCTGCAGAGAGCCCATCATCCTGGACTGCGTGCCCCTCACTCCTCTCCCGGAAGACCCATTCAGGGTGGTGACCCCGGTTGGCAAGGCAGCGTCTCACGGACGGTGGGCACATAACACCCAGATGAGACCCACAGCTGACAGCCCGGCATTCGGGTCAGTGGCTGCTGGGCGCAGCTCTTTCCCTGCCTCCTGAAGTTCAAATGCCAGCCTGATTTCTATCTGGAAGCATCCCAGCCCAAACATGGAACAAAAGTTCCCTCTGACAAGCCCATTCCGGGTTCCAAAGTATGTTTTTATGTTTGTTGGCAAATAGAACTGTCACCAGCAACAATAACAACACTGTTTCCCCTCTACTGAAGCTACTTCATTTCTTCGCATTTGTTCCAGGGCTGGCGCTGGACAGATGAATAATGTAGGCTCGGCGGCTGGCCCAAGGCCTGACCTCGTGCCTCCGAAAGCAAACAGGGTGGTGCAAATGGGGAGACTTGTTTGTTTGAACTCTCCCTGCCTGATTTTAAAAAGAAAAGGAAAAAAGAGAAAAGAAAAACAAACCTCCCACCACCCCCATTTCATCATTGTAGACACTGAGGTTTTATTGTTTTGTTTTGTTTTTCTTTTTTGTTTTCATTTCTCACTTTTTTGAAACGAGGAACTACAGCCCTCTACTGGTGCGGGGGAATCGCGCCAAGTCCTCGGTCGTCGGGGCGACCCTGCCATCTTGTGGCTGCGCGGGGGATGTGCACCTGCCCGAGGACTCCGACCTTGGGAGCATCGCGACCTCAGCTTGTTGGAAGGGTCCTTCCCAGGGCCCAGACGGCCTTTCATCCAAGAATTCAAGACATCGCAGGGAAGTAGTGGATCCGAGTCTGTGGGGGGAAACGTAAACGAATCTGAAGTCATGATGTTGGTTCTTGATCTCAGTGTAGTCAACTGTGACCTCACGCCTGAGCACATGATCTCAGGTTCATGAACCTGTTTTCGCATCTGTAAATTGGAGCTCATGATACACGTTTGAATCTTAGAGTTTGGTGAAGCTTTGACGAGGTAGCACATATAAAGAGTGGCTTGTCAACTTTATACATGAATACGCAAAAATATATTAAACATCCGTAAAGAAGTGGATTCTCTCATCATACCTGGTAAAACTTTTTCAGAGACTCAAAACCTGTTTGGCCACTAAGCCCTCCTATAGTATAAAGCCCACGGCTTAAGATGAAAGAAAAGGACTTCACGCTGACTTCCGCTCTCCTACATGCACAGACTGTCAATTTCTCTCTCTTTTTTCGCTTTTTGGGTTTAAGTAAAACCAGGCTCTTTGGCCTTTCTGCGTAGGGCCAGCAAGGAATGTAGATGGGCCTGTGGAGGTTAAACTTTGCTTACCTGGAATCATAAAGTGCCCATTAGCGTGGGGCTTAGGTATTTGGCTACCTCATATCCTCTTAAAAGCCAGAACCAGACACAGCAGCGAAAGAAGCACTCATACAATGTCTGTGCCACACGATGCAGACGCAAGATGACTCATCAAACACAAGATAGGTTTGGCCACTGCTTCTCTGCAGTTGTTTGGAGGAAGCCAAGAATTTCTGGTGTCTAGCTCCGGGCTTGCTGAACAAACCCAAATATTGCGGTCCTCACCTTGCGCTAAGTTTCAGTTCTGCTTGGGCTGGCAGGCCAGCCTGTGCTCAGGCCACGGATAAAATTTCCAAGGCACTGGTCTGAGTCCAGAGGTCTCCTACTCACAGCTGGCCCTTTCTGGGTCTTCCAGTTACATAGTTTGTCACTCATCTCACTGACACGCGAGGCAGGCTTAGGGTACTTTTGGCAACGGGATAGATAGTTTTGCAAAGAGAAAATAGCATACCAGTCAGGGCACAGCAAATCCTTGGGCAAGTAGTGAAGAACTGTGACTCAGATTTCCAGGCCATCTGCACCCCCAGGCTAGGCCCTGTTACCTCCGTGCTCACCTTCTTCTAAGTTGGGTTCGCCTAGGCCTGTTGTGAGGAAGCCACCTTTAGAGTCATGCATGTCACCAAGGAGCCTGTGTTACAGTTGGAGAGGAATAGAAGACTGGGACAGGCTGTGCCTCTGGGAAGGTCCTATGGCAGATCAGGGGTGGGGTGGAGGTGAGGGATGGAAAGGCAAGGTAATGCCCTGCCCTGCAGATTGAGTGTGTCCCTCCCAACCCTCAGAGATGACATGCCGGAACTCTAAAACCAGAGAAGCCGCAGGAAGACACAAGAGGGGAAGGCTTTTCTTCAGAGATTTCCCATATCTGATCAACTATTTACATTAACCAGATGAAAGTAGGAATTCAGGGTGTGGTGGCCAGACTTTTGGAACTGAAGTACAATATGACCACACAAGGCGAAGGTGATTGTGGGCATGATAAGACTGCAGATGAAAGTATTAGCCGCCTGTGGTGTGTCCTAAAGGAGAAGTTCGGGCATCAGAGTTTGAGTGCTAGCCACATGGCCAGGAGATTGCAGAAAGCCAGAGGGTGGAGGATGTCTCAGAACGTACTATTGCACCCAACACTTTCACATCCACATATGCAAGTGGAATTGGCAAACAGACACGATGGGTGACCAGACAGCACCAACTTTAAGTATAAACCAATGAATTCAGTTATTTGGATGAATATAGTTATTTTTAGGATAATTTTTTAGATTTATTTGGGATAAACTTATTAATATCACCCAGTAGTTAAAATACCTATTCTGTGTACCAGATCTCACAAAAGTTTAAGGAGGAGTAGAGAAAATGTTTTCAGAGTTGGCTTAAAGGGGCGCTTGAGTGGCTCAGTCGGTTAAGCTTCCAACTCTTGATTTCAGCCTGGGTCATGATCTCAGGGTCATAAGATCAAGCACCGAATGGGTCTCCATGCCCAGTGCAGAGTCTATTTGAGTTTCTCTCTCCCTCTCCCTCTGCTCCTCCTCCCCCTGCTCTCCTTTTCTCTCTCTCTAAAATAGATAAATAAATATTTTTTAAAATGTGGCTGTGGTATATGTTACACGACACATTTGAAGATTTTGACTGGCCATTGCCCCTGATTGCTGGGAGGAGCCTCTCCACCCTTAGAGTAGGAGTGTCTTGTTATTCATGGTGGGCCCCACAGATCACACTTGACTTTATGCTAACCAAGGGCTTCAGGGTGGATTCCTAAACAGTTTCAGGGATGGGGACTGGCCATGATGGAAAGACTAGCCATGTGATTGGAGAATGGAGGATTTGAGCCACATGATGTCAAGCCCAATCTCTGGGGAATGGAGATTCAGTGACTCTGGCCAATGATTCAATGAATCATGCTTACATAACTGAACCCCAATAAAAACTCTGGACACCAAAACTTGAGTGAGCTTCCCTGGTTGGTAATCATACACTGACATGCTGACACAGTAATTCATGCTGAGGACACCAGAGCTACATGTTCAGGACCCGCCCTGGTTCCCACTCTAGCATCCATTTCTTCATCTGGCTGGTCCTGATACGTATCCTTTACAAGAAAACTATATTGTACATATAGCACTTTCCTGAGTTCTGGGAGTCACTCCAGCAAATTATGGAACCTGAGTGAGTAATGGGAACCAAATTTCTAGCCAGTTGGTGAGAAGTGCAGGGAATCCCCAAGCCTGCGGCTGGTATCTGGAGGGAGGGAAGTCTTGTGGACGAGTGTGCCTTAATCTGATATGTGATCCAACTCGGATAGTTGGTGTCAGAATTGCATAGCACTATGAGGATGCAGAGTCCCTGGGGAAATTCACAAAGCGCTGTGTTTAATGGGAATTATGTCTGTTCACATATTTACCTCCCATATACATGAGACGCATCCAGAAATATTGGTTGAACGAATGAGTTAATGATGTAACAGTGGGTTCTCTGCCCACTGTCTCTGCCTGGGTTGTGGATCATGCCTCATGTGACCCGCCCAAATCAAGCCCCATCCCCACCTACACCCTGCTAAGTGTCCTTGGTGTGGTGGAACTTTATGAGTGTCCTGGGGAGAATCTGTCTGGCTGTCTCCCCTCACCTTGATACTCAGATCCCTCCTACAAGAATGCTCATTTGCTTACTTTCACCCACAATATGGGCGAGAAAAAAAAAATCTAGTGGTATTTTATCCCACAGTCCAAAACCAATAGCAACACAAAACTAGAAAACTTATTCTTTTCCCTGGAAAGGAAAGGGAACTACTGGAAGAAGAATCTGACAGGCATGCTTGAAGAGACTTCATTGGAACTGGAAGGGGGAAGGGTTTTTTTAATTGAGCCATAATCGACATGTAACACTATATTAGTTTTAGGCATATACACGAAATGATGACCAGAATTAGTTTAGTCAGCACTTGCCACCACACATGGTGGCAAATTTTTTCTTGTGGTGAGAAATTTAATGACCTACTCTCTTAGCAACTTTCAAATGTCCAATGCGATGTTATTAACTGTGGTCACCATGCTGTACATTACAGCCCCAGACCTTACTCATCTCATACAGGAAGTTTGTACCTTTGACCCCCTCTATCTACACCTTACCCCGTTTGTCTGGCAACCACCTATGTGTTCTCGGTATCTATGAGTTTCGCTCTGTTTAAGATTCCACATACAAGAGAGATCATACGGTATTTATCTTTCTCTGTCTGTTTTATTTTACTCAGCATAATGCTCTCAAGGTCTATCTATAATGTCAAAAATAGCAGAATTTCCTTCTTTTTTGTGGCTGGATAATACTCTATCCTGTGTGTGTGTGTGTGTGTGTGTGTGTACCACATTTTCTTTATCCATTCATCCACTGATGAACCATTAGGTTGTTTCTAGATCTTGGCTATTGTGAATAAAGCTGCAATGAACATGGGGGTGCAGAGAGCTTTTCAAGATAGTGATTTCATTTCCTTCAGATAAATACCCAGCAGTGGGATTACTGGATCATATGACAATTCTATTTTTAGAATAGTTTTCTGTTTTCCACAGTGGCTGCACCGATTTACATTCCTACCAACACTGCATGTAGGTTCCTTTTTCTCCACATCCTCACCAGCGCTTGTTATTTCTTGTCTTTTTGATACTAGCAATTCTGACAGGTGTGAGGTGGTATCTCACATTGGTTTCAACTTGCATTTCCCTGATGACTGGCAATGTTGAGCACCTGTTCATGTGAACTGGAAGTTTAGACTGTATGACCAGGAGACTTGTTCATGGTAGTCACCCAGAACACATGCCTCACCTCCCCTCCCGCTCACAAATCCCTAAGCATTCTAGAAAAGACAGTCTTAAAAATCATAAGAGCGCAGGAAACCTAGAAGAGGTGCTCTTAATGATCCAGACATGTTGTCAAATCCTCAGAGCCCAGAAGGCAGGCAGGGATGGGGCTCGAGAAGGAAGCCACAGCGCCAGACACCATCAAGAGATGACTGTTGCTAGTGATGGCGCCTGAGGCCAGGGGACAGAGATGCGAGGACGGGGAGGAGGCTGGGGCGCTATTGCTGAGGCTGGTTTGGGACAGCCTTGGTGAGCTGATGAGGGATTATTTAGGTTTAAGAAGCAGATTCCCTGAAACAACAGGGAGTCCTTCAAGCTGACGTGACCCCTCCTTCCACTTTCCCCTCCCTGCTACTCACAGGAGGGGGCTACAGCCTTCACAGGGAGGCCAAGAGAAGATCTTGAGTACAGCTACGTGCCCACCACCAGGAAACAGCAACTGCTTGAGGAAAAACCAATCCCATGAAAGACAGACACCAAACTCCACAGACAGAACATTCTCAGGGACTCCAGGGCAACAGAATGAAGTGAGGCAGCCTGCAGAGGAGTCTCACAGGCTGGGTGACTTGGTGGCATAGCTGTTGGAGGCAGGAAAAGCCTAGGTCCAGTCAAGGAGGCCTGGCTGCACTCTGACCAGTATCCCCGTGTTTGCACAGAACCTGTCCTGCCCTCCCCAGATGGGTCCCATTTCCAGTCCCTATGTGAAGCACAGAATGCTCCCATCTTCAGAGCCTGCAGGCTCCACACTTTCATCTGGGATGGAGTCCCCATCTTGTGTTTCTTTCCCCTGGGATTTGGGCTGTGATTTATTGGACCTTAACCTCTCTGTGTTTTTTTCTCTTCAGAAACTTTTGCTGTTCTCATAGGGCCTCTCATGTCTGGAACACATTCGAACCTCAGAAATACTTGCTGAACCAACAGACTTACCAAAGGCACAGAAGTGCCCCTGGGCTCTGCCCCTGCTCATAGAACCTCTGGAAGTTGCATGTTGTCAGCCCCCACCATTTGGGAGCTGAATGACTGAATTCATACTTTTCTAGATATTCATTTTTAATTGTTAAGCTAGTATGATGAAATATATATCCATTCCATATTTCATATCCACTTTAATACATACCTCAGTCATAGAATTAACAATATTTCTAGAAGCATCTGAACGAGGTTTTAGGGCTGGATTAATGAGTGGTTCTTCTAGAGGCAAGAGTTCACAGGCACCAGGCACACACAATATCATTAGATCCCCTGGCAACGCAGGGTAGGAGGGGTGGGTGGGGGGATGTGAGGCAAACACCAGAATCTCTTCTGACTTTCAGGGGTTTTTTTAGGTTTTGGGTTTTTTGTTTGTTTTTTGTTTTTTTAGGTTTTGTTTTTTGTGGGTTTTTTTTTTTTTTTGAAGATTTTATTTATTTATTCATGAGAGACACAGAGAGAGAGAGAAGCAGAGACATAGGCAGAGGGAGAAGCAAGTTCCCTGCAGGGAGCCTGATGAAGGACTCAATCCCAGGACCCCGGGATCATGACCTGAGCCGAAGGCAGATGCTCAACCCCTGAGCCACCCAAGTGCCCCTGACTTTCAGTTTTCTAGATCATTCTAATGAATGATTCTCAGGTTGTTAGAAAATGCAACTCCCAGGCCTAGGCTGTAGGGCTAAGTCAACAATTCACATTAAAATGGTTACTCTAGAGTCTGGCAATATAAATAAATAACTGTGCCACCATGTGTATTCTTATCTCATGTCTAATTCTTGGCTTTGAACACCTTTCAATGTCTAGTGTTCATATTGTTCAAACCAATAATTCCCCCTACACTACCATCTCTTCTAAGTGTGAGAATTAATTGCTGGCACCAGGATTCCTCCTAGGACGGGAGCTGTCTTTGCTGAGAAAAGATGCCTTGATTAGTGTTTGAGTAGAAGATGAGCCTTACTCTTAGGGGCCTGGGTATCAGATGGTCTCATATCTGCCAAGGATAAGGCCAAAGTGCTACATAACCAAGGGACAGAGATGAGCAGAAAGGGGATGGAGGGAGGGCCACCAAGTGGCCATCCCAGGACCCTCAAAATCTTGAGCAACATCTAAACACATTACTGCTCTGTGTGAGTGATTTTCTGTTGTGAAAGCCACAGAAGTAACTGAGTCGTTTGTGAAGGTAAACATGATCCTGGGCTAAGACAGGCTGGGGAAGGCTAGACCCAGGGCAGAGGAGGCTGGGGGACCCACATCCCCATCACTTAGCAACCTCTAGGACATCTGTGGCTTCCATCAGTTTCAGGATTGGGAGTTTTGAGGCATCTCATCTGGACAATCTCAGTTGATACCTGGATTAATCAGAGATGTGGACAGGATATTTGAATTTGTGTACAAGGATATAAATCACAGAATTACATATAATGTTGCAAACTGGGAAACCTAATGGTATGATGATAGGGATCTGGTTAAATAAACCAAGAGAGAGCCATTTAGTAACGTGAGAAAGTTTCCACTATAAACATCAATAAAAAAACAATCGGAATATTACTGGTATTATCGATACTTGGTATTTGTTTGTTTTATATTTTAAATAAGTGATCTTTTCTCAAAGAAAAGAGAAGGACTCAAATTTCAACAGATCATTCCAGAGCTTGCAGGATTATGATGACTTGTCTTTTCTTTGGTTTACTTCTACATGATTTTCAGATTCTCCATAATGAGCAAAGTAAGGTTATAATCAGGAGAATCAACATCACTTTTGCAGCGTGGGAGTGAAGTTTGTTTGTGTTAGTTGGCTTACTTGGCAGACATAGGAGAAATGAGCAAGGATGGTTGCCCTTAAGTGATGTTTGGTCATCACTTATTTATACCATTTAGGTAGAGACAACATTTGTTTAGCAGAGATGGGAAGGGTTCAGAAACATTTTTTGGAAATCTCCATCCAGTCTTGTCAGGAAAAAAAAAAAAAAGGAAAGAAGAAAAAACAGAGAAGGAGGATAGAAAATGGAGGAAAAAAATACATTTAGACTCTCTTCCGAAATGGGCTCTGAACTGGCAGGTGATTTTTGTTTCACTTTTGCATGTCATTAGCTCTCTTTTACCAAGTCAAAAAGAGTGACAGTTGGATTATGGATGAGTTGGCAGTCACGCAGAACTTGCATGTGGATGCACGTGTGTGTGTGTGTGTACCTACGTGTACAGAGGGAGGCAACAACTCCTTTCCATGTCCTATGTAAATTATCTGCTATAAACAAAGACAGAGCCTCCATGAAGCTTTGACTCCTGTCCCCCTCTCCCACCAACCCCCACAAAACTGAGGAAACCTTAATCATTTTCAAGCTGTAATCATTCTCAAATCCGCTGCCAGATTGAGTTGCAAGAGGTCAGGCTTGACATATTATGATCTCAAAGATATTTGAGGAAGAAATTATATCAGATGTTCTGGGTCAGCCAGATAATGCCTGAGCCTGGTGTCCCATCCCCACCCCTGACATTAAAGAGACACAGTTCCTCCTCTTAACATCGGCCACCAAAGAACAGCATCATATTGGCAAAATTTTGGAGACCATACCATGACTTCGAATTGAGTACAGGCTATGGCACCTGTGCCTGCACAACCCTAGTCAAGCCACCTCATGTCTTGGGGCCTCTGCCATGCTCCTCTGTAGCATGAGCACTTAACTTGGGGCTTTTTTTTTTTTTTTTTTACTTGGGGCATTTTTAAGGTGTCTTTAAGCACTGGAAGTCTATCATTCTTTAATTGTAGAATTTATGTACAAGAGTATGCCTATGTCTGTGTCTGTGTATATTTATTTGCCCAAATGGAAGACAAGTAAGGGCATAGGTGACAATTTCAATGATATTTAACACTAAGGGGGGAGAAAAAGGGAGTAATCATTGATTGAACTACTCCTGAGAGTCTAGATGGCATAGAGTAACTTTACAGTTTTGGAAACTGAAGCTCAGTTGGAAAGTGACTTGCTCAAGATCATCCAGTCTTTAGGAGCCACAGGTGAGAAACAGCATCCAGACTAACTCCAAACTGTGGATTGGCAAATCAGTATGGCTTGGGACCCCTCCCCTTCATGAGGCTCTTTTGGTGTTGAGGTAGAATTAGGTACCACCTGGACCTTACCACTCTCGTCACTCGTGGCACTGAGACAACACTGCCAAGCTCTCACACCTTCTGCCACTAGGCTGGCCACCACCGCCCCAGACCACGCCCATCCATACTATGGCAGCTGCCAATGGGGGGGACTTGCAGTTGGAAGAAGAGTGGTCACAGCCCACAAGCTCCATGGAAGGTCATCTTGCTTATGAGCTGTGCGTTCCAGGCTCTGGGCTGAAGGGTAGGTAACTAAGAGGTAACACCTCAAGACTATTAACCACGGCCCTCACCATGCCTGACAGCTCTAGGACTACTGGTCCACACACCTTCCCACTCAGGGTGAGTTTTCTGCCTCCCCAGGCGAGGTGCACCTCCCATCTCTCACCCCTCAGGGGTTGGGAAAGGTGTGACTAAGCCAAGCTCTTCATTACTGCGCTGACTGCCATTCCTGGAGCATCTGCTCATATAGGAGCAGAGCATGGGCAAGGACCCCAAAGGTTCCATCGCCTTGTTCTAGCCCCCATGCCACCATTGCCTCTTTCAGCAACCTGTTTTCAGGAGAAAGTAAATTCCAAAAGTTCAACCTATGCCATACCATTTCAGGAGGCTGAGTTATATCGAAAAGAGTAAAAGACCAGGAAATTACTAGTTGTCCGTCGCTGTTTAGCTAGGAGACTCTGGGCAAGCCACCACCACTCTTCAGGCCTGAGTTCCCACTTCCACACAGTAACGACACTGGGGAAGGCAATCCCTTGCACCTTCTCTGTCTCTGGGGTCCACCCGTTCCCCAGCCCGGCCACTTTCCCAGGGTGCGGGCAGCATCCTTCTAGAAGCTGGATTTTGTGGAGTCACTTGGCGTTCACCTCTCATGACTTTTCTGAGTTTACTTCCTCCCGGCATGGTGGAGCGCTAGGCTCCTTCTGTTGGCGCGTGTGGCTCTCTGAGTGCCGCAGAGACAGAGCAGAGCCGGATGCCAGCCACCGCCCCCGGGAGGCACCGTGTTGCCCGCCACCGGGGCTGCCTGCTGACCTCTCCCCATGGCTGCGGCCATCCTGCAGGCCCTGCCTGGCAGCCTCCCCACCGCGGGCAGGTGCGGCCTCCCCAGCTCCCCCAGACACCCCCTGAGGCGTCAGCTGGCCCCGCGCCTTTGCCACTGGGAATACTGGCACCGACCCTTCGGAGCACAAGGAGCTCTTGCGCCCTGGGGCCTTCCCAGGCGTCTCACACAGACGAGTCCCCACAGGGCCAATAATCTCACCCCATTTCACAGACGGGGAACTGTGGCCACAGAACCTCCTCGTCTTCCAGGAAGGAACAAAGGCGACGCATCAGCCAGGGCAGCAATCAGAGCCCAGGCACTCTCCCAGAGCCATGCAAGCTTTCGTAATCGGTCATGCGTCTTTTTACCTTTTGAAACTTTGTGGGATTTATATATAGCCTCCATCTTGTCCCTCTGACTCGGCAGGGCTCACCATCAGTCACTGGGCTGAACACCTGGAACTCTGTGGGGACTGTCATTAGAAGGATGCGAGGCCAGGTGTGGTTTTGGACCAGAGACCTATTGGAATAGGGAGGATTTCTCACTTTCCAAGTTTACTCTGCTCAAGTTAAAACAATTAACCTCCTTTCCCCTTCAAACAACTGTTCTCCGCAGCTTTCTACTAGCTATAGCCAACCCGGAGACACAATGTCAAAGTGGACTCTCTCTACCCTTGAAGCCTCCCAGGGAAGAGGAGACTAGACCCTCCCCCTGGGCTTCCTTCTGCCCTCGCTGTCCCTTCCCCACCAGCGTCACCCACCACCCTCTGGATGCCAGACCTCCTGAGAGTGGGGATTTTCTCCTGTGCTGGGGTCATGACGAGATTGCAGTGAAGGGGGGCTTATAGGCCCCCATGTTGGGCCCCAGACTCATCTCTCGAGGGTTTGCCAGGCAAGCCAGCAGGGAGGGAAGGACAGATGGCAAGGTTATTCCCAACCACTTGGGGTCTTAGCTCTCTTAACTGATGTAGCTGTCAGCACGTTCCCCTTCTCGGGCTGCAGCCTCCCCCAGGACACACTCACATGCACACACGCGCACACACACTCAAAAACTCTTGATGGTATTAATATTTTTAGGAAATAACCTGCCTCCTTCTTGTATAACACAGTAGCTAGCATGAATTGAATGCTGATCCCACTCTGGGTACAGTGCTGGGTGATTTTCATGCACTGATGACTGCATTCAATGCTCACAACAATCCTATGACGATGCACATGTGATGGATCTAAGGCTCAAGAACTGGGGTAAATGACCTGGGTCCCCCAGCCAGTACGTGGCAAAGCCAGGACTTGAGACCCAGTTTTATCTGACAGGTGAGTTCACTGGCCACCATCTGATGGGGCACCTGGTGGCTCAGTCTATTAGACATCTGTCTCTCTCTTTTTTTTTTAAGATTTTATTTATTTATTCATGAGAGACGCAGAGAGAGGCAGAGACACAGGCAGAGGGAGAAGCAGGCTCCATGCAGGGAGCCCGATGTGGGACTCAACCTTGGAACCCCAGGATCACGCCCTGAGCCAAAGGCAGATGCCCAACCACTGAGCCACCCAGACATCCTGGCATCTGACTCTTGATTTCAGCTCCAGTCATGATCTTAGGGTTGTGAGATCGAGGCTGTCAGGCTCTGCACTCAGCGCAGAGTTTGCTTGAGACTCTCTTTCCCTCTCCCTCTGCCGCTGCCCACCACTTGCACTCTCTTCCTAAAAAAGAAAAAAAAATAGTTAATTAAAAAAAAAATTTTTTTTAATTAAAAAAATACTGTCCATCATCTGAGATCTTCTCCATGATGTAGGGGTGAGCTGCAGGTATAAGACATTGCTGGTCTGTATGAGGCAGTCCCAGGCAGCCCTTGGTACCCTTGTGCCTGAGAGAGAAGTTCACCCTCATCCATTGCACATAGGCTGGCCTTTTCCTCAGGTGACAGGGAGGGGCCAGGATGGCCTGCCCCCCTTCAAAAACACTGCCCAGTGCAGGCTTTTCAGATGGTTGGAAGTAATTCAGCATTGAGATGAATTGATCATCTTGCAGAAATGACCTAAAGCAGTGGTTTTCAGACGTGGTTGCACACTAGACAGCAGGAGAGACTTTTTAAAACTAGATGACCAGACTACACCCCATGCCAATTAAATCAATACATAATTAGAAATCAACCATCAGAAATTTTCAAAAATATTTAAAAATTTTCCAACAATCCCAAATTTGTAGAAAGTTTCCAAATTGCTGTGGATGGACTGTGTGCCCTCCAAAACTCTTATGTTAAAACTCAAGTGTGGGAGCACCAGGGTGGCTCAGTCAGTTAAGCATCTGCCTTCAGCTCAGGTCATGATTCCAGAGTTCTGAGACAGAGCCCTGTGTTGGGCTCTCTGCTCAGTGGGGAGTCTGCTTCTCCCTCTCCCTTGCCTGTCACTCCCCCTGCTTGTGTTCTCTCTTTATATATATCAAATAAATAAATAAAATCTTTAAAAAAATAAAACTCTAATGTGATGGTGTCAGGGGGCCCTGGGGATGATTAGTTCCTGAGGGTGGAGCCCTCGTGAATGGAATCAGTGCCCTCATGAGAAGAGACAGGAAAGTTTGCTACTTCTCTATGCTTTCCACCCTGCAAGAATATGGCCATCTACAGCCAGGAAGAATGTCTTCATCAAGAAACCCGGTGTCCTGGCACCCTGATCTTAGACTCCAGCCTCCAGAAATGTGAGAAATACACTTCTGTTGCCTAACTAAGCTGCCCTGACCGTGGCATCTTGTTATAGCAGCCCAAATTGATGAACATACACGTAAGATACAAAAAAAAACTTTTTTCTGAACTGATTGAGTGTAATTCGCCGTTAGCATACCACTTCCTCAAACATACTTGGGTCTGTCTCCTATAAACATAGACATTCTCTTACATAACCACAATAAAAATCCCCAAATCAGGAAATTAACATTGCTACGTCTCTACCAACTAATCCACAGACTCTGTTTGGGTTTCACCAATACGGTTGAATAGTAATAAAAAATATTATTATTATTGTCCTGACAACATTTTTAACAACAAGAGGGTGCACTTCAGAAATCAACAAGGAGTGGTCATTGGTCAAGTGTCTTCAGTCTCCTTCAGCCTGGAAAGTCCCTCAGTCTTCCCTTGACTTTCAGGACCTTGATACATTTCAAGAATATTTGGGAGAACATCCCTCCACTTGGGTTCACCCAACATCCCCTTATGAGTAGGTTCAATTTATTCATTCTTGGCAAGAATATGACAGAGAGGATGCTCTGTTCTCCTTGCATCCTGTTGGGTGGCTCACAATTTTTATTTATCCCATTACTGATGGCATCCAATTTGATCTCTTGATTTAAGGTGGTGTCTGCCAGCCTTCCCCACTGTAAAGTCGCTCCTTTTCCCTTTGTAAAGTCATTTGTATTTCATGATGAGAGGCAAGTGGTGAGTTGCATCCTGGGAGACTGCCCAGCCTTTGGTTATTTTTACTTCTTGCCAGGTGATCCCAGAGTGCAATCAACTTTGGGAATCAGTGGCCTAATCCTCCCTGTGAAATAAGCATCAGCAAACACACAGGGGCCTTTATGACATGAGTTAATAATAATAGTAAGTCTTACATGTACTAGCTAACATTTATCACGATCTTGTGTGCCATCCACTGAGCTAGTTATTCTGTGTGCATTGTCACCATCATCTAACAGCTCACAGTTATAATTCATGCATTCAGCAGATTCTTATTATACACCAACTATGAGCCAAATACTTCTAGGTGCTGGGGATACAGCTTTGCATGACAGAGACCCAAATCCTCTTTCTCGTGGCGGCTACACTCTAGAGGAACACCATGTATCAAATACCTACTAATTACTTTATGTTCATAGTAATGATGACAATAATATTCATGACTTGTCTTTATCGAGCACTATGGGCCAGACCCTTAGATCACCACCACAACAACACAAGGAGGCAGGTGGTTTTATTATGTACTTAAGAATTCATGCCAGGGAAAGAAAGGCTCTAAGGCATATAGAAATGCAGCCAGCACAGCATTTGATACATTAATTATACTCTCGTCAGTGTTAGCAAAGATGATTGTGGACGCTAGGATTTTTGGAGAATCACACCAAACTAACAAATACATTACATGCATCAAGTTGGTAAAAATAGAAAGATGGACAATATCAAGTGCTGACAAGGATGTGGCGCAATGTGACCTTTACACAATGTTGGTTCAAATGTTAGCTAGTGCAGACATTTTGAAGAGCATACTCTATATGTATTCCCAAGAACCCAGGAAAACCATCCTTAGGTAGATTCACTGGAGAAATCACCATGCAAGTTCACAAAGAGGCATATACAAAGAAGTTCATGCAGAGTTGTGTGTACCACAGAGTTGAAGGCAAGCAAGGGATCCTTACTGGGGAGATAGACAAACAAAATCTGTTATGTGTATTTGGTGAAATACTTTGCATGAGACAGAAGAAATCATCTGGATTACATAAAACGTGTAAATCTCAAAATCATAATGTTAATCCAAAAAGTAAGAAACAGAATATGTATAACATAATAACATTTATAAGAGTTTAAGAACAACCTTCAGGGGCACTTGGGCGGCTCAGTGGTTGAGTGTCTGCCTTTGGCTCAGTTGTGATCCTGGGGTCCCAAAATCGAGTCTTGCATCAGGCTCCCCCAGGAAGCCTGCTTCTCCCTCTGCCTATGTCTCTGCTTCTCTCTGTGTCTCTCATGAATAAATACATAAAATCTGTTAAAAGAAATAAAATTAAAAAGAAAACAACCTACAGAACAACATTGTGTATTGTGGAAGATGTATATGTACATATGTGTGGTGGAAGGTGGATTGGAAGAGGATGCATTAAATATATGTCTGAGTGTGCAGTGGGGATGGGGATGGGGGTTGGTAATGGGACTGTAGCTGGAGGACCAAGGGAAACAATAATAATTTAAAAATAGAAGAAAGGGCATCTGGTTGGCTTAGTTGGTTAAGTATCTGACTCTTGATTTTTGGCTTAGGTCATGATCTCAGGGTCATGAAATTGAGCGCTGGATGTGGAGCCTGCTTAGGATTCTCTCTGCCCCTCCCCCACTCACTCTCTCTTTTTAAAAAAAAAGGAAGAATAGAAGAAGAATCTTGTAAGGACAATTCCTTACATGCTATGGATTAGTGAATATGACCAACTTGATCTTGCACCTGCTTTGATACTGCCTGGGAACGGAATAAAAATGAATGAATGAATAAAAACGGAATGAAGTTCTGTCAAAAAAGGTAAATAAAGGGTACCTGGGTGGCTCAGTTGGTTAAGCATCTGACTCTTTTTTTTTTTTTTTTTTTAGCATCTGACTCTTGATCTCAGCTCAGATCGTGATCTCAAGGTTGTGAGTTCAAGCCCCATGTTCAGCTCCATTCTGAGTGTGGAGCTTACTTAAAAAAAAAAAAAAAAAAAGACATATGAATAATCCAGAAAGAGCTTCTTTACACTCAACTCTCTTCAAGCCATTCCTCATAGAAGGAGTATGGTCTCTGGATCACACGAACACTCTTTTGCTTCAAATTGACCTAATGAAAACAGGCCCACACTGACATTCACTCCCACCCCTACCAGAACAACCCTGTGTCCTCTGAACTTTTCTTATACCTGTTCTCCATAATACTCTTATCCAGTGACAGAGTCTCCCAGGAGGAAGACAGAGTGGCCCTGATCAAGAAACCAAAGCATGGGCCCTGGCTTTGCAACTCACTAGCTGTGTGACTCTGACCAAGATGTATAGCTCCTTCAAGCATTTCCTCTTCTTTCAAAATGGGGATCATGCTAGTTACCCAGAAGGGCTGTTTGGAGAAATAAATCAGATTTTGCATGAAGGAGCATGGCTATATAGATGCTACCTTCTCCCTCCCTCTAGAGAACCTCAAAGGTACCTCAAGCCTCTTTGTCTATAATGCCAAATGTCCCCCAACAATGGCACAAGCCCTGGACACTGTTGGTGAGTGAGGGCTACACACATGGCTGGACTGTTCTCCCTCAGACCCCCATGTCCAGGCCTGCCAACGGGGGAGACACTGGTGGTCCTGGCCCTGTACCCAAGGAAGGCAAATGTGTGGGCAGGGAGTGCCTGGAGGAGAGCAAGAGTGGTGGCTCCCTGGCAGCCAGCCCACTTGTCTCCACTAAGTGGCCCAGTATGTTCCAGAGTATCCCAAATGATGTCATTGTCTTTGTTGCACTTCCCTCGAAGTAGATGGCACTGTCTCCCACCCAGCCTTTAAAGTCCCCTGCCCATGACCAGAGTCTAATCCCCAGCCAGGTCTTGTGGGTCCTGCCACCAGCGAGTCTCTTACAGCTTCCCTGGCTGTTTGGGGACTGTCCAGGCCCTCAGCACACCTTTTCTCCAGGAAGGCAGCCATGGTCATGGGGCCCATTTCCACCTCCTGTGCCAATACAGAACTCACAGAGATTCAGTCTCACCGGGCAAGGTTGTTAAACCAACATCAGAACCCTAGAATCACAAGTGGTGGTCAACCATAGGAGGTAGTTGAAGGATGCCAGGAGAAAAGGTAAAACTGTGTTTAATCCAGAGAGTGGGAGGGGCGAGGGAAGGCACCTCTGAGGAGAGCCCATTGATCCCTCAGGGTCCTCTCAGCCGGGCTCAGAGGTCTTGGATATCATCCTCAGTATAAGAAGGCCCTTGAGGGCTGGTCAGCCGAGGAGAGGGAGAAACATTGTCCGGCTGATATTTCATAAAGGTGGTGGAGGAGGGGAGAGCAG
This sequence comes from Vulpes vulpes, assembly GCF_048418805.1. Lineage (NCBI taxonomy): Eukaryota > Metazoa > Chordata > Mammalia > Carnivora > Canidae > Vulpes > Vulpes vulpes. The sequence goes on along the minus strand of NC_132792.1, from coordinate 125,088,631 downwards.
GGTGGTGGGGGGTGGTCGGGAACCAAGGGTCCCCACAAGGATGGAAGGTGTCTTTAGGGCTGCATTTGAGAGTTCTGTGCCTTCATTTGTCTTCATCCTGCTTCACAATAGTGTTGAAAATCGCTCTGTCTCTTCCGAGGGTTAAAAAAAAAAAATGCAGGGACAGATGCATGAGTCTACTTCCCACTAATGGTCTGAACAGCTGCTGGAACACCTCTGAGTACAATAAAGATTCCAACCAGGGTGGGAACAGGTGCAGCCATCTTTTCTATCCCAGTGAGTGGTGATTTTGGTGCATTGGCACCAACCTGTCTACCTGGAAAGAGCGCAGTTGGAGTCTTCTGCTCAATGAACAACAGGTCGAAGGACCGACAGCTCCAGGAGGGGAGCTCAGGGCAGCTGCGAGTGTGCATCCAGGGACTTCATTGGTGCTTTCCCACCTCAAGCTGGGTTTACACAAGGGAGGCTCTAAACTCCACATCAGGTTTATTTTTATTATTTTTTTAAAGATCATCCATCTGACAGAGAGAGAGAGCACGAGCAGGGGAGCAGCAGAGGGAGAGGGAGAATCAGACTCCCCGCTGGGCAGGGAGCCCAAGGTGGGGTTCGATCCCAGGACCCCAGGATCATGACCTGAGCCAAAGTCAGACGCTTAACTGACTGAGCCACCCAGGCGTCCCCATCATGTTGAGATTTTAGAAGGACTGATTCACCTTTCTCTAGGGCTTACCAGTGACCTTCCAGCCCCCTCTTCAAAGACACTGGACTGAGATGTCCCTTCAGCCTGGGGCTCTGTGTGCTCATCCCTACACCCTCTGCCTTCCTTCTCTCCTGAGGCCTGGGCAGTAGCACACCTCACCAGCTCCTCTGGTGCAACAGCTAACCTCACTGCAAAACGGTTGAAAACCAGAGGTACAGACTCTTTTCTCATCAGTGAGTCAGGCCACAGACACGGTGCTGTTGGAGACTGGCCCTGCCAGAGACTCTTCTGTGCCACCCATGTGTGCCATGGAGCCCAGCAGGGTCTTAATGAGCATCTAATGGTTATTAATCATGGCTGCACATAGAGCTTTAAAATTATCCATGATATGACATTCTGGAAAAGGCAAGATTATGGAGACAGAAAATCAGTGATTGCCAGGAGTTTAGGGCAGGGAGGTAGGGGTGGGGGAAGGAAGAGATGAATAGGGCAAGAACAGAGGATTTTTAGGGTGAAACTACTCTGACACTGTGTAGGTAGATATATTTTTTTTATACATTTGTCCAAACCCATACAATACACATCTTCTAAGGTTCCTAGACTCATTTCTACTGTGGTGGGCAGGAGTTACCCACTCACAATACCAAACCATTCTTGGACCCCAGGGGGGTATCTGAGACTTCAACTCAGTTCTGATGCCATCTACTTGGAGATGGAATTGGATCCCACAGATTAAGAGTTCAGTCCTACAAGACCACCTCCCACTTTAGATGCCAGTCACAGGCCCCAGGCTGTCTGTCACCTGTGCTTCTGGTGACTGGCTGCAGATTGGAGCTTGCACACCTCCTCCATAGATTTGATTAATTTACTAGAGCAGCTCACAAAACTCAGTGCAACACATATTTATGTTTACTACTTTATGAAAGGATATGATAAAGGATACAAATCAACAGCCAGATAAAGAGAAACATGGAGTGGGATCCCCAGCACAGGAGCTTCCGGCTGGCTCTGTGGCATGTGGGAGAATTTGGTGCCCCAAGCGTGGAAGCTTTCTGAAAAGGGCCAAAAAAGCTCATGTGTTCTGTTTCCTTCCACTCAACCTCTCCCCTGTTATGAATTTGAATTTGCATTCCCATTTCATGCACAAAATCCTTTCTGCCTCCAGCTGAAGGTTTCTATCATTAGATCTTTATAGTTAGAGAGGGGAAGCTCTTCATCACAGGGGTTCTGGACTGCTTCGGGAACGCAGTGCTCTTGGCTGTTCATAACTCCCACTTTGAGCTAGATGGCTGTTTAAACTCTAAAGGATCTTCAATCCAGGTTAATATCTAGGGTGAAGATGTAGGAAGCTTGGATCTGATGTCATTGTGAGCAGCGACCTCTGTTAGGACATTAGAAGTAAGTTGCAAGCAGGGCTTTATCAGACAGACCAGGAGGAAAAGTTCAAAAGCAAAATCAAGTATTTTCAAACAGATGGCTTTGAAAAGGTTTTTTATAAATGCACATTTATGTACATAATTGGGTCAGTGAAATGCATGGACTTTTGTGTTTCTTAAGCTCTAAAACACTTGCAATACTTATCTGGAGAAATTAAAGGGAAAGGTTACATTTATTTACATTTGTATCTTTTCTCCTTTTTTAGGCTTTAGACTTTTAAAGGTCAAGGGTCTTCCTCTTTTTTTTTTTAAGATTTTATTTATTTATTCATGAGAGACATAGAGAGAGGCAGATACATAGGCAGAGGGAGAAGCAGGCTCCCTGTGGGGACCCTGATAGGAGACTCAATCCCAGGACCCTGGGATCACGCCGGGAGCTGAAGGCAGATGCTCAACCACTGAGCCTCTCAGGTGCCCCAAGGTCAAGGGTCTTCTGATCCATCTTTGTGTCTTTCCCTCCTTCACTTCTTCCACTAGAATCAGAGTTCAACAAATGTTTGGAGCAAGACCAGAGCAGGGAATCTGAAACAGAGACACGGACGTAGGGGATGGGCTTAGAAATAGCACAATCAATATATTTCTTATGGTTATGTTACAACCTACATCACTCCAACATGTTAATTAAGCTCCTACATGTGCCAGGCAGAGTCATAGGTCCTAGGGCTCATCACTGGACAGAACGGACAGACCTCCCAAGACACTCCCCGTTCTACAGAATGTTGGCCAATGGCCATATGAGAAATCCGAATGCATCACACAAAAAGTTAGAAATAAAAATACAGGTATTTGACCCTCCCCCCCATACTTCCCACTCTAAGCTCATCATTCCCTTTCCCTCTGGAAATAGATGTGACTAGAAAAAAAAAAAAAAAGGCAAGGAAAAAATCCTGCTCTCTGAATGGTCTCCTGAATGAAGTTCATGTAACACCTCCACATATTTTGTCACCTACTCTCACAACCTAGGGGCATAGATGACATTTTTGCCCTTCCTTAGGGTAAAGAAGGTAAGACTCAAGGTGGACATGTGATTTGCCCATAGGTACACAGCAGGTAAGACACAGAGCTGGACCAAATTGCCCAGGTCACCAACGCCCCAGTCTTGGGGCTTCATATTTTAGCACTCCATGTCCCCAGGAAGCAAGAAGCCTGGGGGACCGGGGCAGGTGGGGAGAGACAGTTCATCTTGGCCCAGACACTGGCACAGCATTCTCAGAAATGAGCATCGTGGCAAATGAGGCTGCAAAAACAAAAACCAAGCCACCCAGGTCTTGAAGGATAGCTGCATCCGGCTGGTGGAGGGTGAGGCTATGCTAGCCACCCAGCCCCAGCCCAGTTACTGCCACTGCCCCTCTCGCCCTCAGAAATGTCACAGTGTACTCTCTCTCTCCCCCACCACACTGTGGACCCCAGAGGTGACAGATTGAGCCACGGACCCACAGCCAGGAAGGAGAAAGATCTAACCTTCCCTCCTGCAGCTGCTGCTGCTCAGACATCTGCTTTGAATGGACTAAAAGACCAAAACTCCAACCCCAGAGCTTAGGACTTGGTGCCTGGGGTTTATAGGCTCAGCCCAAGAGCTTCTCTGACCAAATATATCTGAAGGCAGCAGTAGGGAAAAAAAGCAATAGGGTGCGGTGGTTTTATTTTTTTTCCTAGTCATAAAATAGCAAGAACCCAGGAAAAGCTGTTTCACAATTAGGAGTTCTTGAGTTCCTTTAGTAATAAAACCTTCCAAGATGATAAAGTTATATGGTCGCTGCTCTGGGCTGAATATTCATGTCCCCCCAACATGTGTGTGTGTTGAAATTCTAACTCCCAATGTGATGGTATGAGGATGTAGGGCCTTGGGAGGTGATTAGGTCATGAGAACAGAACCCCCATGGATGGGATTAGCGCCCTTAGAGAGGAGGCTCCAGAGAACCTCCCAGCCCTGTCCATTACAAGAGGAGGACACAGCAGGAAGACATTGGCTGTGCACCAGGAAGCAGACCCTCAAAAGAATTCAACCATGGTGGCATCTCAATCTTGGACTTAGCCTCCAAAATTGTGAGAAATATATTTCTGTTGTTTACAAGTCCCCAGTCTGTGGGATTTTGCTAGAACAGTTTGAGCACATGAAGACAACCTCCCTGTCTTCAACATAGCGAGTGCTAATAAGATCCCAGCAACTGTTTCACTGGCTCTACCCCGATACCCCCAATTAGAGGTCATCTGACTTTGTGGGGGTATCTGAGGTTCATGGGGTCCCTGGGGTTGTTAGTTTGGGCTCTGAGTCCTCTCCTGTTCTTTGGCCCCTTTATTCTTTGCTGCCCAGGAAGCCATCTGAGGGCTGCTGCATGCCTCTGTTGCAGACATTGAGGACCCCCAGAGTTGTGCTGGGCTTCACCTGGAGGTCGAGGAGAAAGCCTCTCTTCCTCCTCCCTCTCTGTGGAATTTTAGGACCTGCAATGTGAGCAGCAAAGCTTGAGTGACGAGTCCTGTGCGAAGGCAGACCCCATGAATTCTGTCTGCAGTGCATCTCTGCAAGGACAACAGGAGGTGAACATTGGGGATAGACACCAAGGGTCCTCTTCGTGCTCATTGATTCTATTGTTCTAACTCTTTTCCCAGACTTCACGCCCTCCATTCTCTATTCCGACCAAACAGCCCTGCCCCCTCCATATCCTGCCTGTTCAGACAGGATGGTCTCAGCCTCATCTCAGGCAATGACCCCTCTGAGAGTTTGGCTTTGCCAGCAGACAATGGGAAGCCTCCGATGGGCTCTGAGCTGAGAAAGACCCTCATCATTAGGAAGATCCCTCTTGGCGGTGGTCCCCGGAATGGGCTGGATGGGAGAGAAGCTATTCTTGCTTCCAGCCCAGAACCTGAAGCCCAGATTCAGTTCAAGATAGTGGCGCATTGGTGCCACCTGGAGGCAGCCAGCTTCAATTAACAGAAGCAGTTGACAATTCTGCAAATCAGAGTCAGAGAGGCTTTTCAGGTGCCTCCTGAAAACAGCCTGTTTATTTGGAGGGGGCCAAAAAGAACAAAGCTTCAAGGAGGTGCTGTGCTAGAGACTGGAAGAGTGACTCCTCTCTAGAAGGAGATTCTCGAGTTACTTCAGAAGCAGAAGCTCCCAGGATGAGCTGGAGAGACACCCCCCTAACCAAATGAAATTTGACCCCCACAACAGATTTGCAGAATAAAGGGCAGTCTTCGCTCAGAGGAAGGAAGTGGGCTTGATCTTGTTTCATGTGACACATTCCAGTTGCCCAGTGACACCTGCTTTAGAAGTTCCTTCCCACTCTTGGACAGAGACCGTAGAGAAGCTGGCACAGGGACGATGGCCCTCTGAGCCTGGGTCCTCGGCTACCTTTCTTTCTCTAATGTTCCTGTCCTTTACAACACAGCCCAGGAAGCAAGCAACAAGTAGGGGGTACCAGAGGTTGCAATGGAGCAGTTTTGAAAACCTAACTCTGAATCTCCCTCTTCCTGCCAGAAGCCACTTAATTACAGACTTCAGTGTATCATTCTTGTAATATTGCGTGATTTGTTTCTCCCTTCTTTCCAAGTGGGAGCAAAGTATTCCTTATCGGCTTTCTCCGGGTCATGGAGTCATGGGAAGTTTATTATGGCTAAAATCTCTCCTGCCATTCGCTCTATCTCCTTCCTGATACTTGATGTTTTCTTAAGAAGGTTTCTCAGTGTAGACAAGCAAGGTCATATCTCTGAGTCTCTGCCAAGACTGTGCTGCACTTCTGCTTCTGCTCAGATGGGAACTTAGCAGCAGCTGAAGATCAGAAGATCAGGCATCCTGATTTGCATGGGAAGAAAGGAAGAGTAGCTGACACCCTCAGAAGTCAGGCAGACCTGTGAGGTCTACGTCATCGTGCGCACCGTGGAGGGTCCTCCAACATTGGGTATGGGGGTGGGAGGCCAGAGGGCAGGGCTAGGGGAAATGCCCGGCCCAGGAGGGGTAGCAGTCAGATTTGGGGTGGCCCCCATGAAAAGTGGTTAGGAAGTTAGAAGAAATTCTACCTCCAGGGCTTTCTGAAAAGCCAGTGTCCACATCTCATCTCTGCCACTATGGTCCTTCACTTCTGTAACATCCACACCTTTCTTCTCCCCATTCCCTCTCTCTTCTCACACCAGCCCCCTTTCTTTTTGCTTGCTTTGCTTCATTGCAGGTGTCATGCTAGAGCCAGGGGAAAACTCAGGCCTCTCCTTCTGGCAAATATCACATAATGCCTTTCACTTCCTCCTCTGTTAAGGGCAAAATATGTGCTGTAAAATCAAAGTTCACGTTCTGCACTTGGCTTCCAGGAGGGTTGGGCTACCTTTAGCACATTTTCCTTTGAAACAACCTCTGAGCTTTGTCTTCCCTCCATTCTCCTTTCAGAGATGACGATGGCCAGAGGCTGAGCCATAGGGAGGTGGCGGGAGTTGACCCCAAGGAGGCTCACACATTGAACAAATAAGTAGCTTGAGCAAATACATGTAGGGAGGGTCATGAGAGCCAGGTTGGAGAAGTGACAGGATGTGAAAGGTGGAGGTTGGGAAGGACCTTGAGGCATCGATGGGGCACCAGATTAGAACTGCCAGTATGGTATGAGCTCAGAGTGTCTAAACATATAAACAGATAAATACATTAAAAAGAAAACCACAGGCCAGAAATGGCCTCACAAGGGCAAGTCACAAAATGAGGGCTTAACACCTAACCTAACTGCAGTTCCAAACTCCCCCAGATCTGTCAGTTTTAGCTGGTCAGTCAAGAATTTTCCGACAGGCACTAATGAGGTCACCTGTCACATAGGTCCCCTTTCACCCCCAAAGGGAGATGAGGTCATTCACCTAATAAGTCTCCCTGCGCCCCCTGCAATTAAATGAGAAAAATTAAGCTGAGTACAGTTTAAAGATCCAATTGGCTCTACTAGTCAATTCATAAATCAGACAGCATCCCATCTAGCAAGTAGAGGGGAGCTCCGGTGGGCTATAGAAAAGGAAAGATTTAAAAATAGAGAGGGAGCAGAGAAAGGGAACTATTAGCAAGGAATTCCTTGTTTTAGGCAAGGTCACCCACCAAGGGGAAGGGTCTGCCTGTAAAATTCCTGGTGCTGACCAGGAGATCCCTATGCTGACTGGTTAAAAGTTGCATTCCTTAGCAAGGGTTGGGGGGCAGGCGGTGAGGGGGTTGAAACTGCAGGTAGGTTAGGTGTTAAATCTTGGTTTACTGACTTGAACCTTAACCTAAGTGACACCTTTGGGCCTGTGGTTTTCTATTTCACACCACTAAGGGAAGGCTTTGCTTGGAACAATTTTTTCTTTTCTTCTGCTAATAACTTCCTTGCTCCACCCTTCTTCCTATAAAAACCTTTCATTTTGTACAACTTCCTCTGAGATCCCCTCTGCTCGCCCAATCCACATCACTTAATAAAGCCAATTAGATCTTCAAATTACTCAGCTGCATTTTTGTTCTATTACATACATATATACATAGACACAGATATATGTGTGAAAGTACATATATGTGGCATACAAATAAATTCTAGCTCTATCAGCTGAGAGCAACCAGAAACAATAGCATCCCCATAGCAGTGAGCACATGGAGCATCCAATCTTGGTTTCTAAATACCATTTTTCACTAAAAAGAACCCAGAAATGGCTGATTCAGGGGACAGAATGGATGAGCTTGGACTCTCTTCTTGTGCCAGAAAATAAGATGATGCTTGAAGAATGATGAGGGCATGTCAAAAGGACACAGGAACCAGCCGATGGAGATCCCACTGGCTAAATATCAGATGATCTAAACATCAAAATAATATGATAGCATCGGATTTGACTTATTAAATAAAATATGAATCCATATTGATAAATAAATGAATGATAAATAAATGGGGTGTGTATGTCTGTGTGTGTGTGTGTAAAAGTTATTTCATACAGTAGGCTACCAAGTAATAAATGTAGAAGGAATTAATGGAAATAAAAAACAACAGTATGGCAGCATCATGGTGTTGAGTTATTCAGATAGGGGCTGATGAGAGGAGCTTGATAAGGACCAGGATATTGGTATCATCTCAGAAGATCTCCCCATAGAATGGTCATCATTACTAAGGCATAAGTAGTGACTTGATGAGGGAGAAGTTTGGAAGACACCAACATGACCAAGAGATCAAGATCACCAACGGTGACATACTATAATGTGCTGTAATATGAAGAGCCCGGCGTCCTGTCTGTATGTTGCTGCCAACATAGCCTGATCAGGTCTGACCAAAAAGAAATATCAGATAGAACTGTTAGGGTTGTCCTACACAATAAAAGGCCTGTATTCTTTAAAACTGAAGGACATGAAAGACAGGTGAGAAATTCTGAGAAATTATTCCATGTGGAAGGAAATTGAAGAGATGTGGTTCTGGACTGATCAAATCCTGAACCAGAAAGAACACAGAGACATGGCTGGCTGATCTGGCAAAGTCTAAATGGGGGTCTGCAGACTGGGTGGTAGTGTTGGGCCAATGGTGATAGCCTCACTTGGAGAGTCTGTACTTGTTTCCTAGGGCTGCCATAACAAATTGCCACAAAATCAGTGGCCTCAAATTGCAGAAATATATTCTCTCACAGTTCTGGTGGCTAGAAGACCAAAATCAAAGTGTCAATCAGTGGGGCTGGTTCCTTCTGGAGACTGAGGGAGAAACTGTCCCAGGTCTTTCTCATATCTTTAGAGGATTGTTGGCAATCCTTAGCATTTCTTGGTTTGTGGCACCATACCTCCAATTTCTGTTTCCATTTTTATGTGGCCTTCTTCTCTGTAAGTCTCTGAGTCCCTCTTTGTCCTCTCCTCTTATTATATGGACATATAATAAGTTTACTGGATTTAGGGCCTACTTTAAACCCAGGATGATCGTAACTCAAGATCCTTAATTACATCTGCAAAGACCCTATTTCAGAATAAGGTCACGTTCTGAGGCTCCAGGTGGGCATGAATACTTTGAGGGGAACACCGTTAAATCCCCAGCAGGGCTGTATCCCGAAATACACCCTAAAGTTTCAAGGGCAACAGGGCATTACAGTGGTGTCTTGCTCTCAAATGGTTCAGAAAGTGGTAATGCAGAAGTCAAGAATTCTTTGTGTCCCACTCTTGCAACTTTCTATATCCTTGAAATTATTTCAAAATAAACATTTAAAATTTTTCTTTAAGCTCTTTTGATATTACTTAAGGTTTTCGTGAGGGAAACATTCAGGAGAGAATGAGACAAGAGGTAGGAAATGTGACTGGGCAGGAAGGAGCACAAGAACTCTGGGTCTTTTAATGCCTCACCTTTTTGCATTCTCCAAGGACTTTAAATATTCTTTTTGGGTGGATCTGATCCATTTCCAGAGGGAACTGATTTAGAATTTGGTCATGACCAATTGAGAAGTTTTGCTACAGACAAACCTAGAAGAGAAGAGGGGCTTCCCTAGTTCACAGAGCCTACAGTCTGCTGCTGTGTGCCCAGGACTGGTGCCCCACCACGGTCTTAGGGACCACCCATCACCACTTCAACTTTTTGCACCTGCTTTGTCTTTCCTGATTTTTTATTCCTATCAAAGAAATATAAATGTAATTTCTTTTTTGCACATTACACATATTTCTATCTTTAATCTAAAATCAATCTCCCCATGTTTTTAACCCTTTAATTTAGCTGGTAAAAGAGTTTCACCTTCTATGTTCCTGCTTTAAATCTCAGAAAGTTGATCTTTTATTGCTTTTCATTACCTTTCAGGGTTAGTGGGTTGTTTATTTTATGTTTCACTGTTTTTGTCTTATTTTTCTTATGTTTAATTTCAATTTTTAATCTTTCAAATTCCCATAGTCCCCATATTAGCCTGCTCTGACTATCTTTTCCTTTTATTCCTCCATCCTATAATCACTGGCTTTATCAGTGACTGTAAAGAAGAATGGTCCCAAGAGTGTGAGGAGTTCAGAGCTGACAAAAGCTCTCTCTAAAGCCTCGTCTATTCCCACCACAGCCCCCCAGCCTGCTGAAAGATGCCCTCCCAGAATCCTTGTGATGCATTCAGAAACTTCATCCATCTCAGGGCTATAATTTGCTTAGAAATCTTATTTATATCACATGTAATTTAATCCTTTGTGTTTTAAAATCAATGGTCAATATCTGGCCAAACTTTGCTAAGTGAAATGCGCTGTTGACATGTAACATGTCACAAAACCAGAAGGATGTGTTCAAGGGGGTCACAGCAGCCTGGCCTAGGACTTGGTTGACCTTTTTGGCCCTGAGCCTTAGATAGGTACTCTGCAGCGGCACAGTTACCAGGCCCATGGCATGACTTGTTTTCTTATCTATTTCCATTCTGCTTATTTCCAAACTTATTCCAAACACCTCCCTTCCAGGCTGTCTACAGAAGGTTGCTGGCTGGGTAGTCCTCCATGCTCCCTTCCCTTCTCAGAACAGTCCTGGAAAAAAAAATTCAATATGGAGATTATTCCAATTATTATTATTATTTTTTGATAACAACTATCAGTTCCTTCCAGGGTGAACCTCTATTATTAGGATCCATTCAATACTTTCTAGATGCACTTCAATCCTCATATGTAGAGAATAGACGGCCTATTTTCCCTCCTGATTATGAGCCTTCTTTCTTTCCCTACCCCTAAATCTCTCTCTCCCACCCCCCTACTCTCTCTCCTTCTGTCATTCCTCACATGGCCTAATGGGTATGACTAGCTTTGTCATTCCCCCCAGGATGCAATATTGGTTTTGCTTTACTATCTTGGCTAATGTAGGGGAACAAGGGAAGAGTTTCAAAGACTTTCTTCCTTCTTAACCACAATTGCTGTTACCCCAGAGGCCAAGAAACCAAGGTGAGATAAAGTCAACATCAAATATGGCCATCACAATTATATATTCACATTCTAGAGAAATGACCATCAAATGGGTCAATGGGTCCAATGGACTCACTACAAACTAAGACTTGGGCTAGAATTCCATTTATGACCTGGTCACCATATGCTTCCATTCTATAACAGAGATGTCATGATCATGTTTCATGACTCTGAGGATGATTGACACCATTATCTAAGAAAATAACCATAAGATCTTTGGAAAAAGACTGAGACAAACAATGCCTTAGATAATTGTGATGTTGAAGGTTTTTCCTCATGAGGACCCAAATGATCTCAGGTCCAAAAAACGGACAAAGGATCATGACTTTTAATTATGGTAGATGCCACTCTCTATACTTTATTTTTTGGTTGTATAAATGAGCAGTGCCTTTGTTTGGTGCCCATCGATAGTGTCAGGAATGTCATGTCCTATTAACCACCTCCATAACTCTATGCCAGCTTGGTCACTTAGCTGGCCATTTTAATCGTTGTATCACCTTGCTTCTTACAGTTAAGTGTAACCACTCTATTATTTGGGGATCTTATCATTCTCACCAGGGACTCGGGTTCTGTAATAGCAGCCCCTACCATCAGCGCTGGCCTACCAAGTACAGTCACCACTGAGCTTTTCAACAACCTAGTGTCCTCTTCCCCTTTCATTCCTTATCATTCTAGAAAGTGGAGTGTCCTTCGGATACCTACCTCCTACCTCCTGTAAAATAGAGTGGTTTGGGCGGGTTTTCCAATCTTACAAACTATGGATATATGTCAGCATGCCCGTTTCTCTGGAACTTTTGATCTTTTCATCTATTTCCTGCTACAAAAGTCTGGCAGATCTACTTGACTTAACATGGGCCATTGCTTTCTCCATCCTTCTATGAACTATACCTGGCAGCTTATTTGCTCCATCTCCTGGGACCCTTGCTAGAGTAAATTAAATCTTGTATCCTAGGAGAGTGCTCTCATATCTATAAAATTTCCCTTCCCAACTTTATGTTCTACCCTTGTGTTAAAAATGTATCCAGGAGTTGTTTACTCATGTATGGTAATACAACAGATGTGTAGAGAATTTTTCATGAAGGAAGAAGTTGATGCTCAGATTCCTAGAAAGAGGAGGCCTGGCACACCATGGAAAGCCACATGGAGAAGGAACAGGAACAGTCAGGAGTCAGAAGAAGGAGAGGAAAAACATGTCCCAGAGCCTTTATTGGAGTTTTTGCAGGAATAAATAAGTAAAGTAGAAAAGGTACTCTGAGTGAGGTTACAGTTGGAGATTTTGTATAATTTCAGCAGACTCTAGACTATAAGGATAATCCACACTAATCTGGTCCCTGGATCTGGGGTGATTTAGGGCAGGAGGGATATTGGCCTAGTGTGTGAGTTTGATAAAGGAGAGCATGGGGGGACATGGGCTTGGTTGGGGTTTGGTTGGTTTGCATATGAGAGGTATCCCTGAGTAATTTGCTGTCTCTAGGAATTAGAGCAGCAGTCTCTCCCAGATCAAGGCCCCTGAATGCCAGTATATCAAGAATACAGAAAATAAGAATATATAGTCAGGACAATTTCAATCTTCCTCTCTCCCTCCAATCTCTAATTCAGCACTGTCAGCACACAGCTCAGCACATGCTGGCTCATCCTGCAGTTCCTTCAACATGTGGCACCTTTTCTCCTTCAGCAGATCCAGCACTTCCCCAGCCAGGTGATAGTATAACTTCATGCTTGTCATCAGCCTCAGACCCTAAAGGGCAGAGCCTGATGAGGGTGCCCACTGGCCTGCAGGGCAATGGCCTCTGCAGAATCCTTGGGCCAGTGGGGTGGATGCTAGCCCTGCGGGGGAGAAGGAAGCCAATTCCACAATTTCCTGGGCTCAGGGAACTGGATTCTGAAGCTTACCACCCCATATATCCCCACTTCTAATCTCCAGGTCCCGTTCTTCACTAATTAGAGCCTGGCCCTGGACGGAATAGACCTACCTAGGTTGAGAGTTCAATCCTCTCTGGAGCTCCTAAGATTAAATCCTGGGCTGATCCTCAGCTTTTTCAGCTCTCTGGCTACAAGAGCTGTGCCTTTCTTTACTTGCTGCCAAGAAGGCTTGACTTTCACACCCACCTTATAATTTGTGCAATCACTGTCAGCCTTTCATTTTTCAAAGCAGCAAGTGCCCCCTGCCACAGTCATCCAGATCCATATCCTTCCAATTCCTATTCCCCCCATGGTTCTTAACTGTCTAATACATGTCACATACTAGTGCATTGCCTTTCTTGGGTAGACCATCCAAATTCACTACTGGCAAAAGTTTTACCAATCACTCTGCTACCTTTCACTGGGCTAAGCTCTGCCTCAACTGCTAGCAACTATGAAATAGACTTTGCCAGCCTGACAGCAGGTGGTTCAGCTGCAGAATCCCATCTTAGCATCTGCTTCTTGGACTATTCCTGACAGCAATAGTTACAGGTTGATTCCCTGGGAAACTGCCTGTGATGTGGAGATTAGCATGCAGGAAGCTTATTAGAGAGTGCTCTTGGGATTAACGCCCCTGGAGAAAGAGAAATGATTGGAAGAAGTTGGACTGTGCCATGGTTTCAACAAAGCCTCAGTTGACCCCATGAGGAGCTCTGATGCTGGGATGCCCCTTCAGAGTTTTCAGACATCTCAGGCAAGAGGGCTGAATCTTTATACCCTACAAAGAACAGTCATTGGATACAGGCTGCCCCACGAAGAGGACATGACCTTGGGCAAGGTGGCCCTCTGCAGCCAAGGGTAATTTCTGGAGGGCCGACAGCTGAAGGCTGTCTGCCAGCAGCACTCCCAGAGTCCTTCAGATCTGCAGGGGAATAGGGATGGAGACCATACCATCCTGCACCTTGCAATCTGGACATGATTTATCTTAATGTGCTCACTCCCCCATTAAGGTGCACACTGTCTGCTTGGACATATGGTCTCGATTGTATGATTATTTAACTTGTATTTACATTGCATCCTCCGGACAGGATTATTTAACTTTAAGACCTTAAATACTAGGATTTGTGATGGATCTAAAAGACAAGCAATAAGAATAGGGGCATCATTTTCCCCTGGGTAATTTTTCTAGAGAGACACATGTTAACCTAAATTGAAGATTTCTCACACTTATTTAAGAACAGAAACTGGAAGCTCAGAATATAGAAAACTGATCATTTTGCTTTGAAGTACTTGAGGAACACTGTTGGACATCCCATACCCACCAGGATTCTGTTATCAACTGGAAGAGCAACTCATTACATTAACATTTCACTCCTGTAGATATGCTAATCACTTGAAAGTTAGTTGACATTTGAGATTCTGAAAGTAAGTGAATGGAACCACTCTTCTACCATTCTCATTCATTTCTTAAAGGAGTTTTGTGGAGAGGAATAGTTCTTTCTCGACACAGAGGATACCTATTACAAAACATGGCTCAACACAAAAGGATCAGTGGCTGGCTGCTGAAGATTTTTTTCATAGAAAGTCTTTGCCACAGAGGAATCTGGCCTATGTTTTCATGGCCACTGTTCAGTGTCATGGTTGCTGGGTTTCTCTGGAGCTAAGCCACCTTGGGTATGAATAAAAAAAGAACTGTTTCGAGTTCAGCCTAAACCCATGGATTGTGAGGCCAAAGGGAGTCATTTTGACTCACATGACTGAAATGATGTGTGTTTGGTAGCCATGGTGTTTCCATGGTCCGCAGGAAGTCCAGTACACATAGTTAGCTGAATGTTCCAGAGGGTGCTTAGAGGTAGTTAACATTAGCCTGTGGGTAGGAGAGCCCAAAGAGGGGGTCTGAGTTTGTGGTTTGCTTTGTTTTTATTTCATTTTATTTTTTAAATAAATTTTACTTGTGACAACATTTTATTTTATTTTAAGTAAACTCTACATCCAACATGGGGCTTGATACCATGACTCTAAGATCAAGAGTCACATGCTCTACCAACTGAGCCAGACAGATGTGCCTCCATTTTATTTTTAAGTCAGAAGAAAAATCAATTTTATTATAAATATCAACAATTTTTATTAATATATTTGGGTTTATCTTGTTGTTTCCCCTATCACACACATATCAATGTTCTTAAGAGTTAAAAAAAACATTGGTTTTGAAGACAGAGAAGGGAAACCCAGGTTGTAAAATGAGTCTGGGTCTCATTTGCACATTACTGTGTGTCTGTATTTTAGGATGGCCATATTTAGCAAATAATAATACGGATGTCCAATTAAATTTGAATTTCAGACAAACAATGGATACTTTTTAGTATAAGTATAGCCCAAATATCCATGGCAACCCATGTTTATCCCAAATAGTGCAGGCCAACTGTCCTTTATCTGGTAACCTTCCTGGATTTTCATGTGAAAAGAGTTGGATTTTGCTGAGAAGTTTGCAAGGTGAGAAGGACCAACAGGTGGCTGCCTGTGGCAATAAGAAGGATAATGAGCCCAAAAAAACTACAGAGAGGAGACAAAGGGGAGTTGAAGAGGCTGGGAATATAGCAGAGTAGGAAAACCCTAGGCTTATCTCTTCCCACAGATAAAACTAGATAACACCCACATCTAATAGCCTAGAAAATGGCCCAAAGACTGGCAGAACAGACTCCACAACTAAATGTAGAGAAGAGTCCACATCGAAGAGGGTAGGAAAGGCAGAGACAAAATCAGGAGGTAAAAGGACCCATGGGACCATCCAGGAGGGGAGGGAGGAAACTTTGGGTGCAGAGAAGTGAAAGGAGCAGACCCTCATACCAAGGACCCCATGAAAGGAAGACAAATCCTCATAACATTTGGCTTTGAAAACCAGAGAGGCCCAATTTTGTGAGTTCTTACAACCAGTGGAATTTAAAGACTGGGACTTTGCACAATAGTGGTCTTGGCTCTGGGAGAGCCAGGAGGCTGAGAAGAAACTGAGTCTCTGCCCTTAAAGAGGTAGCAAAACAAACAGCCTGCTAATATACAGCATAGATTGAAAAATGCCTGGGGCATATAGGAGGAAGAGTTATTTACTACTCTCAGAGTGTGTCCCAAGGGACAGAGATCACTAGAAGACTCCCCCAGGAACAAAGGAGCAGGTAGGCACCATGTTGCTCACTTGCCCTCCAGTATAAACACATAGCCACTGGCAGGAACCACCACAGTGCTGACATTCACTACCTAACTTGCTTCTATCCAGTACCTTCCCTCCCCTGGCTTTGGTGCATGTGCCCCCCTCAACACAGCCTGCCTTATTACCAGTGCTACAAGTATCCTCCCCCAGAAAACCAGCACAAACCTTGCCAACACCCAGTCTTTCCACCCAAGAGCTTTGCAGGGCTTTGAATCCCAAGATGGCAGGGTGGTGGGCCCCCTCCCATGGAAGATCAGCACACATCTTGTTAAAACTGTGTACTCCACTCCAGCTGGCTCAGTTTCAGTGGTGGCACATCCCCTCCACTGGCCTGCAAACCTTGTGGGCACTGTGTACCCCTCCCAATCCAACACAGTCTTGTGGTCAGAGCCCATTCAAACTGGGCCGTAAGCCTGGTAATATGCAAGCAGCCCCAACATGCATGTACCACTCCAAAGTGATTTCTGTCCCAGGGAGAGGAAAGAAACCACACACACCAGTCAGTCTGTGGCCCCAACAGTGGGCTAAGGGCAGACAGTTGGGCTGATTGCAGGCCCTGCCTATCAATGAAAACTTCTTAGGGGACAACACAGATAAGTGCCCTGTAGTTTGGTGCTATTGCATCTCTGGCAGATGCCTAGTCTGACTCAAGCCCAAGGCAGCACCAGACTGCCCACTAACATCACAGGGACCAAACACTGCCCACAGCAGGCAATGAGAGCCACTGCAGGTGACTGGGATGACAAAAAAAGCAGTCAAGCCACAATAGTAGGTGCATGAAACACACATACAAGACACCCTGAAATGCCAGATTCTGGTGAGTAGAGGACACTGCACTACAGTGCACTATATTACCTCTTCTTCATAAAGCCATTACCTTCAAGAACAGGAGGCATAAGGATCCCTGGGTGGGGCAGCAGTTTAGCGCCTGCCTTTGGCCCAGGGCACGATCCTGGAGACCCAGGATCGAATCCCACATTGGGCTCCTGGTGCATGGAGCCTGCTTCTCCCTCTGCCTATGTCTCTGCCTCTCTCTCTCTCTCTCTCTCTCTGTGTGTGTGTGTGTGTGTGTGACTATCATAAATAAATAAAAAATTTTTAAAAAAGAACAGGAGGCATGGATGACTTTCCTAATATACAGAAACAGACAAAGAGTTAGACAAAATGAAGACATAAAGAAATATGTCCCAGATGAAAGGACAAAGCAAAAGCCATGGCAAGAGACCTAAGCAAAATGGAGATAAATATTATGCCTGGTGGGGAATTTAAGATAAAGATATACCCTGGGACTGAGAAAAGAGTGGAGAACATCAGTGAGACTGTTAAAAAGGAGACAAAGAGAATTAATCCGAGATGAAGAACACAAAAAATGAAGTTAAAAATACAATAGATGGAATATATACGAGACTAGAGGAGGCAGAAGAACGAATTAGTGACCTGGAGAACAGTGTAATGGAAAGTAATCAAGCTGAGGAGGTAAGAGGGATAGAAAGCAAAATGACAGTAGACTTAGGAAACTCAGCAATTCCATCAAGCTTAATAACTAACTTTCACATTATAGGGATCTCAGAAGAAGAGAGAGAAAATGGAGCAGAACATTTATTTAAAGAAAATAATACCAGAAAAACTCTCTAATCTGGGGAAGGAAACAGTGTCCAGATTCAGGAGGCCCAGAGATTCCCTCCCCAAAAAATCAACAAAAGGAGATTCACACCAAGACACATAGTAATGAAAGTGGCAAGAGCCAGAGACAAAGAAAATTTTAAAAGCAGCAAGAGAACAGAAAATAGTTACATGCAAAGGAAACCCCAAAAGGCTATTAGTAGATTTTTTCAGCAGCAACTTTGCAGGACAGAAGGGAGTAGCATGATATATTCAAAGTACTCAAAGGAAAAAAATCTGCAACCAAGGATACTCCAGAAAGACTGTAACAACAGACAAAAAGGGCGCTGTGTCATAATACAGGGGACAATCCAACAAGAACAGAACAATTGTAAATATTTATGCACCCAACATGGAAGCACCCAAGTACATAAAACTGTTAATATCAAACATAAAGGAAATAATAAATAGTAATACAATAGTAGCAGGGGACTTCAACACCCCATGCACATCAATGGATAGATTATCCAAATAGATCAATAAGGAAACACCAGCATTGAATGACACACTGGACCAGATGGATTTAACAGATATATTCAGAATATTACATCCTCAAACAGCAGAATACAAATTTTTTGTACATGTGCACTCTTCTCCTAGAAGAGATCTCCCAGAAGAGATCACATATTAGGCCACAAAACTAGCCTCAACAAATTCAAAAAGATTACCACAATGCACAATGCTATGAAACTAGAAATCAACAACAAGAAAAAATCTGGAAAGAGTACAAACATGTGGAAGTTAAACAACATGCTACTAAACGATAAATGCGTCAGCAAAAAAATCAGAGGAAAAATTAAAAAGCACATTGGAAACAAGTGAAAATGAAAATGCAATGGTCCAAACTCCTTGGGATGCAGCAAAAGTGATTCTAATAGGGAAGTTTATAGCAATACAGGCCTACATCAGGAAACAAGAAAAATCTCAAATAAACAACCTAAATTTATGCCTAAAGGAACTAGAAAAAGAACAAACAAAATAAGCAAAAGGAGGGAAATAATAAAGATTAAAGCAGAAATAAATAATATAAACAAACAAACAAACAAAATAAAACACATCAATGAAACCAGGAGTTGGTTCTCTGAAGATTTGTTTCAACATATTGGTAAACCTCTACCCAGATTTATCAGAGACAGAGAGAGAGACAGAGAGAGAGAGAAGACTCAAATAAAAAAATCAGACATAAAAGAGAATAAATAACAACTGAAACCACAGAAACACAAAGGATTATAAGAGAATATAATGAAAAATTAGGCAGCAACAAATTGGACAACCCAGAATAAATGGATAAATTAAATTCTTAGAAACATATAAATTACCAAAACTGAAGCAGAAAGAAATAGAAAGTTTGACTGGACTGATAACTAGCAATTAAATTGAATCTGTAATAAAAAAAACTCCCAATGAACCAAAGTTCTGGACCAGATGGCTTCACAGGCAAATTCCACCAAACATTTAAAGAAAAGTTAATACCTATTCTTTTCAAATGTTGCAAAAAAATAGAAGAGGAAAGAAAACTTCCAAATTCACTTTATGAAGCCAGAATTACCGTGATCCCAAAACCAGATAAAGACACCACCAAAAAAAAAAAAAAAAAGAACTACAGGCCAATATCCCTGCTGAACACAGAGCAAAAATCCTCAACAAAACACTAACAAAAAAATTCAACAATACGTTTAAAAAAATCATTCACCATGATCAAATGAGATTTATTCCTAGGATGCAAGAGTTTCAATATTTGCAAATCAACCAACATGGTACATCACATTCAATAAGAGAAAGGATAAAAATCATGTGATCATCTCAATAGTTGCAGAGAAAGCATGACAAAGTACAACATTCATGATAAAACCCCCAACAAAGTAGATTTAGAGGAAACATAACTCAACATAATAAAGGCCATATACCAAAAATCAACAGCTAACATCATACTCAATGTTGAAAAACTGAAAGCTTTTTCCCTAAGATCAGGCACAAGGCAAGGATATCCTTTCTCTATACTTTTATTCAACATAGTACCGAAAATCTTAGCCACAGCAATCAGACAAGAAAAAGAAATAAAAGGTATCCAAATCAGTAAGGAAGAACTAAAACTCTCACTATTTGCAGATGACATAAAACTATATACAGAAAACTCAAAGACTCCACCAAAAACTACTAGATCTGATAAGATAATTCAATAAAGTTTCAGGATACAAAATTAATATTCAGAAATCTGCTGCATTTCTATACACTAATAATGTAACAGAGAAATTAAGAAAACAATCCCACTTACAACTGAACCAAAAATAATAAAATACTTAGGAGTAAACTTAACCAAGGAGGTGAAAGACCTATACTCTGAAAACTATGAAAGAAATTGAAGATGACACAAATAAATGGAAAGCTACACCATGCTTATAGATTAGGAGAACAAATATTGTGAAAATGAAAAAAAAATATTGTGAAAATGTCCATACTACCCAAAACAATCTACAGATTTAATGCACTCCCTACCAAATATCATCAACATTTTTCACAGAGCACATATTTCACAAATAATCCTAAAATTTGTATGGAACCACATAAAAACCTGAATAGCCAAAGCAATCTTGAAAAAGAAAAACAAAGCTGGAGGTAACACAATTACAGATTTCAAATTATATTACAAAACTGTAGTGATCAAAACAGTATGATATTGGTACAAAAATAAACAATAAATCAATGGAATTAGAATAGAGAGACCAAGAATAAACCCATAATCACATGGTCAATTAATCTTCAACTATGGAGGAAAGAATATTCAATGAGAAAAAGTCTCTTTAACAAATTGTACTGTAAAAACTGGACAATTACATGCAAAAGAATGAAACTGGACCACTTCCTTACACATGCACAAAAGTAAGCTCAAAATGAATTAAGCACCTAAATGTGAGAGCTGAAACCATACAAATTCTAGAAGAGAACATAGGCAGTAATTTCTCTGACATCCACCATAATAACCTTTTTAGATATGTCTCCTGAAGCAAAGAAAACAAAAACAAAAATAAACTGTTGGGACTAACATCAAAATAAAATGCTTCTGCACAGCAAAGGAAACAATTAACAAAATCAAAAGGCAACCTATGGAATGAGAGAAGAGACTTGCAAATGACATGTCCAATAAAGGATCAGTATCCAAGATATATAAAGAACTTATACAACTCAACACCAAAAAAATTCCAAATCATCCAATTTAAAAAAGAGCAGAAGACATGAACAGACATTTCTCCAAAGAAGACATAGAGATGGCCCTCAGACATGTGAAAAGATACACAACATCACTCATTGGAGAAATGCATATACCACAATGAGATACCACCTCACACCTATGAGAATGGCTAAAATAAAAATCTCAAGAAACAATTGTTGGTGAGGATGTGGAGAAAAAGAAACCCTCATGCATTGTTGGTGGAAATGCAAACTTGTGCAGCCACTATGGAAAACAGTATGGAGGTTTCTCAAAAAATTAAAAATAGAACTACCTTAGGATCCAGTTATCACACTACTGGGTATTTACCCAAAGAACATAAAAACACTAATTCAAAGGGATATATGCACCCCTATGTTTACTGCTCATTATTTACAATGGCCAAATTATGGAAGCAGCCCAAGGGTCCATCCACAAGTGAATGGATAAAGAAGATATGGTGTATGTACATATATATAATGGGACCCCCCCCCTCAAAAAAAATGTAATCTTGCCATTTGCAACAACTTGAGTGGATCTAAAGAGTATTAAGCTAAGTGAAATAAGCCAGGCAAAAGAAAGACAAAAACCAACTGATTTCACTCATATGTGGAATTTCAGAAACTAAACAAACAACAGGAAAAAAGAGAGAGAGAGAGAGAGAGAGAGAGAAACAAACAAAAAAACATACCTTAGAGATCAAACAGGTGGTTACCAGAGGAGTTGTGTGTGGGAATATGGGTGAAATAGGTGAAGAAGATTAAGAATACACTTACCTTGATGAAAACTGAGTAATAAGTGGAATTGTTGAATTACTGTAATGTACATGTGAAACTCATATAACTCTGTATGTTATACTGGAATAGAAAGAAAAGAAAGAGAGAAAGAGGGAAAGAGAAAAAGAAAGAAAGAAAGAAAGAAAGGAAGGAAGAAGAAAGAAAAGAAAAAGAAAGAAAGAAAGAAAGAAAGAAAGAAAGAAAGAAAGAAAGAAAGAAAGAAAGAAAGAAAAACGAATGAAAGAAGAAAGTAAAACTGAGATAGTCAAACAGAATTGGACTAAATTAAATAAATAATGTATTTTAATTTAAGTAAATTTTATTTTTTTTAAGATTTTATTTACTTATTCATGAGAGACACAGAGAGAGACAGAGACATAGGCAGAGGGAAGAGGGAAGAGAAGCAGGCTCCATGCAGGGAGCCTGATGCTGGACTCGATCCCGGGACTCCAGGATTATGCCTTGGGCCGAAGGCAGGCACTAAACCGCTGATCCACCCAGGGATCCTCTAATTTAAGTAAATTTTAAACAAAGATTATATGTCACATAGACCAACAGATTTGGCTTGGCAGATTGCTGAGGGAAAGTGCAGTTATTGAACTGCTCTAATCCTCATGTCCTGATTTGTAATCTCAGTGGAGTAGGGACCTGATGTGATGAGGGTTGCTATGTGTATTTCCAGTGAGAAACGGTTAATGTTAATGTTGACCTGTAGTTTTAAAATTCTAAGAGATCAGGCAAAGTACATTGTGATTAACTTACTCTCCATGTGGAGGTCTTGCCAAAAGATCTATCAGCCATGGTCAACCGAGAACAACAAAGCCTCCCAATGACTCTTTGTGGGTCCTTGTGTGCTATGGATCAGCACCAAGGGGAAAGTGCCCAGCACCAAGGGGCAAGTGCCCATCTCTCAGGATAACAAATTCTGTCTCTTCTTGCCCATCCAGATAATGAGGGGGCCCTGTCCTATAAAGCTACAATAATTGAAACAGAGTGCCACAGTTGACGATTAATAGATCAAAGAAATAGGATTAACATTAGCAGTATTAGTATTGCTTGACATAATCACATGAAAAAAGTATGTAAAGCCTGAAGTGTTCAATCCATGATAGTGAGACAACTGGCTCCCCACTTGGAGAAAATAATTAAAGTCATTGGGTCTTTCCCTTTAGGAGGATTAGCATAATTATCTTTTCCTTTGGTCATCTGAACTATCAAAGCAACCATCCTTCTCAAAAAAAGTAAGCTCCCCACTGACAACTGGGTCCTGGGAGTGATTTCTAGAGGGCCTGCTCATCCTCACCTCTCTCCCTAACAAGATTCAGTGCCCTAACTCAGGGAATTAGGTAGGTAAGGAGGAGAACATAAAGGAAACAGGTCAAAATGACAGCCCTGAAGGAAGCCACAATTCATAGATTTAACCTACAAATTCTCGGAAAGCTTAAACTTGCCTTCCTAGGCCAGGAGCAGGTTTCCCTGATTTCTAGGTCCCTGAAAATGCTCCGTGGTGTCCCCAGCTCTAGATGTGACCTGAAAGATTTGTAAAGAGAAAATTATATATAAAAGTGGTTTTCTGGTTGGCTCAGCGGTTTGGCCCTTGCCTTCGGCCCAGGGCGTGATCCTGGAGACGCGGGATCGAGTCTCGCAACAGGCTTCCTGGATGGAGCCTGCTTCTCCCTCTGCCTGTGTCGCTGCTTCTCTCTATCTTTCTCTCTCTCTCTCTCTCTCTGTGTCTCTCATGAATAAATTTTTTTAAAGTGTTTTTTTAAGTTATCTTATACTTCATCCTTTATTGTTTGCAAATCTCCACTCTATCACATTTAATCATATTCAGTGCTGGGCACCTGGGTGGCTCACTAGGTTAAGCATCTGACTCTTGGTTTCGGCTCAGGTCATGATCTCAAGGTCATGGGATCAAGCCCTGTGTAGGTCTCTGTGCTCAGTGTGGCATCTGCTTATCCCTCTCCCTCTGCTCCTCCCTCAGCTCATGCACTCTCTCTCTTTCTCCCCCCTGATAAATAAATAAATAAATAAATAAATAAATAAATAAATAAATAAATAACAAAAATCTTTAATCACATTCAATACATAAAGGAGCATGCAATCTGAGTCAGAAGATCAAGTTCTGTGACCTTGCCAAGTCATTGTTGTTTGCTTGGCTCTGTCTTTCCTAACACTTTCAGAGTGCACCAGGAGCTCTCTGAAGTTGCTTCCAAATGTGTGATTCTGTGATTTTATGATCCCTGAAAGTGCATTGTCAGAGGGCCCAGTAGACATTCAGGTGAGGCTGCTCAATCTCTTTATTTAAAACTGTGCCATTACCATTATAACATCTCTGGGTAATGTTCCTGGGTCTGGGAAAACAGAAGCAAAAACTTTGATAGAAATGACTATGAGGGATCCCTGGGTGGCGCAGCGGTTTGGCGCCTGCCCTTGGCCCAGGGCGCGATCCTGGAGTTCCGGCATCGGGTCCCACGTCAGGCTCCCTGCATGGAGCCTGCTTCTCCCTCCTCCTGTGTCTCTGCCTCTCTCTCTCTCTCTATCATAAATAAATAAAAATTAAAAAAAAAAAAGAAAAAGAAATGACTTTGAGTGGGCAGCCTGGGTGGCTCAGTGGTTTAGTGCTGCCTTCAGCCCAGGGTGTGATCCTGGAGACCCGGGATCGAATCCTATGTCAGGCTCCTTACATGGAGCCTGCTTCTCCCTCTGCCTGTGTCTCTGCCTCTCTCTCTGTCTCTCATGAATAAATAAATAAATAAATAAATAAATAAATAAATAAATAAAATCTTAAAAAAAAAGAAATGACTTTGACTCCTCTTTCATCCTTCTCTGGATTTTCTCTGTCCCCAGATCTAGTTGGACTTTTGGTTTTTAGGAGTGATTCAGAAAGACCAGAGGCAGTATTTGTACAAAGCCACAGCTCTTATAGCAACAATGAGAAAAGAATAATCTGCCACTCTCTTCTTGTTCTTTTCCCTCTTGCATGGAGGCCCGCTGAACTGGTTTGCCTAGCTGTGGAATCATGAGTACACTTTTGAATGGTTTTTGAGAAGACATTCAAAGAGTGGTGCCAGGTAAGATAGTATAACACCACTGTTAAATGCAAAGAATATCCAGTGTACAAACTCCATTGTGACCAGAATAACCGTCTGCAAGTGACCATTCAAAAACTCATGACTCAGAAATGACCTATAACTACAGAAGTACATTTACTTTCTTCAAACATTTCATTGGTGGATTAAAAAACAAAGTTTGCTTTCTGGTTGGAGAACATACCACAGCTATGACTCAATGTTCCCTAACCAGTGACTTTCAGGAGAGAAAAAACAATCCAGGCTGGTTAGTGAGGACTCACTTTAGAAATGGCTTTCCAGAAACCTGATTAAAGCAGCTTCCCTGCACTATGGAAAATGTGACTTTTTGTCATTGTTTTCTCTTTTCTTGTTTTTTTCTTTTCAAAATAAATCCATTTTGGGGGAATTTGGGGAAAGTTTCAAAGTTAAGCTAAAATATGTTCCGTGTGCCTCAGTTTCCACATCTATCAGAATGGAGGTAATCAAATGTTCTAAGATGTAAAGTCTAAAACCAGTTGCAGCAGCTGCTCCACCAGTGTTTACCATTAGTATTAATTAGTATTATTAATTATTAATTTTTGAGAGAGCATGCAGTGTGCACAGCATGAGGAGGGGGAGGGTCAGATGGAGAGGGAAAGGGACAGAATCGCAAGCAGACTTGTTACTGAGTGAGACCTCAACATGCCAGATCCCACCACCCTGAGATCACGACCTGAGCTGAAGCCAGGAGTCATACACTTAACTGACTGAACCACCCAGGCACCACATTAATTAGTATTATTTTATTGAAAATCTTGCCACAATCTCTTTCTAGTCTCACTTCCCTCTGCCCTCCACCTGACATGTCCTACACATCAGCCACACTGTAATGGCCCACATCCTGTTTGTTATGGGTTGTGTTATGCCCCACTCCCCACAATTCAGAGGGTGAGGTCCTAACCCCCAGTACTTCAGATTTTGACCTTATTTGGAAATGGGGTCATTACAAATGTAATTAGTGAAATTAAGATAAGATCAAAAGGGAGGACGCTTAATCTATAGGACTGGAGTTCTTTTCTTTTCTTTTCTTTTTTTCTTTTCTAAGATTGTGTTCATTTATTTGAGAGAGAAGGAGTGCTAGCAGAGGGGGGAGCAGAGAGAGAGGGACAAGCAGACTCCGTATTGAGCATGGAGCTTAACATGGGGCTCAGTCCCACGATCTAGAGATCATGACCCCAGCTGAAATCAAGAGTAGGACACTTAACCAACTGAGCCACCCAGGCGCCCCATGACCTGGGTTCTTATAACACAGGTGAAATTGAACACAGAGACATAGGCACAGAGAGGTGAATGTGAAGGGACCCAAGGAAGGTGGAGTTAAGGTGATGCCTCTACCAGCTGAGGAATGCTGCAGATTTCCAGCAAACCACCAGAAGAGAGAGGAGAGGCCTGCAACAGGTTCTTTCCCAGGCCTTCAGAACCAACCTGCCATACCTCGATCTTACACTTCTAGCCTCCAGAACTCTGCCACAATCCATGTCTGTTGCTTATGCATATAGTTCCTGATATACACATTACATAGATTGTAAGTCACAACCTAAATTTCAAGGACGTATTCTTTAAAAACTAACCTTCCAAATTACTTACAAGGTAATCAGCACATGTAGGGAAAGATAGGCATTTCAACGAGCAACAAAATATGATGTAATAGACTCATTATATAATATTGTATATTACACATTCATATAATATGAGTCAGGTGCAGGAAATAACAGTGTATTTGAGTGTCATGTGTTCGCTGTGGTACTTTGGGCAGCCACACATGAGCAGAAGGAGCTAGCACTTTCTCCAGATTTTCTAGTCTTCTTACTAAGGTGCAGACTTGTTCAGTGTTTCTTAAAGTCACGAAGGGAAATACAAAGGAGATAGTGATGTAAACTTCTTTTCATGGTGAAGCCAGTCATTCATCTTATATATTAAATGTGATCACCTTTCCTTTTAAAAAAAAAAAAGATTTTATTTATTTATTCATGACAGACAGAGAGAGAGAGACAAAGAGAGAGGCAAAGACACAGGCAGAGGGAGAAGCAGGCTCCATGCAAAGAGCCCGAAGTGGGACTCGACCCTGGGACTCCAGGATCATGCCCTGAGCCGAAGGCAGACGCTCAACCGCTGAGCCACCCAGGCATCGCAACCTTTCCTTTTTTTAGTTTCTAACATTTGCCACTCATTTCAGACTTACTGACCTCCCTCTTACCTCTGCTGATTGACATTCAATGTAACCTGCATTTATGGGAGGCACTTTGGCGGTAGTGTGTGTGACTCCAGAAGTATAGTCATCTCCTTCAGGAAGGAGCTGATGTGGGAACTGAAGGACACTGGCCCCTCAAATCTAGATACATGGTGCTGCCCCTCAGATCAGAAACTTTGGGGAGCATTATCCTTGATCCTTGCTTGCCCAGAGTTGTGTCAACTCTACCTCTGGGGTATATTTCCAGCCTGTCTCCTTTTCTGTCTTTGTTATCACTACCCTGGCTCAGGGCACCATCCATTCTCAGTAGATAACAAAGCAGTTTTCTCAAGGGTCTCCCTGTGGCCACTTGTCTACAAACCACTTTCCACACCATCACATACAAGTTTGATCACGATGATGGAGTGTTTGCAATGTGCCGGGGACTGTGGAAAGCACATCACTCATTTAATCCTCATGACAATCCAGTGAAGTAGATTCTGTTATTATTGCCTTTTTACAGGTGAGCAAACTACTGAGAACTTGTTCAAAGTTTCACAGCTTGTAAATGACAAAACCAGGATCCAAATCCAGCCTGGCTCCCAAACATAATTAAACTACCTATAATACTCCTTTGATAACTTTCCTTCCAAATAAAATCCAAACCTCAATAATGTAGCAGAAGACGCCTTCAAAGATCTGACTCCTAGCTACTGTTCATCCTCATTTCCCTTCCCCTTCCCATACTCCTGGCAGACCGAGCAACTTGCTTACCTACCTCTGTGCCTATGCACCGGCTGCTTGCTCAGCCTAGAACAGGCTTTTTATCTCTCCTTCTGGCCTCCCTTTTGTGGTGCATTCTGATTGGATTGGGCCAGTGTGCAGGCAGTGAAAGAATTCACCTAAGGCTGAACAAAAGAGAGAGAAATGAATCAAATGCACTACAAGGTAAGGCAGGCAGGACAGCAAAGGAGAGAGGGTCTGCAGGGAGGCGGTGGCGAGGTGCCATAGTTATAGGGTGGAGTGAGGAAGTATAGAAACATATGGAATTCTCCCTTCTTTAGTAATCTTAGGAAATGTGCCTTGTTGTAACTGGTCAGTTAAGGCCTATGGCTGTTTCAAGGTGGGTCTCTTAATGAGCCTGTTTGTGTCAGCTCAGTGGTCAGATCAAAAGGGCCCTTTTGCCTTGTTCAAATTTCCATGGTTTAAGTCTGTTGCCTGAAAATGACCTCCAGGGGCACCTGGGTGGCTCAGCTAGTTAAGTAGCTGCCTCCAGGTCAGATCAGAATCCCAGAGTCCTGGGATCGAGCCCCATGTTGGGCTCCCTGCTCTGTTGTGCTCTCTCTTGGGTGCACTCTCTCTCTCTCAAATAAATAAATAAAATCTTTTTAAAAGTAAAAGAAACCTCTAAACCTTGATCATTATGACTTCTGTGTATTGAGCACTGACTCAGTAGTAGGCATTAACTACACCATTTATTCATCATAATAACTCTGTAAGGTAGATACTCTTATCTTCATTTTATGGAGTGAAAACTGGACCTTGCAGGGTTAATAAACTGCCCACTGCCCACAGCTGATGAGTTGAATCAGGTGTTCAGACAGCTCTTGTCCAATTACTTTTTAAAATTCTTTTTTTTATTTTTATTTTTTTTAATAATTTTTTTTAAATTTATTTATGATAGTCACAGAGAGAGAGAGAGAGAGAGAGAGAGGCAGAGACACAGGCAGAGGGAGAAGCAGGCTCCATGCACCGGGAGCCCAACGTGGGATTCATCCCAGGTCTCCAGGATCGCACCCTGGGCCAAAGGCAGGCGCTAAACTGCTGCGCCACCCAGGGGTCCCAAAAATTCTTTTTTTTTTAAATTAAGGTATTACTTACAAAAAATTTCACCCCGATTAAGTGTGCAGTTTGATAAGCTTTGGTAATGGTATGAAATCACCACTGTTACAATATACATAGTTCTCTCACTTTAAAAGCTTCCCTGAGCCCCCTTGACTGTTAAGCCCCCACCCACATTCCAGCAACCACTAATCTGCTTTCTGTCACTATAGGAAAATCAAACCATATACAGTCTTTTGTCTTCTGTGTTTAACTTCTTTCACTCAACCAATGTCCTTGAAATTCATCCATATTATTGCACACATTAATATTTTGTTCCTTTTTGTTGCTAAATGATACTCTACACTATGGATATGCCATAGTTGTCTGTCCATTCACTAAATAATGGGATTTGAGTTGCTTCCAGTGTTTGGCTATTAAGAATAATATAGTCTGAATATTCATATACATATCTTTTTGTGGACATATGTTGTCATTTCCTTGAATAAATACTTAGGAGTGGAATTGCAAGGTCATGTGGTAAGTTTATGTTTAACTTAACAAGAGGCAGCCATACGATTTTCCAAAGTGACACTTTCCAAATTATTTGGAAAGTGTTCCCTCCTCTATTTTCTTTTCCAATATGTATACCTTGTATTTGTTTTTCTTGTTTAATTATACTGCCTAGCACTTGCCAGCCATACAATGTTAAACAGAAGTAGTGACAATAGATACCCTGGCATTGTTCCTGATCTTGGATAGAAAGTATTGTCATTAGCTGTAGGCTTTTTAGACATACTCTTAGATTAAAGAACTCCCTTTCTATTCCTAGTTTCCAAATGGATTTCTCATGAAAGGGTATTAAAATATGTCCCATACTTTTTCTGCCTTTATTGAAATGATCACATAACTTGTCTCCTTTACCTTATTACTAGTGTGAGTTTAACTGATTCATTTTTAGATTTTAAATAAGTCTTTCATTCCTAGGATAAGTTCCACTTGGTCATGCTGTCTTATCTATGTATTGTTGGAGTCAATTTGGTAACACTTTTGAGTGTTTTTGTGCCCATGTTCATGAGGAATGGTCTGAATTCTTTTGTGATCTCATTGTCTGGTTTTGGAATTTAGGTAATACTGGCTTCATAAAATTATTTAGAAAGTGTTCCCTTCTCTATTTTCTTATACTTTGTATATGATTGATATTATCATCTCAATCCTTAAGTTTTTGGAAGAATTCACCAAGTGAAGCAATCTAGATCTAAGGTTTTCTCTGTGGGAAAGTTTTTAATTGTCAATTCAATTTCTTTATTTTTTTTTATTTTTAATTTTTAAAATTTTTTTTAAATTTCTTTTATTGACATAAAGCTATTCAAGTTTTTTATTTCTTCTTTGGTCAATTTTGATGATTTGTATTTTCCAAGGATTTTGTCCGTTTCATCTAAGTTGTCAAATTTATTGGTATAAAATTTTCTTGCGGGCAGCCCCGGTGGCTCAGCGGTTTAGCGCCGCCTTCAGCCCAGGGCATGATCCTGGAGACCTGGAATTGAGTCCCACGTCAGGCTCCCTGCATGGAGCCTGTTTCTCCCTCTGCCTCTCTCTCTCTCTCTCTCTCATAAATAAGTAAAATACTTTAAAAAATAAAATAAAATAAATTTTCTTGCTATCTTTGTAATTCCTGGAGAATCTGTAGTAATGTCGTTTGTGCCATGGCTGATAGTGAGAATTCATGGCATTTTTCTTTTCTTAATCAGACTGGCTAGAAGTTCATCAATTTTATCAGCCTTTTTAAAGAATAAAGTTTGGGTTTATTGACTTTCTCTATCTGTTTTCTCTTTTATTAATTTCTGCTTTAATTTTTATTATTCTTTGACTTGGGCTACAATTTTTCTTCTTTTTCTGGTTTCTAAGCTTGTAGGTCAGATCACTGATTTGAAGCCTTTCTCCTTTTCTATTACAAACATTTAAAGCCACGCATTTCTTTCTAAGTACAACCTTAGCTGAAGCCCACAAATTTTAATGTGTGTATCATTTTCATTCAGAACATTTTCTAACTTATATTTCTCCTTTGATCTATTGATTATTTAGAAATGTACTGTTTAATTTTCAAGTACTTGGGTTTTTCCTAGTTTTTTTATTTTTATTGATTTAGAATTAATTCCATCATGGCCAGATAATATACCTGGTATTATTTCAATCTTTTAAATATTAATGAGATTTATTTTATTATCCAGAATATGGACTATCCTGGTATATACCATTTGCAGTTGGATTTATATTTTACCATGCATTGTTTAGTGTTCTATCAATAATAAGTTATAATTGATTTTTTTTCTAGTTCTTTTATCAGTTGCTGAGAATAAGAGGTATTAAAATCTCTAACAATGATTGTGGAATTATTTACTTACCTCTTTGACTCTGCCAATTTTTCCTTCCTGCATTTGAAGCTGTGTTACTTGGTACATACATATTTATGTTTTAAATATCTTTTCCTTATTAATTAACCCTTTTATAATCATTTAAAATATATTATATACAAATCTTATGCATATGTTGTTAGATTTATACTTAAGTATTTCATTTGGGGGGGCCACCAGTGTAAATCATATTGTGTTTTTAATTTCAAATATCACTTGTTCATTGCTGGTAGACAGAAAAGAGATTGACTTTTTTGTGTCCTGCAGCCTTGTTAGAATTGTTTACTAGTTCTAGGAGTTGTTGGGTTTTTTTTTAGTCAATTCAGATTTTCTACATATATGATCACATCACATGCAAACAAAGACAGTTTTATTTTTTCCTTTCAATTAATGTACCTTTTGTTTGCTTTTGTCTTATTGCATTAGCTAGGACTTCGAATACAATATTGAAAATGAGTGGTGAGAAAGGACACCCTTGCGTTGTACCTGATCTTAGCAAGAAAGTTTCTGCTTTCTCACCATGAAGTATGGTGTTAGCTACAGGCTTTCTGTAGATAGTCTTTACCAAGTTGAGAAAGTTCCCCTCTACTTCTAGTTTACTGAGAGTGTTATAATGAATATGTGTTGGATTTTATAAAATACTTTTTCAGCATCTATCGATTTGATCATGAAATTTTCTTCTATAGTCTATTGATGGGATGGGTTACTTTACTTGATTTTCAAATGTTGAACCAGATTTGCATACCTGAGATAAATTCCATTTGGTCAAGATATATAATTCTTTTTACACATTATTGGGTTAAATTTGCTAATATTTTATTAAGTAGTTTTACTTCTATGTTCCTGAGAGATATTGGTCCCTAGTGCTCTTTCTCATAAATATATTTGTCTGATTTTGATATTAAGGTAATGCTTGCTTCATAGAATGATTTGGGAAGTATTATTTCTCATATTTTATGGAAGATATTGTAGACAACTGTTCTAATTTGTCACTTAAATGTTTGGTAGAATTCAATAGTGAACTCATCAGGGTTTGTGTTTTCTGTTTTGAAGGTTATTAACTATCAATTCAATTTTGTTGATAGATATGGGCCTATTCAGATGATTTATTTTTTCTTGTGTAAGTTTTGACAGATTGTGTCTTTCAAGGAACTGGCCCATTTCAGCCGAGTTTTCAAATTTATGGGCACAGAGTTGTTTGTAGTATTTCTTTATTATCCTTTTAATGTCCATGTGCTCTTTAGTAACTTTCCTTCTTTCATTTCTTAATTAGTAATTTGTATTTTTCTCTGTTTCTTCTTTAGTTTGTTTAAAAACTTATTAACTTTGGAAGAGACTGGGAAGATGTCAGAGTACAAAGACCCTAAGCTTGCCTCATCTCACAGATACAACCAAGTTATACTCACATCAACATAAAGAACCCAGAAAATAACCTGAAGACTGGCAAAAAAAATATTCCACAAATAAAAATAGAGAAGAGGCAACACTGAAGAAGTAAGGAAGGGCAAAAACATGGTTTGGGAGTGAAATGAATCATGGCTGTTCATGGTGTGGAGGGAGCCAGTGTTGCAGAGAAGGGTGAAAAACAGACTGTGACATAGGGGAGCCAGCAGAGGGAAGACAAATCCCCATAACATTTGTCTTTGAAACTGAGAGGGGCCAGATTTTGTGAGTTCTTACAATCAGTTGGACTTAAAGCCTAGAATTTTAAAAATCAGCAGCCTGAGCTCTGGGAGAGCCCAGAGGGCAAAAAAAGCCGAGTCCCTGCCCTTAAAGAGACAGCATGACAAACAGCCCATTCAGATGCAATGTAGAACCAGCAGCTTGAAAAACCCTGGAGATAGATGGGAAGGAGTTATTTACCCATCTCAGAGCAAGAACTGAAGAAGCAGGGATCATGGGGAGACTCCTCCAGGAATGAAGGAGCTAACACATGCCATTTCCTTCCTCCACCCCCCAGCATAAACACAGGACCACCTGTGGGGACCAGCACAGCACTGATTCTTTCTACTTTACTTGCTTACACCAAACCTCCCCCTTCCCCTGCACTTCAGCAGATCCATCCTTCCTAGTCATACTTGTCTCAGTCTCTGTGCTGCAGGCCTCCTCCCCCAGAAGACTGGCACAAACCCCAACATCTTGTCTCCTGACCTGCATATTTTGCAGGATTTCAGTTCTGGCAGTAGTAGTGGAAGGTCTCATTTCACAAACGGACCACTGCACACCTTATTAAAATGCTCCCCACCCCAGAGCACCTGGGTAGCTTAGTCAGTTAAGTGTCCAACTCTTGGATTCAGCTCAGCCCCTTGATCTCATGGCTCCTGGGATTGGGCCTCATGTTAGGCACCATGCTTAGTGGAGGTCTGCTTGGATATTCTTTCCCTCTGCCCCTTCCACTCATTCTCTCTCCCTCTCTCTCTCCCTCTCTCTCTCTCTCTCTCTCTCTCAAATATATAAATAAATCTTTTAAAAAAATTACAACCACCCCTACTGGGGACCAAACACTGCTAACAATTGACAGAGAGGGCCTCTAAAACAACTGGACCAAAGGAAAAAAAAAAGAGGCCAGGACTCAATAAGAAAGCACACACAACACACAGAGAAGACACTTCCTGAAGTGCAGACCCTGGGGAACAGGAGACACTGCACTAGAGGGCATGACAAGACCTCTTCATAAGGCCATTACTGTCAAGAGCAAGAGACATAGCTGACTTTCCTAACACAAAGAAACAGACACAGAGAATTAGACAAAATGAGGAGAAATATGTCCCAAATGAAAGAATAGGACCAAACCACAGGAAGAGCCCTAAGTGAAACAGATATAAGTAATATGCCTGATAGAGAATTTAAAGTAATGATCAGAAAGATACTCATTAGACTTGGGAAAAGAGTGGAGGAGATCTGTAAGACTGTTAACAAAGAGATAACAAAAGAACCAACCAGAGATGAAAAATACAATAAATGAAATTAACACTCAGTGGAATAAATAGCATGATAGATGAAGCAGAAGAATGAATTAATAACCTGGAAGACAGAATAATGGAAAGTAACCATGCTGACCAATTGAGAGGAAAAAAAAATTTGCAAATTGAGAATAGTCTTAGAGAACTCAGTGATTCCTCCAAGCATAATAATTGCATTATGGGGATCCCAGCAGAAGAAGAGAGAGAAAAGGGGGTGGAAAATTTACTTGAAGAAATAATAGCTAAAAAATTCCCTAACTTGGAGAAGGAAACAGACATCTAGATTCAGGAAGCACAAAGATTCCCCCAGAAAATCAACCTGAGGAGGTACACTCCAAGACGCATAGTAATTAAAATAGCAAAAAGTAGCAATAAAGAGAGAATTTTAAAAGCGGAAAGAGAAAAGAAGACAATTACATATAAGGGAAAACCCATAAGGCTATCTACAGATTTTTCAGCAGAAACTCTGCAGGCCAGAGGGAGCAACATGATCTATTCAAAATACTAAAAGGAAAAAATCTGCAGCCACGAATACACTCTCCAGCAAAGCTATCATTCAGAATAGAAGAGAGTTACTCAGACAAACAAAAACTAAAGGAGTTTATGGCCACTAAATCAGCCCTACAAGAAATATTAAAGAGGACTCTTTGGGAAGGAAAGAACATAAGTGAGAGTATGAAAAGTAAAAAACACAAAAGCAGTAAAAATAAATATATCCAGAAACATCAGAACATCAGTCAAGGGATTCATAAAATAAAAGGATATAAAATATGACACCATATACCTAAAAAGTGGGGGGGGGGGAGAAGGAACAAAGAAAGACTCAAACTTAAACAACCATCGATTTAATAGAGACTGCTATGTGCAGATGTTAAATACCAACTTAATGGTAATCACAAATCAAAAACCACTAATAAACATGCAAAGAATAAACAGAAGGGAATCCAAGTATGTCACTAAAGAAAGTCAACAAACCATGAAAGAGAGCAAGAGAAGAAAGGGTCAGAGAAAAACTACAGAAACAACCCCCCAAATAACTAATAAAATGGCAATAAACACATATCTGTGTACAATTACATTGAATGTAAAAGGACTGAACACTCCAAAAAGACATAGGGTGACAGAGTGGATAAAAATACGAGACTCATCCATATACTGCCTATCAGAGACTTACTATAGACCTAAGGACACCTGCAGGGATGCCTGGGTGGCATAGTTAGGCATCTGACTCTTTGTTTTAGCTCAGGTTATGATCTCAGGATCATGAGATCAAGCCCCACATCAGGCTCCATGCTACTCAGAAGAAGTCCATTTGAGATTCTTTCTCCCTTTCTCTCTGCCCCTCCCACTTGTGCTCTCTCTAAAATAAATAAATAAGTCTTTTTAAAAGATTAAAAAAAAAAAGACATCTGCAGACTGAAAGTAAGGGAATGAAGAAACATTCATCATACAAATGGATGTGAAAAGAAAGCCGGGGCAGCCATACTTCTATCAGAAAAATAGACTACAAATATTTCTACTGTTCTTTCCATCTTTCTTCTCCTTCTGGTGTTGTAATTACCCATATGTTATATTTCAGTAGTTGTCCCACAGTTCTTGAATATTGTGTTCTGCTTTTTTCAATCTTTTTTTCTCTTAGCCTCTCAGACTTGGAGGTTTCTACTGCTACATCCTTAAGCTCAGAGAGTCTCTCTTCAGCCATGCCCAGTCCACTAACAAGCCCATCAAAGGCATCCTTGACTTCTGTTATACTGTTTCTGATGGCTAGCAGTTCTTTTTTGTTTTTATCTTAGAATTTCCATCTCTGCTTTTAGGCTTGTTTCATATACTTGCTGCTTTATCCATTAAGGCCCCTAGCATCTTAACTATAGTTGTTTTCAGTTCCAGCTCTGATAATTCTAACATTCCTGTCATTTCTGAGTCTGTTTCTGAGGCTTGTTCGGTCTCTCCAAACTGTGATTTTTGCCTTGTGTGTGCCTTGTGACTTTTTTCTTGATACCTCACTTGATGTACCAGGTAAAACAACTGCTATAAATAGGCCTTGAGTAATGGGGTGATGTGGTACAGGAAGGGGATGCATTCTATGATCCTGTGATTGGGTCTTGGAGTTTCAGGGAGCCTGTGCCCCAGGACTATGGGCTTCACTGCTGCTTCTCAGTCCCCTCCCTCTCAGGTGAGACAGGATGACCAGAGGGAGCTGGAAACAAGCTATTTCCCTTCTTCCAGGTCAGTTAGGCTCTGATATTACCCCAGCAGGTTAGGCTCTGGTAAAATAATTTTCCCTGAGGGCAGATCTTGTTAAGAACAGAATGCTCTTATTGCTTCAAATGGTTCATTTACCCCTCCCTCTGTCAGAAGCACGAGGGGAATGTTCTCTGGTATTCACTGTAAGAACCTCGTCAAAACTGGAGGGTAAAACTCACAAAAGTGTGGGGGGTCTTCTGACTGGGTCCCCCTGATGTTTTGTGGCTCATTCCTGTCCACACTGAGACCCTGACAATGTCTCCAGTACAGTGCAGGTTTTCCTGCCCCTGCATCGGGTCCCATGGAAGTTTCTGTTCCAAGAAGTTTTGATTCCCTGGATTCAACTTCCTCTCATAGCAACTTGTCCTGTGACTTCACTTCTCAGACAGGCCTAAGGAGAGGGGTCACTGACTCAGTTTGTTCAGCTTTTCTTGTTATGAGGGGGTGAGTGGTGACTTCTGAGCTCTTTATATATGGAACTGGAATCCTAAAATCCTTGACTAATTATCTTTACTTTTAGGCATTCTCTGGACTTGGCTTAGGCATTCTCTGACTTTTGTGCCTGGGTTAAGTGTCCCCTCTATGTGCCCTCCTGGCACCCTGCACTTACTCTAGTCACAACCTAGAAAATCAGGCAATTTCTAGGATAATTATGGCACATGACCCAACCATTACTGGTCACTGAAAACTTTCCAGAAGGACAGGAATATCAGAGCCCTGAGGAAAAGAACAAGTTAACCAGGTGGTAAGAGCTTATTTGTTTCTTCCTTCCTTCCTTTTTTGTTTTTTTTGTTTTGTTTTGTTTTGTTTTTGTTTTTGTTTTAGCTTGTTTCTTTTTCTTTTCTTTTCTTTTTTGTATATTTTTTTTATTGGAGTTAAATTTGCCAACATATAGTATAACACCCAGTGCTTATCCTGTCAAGTGCCCCCCTCAGTGCCCATCACCCAGTCACCCCAACCCCCTGCCCACCTCCCCTTCCACTACCCCTTGTTCATTTCCCAGAGTTAGGAGTCTCTCATGTTCTGTTACCCCCACTGATATTTCCCACTCATTTTCTCTCCTTTCACCTATAAGCTTATCTGTTTCTATGACTGTCTCCCTTTTTAGATTCTAAACCGCTGGAGGACAGACTCCACATTTTATTCATATTTGTATTCCCAGTGTTTGGTAATTGTTGAAGGTGGCGAATGAGTGAAATTTAATAAACTGGAAAATTAAAGAGAGGGCTGGGTATTAATTTAGAACAATAAAAGCATTGGAACAAACTTCACCTTGTGTCTGGGGAACCCCCAGTAGTCTGGTGAGCTTGGAGTGGCATGTGGCCTGTGAAGAACTGGGACAGACAGGCCGGCACCAGCTAACGGAGGATGGTGAATGCAGACAGTGCGGGAGAGCCACAGGCCAGTTAGCAGAGCAGCCCTCTCTAGGCACCCCTGCTTCCTGCAAAACATGACTGTGAGCAAGTCAGTCCCACAGTAGAGTTTCCTAGATTCCAGGTCTGCAGCTGAGAAGCGTTTTTAAAATAAAACTCTTAATGAGGCGAATGGGTGACTCAATGAGTTAAGCATCCATCACTTGGTTTTGACTCAACTCACAAGTTTAGAGTCCTGAGATCAAGTTCTGTGTCAGGCTCCACACTCAGCATGGAATCTGTTTGAGATTCTCTCTCTCCCCCTCTCTTCCTCTGCCCCTCCCCCAACTTGTGCTTACTTATGCTCTCTTTCTCTCTCTCTCTCTCAAATAAATAAAGTCTTTTAAAAAAATAAACTTTTAGCACTGCAAATAAAGAATGGATTAACTCTCCACAAATATTTAAAATGTTTGATAGCCTAGACAGGCCCAGTTTTTCTGCTTGACTGATGAGGGCCACACCAGTTCCCTAGGATCCCCTCTCCCAGGGCACCAACAAACCCTCCACTGCATGCCAGCCTCAGGAGGCCTGGAGCTTAGCGGGTGCCCGTCCCCAGAGGCCAAGACAGGGCTCTGAGTCAGTGAAGTCCTCTTGTCTATGGAAAGGGTAGTATTTCCTTGGACATTTTCTCATTGCCACAGAAGCAATGTTCGTCCAGAGACGAACACAGTAAAGGACAATACTGCTCTTGTGAGCACGAGTCTCTGCCAGGTGGGCTTCCCTTGGCATTCGTGGCTTCATCTCTTCAGCTGCTGAAGGCCTCCCCGAAATACCCCTGGAACAGGTTCTGCCAATGGAGTTCCACCACTAAATTAAAATGTTCAGCTACATCACTGTGAATAATTAACTCAGGGACCTTTCTTAAAAGCAAAGCATGTGACACCGCAGGATAAGGCAAAGCAGAATTAAAGG
Source organism: Vulpes vulpes (assembly GCF_048418805.1). Lineage (NCBI taxonomy): Eukaryota > Metazoa > Chordata > Mammalia > Carnivora > Canidae > Vulpes > Vulpes vulpes. Next base: position 125,049,833 of record NC_132792.1, on the reverse strand, counting down.
AGAGGAGAGGCGGCAATCTGGTTTTCTGGATGCATCTAAGTCATTTTTTAATTTTGAAATTCACAAGGGTGAAAACAGATGGCCGATAGGATAAATTCCACCGCCTGCTTTGTTCAGCTTGCTCAGTGAACTACAAGTCGGGAAAGTTCCCATTAAAAATCTGTTTTCTCTCAAAAAATTGGAAGCCCTGGCATCACTGGACCCATTTTCCCATGACAGCTCAGCAGATTAAAGCTGATGGCAGCTGCCCCTTGTGGGGCTTGAACACCCTCCAGACCCCACAGCATGGCCCCATCTCCAGCTCCTGACCATGCTGCTCATGGAAGCGTACTTGCCTGGCTCCTCACTGCAAGGCAGCTGAGCTTTCTGACCCCTGAGTCAAATATCCCTCAGCTCCTGTTATTTTAAAAATTATTTTTCTAGGAAATAAGTAAATGTATTTTCATTTTTATTTTTTTAATTTTAACCCAGAATGTGGCAAATATGCATATATATATACAATGGAATATTATTCAGTCTTTAAAAAGAATGAAATCCTTAGCTCTTTGTAAACCTTCCTCTCTTTCATCTCCTGCTCTTTTTCCAGCCTCTTCACTCATAACAGCCAAAAGTGGTTTTCTTGTCCTGAGAATCTCATTAAATTATTTTTATGAAACACCATAGATAGAACTTGGACAGGGCTCACACTGACTTTCTTATGGGGTGTAAAAAAAGTAAAAGACCAAGGGTCCAGAGAAATGATGTTTTGCTCTAGATCTGCCTGCAGCCTATTTGGTAACCACTGTATCCTTGGCGACAGCACCACGCCTAGCAACAAGAAGATGCTTGGTTACACACCTTACCAGGGTCTCCGGGATTTGCCACTTAACCAGTTGGTCCTCAAGTTTCATCCAGCTCTGGTTTCTGTGACTCTGTAAGGGCAAGGGCGATTTTCTGGTGGCTTCATGTGGTAGAATGACAGGTTGATGGGCAAAGACTAGAAAGTCCACCTGATGTTATTTCAGTTGGCTAGAGCCTATAAACATTCATTGCTTCTGTGCTTAGTCTGGACATACAGAGATTAACAAGATACAGGGTTGGTTCTGGGCAATCTCCTGTGATTGATGACTAGAAAATCAGTTATTAACACAACCCCTAAGCCCTTACCTCTTGCACACTTGTACCAATATCACCTTGTGTTCTTTTGTCTTCTGACCTTCCCTCTGGGAAAGTACTAGCAACTCTGAGACAGAGTATCACAGTCCCCTGGCTAAGAGCTTCCACTTGCAGTTAGGAGAATGGAGTCTCTATAATGATATTAGTTACAAACAGAGAAGCTAAAATGCTTATTCCTCTGGGAGAGGCAATCCAGACCTCAGATTGCATTAGGATCTGCATGATTAACAGCAGCTCATTTCCTGGATGCTGACTTTGGTCAGGGGAGTGAAGGTGAAGCAGAGGGAGTGGCTCAGCACCAGGGCCTCAGGTCAGCAAGGACAGGGAAGCTTCTGTCTGTAGTGCGCAAGCTACCAGGTAACTCTCAGCTTATGGTCAACTCTTGTCAAAGTACTTACAGGCATCAGCCTACTTTTCTGTAATCTTATCCCTAAACTGATCTATTGCATTGAAAAGGGATCAAAGTTCAACCAGACCAGAGAAGACTATTGCAAATGAACCAAACTACAGTGGGGAGTCTTGCAGGCACAAAGCCACACCCTCACTGGGTCATCTCTTTTTTTTTTTTTTTTTTTCTTTTTAAGATTTATTTATTATGAGAGACACACAGAGAGAGGCAGAGACATAGGCAGAAGGAGAAGCAGCCTCCTTGCAGGAAGCCTGATGCAATCCCAGGACCCCAGGATCAGGCCCTGAGCCAAAGGCAGATGCTCAGCCACTAAGCCAGCCAGGTGCTCCATTTGGTTGTCTCTTGCAGGGCTGTCCTAACCTCTCTGCAGTGCTCACACATGGGGTGTGGTCTGAGATGTGCATGGCTCACCCAAAGCCCAGCCCTAGGGCCACGCAGCTGGCCTTCTGATACCGGCTGGCACCTGCTCTGCACCATAGCTCAGCATCCCCTCTTCCCTATGGCTATGCCATTTAGTGTCCTGCACAGGCCCAGGGATTCATTCCGATCTGAATGAAGCAGGAGGGCTTTAACATCCTTGAACTCAGCTTTCTGAGACTCAACAGGAAATCTGTGGTACTTGCCATGTAGCATTAGTCTGGTCCCTGGTATTGCTTTGTTCCTAAGACTGAGTTTCTCCCCTTAACATATGGTCCTGTTCTTATTATAGCCACTGGGTTTTTCCTTTTTCCCTTCCCTGAACCCCATCCATGCCTCTGGGATCCAGGTCTTCCCAGCCTCCTTCCTTTTTTTTTTAAGACTTATTTATTTATTTAAGAGAAAGCACAAGAGAGGTGGACAGAAAGAGAGAAAGGGAGAGAAAAAGAAAAGCAGTCTCCCTGCTGAGCAGGGAGCTGGACATGGGGCTTGATCTCACATTCCTGAGATCATGAGATCATGACCTGAGCTAAAACCAAGAGTAGGACACCCAACCGACTGAGCCCCCTTCTGGGGAAGAGCTGGGATGGCTGTGGGGACAGGAAGGGGTAACATGTCAAAGTGCCTGCACCAGTGGTGACACACTGAAGCCACTGAGCCTTGTGCAAGGCTGATCCAGTCCCCAGTGTAGAGATGAACAGTGGAGATATTAAAGCTCAGGGCAAAAGACCATTTCCCAAGATCACCCAACTGGGGAGCTGAAGAACAGGGGTTTGAAGCATGGTCAGCCTGGCTTACAGGCTTTTTGTTCTTATCTCTCCACCCTGCAGACTCCCAGGGACTGAAGCACAGCTCCAAATGCAACTGAATCTGGGCCTCTACCTGCCAGCCACCAATCCCTCCCCTGAGCCCAGTGACTTCTAAGCGCTGCTCAGAAGGATCTGCCACAACTCAGTCCTGTCCTTTTGTTTGGAGTCCTTCCCTACAATGACCTAACTCTGTGTTGCCAACCAAGAGGCCGCCTCTCCCTCTCTCCCTGGCCCCCTTCCCTCCCCACCCCAATCCCTACCACAGCTCTTGGGTGCACATGTGCTCTCCCTCTTTCAAACAGACAAATAAAATCTTTTTAAAAATAAAATCATATAAAGCTGAATGTAAAAAAAATTAAACAGAACTGAGATGACATTTGCAATATCCCAGATGATATTACTATTGAAATCAGGACACTGCACAAAGAATAGGATATAACAATGTCACTCCGGTATTTGTTAAGAATGTAGCTGACAGGCAGCAAAGGCAGAGGAAAATCAGGGGTTCTGTGCACACATCTAGTCATAGCAACGCCTCTTTTCAGGAGGGGCCTCAGCGACCACTGCTGACAGTTTTCTTCAGGCTCCATCAATGTTTTCCGTTGTTTAAAGACACACATTAATTTAAAGTCTCCTCCCATTCTCTCTGTAAATTACAGCATTCAGATGAAGTGGCAGCTGCTGTAATTAAGACACAGTTAATTGCCTATCTCCTTAATTGCAATGATAGGATTTTGACAGTTTGGTAAATAAGAATTGTTTGGTTTCCTCTGGCAACTTCAGCCTTGGCTTTCCTCACAAATGCTGAGTCACCCAACTCAGGGACAAAGGGCTGCTGTTGGAGGAGACAGGATGGGGAAGAAGCCAGTTCACCTGCAGTTCCGGTCTCCGGAGCCAGAGAGAGAGGAAACCACAAAAGCAGAAAGTGTGGGTCATGGGGGCACAAGAGGAAACACACCCAAAGTCGAGAGCTACCGAGTGCCAACCCCGCTTCTAACCTCACGTCTTCCCACTGTGCACAAAAGATGCTCCATAGAGGCAGAAAAGAATGGTGGGTCAAAGCAAAAACTTTGGGGTCACATGGCCTAGGGCTCAGAGCCTTCCTTTACCTTTTCTACGTGTGTAACTGTGGGCATGTTCTCAAATGCTTCCTGGCCTCATTTGCTTCTGCCGAAAAGGACTTTGCTGTAGCCACTTCATAATATTTCAAGAATTAAAAAAAAACAAAAACAAAAAAACATCTTATAAAGTGCCTTAGCAACACATCAGGCTCCTGGTGAGTGGTCAGCAAATGGAAGTCACATAGAAAGCATGACTCTCGTTCCAAAATGACTGTAAATAAATTTGCTTTTTTTTTTTTTTTCTGTAAACTGAATCTTGATCATAGTCTACCTTCCAGGTTCCCATCTCTGGCATTTCTCTCAGGTCTTGCCACTTTCTAATAACATTGATTCAGGGAGCCAGAGTCCAAGTGATTAGCATCAGAAAAACTGGATCTAATTTTCAAAGCCTCTCCAAGGCAAGAAGATGCCATGTTCAATGTTGCTGCAGAGAAGCAGAAGAGAAAGAAAACAGGTTTCTACAATAAAACAGTGCCTACCTGGTACGGTCATATCCTACCCTGGTCATTCGTAGCCCTCAACACAAGTCTTTTAGCTTCAATTGCACTGTGACAAGCATGTTATTTGTCAGCCCTTGCTTCCCAGAGGCCACACTAAAAAGGATGCTAGTGACAATGACACCTGGCTCTTTCCCAGTACCACTGTTTTTGTAGTCAAATTCCTGTCCTTTCCACAGTATAAAGTGAAGGATGCATTGTTATACCTATGTAACACTGTTTCAACAAATGAATGAATGGAGAAAGGTGGATGGGTGGAAGAACTCCTTTAAAAATAAGAGTTCCTTTAAGGAAGGTGAATCTTGTCCTGCTCACCACATATATGGGTTTGGCTCTGCAGAGGTGGGCTCAAACAAGATAGGGGCTCCCTGTGTTTTATCTAAACAAAGTCCAAAGGTAGACAGTCAAGGGTGTTTTGGTAGCTTCAAGATCCTGAGGAAGCTAGCCTTCTTCAAGCTTGCTTTTCCACCCTCCTAAATGCATGGCTTCCAACGCATGGTGCCAAGACTACTCAAATCCCAGCATCTTACCTGCATTCTTAGGTAAGAAAAGGCCATGCCTCCTCCTTCAAAGGTATGTCCCAGGGAGGGTACCAAACACTTCCAGTGGCTCAGAGTTAGACACACAGCCACACACACATGTGGCAAATACTGCCCTGGCCACCCAGCCTGCTGACACTGCAGCAGACCTCCCTGAGCATTATAATCGTTGCTCAAGCAGGAGCCACTAGAGGCCATGGTCCAAGGCAGGTACCTCACGTCAACAGCTTCCAGCCACCTCAGTGCTTACCTAAAAACCAACCAACCAACCAACCAACCAAGACATCACTAGCCAATCAAAAACCTCAGACATTGAATTTCTAAGATGAGACAGAAGCACTTCTTAGTCTTTGGGCTTTAAGAAACCTGTTGCATTTCTCTTTGCCTGAACCTAATCCCCCAGAGCCTAGACTCTATGCTAGTAGGGATCCATCCTTGCTCAAGCCAACAACTTTTCTGTTCAGTGTTCATCCATAGTCTGTTAGTCCTTACATGAATTTCTTTTTTAGATTTTATTGATTTATTTGAGAGAGACAAAGTGAGAGAGAGGGAGAAGCAGATTCCCCACTGAACAGGGATCCTGATGAGGGACTTGATCCCAGGACCCCAGGATCATGACCTGAGCTAAAAGCAGATGCTGAACCAACTGAGCCACCTAGGTGCCTATTATACATATTTTCTTAAACAGATGAAGTGGAGGCTGAGAAATATGGTCTTTGGTTAAGTCAATCCTGACCTCAGCTAAAAATTGAGGATTCTATTACTGAAGAGGAAGAACAGACTGGATATTGGGGGACAAATAGTAGCCTTTATCATACCCCAAAACTGAAGAAGCTGGAGTTTAAACAATGACATAAATACATAACCACACTCCTACATCCTCCTCTTCCCCAAACTTGCTAAGATCTTGAGGGGGTTTTGCACTTCTTTGTGTAATAATATTGTGGGCTTGGGGCAATATTATCTAGGTCTTAAGTGGCCAGATGACCAAGTGACATTCGTGTTTAACTAAATGAGGCCATGGGGCATAGACACCTGTCACTGGAGCCAGAGAAAACAGGGAAGCACTTGTTTCTTTAACTCTTCCACCTGCAGTCCAGTAAAAAGAGCACTTGGTCTTGAGGTCAGGGGTTCAGAGCTGAATTAGGAACCAAAGCTCAGCCATCTAAGTGAGTGAGTGATTTTGTGTTGGTGCCAGGCCAGAAATAACAGTTATGGCAACTAATACCTGATGAGATGTTACCACATGCCGGGCACTGTGCAGATTTTATATGTATTGGTTCTCTATTCACCACAACCATCCTATGCTATAGATAATACTATTATTATTATTGCCACATGCCAACCAATAGGAGACATTAGGGACTAGAGATTAAGAAATAAAGAATGAAGAGGCACCTGGGTGGATCAGTCAGTTAAGCATCTGACTCTTGGTTTTGGTTCAGGTTGTGATCTCAGGCTTGTGAGATGGAGCCCTGCATCAGGTTCCATGGAGCCCTGCATCAGGCTCCGTGCTCAGCATGGAAGATGCTTGAGATTCTTTCCCTCTTCTTCTCACTCTCCCTGCTCAAGCTTCCCCGTTCTCTCTCTTTTAAATAAATAAATAAGTAAAATATTGAAAGAAAAGAAAGAAAGGAAGGAAGGAGGAGGAAAAAAGGAAGAAAGAAAGGATAAACCAATGGAACTGGGAAAGCAGCACAGTGAGAATTTGACTCCAGGTCTTTGAGAGAGCAAATTTCTTGCTCTTAACTAACTTACTAACTTAAGCTGCTTCTCACAAAGAAGAGAAAATACTTGCAGGCCTTAAAACATCAGGGCTGACACACAGGTAAACAGGACATAGTGACCGGCTGTGTACAAGTCAGATGGGTGAGGAAGGCTCCCTAGATGAAGACTGGATGGAAATCAGCTAATCAAACAAAAAGAGAAACGTGTTCTAGACCCAGAAAGCAGCACACAAAATGGCACGGCCATCACTGATTGTGCAGTGGAAGCTGAGCTCCAGACATTGTCTTCTCAATCAGAAAGAATCAGTGAGGGAAGTGCTTCATTTATCATGAGGAAGATAGACCTCAGCAACCCCCCAGTGTATGTTTTGTTACCGGCCATTGGCCACAAAGAAAGACAGAAAAGCTACAGTTGGCTGAGATAGGCCATGAATCATCCACTGGGGCTGCACCCCTTGGAATTGGAACCAAACAGGGGTCATGTCAGCAAAGAAGGAGGAAGGGAGGGGGAAGGTGGTGGGAAGCAACCAATGGGCTCAGCCTGACACTTTTGCACTGAAGTGGAGGGTGAGATGAGAGCAGCCTCCTGAGACTAACAAGAGAAGGACAGAAATCACTTAGTGAGGTGTTAGCGATGAGGGCTGAAGGGGAAGAATTTTTAGATGATTCCCAAATGTATAGCTTCGGTGACTGGGATGTCAAGTGATTAAATTAATCCCTGGAGGGCAGGCTAGTGAGATGCATTGTCTTAGCTTGGGCTGCCAATTCCACAGGCAAGGTGGCTTCAACGATAGGAATTTATTTCTCACCATACTGGAGGCTGAGACATCCAAGATCAAAGTGTCAGCAGATCCAGTTCCTAGCCAGAGGCTTTTTCTCAGGTTGCAGGTGGAAGCCTTTGCACTGCATCCTCACATGTTGAAAGAGAGATCTTTCTATTTCTTATTCTCCTCTAAGTGCACTAAACCCATCATGGGGATCCTACCTTCATGACCAATCTAAACCCAATTTCCTCTCAAAGTCCGCATCTCCAAACACCATCATACTGGGTATTGGGGCTTCAACACACAAATTTTGGGGTGGCAAATATTCCATCACAACATGCAAAAGTTGATTTTGTGACTTAGGAGACATTCTATTGTTTTGGGATTCTTCAGAGACTTTCTTATCTCTTGGTTTATTGGGAGGGTCAAACCAATAAAGCAAGTAAAAGTGTTTTTACATCAGCCTCCCTATAACAATCAGTTGTCATCATCACTTAAATAGAAAGCACTTTCACTTAAATAGAAAGCAGTTGGAGTGACTACCTAGTGATCCTATTTCCTCAGTGGCTACATTGATGCTATATGATCCCAACCCCTGACTGACAGGCTGTGGTATTGTCATATCAGTTTTGATGCCCCAGGGTGCCAGGAAGCCCTGTGTCTGGGGTCCCAAGACCTGCCCTGATGCCTGCCTCTTGAGGTTTGGTGACTCTCCTCATTTCTCCACTCTAATGGCCTTCCAAGAAATTAATTTTTCCATCAAGTTAATGGTATTCATTTATATAACTTTAAACCAAAAGAATTTTATCCAACTTGATAAGGTTTTTTTTAAATCACTTTATAAGGTATGATTAACATACACCTGCGTTGTCTTCCAAAGCATATAATATGCCACAATCTCTCATATGTGGTACTCTTGCCAAAAATGTTTACTTAGCATCAAATCATGAGGAAGTGAGAGGGAAAATGAGATTAATACATAGACTGTGAGACATGCTATATGTCAGCTAATGTGGACTCATAAAGTAAGTCATTATCACAGAATGCCAACAAAGTCACTGTTAGGGGTTAAAAGAGGCCAGTGTAATTACCAGACTCAATGTATGAGCTTTGATTGGCTTTTGGATCATTTAAAAATATATATTAGCCTTAAAAACATTTTGGGGTCAATTTGGACTTTGTATGAATGGTATTATTACATTAGTGTTACTTCTCTTCTGTGGGACAATATACTGGGGTTAATGAAAAATATTCTGATTCTTTGGAGAAGTGTCAAAATGTTTAGGGTTGGGTGTTATGATGTCTATTTTCAGATGATTCAGAAAAAAATATATAGATAACACGGTAATATATAGAAACCAGCAAAATGAGGTGAAAGCATATGGGTGTTCATTGCATTATTCCTTTAACTTTTCTGTAAGTTTGAAAATTTTCTAAATCAAAAACAGGGAAAGTGTCATGCAAATGTCTTACAGAACAGATTTATGTCAACAAATGAGAGTGACATGCCTACTGTACCTAGTTCTTGAGGGTGGTACTGACCTCTAGAATTATAATTAACCTTTGCTAACTATCAAAGGGCTGCCACAGGCATTATCTCTTATAATCCTAATGGGAATGAGCCTCACGTGGTAGGTTTTATTGCCCTACTTTGTATAGCCAGGGTGCAGAGTCGACTGGCAGAGCCTCAGGACTGGGGCCTGTGTCTGACCATGAGCCACCTTCGTTTTACTTACTCCCTCAGGGCCAGTTCAGGAAGAAACACCTGGCAGGTCCTGCTGCAACATGATGTAGCATTTGGCTGGCAAAGAGAAATTTCTATTTTAATTTTGTTATTTTTTAAAATTGAAGTATAGTTGCCATACAGTGTCACATCAGTCTCTGGTGTACAACTCAGTGATTGGATGATTCCACACATGACCTTATACTCACCACAATAAGTGTAGTCACCATCTGTCACTATACAACATTATTACAATATTATTGACTATGTTCTCTATGTTGTACTTTTCATCTCTGTGACTCATTCATTTTATAACTGGAAGTTTGTACCCTTTAATCCTTTTTTACATTTTAAAATTGTTAGAGGTGTATTGTGTTAGAGAGCTCTGAAATTTTGGGATTAAAATTTTTTTAAATTTGCATATAGTTGATATATTATGTTATGTTACAACACAAGTGTAGGTGCCATCTGTCACCATACAATGCTATTACAATACCATTGACTACATTCCCTATGCTATACCCTTCATTCCATAACTGGAAGCCTGTATCTCCCTCTCTCCTTCACCCACTTTGCCCATCCCCTATACCCTTCCCTTCTGATAGCCATCAGGTTGTTCTCTGTATTTATGGGTCTGATTCTGCTTTTTGTCTACTGGTTTGTTTTGTTTTTTGATTCTACATATGAAATAAATCATATGGTATTTTTCTTTCTCTGTTTGACGTATTTCACTTGATATCAAACCCTCCAGGTCTGTCCATGTTGTTGCAAATGGCCAGAACTCCTTCTTTTTTAAGGCTGAGTAGTAGTATTCCATTGTAGATATAGACCACTCCTTTATCTATTCATGTGTTGATGGACATTTGGGCTGCTTCCATCTTGGCTATTGTAAATAATGCTGTAGTAGAATTACTGGATTGCATGGTATTTCTATTTTTAATCTTTTAAAATATTTTATTTATTTATTTATTTATTTATTTATTTATTTATTTATTTATGAGAGAGAGAGAGAGCAGGGTGGTGGTGGTGGGAAGGGGAGAGACAAGCAGACTCCATGCTGAGCACAGAGCCTGATGCAGGGCTCAATCTCACAACCCTGAGATCCTGACCTGAGCCAAAATCAAGAGTCAGAGGCTTAACTGACTGAGCCACCCAGGCACCCTTCTATTTTTTATTTTTTGAGGAAGCTCCACACTGTTTTCCACAGTGGCTGCATCCATTTGCATTCCCAATAGTGCATGAGAGTCCCTTTTACTCCACATCCTCTCCAATACTTACTTCTTGTCTTTTTGATTCTAGGTATTCTCGCAAGTATAAGGTGATGTGTTATCATGCTTTTGATTTGCATTCCCCTGCTGATTACTGTGGAAATTTTGAATTTTTAAGTAAGATTCCAGGACACCAGAAACCTGAGAATAACTTCTGAAACACTGCAAACAAAACAAAACAAAACAAAACAAAACAAAAACACATCTTCTTTCTCCTGGGCCTTCTTTTAAGCCTTCCTTTACTGGAGCAGTCTCTAGTGTCTATGCTCCATCCCTTTCCCAGCATTTGATTGGCGGCAGAAGGAGCATGCAGGGGTTGTGGTTCTTTTTGAGGGAGAGGAATTTGGGCTTTGGATGCATCTCTCAGACAGAGCTTCCTGGGAAACACTGTTTGAGGCAGAAATTTGCATGGGAAGGTCTATTGCAGTGGACAGGAGGATGATTGGAGGATCTAATAAGTGGATAAGCTGAAAGGGGAGCCCGTGCCCTGGAGAGCTCCAAGGCTATTACAGAACTTCAGAAATGTCCCAATCTGGGCCAGGAGGCTAGACTTCCATACCCCCATATTAACCACTCATTGGATGTGGGCTGTCCCAGGAAGGATGTGTAGTCTTGAGAGAGGCTACTCTTTTTAGTTGAAGGAAATTCTTTGGGGAGGAACTGAACTGTGACCTGTCAGAAGGCAATAGTTTCAGCTGGAGCACTAGAACCTAAATGGAGATCCAGGAGGTGCAGTCTGCCTCTACTGAGCTCAGATCCAGCCATACTGTTTATTATCTTTGTCTACCCTTCTTAATCTACAAGAGTTTCTCAGCCTTTCTTTTCTCTCTTGACTTCATCATTTTTAAAGATTTCAGGCGAGTTATAAGGAAGCTTGTCTATCTTGCCTTATGACTAAAGTTCAGGTTATATTCTTTTGACTCAGCATCTTTCCTCTCTTAACAGATTCTGTGCTACCCCGCAGGTGATGTTACTCGGTCTCATTAGTCTTGTGGCCAGAAGGGGAGAAGAGGGTAGGCTCTGAAGACAAGGGGTGACCTCTGCATTTTCTCCTAGCAATCAAGCAGAGGAGAAACAACCATCCTTAACAGAGGAATGGATCACCTCTGCTGGCCCAGGGAATTCAGATGAGTCTGAGTTTTCAAGGTCCTGAAGTGTAAGGACCCCTTTTTCCTTATTCCAAATCTTAGGTTGTCACTCCTTTCCAACCATGGCCTTGACATTGGCACAGCAAACTTTTGGGATTGTTCTCTGGGGCTCTGATACCCTTATATTTCAGAACTGAGCCTGATTTTCACCTGTTTCTGCCCTCCTGCTATAGCAAATCAGTCTCTACATATGCTGCAAAGGGGGTCCTCTGCTTTCACATGTTGCCTAATTAATGATTAATTATCCTGAGATATTCACTATCTTACTGCAAGATACATGGGTACTCACCAAGAGCTATCCAATATCATTGCCTTATAACTACTTCTTCCTCTGACCTCTCAAATGCCTAAGAGACTATACATGTCAGAGTCTATCCTACTCATACCCTGTCCTTCTGTACAGTAAGGAAAGTCTTAACAGTTGCTCCACTACAGAGATCCAGAGGCTATCCTTGCTCTACTTACTACCAGTGGTGAGGTCCTCACCCATAGTCTGCCAGTGGGTGATGGAATTGCAAAGTTCAGTTCAGGATCGCCTTTCTTGGGCCGACTCTTTCAAATCAGGTTCACTGGGTAAAAGACTCTGAGACAGAGTAAAGGGACCAGAATTAGGTAGAGGGAGAAACTGAATTGAGAAATAATAGTTCACCCCCAGCCAGCTGATTCCATAGGGGTCACTGGAGCTGGAACAGCCCTTGAGAGCTGTCCAAACTGAGGCCAGGGGACTGGGCCTTTGTGTCCTCCTGTTGCCCAGTCATTGGAGGTGGACTGCCTGGAAGTGGGAGCATAATGCACAGAAGACAGTTAGCTTTAGCCAAAGGCAATTCTCAGAGAGGGATTGAGCTGTGAGTTATCAAGAGGCAACTACATAGGCAGCCCAAGTGGCTCAGTGGTTTAGCACCGTCTTCAGCCCAGGGTGTGATCCTGGAGACCTGGGATCAAGTCCCATGTTGGGCTCCCTGCATGGAGCCTGCTTCTCCCTCTTCCTGTATCTCTGCCTCTCTCTCTCTCTCTCTCTGTCTCATGAATACATAAACAAAATCCTTTAAAAAAAGAAAAAAGAGGCAACTACACACTCTAAGCAGATGTGGGAATGCTTTGATCTTAAAGGAGAGAATGTGGGATCATTACGCTTTTGTGGTTAAAGAGCTCATCTGTCTGAAAGGTCACTCCAAGTCATGGTTTCTCTCGTACCAACCCTCATGGGGATCTAAGTGTCCTGTGGCCCCCTGACCTAATAATATCTGTGATATAATTAATGAGATCAAATATTAACAGCAGTGTCCCCAGATTGAAAGATTATTCTAATGTTCCTAACCATATTTTTCTATGCCATCTGAATTATGAGAAATGTATTATTTTAAGAGAATATTTCCATATCCTGTGCAGTTGAGGAAGGTCTCGGAGCTCTCTGATGTCACCAGGGGACAAACTTGAGATTTAAGTGGAGAGAGGATTATGCCATAGAGAGCTAACAGTGATCCTGGAAAAGAGCTATTTAATGCATTAAATTTGAAGGTAAGATTTGGGTGTTATAAGAAATGTGATGATTGCTTCCCCAGGTAGTGGTCAAGGTGACCTTGTAAATTTAGCCTTTTGAGAGAGTCACATGACAATATGACATGGTAGAATGAGAGATTAATAGCATTATGACCAACTTTATAGGATGATCCAACTAATACACTTCTAAATGGAAGTTTCATATTCACAAAACCCAGAGGGCAAATGGAGAACATTTTAGAGGCGAAGAGAATAGAGGACTATATACAAGAGGTCACTAAGCTTGGCATAAGCTTGAAGAAATTTCTATCAATGAACATTTTTATGCACAAGCAGTCCTCATTGTTTTGTTTTTTTTTAAAGATTTCTTTATTCACAATAGACATAGAGAGAGAGAGAGAGGCAGAGACACAGGAGGAGGGATAAGCAGGCCCATGCCGGGAGCCTGACGTGGGACTCGATCCCGGGACTCCAGGATCGCGCCCTGGGTCAAAGGCAGACACGAAACCGCTAAGCCACCCAGGGATCCCCGGTCCTCATTGTTTAGAGTAACTTATGATGATTTACAATCCACATGACCTCTTATACTGTGTAGATTACTCATCATATTTTGGGTTTGACTCTTTAATTAAATGTTTGTAAATTTACTTAATTTATATTTTTGTATTTTACATATATGGCACAAAGCTATCTAACTTTTATTATTTCAGAATATTCTGAATATGTCTACTAAATCTATCTGGTCCACTGTGGACAAAGTTACCATTTCCTTGTTGATTTTCCGTTCAGATGATGGCTGCCCGTTGATGTATGTGGGGTGTTAAAGTCCCATTATTATTGTGTTATTATCGTTTTTTTTGTATTTGTTATTAGCTGTTTATATATTTGGGTGCTGCTATGTTGGGTGCATAAATATTTACAATTGTTATGTCTTCTTGTAGGATTTTCCCCTTAATGATTATATAGTGTCCTTCCTTGTTACAGTCTTTGTTTTATTTTTATTTTTTTAATAATAAATTTATTTTTTATTGGTGTTCAATTTACAACATACAGAATAACACCCAGTGCTCTCAGTGCCCGTCACCCATTCACCCCCACCTCCTGCCCTCCTCCCCTTCCCCCACCCCTAGTTCTTTTCCCAGAGTTAGGAGTGTTTATGTTCTGTCTCCCTTTCTGATATTTCCTATCCATTTCTTCTCCCTTCCCTTCTATTCCCTTTCACTATTATTTATATTCCCCAAATGAATGAGAACATATGTTTGTCCTTCTCCAATTGACTTATTTCACTCAGCATAATACCCTCCAGTTCCATCCACGTTGAAGCAAATGGTGGGTATTTGTCATTTCTAATTGCTGAGTAATATTCCATTGTATACATAAACCACATCTTCTTTATCCATTCATCTTTCGATGGACACCGAGGCTCCTTCCACAGTGTGGCTATTGTGGCCATTGCTGCTAGAAACATCGGGGTGCAAGTGTCCCGGCGTTTCATTGCCTCTGTATCTTTGGGGTAAATCCCCAACAGTGCAATTGCTGGGTCGTAGGGCAGGTCTATTTTTAACTCTTTGAGGAACCTCCACACAGTTTTCTAGAGTGGCTGCACCAGTTCACATTCCCACCAACAGTGTAAGAGGGTTCCCTTTTCTCCGCATCCTCTCCAACATTTGTGGTTTCTTTCCTTGTTAATTTTCCCCATTCTCATTGGTGTGAGGTGGTATCTCATTGTGGTTTTGATTTGTATTTCCCTGATGGCAAGTGATGCAGAGCATTTTCTTATGTGCGTATTGGCCATGTCTATGTCTTCCTCTGTGAGATTTATGTTCATGTCTTTTAAAAGATTTTATTTATTTATTCATGAGAGATACACAGAGAGAGAGAGGCAGAGACACAGGCAGAGGGAGAAGTAGGCTCTATGCAGGGAGCCCGATGTGGGACTCGATCCGAGGACTCCAGGATCACACCCTGGGCCAAAGGCAGGCACTAAACCGCTGAGCCACCCAGGGATCCCTCTTTGTTTGTTTTAAAGTTGATTTTGTTCAATATAAGTATTGCTACCATGGTTTTCTTCTCACTTCCATTTACCTGATAAGTGCTTTCCCATCCATTTACTTTCAATCTGCATTAAGTCTGAAATGAGTCTCTTTTAGGCAGTATATAGATGGGTCTTGTTTTTTACTCATTACATCACCCTATATCTTTTGATTGGTGTGTTTAGTTCATTTACATTCAAAGTAATTATTGATAGGTATATACCTATTTCAATTTTGTTACTTGTTTTGTGGTTGTTTCTAGATTTTCTCTGATTCTTTTTTGTCTTTCTTTCATGGTTTGCTGTCTTTCTTTAGTGATATACTTGGATTTCTTTCTCTTTATGCTTTGCATATCCATTACTGGATTTTGATTTGTAGTTACCACGAGGTTTATATATAACATCTTCTGCATATAGCAGTCTATATTAAATTGATGATCACTTAAGTTGAAACACATTCTTTACTCCTCTCCCCTCCCCCCCACACACGTTTTATGTATAGGGTATCATACTTTACATCCTTTAATTTTGTGAGTCCTTTGACTGAGTTTTATAGCTATATTTATTTTTCCTGCTTTTGTGCTTCCTTTCTTTCCACTCACGGTCCCTTTTAACATTTTTGGTAGGGCCTGTATAGTGGTCATGAATTCTTCTAACCTTTGTTTATCTGAGAAACTTATTATCTCTCCTTCTATTCTGAACAATTGCCTTGCTGATCAGAATATTTTCATATGTAGTTTTTTCCTCTTAACACTTTTAATATATCATGCCACTTCTTCTGCCTTGCAAAGTTTCTGTTGAACAATCCACTGATAACTTGATGGGTATTCCCCTGTATGTAACTTTTCTTTATCTGCTTTTAAAATCTTTCTTTATCACTACTTTCTGCTATTTTAATTACTGTGTGGACTTCCTTTTGTTGATTTTGTTGGGGGAATCTCTGTGCCTCCTGGATCTGAATTTCTGTTTTCTTTCCCAATTAGGGAAGTTTTCAGCTATTTTTTCTTCAAATAATTTTTCTGTCCCCTTTCTCTCTCTTCTTTTTCTAGAATCCCTATCCTATGAATGTTACAATTTTTGATAGACTTGCTGAGTTCCCTAAGTCTATTCTCTCTCTCTTTTAAAAAATCTCTTTGTTAAAAGATCTCACTGATGTTTTCCACTCTTCTCAAATCCAGTATCTTGATGATCATTAAGTTCTTTATCAGGCATATTATTTATACCAGTTTTGCTTAGGTCTCTTGCTATAATTTTGTCCTTTCATTTAAAGCACAGTTCTCCATTTCTTCATTTTGTCTAACTCTCTTTGCCTGTTTCAATGTGTGAGGAAACTCAGCTCTTGAAAGTAGTGAGCAACTTTAACAAGGTGACATTGGTCCTTTGCCAGAGGGAACATGTCTCCAGTGCCAAGGTAGGGCCAGCTGGTGCATCTGGAAAGTGTGCACAGGTGGAGCACACAGTTTTAACAAGGTGTGTGTATTCTCCATGAGAGGGGACAGGTCATTGCAGCAGGGATCAAGGTCCCACAAAGTGTGTGGTCAAGAGAGGCAGTGTTGACAAGGTTTGCATGGGTCTTCTGAGGGAGGGAAGCTGCAGGGTGGGGACTGGGACAAGCCCAGCTGGAGGAAGTGGGGTGCAGTGTAAGCACATTAGGTAGCAAATGCTAGGATCCCACTGGTTCCAGCAGGTGGAATTGCTCTTTGATTAGTAAATAACTCTTCTGCTCATATGCCCCAGGCATTTTTCAAACTGTTGCTTCTTTTTTTTTTTTTTTAATTTTTATTTATTTATGATAGGAACACAGTGAGAGAGAGAGAGGCAGAGACACAGGCAGAGGGAGAAGCAGGCTCCATGCACCGGGAGCCCGATGTGGGATTCGATCCCGGGTCTCCAGGATCGCGCCCTGGGCCAAAGGCAGGCGCCAAACCGCTGCGCCACCCAGGGATCCCCAAACTGTTGCTTCTAAGCTACATCTCCAGGGGCTGTTTTTCATACTGTCTAAGGGTAGGGACTGTTTCCTATCATTCTCCAGGCTCTCCCAGACAGAGCCTGCTGATTTTTATGGTTCCAGGTTTTAAGTCCCACTGGTTGCAAGAACTCTTGAAATTTGGCCCTTCTAATTTCCAAAGCCAAATGCTATGGGGATTTGTCTTCACCGTGTGGGCTCCAGGGTGTGATGGTCTTTTTCTCCTCCCAGTCTGAGACTGCAGCTCTCTCCCTCCTGCTGAGGACCACAGTCCATTTAGCTACCCCCTGAGACTCTGCCCTTCCTACCCTCTTCAATGTGGCTTCTTCTCTTTATTTAGTTGTGGAGTTTGTTTTGCTGGTCTTCAGATCATATTCTAGTGGTATCTAGTTATGAGCTTAGGTCCTCCTACTCCACCATCTTCCCCAAACTCAGCTATCTAATTCTTAATGTCAATTTGTTTATATGTCCAGAATGTCATCTAAACTAGTGTTCACTAATCGTAGGCACAGATAATTTCTGACTCATGAGATTTATGTTCATTTTTAAATTTTTTCTTTGTATTCTTTTTATATTGTCAGATACATTTCCATGAATAACATGAGGATTTTTTTTGTTTTTTCCTTCATAAAGAATATGGATTATTATTCTTAAAATTAAAAATTAACATATTTTAATTAAAATGTAATTCAACCTGGACTGCAGCATAAGACAGAGCTAGATTCAAATCCTAGATTTATTATGGCCGTGTTGTGTAACTTCAAGCAAATTCCCTAGCCTCGTCTAGCCTTCAATTCAAATGGAGATATTTACCATCAATGGCCATAGTTGGAATTTGAGATGATATGCGTCAAACATCTAACACAGTGCCTGTCAATAGAAGCTGATTACCCAACAAATGAGAACTATGTATCATTTCTATTAGTGTAATCCCAGTATGTTGCTTCTGTTCTTATCTTTAATTTTTCCCCATCTGTTTACTTTCAACAAAGTGCTGTGTCATCAAGAATTTTGTATTAAACTACTATTGTGTCTGTTCTATGTGGGTGAGGCTCCCAGTGAGAGCCCTAGCCTTACCCCTGGTCTCTCCTAAGTACCATCTAAAATTTCATGGGATAGTTACAAAAACTTCCTGGTTACAAACACTTCCCAGTTGCAAACACTATTTAACTGAGAGGTGTTCCTGTTTCCAGGTCAGGCTCCTACACATAATACTGGTGTTTTATGTTGTTTTTGTTTTTAGTAGAGGTTAGTTTGAATGAGAACACTTGCCATTCTGTTCTTCTGAGAACTTGCTGTCCCATATCATGGTGCTACTGTGATGCTCCATGGATTGGTATGAACGGTAGTTGTAAATAATTAAAAGCTTCCTTTGGCGGTTTCAGTAGGAGCTGCATGGAGCCTAGTCTGGTCTTGGACCAAGCTTACCTGGGCTTATTTGTCCCCTGTGTGCCCTACTTTTTCGATTCTAGCTTGAAAAGGGTGTTACTTCCCAATGCAGCATCATCCAGATCTTTAACCTTATGTTGTTCTTGGAATAATCTTTACAGAAAAGAAAGTTCTAGTGCTTAAATAGTCTGGGTGATTTGCCCACATGGTTTTGTTTTACATACTGATTTTTCATCCTTTCTTTCTTGTGCAGCTGGGCTCTCACAGAGACCAAAGCATCCCTCCTTTTTACAAGGCCAAGTCCTGAAAGGCATTACCTAGGAAAACTTTCTGTCCCACAGTGCATCACAATACCCTTTAAGTGATGTAAAAGGATCAAGTCTTATAACTCTGCAGTGTGCTTTTGCAGTGTATCCAACACCAGGAGGCAGTTGAAATAACTGCTGTCCTCGGAAGACTGCATTTAAGAACAAAGAGGGCTCTAACCACTGCAGCCAAACCAGGTAACACCAATTTGGTCATTACCACCTGAACCTCTCTCCTCTAGCTTAGTCGTTGCATTACTAAATAGCTGGTTGAATTTTGAAGGTTTTGGAGACAAGAGCTCACAACTAGAGAAACTTTATGACAAATCATTTTGTAAAGTCTAGAATTCTTTTGGAAAGTATATATTCATACCTCTTAACTTTAAATTATTTGAGTAGATTTAGCTCAATATTTTTTTTTCTTAGAAATGAGGTATACCAGGGCACCTGGATTGCTCAGTCACTTAAGCATCTGCCTTCAGCTTGGGTTGCAATATCAGGGTCCTGGGATTGAGCCTCACATCGAGCTCCCTGCTCAGCGAGGAGCCTGCTTCTCCCTCTCCCTCTGCCCTTCCCCCTTACTTGTGCTCTCTCTCTCTCTCTCTCTCTCTCAAATAAATAAAATCTTAAAAGAAAAAAAAAAAAAAAAAAGAAATGAAGTATACCCATATTAAGTCATCTGGCTTTCTGCAACACAAAAAGAACAAAGATTAAACACTGTTAAGTAGATTACCAGGTTACTGAGTTCATATATTCATTCATTCCAAAGTATGCAAAGAGTACTTCCTTGGATGGGGAATACTTTGCAAGTTAGTAAGGCAGGAGAAGGACAAGGAGAGTAAAGGTGGTGTCTGCCAAAGCAATATGGCTCCAACATCTAGGAGCTTATGCTTCAGGTGGACAGGACAGACTCTGTATGAAACTCATGTCTTGTTCTTTGAAGAATCTCTAGAGCCTTATCTGAGGCCTGGCACAAAGTTTTTACTAATTAAATATTTTCCTAAATGATAGAATGAATAAATGAATTCATAAAGCCAATGAGAATAGGCTTGGGAACCAAAATGCATTATAAGATTAATCAAAGGCTCTAGAAGTGGGCAGTGGACCATTTGGAATCCAGAACAGAGGACTTGTAGGAGATAGCACTAGGGAGTGGCTATCTCCAGGGCCCTAACTTACCCCCATGCCTTGCATACTGGTTCTACACCTCCAAGGAAAGCCCCTCCCTGCCCCAGGACTCTGAGGTTATAAAGTACACTTGGAAAATCAATTGTTGCTGCTTATATACCTGTCTAAATGTCACTCTCTATTTCCTGAATTTTCCCCAAATTTTGATAAATAACAAAATCTTGGGACCCTGACTAGTATCCTGCCTCCACCCTTTTTTTGGACAGATTAATTAAATTATAAAACTTGCTAGTTGTTTAATTGAGGTTTGCAACCTAAATAACCTTACCAGGCAGTTACTACTGGTTCCACTCACTATCGTACTGAGAGGGCTTAACCTTCAATTTTACAAATACTTTTAGCTCTTTTCTACCATAAACATTGATGCCAACTTAAAATTTTAAACCTCAGAAAGCCCATCTCCATGAGGAAAGCTTATCACATACTTCATATCAGGGAAAAGGTTCAGGTTTTCTGAAGCAGATGTGACATCTATTCTTGGAAACGTTTCCTTTAAAATTCTGAAAGAGAGGTTGTGGGTAGGGGCAGGGACACAGCCGCTCAACTATCTCTCTGAAAGGCAACTTGTGAAGGATTCTGTTTTAGCAGCTACAGAGCTTTAATTTTATATCAACTTGTGCAACACTATGGTTAATATCTGACTTCATCTCTTCCACCAGATAAGTAACATGAGAGCAGAACCACATGTCACTTGCTTTTTCCCTAGTGCCTGGTATAATGCCAACCAAAGGTAGTTTATCAATGAATATCTGTTGAGCGAATCAATGAATCAGTGGCACTGTAGCAGAAGAAGAGTTTTGGAGTCAGGCAGATTTGTGGTTTTTTTTTTTTTTTTTTTTTTTTTTTTTTTTTTTGCTTGTTTACTGGCTGTGTAACCTTCAACATGGAATTTAACATCTTCTAGAAATTCAGGATAATGATGGAAAACTCCCAGGACTCCTGTGAGGACTGAGTGAAGTAGTGTATGGTGCCAACTGTCTGGTGGCTGACAAGCGTTCGTTCAGGACAAGATCTTTCCCGTCCCTTTCCAACAGAGGGCAGTTGCTCTTTTTCAAAATTGTTTTGGCTATTTTAGCTCCCTTGCATTTCCAAATAAACTTTAGAATACACTGGTTTAGATCTACAAAAACTCCTCCTGGGAAGTTTGACCAGATAAGCCAGATCAGTGTGGGGAGGTTGTCATCTTTGCTATATTAAGTCTCTCAAAACATAAACACAGTGTATCTTTCAGATCTTCTTTGATTTCTTCCATCAGCATTTTGTAACCTTCAGCATCCAGCATCTGTACACGTCTTGTTAGATTTGTGCCTAATATTTCTTTTTTAGCTACTGTAAATAGCTGTGGTATTTTAAATTTTTATTTATTTATTTGAAAGAGAGCAAGCATGGTGGTGGGGAGGAGCAAAAGGAAAGGAACAAGCAGACTCTGCTGTGTGCAGAGCCTGACATGGGGCTCGATCTCATGACCCTGAGATCATGACCTGAGCCTAAACCAAGAGTCAGATGCTCAACTGACTGCCACTCAGGCACCCCAATAGTTGTGTTTTAAATTTTGGTTCCAATTTTTTATTTAAAGTATAGAAATGCGGGGCACCTGGGTGGCTCAGTTGGTTAGGTATCTGCCTGCTTCTCCCTCAGCCCCTCCCCACCTCTCACATGCTCTCTTTCTCAAATAACTAAATAAAAATTTTAAATAAATAATAAAGTATAGAAATGTAATTGTATGCATTGACCTTGTATCCTATGATCTTGTTAAAAAAGTTATTAGTTTTAAGAATTTATTTGTAAGCTTCTTGGGATTTTCTACATAAATGATTATATCATTTGTAAATAGGGACAGTTTTCTTCCTTTCCATCTGTGTGCTTTATATTTCCTTCCCTTGCCTTATTACACTGGGTAGGACTGCTGGCACTATGTTGAATAGGAGTGGTGAAAGAGACATCCTTGTTTTGTTCTCGATTTCAGGAAGAAATCAGTCTTTCCCCATTAAGTATGATGTTAGCTGTAAATTCCTATAGATGCACCTTATCAGGTTGAAAAATTTGCCTTATGGTTGACTAAGAAATTTTATAATAAATGGACAGATTTTATCAGGTTTTTGGCTGTTATCCTATTTTATAGAATTCTGATGTGATCCATAATATAGTCTATAGTTCGCAAAAGTGGCTGAGAAAGTTGACAAGATAAATCTTATATCTTTGTCCCTGAAGTCTGTATGTTGAATATTAAAGTTGAAGAAGTTTGTTGCAATGTATTTCCTTTATTTATTTACCTTAGTTCAATTGTTTCTTGGCCTTTTGGCTAAGATGAAGTGAACTTAGCTTAGTTCACCTTCTGAACATCAGCATAATAAAAAAAATTCTATTATTAAACTTTAATTTCTGTGCCCTGGGAGTCTAACTGCACTGGTTTATGGGTCAGTTTTAACTAAGTGGAAGTGGTTAAAATTCTCCTAAATAAGAGCCATGAAGATGTCCAAATCTTATTTCATTCTTAGGAATGTATCTGAAAATATAAATTCTATAGAATCAAAATATAGTTTATTTAGCACAACCAAAATGTCCAATATTAGGGCTGGGTTTCATAAATTATGGCATATTCAGTTCCTTAATAAACCTTTATGAAATGTCCATTCTGTGCCAGTTATTATCTTTGGCCCTAGGGTTACAGCAATGAGCACAAGAGACACATCGCTGCACTCCCGGAGACTACTTTCCATTGGGGAGACAGGCATAAATAAGATACATAAGTAAACATAATATGGCAGATGGTGATGAGTGTTTTGGAGAAAAATAAAGCAGAGAGCATGAATAAGAAGTCCAGGCATGGGAGTGGAATGGGGTACTATTTTAAATAAAGTGATGGGTGGGCCTCACCAAACAATATAAAGGAACATGAAATATTAGAATTAAGAATACTCTGTAGCAATGTGGAAAATTTTTCATGATATCTTATTAAATGAAAAAAAAAGCATACAAAATAAGATGTCTGCTGTGGTTCAAGCATTTAAGTAGAAAAATACATATAAAATATAAAAATGTAAACAGTTGTTTGTGGATAGTTTTAATATCGTTTTACAGCATTATTTACTCTGAGCGTAATTATGTTTTCCATTTAAAACAAGAAAAATGTTTGGATGCCTGGTTGGCTCAGTTGGTTAAGTGTCTAACTCTTGGTTTTGGCTCAGGTCATGAACTCAGGGTTGTGAGACTGAGCTAAGTTGGGCTCCATAGTCAGTGGGGAGTCTGCTTGAGATTCTCTCCCTCTGCCCCTCCCCCTCTCTCAAATAAATAGATGAATCTTAATTAAAAAAGAAAAAGAAAAGAAAAATATTTAAGGTTCCCTAAGGCTAATTTGAAATTGAATGAAATGTGTGATGAGGATACACATAGAACTCACATTTGCTCTGGAAAAATTCTATTTGGGGCACAGCTGAGGAAGAATCTCTACTAAGGAATCTCATAAAAATATATATATTTTAAAGGAGATGAAAGTTACGTTCAGGGTGCCGAGAACAGTGGTTGTGCAGTGTTGGCTGTGAGCTTGGAAATGATGGCAAGTTTAACATGTGTTCATAATTTATCTTATTTAGATTTGGCATGTGAATCTATTTTTTAAGATTGACTAAAATAAAATGTACTGACATATCTTACTGCAGACAACATTTTCTTCTGTGTTCAAGAGATGACAACTAATCACACAAGATGTGACTTGGTATCTATGTAGTAGTTCAGTTCCCTAAAGATTCAGAACGACAGGCTGCAACCATTGCCAGACAACATCTTCCGATGACTCCGGGAGCTTATGCTTAGACTCCATGTGGGCTATTCACGTGTTCCTCTGAAAATGTTTCTGTGGCCTGGCTAAAGTATGGCAGCCCAGGCCTGGTTTATTCCCTCTGGTGTTGATTCAGAATTTCTAGGCACTGAGCAATCACTTTATCATCAAAGGCAGACGTGGTGTTGTCTTAGTGAAACGCAAATGTCCTGAATATCTTGCATTCTTCTCTCCAGCATGTCACTTCCAGTGAGGGAAAATCCCAGCAGTCACAAAGCTTTCCCAGTGTAAGCAAAAGCTCCATAGTATTTACTCAGATTTTCTCTTCTGTTCTTTCTTCTTCTTCCTTTTTTTTTTTTTTAATATAATCACACTAGTGCTAAAAGAAAAAATAGATTATATAATGAACAGGCTCCATTGGATAGCCAAATTATTCTATTGTAATGTAATCTTGCTTGAAAATGTTCAAGTTGCTTGAAAAACACACTGAGATATGAAATAACAGCTAGCTGGCCTGTGGGCAATACATTGACTAGCTTTGACTAGAAGAAGGGGGATGGAGGCCCCACACACTATTTTCCTTCCCAAGGAAACCCATCTCCCTCTCAGTTACTGCTTCTTGGGGGCTATCCAATGGAGCTTGTTCATTATATAATCTGTTTTATATCAGTGCCTAAATAAATGAAAATGTCTATCTTTTTCCTAATCTATCTTTCTCCTGTCTATCTTTTTCCTATCTTTTCCAGTTTCATGTTGGCTGGTGGTTGGAGTGCTCTGCGGTTGTTTCAATAAAGCATAGAATACTGTCAAGGTAAATGTCTCTAGTACCAAATGGGTTCCCATGCTGGTTCCTCAGTGACCTTGGACAAGTTATTCTACTTCTCACTCTTTCAGGTTTCTTATCAGTAAAATAGGAAGAATACTTCACAGGGTTTCTGGAAGGCTAAAATGAGTTCATTCATATCACCTGATACAGAATACGTGACCATACATAGAAACTCATATTTCTCTTTCCTCAAAGGTGCTGTTTTTGTTACAGAATGCACACATGCATTATTTCTCCCTTAACCCTGCAGAGAGGTATTGTAATCATACATATACAGATCGAGCGCCTTACTCTGTTCAGGCTGCCACACCAGATTACCATAGACTGGGTGGTTTCTAAACATCAGAAATTTATTTCTCACAGTTCTGGAGGCTGAAGTCCAAGATCAGAGTGCCGGCATGGTCAGGTTCTGATGAGAACTCTCTGCTGGTTTCCAGGCTGCCATCTTCCTGTTGTGTCCTCCTCATATGACAGGAAGAGGACAACGGAGCTCTCAGGGGTCTCTTTCATAAGAGCACTAGCTCCACTCATGGGTTCTTCACCCTCACTACCTCCCAAAGACTCTGCCTCCAAGTATCACTACTTTCTTGGATCAGAGTATAATGTGTGAATGCGAGCGGCTCAGGTGTGGAGTGTGAATCTCCTTCCTTCCGATGTTCTCCTGCTACATTGTTCTTCATCATGTATTTATGCAAACAGAAAACCAGCTGTCTCTGTAGACACATAATATAAACACATAGTACAAAATTTATAAGGTATACAAAAGGTAAACTGTAAAGAAAAGTAAGGCTTTCAACCACCTCTGTCCCCCCAGGCACTCTGTTTCTCTCCCCAGTGTTGAGTTTTCCTCAAGTGAATATTTAGATGTAGGAGTTTTCTGTGGCACATCTTCTACTCCAGTAGGCAATCAGATGCAATATGAATTTTTCACTAGAAATATGTATTGTATGTTCACATCTAGGAAACAGAAAAGGTTTGATATAGATGATGGGGCACTTCCAAAATCATTGGAGAGACCATGAGAAACACTCTGGGGAAGGCCTTCAAGAAGCGTCTAGAACGCCACCAGAAAACTGACCCATCATGGGAGCAGCTACCTGTGCCCTACTGAGGAAGCTGCTTCCAGAACCTCTTCCCAAAGCTGCCACCACTGCCACTGCAGTGCCTTCTTCACACTCCCAAAAATGGCATTTGAACACTGGAACACAGGGCTAAGCCACTGCCTCAGTGCACTTGTTTCTTGACAGCCCATGCTGGAGGCTGGCCCCGGCAGTTGTGCTACAGAAGTTCACCACACCATGGCTTCCCAGCCTTGCCTGCCAGTAGAAAAAGTCCAAGCAGCAGGAAATGGCCTCAGCCTCATTTCTGCCTCTGAGTCTCAATCCAGTCTGTGGAGTTGGAGGAGTCTAATTCCTATCCAGAGCTCTAGGTGCCAGGGAATCTGGTGTGTAACACTGAGCCTGCAAGCTTGTGCAGTAGGAACACCCTAATCAGGATGAAAATTGGCACAGTAGTTTCTATTTTTAGTTTTAGTTTTTTAAAAAAGTTTATTTACTTATTTTAGAGAGAGAGAGTGAGCACAGACAAGCGGGGGGGGGGGGGGGGGGGCGGGGCAGAAAGAGAAGGGGACAAGCAGACTCCCTGCTAAGCGAGGAGCCCAACATGGGGCCTGAGATCATGATTCAGCCAAAACCAGGTGTCAGACACTAACTGACTGAGCCACCCAGGTGCTTCAGTAGTTTCTGTTTTAAAAAGTGCATCTGTGTGTATTAGCTTATGCTTCCTACTCCCCGCCCCCCACCCCTTTACTAGTTTATTTCCTCTCTAAGTGGTCTAGCCAAAGCCATGGATAATCTATCTACTCTTCAGTTTTCTTACTATTATTTCTTTCAAGGCAGACTTGGTGGCACTACACAGCTCCTGCATGGAAATGGACTGTGTATAGTGTATATGTGTAATATGTAATATAGTATGTAGTGTGTATAAATTTGCAACCTCATCTTTCACTCTATAATATTTTTTAGACTCCCATCCCCCATGGCTGCCATCCGACTTCGAGAATTTATTGACCACCGCCCAGTGGTCCCACCCAGGTAATGTTCTTCCAGACACAGATGCCATCCAGAGCTGTGGTGGGGCAGACTTGCTCACTGGCTGCTCTCTGATTGACAGACTTCTGTCAGAGATTCCAGTGACATTTCTTTGAGTTTGGAGAAAGTTGCAAAAAAAAAAAAAAAATCCCACACTCATGACAAAATCCAAACTCCAAAAAGATTGGAAGCCTATTGGGTTTGGCTTGGGAAGGGCTTCAGCAAGAAGTATGAGGAATCTCAGCCTAAATTTTAGCAGGGGCCCCTTTACTCTGCTTGGGATCAAACAAATCCCTTTGTGTTTCTGTCATATGGGAGGTGGTTGCACAGGTTAAAACCAAGTAGGATTCTTACTCTTTCTCCAAATTCATAGATGGCCCAAGACCAACAAATCCTAGATGTGTTTTTTATGCTAAATTCATCTTGCTGAGAGATACTGGATAATAATCCATAAATCCTAACCCAGTTTCCCTTCACCACTGGCCATAGGGTCTGCAGAAGTTCAGAAGCTATGAAATTCCAGCAGGAACCCTCACACTGTAAAGTGATTTTGAGGTTAGCCTCTTTGGCTTCGTGGTTTTGAGTAAGCCTCATGTTTTAGCATCTAGTTATTTTCAACTATGTTTAATCACAAAGATAAGTTCTTTTGCTTCCATAAATTACTGAAGAAGGGGCAAGGAAAGGTTGCTTTGAGTCCTCTTTCAGAGAAAGTATGGAGTCTACCCTTCCCTCTAGGAAACCCCATGAGGAGAAGCTAGAGGGAAACCGGGATGGGTCTCCCTATTTCCTGATTTCTGCCTCCCCACAAGCACTTGGTCTTTCTGAGTGTGTTTGAGATCTGTCTTGTCCACTGTCAGGTTACTTAACTGTGGGTTATCCCCTGGGCAAAATGGAAACAAACCTCTCTAAGCTGCTGCTGCCTGGAGTTCTGTGGAACCAATCAGAGTCACTGGGCCTGGCCTAAGCCAGTCCGTGGGGGAGCCTGAGGGTTTGGGTGGAACAAAGCACAGCAGGCATGGGGTTCATGAAGTCCTAAGACAGAGCTGGTTCTGTTCTCCGTGCTCATCCATCAGAGGCCCACCAGGAGGCATGCAGCCGGAACCAGGCTGGGGTCCCGGGCTCCCCACCATACTCACTGTGGAGCTGGTCCTCATTTACCTGACGCCTTGCCTGCCTCTGCAACAGTAGGGACCCAACCCCTCCGTAGGTTCCTCACTTGTACCTCCAGGATGTATCTCCCACAGGAATGCTATCTTTTCCCCGTTTACCTCCAATGGCCACCCACTCCCATCCTCCTCCTCCCATTGTACAGAGGGCACCTCATAAAATGTAAATTGGATCAAAGCCCTCTGTTGCAGAAAACCCTGCAATCACTGCATTTTGCATAAAATCTAACCTCTGCTGGGGCCTCTATGGCCCTCCATGAACTGTTCCTGCCCCTGTTGTGGCCTCCTCTTTGGCCAGCCCCACTGTCTTTCCTTTGTTCCTCCAACAGGCCAGTCTTGCTCACACCTGGTATATATTCACTCATTTTGTCTTCACCATAGCTGTGAGAGAGAGAGGGGAAACGGAGACACAGAGAGGTAAGGTGACTGTCCCAAGATCCCACAGCTAGGAAGAAATTGGCAGAGATAGGGTTCGAACCCACAGGGCTGGCTCCAACATCTGTGCTCTTAATCCCTGCACCTGGCCACATGTCCAGTTAGGCTTACTTGCCTCTCTCTGCCCATCACTGGCACCTCTGCTGAGCAGACTGCCACCTCTGGTAGT
The DNA here is from genome assembly GCF_048418805.1 of Vulpes vulpes. Taxonomy (NCBI): domain Eukaryota; kingdom Metazoa; phylum Chordata; class Mammalia; order Carnivora; family Canidae; genus Vulpes; species Vulpes vulpes. The sequence goes on along the minus strand of NC_132792.1, from coordinate 125,021,412 downwards.
TCCTCCATGCACATTTGTTGAAAAAAAAAAAAAACATGAATGAATCAGTGAGCTACAATTATTGGGTCGTGGATCTGTGGCGTAGCCTCCTGCTGGCTGGTGGTACCTGTAGAAGGCCTGACAGCCTCCTGCCTCTCGGACAATCATCCAGTCACTCCCTGCATGCCCAGACCTTGGGACCACTTGAGGGAAAACTGAATCACACACTGGCAGGGGCACCCAATAAAATTAAATATTCTGTGGTTCACCAGCAGGACTGATTACACAACTCCCATCAGAATTGTATAAGATGCAAATGTGACCTGCTGCCACCCAAAGCCACAGGCCCGTCACTCAGGCAGGCCTGAGCTCTGAGTTGGTTTGCCAAGAGCAGGACACTCCTGAGGTTGTTTCTTGTGGAGTACTTGCAGTGTGGTGTGGAAGAGAAAAGATGTGGAATCTGTGTCAGGCTTAAAATGAATCTTTAAAACACTGACTGAAGTGGTGTCTGGGGGACCCAGAGGCAGTGTGAGGAGCAGCTCTTCCTGCCCAGAGCTATGGCAACATCTACCACAGGTCACCATGTGCGTTCACAGTGTCTCATTGACCCAGTCACAAATCAGTGATGTTGGTGTGCCCCCTACTTTCCTGATGGGGAACCTAAGGCTGGCCTCTTCCTGGAGGGGATGATAAGTCTGGGAGATGGCAGAGTGGGCATGGCAGTGTCCCATCCTCTGTGCTGACTAGCTTGTGTCCTTACTAAGTGACTCATTTTCCTGAGCCAGCTCCTGACTGGCACAGCACTTACTCACTGTGTATGATTAGTGCCTGAATGTGGTTTTCCCTACCAGATCATCAACTCTTGGGGAGAAGACAATATTTATCAACACTGTGTCCCTAGCACCTAGCACATAGTGGACATCATAGAGCCTTCAATGGACTCACCTCATTGAACTGAAGGCCACTCCTAGCTACCATGGCTGGGTTATTTCTTCTTCTAGACCTTTGGTGCATGACTTCTACTTCCTGTCTGCCCATGAGAGAATCACAACGTTATATAAAAACAGCACTGAACTCTTGAACAAAAGCCATCCTGCATATGTAGAGGTGACTCTGGATGTACATGGAGTTCAGAGAATGGGGTTTGAACCACGGCTCTGGCATTTATCAGCCAGATGAAGTTTGGAGAGCCTACTTGACTTCTCTGAGCCTCGGTCTTCTGTAACAAGATGTTCATAATATTGCCCTGGCAAGGTGACTGGGAATTAGATGCGGTCATCATCCTAAAGCCTGAGGCTCAACACAGACATAACAGAGGACTACAGAGCCACATAGGAGCATGGGCCATCTTGGGCCACGAGACCAGGCTCAGGAGGGATGGACACTCCTGGCCTCCCCTGTGCATACTGAATTTTGTCTATAGCTAAACCCAGATTTCTGCTCTGATGACATGCACCCTCCCAGGGGACAAGTTTGCTCTTGTCTGGATAGAATACATCACCTTGAAGAGCCAAACTATCAGGGACTGGTAAACAATGTATGGGGGAATCAGACGAAGCTGGCCTCCTGCTCCCACCCAAGAAGGAAAGACCTCCCTACACTCATTCAGGAACCCTGAAAACCAAGTTAATTGACAGGTCTGAGCACAGCCTCGGCAGGGCTCCTCAGCCAGGCCTGGAGAGCCAGCACTGCTTCCCTGCTCATGCACCTAGTACCCTCAGGAGAGGCCAGCTACTGTGGAGCCTCTAGGAATACTGAATGACAAGCCAGGTTAGGCACTGCCCCCTTGCAAACCTCCTGATTGGGAGCTTCCTCCTGTGAGCTGAAGTTAGGCTACATGGGGAGCTTGGAAAGTCAACCCAAAGAGTTGGAGGCAAAATGTACCACTATTTTCCCCCAAAAAGAAAAGCTTTCTGCCTCTCCACACAGCACTCCTTCCCTCCAGCACCTACTTCCACATTTTCCTTCCCTCTCCTGGCTCCTCGGCCAAAACCTACCAAGAGAGATCCTCAGGGACTAAAAGCAGGGTATATTCTTAGGTTGCTCACCTATATTCAGTTAGTTATATTCAAGCTAGTGAAGAATCCATGGTCAAAACTCAGCCAGTGAAACGGCACAGCTATTTCGAGTAACCAGTGTGGTTTGGGAACCCCAGCTGGGTTTTCAACAACCTGTAACGTGGCCCTAGGGTAATCTCTCCCAATGTAGTGCTTCAGAGCAGGATGGGTGCCCAAGAACGTTCCACTCCCATGCACTCAGAAACGTCATTTTCCCCTATTATCATGCCAGTTTCTCCCTCTTCTTATGACTTAATCCCTGCTGTTATTTACTCTTCAGGGCTCAGTCATATTATCCCAGCCACGGGGCAGGCCCAGACAGTCTGTGGTTTTCTGAAAATCAGAGCTTCCTGAGGTCTTGTTTGTATAGACAGGCCCACCCTGTTCCCAGTTCTTGCCTTTCCTACTAGTTAGACAGCAAGATTCCCACCCCACCACTCTGATCCCAACTCTGGCCACATCTTGGCTTCTCAAATTCCCCTCACCTAGAATCTCTTTGCCATCGTATTTGCCTGCCCAAATCCTAGGCATCACTCCCTCATCTGTGCCCCCACTGACCCTTTATTCAGATCACTATTTCACACATAAAAGCATGGTGAGGACAAGCTCTGTGAGTGCAGAACACAGAGCATGCAGGCATGTCCCACGTATTCAGTAAACCCAATGCAGCTTTGGCAAGCTCCTTCATGCAAAACTATGTACTCCTTTCTACTGACTCTTCCCTTGGATCTCTGATGACACCCACTGAGTACTCAGAATCTGTGACAGGTCCCCAAAGACCTACATGTCACAAACTCTCTAAAGTCATTCTCCCCACAATGGTCACCTGCCTGTGTCCCCTCTGTCTCCTAAGGAATGGCAGCCTTCTTCCTTATGTCTGAAGCCTAAGAGCTGTCCTTGTCTTTGACACCTTCCTCTCAGTTTCAACCCTTTCTCCCACAGCGTCTTTTATCCTGTCTGGCCACCTTCCCACCACACAGGGTCCCACATAAATGACCACTTTTGCCTCCTGGTCAGTCTCTGTACTTCTAGACAGATTGTCCTCTACTTTGTTGTCCACATCACACTGGCAAAGACCTTTCTAAAATAAAAATTGCACTCTGTCATTAATCTTTTTAAAATTCTACCAAGATTCCCTGTCACCTATATGAGTGGTTCTCAACATTTCAAGACACAATGCTCCCTTTATTTAGAACAAATATTTCCTACTACTCCTACTATTCTTCTGAAATAAAACCTGCAAATAACATAATCCAACCACACATAATTTTAAAGTAGTTGCATAACACAATCACTATATTCTAAAAGGACTATGATTATAAAATAAGATGTCTTTGAAAAGGTGAGGTTTGGGCATTGCCACTCCCTCACTGCAACCCCGCCTTGTCTCACCTCGCCTCCCTCTGGCTCTGGGGTTCAGCTGTAAGCTTCATCTCACCTTCACTCCCAGAAACACTCCTACTCCCTTTGTGCCTCAAAACTTTCTCAAAACACAGCCTTTCCCAGCCAGGCGAGGCTTCCTCCTCCAGCACAGATGTGCCCTGTGCTTTGGCCATCATAGTGCCTATTCATTTCTTATCCCATACACCTAATCAACAGAATTAAAAAAAAAAAAAAACAAGAACAAAAAACTTGTGAAAGTTTGTAAACCTACCCAAAGTAGGAAAAAAAAAAAAAACAGTATAAGGAGCTTCCATTTATCCATTTTCACATTTTGACAATTATTATTAGCATTTGCTCCCATGGTTTTATATATCCTATTTCTTTTCCTGATTTTTCGAACCTAATGCCTAACACATCAAATATTTTCTTATGAATACTGAGAACCCAATCTTGAAAAACAGGTAACAGAAGATGCTCCTGTCAAGAAATTCCAAGGGTTTCAAGAGCTCTGTGCCAGCACCTGGGGGCAAAGTACATGGATCTTTTATTAGACCACAGCTGGCATTCTTCTGTAAAAAAATAATTGTAGTAATTGCTTTTTATTTTTAATGACCCTCTTACTTTCTCCACTAGTATATTCATCACTCATCAAGGAAAGGACATCCAAGGATATTACACCGGGCAGCTGGCAAGAGTCCATTTCGAGTCTAGTGTGAAGAGACCATCCAGGTGAGACACCTTTCCAAATCTTTGTTTTCAAAAATTTCACTAAGTTAGAATAAACAAACAAACAAAAAAGAAATGGGAGTCACAATTTGTAACCATAATAATAATAACAATAAATAATAATAGTTGTTATTTAGTGGATTCAAAAAGTTTGGAAGGAAATATACCCAACTGTTAACAATGGCTTTTTCTGAGTGGTAAGATGTTAGTATTTGTATTTTACTTTTTTTTTTTCATTTTCCAGATTTTCTCTAATGAACATATATTACTTTTATAATCAACAACAAATATAAAATGTTATGAAATCATTAGACAAATTTAAGAAACACCGTGAATTCAGAGTTTCAACTTGTTCAAAAACATACCCTTCCCGAGACTCTGTTTCCCTCTCAGTAAAATTGTGAGTTTGGCCTGAATGGTTTCTGCCTTTCCAGATGTGATGTTTAACAAAAAGAAAAAGAAAAAACAAAAAAAACAGTCACTTGGACGTTATTTTCTAGTTTTGGGAGGCTAGAAACCACAATAGTTAGAAGCAGCAATATGAGTAACTTTTGAAGTGGTTGATCTTGGGCAATTTTAACTCCTTCTCTGGGAATCAGTTGCCTTACCTGTTAAATAAAATAACTGACATAAAATTCCAGAACATAGAAAGCACTTGAAATATGATTATTTTGACTTCATTGTCTAATACATTTTACAAAGTTCTTCTCTTAATCGCCTTTGATATAGTCAACTCCTGATTATCCTCTATGCAAAGAAAAGGAAGCCATGGCAGCTATAAAGAGCACATAGTCTTAATAGAAGATCAAACTAGAAGTAGTGTTAGAGGTCATTCTGATCCAGTCAGTGAATAAGACAGAGCCCAGAGAAGTTGGTTGGTGTGAAAGCTGGTACTTGGAACTATGCACATTTTCTGATTCTCAGTTCAAGGCTTTGTTCTACCTCAGATACACATTATGTTGAACTCTTGCTGGGGCCAGCCCACCACCAGGGCTCTCCTCACGTGTACTCTGTAGGCTCTGATGACACCCCCAACTCCAACATCCAGTACCCAAATGTCAGTCCTTCTCCCCATAGTATGGCTAAGGCAAAGGGAACCTTGACCCACTTTGACTCTGACAAGATCAGTGTCTGCCCAAGATCAGCCTTAAGGGGAAAACTTAGTGCAGATGGCAATCAGTGATTTTAGCAACTTCCAGTTAAAAATAAGAAGGAAAAGGCAAGACAAGACCCTGACCTGCCCCACTCTCCAAAAAACAAGAAATAATACAATTCTTGGGACAAGTCCTAACTTCAGTTTTTGTGGTTGTAGTATAATTTTATAGGTGTCTAATGGCTTATCTCCCCCAGATATATTCCTCTACCAACTTAATGGTTTCAGTATTAGAATCCCATCCCTTGAATCAAAGTCTTTTCTTCAGGACACTGATGTATTACTTGAAGATGGAGAATATTTTGGTTCTGTCAAAAGACCCAAAGCAAAGACAGCACAGTCTTCTAGTCCAGCAGGGTAGATCTAGGGACAATCTCTAGGATGTGGTTCAGAAGCCAGAGCTGTCAGTGGCACAAAAGTGACCTGATGTCAGGGATGGTTACACAGAGCCCAACCTCACAAGAGACTCACCTGTTCATTAGGCAGCAAATGTTTGATCCACTGTGGGGGACATGCTTTCATAGGGAAAGGAGTGTTCCTGCCCACCATTTAAGGTGCCCATCTTACAAGACCCAGTGCCTATTAGGCATGAAATAAGAGCAAGTAGATGCAGGCAGGAATTTTCGGGGTCTCTTCATGTCTATGCACCATCTGCCCACCAGTATTTCTCCCCCACCAGTACCATGCCCTCACCCTCACATTACTGCTCTTGTTTTTTCTGAACTTCAGGAAGAACCACTCCATTTCTGCTAACCACTCTTCAGAGAAGGTCCATTATAATCAAGTTTTTACCCAAATATGGAAACACAATACATTATGATTATATTGTTTCGGTCACCTCGTTTAAGTGTGCTCAATCATGGTGATCCCATCAAGTAAGACTACATCTTACTACTAAATGATTGGGTAAGATGTTCCTAAATCTCACCCAACATCTCGTATTTGCTCACTTCATGTATTTTATAGTTTAAAAATACCCATGTTGGGGCACCTGGCTGGCTCAGCTGGTAGAGCATGTGACTCTTGGTCTTTGGGTTGTGAGTTCAAGCCCCACATTGGGAGTAGAGATTATTTAAAAAAATAAATAAGTAAAACAAAATTTTTAAATACGCATGTTTATTACAACATTAAGAAAACATTAATAAAAACCGAATTGTAATTACCTATAATGTCATCACTCAGAGACAGACTATCATCAGAATATTCCAGATCTACACAAAATGGGATGAACAATATTTTGAAACCCCCTCTTTCCCCTAGTTTATTGAAATACAGTTGACATGACACTGTATTCATTCAAAGTGTACAATATAATGATTTACTATATGTACATATTGTAAAATGATCACTGATAAATTTATTTAATATCTATCACCTTGTATAGTTGCAAGTTTTCTCACTCATGATGAGAACTTTTAAGATCTACCTGTCTTAGTACCTTTCAACTATACTATACGGTATTATTAACTATTATCATCATGCAGTACATAACATTTCTAGAACTTATTTATCTGGAATTTTGTCCCTTTTGACTCACTCATTTCCCCCATCCCCCAACTCTGCCCCTGGTAGCCAGGTAACCACTATTCTGTTCTTTCTATGCATTTTAGTTTTTTTTTATATTCCATGTATAAGTGAGATCATACAATACTTGTCTTTCTTTATCTGACTTACTTCACTTAGCACAATGTTCTCAAGGTCCATCCATGTTGCAGCAAATGGCAGGTTTTCCTTCTTTTTATGGCTGAATAGTATTCCGTTTTAGATACATACACAACGTCTCTATTCATTCATCCATTAATGAGCACGTAGATCTCTGGAATGGTTGCGACAGAGTATAGGCCCATTTTAAAGCTATTAATACTCATCGCCAAATCATTCTCCAACAAGTTGCACCAGGGAATGTGTACCCTCATAAGGGCATGAGGATACTTCCCCCATTACATTTTGATTCTTCTTTACTTTTATCTTCAGAGGGTTTTTATCTGAGTGGAGGTACAGGAAGGCTGGAACTGATTTCAGGTTTGTCCAACACCAATGTGCACCATAGGGGGGAGTCTGGTCAAAAGAAAGCATTGATTCCTCGAGGGAACCAAACGTCCATAAAAAAAATTACAGTGGGAGAGGATACTGGGGAGATCTGGAGTATAGGAAGTAGCCACGCATGAGCAGACCCAGTGGAAGTTTCAATGCAGGTCACCTTCTATAAGCTGTGACTGGGGAGGAGGAGGATGCTAATGCCAGGGAACAGTGGACCAGGATTCCTGAGTCACCTCCTGAAAACTGCTGGGCTGACCCTGGAGCTATGAAGTCTTGCCAATAACCTCCTGGCCACTTCCAAAGAGCGGACGTCAGCTGATGAGAACATGGAATGCTTTTCTTCTTCTGGGTGTTCAGCAAGCTCTTTTTTATTTTTATTTAGACATCTCATAGACTTGGCAATTCCACCCAAGAGAGAAAGTCAACATCAGCCTCAATTTGACCAACAAACTCTCATTCGATATATTTGTTTTCGAAGATATTTGCAGCCTGCGGAACTATGGTATAAGGAAACCACCTATCAAAGAGACTATTCCCTGCCATTTTACAACATGGGTAAGTCAGGTCCACTGCTCTGACTCTCTTGAGATCAATTTTGCCTCACAGGAGCCTCTCTCATGGGCTCACCGCCATCAGGGAGGGTGTCTGGGATCAGTCAAGTTGGGGGAGGGTGTGCATGTGTCTAGAAGCAGGAAGAATGTAGAGGCTGGCCCAAGGGCTGCTTCCTCCTCTCCTCTTTATTCTAGTCCTTAGAAAATTCAAGGATAAAAATGCACAAACATCCTTGGTAGGAAGCAGGCTCGAGGGGGCCTATTTTTCACTGAGCCCTTTGTTATAGTCAACAAATTCCTTATTGTGCCTAAACATACTGTTGAGGGAACTTTTTTCCCTCTTGTTCTCCCATTTTAAATGGCTTTATGACAATTATTTGGCATTTGAAGGTATGTTTCAAAAATTCTACATTCCCTGTATGTTGTAACAGGTGAGTATGAAGGGCCCAACCCTCCTCCCCCCAGAGGTGACCCGGAGAGTATACAGGCAGACAGCAATGTAGACATTACTTGTATTCCTGTCGTTCTTGGTGCTTTGAATTTTAGAGAGGAGGGGAGAGTTGCTGCTTTCTAAATGAGTAAGCCCCACTCTTTCTGGGGCTCTTTTGCGGTGGCAGACACATACTCTGTCCTTCTGACAGCTCTCAGGTAGGTGCTATCACTTTCCCCATTTTACAATAAGGGAGATGAAGTTGCAGAGCCAATTAATTAAGCAGCCTCAGATGACACTGCAGTCCGCAGGAGAAGCAGAGTTCAGACCAAGGCCATCTGAAACATAGAATTCGGGGCTTGACCCTTAAGCCATGCTGCCTTTGACCTGGTCAGAGTGCTTTACACTACTATTCATTTAATAGTTTGCTTGAGAGTGAGCCACTTTCTTTTTGCTGGAAAAGAAAACGAGGAGAAGGATGGTGGGGGGAGTGGCCCTTCCTTCTGTTCTCCCCCGAGGAGAGCAGCAGCCCAGATGGAAAGCTAGGCCAGGGATGGGGCTCGGGGCCCAAAGGAACCTCAAACAACAGCAGTCAGGAAGATGGGAAGCAGATGGAACCAGGCCATCTCCAGACAGTGGAGCCAACAAAAAGGGGCAGTAGATGAAGCAGGATGGGCCAAATATGGGCAGGAGGCATCTGGCCTAAGAAGTTACCTACCAGCAATGCAAAACTGGGGTCTGGGAGGGCAGAGAAAGTTTGAGGCTGAGAAGGGAGCTGAGAGAGGAAGCAGGCAGCTGAGATGAGCTCATTTATGGAAGAAGGTGCCAGGAGGGGTGTGGGATGGTAGAAGTTTGGGTTCCATGGGGGTCCTGGGAGGGCTGTATTAAAAGGATGGAGTGGGTGGTGGTGCAGGTTAGGGGCTGAAGGGTGAAGCCTGGGGGGACAGAAGCCACCAGGGTCTGAAGTGGAAAGAAAAGGTGGCCAGGAGGTGTCAGTGGGGCTCCAGCAAAGCAGTTTGCCTTTCAATACTCACTGAGTATGAAGAAGTCTGCTTCCTTCTCATGTGGGAATCCAGGCAATCCTCGACTTACCAAAGTGATAGTAAATAGGACCTTCTTTAGAATTCCTCCACTGTGAGGGAATCCAGTTAGACAGACACAAAAGGTTTTCCCCCTGCTAGTTTTAGATGACAATCCCTAATTCTTTCCAAATCTACAGAACCAGGTGTTTAGCAATACAGTTCGATATTCACCATCTACTGTGTCCCCAGCACCGTGCTGGGTGCCATGGGAGGAGGTGAATGCAAGTCCAAGTCCAGGTTTTGACCTCAGCCATGGGGAGTTCCCAATCTAATCAGGAAGCTAAGGCAACAACCAGCCTATCAGGGATAGGAGGAACTAGTAGAACAGGAAGATGGAATCTAGAACCTGTAGCCATGGGGACCCAAGCTGGGCCCCAGTGGACGAGGTCTGAGGCAGAGGAGAAGTGGTGTACACTGCAGCCAGGGACAGGGTAGGGGGTATAGCAAGGCTGTGGAGGGTGGGAGAGCAGGAAGGACTCCAGACATGAGGATGCTGGCCCGCCTAGGCCGGGCAGAAGGAGGAAGTGGGGAATCACCTGTGGCAGCAGAGTAGGACAGAATGGCTGCAAATGAAGAGGAGCTCCAGGAGGGAATCTGGAAAGTTGAATTTGGACAATCAGAGCCATCTTAGGACAGGAGGAGAACCCGGAGGCTGTTGGCCTGTCAGCCTGCTCAGGATGGATTGGAGAAGACATGACGACATTGGCAGTCAGGCAGGATGGAGCTGTGGGAATGTGGGCAGGACTCAGGCCTTGGGGGGCTGCAGGCCTGCACATTCTAGCTCTGCCATGTCGGGCAAGACACTTGGCTTCTCTGAACCGATCTGTGCCTCTGTCAAGTAGAGATGCAAAGGCTCTATATTTTAGGATAGCTGGTAGGATTTACAATATCTGTCACGTGCTCAGAACTGTGCTAAGTGATATGCGCACATGTGTATACATACACTCGCGGTTGCAATGGGTCATAATAGCCCCCATGAAGGAGGTATTATTATTTACTGCATGTAGCAGAAGAGAAAACCGAGTCTTAGAGATTTTAGGAAACTTACTCAAGCAGCTTGTAAGTCGTCAATCCAGGTCATCCAGATAGGTCATACTCCCGACCCTTGCTCTTGGATTGGACTGAGGAGGCTTCATGGGAAATGGAAAGAAGATTCATGTGGTGTAGCATTTGGAGTGAGAAAGGGTGGTATTAAGAGAGAATTCACATGAGGGAAGTTAAAGCTCACTTCTCAGCCTTCTGATTCTATATAGCATGATTGTTGGTGCCTCTAATAGAAATAATGGTTTTGGCAGAAGAGGTGTGAGGTTGGCAACTGTGGATGACTGAGAATAAGGTGCTAGAAAGTGCAGGCAGGAAACAGGGTCAGATAGTCACGTCCTCAGTGAGGTCTGAAGCCTGACCAATTCAAGAGGTAATTTATGATGAAATAGTCACTGCTCTATTCATTGAATCACTGAGTGAGTATTAGCTCTCTCTTGTGGAGTAACATATCATTCCAAAATCTAGTGATTTACAAGATAAATGATTATTTTTATTTTTTAACGGGGCAGTTCTGGTTCAGAGTCTTTCAAGGTATCAGCCAGATGTCACCAAGTGCTACACCATCTGAAGGCTTGACTGGGGCTGGAGGAGCCACTTCCAAGACGGCTCATTTACATGGGTGTCACTCACATGCTGGCTGGTGATGGGGGGCCTTTGTGGTCCAAGTGGCCAACCGACAGGGGTGCCAAGTGCCCTGCAGGCATGCAGCTTCCCCTAGAATGGGCAATCCAAGATGAAGGGGGAAATTGCAATGCCTCTTATGACCTAGATGCAGAAGTCACACACTGTTGTTTCTGAGGTGCCCTACTAGTAACACACAGCCAGCCCTGAGGCACTGTGCAAGGGAATTACATCAGGCACGGATACCAGGGAAGAAGAATTACTGGGGCCCATCTTGGAGGCTAGGAACCATAAGACAATTCATTCATTGAGTTCTCATTATGAACTAGCCTCTATGCTGCCTGCTGGGGTACAGTGACCAGCACAGACAAGATACTTGCTCTTGTGGAGCTGACATTCTTTGGAAGAGCAGAGTACAGAGCATAACCAAGCACATTTTTTTAAAAATTTGAAATTATAGACTGTAGTGGTGCTGTATGGAAAATAAGCAGGGTGATGAGGGTCACTAAGGGAGGCTACTTTTAATGGGGCAGTCAGGGAAAACCTCTATACAATTTTAGCTGAGCCCTGGAATATAGGAATGAGTCACATAAAGAGCATTCAGGAGAAAGGAGCAGTAAGTGCAAAAGTTTGAAAGTGGGGAAAGCCTTGACATGTTTGAGGGACAAAAGGAGCCCAGCAGAGCTTCTGTGTAGTCAGTGAGGGTATGTGTGGTAAGATGCCTGAATTCCAGTCAAAGAACAAAGGGAAGGGTTCCAAAAAGAGTGACTTATTACTTGTATTTTTAAAAAATCACTTGGGCTGCTGCTAAGACCTTGTTTGGAGGTAGGGCATGCAGACCAGTGGGGAAGCTGTTTACTAGTTTAGAACAGAGATGATGGTGGCTTGGAGCTTCAGAAGATGAAAAAGAATGAATGGATTCCAGAGATATTTTGGAGGTGACATCAATTGGACTTGGTGATAGATCTGCTGCAGGGAGCATTTTCATTCATTTGTCTGTATTCTTTCAGTAAATAATTTGAAAGCCAGGCATTGTCCAAGGTTTTGGCAATACTATGACAAGCAAAAATAGACACAAGTTTCTACAATCAAGAAGAATGGGGAACCAGGATAGAAATCAGCATAAAATCCACCTGTCATAAATGCTATGAAGCAGAGTTTATGTGGTGCTATATAGGAGCATTTAATAGATCAGAAAAGGTTTCCCTGAGGAAATGATGAGCTAAAAGTTCACTAGGCAAGGAGTGGGGGGAGAGGGGGGAAGAGCTTCACAGCAAGTGTGGCATGTGCATAAGCCCTGCGACAGGAATAGGACATGTTTGAAGAACCAAAAAAATTAAGAATGTGATAAAGCACAGAAATCCAGAAGGGTGGAGTAGGGAGGGACTAGAGAGATGTAAACATAGGAACAAGGAAGGGGAGAGGGTGTTTACAGGTCATTTTCAGCTCTAGCATCCTCTAGTCTGAGATTTTTTTTTTTTTAAGATTTCATTTATTTATTCACGAGAGACACAGAGAGAGAGAGAGGCAGAGACACTGGCAGAAGGATAAGCAGGCTCCCTGTGGGGAACCAGATGCGGGACTCGATCTCAGGACCTGGGGATCACGACCTGAGCCAAAGGCAGATGCTCATCCACTGAGCCGCCCAGGTGCCCTCTAGTCTGAGATTAATGGGCAACCGCTGAAAAGTTTAAAGGAGGGTTGAAGTGCCATGATTAAAAGTACATTTTGAAAAGACTGCTCTAACTGTGGAGAAGGAAAAGGTAGCAGGGTGGGGTGTCGGGTGGGGCAGAGATCGAATATGGTGCATCAGTAGGCCATGGCAGTGGTTAGGCTAAAAGTGGTTAGGTGCTTAACTTTAGTGACATCACTTTTAGCAATCCAGACGCCCAGGATAGACCCAGACCAATCAAACCAGGATCTCCTGGTGGGAAGGGAGTGGTCCCAGGCATCAGTAATTTTAAAAACTCCCAGATTCTTCCACCATGCAGCCAAGTTTAGACTCTGCGGTTCACGCAGCTGAGGATAGCTGTTAACAGTAGAGAATTTGCAAGATACTTACTTGATGCCTATTTTGTAAACAACAATCAGGCAGGTCTGGTCTGCAAAAGACTCAGCAGAGAGGTCACAAATCTGAGCTCTGAGAGAGAACACAGCAGTGGCTGCTGACTCAAGCTTTTGTTTGAATCAAGAAACTGATTCCTTAAAGGAGTCTTTGCAGGGAAGGGCTTCTCACAGAATAAGATCGACATTAAGTTGTGTATCAAGGTGTGGGGTTCTTTCTCTTGACCATCTGACAGTCTTTGTGATCAGATTTTAAGGGTAGGGCTTACGTCTTGATGAACACTGATTTGCAGTTCACGTTCAGTTCTTATTTCTTTTTGGGAATTGGTGAGAAACAGATTACATGCAGATCGTGATAGATCAGTTATTGCTCAAGAAATTCTTCCTCAGTAAAAATTCTTTCTCAGCACATAGGGGTTCATTCATTTATTTAGGAAATATTTATCAAGCACGGACTATGTACAAGACATAGTATAAGGAAAGCAGATTCTATTCTCAGAGAACTTACAGCACTGTAGGATAGGATGGCCCCTCAGACAAAACTTGCCCTTGTATTACTCACCCTGGCGCCAAATACTTAAAAGAATAAAATACATGATCTCGGTAGCAGTCTGACCTTCAGTTCTCTCATCTGCAAAAAGGGTAAAAATAGTATCTACCTACCAGAACTGAGATATCCATATAAAGACTTCAGCATTTTGCTTGTACGTAACATTAATAAGCCTTCAAAAAAATGTTAGCTATTACATTATTATTGTTGTTGATCAAAGAATTAATTAACATGTGCCATAATAAATATTTGTAAACAACAACAACAAAACCCTAATGCAATGGAATTGTATCTTATACGGAGATTAAGTTCTCAAACCAGTGCATAAGGTAATAATCACGTATAATCAAAGTTATTCTTGAACATCTCTTAAATTAGTATAATATTAAATGATACTATATTATTAAAGTAGTTGGAATAAATGGGATTTGGCAAGTTGGTTAAATTTTCCCTGTTGTTCTCAACTAATGATTCATTTTATTTTTCAAAGACTGTCTGTGATTGTAGATAAGAGGTTATAAAGTACAAGGGAACTCCAGTGGGTATGAATTTAGTGATGGTTAACAACTGAAGTTTGATATAAACATCATACAAACTGGCCCATTAATAATATATTGTTAAAGGGTTTGGGGGTCTATAATTAATATGTCAAAATGCAAATTTATGATTGATTTAATTTTATTTACATTTGGGCATTAATTCAGTGATATGCCTCTTGATCAGAGATTGAAACACAGAAATAACCTTTTGACTGTTTTTCTCTCACATCTTTTACTTATATTCCTTTGTCTTAAATCCCTCGAATTATTTTATTGTACACAATTGACAGCATGTTAAAACTTAGGAGTGAATGGTCTTAAAAGAAATCATTATTCTGTTTTAAATTCCAGGTTGCAACCAGAAATTAGCCACAGTTTCATCGAATCCTACACCACTAAATTCACTGCCAGAGTTCTACTGTTGCGAAGAGAGGCAGCTTTGAAGGAAAACCTTTGCATTTAAAATAATCATGGCATTTGAACAAAACATTTGGAATTCTTACGTGACTCTTTAAGATGAAAATAATGATAACAGGACTAATTTTAAGTGTGTATCCAAATGGTTACAATCCTGAAACATTTACACATTGCAATTTCTTTTCAGATTGAGGTAATCAGCCGAGGGCAGGGAATCAAGAGTCAAGTTTAAGAGAACTTGTCATCTGTTTTCACATCAGCCCCAACACCAGTCTCATTGCTGGCGCTTACAAAGCATCTTACATATAACTCAATGGTTATACAGGGGACCAGGTAGGGATACAATCTGCTCAATAACTGCATCATTCACTATTGAAAAGAAAAAAAAAAGAACCTGTGATGTAGTCAGGGAGGAAGACTGCAGGCACCACAGACCATAAGGGTGCTCTGGATGTAGATACAGTTTAGGGCTGTAGTGAGCTATGAGACTGGTTTAAAAAAAAAAGGATTAATTGAAAGTCTGTATACAGAGTTAATACCCCTATCTGAACAACAGGGCATGGATTCCCCAGGCAAAAAGTTAGAGGGTATTTTCTAAAGAAATTAACGATTCCAAAAAAAGAATCCTACATTCTGCCCTTAGTAACCACCCAACGTACAAGTTAGGATCCCTACTCAACACCCCAAAGTGAAGCCTCCCAGTTGACAAACTTCCCCAGGAACACAATTTCTGATAGTGTTCCACCGCCATAGTCTTAGATGTGAAGAGCCAATCAAGGATCACCAGAGTTGGAAAAATAACAGAAGATAAAAGACAAAGACCAAAATAAAGAAATTATCCCAGAGGAAACAATTCAGGGAACACCAAGGAATCTAAAACAAGCTAACAAAGTAACACTGTCATCTGACAAGGGATGTGTCAAAATAATTACATCCACAAATATGAGCAATTTTCCAAACCTCTTAGAAATTAAAAATGTGGGGATGCCTGGGTGGCTCAGTAGTTGAGTGTCTGTCTTCAGCTTTAGGGCGTGATCCCAGGATCCAGGATTGAGTCCTACATTGGGCTCCCTGTGGGGAAGCCTGCTTCTCCCTCTGCCTGTGTCTCTGCCTCTCTCTCTCTCTCTCATGAATAAATCAATAAATCTTTAAAATAAAGAAAATTAAAATTGTGATTGCTAAAGTTAAAAATTGGACAGGATTGGAAGAAAATTCAGAAAAACTTTATATAGAAGAGAAAGGCAAAGAAAATTATTGTTTTAAGAGAAGAGACACGGAGGGGCACCTCGGTGGCTCAGTGAGTTAAGTGTCCCACTCTTAGTTTTGGCTCAGATCATGAGATCAAGCCCCGCATCAGGCTCCACACCCAGCGAGAAGTCTGCTTGAGATCTTTTCCTGCTGCTTCTCCCTCTTCTGCTCCTCCTCCTGCTCAAGGGCTCGCTCTCTCAAATAAATAAATAAAATCTTTTTAAAAAAGAGACAGAATAATAAATCAGAGGGTCTATTATCTGACTAATAAGCATCCTAGAGACTGAACAGAAAATCAGAGGAAATCATCAAGGGACTAGAAACCTCAAATGCAGTGTGTATGCTGTGGCCTTACACATGAAAACAGAAAATAAAAATAATCAACTTTCGGTTTCACTGATTTTCTCTGTTATTTTCTAGTCTCTATTTTGTTTCTCTTCACTCTCATTTTTATTATTTCCTTCCTTTTACTGGCTTGGGGTTTCAGTTACTCCTTTTTAGCTCCTTAAGTTATAAACTTAGGTTGTTGATGGGAGACCTTTTACTGCTATCAATTTCCTGTGGAGCACCACTCATGTTTGCAGCATCCCATGGTTTAGTATGTTGTGTTTTTGTTGTCATTCAACTTTTAAGTGTTTCCTGATTTCCCTTGGATTTCTTCCTTGACCCACTGGTTAAAAGAGTGTTTTTAAATCTCTACTGTGAATTTTCCAGTTTTCCTCCCACTTTTTTTTTTCAAGATTTTATTTATTCATGAGAGACACAGAGAGAAACAGAGACATAGGCAGAGGGAGAAGCAGGCTCCACGCAGGGAGCTGCACGTAGGACTCGATTCCAGGATCCTGGGATCCTGACCTGAGCTGAAGTCAGATGCTCAAGTACTGAGCCACCCACGTGCCCCTAGTTTTCCTCCTGTTAAAGGATTTCTAGCATCATTTCATTTTCATCAAAGAAGTTACTTTGTAGGATTTCGATATTTTAAACTCTGAGACTTGTTTTGTGACCTAACATAGGGTCTATACGGGAGAATATCCCATGTGCACTTGAAAAGAATGCGTATTCCATTATTTTGAGGTAAAGGGTTTCATAAATGTCTGTTAAGTCTGGCAGGTTTGTAGTATTGTTCAAGCTCTCAATTTCCTTTTACCTAAATGTTCTATGAATTACTGAAAGTGGGGTATTGAAAACTCCTATTACCAAAGAACTATTTCTCCCCTCAAATCTGTCAACATTTGCTTTATGTATTTGGGGGCTCTGTTGTTTGATGAGTATATGTTTATAATTACTACATCTCTTGACGATTTGACCCTTTTATTAATACATAAGGTCCTTTGTCAGTTGTAATAGTTTTTGACTTAGTCTATCATATATGATATTAGAATATCTTTTTCCATTCTTTTACTGAAAATAACCTAACTCAAGAATGGGCAAAATATTTGAACAGACACTTCACCAAAGATACATAAATAACCATGAAAAGGTATTGCAACATCATTAGTCACCTTAGAAAAATGCAAATTAAAACAACACAACTCTTCACACCAATTAAAATGGCTACAATAAAAAAGACATACTATTTATTATATGTATTGACAAGGATATAGAGAAATAGGAACCCTTCATACATTGTTGGTATGAGTGTAAACTAGTGTGTTTTGGAAATTTCTTTTAAAAAGAAAATACAACAGTATTTTTCATAAAAATATAAAAATTGTAAATAAAGTATCCATGAACAGATGAAGAAAAAGGTGGTATAGCCACATAACGGGCTACTGTTCGGCAATAAAAAGGAATGAAGTCCCTGGTATGGCCTCATAACATTACACTAACTGGAAACAGCCAGATGCAGAAGACTCCATATTACATGATTTCATTTATGTGAAATGTCTGAGAAAGGCAATTTTATGGAGGGAGAGAGATTTGTGAGGTTCGAGGTGGTAACGGGGAGTGGCTACAAATGGGTACAAAGAGTTTTTTTTAAAGATTTTATTTGAGAGAGAAAGAACAGGAGAGGGGCAGAGGGGCAAGCTGACCACTCTCGCGACCACTCTCGCCCTGCTAATAAGCAGGGAGCCTGACCCCAGGACTCTGAGATCATGAAGTCAAACACTTAACCAGCTCAGCCACCCAAGTGTCTTAGGCACAAAGAATTTTTATGGGGTGATGGAAACATTCTAAAGTTGGATCGTGGTGATTACTAAATCACCAAATTATATTCTTAAAACAAGTGAATTTTATGGTATATAAATTATACTTCAATAAAGTTGTTTCAATAAAAACCATTATGTATGTATGGATAACTGACAAAAATAAAACAAAATCAGACCAAGAAGTCTCTAAGGAAGATGGATTGACATCGTGCATAAAGATGATCCAAATCTTATTTTCCTTCTCAAGTAGATTCTATACAGGTGGATGCAGTTATAAATGAGAAGCTAGGCTAATGGTATATACATTGATATTCCCAAACAATACTCTTCTTCAGTTTTGGAGAAACAAATAAATGAAAGCAGTGGGAAAGAGTTACAGGGGTATAGTCATCTCTTCCCTCCAAATTCTGGAAGCTAAGGCAATTCTGGAGGCTAATGTATACTATGTGGCTGCAGAATCCAGTGAAAGCAGTTTTCCCTGCATTCACTATCTTTGTTTTTGTGTCACTGTGGAAGTTCATTCACAGGGTTTCTAAAGATTGAGCCTATAAAGTGATGCCAAATGCCAGCATTCCAACCATACTTCCCAAAGGTGTAAAGACTATGACATATAAAGTGGATTTCTGAAAGTATTAATCACTAAATATACTCGGTTCTCAGGTACACTTGACACAGCAAATTATTCTCAGTAAACTGTTGTTGCTCATTTCTTAAAAATACTTAAAATAGTATGCTTTACAAAATTTAATACAAAGACTTGGAATCCTCCAAGTCCTCTCCAAGTGACCAATGTTAACTATTTGACATATCCCCCTACATACTTTGTCTTAGCTTTAGATCAACAAATAGTTTTCAATTTTCTCCTTCCCTTCTCCTTCCAAATGGAGTCACACAGAAAACTTGCTGTGGGTCATGTCAGTGTTTCACCGTCATCTTATAATCAACATGCATTGATCTAACTGGATATTTTTAAAGATTTCATAGAGGATCATGGTGTACCATTAATGGACATTTGTGTTTCCACTGATACAATTATATGCGAAATAGGGCTGTGTTTTTTAAGGGGTGGGGGAGAATGGGATTGCTGGTGGGTCAAAGCATTTGCAAATACAAATTGTACCAGAAATTGCCAAATTGCTTCCCCCATATTGTAGCAATTACCCCCTGCCAGGAGTACGTATATGAAAGGGCCATAGCACTGATTTTACATATTTACCACTCTGAGATGGAAAGTGGTATCTCATAATGTTAATTCCCATTTTCCTGTCTGTAGGGGACAAGGCATGCCTTTTCATGTTCTGGGCCATTTACATTTATTTTTCTGTGGATTGATTGGTATGTATTGCTTTACCCATCTTTTCTGTTAGTTGTCATGTTCTTATTTGTGGCAGCTCTTTGTGTCAAGGGATTAGTGTTGAAATATTTTTTCCCAGTTTGCTTTTTGGTTTCTCAGGATTTTTTTGTGTTCTTTGTTTTTTTAAAGGAGCTTTGTTCATAAGTATTTAAAATTTTTTTAATTTGGTCAAATCTGCACATATTTCCTTATAGTTTCTAAGTTTCCTGATTTTTCTTTAGAAGGCTCTCCTAGGGGATCCCTGGGTGGCGCAGCGGTTTGGCGCCTGCCTTTGGCCCAGGGCGCGATCCTGGAGACCCGGGATTGAATCCCACATCAGGCTCCCGGTGCATGGAGCCTGCTTCTCCCTCTGCCTGTGTCTCTGCCTCGCTCTCTCTCTCTCTCTCTCTCTCTCTGTATGACTATCATAAATAAATAATAAAAAAAAAAATTAAAAATAAAGGCTCTCCTAAAGATATTCCTATGTTACTTTCATTAAAACTTTTGTGATTTGAGTTTTATTCAATCTGAAGTTCCTATTTTAAGATTATCATTTTTAATGCACTTTTCCTATTAACACAAAATTTCCATTTTTAGCTCATACCAAGTTCCCAAACATGTTGCATCTACTTCCGAAATGCCCAGTCCATTCCCCTTGTATATTTGCTCATTCCCATGACAATATCACATACTTTGACAACAGGAGCTTCACAATGTTTTAACATCTAGTGGGGGGAAAAGTCTCAACACATTCCTTTTTCAAAAATATCTTAGAAATTATTGCACATTCATTTTTCCACTAAAGTTTTGATACACTCTTGTCCAGTTAGACAACCCCCTGGCAATTCTGACTGGAATGGCATTCAATTCATACTCATTTGTGAAGGACATTCATTTCTATCAATCCATTAATATATAAAAAGTAAATAAATAGGCCATCACCCCATTGAAATACCTTGTTCTGCCACCTAGTGCCCCTCTACTGAATTTTTAAGATTTGAAGGGTATGCTTCTCTTTCAGTTTTTCTGTGTCATTATGCCCCTTTAAGCATAGTGATTACATTTTGGCTTTGTCCTTTTCTTTCAGTGGAAACATATTTTGGTTATTTGGCAGAATCCTCCTCCAACTTCTTGCCAGCCTATCTGCCTCACCAGCCCCTCACTCATTTTGTTCAGTTATTCCAACTTTCCGAGGTGTTTCCAGCCTCCATGCCTTTGCACTGTCCCTCTGACGACTCAGCCCTTTGGTCTGTTTGAATGCTATTTCTGCTAAAGGCTGCATCTGACTCCCTCCAAACTTAGATTAAGTTCTCCTTCATCTTGCACTCTCCCACTGTAGCACAGATAACCTACAAATACATGCTGTCTGACATGCTGCCCCACAATACCACATCCCCCAACACCTAGTAGATTCTAGCATATACTCTTGTTCAATAAAGATTTATTAGTGTAATACTGTTATCCAGGATTTCAAAAACTGAACTGTATCTGAAGAGCAGAACCTCTCTCTTAACCAACTTAATTAGCAAACAGCTCACTTGTAATGACAGGAGAGAATTACTCTGGTCAGAAATAAGTAAATGCCTATCAAATCAATAGGATATCTGTATTTTTTTTTTTGGTTAAAAAAAAAAAGCACTGGGACGCCTGGGTGGCTCAGTGGTTGAACATCTGCCTTCGGCTCAGGGCGTGATCCTGGAATCTGGGATTGAGTCCCATATTGGGCTCCTTGCAGGAGGCCTGCTTCCTCTGCCTGTGTTTCTGCCTCCCTCTCTCTGTGTCTCTCATAAATAAATATAATCTTAAAAAAAGAAAAAAAAAAGCACTGACTCAGAAAATGAATTTTTTTAGTTTCTTTTCTTTTTTTGATAATCCCTACAGGGGGCTCAAATTCACAACCTAAGATCAAGAGTTGTATGCTCTTCTGAGAGAGCCAGCTGCCCCTAAGATATTTCTTTAAGTTTACTCATTTATTTTTTAGTAATCTCTTTGGAGAATGAGTTCTTCACATCTGCCTCTGGACCATTATTAAAATTATGTTTCCATAACAGACTTTCAGCCAAGATGAGAATAAGGACTTAAAAACCTAATTTCAACTCAACCTGATTTGAAGTTCAAGTAGGAAGATAAAGGGTAAGAAGAAATAAAAGCCCATTCAATTTCCATTATGATAAATAAAAATTATTTATTGTATATTAAATATAAATTTTACATAAAGGTCATTATTGATTGGCGATGGGCTTGTAAGATCCTCTGTACTATCCTTTTGGTTTATTGAATCCAACAAGGCTGGCTCTGTTTTAGAATTTTCTGAACTAAGTATTAATTAAAATATGTCTAGTGAAGACAAAAAATATTTACATTATTTTCTAAGATTCTGTTTTGATCTCTCTCTCCTCACTTCATCCTTACATACTACAGGGATAAAGCTCATCTTCTCTATATTAGTATTGCCAGTACTTCTCTTACCAGAACAAAACACAATACACAAACCATACTAGAAATATTTGGTTCTTTTTAATCAGCTATTGATGGCATAATAAAATAAATTTAAGTGGCACCTAATTTTAACATTTAAAAGAGTTCACTGAAGGATAATCTACAACACAGTATGTTAAGCCTAATTGTGAAAACAAAACCTCTTTTTTTCCAAGAAAGAAAAAATAAAGGCATGATCAAAATTATGACTGACAATTTGGGTTCATTTGGACACTTATTATATAAGATAATCTTGTAGGCATACTGGCAGGCACAATGCTGAAAATCAATCCACTAGATTTAGAAATAATGGTAAGATAGAAAAGGACAGCTATACATTTCATAGTTAATGTCTGAAATTAAAGTAAAATATCCACCAATTATCACAATGATCTTTTAATGACTAATTTTTTTTTAAACATTAAGATTGTTGCTTTAGGGAACATCTTTCTCTGAACATTTAATTAAATGTCCAATGTATTAAATAATTTACAGACAGAAACAAGTTTTGTGTTCTGTACAAATTCAAGGATACATGAACATAATCCCCTCCCCCCCTGCCAAAGCTCAAATTTGCAATGGTCTCAGCAGAAAATAAACAGTTCACAAGTGAAACAGAATTTATAGCATTACAAAAGTTTACAGACCCTTCTTCTCATCATTTTTGTCGAAGAGCAAAGATCACAATGACAAATTGAATGACCAGAATGTAAAAAATATTTGTGCAAAACTGCATTAATTGTTCTTCCCATTTAATAGAGGTAAAACCAAAGAACACACAGTGACGATAATGAAGAAAAACTACACTGAAAGGAATTCTATCTTAGATTTCAAACAACATGGATCATACTATGACTAAACACGGACAGAAAACGTGGCACCGTGAGCAGCAGGAGCAACACATGACTCGGCGATTCTGCCAGCGAAGGCAGCTGACACTGGAACACGCCAAAGTATCTCCTCACCAGCTAGCCATCTTGAATGACTGGAAACAACTGGAGGGCTTAAAACTCAATTCAATGTCTTTATTCTTGAACTTCGCAGATTGTAAATGTAATATTTAAGAAAGTCCTTTCCCCTCCCCTCAAGGAGTGTTTCTTGCGTCACTGGAAATCCTTAAAAGAGTTGAATCATAGACTCTCTGGATTTACCTACACCGATCCATTTAACTGCGAGGGGAGAAAAAGGTACAAGAATAGTATTATTTATAATGTTCAATTCTTGGAGAGAAAAGACCCTCACTTTTCTCAGGGTCACTATTTAACAGTGCCAGGGGCCTTTTGTGATAGTATATGGCACCACCCTTATGCTTTCACACATTCTTTTGAGATAGCTTCTAATAACTTCCTTTTATTAGGTGCTAGCTGTGAGCTGCATTCTAGCAACACTTGTTTTATCCTTTGCTGTCCTGCTGGAAGAACGTGCAGTCAGGATCCAGCACAGGTGTTGTGCCTTACTCGTTCCAGTTTTAATCGTGTGGTATTTCCAAGTCCTCAATGCCTAATAATTAGGTCAGCAAAATACTGGCCCAAACCAGCAGGGACCTAAAGAATCCTTGATGAAGTCCCTAATAACTAGATAAGCATATTTGATAAATGCAGGATGCTAAGAGGTAACAGTGTAACTTTTTTATCTCAAAAAAGTAGAACCATCTGGAAAAGAATACTATTTTAACTTGCACAGCCTGTACCTTTCCATAGGAATCTCTAAATATTGTACCATATGGGAGAACCTTTATGGAATTTTACACAGGTCACTGTTAAATTCACTACTGCTTGTATTTCAAAAAAATGTTGACTAAGAGCCAGAGCAAACATGCTGACTAAATCTGACATCACGCTGGTAGGGACAGTTAGCAATCTGGAAAACGAGACTCATATTTGAGACATACCACAATACAAATCAGAATAAGTGAATAATGGATTCTACATAGAGGACACCTTCTACCCACTTCACTTTTGTTTCTCCAATCTCTACCAGTGCAAGTAGAAGGAAGAAAGCAATGTGTCAAAAGAAAGACTAGTGACAGCCATTACCTGGTGATGCCTAACTCCCTGGCCAGTTTAGATTTTTTTAATAAAGTTTTATTCTTTACTCTCCTCTTCTATTTTTTTCAAATTGGATTTCCTGTTGTTTCTATACCTGTTATTTCCTAACTATTCAACAAACTTCAACTCCCAAGGGTGATTTAATCCCAAATGGAAAAACCACAAACCCACAAACCATTTTTGGTGGAGGTAAAGATACAAAAGGATTTGTGACTAAGAGGGAGAAAGCAACAAGCATGAATGTCACAGGGTAAAAATCAGAGTGGCAGACAATTAAGACAGGGTCAAAATGGTGTGAGGCATAGGTCTTCAGGCATATGAAAGATTAAAAACAAATGATTATATTTACTCTAAGAGATAAGATTATTTTGTATCTTCCTGGGCATTCGTACAAATTGTGAACACTCTACAAAGTAACAATGATCTTTCTTTGATCCTATCTCAAAGGTAGACAATTAAGTTAGAAGTAGAGAAAAGTAAAGATAGTTGTTCATAAAGTATACTTACCTGGAATTTGAAGCTCATCCTCAATAAATCGAACGTAATTTTGTGCGTTAATAGGTAGTTCTTTAAATGTCCTTGCATTTGATATATCTGTGTTCCAACCTGGGAGCGTCTTATATTGAACTTCAACTTTATTTAAGACTTCTTGGTTTGCTGAAAGTTAAAGGGTAAGTCTGTTTTCTCTTGGTAGAACACTGCCTATTGTCAAACAACTTTTTGCTATGTTATAGGTTCATAATCTTGTCAAAATCCTCGGAGTCAGGGCAGCCCGGGTGGCTCAGCGGTTTAGTGCCGCCTTCAGCCCAGGGCCTGATCCTAGAGACCCAGGATCGAGTCCCACGTCAGGCTCCCTGCATGGAACCTGCTTCTCCCTCTGCCTGTGTCTCTGCCTCTCTCTCTCTACCTCTCTGTGTCTCTCATGAATAAATAAATAAAACCTTTTAAAAAAAAATCCTTGGAGTCAGATATGTTATGGAATGCAGTTTCCCAGAGTGTAGGAAGGTCAGACAGTACATTTACCACCTGAGGCAATATTTTCATAATCAAACACATTCCTGCAGCAACAGGATTATTCACTGTAAGCAGACAGATTATTGATTCTAATATCAACCCAAGTCAGGTTTTGCTGTCAAAGGACTCTGGTGCTAAACTTTAAACTTTCCATTTTTAGAGCTTTTTAGATTTCTGTGCTGTGGATTAGAGATTGTGGCCCTGCATAAAGGCAGCAATCTCACAGAAAGGAGACTTATTATATTGCTCTCATCTGGAAAATCTACTGATTTTGTAACTGTACAAAAGCTTAGCTGGAAATTGTCTTCATTATCTCACTTAACCATTTTCACTGTATTCCCTAATAGAAACGAAGAATGTACAGAAATAACAACAGTTTCTTTGACTAGAGACCATATAGTGGATACTGTAGGTATACTGTCCAGACTTCCCAGTTCAGGATTTAGACACTCATTCCCCTCAGCTCTGGAAGCACTGCCTACTGAGGATGCTTGTTCAGAATTTCCTCAGAAACTGCCCTCGTCTGAAGGGAGCTGCCTCCCTGGAGCAGCCCATATCCCATGACTGGTCAGTGTGGACAACAGGCAGGCAGCACAGAACTGCAGTTTCTGAGAAAAATAAAACTTACAAACAAGTCCTGAAACTACTCAACTCTGCCCAGGGGCAATTTCCCAGCCACTGGAAGTCAGGACACTAGTCACCAGAGAACAGTGGTCCCACTGAGCTGAGAAGGTAGGTAACTGGTTTCAGTGCAGTGGAAGCAGCTAGATTCATCATGGTCAAGTTTTAGAGAGGACAGAGCTATCCAGAGAGCTCCTACTCCTTACAAGTCCATGTAGACATCCCACGGCTAGCATTCAACTTTACATAGGAGGGACCCGCGGGACCACTGGAGGCTTTCCGGATAGATGCTGTCACACAGTTGAGTGGGACAGATTCTAGATTTCAAGCTGTGCTAACAAGAAGGAAAGGGACAAGGTAGGGTACACTGGAGCTCCAGGACTGCCAGATTGGAGAGAGCTCTTTATACCTTGATAACTCTCCTGGCATCCAGCTGAGATAGCAGAAAGGCTGTTCCTTAAAATGAAAAACCATGCTCAAGAGTAAAGCGGACTACAGACCTTCCATAACAAAACCTAAAACTCAGCTCTATACAACCCACAGAGGAGACAGAATTTGGAGGCTGACCCATACTAGTTTGGAGGTTTGGGAAACACCCTGGGCTTTTCACATAACTATACGAACACAGCAGAAAACCAAGCTCATACAAATTCAAGATGATTACCCAGTAATTTAACTGTCCCCTAAAACAAGAAACAATACTCTTCAGAGGAAGATAACAGAATAGGAGTCACTACAACAGAAGTGCATTTAATCAGAAGTCATTCGTCACAGAAACAGTGATCCACAATCAAGGAAAACACGGTCAAGAGAAACAAAACTGGAAATGGCCCAGATGTGGACTAACAGATAATGACTAAATGTGTTTCTAAGATCTTGAGGTGATCCTCAGTTCCTAAGGACTGGTTGTCACTAGCAAGTCATAAGACCTAGCAGCCTACCAAGTTTCATTAAACTAGTCAATATTCCTTTGTTTGGCATATTCCCAGCCTTACAGGATGACTAAATAAATGACCGGTTCCTATTTCTGAAAGCTGGAAACATTTAAGGAACTTCCTGAGTACTGAAGAAATCCTGTAACTAACGATATGCCTGAAGAAACAGTGCATCATGTAGGAAGTCTTCCTACAACCAACTACTTTTGACATAGGAGTATCAGAAAAAATCATTTGTGTGGCTTGAAGGACAGCGTAGCTTAATATATTAAGAGCCTGCTAAACACGTGTAAGCAGTACTTTTCCCTTCTATCCCACACTGCTCAAGGAAGAGAGGAATGCCTACACAGAAGTTACTTTCAAAACAGGGAAGATGAAATTCAGGAGCAGCACAGCGGGCTGGGCTCAGAGGTACTATGTTTCTTTTTTCCTATTTTGAGTCTGAACACATGCTTATTACTGCAAACCAGAACCCAAATGCATAGCAGCTATGGAACAAATGCTGATGAGATGTGAATATATTCCCACCATTCACAAAGAGCATATCAACCCTGTGGCTATAGATCATAAACTATACACCAAAGAGCTTTATGAAGTTGTTCGAACACATTCACCTAATAATATTCTTTATATCACAGACTGAAAAAAGTACCTGGGAAATGAGGTATGATTTCACCATCTAACTTGTAAGCAACCCCAACTTTGATTTCCGTAAACATGTCCAAAATATCCAATTTGGTAAGTGCCAACCTAAGTGGAAGAAAAGGCAGTGTTCAAACAGCAGACTCTTAAAGGCGGTAACATCTAATCTGCTAAGGAAGTAAAGAAAAATTCATACAAAGCTAAACATTCCAAAGCAATTTAAAAACTGGTTAGGATTATATTCTAAAGTGTGCCACACATAAAGCGTGCATTTTCCTCATAATAAAAAAAAAGATTTAACTGATCTACTTGTGCGTTACTTCTCTAATAATTGTATTTTCCCTGATCCATGCCATCTTGTTTAACTTTCTTTTATTTATATATACCTTTTAACTAAAAAAAAATTTTTTTTGAGAGAAAGAGAAAGCGTGCACTTGCGCACACAAGTGAGTGGGAGGCAGAGGGAAGGAGGGACTCTCAAGCAGGCTCCACACAGAGCGTGGAGCCCAGCCTGTGACTCAATCTCACAACCTGAGACCATGACCTGAGCTGAAACCAAGAGTCAGACATTTAACCGACTGAGCCACCCAGGCATCCCGCTTAGCTTTCTTATGATGGATCCACACATATTTGAGGGACAGTTGCCTAGAGGAATGGATGCACTCTGTGGGACACAGCTGTACTCATTGTTCTGCATGGAGGACTACAAGATACATGTATATTTACACACAGGCCACTGACCCTCATTCCTTCCCTCCGGTTACTATCACCTCCACCCTCCTGCTCACAAATTGTCACAGCAAAGCAAGGACACCACATTCAGGACCTTTTCAAGACATGTCAAATCTCCCAATAAACTAGGAAACAGTTTTAAGGGAAAATCTATGCTTAAATAAAACAGTAGGTTTGAAATTCTTATCCACAATTACTTTTTAATCTTTTATTCTGTTATTTGCTGGAAGTTAAACCAAATTAATACAAACAGGAGTACACTTATTTACATACATGTGTTAATAGCAACTTTTTACTGAGCAGTTTCAGTGAGCCAGGCAGCGTGCTATATGCTCTCACTGTATTTCTCACCTAATTTTCAGAACACCCGCATGAAGTAGATAACATTATCTAGATTTTAATGATGAAAAAAACATAGAAAGATTAACTTGTCCAAAGTGATGCCACAACACATGAATCTGAGATTTCAAAACAGAAGTTACATTCATCAAGCCCATGCACTAAATCAGTTATATTGCTTCCCTTCCATATAAACAAAATGCACCATCCATCTACCAACCTAATCTGACTTCCCTCTATACTTACATGCATGTGGGAGTATCATGATTCCCTTTTCCCAACCGTGGATATCTAGGAAGACAACCTGGGGTCCTCTCCCTTGGGTCTACTTGAACCTTGGGCTACAGTATCATCTGGAGGCTAAACTGAAATTTTTCTACCAGGGTACTACTTTTCAAGCTTGCACTCCACAAAATTTAACCTGTGGTCATGAATGATACCTTAGTTTCCTGAAATAAATGTTTCTAAGAATACTCACGCAGTAAATCCATTAATCATATGAGCATATTTGAGCAAAACAAGGTCCAACCAGCCACATCTTCTTTTCCTTCCAGTGGTTACCCCAAATTCTCGACCTCTTGTTTGTAATAATTCTCCAATTTCCTAGAAGTAGAAAATAGGACTTTGGATTATAATACCAATGCTATAAATCCAGTAGAATTACATGTAAGGTCATATAACAAGTCAGAGTCTCAGAGATGAACATCTTCCAAAAAGTAAGTGGAAGACAGAATTCTTTTTTTTTTTTTTTAATTAATTTTTATTGGTGTTCAATTTACCAACATACAGAAAAACACCCAGTGCTCATCCCGTCAAGTGTCCACCTCAGTGCCCGTCACCCATTCCCCTCCAACACCCGCCCTCCTCCCCCCTTCCACCACCCCTAGTTCGTTTCCCCGAGTTAGGAGTCTTTATGTTCTGTCTCCCTTCCTGATATTTCCCAACATTTCTTCTCCCTTCCTTTATATTCCCTTTCACTATTATTTATATTCCCCAAATGAATGAGAACATACACTGCTTGTCCTTCTCCGATTGACTTATTTCACTCAGCATAATACCCTCCAGTTCCATCCACGTTGAAGCAAATGGTGGGTATTTGTCGTTTCTAATCGCTGAGTAATATTCCATTGTATACATAAACCACATCTTCTTTATCCATTCATCTTTCGATGGACACCGAGGCTCCTTCCACAGTTTGGCTATTGTGGCCATTGCTGATAGAAACATCGGGGTGCAGGTGTCCCGACGTTTCGTTGCATCTGAATCTTTGGGGTAAATCCCCAACAGTGCAATTGCTGGGTCGTAGGGCAGGTCTATTTTTAACTCTTTGAGGAACCTCCACACAGTTTTCCAGAGTGGCTGCACCAGTTCACATTCCCACCAACAGTGTAAGAGGGTTCCCTTTTCTCCGCATCCTCTCCAACATTTGTTGTTTCCTGCCTTGTTAATTTTCCCCATTCTCACTGGTGTGAGGTGGTATCTCATTGTGGTTTTGATTTGTATTTCCCTGATGGCAAGTGATGCAGAGCATTTTCTCATGTGCATGTTGGCCATGTCCATGTCTTCCTCTGTGAGATTTCTCTTCATGTCTTTTGCCCATTTCATGATTGGATTGTTTGTTTCTTTGGTGTTGAGTTTAATAAGTTCTTTATAGATTTTGGAAACTAGCCCTTTATCTGATATGTCGTTTGCAAATATCCTCTCCCATTCTGTAGGTTGTCTTTTAGTTTTTTTGACTGTATCCTTTGCTGTGCAAAAGCTTCTTATCTTGATGAAGTCCCAATAGTTCATTTTTGCTTTTGTTTCTTTTGCCTTTGTGGATGTATCTTGCAAGAAGTTACTGTGGCCGAGTTCAAAAAGGGTGTTGCCTGTGTTCTCCTCTAGGATTTTGATGGACTCTTGTCTCACATTTAGATCTCTCATCCATTTTGAGTTTATCTTTGTGTATGGTGAAAGAGAGTGGTCCAGTTTCATTCTTCTGCATGTGGATGTCCAATTTTCCCAACACCATTTATTGAAGAGACTGTCTTTCTTCCAATGGATAGTCTTTCCTCCTTTATCGAATATTAGATGACCATACATTTCAGGGTCGACTTCTGGGTTCTCTATTCTGTTCCATTGATCTATGTGTCTATTTTTGTGCCAGTACCACACTGTCTTGATGACCACAGCTTTGTAGTACAACCTGAAATCTGGCATTGTGATGCCCCCAGCTATGGTTTTCTTTTTTAAAATTCCCCTGGCTATTCGGGGTCTTTTCTGATTCCACACAAATCTTAAAATAATTTGTTCTAACTCTCTGAAGAAAGTCCATGGTATTTTGATAGGGATTGCATTAAACGTGTAAATTGCCCTGGGTAACATTGACATTTTCACAATATTAATTCTGCCAATCCATGAGCATGGAATATTTTTCCATCTCTTTGTGGGAAGACAGAATTCTATACAGATGATGGATATTATGTGAGGTAGGCTTTATTTGAAAGAGATCCACTTTGGCTTCATTTTTTACCATTTCTTTAAAACCAGTATTTTTTTATGATGTTAGCTAACTTCTTAAATTTTAACATATAAAATGCTACATATTAAAAACAAAGTTGTTAGTAAATATTTATTAAAATAGATAAGTCAAAGCAATTATTCCAAGAACTACTATAGTTTGATGATCTCCTGAAAACCATAGGACAAACTCTCAGCTACTCAGGAGTTGTAGAAAGCACAATACCCTTAGAAAGAGAAATAAGTCCAATCATGAAATGGGCAAAAGACATGAAGAGAAATCTCACAGAGGAAGACATGGACATGGCCAACATGCACATGAGAAAATGCTCTGCATCACTTGCCATCAGGGAAATACAAATCAAAACCACAATGAGATACCACCTCACACCAGTGAGAATGGGGAAAATTAACAAGGCAGGAAACAACAAATGTTGGAGAGGATGCGGAGAAAAGGGAACCCTCTTACACTGTTGGTGGGAATGTGAACTGGTGCAGCCACTCTGGAAAACTGTGTGGAGGTTCCTCAAGAGTTAAAAATAGACCTGCCCTACGACCCAGCAATTGCACTGTTGGGGATTTACCCCAAAGATTCAGATGCAATGAAACGCCGGGACACCTGCACCCCGATGTTTCTATCAGCAATGGCCACAATAGCCAAACTGTGGAAGGAGCCTCGGTGTCCATCGAAAGATGAATGGATAAAGAAGATGTGGCTTATGTATACAATGAAATATTACTCAGCAATTAGAAACGACAAATACCCACCATCTGCTTCAACGTGGATGGAACTGGAGGGTATTATGCTGAGTGAAATAAGTCAATCGGAGAAGGACAAACAGTGTATGTTCTCATTCATTTGGGGAATATGAATAATAGTGAAAGGGAATATAAAGGAAGGGAAAAGAAATGTTGGGAAATATCAGGAAGGGAGACAGAACATAAAGACTCCTAACTTGGGGAAACGAACTAGGGGTGGTGGAAGGGGAGGAGGGCGGGTGTTGGAGGGGAATGGCTGACGGGCACTGAGGTGGACACTTGACGGGATGAGCACTGGGTGTTTTTCTGTATGTTGGTAAATTGAACACCAATAAAAATTAATTAAAAAAAATATATATCCACAAAAAAAAAAAAAAAAGAAAGAAAGAAAGAGAAATAAGGTTGAAAAAAATGCTGAAAGATCTAAGCCACAGCCATTCCCCAGAACCTAATTTTTCACTTATTATCTATTTCCTAATTTATACTTTTCTGATTAAAGTCTTCATTTCACTATCTCTTCTATTCTGACATCAATACAACTATGTGTTTTTTAAAATGTTGCTCTGTCAGGTTTGAATCCCAGCCCAGTCCCTGTGTGTGACTTTGCTCAAGTGATTTCAGCTCTCCCTGCCAGTTTTCTCAAGTGTAGAAGCGGGATAGTGACCACTACCCAGCTCCCTGGGCTGTCGTGAGGTCCAAAGAGCTTCTGAGTATACAACACTCTGACAGTGCCTGTCCCGATGTCACCACCATGAAAGTGCTGGTTAGGATCACACCAAGTCTGGAGGTCACTCTCCTCGGCCTTGGCTCCTAATAAGCTCTTAGTGAGAGGCAGTTCTTATTTTTAACTACTTCTTTCTCCTCCACTATCTCAATCTCCCTTATAAACCCACCTTCATGTAGCTTGGTGCTTACAATTACCTTTAAGTACTCTCTAACCCTTCATCTTTTTTTGCCCATCTGTTCCCACATAAGTGAAATGCACAGTAAGATAAGAATTCATTAAGGGGAAAAAAAGCAGAAGTTTCAATTTTTAAAAAATGATTTATTTGAGAGAGAAAGAGGAACGAGTGTGAGTAGGTGAGAGAGGGACAGATTATTTGAAGTAGACTCCATGCTGAGTGCAGAGCCCAATACAGGGCTCAATCCCAGGATCTTGACTGAGATCATGACCTGAGCCAAAACCAAGAGTCAGACACTCAACCAAAAGAGCAACCCAGGCACCCCAGAAGGTTTTATTTTAAAATCTTCAGAATTGGATCTACTGAAAAATAGGCTTACATTGTCTTGCTCTGTAGGGAAGGCACCAATGCCAACTCGAGTTGTGTAAGCTTTCACGACCCCATACACTTCTCCAACGTTTTGCGGGGGCATTCCCAACCCAGTACAGACACCTCCAACTGTACAGTTGGAAGAGGTCACAAAAGGGTAAGTTCCTTAAAAAAAGAAACAAATATTATTCACACATAGAGATATACATTACTCTGAAACAGAATTATTGTGAAAAATCCCCATTTGAATACTTTCTAGGTACTGGACAGACTTGAATATAACTGCCCTCCTTAAACCTCAACCTTTAGCCTTGATCCTTTTTGTTTGTAGTGAGATAAAAAACACAGCTAATTAGAGCTATTAATGTAGTTGCTCATTCTGGAGAGGCTCCTTTATTATATGGTACGTACTCACCTAATGGATTGCTAAATAATTTCATGATAAAACCCTTGTGTTATTCCACTACGTAGACTTATAACCTAGGTATTTTTAACACATTCCTGTTAGTTTAAAAATGAATTTATTTTATTCCCTTGATACAGATTTTCAAGATACAGCCACAACCTAGAATAATACCAATATACTAAGAATTTTGTGGTATTCAATATCCTACCTTCTCAACTCTATTCAGGGAATAATCCCAAAAATGACAAGAGAAGCTAAGGGGAGTGTACTCCCTCATCCCCACCTCACCCTCAAATCCTGTTCCTAAACTACCCACTAAGCCAATAAGACACTGTTTTCTTTCCAGATTGCACAGGCATATTATGGAGTAAAAAATACATATCTACTGCAAAAGAAATATAATTTAGTTAGTTTTCTTGCAGTCAAAAGCCAATGAAATGTCAGTAAGAGCTGAGAACACTCAGACTTACTGTTTGATATCACATTCAGAGAGAAAGGCCAACAATCTAATGAGGTGGTAGTTGGAAGACACTAAAGGGTTAACTTTTTGAAGATGGAAGAAATGCCCTAATCCATTCAGGATCTCAAGCCCAGGGAGTTTTTTTTTTTTGTTTTTTGTTTTTTGTTTTGTTTTTTATGATAGTCACAGAGAGAGAGAGAGAGAGAGAGAGAGAGAGAAAGAGAGAGGCAGAGGGAGAAGCAGGCTCCATGCACGGGGAGCCTGATGTGGGATTCGATCCTGGGTTTCCAGGATCGCGCCCTGGGCCAAAGGCAGGCGCCAAACCGCTGCGCCACCCAGGGATCCCAAGCCCAGGGAGTTAAACAAATTTCCACAGATCTTAAGAGGCATGTTTTAGTTCTCAATATTAAAAAAAGAAAAAAAAAGGCTAAATTAAAGATCCTTCCACAGGATTCCTCTAATCTCACAGGTAAGTAAATGGAGCATGACCCAAACAATGAAAACCAGTTTACAGAATCCCAAACCCACTGACCCAAGCAGTGATTTCATTTTTCTAATGAACTACAAAACTTAACACATGGATTGTGTATTCTATAATATTGCTGTAAAAAAAAAAAAAAAAAAAAAAAAAAGATTAGTAGATGACAAACTTCCATCATTCCTTTTTTTTTAAAGATTTTTTTTCTTTATTTGACAGCCAGCCAGAGAGTAGAAGCAGGAGGAATGGCAGAGGGAGAGAGAGAAGCAGGCTCCTCCACTGAGCTCTATCCAGGACTCTGGGATTGTGACTGGAGCTGAAGGCAGAGGCCCAACTGACTGTGCCACCCAGGTGCCTCAAACTTCCATCATTCCTGAATATACAAGCTAAAAGCCTTGTTTTAAAACCCTATAAGGCAAACAGGAATTATGTATATCCTTAGTACTTTAGGGTTCAGATGAGCTTCTGCAAGTCGTATTTCACTTACCAAAATCAATATCTAGTAGCGCTGCATTTGCACCTTCTACCAAGATTTTCTTTGGTGGTCCATGTAGAGCCTCATAGAGGAAATAAACTCCATCTCTCACCATAGGTTTAATCCTTTCCATATAACCCTACAAAGACGAAAACCAATTTCAATATATACCAATAAATTTACAACATGATCAGTACAAGTAACACTCACCTGACTCTGTGATAAGAAACACTTAACTCATTCAAAGCAGAAGGGTGTTAGTGATGGTAGTCACCCTACTGAACATTTGGATTAGCTTTGGTCTCTTGTCCTGATTCTCCAGAACCAGAAGAGAGACCCTAGCTCAAGACCAGTAGAGAAATGATGCAATTCAAAGGTTCTACATTAACCTCACTGCAAGTAATGATGTCAACCTTCCATTCTTTATAAACCAGCTCTCAGGAAAATAAGAAGAATGGAGTATATTACGTCGTGCTTTTATACTTGGTGAGGTATTTAGAAAGTCTCATTTATAATCCATGTAACCATGAGTTCTGAAACACGCCATCAGGGAAACTGTCAATATGTGGATGCAGGTCACAAGTGACATTGCTGAGCATGCAAATATTGATAACTGTTAATTTTCTTTTGTCATTGTATTCCATTACAGCAATATCTCAGCAGTATTAGTAGATAATGTCAAATACTATTTTACACATGAGCATTATAAAATTTTTACAAAACATATTAAAAGTATTAATAATACTGTTAAATTTTAGAATTCAATTAAAAATATAATATAAACAAGAGTTCCCTCAAGGTCTGAAGTATAACTACAATAAAACCTAGTTTTAACTATGTTTCCATATTTAGCCAGACTAGTATGGAAATTCCAGGATCCACTCATGAACTCACCAAATATGTTATACCCCTGATGAAAGTCTGGTCCCTGCCCCTGGTTCTAGTCTCCTGCTTATTCCTATTTTAGTCCTTTTTTTTATGCCTGAATGACCATGCCATTCATCATGTCCCTTGCTCCTTAAAGTGCTGTTTCGACATACACCACCTATTAAGAATCTTCTTACCCAATTCTGTTTATGATTATTCATCTACTTTACATTCATACGAAACATGGATAAAATAGAACCAAAAAGCTATACCACACTTCAGCGATTATTTCCAAGTTGCCAATAATAAATTTAAAATATTTGTTGCATGACAGAATGAAAAGACAATGGCAGTCTATTGTAAGCAATGACCAATACACTGAAGTCTAAATACCTAACATTCAGTATCTTCCTTGGAAGTCTTTTTTTCTTTTTTTTAAAGCAATTTAGTGAGTAGATTGGCCCAAGGTCTACAACCATTCTAGGATGGCATATGAGGTTTGTAAATTCCTATTCAGCTCTGGAATTGATGTTCATACCTATTTATAGAAGACAAGGAGTAATAATCAGATACATAGGACCCAGCTTGAAAAGCACTAAACATCAGGGTCAAATATAAGGGTGGATAGGGTAAGAGATTTGCTTACTGAAAGTCAAGCACCACTGACACCTAAAACCTGCCAAATGTGGGCCAATCACCTTCTTCGTCTCTTAAGACAAAGTGCTAAAGGCACTGGCCCTGTGGGGCATCGTTCCAGAATGGGTCAGCCAGCTTTACAGGTTATCTCCTGCTGCCCCTCTGTTGATCTATGTTCCACATTGCTAGGAGGGATTTTTATATAATACAAGTCTAGTCATTTTTCTGCTAGAAATTACTCAATAGGGGAACCCTGGGTGGCTCAGCTAAACTGCTGAGGCGCTAAACTGCGCCTGCCTTTGGCCCAGGGCACGATCCTGGAGTCCCAGATCAAGTCCCACGTCGGGCTCCTGGCTTGGAGCCTGCTTCTTCTCTCTCCTCCTGTGTCTCTGCCTCTCTCTCTCTCTCTACATCTATCATGAATAAATAATTAAAAATAAATAAATCTTAAAAAAAAATTACTCAACAGTTTTTCATGAACTCTAAGATAAATGCTAAAAAACTCCCTCTCACTCCATATAAGACCAATGCAAGACCTATGAACTCCTACTCCCTGCTGCTCCCCACTCAATATTTTATTTCAGTCATATCATGTGTAGTGACTCAAACATGCCATGTCCTTTTAGGTAGCCCTCTATGCTTTTAAACTTAAAAAGGACAAGTCATTTGCTTTACCAGTTCTTATTTCCAATGCTTTATATACATCTGTGTGGCATTTATTACACTATGAATTATTTAATGTGTAACTTCTTAGTAACAGTGTAATTTCCATAAAGGAAATTAAACACTCTATGTTCTTCATTCTTATGTTTGTAGTTCCTAGCACAAAGCCAACTATGAATGAAAGATCTTAGATGCCAATCTGGCAAACAAGTTTTAAAAAGGACATTACAAAGGCCAGAAAGCATTACCTTGAGTTTCTTTTTGTTTTTGTTTTTTTTTACCTTGAGTTTTTGTAGTTCGCCTTCAATGTCAATTTCCAAAGTGGGGTATATAGATTTGTATTGGTTAGCCAGAACTTTAAACCTGAGAAATAGAGATAAATCAAGACATTAGCTCGGTTTAGAAACAGTCCGTATAGTATCATTCAATTCAAATGGTTTCTGCAGATAAGTGGTATTAATAACAAATGAATCCCAAACGGAAGCTACATTCTAAGAAATAAAACCTATAACAGGAGATCAGTCATGAATAAACGATACACTCAGAAACAGTATTTTTTATTCAAATTTAGGAATAACAACAATATAATGAGGGTAATGTGTGTGGAGGGGAGAGGAGGAAAAGGACTAAAATCTGAAACCACAAGACTTAAATGTGAATTCTATCACATCATGTGAAAAATAAAAAGGGACAGTCTATATGATGCTTTTTAAAAGAGACAGAGGCAGGACCTTTGATGCCACCTGTTATTAGATGCAACCAATTAACTCCCAGTCACTGAGTCATCATATGGCTTTGAAGATGATTAGGTTTCTCATGCAGATTTTTCTAGAGAGTAAGTGTCAATGAGGCAATTGCTATTGTTTAGTTCACCAGTACCTGCGAGCCTAATGATGTCTAGGTAGGGGGGAGGGGGCCTCAGAACTGAAACTCTGAGGGCCCAGACTCTAGGATGTGGTAACCCCACCAAAGTACCCCCTGGAATCTCTGTTTCTCGGCAAACCATTAAAAACTCCAATCCTTAAATACAATTTTGGCTTTGCCTTCTTTAGGTACTGCTGTGGTATCATCATGAGGTTACTTTTCATTTAGTTAATTTGAAATTAATTAATTAAAAATAATTCTAAAGTCCAAATAAAGCAAAAAAGCCAATCACCATTATTCAACTAGAACACTGATTTTTACCACTTTGCATCCTGGAGTACAGAAATTCCAAAAATCCCATTTGCTCTTTCCACTCTGAAACACAAGTTAGTTACCTCTCAGAGAAGCCATCAAAGTCAGAAACCAGATCACACATCCGCAGTCCACTCCGAGCAGCTTTGGAAGAATAAACTGGGCCAATGCCCTTTTTTGTGGTACCCAGACTTAAAAATAAATCAAAACAAGCTTTGAGTTAGACAAGAAAGATGCTGTGCTTGTGGTCAGATCATCACAATGAATAAAGCTACTTTAACTATTTTCTGGGGTTTTTTTTTGTTTTTTTTTGTTTTTTGCTATTTTCTCTAAGTTTATTTTCACAATCCTACTGATTTTCTCTGAAATCTAAACAAGATATTCTAATGATTTTTCTTAAACCTCTGCCATAGAATTTAAACATGAGGATTTGAATTTGCTTAAACTGCACCGAAAACAAAAACAAAAAACCCTACTTTTTTCCTG
The DNA here is from genome assembly GCF_048418805.1 of Vulpes vulpes. Lineage (NCBI taxonomy): Eukaryota > Metazoa > Chordata > Mammalia > Carnivora > Canidae > Vulpes > Vulpes vulpes. The sequence continues at coordinate 124,983,060 of NC_132792.1, read as the reverse complement.
CTTGTTCTTGTCTCTGTTGCTCCTGGATACCATCAGCTGCTTGATGAAAATCGAATACTGAGGGGAAAAAAACCAAATCACAGTTGTTGTTGAAACAAAGGTAATATAGGAGCAAAACACACTGCATTTTAAATTAATTAAGTTATAAATCCCTTCAGCCTAATTTCATCATGACTAATCAAATGGACACATTTTATTTTTAAAAAGATTTATTTATGAGAGAGAGAAAGAGAGAGAGAAAAAAAACAAGCAGGAGGGTGCGTGTGGAGCCTGACCCAGGGCTTGATATCACGACCTGAGCCAAAACAAAGAATTGCAGGCTCAACTGACTGCGCCATCCAGGTGCTCCAAATGTATATATTTTAAAAAGCAAAAACAATGGTAGGAGTGAAGGTTTATAATGCCAACAGGTATGCCTGATTGTTCATTTCAGCTAACCGTAACCTGTATTATTTTAAAAAATGTTAAGAGGATAATCTTGGAACAGCCTACCCCACAATTCTATCAAGCTCAGTTTACTAGGATACCCTCTTTCCTTCAGGTTCTACCCCTCCAGACATCTCTGGTTTATTCTGATCTCTCTCTCTCTCTCTCTCTCTCTCAACCGTCTCTCACCAAAACTGTACCCAACTAATGAGTGTGCATGTTTTCCCTATTGGGCACTTCTAATTCATAATTTTTAATGCAGCAAAGCCATCTTTCCAAGACACAAACATGAAATCACTATCCTCTTGCCTATAAAACTCAATGGCTTCCTGTTGCTCAAAAGAAACAACTCTTCCATGTGGCCTCCTTGCGTAGCATGCTCTTTCATCTGGCACTGTGCTCTGGCCCTATTTCTGCCCTTGGGTCACACAGGCATTCTTTCACATCCTTAGCCCCAACTACAGGCTTCCGTCTGAATGTGCCTCTTCCTCCGCCAGCATGCACAAGCACACTCACACACTCACTTCTCCCACCACTACTGTGTGAGTCTTGGGACCATGTCAGTTAGCTTACCAGCTGATTTCCTGTGCCTACAAGTTCTCAAATATTTACTGACTGAATAAATAGCTATTTTATGGAACAGGCAGGCCTATAATTTTGTCTTCGAACTTTTAACCAAGGCTTCTTTGGTCTCAAAAAAGCCTTTTGGGAATATAGTTTAAGTACCATAAAATTCACCCACTTGAAGTGTACAATTTAATCATCTTACGTACATTAAACCATGGCTTCTTTTCACTAACGATTGTTACTGCTCCAAACAAATTAGTTGAAATGTCTAAATTTTAAACAGAATAACTGGTAAGTTTCCTAGAACTGGTGGTAGCATGTATCAAAGAACTACTTGGCAGTGCCAGAAGACTCAAATTGTAGTCATAGATGTTGAAACTAGAAAAATTTGAGGAAATCAGACCGTAAGCCACCTCTGATTAACCCCAGCCTCTAAAACCTTCTCTGCCCTAACTCCCCTCTTGAGACACTGCAAAATTGTCAAGGCAGTCCTCCCTTCTGCTTGGCAAGGTTGATAAGCACAGCCGTGATGGTTAACAGGTTTCCCTAGTGGTCTAGTAGAGGAGTTCGGACATTTCTAACATTAGGTAACTACAATACAGAAACTAAATTTGTTGATTAATTTTGTTGACAAAACTAATTTTGTTTAAAATTATCCCTTAAATCATTATCCGTCTCTATGCCACAGAACTGGGTAGCAGGGACATCCCTAAACTACACTGGCATATTGTACACCAAAAGATATTTACAGGAACACTCAGAGCAATAGTATTTGTAATAACTTGGAAAGGACTCAAAGTTTCACCAATGATAAAAAATGTGCCATATTCATACAATGGCATATACTATTCAGCAATGAAAAATAAGAGTTTCATTTACAGTAAGGATGAATCTCATTGGCATACTGTTGAGTGAAAGTCAGACAAATTATATAAATGTGTAATCTGTATAAAATTCAGACATAGACGAAACCAATCTATGATGAGAGAACAGTGGTTACCCTTGGTGAGGGGGAGTAGATAGTGACTAGGAAAGGTCATTAGAGTAGCTTTATTTTTTTATTGAGATATACTGACATATAACATTAGTTTCAGGTGTAGAACTTAATGACTACATATTTCTATATACCACAGAATGACTGTCACAGTGAGTTAGCATGCATCACCATAAATAGCCACAAATTGTTCTTGTGATGAGAACTTTTGTTTTTTAAGTAGGGCTCCATGCCCAACATGAGGCTCTAACTCACAACCCTCAGAGATCAAGAGTCAGATGCTCTCCCACCTGACACCCAGGTGCCCCATGGTGAGAACTTCTAAGGTCTATTATCTTAGCAACTTTCAAATATGGCATACAGTATAATTAACTACAGTCACCAAGCTGTCCATGACATCTCCATTACCACCCCCATCCATTCTGCACACCCCCCAGCTGCCTGCCTCTGTTCTATCTTTGTTCTATCTTTGAGTTTGTGGGGATTTTAGTTTTACTCTTTCAGGACTGCTTTGATTGTTCTAGTTCTTTGTAGTTCCTACAAGTTTTAGGATTGCTTGTTCTATTTCTGTGAAAAATACCACTGTAATCTTGATAGGGATTGCACTGAATCTGCAGACTGCTTTGGGTAGTACAGACATTTTAACAATACTAATTCTTCTGATCCATGAGCATAGAATGTCTTTCCATTTATTTGTGTCTGCTTTAACTTCTTCCACCAGTGTCTTAGAATTATCAGTGTATAGGTCTTTTACATGCTTGGCTAGCAGAGTAGCTTTTTCAGGCACTAGAAAGGTTCTGTATAACAAGGTAGGCAGTGGCTAAAGGGGTAAAATATGGCTCATTTTTATGCATATTGCTGTATCATGTACTATGTTAAAATTTCTAATAGCTACCATATACTATGGGATTAAGTTTATTGTCATACCCCAATTTAGTGTTTGTCATCTACTTTTGAGAAGACAGAATAGTTCTTAAGAAACTGTTTCATTAAACTCAGACTCTGCAGATCAGTGATGACAAAAATTGAGATGTTGGAGGAGGTCATTTCTTTTGAATAAAGAAACAATTTGCATTTAAATATTTCCTTTATTTTCTACATTTAAAGAAGTTACAAAGGCACCTGGCAAATCACAAGTAAATGGTTGATGGAAAGCAGGTACATCCTATTTTTCAGAAGTTAATTTAGTACCTTGCCACAGAGCTAACATTTTCTTGGGTTTTTCTAGGCCCCAGGGAGCTATCAGTGATATCAGAAGAATTACTTTCATAAAGCTTCATCGTGGCACGGAGCCCTGATACCTCCCCTCCACTAATACTGTTTTTGTTTTTGTTTTTGTTTTCTAATACTGTTTTTGAGAGGACAATCTTTGTGTGAAGTTGCTTTATCTTTTCCATTTTCTACAGCCTAGATACTGAAAACAAAACAAAACAAAAAAATGCTGCCTCGGGGACTCCATCTAATTTTTAAAATAAGAGATAATTACGCGCTTTCAGTAGATAAGTTCTATTAATGCCATCTTCTTTTTTAAATTATTATCATAGTTAGGTTTTATTTACACTATTAATGTTGCACTGTATTAATGTGTCCAGTCAGAACCTCGGTATCTGTAATTTCCACTTTGCCTGCTTCTCATACCTCCTCTCAGGTCTTCTTTCCCCCAGAGAGTTTTGTTTTTATTTTTGTTTTTTAAATTATGGCCACTTAAGACCGATATCTGACCTCTTAACAGACTTTTAAGTCACAATACAGCATTGTTATCTCCAGCCTGGGTGCTGAACAGCATGCCTCTAGAACTTACTCATCTGTCATCTCCTTCAGGAGGTGACATGAATGTCATCTTTGCAGTGCAACTTCCCCAGCCACATTATCTAAAATTATAGATGCCTACCCAGCTCCTCCAAACTGCCAGACATTACACGTGGCTCCTTTCATTAGAACTTATCACTACGTGCCATGGTACATGTATTATATTTTTTTCTTGCTTATTATCTGTCTTACCCTACTACAGTAGAAGCTCCATTAGGAATTTTTATGGCCTTTTCTGAGTCCTCAGTGTTCACCACCATGCCTGGTACAGAATGGTCTTTTAACTGGTAGTTCTTGAGTCAACGGATACCCAATAACCTGGATTTCCAATGTTTAAAAAAATTTAATCTCAGCCATTTCTTGGGTCTCTTTCCCTCAATAAGAATCTCTTCCATTCCAAATTTTGTTATGGGTTTCAATGAGACAGGGCACAATTCTAATAGATAGTTTCTTGCATACTTGCTTCAGTATTGCTAATTAATGTAAAGAATTAGCCAACAATGGACTCATTTTTAAACTTCTTTATAAAAAAACTGGCTGTTCAAAAATATTAAGAATGCATTGTAGAGTTTTTAACAACGTAGACATGAAATGTATGACAGTAACACAAGGGACTGGACGAGTGAAATGGAAACATTTCCTTGTAAATATCTTAGGTTAAATGTTTAATATAACATTTTAAGGTACATAATGATAACTTAAAGATGCATATTATGTATGTCTCAGAGCAACTACAGAGCAACTACCAAAATTCACAAAACACAAGGTATAACTAATAAACTAATAGTACAGATAATATTTAAAACATTAAATATCAAAGCAATCAGGAAAAAAGGAAAACAATGGAAGGAACAAATAGAAAACAAAAAGCAAATTTAAATTCAACCATACTGACAATTAACTATATATATGATCTAAAATAAAAGAATTAAAAATAAATGATCTAAACACTCCCATTAAAAGTGACACTGTCACAATGAATAAAAGGCAAGACCCAACTGCATTTTACCTATAATAAATGCCCTGTGAATATAAAGATATAGACAGGATAAAGGTTATTAGATTGAAAAAATACAACATGCAAATACCAGTCTGAAGAAAGCTCTGCTGGCTATATAACATCAAGGCAGACTTCAGAATAAGGAATATTACCATAGGAAAAGAGGATATTTCATCATGATGAAAGAGTTAACTCATCAAAAACTTAAGTCTAAATATACATGCAATCTACCTGAGCTTTAAAGCAGACAAAGCAAAGACTGACATGAGTCGAAAAGAAAAATAGACAAATCCACAATTATTGTTGGAGATTTCAAGACACCTCTTTCTAGATGGCTGACAGCAAGCAGATAAAACCAGCGAGGACACAGAAGGTCTGAACACTGTTCAACGGACACTTAAAGAATACTCAACAACTCTACTCAACAGAACACGTATTCTAAGTGCAGGCAGAACATGAACCAAAACAGACCCTGTCCTGGGCCATAAAACAAATCTCAACAAATTTGAAAAGACAGAGACTACACATAGAGCATATTCTCTGTCTACAACAAAATTAGAAATAAGAGAAATCAGAAAAATCATCCAGTATTTAGAAATTTAAACATATTTCTCAAAACTCATACGACAGACAAACAGAAATCACAAAAAAAAAATTACAAAGTCTTTTTAACAGAATGGAAATAAACATACAAAATGTCAGTATTTGTAGAATGTAGCTAAAGTAGTATTAAAGGCACGTGTCCACCTTTAAATGCTTATATAAAGAAAGGTCTAAAGTCAATAATCTAATAAACTTCTAAAGCAGCTAGAAAAAGTGAGTAAAGCCCCCAAAGTATGTCTATCCAGCAGTTTGCTTCAAAGAAATTATTTCATTGGATTACTGAGGCTACACAGAGGCTTCGAGCCTCTATTATTTGGAGGCACTGTTACTTAGCTGATATTTAAAAGGGACTTTGAAGGGCTGTTTTGTTTTGTTGTTTTTAACGTAGACTCCATGCCTAGTGTGGAGCCCAATGCAGGGCTTGAACTTACGACCCTGAGAACAAGACCTGAGATGGGATCAAGAGTCTGACACTAAAGGACTCAGCCCAGCCACCCAGGTGCCCTGCTGAGGCTGCTCTTAAATGGAGGTCAGTGCTACAACCACAGTAGCCACTGCCTCAGGGGTCATCTGTACTTAAATGCAACTGAAGAATTTGCACCAGTCTATTCTTTCTGGTTACGGTCTTGTAATCATATTATTGATAATTAACAATTCTATCAGAGATAGGATAAGAGCAGGGAAACAAACTTCATATTTATTAGTGGTGGTTGAAATTAATTTTAGAATCCAGTTTGCTCTAACTAATCATAGAGGAGAAGACTACTCTGAATAAAGCCTGAACCACTGATAAAGCTGCATTATTACACTTAAGACACAGAATCATTCTACAGATTTGCCAGATAGCAAAACTGCTTTTACATGATTATTAATGTGCAAATAAATGTGCTTCGTATTTTGATACAGTTAATTTAATAATAGAATTAGAGATGTCTCCTGAGATACTGCTTTTATGGTTCAATTGGTTAGCTAATTCTTTCTTCGGAAACAGGTAAAATTTAGCCTAGTCCTTTACCAGAAGAGAAAAAAGAAAAAAATTACTAAGATTTCATGTATTTGGAGCCCAACTATTATAATCCATCCTACTTAGTTTTCACTAGAATTAAAGAAAAATTGGCTACTAAATGCTTCCATGTGACAAGTTTCTGACAATAAGACAGTTAAATGCATTAGACAGTTAAATGCCCCTTACCAATATGAGCTCTGTCAGATATGATAAGCCTTTTTTCCCAGCCTTCCAGACCTAGAGGAAAGGAGAAAAAAGATACAGCTAATTGAACACTTTGTATAATTTTTAAATCTTAATTTCTTTAGAAATACAATGTTTAAAAGTGCTTTTCACGGAAGCAAACACTTAACACATCTTGTCTTCCTCTTAGGAAACCAGTTTAACAATAATTTTCTCACCTGTCATTCATTACATTTATACTCATTCACAAATTCTATCCTTCTAAAAGTTTTATTCTAAAAAGCTCCAAAGTCAAGCCAGTCAAATCCACATAAAATACTTCTAAGAATCCAAAAGTAAATGGTAGGAAAAGGTCACTTTTGTTAGAGGCAGGGGAGGAGGAACCAGCTGCTGAGTAGGAGGAAGAGGATTTCAAGAAAAGGGTTAATTTGGGGACTAGTACCTTTCCCCAAAAGACAATTATAAAAGTGGGATTAAACAAAATAATAAAATGTTCTCACTAATCCCTCCAACTGACTTGTAATGTGATGTATGTATCTTCCCTGAGAGAAGGGGCCATGAATTTCATAGCACGAGGCCTATCATCCCAAAAATGTTCAAAGAACTATTGCTGAATGGATACATGAATCTAAATGGATATGTTTCTTTAAAACATAAGGTTTAAAAACCTTACTAAGTACATGCATTTTGAGAATAAGCTGCCAGGCTCCAAACATTTTCATAACTATCTGGATATTAAAAATGTGCTGTAATTTTTTTGATAATATCCAAAGATGTGTTTCAAAAGTGATTCCTTATAAAGAGGTTGTGCTAAAAGTGAAACAGGAATATTAAGCCTCCCCCTCTTATAGTCAATTTGACAGGTAAGTCTGTATTCTAAAGTTAGCTTAAGGCAGATTATACAGAAAATATTACAAAGAAAATCAGTAAAGTGGATTCCATCGGATTAGACAAGCTGGAAGGAAAAAGAAAGAAGGGAAAAATGTTTGAAGAGGATGAAGGAGAACAGAGAGCAGGATGACGACCCCAAATTGACCACATTAAAAAGCAGACAGCAACACAGGACAACAGAGATGGCAGGACAGCAGGCAGGACTCTGTGATGTCAGATTTAGTTGTCAGAACACCTGAGGTCAGATTGCTACTTTTAAGTCTGAACAATAAACTTTAACAACGTAATGGAATTAAGTATTTTTAGTATGAGCCAAGGGGAAGCAATGCTCTTCCTCAACTGCGCAGCACCTGCAGGGCCAGACTCCCTTCAAACCCCAGCAAGGCGGCCAGACTGAACTGTAAACAGATTTCCAAAAATCCAAGAGATTAGGAAAGGCAGGAAATTAAGCTTTTAAAAAAACTGTTTTGAGAAGACGGAAGTGAATACTCGTCATAGAAGGAGCATTTCCTTCACTTGGAGGGAAGGACATCAACAACCTTCTTTAATGTCCCCAGGTCGTTATGTTGGAAACGAGACTGCCTGACAGTGCGCAAAGGGGACCTCGCTGGTTTCCTGACTCAGAAAGCTCATGGAGCTTTGGGAGATGGGGATGCCAACTTGAGCCCAAAAGACAAAAGGAACTCAAGAATCTCTGAGTCTCAACACCAGCGGACAGTAATTCAACAGCCTAAAGAGACACTCTGCAGATGACCCAGGTGTAAAAAAAAATAAAAAAATAAAAAAAAAATCATCAAGGCTTACACAATGACCTTATTATGTGTCTTTTGTTTAAAATACTGATTAATTTCAGATGAAGAGTTTACTAATTCACCAGTTGCATATAACACAGTACTCATCACATGCTGTACATCTGAACCGAATGATGTCCTATATGTTGGCAAATTGAATTTAAATAAAAAAATAAAAATACTGATTAAAATGAATACAATTTAATAGACTTGAAATATTTGTCCTATGATAACCTGCAATTTTATTTTTTTATTTTTTTATTTTTTTTTAAGATTTTATTTATTCATGAGAGACAGAGAGAGAGAGAGAGGGAGAAGCAGGCTCCATGCAGGGAGCCCAACGTGGGACTCGATCCCGGGACTCGATCCCAGGACTCCAGGATCACACCCTGGGCTGAAGGCAGCGCTAAACCGCTGAGCCACCTGGGCTGCCCTAACCTGCAGTTTTAAAGTATAAGACAAAATGTTAAGTTTGTTTGGCATGAGATCCCAGCGAACTTTCCAAAACAAGTTTCCAAAAACAAGAAGCTACTCCCCAGGCCAAGCTGTCATTCTTTCATACCTTTTCCTTTTTGGACATTTTTCTCTGCTTCCTCAAATAATCCGGGAAGATGAATTACCACACCATTTCCTAAAGGAAAACAAAGAAATCCCAACCTTAAATCTCTATACTCATAATACGGACATCTACAATAACCCATATATCTAGAATAGTGAGAGCGAAGGACTTTGACAAATGGGACATCTGATTTATCAGGGAGTTAGTTACCACAGAAATGATTTAAACAGTAGTTTTAAACAGTAGTGTAATGTAAATACATAATACATAGAGCATAAAACATTACCCTTATATTTGGTATAATTTGAAACTTCTTTGAAACCAAGTGAAACTGTTCTTTTGAAAGAACCAAGTTATGTAGTTCTAGGCAAACTGAACCAGGTTACAGTAGATGCTAAATCAATGCCTTTCAAATTAGGGAATCACACCCCATTAGTGGTCATAAAATCAATTTAGTGGATTGTCATTAGCACTTTTAAAGATAAAATTTAAAAAAAAAAAAAAAAAACTAGAGTAAAAGATTGCAGATTGCATCATGTTTTAAGGGCTCAGAATCAATCCATGAAAACACCTCTTGTATTGCCTACTGGGCATCAGTGTGTGGAAAGCTAACTTGATGCTCTACTTTATAAAATTATGATGGCCAATGACTACAGTTAAATGCAAATTTTTTTTAAAAAAATATTTTATATATTTATTCATGAGAGACCCACAGAAATAGGCAGAGACAAAGGCAGAGGGAGAAGCAGGCTCCCCGCAGGGAGCCCGGATGGGACCTGATTCAGGGAATCTGGAACCACACACTGAGCTGAAGGCAGATGCTCAACCACTGAGCCACCCGGGCATCCTCAGTTAAATGCAAATTATTACAAAAACTATTAATGCTAAAATACAAAGTTGTAAAATAGCCAGTTAGGTATATTCCAGAGGGTACCAAGGTCAAGTTTAATAAGGGATCAATGAATAGTGAGAGACAAAATCAGCTCAGATAATGAAAAATAAATACAATTATCAATTGAGAGGGGAAAAGAACCCAAGTGGATCAGTTTATACACTTACCAATGAATGCGGTAACATTTGGATTAATTATTCCACTGGGCAAAAGATGAAAATCATATTCCACAGAATCTACAACAACTGTATGGCCGGCATTATTTCCTCCCTGAAAATACAAGATAGGGGAAAATTGCACCTGACAATAAATATGACAAGTAACACATCTCCGTTCCAAAGTGAATTAACAATTTCTTTCTAAAATGTCAATATAACCTAAGAAAACCCAAGTATATATTTGCCACAAATACTTATTCTTTAGAGGCTTCGGCTTCACAACAGTTTGGCTACCCTCTCTTCTTTCCCCACCATAATATGTTGAGTGTTTCTTTCCAGACAGGACCTAGAAAACTGAGGAATTTGGGTTTCTATAAAGGAGAAAGATGTATCTCCTCTTAGAAAAAACTTAGAAAGAAGTATAGGGAACAAATTATTTTCTCCTCGGCACTCTGTAAAGCATGTAGTAATCTTTTTTTTTTTTTTAAGATTTTATTTATTTATTCGTAAGAGACACACAGAGAGGCAGAGACTTGGGCAGAGGGAGAAGCAGGCTCCCTACTGGGAGCCAATTCCCCGGACTCCGGAATCACAACCTGAGCAAAGGCAGAGGAGCCACTCAGGTACCTCAACATGTAGCAATCTAATTAAAATCCCACTGATATTTTATCCAAACACAGAAAAATCCCTAAATTAGCAAAGTAATCTATCTAGTTACCCTAATTTATGTAAACATTCACATAATTCCCCCCGTTGCACTAAAGAGGGAGGGTGTCAAGCAGCTTTGTGACCTGAAATTTGTATTCATACATGGACTTATGAATTAGGAAATCTCCAAAGGAACTCCCTCAAATATTGGCTACCCTGAGACTCTAATGTTTAAATTTATAAGTCAATCCTGTGAGTGTGTTTAGCACCAATCCCTGAATCCACTCAGCTCTGGATAAAGTAATACGCTGGGTGAAGGAATCTCTAAGCTGAGAAACATACTATAAACCCATAGTGAAACTTCCATTCCATGAAGCTCATGCCTAAAATGGTCACTAAAAAGCAAGATATGAAGTTAATTATAAAAATTAGGTATAGCAGACTGGTAATTTTTCTAAGTTTAAAAAGCACAGAAGAAAACACAAATCAACTGATTATATGTTTAAACTTCTACATGATAGTAACAAAAAGTTTAAAGCAAACAAACCAGGAACATACTTGCAACAAATAAAAACTTTAACAGTATCCGGGTTAGACTTTTAAAAAATACCAATCAAAACTATGTCTCCCGAGAATGACTAGTTTAACTTTATCTCGTGGCTATTTTTTACAAAATGAATGTTATTTACTTTTACCAAATCATCACCAATCACAAATTCACAAAAAAATTCCAGAAAAAAAACCCTCAAGAAAGTAAATGCTGATTTACACTGTTTTGCATGGATGAAAAGCGACGAATTCCTTGCTTGAAGAGCAACATAGCGTATGTTGAGTGTGTTTAAAACAAAACAAATAAAAAGACTTGACAGCTGGGGGGGGGGGGGATGGGGGGCAGCAATCAGGAAGACACACCAGGCAGGAGAGCACAAGAAACAGTAGGGCAGAGGCAGGAGTGATAAGCAATACCTCCTCCCCTGGTACACCAATGACTCTTTCCTATTAATTTTTTAATAGGAAACATCTGCATATGATACAAAAGGCACAGAAGGATACACAGTGAAAATGAAGTCTTCCTCAAATCCTTTCCCCACCTGCCCTTCCAAGCTCCCAGGAGTTTTTGGTGTCCTTCTCCAGGTTAAGTTTGCATAAGCAAACAGTTATTTGCATATTGTTTTATTCCATGCATACAAATGGTAGCAAACTATATACACCTGGACAGCTTGTTTTTACTTAGCAAATCTAAGCACAGATTCCTAATCTTGTAAACCAAACCACCTCCTCCTTTCAACAGCAACACTATATTGCTTCCTATGTGGACACGTGTAATTTATTTATCTGGTCCCTCAAGAGAGGTAGCTCAGTTGTTTCCAACCTTTTGTCATTATAAATGTCACAATACACTTCTTGGTACACACTTTATTATTGCTCCATACTTGTGCAAGTTTATCACCCATTCTGATAGAGTCCTAAAATAAAAATAACTCACAGGACAATTCTTACTTGGTTTCTTTAACTTTCCTTTTACTTTATCTCTATCAATATTAGCCTTTTTATTACAACTTTTATGATTTAGGAAACCTACTCCAAACTTTCAGGAAAAATCTTTTCAGAATATAAAGCTCCTTAAAATTTCTTAAGGGCCTACAAAGATGCTAATGTTAGAATTATTTCTCAATTTTTTAAATCACTAAGCCTAACAAATTTTCACTAAAATTGTTTAAAGTACTAGTTAACTTTGTCACACAAAAAAGTCAAGTATAATTATCTAAGCAAAATCAGTTTATTTTTTTAATCCATCATTTGCTTAAGTAAAAACTCCGCCATAGGGGTGCCTGGGTGGTTCAACTGGTTAAATATCAGCGTTCAGCTCAGGTCAGGATCCTGGGGTCCTGGGATTGAGTCGCCAGGCTCCCCTGGCGGGGAGCCTGCTTCTCCCCCTGCGCCTCCCCCTACTTGCACTTGCTCACTCTCAAATTAAAAAAAAAAAAAGATACACCATAAGCTTTGGAGTAGACCTTTAAAGTAAGTCTCCCTAACTTACACAAAATTATTTTTATAGAAATAGCAATATAAATCTTGTGCTGAAACAATTACTAACTTAGTGGTGCCCAATAATGTTCTTATTGCATAACAAACCCCTGCTCTCTTAAATAATACTTCACTGAGATTGACAGTAACCATAATAAAGAGATGTTTCTTTCTGTAAGGCAGGTAGTTGTACCCAATTGTGATAGATGACATTAGGGGGATAAATTGGTTTAATCTGTAAATTCTTCCAAGCTTACAGGTGATGGTTCGGGCTGCAAAAGGCTTTAATTACTTCAGTGAACAGCTGAGCTCACTCCAACATTAACCAACCTTTTCAATAATAACCAATGCCCTATTAAGGCTTACTAATATGATTTAAATCTCATTTAAGTTCTATTTAGTTGAGCAAGAAAATATGGTTAAATATACCCTGAATAACCATAGATTATCCTATTAAGGAGCTAAGGGAGAAAAATGCAAGTGTGCTTATTAGTGTGTCTGGTCATTAGTGCCCTAAGGAGAGTTGGGGTATAGGGCTTTGAATCTTAAAACACACGACTGTGCAGAGAAAAGATTCCCAAGGTGAAGTGAAAAGGAGCTACTCATTAGAAGTTTTTTGACAAGGCGATCTATACATGAAGTAAGTTTTAGTATACCATCACATTTTACAAAATGCAACAGATGAAGCTTCAAATTTGAAGTGTCCATTTGGATGCTAACCTAAAATATTTATAAATTGTGTGGAATATACAAAATCCACCTTGAGAACTCAGGCAATTGTCTCCAAATACAGATTATACTGGTCCAAGGAGAAGTCACATGTATAAGCAAACAGCAGAACAAGGTTTCGATAGAGCACCACTGCCAACCACCACCTCACCCTCCCACCCACCCCCTCCAGTGAATTACAAGGGCAGACAGTCTGAGCTGCAGGCTTCTACATCTGTGACAGTACTGCCTCTCACATGGGTAACTCTATGAGTGTGTGACAGAACAAGTAGCAGGAACACATACATTTAATCATGTTTAATAATTCTCGTAAGTAGAACTGGGAAGGCCAGAGAGTACCATGTAAATAGTACAGACTACTGTGGACTAGCAATTATGTTGTTTCCAAGAAAATCATATCAAGAGAGAAAATAGTTCTTAACAAATTCTCAGATGTCTTAATTTTTTAAACATTTTAAATTTTGAAATATACCCTCCAAAACCCCAAAACACAAAAAAAAAACCAGCATGAACCCAAAGTGACTGCATATTATGTGGCAAGTTTCTTTGAGGAAAAATATAAATTTATAATGCCTTACTGATGGCTTTTTCTATACTGAATACCAAGAATAAATGCAAATTCAATATACTAAAAAATAAATATAGGAAAAAAACCCAATCAGGTCTCATCAGTCACAAAACATTTCCTTCATTTTGACTATTATTCTTACATTAATATTAAATGTAAGTAAAAATATTAAATAAGCTTAATGACTATGAAAAAAAATGTGTCTCACTGACATAAACTAGAACATGATGATGGGGGGAAAAAAACCCAGAACGAAAATTTCTATGTTCTCAAAACTAAAAAATCAAAGTTTCTGATGCATAGTTTTTTTTTGTTTTTTGTTTTTTTTAAGATTTTATTTATTTATCCATTAGAGACACAGAGAGAGAGAGAGAGGCAGAGACATAGGCAGAGGGAGAAGCAGGCTCCGGGCAGGGAGTCCGACGTGGACTCCATCCTGGGACTTCAGGATCAACCCTAGGCTGAAGGCAGGCGCTCAACCGCTGAGCCACCCGCTCAACCGCTGAGCCACCTGTATAGTTGTTTTTTTTTTTTTAACATACTGAGATAGCTCGTTTTCATTATAGTTAAAACAGTAAGAACCTATTTAATTCCTAACATTCTTCCCTCTAGAAAAACCTACAGTATATCACACTGTTAGTGAACAAGTCACAAAAAAAGAATAACCCAGAAAGAATATCTCCTCCTTCCATATTTTCCTACGTGAAATTAACTCTCAGTCATTTGTACTTTTTATTTGTTCAGTCTGTCTTCTTCCCCCCCTCTCCTCCCAAACCCCTTACTCTGCAAATCAGTAATCATTCCCTCTGGCCCTGGTAATTGATCCATACTGGGAAACCTGATCCAACCAAGCCTGAGACAATCAAGCTCCTCCCCTCTTGGGAATTTGATTTTGAGTAGTAAGGCCAGCAGTTAGTTTAGGGACTGCCTGGCCCTCACCCCAGCGTACTCAAAAAAAAAAAAAAAAAAAAGGTTGCCAGTTCTGCCTACTGAGATCCCAGGAGTTACTTTTACCTGAGGCCACTCTAAGAACTGGCCATCCTGTCCCTGCTTCAAACAAATCTCCATTTTGCTTAAGATAGTCTCTCTCCACTGCTTGCAAACAAAGGAATCCAAATGATTTCCAGCACTAACTGCAACATGGTATGTATACAGCTGGCTCTCTATAAAGTTCACATCTTGTCCTGGTGATAAACTGAATATAAAAAATGATTAACTTCAAATTTTAATATTTATGCTGTCAGCAACAAACCTCTAAATTACTACAGAAATGACATAATAGTATTTAGTTATATTGTAACTGTTCTCAGCTGTATACTTACCAATTTGGCTTTAATATCAAGAAAAAAAAAAGATATTTTCTTTCCATAGCTTAAGGAATGTCTGGTTCTGAGGGAACCAGAGACTGTTAAGCCCAACTCTAGAATAAAAGTTTGGATCAGGAAATGTTGATATGTGGGAGTTTCTAATTAAAAGCTCCAAAGGTCTAGGGAAGATTTAAAAAAGAAAAAAGGAAAAAGGTTTGGAAGGGGAATGAAATGACATTAGTTTGCAAAAGTGACTCAAAAAAAAAAAAAAAGTGACTCCCTTTCTTAACTTGGTTTGCTATGAGGTCTTCCTCTTCCCCAAACTACCCCTCCCCCAGTTCCTGCTGTGATAGAGGAGGTAAAGACATGTCAACAGCCTCCTGCAGTGTTTAAACCTCAAACAATGGTGTCTCTGCCAGCAACAGTAGAGGCCAAAGAGTCCGGGGCTAGCAATTTCATGCACACAGCCTGGAGGCATTTCTCAGGCCACTCAGGCCTCTAAAAAGGTCTATGTCTTTTCTTTGTCCTGTCTGCTCTGAATACAAGAACACTGTACTATAATCATAGAGACCTCAAAGTGAACATCTATCCAGAACAGTTACTGCTCTGGATGACAGCACAGAGCAGCAAATGCCTCAGACGTCATGCCTCACAATTATTCCGGCAACCAAAAAGGGGTCCCTATTTCTTGCCTAGAGTCTTAAAACATCTTAGAAACCTAACAATGTTTTGAGATAATGCTTATTACCTGTGCTGGTTTCTTGGTAAAAACTAGAAGACCTGTATCTTTCTGGATGAAACATTTCACTATTTGCCAAAAGGAAAACATTTGTCAATCCACAGCAATAAAGTAATTATAAACAAAGATGATTATTATTTTAAAGATTTTATTTATTTAAAAGAAAGCAAGAGAGAACATGAGCAGGGAGGGGGACCCGGGGAGGAGGTCAAAGGGAGAGAGAAAAGCAGACCCCCTGCTGAGCAGGGAGCTCAACCAGGAGGAAGCTTGGGCTCATGACCTGAGCCAAAGGTGGATGCTTAGCTGACTGAGCTACCCAGGTCCCCCAAGAATGACTGTAGTTTTATGAAAAGTCATATATAACTGCAATTAACTTGTGATTTCAAAGTAGAACAGGTTAAGTTACTACCAGTAAGTTGATCAATTAAACCATTCAAGGGTAACCAGACACACTGGATAGGAAGAGAAAACATATACAGGGTATCTGAATTTCTTTTTAGCAAAGACATCCAAGCACACTGCTCAGTTACCTTTTAAAGGCTTAAGAGACCTGCTTTACCTTACATTATTATAGTTACCTTCCAGTTTCATTACACAGATAAACACACATAATGAAAAGCTTTGGAGAATCTTAGGTCCTAATCAAGAAGCTTTTAGACTCTAGGTACCTAAATTTAATATACACACTTACTAAATGAGGGTCACAGATGGGAAGATCAGACCTACAACCAAAAACTGCATAAACCAATGATGTGTGATGCAGCTCTTTGTAAATGCTTGATTAAAAACCACCTATTCTTTATTTATAAAGACATCCTCTTAAAAACACTAAAATTAAACAGATTTCAAGTAAAAAAAGAATTCTCATAAATAAAACCCTTCCTTTAAAAAGGTTGATACAGTCAAAAATCCCATTTTTACAAGAATTCTATTGCATTGTATTAAATACAATTAAAAGTTAGTTCAGTGCAAAGAACCAACCCATGTTGGAGCCAGAGTAGCCCTGGGAACTATTTACTCTTTTCAATTGTGTTTGCCAGGCAATACTAAATACCTCAAAATCCCTTTTTCCACTAGTAGAGGTATTCCAATATTTACCAATCTTCCTTATTGGTATATGGCTCATCTACAGTGATCTTTAGTGTCAAAAATCTGACATAGTCCCCAAAAGATAATATAGCTAAAATTGCATCCAGTTATAGTAAGCTATTAACTATTCACCAATTTACCATTTCACTCTAGATTTGTTCTGGGCAACAGTTTGTCCTAGAGATAACTTGAAATTACCTAACTAACCCACACATTCCCACCAAAACTAAAGAACCAAAATAATATTGATCAGACACCACTAAGATGATCTCATAATTTAAAAATTTATACCGCAAGAGTAGACATTTTTAATAAGCTATATATTACATATGCTGTTACATACTACTGTACTAGTATATCCAAATGACAAGATTCTACACATTATGTATATCAATAAAACAGGCTTACATAGTGAACAACTTGGGACATCCTCATTAACTAAACTTTCAGATACACTGCCCTTAGCAGACAAAAACAATTACTAGAATTACATGGCATTTAACCAAAATATGCTGAGGAAATACACAAAAATATACAAATATCAGTTATCTATTTTCAAACAGATAAAAGAGATAAGACTTTAAATTATTAAAGCCTTTGAACATAATGATACAATATAAGTACTAGTTAAAATACTAAGTAACAAATGTTAATCCAACAAATGCTGGGGATTCCACCTTAGACTCATGCCATCAGCCAGTTAATTTATCCAGGGAGATTTTAATAATTTACAAGAAAAGGTTATTAAACTACTGGTTTCAAAAAAAATTCTAGAGGTGATCCAGTTACCTAATAAATATCTGTTGAATATTCCTCTCAGCCTTACAGAGTACTTGGTGCTATAGAAAACAACAGCAAAAAAAGAATTAAGTCTTCTTTTTGAGAAAACATAGTAGAGAAGTACAGAGTACTTTCTGTACATAGTACAGAAATACAAGAAAGGAAGATTTAGCTCAGTACACCACATAGTATTAGGAAATACTATGAATTATATAAAAAACAACTGTTGGGGGCACAGAAACAGCAATTGTTATAAACCTGGAAGAATGGTGTGTACCTTAAATGTTTATTCTCTACCATCTTCCAAATGATGGGAAGTGGTCTGGGAGGTCATTTTAGCTGTGTAAAGTCAAGACATTTCATTTATCCCTTTTAAATTATCTCTCAATTTTTGTGATAATTCCAAAGAGAAAGTCTCAGTTTGCCACTGTTAGGTCTTTTATACTTTTTTTTTTTTTTACTTAGTAATAGCTGGTTTCAGAGCCTTTGTGGATGCATCTAGTTACAAATTAACATTTTTTTCATTGTACTTTTACAGCAATCTTTTATATATATGTATATACATACATATATATATATATACATATGTAGCTAGTGACAAGATAGATTTTCCCTTTATAAGTAATTTTAGTTAATATTTTCTTTTTATATTAACTTTAAAACCCTGGGGGGGGGGGGGGAACACAAAGGAAAAACTGTTTTAGCTATTCCCAATCACAAGCAACTTCCAAGACTCATGTTTGCTTTCCAAGAGACAGTAAGTAAGCCCTTGCTTAAAAAGTAGAAAGTCCAACAGTTAAAATCTCTGTAGTTTCCACCAACAAAATAAAGACAATAAAGCTTAACAGTTTACTTTGGAGGATTTGTGGGGGGTGAGGAAGACAGTAAGAGACTTCATAACAAAGCTACCTTTATGCTATGCCCATACTTTAACTCTCTGAAAAACCTGTACTAGTAGTATCCTTCTCTACTCCCACCCTGGCCATACTTGCTTATGGAGTTGTTCAGCACACTGTAAGCTCCTTGTGGATACAATCCCTGCCTTTTTTCAGCTTCTGAATTCTGGGGCCAAGTGGTCCCCCTTAGAGTATCACCTGTGGATCCTCATTATGTGATTGCTGGATAAATGAAGTAGGCCTGGGATTGGTCCTATGCCTACTTCTTTTTCTTAAAAGACATCAATTTAAAATTAAGATATCTCAGTGCCTTTCTTAGCACAGTAGGCAGTGCCTCAGACTCATAAAATTAAGATATCTCTAGTGGCTGTCGTTTGATGCAAGCCCTACACACTTATCTATGGATCTAGAGAATTTACCAAATAAATAACTCCGTGTAAATCCTGAATCTGAAATACAGTTTTAAGTGCAGTGATGATGAAAATGCCAATAGCTTTGCATCTATTCTTTCCAAAAGGCATTTGACATGTTAAAATATACAATTAAATGCAATGTCAGTTTTTCTTCTAAAAAATCTCTTGGAAAAAATTCCTTATGATTCCATTGTTAAACTATGGATACATTATGTGTATGGCACTCCTAAAGGATCAATCTGTATAAAACTTGAGGTTTTGGCATGAATATGACCAAAAATACATATTAAGCTCTAACAAAGTACGTATTTTCAGTAGCACAGAGAACCTAAATCATCAAACAGGACAATTTAAGCTTAAAATGTCTTTTCTAATGTTGACTTTCCCCAGTGCTTTATACACACTCACTAGGAATTTTAACATTTCATATTCTTTGGTTTTATAAGCCAGGATAACTTCATTAAGTAGAAGTCAGGTTACTAGCTAGGGCTGACCAACTCAGTTACGAAGGTGAACCACAAGATACATGCTTTATTCATTCTGTATCTACTTTCACTAATAAAACTAGTAAAAATCCTAATGATAAGTTCTTAAAAGGCACTAGAATATGAAGTTTTTAGAACTATATAAAGTTTGCAGTTAAGTCAAAGTTTACAGGAGAGGAAAGTCTACCTAACGGGGTCACTCAAATGTTCCTTCTCTATCATCAGGGAACAGTTAGTTTAAAGCCAAGCTTGGCTCCTCCTCAATCACTTCTCTCTAGGCTTTCCAAGGGCATCAGATGAGATTGGTCCCTGACCTTCTTCAAGAGGCCGTTCAAGAAAACATAGTAACACCTTCTCTAATCTACACACTAATTCTACTATTTTTCAAAGAATTATTAGAATCAAAGATCTTTTAGAATAAATGCTACTGATCTTTACTTTCTCCAAACCTTCTTACGTCCCATGGTGCAACTCGGCCTAATTGCTATTATTTCCAGGAAAGGAAGATGTCAGGAACAACATGGAAGGGGACAAACAGGCCCAGCCTCTCTTTCTACCCAGGGAGAGTTAGGTATTCCCATACTTCTTTCCCTATAGCATGGCCAGACCTGGTTTTAAGACAAAAGTAAGGTGAAAGCTAGCTTCTGGAGGAGCTCCTAAGGCAGTGGGGGCAGGACTTCCATGGAAACACACTTAGGAGAAAGGTATTAAGTAAGATCAGTGTGTCTGCAGAGGGGTGGAGGAATAAAGATCTGAAGGTAGGGAGAGGTGGTGGTGCTGGTGGTGATTCCAAGAGGCAACAACTATCTTAGCTAAGGAATGGGCAGGGGGAGTTTCTGCTTTCAAAAACAAAACAAGATAAATCAGAATCCCTGCATTTAGCTTTTCTGTACTTGTGATTACCTTGTTTCTGCGTGCTTAAAATGATACTCGGGTTTCAGGTAGAAAGCTTTCTGTCAAGCGGGCCTGCGAACTTGTTAGAGCGCACGGAGCACGGCACCATCATATTGTGCCCCGTCGTGAAGAAACCCTCTTGCAAGATAAACAGCAGTTAACTTCAGATGCGTTACAATTTGTTTTCAAAATGGTTATTGCTCAATGGTTATTTCGCATTTTGAAATTGGTAATAGTTATCTAAGAGCCCTTACAAAGGCGTAGCCTAGAGGCTGCTTCAGAGAGAGCGACAAATAGGAAGAAAGCTCCCACTGAAAACCACGTGTCTCCCGGTAGGAAGTACATTACCAACCCATTTCCCGAAAGTTCACTTTCCCGGTGAGCCTAACAATGTAAATATAGTTCTAAATACCAGATTTGACAACCGTGTGTTTACTTGCCTCGCTCGCGAAAGAGCCGGGATTCTTTCCTCCGGGACCAACGGGCAGGAATAATCTACCCGTAATAAGAACACGCGGGGCACGGAGTGGCAGACCGCGGCCAGGAAGGGTCCACGGCCCGGCGGTGGGCTCTCACGTCCACAAAGTGGACTCGAGGAGCCAGCGAGGAGCCAGCGAGGAGCCAGCGGACTGGGCGCCGGGGGCCTGCAGGTGGGCGGGGGGGGGTCCGCGGGGGTTTTCGGACGCTTTGGAACAATCCACCGCCACTCGCTCTCGCTGGGTGGGAGATGGGGCGGGGGGGGGGGCTCTGCGCCGTGCGGGGTCTCCGCCCGGAGTCGGGAGCAGGCCTCGGGCGGCAGCTCCTCCAACCCGGACCCCATCCTGCCCGCCACCGCGGCCCCGGGCTCGGGGCTGGGCACTGGCCCCCAGACGGAAAACGGCAGCTGCCGGGGCTTCGCGCATCTCTGCAAGGCTCCCGGTCACCCCTGCTCTTCCTCCGGGGCCGCCGCAACCCCACACCCCGAGACAGCGGGTCGGGGGTCTCGGACCTCCCGCCATGGCTCCACGTCGCCGCAGCCCCGAGGAGGCAAGCTCAAGGTGACACCTTCTGGACGACGGATCCGGGCTCCGCGCCCGCGCTCTGGGGCCCGGCTTCCCGTCAGAGCCCGGTCGCCTCACCTGGCAGCGGCACACGATGTCGGCGTCCTGCGCCAGCAGATCCACCACCTTCCCTTTGCCTTCGTCGCCCCACTGCGCGCCGAGCACCACCGTCACCCGGTTTCCCCCGGGCCGCGCCCCGGGGCGGCCGCAGTCGCCGTTGGGCAGGGACGATGCCGCCGCGTTGGTCTCGGCGAGCGCCATGGCTCCAGTGACGCGAGGCGAGCCCGAGAGAGGCGCGGGCGGCGGGGAGTGCGCGAACTCAACTGCTCTGCGGCCGCCAGCCACATGCGGAGGAAGAAGGAGCCAGAGGCCGGCCCCGCCCCCGCCCCCGCCCCCGCCCCCGCCGGGCCGCCACCCTCCAGCCAGGCCCCGCCCCGCTCTCCGCCACAGCCCGCTCACCGGGCGCCCATGACTGCCCCGCGCAGGCCGGCCGCCGCAGCACCGCCCGCAGGAAGAGGCCCCGGTGGCGGCAACCGCCGCCACCCGGACCGAGGCCACGCCCCTTCCGCAGCCCGGCGCGCCACCCCGGGGCGCGCCCCGCGAGCGGAAGGCGGCGGGGGCGGGGCCTCGAGGGCGCTTCGCCTCCACGCCCCGCCTACCCGCCCTGCTCCCGCTTTTCAAACCGGAGAGGCGCGGAGGTGCGTGCTCGAGCGTCGGACTACAACTCCCGGCATGCCACGCTCCGCGCGGAGGCGACGCCTTTTGGGGCCATGCTGTTTGCAGTGTGCAGGTCTGGGTCTCCCAAGACGTTTTCAGATTATTCTTACACGACTTGTCTTTATTAAGGGACGAGATCATGTGTACGAAATACGAAGGGTGGAATTCCCAAATGCAAGTAGGATGGAATGGAAACGTACAGATTGAGAATGGGGGGTAACTAGAGGGCAATAAGAACAGAGATGGGACCGGGATCCGAAAGGGCAAACTCCAAAGTCTAGCAAGAGAGGATGTTGGAACCGAACATCTAGAACCCGAGTAAGGTTGTAACCCTTCCCGTTTTGCACATTAGTAACAGGCTCCGAGACGAGGAGGGGGATACTGATGCATAGTTTGTGCCAAATACTGTGATACTCTTAGCTCTTTTAAATCCCACAACCATATAAGTAAGTAATAGTGTCTTACCCTTGTTTTACAGGACTTAAAAACTGACTTGCTCTGGTGCTGGCTGACTGAATCGGTAGGGAGAGTCCGGAGCCCAGACCCTCTGGGGATGTTCCACATCCCTTGGTGTTTGAGCTGCAGCGAGATTCCGGAGTAAAGTGTTCCTACTGCTGAACTAATGCTCTTCCAACTGCAGCTCACAGCAACTGATGTCGAATCTGATAGAAAATAGCTTCATAAAAAAGTGGGAACAGAATCGCATTAAATGCAGTGTGTACCACATACGCATCACACACGCACAGTCACGTTCTCTAATGGCCCCAGGAACAGAGTGCAGTATTAAACTATTACCCGATGACTGGTTGTCAGTAAACACTGAGGACCTACTCCAAACTGGTGGCACTGGGCCCTGATGACATAAGAGGAGTAAAGATACTGTTGCAGCACTCAAGGATTCAGATGATTTGGTCTAACAACCAATAAGCAGATAAATGGTAATACCATGTGACAATTTTGGTGTTTATCTTGGCTTTACAAGATTACAATCCCTCTGTAAACCAGAAAGCTGTGATATTTCTTTGCACTCCAGTGCGCAAGGTAGTGCTGGGCATAAAGCAAGTGCTCAGTAACAACACGTTACTGTCATGTCTGTTGAACTTGAAAACCATCTATGGAGTGCCTGGAAAGCACTGCCAGATATGTATTCGTTGTCGCAGTATTTCTATAGTCACAACGAAAATTTGGGCTAAAAGGTAGTCATTTAAAAGCTTCACCTTCGTTTAGTCAACTGGGACTTTCCGAAGTGGTTTTTGCTCTTTCATTCCAAACAGGCTTGGTTTCTGCCTGCCTTTCCTCAAGTCTGGTTTACATTTTCGACTCCCACCAACGGCGAGGCTGCGGGTGGCGCAGGTAGCGGCCTGCCCTGGCGCGCATGCGCACACGCGGGGCCCGGGACCCCGCCCCGCCCCGCCCCGCCCCAGCAGCTGCCGCCTCCTCCCAGGTCCACTGGCGCCCCCGGGAGCGCGCTAGGCCGGGGCTGGCACGGCTCGGGCGGTTGGGCGGTTGGGCGGAGGCCGGCTGTGCGCCATGTCAGCCCGGGGATTGGCGGTGTTGCTGTCGTGGCTGAGCTGCTGCGGCTCTGCCCTGTGGAGGTAGAGATGCCAGTGGCGCCCGGGGGCTCCGGCGGAGGTCGCCCGTGGGGACGCAGCCCCGGCCCGCCCCCGCCGCCCCCTTCCGAGAGTCGCGGAGGACGAGGGCGCAGCTTTAGGGCTTCGCTCTTCCCGGGTCTCGGTCACTTCGCGTCGCTGCCCCTGCGGGCAGCGGAGCCTTTCGTTTCCTCCTGCTTGAGCTCAGGAGGGAGGGGGAACCCACAAGCCGCTCCCGGGGAGGGAGGCCGGGGCGAGGGCACTTCCCTGGGGTAACTAGGTGGCGGAAGTTACCTGGGAGGCAGATGCACTTGATTTGTGACAAAGTGCTTTATAAGCTAAACAAATAAATGTAAGGGGGTGTAACTCCTGCATAAGGAATGGGAGTTGTTTCCTGTGATGGGATTTACGGAGTGAAAACTTCAAAAGTTATGAGAAATCCTCAGTGCCAAGTGTGCGTTTTCTTCGGTTGGGTAGCAAGTGCTGGGTTGGAAAATGGATCGAAATGTTTTAGAAATGTTTCTAACATGGGTCAAAAAAACAGATGATTAGCCTTCTGTGACTATTCTCTTCCATGGAGGTTTGGCTGTAAGTATTACCCTCTAACATTAGGATGTAAGAACCCCGACAATAAATCAACCATTCCAGAGACTGCCGAGGGAAGGGATCCACAGCCCCTCCTTGGACAGACCCACGGGGGAGATCGAACAGAGAGATAGAGAAGCCTTGAGAGAAAGCAAAAAGGTAGCATTCTGGCAGAACTGTGTCAACCTCTGTTTTCTCCTCTATAAAGTAAAGAAAATAAAACCTGTCTCGTGGGGTGGTAGCGAGGCTTGAATGCAAAGATATATTTAGCTCCCAACATGTGCCTGGCAAATGGGTCAGTATAGGGATAGGGGATATTATCAAGCATGGCCCGTGAATTCAAAGACTTTATAGACTTTATGGTGTACACCAGAGGTTACCAAACTTTCTGCAAGTGCCAGATAGTAAGGCCTTTCGGGTGATGTAATGCACAACTCCACACTAGTAAGCCAATGGGTGTGGCCGTGTGTCAATGAAAATCTTTACAAAAACAGGAGGAATTTGACCCCAGCTTGCTAACCCCTGCTCTACGTTCATAAATGAAAGAGATGCTAAATTTCTTTCCCTTCCCTAAATTTTCAGAGAGAGTTTAATGAAGACAAACATGTTGTTGTTTCCCATAGTAGTCACTGGCTCCTTGAATTTTATTTCTTAATAAGGTGTTCTCTTAAAGGACAAAATTTCTTAAATTTGATGTAATGATTTTTTTTTTTTATTGTTAGCTTTTTTGGAGGGGTGGAGAATTCAGGGTAGATGTCTTATTTCAATGATTTCTTTCTTTCCTGAGCATCTGAGAGACATTTACCTAAATTTTCTACTAAGAGTATTAATGTTTTTGATATTTCTTATCCCAATGGAGTTGGTTTTCATAAATGATCTGTGGTAGGACTGCGATTATTTCTTTCTCCTTATGAATCCAGATCCATTTTCCAGCTCCATTTATTGAGTATCACCTCTGTCCTATACAAAACTTCCCTATGGACTTATGTCCACTTCCGGGTTTACTATAGAATCCCTCTTATTTGGAGGAGAAATTATTTTAATACTTATATTTGACCTTTTTCTCCATAGGTATTCCACTAACAGCCCAAACTACCACATTTTTAGTACCAGAAGTACTGTAAGTGTTTAACTATTTTCAAACTAGAGTTAAATATTATTATCTACCTTAGAGAACAGTATTTTATGCTCAGTTGCTTTTTTGTTTTGTTTTTTTTTTAATTTATTCATGAGAGACACAGAGAGGCAGAGACATAGGCAGAGTTCTCCCTGCAGGGAGCCCTATATTAGACTCCATTCCCGGATCCCAGGATCGTGACCTGAGGCAAAGGCAGATGCTCAACCACTGAGCCACCCAGGTGCCCCTATACTCAGTTATAGCACAGTATCATTCATTTATTTTTATTTCCTTTATCATCCTAATATAAATCCCCTCACCAATAAACGTCCTTAAATATGTATGTACCAAACATAAGTAGTGTGGTTTTGAGTTTTTGTGATTTAATATTCACAGATAGAATGGCCATACAATACATTGTGTAAACTACTGAAAATGAAAGTCCTATTAATATTTATGCTGGGACAACAGATACAAATTGCAGCTGCCTTGGCAAACCAGGATGAATGGTCACCAAAGCTGTAGACTTCATTCTCTATATTACTTCTCTTTTTTTTATTCAATACTTTGTCTAGCTCATTTCTTTTTTTTTTTTTTTCAGATTTTTAAATTTTTATTCATTCATGAGAGACACACAAAGAGGCAGAGATATAGCCAGAGGGAGAAGCAGGCTCCCTGCAGGGAGCCCCATGCGAGACTCAATCCGGAGACCCCGGGATTACACCCTGAGCCAAAGGCAGATGTTCAACCACTGTGCTACCCAGGCATCCCTAGATCATTTTTTCTTAATGCTGCCTGATTACTAGTATTTATTTCATTTTATCTG
The DNA here is from genome assembly GCF_048418805.1 of Vulpes vulpes. Lineage (NCBI taxonomy): Eukaryota > Metazoa > Chordata > Mammalia > Carnivora > Canidae > Vulpes > Vulpes vulpes. The sequence continues at coordinate 124,956,731 of NC_132792.1, read as the reverse complement.
TATAGCTTCCCAATGATGGGCACATGGCTTTCTATCTTCACAAACAACACTGTGGTGAATACCCTTCTACATTTCCCTTTATGGGACTGTGCAATAATTTTTCAGCTATCGTTGCTGGGACGTAGGGAGAGCAGACACTTGATTTAACTAAATTCTGCATGATTGTTCTTGAATGGCAATCACAATTTCTATTCCCACCTACTGCACATCTTCACCAAAGTTTAGTATTATTACTTTTTTTTTTTTTACCAATTTTATTATTATGTGTAATGGCTTATCACTGTTGTTATCTTCAGCTCTCTGATAACTAGTGATTTTGAGCATCTCTTCCCATATTTATGCAGGTTTCTCTTCTGAATTGCCTGGTCATACCTTTGACCCATTTTCCATTTAATTTTGTGTCCTTTTTGTTGATTTACCAAGTGCTATATGCATTCCACCCTCTATATTAGTTGAATGTTGGTTTTAAGTGTTTCATTTTTTTTTTTTTTTTGTCTCTTGTCTACTCATCTAACCATTAATGTTGTCTGTGGATATTTTATTGTTTAAGAAAAAGCTGACTTTTGTTGACCACCCCCCCAGACATACTGCTTTTTTTAACCTCATATTTTCTACTTTTTTGGAGTCTTAAAAATCTTTTCTTACTCAGAGTTGTGAAGACATTTCTATTTTTTCCTTTATATGCCTTAAATCCTGACCTTTCAAATATAGGTCATATATCCATTGGAGTCCATTTGTATATCATGTGAGGTATGCATTCACATTAATTTCTCCACATAACGAACCACTACCTATTAAACAACTGACTGTTTTTTTCTATTGTTTTTCTGGTATTATCTTTTTTTTTCCAAATAGAGATGTCAACTTCTGAACTCTCTTCTTTCCTCCAGGTAGAGTTGATTGATCCTCTCTTGTTTTAAATAGTTGCAGTTTTGTTTCAGTGCTATACACTCTTACTTTGAATCAATATACCATAATATATGCATCATTTTACTCTAGGTAAGCAATTAGGTTGTTTCTATTTTTAGTCTATTATGATTAGTAGACTACTAGAAGTGGTAGTCTACTATGAACATTTTTATGCCTAATTCTGGCTAACATATATCTGCATTGCTGTTAGGAGTAGAATTGGTTGGTCATAGGTTATATGCATGTGTTCAGCTTTAGTGGATGGTGCCAAAAGATTTTACAAAGTAATTGTATCAGTTTACACTTCTGTATTTATATATGTCATTGTATTTACATTATTCAGAATCAGGCAAAAGTAATCTATATAAACTATATTTTCTTTTATAGTGTCATTTGTTTTTAAGTTCATTGCTACCCTTTCTTAAGTCTGTACTTCACACTTAAATTGTCACTTGCACTAATTTCTTAGTATCATTTATTTATGTATTTTATCTTTGCTTCTTGAATAGTTTTGCTCTATAATTGGCCATTTTATTAGTCATTTTTAAAATCTTCTTTTTTCTAAGTAATCTTTATACCCAACATGGGGCTCAAATTCACAACCTTGAGATCAAAAGTCTCATGCCACACACCCTAAAAATCTTTTATGATCTCTGCTATTCCTTTATCATTTTTATGGAGGTGACAGAAATGTGTCATGTGTAATTGATAATTGGTAACCAAAATAATGGAGTTATGTCATTATAGTAAAGCAAATTGTGAGCCAGAGTTTGATTCTTAACAGGGAAGTAAACAGAACGCAAGAGAGTAGATGGTAAAACCAGTGGCATTGCAGCTTGCTTGCAAATGATATTTAAAGAAAGAAAGAAAATATTGACTGCACAGAAGATGCTTTAGGAATTAGTTCATAAATCTTAATGGAACGCAGTTTAAAACCATTTTTGTCTACCTATTTGCTTTTCCTGGAGCTTTGGCATGACTGTCAGGATTCAGGTTTGACACAAATCCAGGAACCTATGAAGGTGTTCTCAGGGAACATAAACTGGTGGAGGCCATCTCTAAGCTTACCCTCTGCCTCATACAGCTTGCCAGTATCTCCTAGAAAGGAGCTTATGTATTTGTCTAGAGCCTGGTCTTTATAATTGCTGCCCTCAGAACACCTCCAGATTGCCACCTCCAGTGGCCACGGAGACTTACACTTGTAGTCCTCTAGTACTGTATATATTTGTATACTTTAAAAGCTACTACTTGAGTGTCTAGCTTTCAATCGGCATGAATCTAGGTGCTGACTAAAATCCTCTCTTTGGGACAATGACAGGACTTGGCACTTCCTCATCTACTAGAAGTTATTAAAAATAAAATTGCTTGGACAATCACAAAGTTTTGAAGGAACAACTCAGAACTAGGGCAAGGTTAAATGATAAGGCTCATCTTTTACCTAAGGCCACTCCTTCAAGATTAAGAGAGGCGGTTGTTTTATCTAATGCATAAAAATGAACACAAGAGTCAAGGAAGTAGTCGAAACATAGGAATATGTTCCAAATAAGAGAATAAGAGAAAACCTCAATGAAATGGAGGTAAGTAATTTACCTAATAAAGAGTTCAAAGTAATGGTCATAAAGATGCTTAATGAACTCAGGAGAAGAATGGATGAACACAGTAAGAACTTCAACGAAGAGATACAAAAAAGAAGATGCCAAATAGAAGTCACAGAGCTAAAGTATACAGTAACTGAACTGAAAAGTATATAGGGTTCAAGAGCAGACTAGACAAGGAAGAAGAAAAGAACTGTGAACCTGAAGACAGAGCAGTAAAAAGAAAAAAGAGTGCAGAAAAAAGTAAAGATATCTTAAGGCATTTATAGAATAACAACAAGTGGACTGATAGTCACATTATAGGAGCCCAAAAGGAGAAAAGTGAAAGGAGCAGAAAAAGTCTGTTAAGAAATAATGACTGAAAAAAAAAAAATGACTGAAAACTTCCCTAACTTGGAGAAGAAAACAGACATCCAGATCCAGGAAGCCCAGAGAGTTCCAAATAAGATGAACCCAAATTATTTAAATTATAATTTAAATGTCAAAAGCTAAACACAAGGAGATTTCCTAAAAGCAAAAGTGGCACCTGAGTGGCTCAGTTGGTTAAGCACCTGCCTTCTGTTCAGGTCATGATCTCAGGGTCCTGGGATTGAGCCCCATATCAGGCTTCCTGCTCAGCAGGGAGCCTGTCTCTCCCTCTCCCTCTGTCCCTACCCCCACTCATGCTCACTCTCGCACACATGTGCTATCTCTCAAATAAATAAAATCATTTTTTAAAACAGCAAGAGAAAAACAACTTTTGTTACATACAAGGGAAACACCATAAACCTATCAGTAGATTTTTCAGGAGAAACATTACAGGCCAGAAGAGAGTGGCACAAGATATTCAAAGTGCTAAAAGAAAAAAAAAAAAGAAAAAGAAAAAAGCTTCCATATTTCCATACAAAATACTCTGTGCAGCAAAGTTTTCATACAGAATTTAAAGATACATAATTTTTCAGATACGCAAAAGCTAAAGGAGTTTGTCATCACTAAAATAGCCTTACAAGAAATGCAATAGTGACCTTTTATGCTGAAAAAGAAAAAAAAAGGTTCTAATTAGTAACAAGAAAACATGAAAGAATAAATCTTGCTGGGAAGATAAATACATAGTAAAGGTAGTGTGTTAATTATAAAACTAGTGTCAAAGTTAAAAGATTAAAGTAGTAAAAAATATAACTGCAATTTAAGGGATGCACAAGATTTAAAAATATTAAAAATTAATATGACATTAATGTGCAAAGGGTGAGTAAAAATGTAGAGCTTTAGATTGTGACTAAATGAGTTATTATTTACTTAAAATAGATTTGTTATAACTTTTTTTTTAATTTTTATTTATTTATGATAGTCACACACACACACAGAGAGAGAGAGAGAGAGGCAGAGACATAGGCAGAGGGAGAAGCAGGCTCCATGCACCGGGAGCCCGACGTGGGATTCGATCCCGGATCTCCAGGATCGCGCCCTGGGCCAAAGGCAGGCGCCAAACCACTGTGCCACCCAGGGATCCCTGTTATAACTTTTTATGTGTAAGCCTCATAGTAACCACAAAGCAGAAACCTATACTTAATACACAAAAGATAAAGAAGAAATCTAAGTATACCACAAAAGAAAATCAAACCACCAAACCAACTACAGTTAACAAAATGGCAAGGTACATGCATACCTCATATTACTGTACTTTACTTTATTGTACCTCACAAATATTGCTTTTTTTTTTTTAACAAATTGATGATTTATGGCAACCCTGCATTAAGAAAGCCTATCAACACCATTTTCCCAATTTAATTTGCTTATTTCATGTGTCTATGTCATATTTTGAAATATTCTCACAATATTTCAAACATTTTCATCATTATTATATTTGTTAAGGTACTCTATGATCAATAACTATAACTTGCTGAAAGCTTACATGATGGTTAGCATTATTCACAATATTTTTTTAAATTAAGGTATGTAAATTTTTTTAGGCAATGCTATTGCACACTTAATAAACTGTAGTATAGTCTAACCAAATTTTATATGCACTGGGAATCAAAAAATGCATATGATTCACTTTCTTGGGATACTCAATTTATTGCAGTGGTCTAGAAATGCAACTGCAGTATCTCAGAGGTATGCCTGTACATACCTATCAGTAATTACTTTTTTTTTAAGATTTTGTTTATTCATGAGAGACACAGAGAGAAAGAGAGAGAGAGAGAGGCAGGCAGAGGGAGAAGCAGGCTCCATGCAAGGAGCCTGATGTGGGACTCGATCCCAGGTCTCCAGGATCACACCCTGGGCTGCAGGTGGCACTAAACCGCTACACCACCTGAGCTGCCCCTATCAGTAATTACTTTAAATGTAAATGGACTAAATTCTCCAATAAAAAGACAGAGTGACTGGATGGATTAAAAAAAAAAACATCTATATGCTGCTAATAAGAAACTCATCAGATATAAGGGCACACACAGATGGAATGTGAAGGGATGCAAAAAGATATTTCATGCAAATGGAAACCAAAAGAAAGAAGTGTTAGCTATACTTGTATCATTCAAAATAGGCTTTAAGACGAAGTCCAATAAGAGACAAGAGTATTGGGATGCCTGGGTGGTTCAGCGGTTGAGCATCTGCCTTCAGCGCAGGGCATGATCCCGGGACCCAGGATCGAGTCCCACATTGGGCTCCTTGCACAGAGCCTGCTTCTCCCTCTGCCTGTGGATTTTTTTTTTTTTTTGGATTAAAGAGAGAGACAAGAGTGTTACATAAAGGAGTCAATCAAATAAGTTGACATAACCGATATATATATATATGTATATATATACATACATATATATGTGTGTGTATATATATATATGCATTAAACATAGGGGTTACTGAGTATATAACGCAAATATTAATAGATCTACAGGGAGAAATACACAGCAACACAATAATAGTAGAGAACATTAATACCCCACTTCCATTAATGGATAGATAATTGAGACAGAAAAATCATAAAGTAAATAATTGGCCTTAAACTTTAGACCAGATGGACTTAATGGGTATATACAGAACATCCCATCCAAAATCAGCAGAATACACGTTCTCATCCAAACATGTGGAACATTCTCCAGAATAGATCAGTCGTGTGTTAGGCCACAAAACAAATCTTAGTAAGTTTAAGGAGATTGATATATCAAACATCTTTTCTGACTGCGATGGTATAAAACTAGAAATCAATGATAAATAGAAAATTGGAAAATTATAAATATGTGCAGATTAAACAACATGGTGCTGAGCAGCCAATACATTAAAAAACAAATTGAAAGAGAATTCAAACAATAACTTGAGACAAATGAAAATAGGAACACAATGTATTGAAACATGGGATGCAGCAAAAACACTTCTAAGAGGGAGGTTCATAACAAGAAAAATCTCAAACAATATTACACCAAGGAACTGAAAAAGAAGAAATGAAGCCCAAAGGTAGTAGAAGGAAGATAACAAAAATAAATGATCGAGATTAAAATAATAATAGAAAGAATAAATAAAACTAAGAACGAGTTCTTTGAAAAGATAAACAAAATTAACTAGACTAACCAAGGAGGAAAAAAGACAAAAATATGCAATGAAAAAGGATGCATTACAACTGATAGTATAGAAATACAAAGAATCATAAGAGACTACTATCAACAATTGTATACTAACAAGTTGAACAACCTAGAAGAAATGGATAAATCCCTAGAACCATACACCCTAACAAGACTATGAATAGAAAATATGAACAGACCAATTACTAGTAAAGAGATTAAATCACCCCTCCCCCACCCCTCACTGCAAAAATAAGTCCAGGATTGGACAGCTTCACTGGTGAATTCTACCAAACATTCAAAGAAGAATTAATACCAACCATTCTCATACTCTACCAAAATATAAAAAGACCCTGCTACCAAAACCAGAGAAGGACATTACAAGAAAAGAAAATTACAGGCCAATTTTTCTAATGAATATAGATGTAAAAATTGCCAACAAAATATTAGCAGACCTAAGTCAACAATAAATGAAGATCATATGCCATGAGCATGCAGGATTTATTCTAAGAATACTTCAACATCTACAAATCAGTCAGTGTAATACTTGCCATATAGGGGTTTTGTGATAATTAAAGTATGTGTCCCAAAGGTCACACAGGGGATTAGGGGCAGAGACTGGACTGAGAAAACTGAGAGGGTCTTTGCAAAGCCCATGGGATCAGTTCCTGAGGTCAGCTGTCCCTCCAGGCATGCTACCTAGCCTGTCTCCAAAGCATTAATAAAATGAAGAATAAAAATTATATGATCATCTCAATAGATGCAAAAAAGCATTTTATAAAATTCAATATCTATATATGATAAAAAAAAAAAACTTTCAACAAAGTGGGTACAAAGGGAACATACCTCAACATAATAAAGACTACATATGACAAGTCCGCAGCTCACATCATACTCAATAGTAAAAAGTTGAAAGCTTTTCCTCTAAGATTAGGAACAAGATAAGGACACGTTCATACCACTTTTATTCAATATAACATTGGATGTCCTAACCAAACAATTAGGAAAGAGAAAGAAATAAAAGGCATCCAAATAGGAAAAGAAGTAAAACTATCTCTATTTGCAAATGACATGATATTATATATAGAAAACCCTAAAGACTCCACCAAAAACCTGTTAGAACTAATAAATACATGTAGTTAACCTGTAGGATACAAAGCCAACGTTCAAAAATCCATTGTTTCTGTATACTAATAACAATTCGAAAGAGAAATTAAGAAAACAATCCCATTTGCAATTGCATCAAGAAATAAAATCAGAAAGAAAGAAAGAAAGAAAGAAAGAAAGAAAGAAAGAAAGAAAGAAAGAAAGGAAAGAAAAGAAAGAAAGAAAGAAAGAAAGAAAGAAAGAAAGAAAGAAAGAAAGAAAGAAAGAAAATCACATAGGGATAAATTTAAACAGAAGCAAAAGACCCCCTACCCTGAAACTGTAAGACATTGATGGAAGAAATAGAGGAAAATGCAAATAAATGGAAAGATATTTGACACCATGGTTTAGAAGAATTAATATTGTTAAAATGACCATACAACTCCAAGAAATCTACACCTTCAAATTTCTCTTTCTGCAACTTCATTGTTAGTGTATAGGAATAGGGCAGATTTCTATATGTTAATTTTGTATCCTCTAACTTTATTAATTGGTTTGTTACTTCTAATCGTTTTTTGGTGGAGTCTTTAGGATTTTCTTTTTTTTTCTTTAGGATTTTCTATGTAAAGTATCTTGTGACCTGCAAATAGTGTCAGTTTAACTTCTTTACCAATATACATACATTTTATCTCTTTTCCTTATTTGATTGCTGTGGCTAGGACTTCCAGTATGTTGAATAAAAGTGATGAGAGTCTTGTTCCTAACCTTAGAGGAAAGCTCTGTTTTTCACCATTGAGTATGATGGTAGGTGTGGGTTTTTCCTATATGGCCTTTATTATGTTGAGGTATGTTTCCTTTAATACCATTTTAATAGCCAAGATGTAGTAGCAACCTAAGTGTCTATTGATAGATGAATTGATATACACACAATGGACTATTACACAACTATAAAAAAAGGTTGAGATTGCACCATTTAAGACAACATGATGGACCTAGAGGGCATGCTAAGTGAAATAAGTTAGACTGAGAAAGACAAATACTCTATGACTCCACTCAAAATGGACTCTAAAAAATGTGAATAAACAAATAGAGCTTTCCCAAATATATTATTTCATCCATAAATATTTTAGTATGTGTGTTAAAAATGCCAAGATTCTTAAATTTTATTATTATTTGTATTACCTTAAGTAATCTCTACACTATGTAGGACTCAAACTTAGGACTCTGGCATGCTCTACTGACTTGAGCTAGCCAGGCATCCCTAAGACTCTTAAATTAACACACACACACACACACACACACACACACACACACACACACAGCCAAGGCAATTAGACAAGAAAATGAAATAAAGACATCTACATTGAAAAGGAAAAAACAAAAAAAAAAAAAAAGAAAAGGAAAAAACAAATTACCTCTATTTGCAGATGACATGATCTATATATAAAAAGCCCTAATGGATCCACTAAAAAAACTATTAAAACCACTAAGTTAATTTAGTATTTTCATAAGGAAATTCATGCAGAGGTTCACATGGAAGTTCAAGAAAACAAGAATAGACAAAATATTTTTGAAAAAGAACAATGTTGGGGCAGCTTGGGTGGCTCAGAGGTTTAGTGCCACCTTCAGCCCAGGGCGTGATCCTGAAGACCTGGGATCGAGTCCCATGTCAGGCTCCCTGCATGGAGCCTGCTTCTCTCCTCTGCCTGTGTCTCTGCCTCTGTGTGTGTGTGTGTGTGTGTGTGTGTGTGTGTGTGTGTGTGAGATAAATGAATAACATCTTTAAAAAAATAAAGAAAAAGAACAATGTTGGAAGACTCACAGTTCCTGACTTTAAAACTTAACTACAAAGCTACAGCTTTCAATTGAGACAGTGTGAGACAGGAATATGGATAGGCAAATAGATCAGTGGAATAGAGAGAAAAAAATCTTGTTTATGGTTAATTGGTTTTTTTACAATGACTGCAAGAAAATTCAATAGGAAAAGAAAAGTTTTGCTGAGAAAACTGTATATCTGCATGGAAAAGAATGGAGGTGGACTCCCAACCTCACAGCATATCCAAAAATTAGCTCAAAATAGATCCAAGACCTACATATAAGAGCTATAGCTATAAAACTCATGGGGAAAAATCTCCATAACCCAGAGTTAGGCAATGGTTTCCTAGATGTGACCTTAAAAGCACAAGGAACAAAAGAAAAAAGATAAATTTGGCATAGTCAAAATTTTAAAAATTTAGTGCTTCTAACGACATTGGCAAGAAAATGAAAAGGCAATCCACAGAATTGCAAAATATTTGCAAATAATTTATTTGATAAAGGATATGTATCTAAAATATATAAAGTGTTGCTATAATTCAATAATAAAAAGACAACCCATTTTTTTGAAAAATGGCCAAAGGATCTGAATAGACATTTTTCAAAAGATATCCAAATGGCCAATCAGCACATTACCCATTAGAGAAGTGCAAATCAAAACCACAATGAGATACCACTTCACACCCATTTAGATGCCTAGAATCAAAAAGATAGATTGAGTCCTACATAGTGTAGAGATTACTTAAGGTAATACAAATAATAATATTTTGATAATCTTTTTTATAATCAAAAAGATAGATAAAGGTAGATAGATAGATAAAAATAAGTAATAATGAAGACATGGAGAAATTGGAACCCTGAAGCATTTCTGTCAAATGTTAAGTGGTACAGCCACTTTGGAAAACACTTTGATAGCTTCTTTATGAGCCACCAATCCACATTTAGGTACACATCCAAGAGAAATTAAAATATTATGTTCACACAGAATCTCATACCTGAACATTCATGGAAGCATTACTCATAATAGCCGAAAGGTAGAAACAACCCAAACAGTCCAACAACTGGGATAAATAAAATTGAGTATATGGATATACCATATGATATGGACATGGTAAATTCATATGGCATATGGATATGTACATATGATGGACAATTATATAATTATTGGGCAATAAAAAATGAATAAAGGACTGATGCCTGGTTATAGGGATGAACCCTGAGAACATTATGCTAAGCAGGAGAAGCCAGTCAAAAAGGACTGTATGATTCTATTCATATGAAATATCCTGAACAGGCAAATATATAAAAGAAAGTTGATTAGTTATTGCCTGGGACTGGGAGATATGGAGGTTTGGGTAAAGAACGCAGAGGTGTTTTTGTGCAAGGAGAGTTCCTCATGCTCCACATCCTAAATAGCATTTAGTGATGTCAGTGTTTTGGATTTTCACCATTCTAATAAGTGTCTGGTTCTATATCACTGTTTTAATTTGCAGTTCCCCCCCAAAAAAAATAAATAATTTGCAGTTCCCTAATGACATGAGGTTGAGCATCTTTTCATGAGCTGATTTGTTATCTATATATCTTTTTTTTGGTGCCTGTTTGGATCCTTTGTCCATTTTAAAAAATCAGAGTCTTGTTTCCTTATTGTTGAGTTTTAAGGTTTTTTTTTAATATTTTGAATATTAGATTTTATCAGATACAAGTAATCTTGCAAATATTTTCTCCCAGACTATGGATTCCCTTTTCGTTCTCTTAATAGTGACTTACAAAGCAGAAGTTTTTAATTTGAATGAAGTCCAATTTATCAAAGTTTTCTTCCATGCATCATGTCTTTGGTGTTGTATCTAAAAAGTCATTGCTAAACCAAAGGTCACCTACACTTGAGTCTTTCTGGCCAACGTTTAAGGAGCTTATTCTTTTCTTTATTCTTCTTCCATCAAAAATTTTAGTGCATTATTTATTTGTCAGAATATATATAACATGTATTATCCTTTAACCTTTATCTTCACGTGTTATCTTTTATCTACAATCAAATATATTAATGCTCACCATTAATCCTTTTGCCAATGTGTACTGTATTCTAGCATAGTAGTTGATAAAGTTCTATAATGGCTAGATAGCATATATTTTAGGCTTTGCAAATCAAATGATCCCTGTTACAATAATTAACTCTGCTATTATAATCTGAAAGCAGTTATGGACACTAAATAATGAAATTCTCATTCTTATTTACAAAAACAGGTGATGAGCTGGATTTGGTACATAGGCCATAGTTTGCTGTCCCTTGCTATAGTAAATTTCTCATAAAAGGCTCCTCGATATAGTCTTTCCTGAGTTCTTTTTTTTAAGATTTATTTATTTATTTTAATGAGAGAGAGAACATGTGAGAGAGGGAGGGGCAGAGGGAGGAGGAGAGAAACCTCAGGCAGACTCCCCACTGAGTGCAAAGCCCAATGTGGGGCTCAATCCCAGGACTCTGAGATCATGACCTGAGCTGAAATGAAGAGTCCAATGGCTAACTGACTAAGTCACCCAGGTGCCCCTCCTCAATTCTTAAAACCTTTTTTTTTTTTTTTTCTGTGACTTTAGTACTGAAAGGAGAGCTTGGTTGGACATTTTTCCAGGTACCAGTAATCTCTCTCTATATAATTAGAAAGATAGATAGATAGATAGATAGATAGATAGATAGATAGATAGATATAGAGATATAGAGATATAGAGATATAGAGATAGATATAGATAAATTCAGATCTACTTTTCTTTCCGTAAAGCATTCTTAATACAGATTTAAATATTAGTTCTGTTTTGTTTTTCAACTTCAAGGACTCCAGTTATGTAAGAGTTGGATTTTGTCTGCCTTCCATTTCAATCACTTTCTCTCTCTCTTCTTTTTACTTATTCCACTTACAGTATCTTAGTTGTTTTTCTACTTTTTTTAATGCCTCTTAAAATTTTTTTAAATTTAAATTAAGTTCATTAACATATAATTATTATTGGTTTCAGAGGTAGAGGTCAGTGATTCATCAGCTTTATAACACCCAGTGCTCATTACATCATATGCCCTCCTTAATGCCCAACACCCAATGATCCAATCTCCCCAACCCCCTTCCCTCCAGCAACCCTCAGTTTGTTTCCTATCAGTCTCTTATGATTTGTCTCCCATCTTGTTTTATTTTTTCCTCTCTTCCCCTATGATCCTTTCTTTTGTTTCTTAAATTCCACATATGGGGGCACCTGGGTGGCTTAGCGGTTGAGCATCTGCCTTTGGCTCGGGACGTGATTGCAGAATCATGGGATCAAGTCCCATATCTGGCTCCCTGCATGGAACCTGCTTCTCCCTCTGCCTATGTCTCCGACTCTCTCTCTCTCTCTCATGAATAAATAAAATCTTAAAAAAAAATAAATTCCACATATGAATGAGATCACATGATAATTGACTTTCTCTGATTGACTTATTTTGCTTAGCATAGTATCCTCTAGTTCCGTTGGCATTGTTGCAAATGGCAAGATTTCATTTTTTGGATAGCTGAGTAGTATTCATTGGAGATATTCCAATGAATTCCAGGAGTATTCATTGGACCTTTTCTTTATCCATTCATCTGTCGATGGACATCTGGGCTCTTTCCATAGTTTGACTATTGGGGACATTGCTGCTATGAACTTTGGGGTGCAGGTGCCCCTTCAGATCACTACATTTGTATATTTGGGATAAATACCCAGGAGTGAAATTTCTGGGTCATAGGGTAGCTCTATTTTCAACTTTTTGAGGACCCTCCACACTGTTTTCCAGAGTGGCTGCACCAGTTTGCATTCCCACCAAGTGTGAGAGGGTTGCCTTCTCTCTGCATCCTCCTGAACGTCTGTCATTTCCTGACTTGTTTATTTTAGCCATTCTGACTGGTTTGAGGTGGTATTTCATTGTGGTTTTGTATTTCCCTGATGCTGAGTCATGTGGAGCATTTTTTTAAAGATTTTGTTTATTTATTCATGAGACAGAGAGAGAGAGAGAGAGAGAGGCAAAGACATAGGCAGAGGGAGAAGCAGGCTCCACTCAGGGAGCCCAGTGTGGGACTTGATCCCAGGACTCCAGGATCACACCCTGAGCCAAAGGCAGATGCTCAACTGCTGAGCCACCCAGGAATCCCAATGTGGAGCATTTTTTCATGCATTTGTTGGCCATTTGTATATCTTCTTTGGAGAAATGTCTGCACATGGCTTCTGCCCATTTTTTGATCAGATTATTTGTTCTTTGTGTGTTAAATTTGATAAGTTTTTTATAGATATTGGATAGTAGACCTTTATCTGATATGTCATGTGCAGATATCTTCTCCCATTCTGTCAGTCATCTTTTGGCTTTGTCAATTGTTTCCTTTGCTTTGCAAACACTTTTTGATGAAGTCAAATTGGGACTTCTTGATGAAGTCCCAATAGTTTATTTTTGCCTTTGTTTCCCTTGTCTTTGGGGGCATGTCTAGTAAGAAGTTGTTGTGGCCTAGGTCACCAAGATTGCTGCCTGTTCTCCTCTAGGATTTTGATGGATTCCTGTCTTGCATTTAGTTAGGTCTTTCAACCGTTTTGAGTCTATTTTTGTGTATGGTGTGAGGAAATGGTCCAGTTTCATTCTTCTGCTTGTGGCGGTTAAATTTTCCCAACACCATTTGTTGAAAAGACTGTCTTTTTTCCCATTGGATATTCTTTCCTGCTTTGTCAAAGATTAGTTGACCATAGAGTGGAGGGTCCATTTCTGGGTTCTCTGTTCTGTTCCATTGATCTATGTTCCCTGTTTTTGTGCATCTAAGACCATACTGTCTTGATGATTACAGCTTTGTAATAGAGCTTGAAGTCAGGAATTGTGATGCCACCAGTTTTGGTTTTCTTTTTCAACATTCCTTTGGCTATTCGGGGTCTTTTCTGGTCTTCAATGCCTTTTGTTAAATTTTTATTCACATATAATTTCCCACCACTATATTTTAGTCTTCATTCCTTTATCATCATAGTTCATGTGCTGGTTTAGTCAACTCTTATTTCTATATGTGGTTCAATTTCTGTTCCTAGCTTATCAATTTATTTTAATTCTGGTATGGTGAATTATATTAGTTTATTAGTTTCAGGTATACAGTATAGTGATTCACCTAGTTTATGAATTTATAATTCAAGATTTTTCTTTCTCTTATCACCAAATGCTTGTTTGAGGATATTTAATTCAGTTTAGGATGTTAGTTTGCAGTTTTCTTTTGTGTTTGGTTTTTTTTAAGGGACTTTTATTAACTAGAATGCTTTGGTTTTTATTTTCTATTCTCTTATAGTAGCTCTGTATAAAGTCTGATTATATCTTTGAATTTTATGGACAGTTTGGCAGCTTGGGTTGGTTTGAAAGATCCCTAAAATAAAAGTTGGTGTATCTGGATATAAAGATTATTGGCTTCTCTTCTATTTCCTTTTTTAAGATTTGTTTATTTATTTGAGAGAGAGTGTGTGTGTAAGTGGGTGGTGGAGCAGTGGGAGAGAATCTTAAGCAGACTCCTTGCTGAGCATGGAGCCTACCACAGGGCTCTATCCCAAGACCTTGAGATCATGGCTTGAGCTGAAATCTGGAGTCAGATGCTTAACAGACTGAGCGATTTTTATTTCTTTTTATTTATGCTACTTTGTTGTCTCTGACATAAAGTATTGTTTCCAAAAACTCTGCTGGAAATCTGATTTTCTTTCCTTTATGAATAACATGTGTTTTCTTGTTCTTATTGTTGTTTTGGTCAAGATCCCCAAAGTGTTTATTTTTAAGCCCAGTGCTTTTATTAATATAAATCCTAGTTGCTTTTATTTTTTTAATCATTCTTAATTGTTTTTCCTAGGTATAAGCTGTGCCTTTTCAGTATGTTGTTTCAAATTATTTTAGTTCATATATTGGTCTTGAATTACAGTTAATATTGATATCATTGTTCTGTTCAAAACACTTAGGTTTTCTTCTTCAGGATCTGCAACTATACATAAATTGGGTTTTCTTTGCCTATCTTTTATATTTGTCACTTACTTTTGAATTACTTTCTATCTCTTTTATTCTTTTTTTTCTATCTCTTTTATTCTTAAAAACCTATTTATCTCAAGGCCTTATCTATTGTTTATTCACAATTGTGATTTTTCTAATTTGGTTTATTTCTGATGTGACTTTTTATTTCTAGGTTTTTCCAGAGTTCTAGCTTACTTATGAGTTTGAAATTCTGATTTATATTGTTCTTTCATAACTTCTATCATTCTCTTATTTATTTTGCCTCATTTTGAGATAGTAGGTGTGTCAGCCAGTGTTCTCACAGAGAAACAGAACCAATAGAATATATATATATATATATATATATATATATATATATATATATATATGATTTATTTTAGGAAATTGATTTATATAATTGTGGGAACAGGCAACTCTGAAATCTTTAGGTCAGGCCAGCAGGGTAGAAATTCAGGCAAGAGTTAATGCGGCAGTCTTGAAGCAGAATTTATTTTCTAGGAAACCTCCGTTTTTTTCCAAGCACTTCCAACTGATGGAAGAGACCCCATCCGCATTATCAAAGGTATTCTCTTTTACTTAAATTCAACTGATTGTAGATGTAAACCACATCTATAGAATATCCTCACAGCAAAACCTATGTTTGATTAAATAACTGGGTGCTGTAATCTAGCCAAGTTGATATGTAAGACAAACCCACATATTAAGTCGTAGCTTTCATTTACTTATTAGGTATGTTCTTACAGAGATTGTTATTCTGCTTTGTATTTTCTTTTTTGTATAATAGCTGTGTGAAATTAGACTGTAATCCTTTTTCTGTTGCCTTATTTTTTTTTTAACATGAAATTTATTTTCCTGATCTTTAAAGAGGGGTGAGTCAAAATAACTTTTCTAACTTTGTGGCTTTAGAGCTTTCTCTTCTGTTGTTTTGTAAAGTGTCCAAAAATAAGGCTAATACTTTTTGAGATCTCCAGATTCTGTTTCCTTTTCTCATTCATCTGTAGTTTTTCTTTTCTTTGCCTTTATTATCCCATTCCAGCTCAATTGAAATTATTTTCCTTTCACTACAGAACCATGTCCTAGAAGGTATCTATAGGTCCTTGTTTTGGTATTCATAGATCCCAGGTTCTCTTGCCCTTTCAAATATTATTATGGATCTCTTGGACTGACTTAAAAATTGAAAAGTACAACCACTGTTCTGGTTTAGAGTTGCTATTGTCTAAATGTCCTGCCATGGTTTCCAATGAATGCCTATCACTGATTTAAATATTCTTCTCTGCTAAGGTCTGCCATATTTGCTTTCTTTTGCTTCCTTATGCTGATACCCCATGAATCTGGTTGTTTTAGCTGGTTTGTTCCAGCCCACTTTTATTTTGGGATTTTGAGGAATACTTTGTCACTTAATTTTATTGTTGACCTTGTCCAGTGCTGTTTTATTGTCTGTTTCATTGGTACTACCCTAGTTGTGCTTACTAGGGAATTTGACTAGATTGAAAGACTACATCACCACTAACTCTCCCCAGTTTGTTTTCTTTTGTAAATGCCTCTTTTTCCTTCTTTTTTGTATCCTTCCTTTTACTTTTTTCAGTTTTCTCTGTTATTTTATTAGCATCTTACACTAAAAACCAAGTTTATTCACTTTCAAACTACCCTATTTCTTTCATATATATATTTAAGGCTATAAATTTCATTTTAGGGACTAACATACTATATACTACAAGTTTTGAGAACATTGAATTTTTTTATTCTTTATTTAGAAATATTTTGTAATTTGCATTGTGATTTCTCCTTTATCCTATAAATCATTCAGAAGTAAAGTTTGGGTTGTTTTTTGTTTTTTGTTTTAAGAATTATAAATACCCTAAGAATTTTTTCTGGCTAACTTTATGAGAAATTCTGATTTTATTTTATTAATATCAAAGGCATAGTATGTGAGATAATTCTTTGAGATTGGGTAAGACTTATTTTGTAAATATGATCAATTTTGGCAAATGTTCTATGTGAGATTGAAAAGAATGTATTTTATTTTATATTGGCTAATTTTGTAGGTTTATATATAGGATTATCTGTAGTTTGAGAAAAGTGTGTCAAACATCTACCACTATATTTGTGGCTTTGAAATTTTTTCCTGGTACTTCTATCAAATTTTGCTTTATATGATCTATAGGTTCAGTGCAATCCCTATTAAAATACCAACAGCGTTTTTCAAATAATACTAAAATTTGTGTAGAACCACAAAAGACCCCAAATAGCCAAAACAATGTTGAGAAAGAACAAAGATGAAGGTATCACAATCCCAGATTTCAAGATATACTACAAAGTTGCAGCAACCAAAAAAATATGGTACTGGCACAAAAATAGACCCATAGATCAATGGAACAGAAAAGAAAGCCCAGAAATAAACTGATGAATATATGGTCAATTAATATCTGACAAAGGATACTGGAATATCCAATGGAAAAAAGACAATCTCTTCAACAAATGATGCTAGAAAACTGGACAGCAATATGTAAAAGAATAAAACTGCACCACTTTCTCACACTATACACAAAAATAAACTCAAAATGGATTAAACCTGAAATCATAAAAGTCCTGGAAGAGAGCACAGGCAGTAATTTCTCTGACATCAGCCTTAACATTTTCTAGATATGTCTCCTAGGCAAGGGAAACAAAAGTGTAAATAAACTATTAGAACTACATCAGAATAAAAAGCTTCTGCATCACAAAGCAAACTATCAACAGAACAAAAAGATAACCTACTGAATGGGAGAAGATATGTGCAAATGAGCTATCCGATAAAGAGTTAATATCTAAATTATATAAAGAATTTATATAATTCAACACCAAAAGAACCCCACAAATAATCAAATAATCCAGGTAAAAAATAGGCAGAAGACCAGAATAGACATTTTTCCAAAGAAGATAATACAGATGGCCAACAGAGACATGAAAAGATGTTCAAGATCATTAATCATCAGGGAAATGCAAATTGAAACCACAGTGAGAATATCATCTCACACCTGTCAGAAGGGCTAGAATAAAAAAACAATAAATAACAAGTGTTAGTGAGGATGTGGAGAAAAGGAATCTTTGTTCACTGTTGGTGGGAATGCAAAGTGGTGCAGTCACTGTGGAGAACAGTATAGAGGTTACTTTAAAAATTAAAAACAGGCACCTGGGTGACTCAGTCAGTTTAAGCATCAGACTCTTGGTTTGGGCTTAGGTCATGATCTCAGGGTCATGGAATTGAGCCCCATGTAGAGCTCTGTGCTCAGAATGGAGTCTGCTCGGGGATCCCTGGGTGGCTCAGCGGTTTGGCGCCTGCCTTTGGCCCAGGGCGCGATCCTGGAGTCCTGGGATTGAGTCCCACGTCGGGCTCCTGGCATGGAGCCTGCTTCTCCCTCCTCCTGTGTCTCTGCCTCTCTCTCTCTCTCTCTATGTCTATCATAAGTAAATAAATAAATATTTTTAAAAAAAGAATGGAGTCTGCTCAAGATTCTCTCCTGCCCTTCCCTCTGCTTAAGCTCTCTCTCTGTCAAATAAATAAATCTTTAAAAAAATTAAAAATAGAAATACTAAATACTATTTCTAAAAATAGAAATATGATCTAATAATTCCACTACTGGGTATTTACCCAAAGAAAATGAAAAACACTAACTCAAGAAGATTAATGCACCCCTCTGTTTATTGCAGCATTACTGAAAACAGCTAAGATACAGAAGCAACCTAAGTATTTATCGATAGATGAATAGATAAGTAAGATTGCTTTTCAACAGATGAATGGTTAAGGAATACACACACACACAGGAATATTACAGAGCCATACCAAAGGATGAGATCATGCCATCTGAAACAACCTGGGTGGAACTAGAGGGTATGTTAAGTGAAATAAATCAGACTGAGAAAGACAAATACCATACGATTTCACTCACAAGTGGAACCTTAAAAAATAATAGCAATAACAAACGAATAAACAAAAAGCAGAATCAGACCCATAAATACAGAGAACAAACTGATGGTTGCTAGAGGAAAGGATAGTGGGTTGGGCAAAATGGGTGAATGGGTGTCCCAGTTATGAAATGAATAAATCAGGGGAATAAAAGACACAGCATAAGGGATAATAGTCAATGATATTGTAATAGCAATGTATCTTCACAGATGGTAGCTACACTTGTGGTGAACATGGCATAATATAAAAATTTGTGAAATCACAACGTTGTATACCTAAAACTATTGTAATGTACGTCAACCATACTCAAAATTTTTTTTTGCTCTATATATTTCAGGGCTATATCTTCTGGTGATTTTTTTCCTCTTTTTTCTTCTTATACACTGTCATTAATCCTATAATTTCAAATTTATGAGATAGCTGGTATTATAATCCCCATTTTACAACTAAAAACACTGAAAAAGTGTTTATGTATATATATTTACATGAAATGTGTACATATGTGTATATACATAATTGTTACTATAAAGGTGATACTGGGTTCCAAACCTGGCTTAAGAAGAAGACAAGGGCACCTGGTGGCTCAGTCGGCTAAGTGTCCAACTCTTGATCTCAGCTCCAGTCTTGACTTTAGGATTGTGAGTTCAAGCCCCACATTGGGCTCCATGCTGGGCCTGGGGCTTCCATAAGAAAGGAAGAAGAGGACCAATGTTGAGACTAAGACTAATGATGTTAGAAAGTGGATCAGTATCCTTCAAAAGGGGAAAGAACTTATAAATGAAAGAATGTGGAAGAAGGAAAAAAAAAAAGGATTAAGGAATAAGGAAAATGTGACTGATGTAAGTTAGTGTGGTAGAGTCAGGGATATGCGAAGAGTAGGACTTCAGAATTTACCATGACTTGTTATTAAGTGAAGGATCTTGTCTCACTCATTTTTCTTCATCTAGCGGAGTTCCAGTCACCTGCTAGACACTTGGTAGATTATTTTTGAAGTAAAATAAAATAAGAGTCTTATAGTCTCTGGGGGGAGACATCTGAAGTGTCTTGGAAAAGTTACTTTTCCTTTGTCACATTACTTTGTACAGTTTTAAAGGAATTAAATTTTAGTTATTCTGTCTTTAATTGTAAGGACCCAGGAAATTGAGCCTTACATCAGAATACGGAGACAAAAATTTTGGATCAGATTTTTTTATTTGAACTATCTTACCTTCTTGTTTAGATTACGTTAGAGTATGAAGGAACATCATTTTCTGAGTGGAGTGTGCCAGGAACTTGTTCTGTGAAAAATAAAAGGTAAGATTTTTTCCATGAATGTCAATATAATGTGTGTATTTACACATAAAAATGTATT
The DNA here is from genome assembly GCF_048418805.1 of Vulpes vulpes. Classification (NCBI taxonomy): domain Eukaryota; kingdom Metazoa; phylum Chordata; class Mammalia; order Carnivora; family Canidae; genus Vulpes; species Vulpes vulpes. The sequence continues at coordinate 124,936,489 of NC_132792.1, read as the reverse complement.
CATATAGTGTGAACATTCAGATTCAAGGCTGTGATTGAATGTAAATTTCTTCCCATTGCATAGGTGTGAAAAAAAAGACAAAATCTCTTTGACAAAAGAAGTATTGTTATATTTTTTATTTTTCTAATTAACATACAATTAATGTTTTTAGGCTTAAAAAGTAGTAGGGGAGATTTTATTAATCTTGTATGTCTCTATGCTTATTTCTCTTCCTGTTCTTTTTAAATACTAGTTCACCCAAGACAGAACTACGTTGTTTTTCTCCTGGTTTTCAGACTATAAGACCAATTGTTACGGGCCCAGTAAGTTGATTTTAATGATAATTATTACATCTTGCAAATTATTTCTCTACTACATTTTATTTTACTTATTTGGGCTTTCAATCTGTTTTAAATAGTGTAAGTGTTAAGTATAAATAAGAGGTATTTTTAAATTATTGTCAATATGGCAATTTTCAGATATATCTCATAGCAGATTATAAGTTAGGAAATGATATGTGATTTTTACTTTAGCCTTTTTATCAATGAGCAAAGAAAGCCCCAGTTACCTACCATCTTAATGATAATAGTACTTTCTGCTGAGTGGGTGTCATGTCACATACCTTTATGACAGTTTCCTGGAATAAAGACCATTTCTGTTTCTAGCAAGTTTGTTCTTAAATATTTTCTTTAATTCAAGAAAAAACATGTGAATGCAAATACACGAAAGTGATGTTGAATCCTTTCTTGTTTACAAAAAAAGAAAAAAATAAGCATTAAAAACATTGGCCCTTTACTAATTAGTAACAATTACTGGCCACATACCTCATAGCTGATATTCCCACATAGGTGTGTCTAAAGCCACTGCTATAGAGACTCCTTGTGACAAATCTTGTCTTTATTTTGGGACTTGTGCCTTCTTTTTAATTAATAATCTGTATTTTCAGAGAATAAGTAGAGTGATGTGGGAAAGACCAGATGAATATTAATTCATTTTTTTCAAAACTTGTTGATTAAAAAATATTTGAATTTGGCTTTCAAGTTTATGAATATCTGCCAGGTTCATGGACAGAATTTCTCAGCCAGTAAAGGCTTACTCCTTTTCCTTTTGTTGTATAATGGAAGCCCAAATGTGTAATATTATATAAAAATATGTACACACAAATATACACATGTATAAGAATATCTTTGTCATTTATGTAGAGTGCCATCAGATCTTATAACTTTTAAGAATGTATGTACATGCTGATCTCTGAAATACGCTCAAAAGCACTCAGATCCAGTAACCAAAAATGTCTCGAGGCATTGCCAATTTGTCTGTGTATAGTTCCCATATTTGTTTCCTGTGAACAAAATCATCTCTGATTCAGAACCATTAAAGAAAAAAATTAATTGAATTGTTTTGATGAATAAGGCTGTCTAGGAAAACTCACTATTTTCCTTTACACACTCAGAGAACACTTCTATTACCAGATGTGGTGTGCGGGTGTTGATTTCCGTACTATTTCTGATACCAGCTGAGTGTCCTACAGTTCAGAGTTCTGGCATTTTCTACATGGAGTCAACTTCACATCCCACAGGTTAAGGGCTCAGTTCCACAAGACTGCTCCACTTCAGATGTCAACTGCAAGTTCCAGTTTGTCACCTGGCTATGAATCCATGTCATCTTCTCCTCAGGTTCAATAATCTGCTAGCACAGCTCATAGAACTCAGGAAATCACACTTACCAGTTATAATAATAAAAGATATGATAAAGGATACAGTCAACAGCCAGAGAAGAGGTACAAGAGGCAAGGTCTGGAAGGTCCTGAGCTCAGGAGATTCTGTCCCTATGGAGTTGGGTTGTGTTACTCTGCCACCATGTGGATGTGTTTACCAACTGGGAAGCTCTCTGATTTTTATGAGGGCTTCATCATATAGGCATAGTCAGTCATTTCAATCATTAACTCATTTTCTGGTTTCTCTCCCGTCTCCAAAGGGTGGGAGGTTGAGCTAAAAGTTCCAAGCCTCTAATCATGGGTTAGCCTTTCTAGTGACCAGTGCCCATCCCGAAGCCCACCTAGAGTCGCCTCATTAGAACAAAAGGGAGCTCTATGTCAGACCCTCCTATCATTCAGGAGGTTATAAGAGTTGTAGGAGCTCTGCATCAGGCACCAGGATCAAAGGCCAAATATTAGCAGGAAATGGGTGCAAAGGCCATATGTACATGTTCTATTATTTCACAAAGACATATATAACAGAAACAACAAGCTATCTAAATTTGTCACTCATGATAGTGAGTAGCTAAAGAATAGAACTAATATTATATGAATATTCATTAGTTCTATTCAGAAATTTGTTCATTATACTTCTTCTGATCTTAGATAATTTAGTTCCTCTGTGACTTTTATGCCAGTATCCAAATTTGTGTTTATTTTACAGTTACCATTATATATCATAGTTGATTTTCCATTTTCTTTCAGGATTCAGAAGAAGAACGTAATTTGTCTGTGGATAGTTCCCATGTTTGTTTCCTGTGGTATTATAAAGTTATGTAAGTAATGTAATATTGAATACAAGGATAATTAGTGCTTTTTAAAAGTATTTAGCTTTGGATGCCTGGGTGGCTCAGTCAATTGAGTGTCTGCTTTCAGCTCAAGTCATGATCCTTGTCATGGGTCCTGAGATGGGTCCTGGGATCCTGGGATGCAGCCCAGGATAAAGCTCCCTGCTCAGTGAGGAGTCTGCTTCTCCCTCTGTCCTCTGCCTCCCCCCTGCTCATGCTCTCTCTCTCTCTCAAATAAACAAATAACATTTGTTTAAATTTTTAAATTTAAAAAGAGAGTATTTAGCTTTAAATTAACTAAACTACAAATTGATTATCTGGATTATAATTTCCATATAAGCTTTTCATTCACCAATCAAGATATCCTCAAATAAGATGCTAATCTAATATTGGGGAACAAACAATAAAAACAATAGCAACAACTATTTGAACATATGTTTCTAATGTTCAGACTTTATGTAAATTATCTCTTTTCATAACAAACACACAAATGTAATTATTATTATCTTTATTTTATAAACAAGGAAATGTGAGCTTGGATAGGTTAAATAATTTGGATAAAAATACACAGCTACTAAAAGATAGCTTTGGGATTTGACTGGTTTTTCAGACTACTGGGCTCTTTGATTTCCATCATACACATCCTGTTCCCAAAGGATTCTCTTTGTTTTGGATAGTTTCTCAAACCCATTTGAACATGAGCGTGAATAAAATGAAACTAATACCAATGTATTCATCACACGAGTCAAGAACTAAAACATTACAGTACCCTAAAATCTGCTACTTAGAAATGCAGAATCTGGGGCCTGCTTCCTGATCTCCTAAATCATTATCTGCATTTTAACAAGATCCTGTAGTCACTTTATGTATATTATTGCTTAGGATGCACCACTCTGATGCACATAAATGAAAGTTCCTCTAGGATATGACCTTTTGACTAAAAGTAGAATATACATTTGTTCAACTTTACTAGGAAATGCCTAAAAGCTTTTTGAAAAGATAGTTCAAATCTGAGCCTCCACCAGCAGTTGATGGAAACTCTCATTGTGCTACATACTCACTAACACTTAATATAATCTGATTTTTTAGTTTGTCAATCTAGTAGGTGTGAAATTATGCCATTGTGCTTCCAATTTGCATTTCCTTGATTACTTTGGTGCAAATAGTCAGTTATTAATGAGGAATTTTTTCCCTCTGTGTTAAATGAAATGTTTACCCATTTTTGAGTTATTTTAAGTTTCATAATAATTTATATGATTTCATTACATTTTTAAAAGAATTTGTTTATTTATTCATGAGAGACACAAAGAGAAAAATGAGTGGGAAATATCAGAAAGGTAGACAGCACATGAGAGACTCCTAACTCTGGGAAATGAACTAGGGGTGGTAGAAGGGGAGGTGGGCGGGGAGGTGGGGGTGACTGGGTGACGGGCACTGAGGCGGGGGCACTTGATGGGATGAGCACTGGGTGTTATTCTATATGTTGGAAAATTGAACACCAATAAAAAATAAATTTATAAAAAAAAAAAGAGAGACACAAAGAGAGAGAGAGATGCAGAGACACAGAGAGAGGGAGAAGCAGACTCCATGCAGGGAGCCTGACGAGGGACTCGAGGATCACGCCCTGGGCTGAAGGCAGGTGCTAAACCAATGAGCCACCCAGGGATCCCTGATTTCATTACATTTTAATTACTAGGACATTATCTTTACATTTCAACATATATATTGAAAGGATTTTATCCCAGTTTAGGCAGCTTTTCCCTTCTCATGAGCTCTATTGATAACTGGCATCCTTAGTATTGTAGGCGAATTTATCAGCTCTTACCTTAATGGGTTTGTGAATTTTTAGATCATTTTAAGAAATGGGTTGTTTTCCAAAAGCTCCACATAATTTTGACTTCTACAGTTAAGTCCTTAATTCATCTGGAATTAGTTTTTGTATATACTTTGAGATAGGGATCCAATTTTATGTTTTTGATGTGAATAATTAATTTTATCAGACCCAATTATTGAAAAATATATTGCCTACTTTGTCATAGATCAGTTTTCATGTATGTAGGTTTCTTCCCAGCTGGCTATTCTGTTCAGCTGATCTGTTTGTGTACTTAAATAAACACTACATTATCTTTATTACTATGATCTCATTTTGCAAATCTTGATAAGGGACAGTGCAAGTACCTGCATCATTCTGACCTCAACTCTTGTCCTTACTCAGGAGTATCCTAGCTATATATTGGGCCTATTTTAACTCCGTATGAATTTTTAGAATTGATTTGTCAAATTCCACAAAAAATAAACTCTAGTAGGGATTTTTATAATTTGTCTAAATATTTAAATCAAATTGGAGAGTCTTTTAACTCAAGAGTAATATATAACCTTCCATTTATTTAGGTCTTCTTACATGTCTACCAATAAAATTTAATAATTTTTCATAAAAGTACCAAGACATTATTATTAGACTTATTCTGAGATGCTTTATAATTTTGTTACTATTATACTCAATTTTTTAAAGTTGCATTTTTCTAACCAGAACTTCCTGTTGTATAGAACACAACTTGTTTTTGGATATTGATTTTTGTATTCAACAACCTTGCTAAATTCTTACATTAATTCTAATAATTTATTTATATATTCTCTTGGAATTTTTACAAATCATCACCTACAAATAATGGTGGTTTTGTTTATCCCTTTCCAGTAACTATGCCTTTTGTTTCTTTCATTCTTACTACATGGCTAGAATATTCAGCATTCTTACTGTATGGCTAGAAGGGTGAAAGCAGGCCTCCTTATCATATTCCTGATCTTAAAAGGGAGACTCTTATTTTCCACTATTTTGTAGAATATTTGTTATAGATATTATGAATTATGAATATTATTAATTAACCTTTACCCAGTTAAGGAAGTTCCCTTTTATTCCAAGTTGGTAGTGAATTTTTCTTATGACTCAGTGCCAAAATTAAAAGTTTTTCTGCTTGCACTTAAAAGTTTATGTGGTTTTCCTGTTTTACTATGTTAATGATGAAAAATAGTTATTAATATTCCTACATTAAACTAACCTTGTGTTTCTAGAATAAGCCAACTTGGTCTTGATGAATTCTCTTTCATATACATTGATAGATTTTCTTTTTGGTACAACCATTTCCCACATTTGCTATGGAGGGAGACTGTGCTAGACTCAAAACATAAAATAGGAGTAGTCATTTTTTTCCATTCGGAGAGATTTTGTGTAAGATTGAAATACGTGTTCCTTGAGCATTTGATGGAAACTTGCATGGAAGTTTACTTAGATCTGTTGTGTGTGTGTGTGTGTGTGCACATCTATGTGTGTGTAGAAGGATTTCTTAAGTGTTAATTCACCCTTTTAATGGTCAGAGAATTCTAATTCTTGTAAAATCCATTTTTGTAAGTAGTATTTTTCTAGAAATTTATCCATGTCTTCAGTTAGAAATTTTAGTATCAACTTTAATATAAAGTTGTCTGTACTATCCTTCTATATATTTTAGTTTCTGAGGTAGTTGTGGTTATGCTTCTGTTTTAACATTTCTAATAATTTTATTTGTGCCTTCCTTTGTTTCTATGTCCTTGTGGTATTTCTTTTTTATTACTTTTTTCAGAGAACTCTTTTGGCTTTGTTGAGCTTTTCTATTGCAATCTATTTTATCTCAACTCATACATTCCCTTATTTTCGTCTTTGAATTTGTTTTTCTAAAACTTAAGTTGGCTATTTATTCCATTAGGCTTGAGGGGTTTTTTTTCTAATGTGTATGTTTAAGGCAATCAGCTTCCTTCTAAGCACCTTCATAACTGCTTCAAGTATTATGAATACCTCCTAATTGTGATTCTTTTTGTTATTGCTCAGAAATAATTCTCTAATCCCTGCTATAATTTGTTTGACCAATGAGTTGTTTAGAAATGCATTTTTTAGGGGCACCTGGGTGGCTTAAGTTAGTTGAGTGTCTGCCTTCAGCTCAGGTCATGATCCCAGGGTTCTGGGATGGAGTCCAGGACAGGCTCCCTGCTCAGCGGGGAATCTGTGTCTCCTTCTCTGTTACTCTTCCTGCTTGTGCTGTCTCTCTCTCCCTCTTTCTCCTTGTGTCAAATAAAATCTTGAGATCTTAAAAAGAAAGAAATGGACTTTTCAATTTACAAACACAAGAGAATTTTTAATTACTGTTTTTTAATTACAACCTAATTACATTGTGATCAGGGAAGGGCCAGAGTCTAATTTTTGGCCTAGCATGTAATCAGTTTTTATAAATGTCCCATGCATACCTAAAGAAAATTGTTTTCCTTGTTGGGTCAAATATTGTATCCACGATTGTATTCAAGTTTGTTATACGAATTGTTCAGATCTTCTGTGTACTTATTTGACTCATTGTCAGTTTGATCTATCAATTAATGAGAGGGCTCTGTTCACATGTCCTACTATTATGGTAGATATGTCACTTTTCCTTGTAGATACCTAAGTTTTTATATTATTTTTTGAGGTTATCTTTTAGGTGTATGTAACTTCAGAATTATTGAGCCTTTTTAAAGAATTGAAACTTTATTTGTAGTCACCTTGCTTGTCACTTGTCACACTTTTTATTTTTTGCTTTATGTTCTGTTCTGTCTTATTCATGGGCCTTAATCCATTGATTTTTGAGTTTTCTTATAAACTTATATTTTAAATGTTTCCATTATGAATGCTGTGAAACTAGATTTGCTATGTTTTCTAGTATGATGATCTTTCGTTTTTAATTGGGCAATTTAGTGCATTTATCTTTACTGTGGTTACTTAAGTACTTAAATTTATATCCATGATGAAATAAATGTACTTTCCATTTACCTGCTTAAAACCCTTTACATCTTCAAAATGTTTTAATCCTGATCAGACTTGGTCAATATTTTCATTCCAATCAGTTCCTTTCTCCTTTTTTCTTGACTTTCTTTTTTTCCTGATTCAATTTTCCTTCATGCTTATTTAGAAATCATGAATTGTATGTCTATCTTATATGATACTTCAGTAATTTTAACATGTATCAAGTCTAAATTTAATCAATACATTTATTCTTCTCTCAACACAAGAATATTTAGAATAATTTTATATTATACCTCTTTCAACTTGTATGTCATTGTATTCTGTATTTTCGTTCTAGTTTATTTTAATACTCTCAAATTTGACATTATTATTACTGTGTTTTACCTCTATATAAGAATTTCTCTGATCTGTCATACTGAGTTTACTTCTGCCTGAAATACTTCATTTAGAATTTCAATTAGTGAAGTAATCTGTCAATGGTAAACACTCAGCTTTTGTTTGTCATAAAAATTTTTTATTAAATTTAATTCCTGAAAGAGTTTTGATGGGTAAATAATTCTAGTTTCCTTGTTATTTTCTCTCAGATTATAAAGACATTTTTCCACTTTGATATTATTATTCCTGAGGAGATAGTTACATTTCCTTTGTAGATTATCTTTTTTTCCCCATGTGTGCTTTTGAGATATTCCACATTTGCTAAAAATTTGCTAAATTGCCATGATTTGTGTTTGGAATTGACAACTACATATACCTATACAATCATCACATAAAATAATGTATAGAATATTTCAACCTTCTCAGAAAGTTTCCTTTTACAGACAATCCCTTACCCTTAGAGGCAGCCACTGTTCTGATTTATATCATCATAATTTAGTTTTCCAATTCTTGAACTCCATATAAATGTAATTATAATTTATGTACTTTTCTGTATCTGGTTTCTTTTTTAACTTATTTATTTATTTATTTATTAGTTTTTGAGAGAGAGAGCGAGAGAGAACACACATGGGCAAGCCTTCATGTGAGCAGAGGGAGGAGGGGCAGGGGGAGAGGAAAGAGAGAATCCTAAGCAGGCTCCATGCTCAGCTTGGCTCAGAGCCTGACATGGGGCTTGGTCTCATCACTGTGAGATCATGACCTAAGAGGAAACAACAGCCAGACACTTAACCATCTGAGCCACCCAGACACTCCTGTATCTGGCTTATCTTCCATATAATAAGACTTTTGAGACAAATTCATGTTGTATGTTTCAGTAGTTTGTTCCTTTTTGTTTTTAAATAGAATAGTTTTTAAATAGAATAGAATTTGTTTATTCATTCTTCTTTGTTGTTGCACATTTGGGTTTTATCCAGTTTAGGGCTTTTATGAAGGGAGTTCCTGTGTACATTTTTGTACAAGTCTTTTTGCAGACATAAATTTTCATTTCTTTTTCACGAGTAGAATTTCTGGATCATGGAATTGGCAAATATTAAACTTTTTAAGAAAAAGCCAAATCACTTCCAAAGCAATTACTTACCAGCAATGTATGAGCATTCCAATTGCTCCGTATTTTTGTCAATATTTAGTGTTTTCATTATAATGGTAATTAAATGGTATGGTTTTTTATTTCAATTTTTAATTTAAATTTTAGTTAACATATATGATAATATTGTTTCCAGGTGTAGAATTTAGTGATTCATCACTTACATGTAATACCCAGTGCTCATCACAAGTGCACTCCTTAATACCCATCACCCATTTAGCCCATCCTCCACCCACCTCTCCTGCAGCAACCCTCAATTTGTTATCTGTAGTTAAGAGTCTTATGGTTTGCTTTCCTCTGTCTTTTTTTTTCCCTCCCCCATGTTGATCTGTTTTGTTTCTTAAATTCCACATGAGTGAAATCATATAGTATTCGTCTTTCTCTGACTGACTTGTTTTGCTTAGTACAATGCACTCTAGCTCTATACACATTGTTACAAATAGCAAGATTTTATTCTTTTTGATGGTTGAGTAAATACATAATCTTTATCCATTCATCAATTGATGGACATTTGTGCTCTTTCCATAGTTTGGCTATTGTTAATAATACTGCTATAAACATCAGGGTGTATGTGCCCCTTCAAATTTATATTTTTGTGTTTTTTGGGTAAATACCTAGTAGTGCAATTTCTGAGACATAGGGTAGTTCTATTTTTAACTTTTTGAGGAAACTCCATACTATTTTCAAGTGGCTGCTCCAGTTTGCATTCCCACTCACAGTATAAGGGATTCCCTTTTCTACCCATCCTCCCCAACATCTGTTGTCTCCTGCATTGTTAATTTTAGCTGTTCTGACAGGTATGAGGTGGTATATTTCATTGTGGTTTTGATTTGTATTTCCTTGATGATGCATGATGTTGAGCATCTTTCCATATGTCTGTTAGCCATCTGTATGGCTTCCTTGGGAAAATGTCTGTTCATATCTTCTGCCCATTTCTTAACTGGATTATTTATTTTTCAGTGTTAAATTTTTTTTTAAATTTATGATAGTCATAGAGAGAGAGAGAGAGAGAGAGGCAGAGACACAGGCAGAGGGAGAAGCAGGCTCCATGCACCGGGAGCCCGACGTGGGATTCGATCCCGGGTCTCCAGGATCGCGCCCTGGGCCAAAGGCAGGCGCTAAACCGCTGCGCCACCCAGGGATCCCTATTTTTCAGTGTTGAGTTTGAAAAGTTCCTTAAAGATTTTGGCTACTAACCCTTTATCAGATATGTCGTTTGTAAATATCTTCTCCTATTCTGTAGATTGTCTTTCAGTTTTCTTTAATGTTTCTGTCACTGTACAGAAGCTTTTTATCTTGAAGAAGTCCCAGCTGTTGTTTATATTTACATTTCCTTGATAACTAATGATGTTGAGTATATTCTCATGAGCTTATTGGACACTCCCAAATAGCCTTTTTCAAATTATATGTTTAAGTCTTTTATCTAGTTTTTGATTGGATTATTTGTCCTTTTACCATTAATTTGTAGAATTTCTTGATACAAGTCATATGTCAGATATATGTTTTGTGAATACCGGCTATTTGGTGTCGTTTTTGGCTCCATACACATTTTAGAATTGTTTTTTTCTCTTTCTGTGAAAAAAAAATACCACTGGAAATTTGATAGGGATTTTATTGAATCTATACGTTTTGGGTAGTATGAATACTGTGACAATATTAACTCTCCTGATCCATGGACATAGGATACATTTCCATTTATTTGGGTCACCTTCAATTTCTTTTTATCAATGCCATAGTTTTTGGTATATAGATCTTCCACTTCCTTGGTTAAACTTATTACTAAGTATTTTATTGTTTTTGATGCCATTGTAAATGGAATTGTTTTCTTCCTTTTTTTTCAGATTGTTTATTGTTAGTGTATAGAAACAACTGATTTCTGCATGTTGATTTTATATGTTTCAACTTTACTGAATTTGTTGATTACTTCTAACATTTTCTTGGTGGAATCTTTAGAATTTTCTATATACAAGTCCATATCAGCAAGCAGAGATAATTTTCCTACTTCCTTTCTGATTTGGATGCCTTTCATTTTTCTTACCTGATTGCTCTGGTTAGGATTTCCTATACTGCATTGAGTAGGAGTGGTGAGAGTGGAATTCTGGTCTTGTTCTTGATCTTAAAGGAAAATTTTCCACCTTTCATCATTGGCTATAATGTTAGCTATGGGCTTGTCATATATTACCTTTATTATGCTGAGGTGTGATCTCTCTATACCCAATTTGTTGAGTTTTTATTAAGAAAGGATGTTGTATTTTGTCAAATATTTTTCTGCATGTTTTGAGATGATTGTATGATTTTTGCCTTTCATTCTATTAATGTAGTGTATCATAGTTATTGATTTGTATACGTTGAACCATCCTTTCACCCCAGAAATAAATCTCACTTGATCATCGTGTATGATCCTTTCAATATGCTGTTGGATTCAGTTTACTAGTATGTTGTTGAGAATTTTTGCATCTATTCATCATCATTTCTTGTAGTGTTCTTTCCTAACTTTTATTTCAGGGTAATGCTGGCCTTATGAAATGAGTTTGGGAGTTTTCTCCTCTTCAGTTTTATTGGAAGAGTTTGAAAAGTATTGTCATTAATTATTCTTGAAATAGTTGATAGACTTTACTAGTGAAGCCATCTATCCCTGGGCTTTTCTTTGATAAAAATGTGTGCTTACTGATTCAATCCCATGACTCATTATTAGTCTGTCAAATGTTCTACTTTCTCCTGATTTAGTCTCAGTAGATGATATCTTTTTAGTAACTTTTTAAAAAGATAGATTTATTTGTTTGTTTGTTTGTTTGAATGAGAGAGAGAGAGAACACAAGCACACAGAGGGAGGGAGAGGGAGACAGAGAAGAGACACTCTGCTGAGCAAGGAGCCAGATGTAGGACTTGATCCCAGAACCCCAGGATCATGACCTTAGCCAAAGGCAGATACTTAACTGACTGAACCACCTTGGTACCCCTCTTTTTTTGGAATTTCTTTCTTTCTTCTAGATTGTCAAATATATTGGTCTATAATTGTTCATAGTAGTCTCTTATGGTCATCTGCATTTCTGTAGAATTTGTAGTAATGTCTTTACTTTAATTTCTGATTTTAATAGTTTGAGTATTCTTTTTCCTTAATCTAGTTAAAGTTTCACTACTTTTGTTTATCTTTTCAAAAAATAGTTCTTAGTTTTGTTGATCTTTTCTATGGTTTTCTGGTCTCCATTTATTTCTGCTCTGATCTTCGTTATTTCCATTTTTCTGCTAACTTTGGGCTTAACTTATTTTTCTTTTTCTGGTTCATTGAGGTATAAAGTTAGGTTGATTATTTGAGATCTTTCTTTTTTCTTAATGTGGGTATTTACCACTATAAACGCCCCTTCTTAAACTGTTTTTCTGCATCTCACAAGTTTGTTGTGTTTTGTTTCAAGATATTTATTGACTTTTCTTTTAATTTCATCTTTGACCCATTAGTTGTTCAGTGTGTTGTGTAATGCCCATGTATTTGTGAATTTTCCAGTTTTCCTCCTGTTATTGATCTAGTTTCATACTCTTGTGGTCATAAAAGATACTTGGTATAATTTCAATATTTTAAAATTTACTGAGACATGTTTTTTTTAACCTGACATTTGATCTCTCCTGGAGAATATTCCATGTGTGCTTAAGAAAAATTTGCATTCTGTTGCTTTTGGATGGAATATTCTGTATATGTCTGTTAGGTCCATTTGGTCTAAACTCTAGTTCAAGGTCAACTTTCTCTTATTGATTATCTATTTAGATTATCTGTCCATTGTTGAAAATGCAGTACTAAAGTCTCCTATTATTCTATTATTGTGTATTGCTCCCTTCAGATTGGTTAGTATTTGTTTAATACATGGTGCTCTGATATTGGGTGCATATTTATTTACAACTGTTATATCCTCTTGGTGAATTGGCTTATTATTATGTAATTACCTTCTTTGTCTCATATTAAACTTTTAAACTTAACAATCTATTTTTCTGATATAAATATAGCTACCCCACTCTATTTTGGCTTCCACTTGCATGAGTTGCCTTTTTCCATCCCTTCACTTTGGGCCTATGTATGTCCCCAAAGCTGAACTGAGTCTTTCATAAGTAGCATATAATCGGGTCTTATTTTTTATCCATGCGCCCGTTCTATACCTTTTGATTGGAGAATTTAATCCATTTACATTAAAAGTAATTATTGTTAGGTAAGGACTTACCAATTCCATTTTATTAATTATGTCCCTACTCTTTTTTTTTTTTTTTTTGCTGTCCCTTTGTAAATTAATGATCTTCCACAATGATATACTTTGAGTCCCTTCTCTTTATCTTGTATGTACCTATGATAGCTGGGTTTGGTTTGGTTTTGTTTCTTTTTTGCTGTGATTACCCTTTGGTTTACTTGAAACATCATATAGTTATAACAGCAGTCTATTTGGGGCTGCTAGCAGCTTACCTTGTATCATATGCAAACACTCTACTGTTTTATTTTCCACCCTATATTTTATGTCTTGCTGTCACTATTTACATCTCTTAAAAATGTTTAATATATTTTTATGTTATTTTTCACTCAAATATAATTAACATACAGTGTTATATTAGCTTTAGGTGTACACTATAATGATTTAACAATTCTGTACATTACTCAGTGCTCATCAAGATGAGTGCACTCTTAATTTCCTTATTTATTTCACCAATGCCCCCACCCACTCTTGGCAACCACCATTTTCTTCTTTATATTTAAGATTCTGGTTTTTGCTTGTCTCTTTTATTTCTTTGCTTGTTTGTCTTTGTTTCTTAAATAGCACATGAGTGAAATTATATGATATTTGTCTTTCTCTGAGTGACTTATTTCACTTAGCATTATACTCTCTATGTCCTCCCATGTTGTTGCAAATGGCAAGGTTTCATTTCATTTTTATAGCTGAGTGATATTCCATTATGTATATACCATATCTGTGAACACTTGGGTTGCTTCCATATTTTGGCTATTGTAAATAATGCTACAATAAACATACACAAACAGGTGCATATATCTTTTCAAATTAATGATTTCCTATTCTTTGGGTAAATAGTAGTAAAATTACTTGATCATGTGGTAATTCTATTTTTTATTTTTTTGAGGAACCTCCATACTTTTTCTCAGAGGGGCTGTGCCAATTTGCATTCCCATCAATACTGCATGACAGTTCATTTGCCTCCACATCCTTGCTAACACTTATTATTTGTTTTTGTTTTTTATTCTAGCCATCTGACAGATGTGAGGGAATATTTCACTGTGGTTTTGATTTGCATTTCCCTGATGATCATCCCTGATGATGGTGTTGAACATCTTTTTCATGTCTCTATTGGTCATCCATATGTCTTCTTTGGAAAAATATCTATTTGGGTCCTCTTTTTAAACTGGATTATTTGGGTTTTTATAGTGTTGAGTTGTGTAAGTTATTTGTGTATCTTGGATAATAACCTGTTACTGGATATATGATTTGCAGATATCTTCTCTTATTCAGTAGGTTGTCTTCTTATTTTGTTGATGGTTTCCTTTACTGTGTCAAAGTTTTTTACTTTGATGTAATCTCAATAGTTTGCTTTTGCTTTTATTTCCCTCAACTGAGGAGATATATCTAGGAAAATGTTTCTACTGATGAAAAGAAATTACTGCCTATGTTCTCAGAGTTTTATGGTTTCAGGTCTCATGTTTAAGTCTTTAATCCATTTTGAGTATATTTTTGTGCATGGTATAAGAAAGTGGTCTGGTTTCATTGTTTTACATGTAGCTGTCCAATTTTCCCAGCACTGTTTGTTGAAGAAACTGTCTTTTCTGCAATGTATACATTAGCATTCTTTGTCATGATTAATTGACCATAAAATCATGGGTTTATTTCTAGGCTGTTGATTCTGTTCTGTTGCTCTATGTGTCTATTTTTGTGCCAGTACCATGCTGTTTTGATTACTACAGCTTTGTAGTATATCTTGAAATCTGGAATTATGATACCTCCAACTTTGTTCTTCTATCTCAAGATTGCTTTGGCTATTTGGGATCTTTTGTGGTTCCACACAAATTTTAGGATTTTTTTTTCTAGTTCTATGGAAAATGTGGTTGGTATTTTGATAGTGATTACATTAAATCTGTAGATTCCTTTGTGCAGTATTGATATTTTAACAATATTGGTTCTCCCAATCCATGAAAATATGGACTATGTTTCGAGGAATTTATCCATTCATTCTAGGTTATCCAATTTGTTGGCATATAATTTTCCATAATATTCTCTTATAATTGTTTTTATTTCTGTGATGTTGGTTGTTATTTCTCCTCATTTATTTCTGATTTTCAGTTCTCTCTCTCTCTCTCCCTCTGTGTGTATGTCTATCTGTCTGTCTTTCTGTCTCTCTTTTTGATGAGTTCAACAAACTGTTTATCAGTTTGGTTGATATTTTCAAAGAACCAGCTCCTGGTTTTATTAATCCATTCTATTGTTTTTTTAGTCTTGATTTCATTTATTTCTGCTCTAATCTTTTTTTTTCCTTCTACTGACCTGAGGCTTTGTTCTGGTAGGCATAAGGTTAGCTTTTTTATTTGGGATTGCTCTTATTTTTTTAATTAGGCTTCTATTAGAACAGCTTTTGCTGCATCCCAAAGATTTTGGACCGTTGCGTTTTCATTTTTCCTTGTCTCTTTGTATTTTTTTTATTTCCTCTTTGACCCATTTAATTGTTCAGTAGCATATTATTTGGCCTCGTGTATTTGTGTCCTTTCCAGATTTTTTTCTTGTGATTCATTTCTAGTTTCATACATACCATTGTGGTCAGGAAAGATGCATGATATCTTTTCTTAATTTATTGGGACTTGTTTTGCTGTCTAATATGTGATCTATTTTGTAGAATGTGTAATGTGCTCTTGAAAAGAATGAGTATTCTGCTGGTTTTGGATCGAATGTTCGGAACATCTGTTTGATCCATCTGGCTTAATGTGTATTCAAAGCCACTGTTTTCCTTGTTGATGTCTGTCTCTATGACTTATCCATTGATTAAAGTGTGATATTAAGATGTTACTGTCAACTTCTTCCTTTATATCTGTTAATAGTTGCTTTATATTTTATGTGCTCCCATATTGGGTGCATAAATATTTAAAGTTTTTTTTAATATTTACAATTGCTATGTCCTCTTGTTGCATTGTTCCTTCTATCATTATATGGTATCCTTCTTTCTCTCTTGTTAGTCTTTGTTTTAAAGTCTATTTTTGTTTGATATAAGTATTGCCACCTCAGCTTTCCATTCACTTCTATTTTCATAGTAAATGTTTTCCCATCCTTTTATTTTTCAATCTGCATGTGTCTAGAGGTCTAAAGTGAGTCTGTTGTAGGCAGCATATAGATACATCTTACTTTTTTTTTACATCTTACTTTTTTATCTATTCAGTCGCCCTGTGTCTTTTAACATAAGTGATTGAAACACATTTTTTTACATATAAAGTAACTATTGATGGGTGTGTACTTATTGCCTGTTTCCTTGTTGTTTTTGTAGTTCCTCTTGGTTCCTTTCTTTTTCTTTTTCTTAATTCCCTGGTGGTTTGATGGCTTTCTTCAGTGATAAACTTGGATTTCTTTCTCTTTATTTATTGTGCATCTCCTTAAGGTTTTGGATCTGTGGTTGCCACTAGGTTCACCAGAACCAGGCACTTCAGGGCTCTCTCCTATGTGGGTTGTGTGTGGCCTATTGTTGTGGCTGAGCCACATTTGCCTTTAGTCCAGCTGGCCGCACTGGGGCCTTTTGCCTTTTGTGGGTGCACCTGGTGGGATTTAGTCCCTGTGCCAATCTGGAGCAACTGTCGTTTTCCAATTTGGCCATGTCAGAAGTCAGAGTAGGTGCCTATCCTCACTTGTAGTCTCACCAACCTATAGAGCACTCTCCTGCCTTATCCCAAAAGGCCTCCATTGGTGGGTGGAATCTGACAGACTAGATGTGCCCCCAATTCTGTTTGCTGAGGCTGCACTTGCACCAACTGCAAGGTCCTCTCCCTGCCAGTCCCTTCAGTGGCTTTTGTTGGTGGGTGGAGTTGACAGTGAGACTTTGGGTGCTGCAGTCACATTGAACTACAGGGCTTTATTCCTGTGCTGCCCCTGAGAGTTTTTTGTTTGTGAGTGGAGCCACAGTCAGACCAGACTGATCAGTAGGGCACTCAGTTTGCACTGCCAGCTACAAGGTTCAGCTGCTGGGACTGTGGAAACACTGGTGTGTGTGTGTGTGTGTGTGTGTGTGTGTGTGTGTCTATTTTCCCCTCTCCCCAGGGCTGGAGTCACTTTGGAGAGCCATTGGTCCCTGCCAAGACTGCTTTTGCAAGGTGTGTTGGAGCAGGAGCCACTTTGAAGGGACACCTGCCAAGTCGGATAGGTTGGATGGGGTGGACATTCAGGAGAGTGTGGAAGCAGAACATGGAGTGTTAGCAAGATATATGGATTGTCTTCATGCTGGTTCCCACAAGTTTCAGCTGTCTAGGCTGGTGCGGGGGCGGAGGTGGGGGTCAGAGAAATGATGACTGCCAGCTCTTTTTTTCTTGGAGAAGTCTCCTAAAGATCCTCCCTGCCCTTCCAGTGTACATTCTGAGATTAGTAAATAAATCTATACCTCAGTAAATATCTGCTGTATACCTCAGGCACTTTCCAAACTACTGCTTCTATACTGTATTGTGACTGGATTTATTTATTATGCTGGCCCTTTAAGAGTGGGGATTCAGTTTCCTGTTGCCCTATGGCCCTCCTGGAGCTGAGCCCACTGATTTTTATAGTATTCAAGGTTAATTGCTGATTGTAAAAACTCATGAAATTGAGCCCCATTGGGTTTTAGAGCCAAATGTCCTGGGTACTCATCTTCCCAGTTTGGGTTGCCCATACCTGGGGTGCCTGGTGTGGAGTCTGATGCTCTTGCTTCTCCATGCTTATAGTGTCCCTCCTGTTTCTGATTAATCTTGCCAAAGTGTTTGGTTCCCAACTATGTTTCTGCCCTTCCTACCTTTTTTGATGTAGCTTCCTCTCTGTGATTAATTGTGGAAAGTCTGTTCTGTCAGTTTTGGGTCATCTTCTGTGTTAGTTGCACTCGTGTGACTGTTCTATGTGGGATGCAGTGAACTTAGGATCCTCTAATTCTGCCATTATCTCAGAACTCTCTATTTCTTTATGTTGTGTATCCATTGCCAAATTATTGTATAACTATTTTTAATAATTTTGTCCTTTCACTTTTATATTAAAGTTAAGTGGCTAACACACCACCTTGTTATGATATTAACTTAATTCAGAATCTCATTATATATTTACCTTTACTCTAGTTTGTTATATATTTTCATGTTTTCTTTTACTATAGACCTTTTATATCAGCTTGAAGAAATCCTTTCAGCATTTCTTATGAGGCAAGTCTAGTGGTGATAAATCCCCTCAATTTTAATTTGTTTGGGAAAGTCCTTATCTTGCCTTCACTTCTAAAGGACAGATTTACTGGTAAAGTGTTCTTGCTTGGCAGTTTTTTCTTTTAGCACTTTAAATACATCATCTCATGCTCTTCTGACCTGTAATGTTTCTGCTGAGAAATCCACTCTTCACCTAAATGAGATTCCTTTGTATGAGAGGAATTTTTTTCTCCTGCTGTTTTAAAAATTCTCTTTTTGTCTTTGGCTTTAGACAATTTTATTATAATGTTGTGGAGGAGATCATTTTAGATTGAAATGTTGGGGGAACAACTTTATGAACTTGAATTATTTTTTTAAAGATTTTATTTATTTATTCATGAGTGACACACAGACAGAGGCAGAGTCATAGACAGAGAGAGAGAAGCAGGCTTCTTGTAGGGAGTCTGTTGTGGGACTTGATCCTGAGATTCCAGGATCACACCCTGAGCTAAAGGCAGACACTCAATCACTGAGCCACGCAGGCATCCCTATGACTTGAATATTTAATCTTTCCCTAGGTTTGGGAAGTTCTCAGCCATGTTATCTTTAAGTTTCTCCTTCTCTTCTCTTTATGGGATCCTAGTGATACATAGACTGTTTCTCTTAACGGTATCCCGTAAGCCTCACAATTTTTGGTCTTTCCTTTTTATTTATTTATTTAGTTTTCTGAACTGAGTATTTGCAAATATTCTGCCTTTGAGTTTGCTGATTTTTTCTTCTGTTTGGTCCAGTCTGCTGTTGGAGCTCTCTTGTAAATTCTTCAGTGTAGTCATTATATTCCTTAGCTTGAAAATTTCTGGATTGTTGTTTTCTTTTTACGTATTCTATCTTTAAATTTCTCATTTTGTTCTCCTATTTTTCTGATTTCATTAAATTGTTGATCTTTTTTCTCTTGTAGCTCTTTGGTCATCATTAGAACCATATTTTGGATTCCTTTTTAGGATATTTATCTCCATTTGGGGGGACCCATTACAGGAATTTACTGTGTTCCTTTGGTAATATAAGGATTCCCTGATTCGTCATGTTCCTTTTGGCCTCACATAAGTATCTACATATTTAAAGAAGCAGTCACCTCTTCCAAACTTTGGGAGATAGACTTTGCTAAGAAAAGTCACCTGTGGGTAGAGCATGCTATGACCCCAGGTTTTGTGATGTAGGGCACCTCAGGAGCATGTAGAATCTTTGGGTCCAGGGAGGCATGATGTCTCATTAGCTCAGGTCACTGGGGTCCATAACATCAACAATTGTGTGGTATTTGGCAAGCACTGTGTGTCCACAGTGACTACAAGGGCTGTTAGGGTTCTCAGCAGCTCCTCCAGGTCCAGTGACTAGAGACCAGAGCAGGAAGTGATAGTGGCCCAAGACAGTGATGTGCACATACTCAGCTGTGGGGGCCTGCCATAGTTTTCTGTGAACTGTTTCAGACACACACATAATGTTGAGGGCAAGGGCGTGGTTGAATAGGCAAACTGGCCGTTGTAGGAACCCTGACTATTTATGTGCTCTCTTGTGGCTGTGGAGTCTCACTACAGATGTAGGCACAGCAGTGGAGGCAAGTGATAGTAGACAGTGCCAGATCTAGGCTCATAAATAGCTTTGAGAGCCTTGGCCATTGGGATCCATTCCCATAGCTGTAGGGTCTTGTCACAGACATGCCCATGGTAGCAGAACAAATAATGGGAATTGGGATAGGGAGCTTATTATAGGTACACATTTGGAGAAGCTAGCTCCAAGTACCCACAAGGGAGTGGAGGTCAGCTGTGGGGTTCTAGGCTGCATCTTATACTTGCACAGCTTAGAGGCATGGGGCTAGCTGCCTGTGTGGATCCCATTCTCTGGCAGTGGTGAGGGTAGGGGAGTGAGAAGGGATGCAGACAGCTGGCATATGCAAGTGCAAAAATTTGTGGGGTAAAAACCAGTGAAGTCTGCAGAGGTCCTTGGTGGCTGTACTGATCACTGGTTTCTTCTGTGGTGGAAGTTTCCAGGTCCTCTGCAGAGAGCAGGTCACTGGAAACACTGGTTGCTCCCATTGTGTGGCTGACGCTGGTGGCCCATTCCCTTCTTCCATGCTTCTAGTCATCTCTATACATCTCAGCTCTGCCAGTCCTTGGGTGCGATGAAACCAAACAGGTCCTTCATGCAGTACCCAGAAAGGCTGAGGAAGCTGGTCACTCTCTCTGCTCTCCTTTTCCTGGGGAGGGGAACCCTAGCTGGTGAGTTCCCTCTTGGCACTGAGCAGTGCCAGCTCAGTGGATAGGGTGATAAGGACAAAATGAAGCATTCTTTCTTTCTTTTTTGTGCAGTTGTTCTCAGGTTTTTGTTCCACTATGTTAAAGTTTCTTAAGTGGACTCTTGAGTATTTCCAGAACTGTTTCTGTTTGTAGATAGCTGTCTAATTGTTGATCTTTGTGGGGGCAAGTAGGCTGGCTTCTACTGCACCATCTTGGTGACATCAGCCTTTTTTATTTCTGTAATTAATTATGCTTTCTCAGTTTTTTCTTTGCCTTTTTATGATCTATCCTTAACTTTAATGTCAGCTCCCTTCAGGTTTCTTTCCTTGGCCCTCTTCTCACTCTACACTTCAGTCTGTACACCACGTCAAGAAAGCTATGCAAACTGATAAAAGATCCAGCAGACTGTTGCTAATTTTCCATGGGAATCATTGTTACTTTAACATCAACCAAGTCGATTTCTCTACCAGGTTACTTTTTATAAGCTTTTGAGTAATTAAAACTAAATAAAGTCTTTCACGTATTATCAGTACATTTCTCCTTTTACCTTTAAATTTTCCTTCCCAGATAGACAGGTAACTCAGTGACCTACTTCTGTTCTTATTTCCTGTACCTCTGACAAGTAGCATAACCCAGGGCAGACATACCAGCCCTGGAGCGATGGATCTTTTTGATCAACCTAGTCCTTTGTGAACTCTTAACACATTTGCCTATCAAGATTTATAGTACTTATATTATTTCTAAAATCAGACTGATCATATGAAATATTATTTTCGTTATATGGTCTCAGAAACTCACTGCACACATATTTACTGATTCCCAAAATATCTTCATTTGTTTTATACATAACAGTGTACTGGGCATTGTGCAGCAATCAGCAAATAAGAGAACATAGTTCTGAGGCACTGAATTTTAGAGATTATATGATAAGGAAAATATAGATATCTTTAAATGAAAAAAATCACTTTCCAAAAAACACGCAACCTAACATATAAATGAATGTTGTCCCTTTCAGAAAATTTACATTGAAAGGCTGATTAACAAAGGATTTGCAGTGCTAATTGATGAACCCGTTTTTGACATAAATTACAGCAGGTAAACACTACAGGTTTTCTTAGGCAAAATGATCATGTCACATTTTAAAGATTTCTCATACAACTTTGCCTATGTAAAATTGTAGTATTGTTAAGGCAGCATGCAGATTCAAGATTCTCAGTCTTTTTTTTTAAAGATATTATTTATTTATTCGTGAGAGACACAGAAAGAGAGGCAGAGACACAGACAGAGGGAGGAGAAGCAGGCTCCATGCAAGAAGCCTGATGTGGGACTCAATCCTGGGAATCCGGGATCAGGCCCTGTGCAAAAATAGGCGCTCAACCGCTGAGCCACCCAGGCGTCCCAAGACTCTCAGTCTTTTGACACATAATGGCATGTGAGAATCAATAGTTATGTTTAATCATAGACATATGTAGCTTTTTTAAACATTTGGTATTTGTTTATGTATCTGTAATAGAATATATTGAAGGACTTAGAAACATGTATATTGAACGTGGAATATTCAAACTAATATTTAGTGTGCTGTTTACTAAAATATGATTCCTCTTTTTCCCAACAGAAATTTATTTCACAATTTAACCCAGGTAAAACATTTTTTAAAATTTTATATATCCCTCATATATCACTACTATATTATTTCCTTCTAATCTGTCATGTTTTCTAGAAGGAGAATTTTCCAAACTAATTTTTCAGCAAAATTTGCTTAGAGTACAATGATACTTCAGATATATTTGAGAGCTCCACAGACCTTTTCCAGAAGTTCATGAGGTCTACCGTTTTCCAACTATATATCTATGTGAGGATAGATTCTCTCCACCAAAACAACGTGCTTCCTTCCACCAAAACAACATATACCGATAGCTTCAATATAGGAGGGCAGATGATAATTCAGTTGTTTTATATTAAGACAGATATTAAAGACATTTTGTAATGTAAAAATGTAAAACAAACATTTTTCTCATTTTTTTGTCTTGGAAAACAATTATTTTTAAATTTTTTTCATAAAATATATATCATGTTAACATTTATGGGTTTACTATAGTTTTCAAAATAAATTAATAAATATCTTCAAATTTCTCAGTTTTAATTTGTCTCATGGTAAATATTGCTAGATCTAACCCACCTAAAGCAAAAGCTCTGTGAGCTTCTCAATAATTTTTAAGGCAACGAAGGGATCTTGAGAGAAAAAGGTTATAATGTCTGGTCCAGAGAATCTTCAATTATAGGAGATGAACTGAGGATTGCTGGAGGGGAAGCGGGAGGATGGGGTAATTGGGTGATAGGCATCAGGGAGGGCATGTGATGTGATGAGCACTGGGTATTATCTGCAACTGATGAATTATTGAACTCACCATCTAAAACTAATGATGTTTTTAGCCAACTATATGTTGGCTAATTGAATTTAAAACAAAAACAAAAACATCTGGTCCAAGGATGGAAGATGGCCATGGAGTAGGAGGATCCTAGGCTTGCCTCTTTCCATGAATACAACTGGATACTATCAAATTATCCTAAATACACCAGAAATTGACCTGAAGACTGTCATAATAAACTCCACAACTACAGGTAGAGGAGAGGCCACATTGAAGAAGATAGGAAGTGCAGAGATGCAATTTGGGAGAGAATAGATCAGGGAGGGAGCCATGGTTCCAGAGAAGGGTGAGAAATAGACTAACACACAGGGGAGCACACAGAAAAAATGAATCCCCATACCATTTGGCTCAGAAAGTGAAAGGAGCTGAATTTTATGAGTTCTTGCTACCAGTGGGACTTAAAGTCTAGAGTTTTAAAGGTTGGTGGGCTTGACTGGGATAGAGCCCAGAGGGTACTGCACTGCTCTTGGGGAGAAGTCAAGCAAACAACTAGCAGACATACAGCATGGAAACAGTGATTAGGAAGATTCCCTACAGCACACACTAGAAAGATTATTCCCTCATTTGTGAGTGAGTCCTAGAGAGGCCACATTCATGGAGAGATACCTCTGGGAATAAAGGAATTGGCCAGAACCATTTCCCTCCTCTGACCCTCAGCATAAGCACAGGGCTACCTGTGGGAAATCAGTGCAGTGCCAATATTTGCTAACTAACTTATGTATACCAAACTTCACCCACCCCCCCCCCCCACACACACACACACACTCCAGTGGAACCATCCATCTGAAACTGATGTATGCAACTGATGAATTATTGAACTCTACATCTGAAACTAATGATGTACTATATGTTGGCTAATTGAATTTAATTAAAAACAAGAACAAAAACATCTTGCTCAGTCCCAGTGCAGCAGGCCACCTCCCCCAGAAGACCAGCCCAAACCCCTGTTCTCACCATGCGTTCCATTGTGGGAGTTTTGCAGGGCCTCTGTTCTGCCAGCAGTGGTAACAGGTCTCATTTCATAAACAGACCAAAGCACACCTAGTTAAAACATCTAGGGACCAAACACTGCCTACCACAGGCAAAGAAAGACTCTGCAGATAATTGGCTTGAAAGATAAAGCAGTCAGGATGAAACAGCAGAGAATATGCAGCATACATTGAAGACATTCCCAGAAGCGCCAAGCCCTGGGGAATAGGAGACATTACATAGCAGGGCACTTCAGGACCTCTTCTTTGTAAGGCCATTTCCCTTAGAACAAGAGACATAGCTAATGTTTCTAACACAGAGAAACAGGCACAGAGATGTAGACAAAATGAGAAGACAGAGAAATTTATCCCAAATGAAAGAACAGGACAAGGTCACAGCCAGAGATCTAAGTGAAACATATAAGTAACATGCCTTGGTAGAGAATTTAAAGCATTGATCATAAGGATACTCACTGGACCTGAGAAGAGTAGAAGACAAGAGTGAGACCCTTAACACAGAGATAAGGAATAACATAGCAGAGATAAAGGGCACAATAAAGAAAATGAGAAACATGCCTCATGGAATGAATAGAGGTTAGAAGGAGAGGAATGAATTGACAACCCAGAAGACAGAATGATGGAAAGTAATCAAGCTGAACATAAGAGATAAAAAAGAATTATGCAAAACAAGAATAGAATTAGGGAACTCAGAGACTCCATAAAGCATGATAACATTTGTATTATAGGAGTCCCAGGAGAAGAAGGGAGAGAAAAGTGGTCAGAAAATTTATTTGAAGAAATAAGAGCTGAAAATGTCCCTAATCTGGGGAAGGAAACAGATATCCAGGTCCAAGAGACACAGAGAACCCATATCAAACAAAAGCAGACACACACCAAGACATATTGTAATTAAGTTGGTGAAATATAGTGGTAAAGAAAAAAAATTTTGAAGGAGCAAGACAAAATAAGTCAGTAACTTACCAGGGAAAACCCATAAGGCTAGCAGAAGATTTTTCAGCAGAAGTATTCCAAGCCAGAAGGGAGTAGTATGATATACTCAAAGTGCTGAAGGGGAAAAATCTGCACCTGAGAATACTCTATCCAGCAAGGCTATCATTCAGAAAAGGTGGAGAGACAAAGAATTTCCCAAACAAAACCTAAAGGAGTTCATGACCACTAAACCAGCCCTGCAAGAAATATTGAAGGGAACACTTTGAGTAGAAAGGAAAGACCAAAGTGAGAGTATAAAGGTAGGAAATACAAAAGCAATAAAAATAAATATTTCTGTAGAAAACCAGTCAAGGAATTCACAAAATAAAAATATGTGAAATATAACAACATATATCTAAAATGTGGGGAGGAGGAGAGTAAAGAATGGGTTCAAATTTTCATGACCATGAACTTAATATAGACTGTAATATGAAGAAAAGGTTATATACAAACCTACTGGTAACCTCAAATAAAAAACCACTAGTAAATATACAAAGAATAAAGAGAAAGAAATCCAAACATATCACTAAAGAAAATCAGCAAACCATGAAAAAGAAAAGGAAAGCATCAGAGAAAATCTTCAGAAACAATCACAAAGTAGAAAATAAAATGACAATAAGCAAATATCTATCAATAATTATTTTGAATGTAAATGGACTAAATGCTTCAATGTAAAGACATAGGGTGACAGAATATGTAAAAAACCAAACGCCTATCTACATGCTGCCTACAAAAGACTCACTTCAGACCTAAATATAACTAGCAATACTTATATTGGACATAATAGACTTTAAAACAAAGAGTGTAACAAGAGACAAAGAAGGATACTGCATAATAATAAAGAGGACAATCCAAGAAGATAATATTAACAATTGTAAATATGTATACACCCAACACAGGAGCACCCAAATACATAAAACCATTAATAAAAAACATAAAGGAACAAACTGATAATACACTAGTAGTAGGAAACTTTAACACCCCACTTCTATCAATGGATAGATAGTGTAAATAGAAAATCAACAAGGTAACAATGGCTTTGAATGGTACATTGAGCCAGATTGACTTAACAGATAAAATGAGTACATTCTATCCTAAAATAGCAGAATACACATTCTTTTCGAGTGTACATGGAACATTCTCCAGAATAGATAACATATTAGCCCACAAACAAACCTCAACAAATTCAAGAAGATTGAAACCATACCATGCATCTTTTCTGACCACAACACTGAAACTAGAAGTCACACAGAAGGAAAAATCTGGAACGAGGTTAAATAGCATGCTACTAAACATGCTGCTAAACAAGGAATGGATCAACCAGGAAATCAAAGTTGCCTTTGGCTCAGGTCATGATCCCAAGATCTTAGGATCAAGCCTCTAGTCAGGCTCCCTGCTCAGTGGGGAGCCTGCTTCTCCCTCTCCCTCTGCTGCTCCCCATTTGTGCTCTTTTGCTCTCTCTCTCTCTCTCTCTCTGTCAAATAAAATCTTTTAAAAAAATACATGGAATAAAATCTTTAAAAAAATACATGGAAATGAAAACACAATGGTCCAAAGCCTCTGAGATGTAGCAAAAGTGGTTTTAAGAGGGAAGATTACAGCAATACAGTCCTACCTCATGAAACAAGATAAATCTCAAATAAACAAACTAACTTTGTATCTAAAGGAATTAGAAAAAGAACAACAAACAAAACCTAAAGCCAAGGGAAAGAAGGAAATAATAAAGATTAGAGCACATAGAACTAAAAAAGAAATAGAATATATGAATGAAACCAAGAACTGGTTCTTTGAAAAAAAATTAATAAAATTGATAAACCTCTAGCCAGACTTACCAAGAAAAAAAGAGAAAGGACTCAAATAAATAACATCACAAACAAGAAAGGAAATAACACCCAATACCACAGAAATCAAACAATTATAAGAGAATTTTCTGAAAAACTGTATGCCAACAGACTGGACAACCTAGAAAAAATGGATAAATTCCTATGAACATAGAAACTACAAAAACTGTAACAGGAAGAAATAGAAGATTTCAACAGAGCAATAATAACTAGCAAAGAAATTGAATCAGTAACCAAAAAACTCCCAAACACAAAAGTCCAGGACCAGATGGCTTCACAAATGAATTCTAATTTACAAACATTTAAAGAAGAGTTAATGTCCACTCTTCTCACACTATTCCAAAAAATAGAAAAGAAGGGAAAACTTCCAAATTTATTGTATGAGACCAGCATTACCCTGATACCAAAACCAGATAAAGACACCACCAAGAAGAAGAAGAAGAAGAAGAAGAAGAAGAAGAAGAAGAAGAAGAAGAAGAAACTCTATGAAAAAATCTACAACAAAGTGCTAGCAAAACAAATCCAACATTACATTAAAAAAATCTTTACCACAATCCAGTGGGATTTATTCCTGGGTTACAGGTGTGGCTCAATATGTCCAAATGAATCAATGTGATACATCACATCAACAAGAGAAAGGATAAAAACAAAGTGATCATTTCAATAGATGCAGAAAAAGCATTTGACAAAGTACAACATCCATTCATGATAAAAACCCTCAACAAAGTAGATTTAGAAGGAACGTATCTCAACACAACAAAGGCCATTTATGAAAAACCCACAGCTAATATAATACTTAATGGAGAAATACTGAGAACTTTTCCCCCTTGTGGGGGTGGTGGGGACAGGAAAAGACAAGGATGTCCTTTCTCACCACTTTTCTACAACATAGCATTAGAAATCCTAGCTACAGCAATCAGACAACAAAAAGAAATAAAAGGCATCTAAATCAGTAAAGAAGTAAAACTTGCACTATTTGTAAATGACATGGTACTATATATAGAAAACCTAAAGGACTCCATCAAAAGACTGCTAGAAATGATAAATGAATTCAGTAAAGTCACAGGATACAAAATCAATGTATAGATATCTGTTGCATTTTAATACAAGAATAAGGAAGCAGTAGAAAGAAATTTTTTAAAAATCCCATTTACAGTTGCACCAAAAGTAATAGATAACTTGGAATAAATCTAACCTAAGAGGTGAAAGACCTGTACTCTAAAAACTATAAAACACTGATGAAAGAAATTGAAGATGACACACAAAAAAAGGAAAGATAATACATACTAATGGATTGGAAGAACAAATATTGTTAAAATGTCTATACTACCCAAAGCAATCTGCAGATTTAATGCAGTACCTATCAAAATACCAACAGCATTTTTCACAGAACTAGAACAAAGAATCCTAAAATTTGCGTGGAACCACAAAAGACTCTGAATACCCAAGGCAATTGAAAAAGAAAAGCAGGGATGCCTGGGTGGCTCAGCAATTGGGCTTCTGCCTTGGGCTAAGGGTGTGATTCCAGGATCCAAGATCGAGTCCCACATCGGGATCCTTGCAGGGAGCCTGCTTCTCCTTCTGCCTATATCTCTGCCTCTCTCTCTGAGTCTCTCATAAATAAATAAATAAATAAATAAATAAATACATACATACATACATACATACATACATACATAAAATCTTAAAAAGGAAAAAAGCTTGTAGCATCATAAGTCTGGACTTCACGTTATATTACAAAGCTGTAGTAATCAGAACAGTATGGTACTGACACAGAAATAGACACATAGATCAATTGAATAGAATAGAAAGCCCAGAAGTAAACCCACATTTATATGTTTAATTAATATTCAACAAAACAAGAAAAAAAATCCAATGAGAAAAAGACAGTCTCTTCAACAAATGGTTCTGGGAAAACTGGTCAGCGACATGCAAAAGAATGCAACTGGACCACTTTCTTGCACCATACACCAAAATAAACTTAAAATGGATTAAAGACTTAAATGTGAGATCTGAAACCATCAAAATCCTAGAAGAGAACACAGGAGGTAACTTCCTTAACATCGGCTGTAGCAACTTTTCTAGACATATTTCTTGACACAACAGAAACAAACTAAAAATAAACTATTGGGACTACATCAAAATAAAAAGCTTCTGCATAGCAAAGTAAACAACAAAACTAAAAAGTAACATACAGAATGAGAGAAGATATCTGCAAATGATATATCTGATAAATGGTTAGTATCCAAAGTATATAAAGAACTTCTAAAACTCAACACCAGAAAAACAGATAATCCTATTAAAAATGGGCAGAAGTTCTGAACAGGCATTTTTCCAAAGACATACAGATGGCCAACAGATACATGAAGAGATGTTCATCAGTTACCATCACAGAAATGGAAATCAAAACTACAATGGGATATCATTGTATATCTGTAAGAATGGATGAAAACCACACATAAACTACAGATGTTGGTGTGGATATGGAGAAAAAGGAACACTCAAGCACTATTGGTGGGAATGCAAACTGGTGCAGCCACTGTGGAAAATAGTATAAAGTTTCCTCAAAAAGTTAAAAATAGAATTCTCCTATATCCTAGCAATCACATTGCTGAGTATTTACCCAAAGAATACAAATATTAATTCAAAGAGATATATGCACCCTTATGTTTATAGCAGCATTTTTTACAATAGCCAAGATATGGAAGTAGCCCAAGTGTCCATCAATTGATGAGGGGATAAAGAAGAGGAGATAGATAGATAGATATAGGTAGATAGATAGATAGTAGATAGATATAGATATAGATATAGATAATTTAGCCATAAAAGAAGAATGAAATATTGCCATTTGCAATGACATTTCTGGAAGTAGAGAGTATAATGCTAAACAAAAAAAGTCAGAGAAAGACAAATATGATTTTGCACATGTGGAATTTAAGAAACAAATGAGCAAAGGGGAAAAAAGAGAGCAAAGGAAGAAGTTAAGAAATAGACTCTTAATTACAGAGAATAAACCGATGGTTATCAAACAGGAAGTGGGTGGGGAAATGGGTTAATTAAGGGGGATTAAGGAACGCACTAGTGATAAACACTGGGGATGTATGGAACTGTTGAATCGCTATATTGTATACCTGAAACTGATATTACATTGTATGTTAACTAACTGGAATTTAAATTAAAAACTTAAAAATAATAATAAAATAAAAACTTAAAAAGCCAAAAAAAAAGTTTTTAACACATGGATTAAAGAATGATTACAAGTATGGTAGATACATTGAAAACTTAAAACATTGAAATAAGGTGATAATATTTGGAAATTAAAGCCCTATAGATAGTTTAGTTTTTGCAAAGGAATGCTTTAGGGCAGCCCGGGTGGCTCAGCGGTTTAGCGCCTGCCTTTGGCCCAGGGTGATCCTGGAGACCAGGGATGAGTCCCACGTTGGGCTCCCTGCATGGAGCCTGCTTCTACCTCTGCCTGTGCCTCTGCCTTTCTCTCTGTGTTTCTCATGAATAAATAAAATCCTTAAAAAAACAACAACAAAGGAATGCTTTACTATAAAGGTAGTAAATTAATAATAATAGGTATTATAATTAATAAACCTCCTAGTATACTGAAGCCTCCATAAAATCCCAAGAGGACAGAGTTCAGATAGCTTCCACAGTTGATGAACCATGGAGATTTGGGGAAAGTGAGCACCAAGAGAGGGCATGGAAGCTCCTCGCTTTCCCCAGACCTTGCCTTCTGTATCATTTCCATCTGGCTATTCCTGAGTTACATGTTTATATTATAAGCCAGTAATTTCTCTTCAAATTCTGGATCATCCCATGACTCCTACACCCAGGGAAATGTTGAAGAGGACTCGACCAAGAGCCTGAATGAGAAAGGAATTCCCAAGAGAGAAGCTAAGGACAAGGCTTTTGCTCATTTCCCGATTGTTCCTGCTCAGCCTGAACTGGAAAGTAATTCACAAAGGAGAAGTGAAAACAGCACATTTTCTCTGGCTTTCTGTTTTTTTATTTCCTTGCACTCCAGTATGTGGTTCCTGAGAGTGATGAACTGGAGGCTGGCAAAACTATTGTCTAAGTTATAGCCTTGGAGCCATTCAGCTGAAGCATACAGAAGTAATGTGCCAACACTTCAAGGTTTGAAGTGTAGGCCCTGCTATGGAAGCATGATAGAGGATATTGGTTCCCCCAGCTCTTGCTGTTGTTCCCATCCCAGGGAGTTGCTGTCTGCTCCCCTCTGCCCAGCTCCCCAGCAAGTGCCTCAGCAAAATGCACAAATGTACATAATTTTTAAATTAACATAATTTAGATAGTGTGTTTTCCTAGCATGTGAAAGATAAACAAACAACCTCCTATAGTAGATCAAAATAGTTGAATGAGCCCATGTGTCCATGTGTACCCTTATCCTAAATCAAATAGATGTTATAGAATTTATTAAAGGTATAACTATAACCATGAAAAAAAGCAAGAGAGTGTTTATCAATGGATAACCTTAACATAGAAAATAGAGGAAAAATTCTAGGAGTTGAATACATATTACAGACCCAAATAATGTAGAATAACGTCCACCTCACTTGAAATATAGAAATGCTTTTAGAAATGTGTGGAGAATGCTAGCATACACTTTTATATTAACAAAGGTACATGTGTGTCAGAAATAAGGAATTTAAGGCCAGAGTTATAATGTTGAATTTGGAACTAGGAGTATTAGAATATAAGCCCTACTAAATGGGGATGATGTTTTGTTGTATGCATGGGATAGAAAATGAAGACCAACAACCTATGAGAGAAGGAGGAGTTGAGGGATGCCTGGGTGACTCATTATTTGAGCATCTGCATTCCGGCCTGGGCATGATCCCAGAGTCTGGGGAGAGAGTCCTACATGGGGCTTCCTGTGAGGAGTTTGCTTCTCCCTCTGCCTGTGTCTCTGCCTCTCTCTGTGTATCTCATGAATAAATAAATAAAATCTTTTAAAAAAGGAGGCATTGAAACTTATCCCCTAATATGATACTAGGATTTATAAAATGTCTGTAAAGTGGGAAATAGTAAAGTTTCATCACTGGCTTACAGTAATTCCAAAGAAATGATGCATCCTTTGGGGCTATAAATGGACAAGGAGTAAGCTACATGAAGTGTCAGGTAGATGTCCAAGTTTAGTAGCCCAAGAGGTTGAAGAACCTAATGCCAAGTAATAAACACAAAAATGCAAGCAATGAAACACATAGTGCCCTGTCAGAGGTGACTGCAAAATCCATTTCCAAAAGTATAGAAGAGTACAGAAGATAACCAGGAGTATAGAAGATTTTCATAGAAAACAAACCCTCAAAGTAAAAAATAACCTCAAAGTTAAAGGTATAAACCACAAAAAACACTCTGGAATAGACACATACAATGAGGAAAGTTCATACTATTGAAAGCTAAAAATGAGAACCATCTGAAAGGCTATTTAATCCATGTTTAAAGTATTCAAAGAGATAAAAGAAGGAATTGAAGTAAAAAACAATTACACAACATTCAGAAATTGAAAAACCTCTCACTAAAATTTCTTGAAAAAATAGGCATCTGAAAATAAAAATTCAATGACAGTTTCAGCTATATGCTGATACAGTTGAGAAAATTGGAGAATTAGTGATTTGGAATAGGAATCCTGCAGAATACAGTGCATAAAAGTGAAGAGGTGAAACTGGACATAACAGATAGACTGAGACATAACAGATAGACTGAGACAATTTATCATCCATATAATAGGAGTTCCAAAATGGAAATAAAATGAATTGGACATAATACCAAAAGAGATGATTATGGAGAATTCTTCACAATTGAAGACATGAGTACTCAGATTGAAAAACTAAAGTACAGGATGTAGTAAATGATGGTGAGCCAATGTATAATATGCTAATAAATTTAAGCATTGACAATCAAAATTTTTCAATAATGATTTTTTATTTTTTTTATTTATTTTTTTAATAAATTAATTTTTATTGGTGTTCAATTTACCAACATACAGAAAAACACCCAGTGCTCATCCCGTCAAGTGTCCCCCCCAGTGCCCGCCACCCACTCCGCCCCACCCCCCGCCCTCCTCCCCTTCCACCACCCCTAGTTCGTTTCCCAGAGTTAGGAGTCTTTATGTTCTGTCTCCCTTCCTGATATTTCCCACACATTTCTTCTCCCTTCCCTTATATTCCCTTTCACTATTATTTATATTCCCCAAATGAAAGAGAACATACACTGTTTGTCCTTTTCCGATTGACTTACTTCACTCAGCATAATACCCTCCAGTTCCATCCATGTTGAAGCAAATGGTGGGTATTTGTCGTTTCTAATGGCTGAGTAATATTCCTCAATAATGATTTTTTAAAACAAAAAGCTAGCCAACAAAAGAGTGGAAAATGAAGGGGGACTTGGGTTTGAAATTGTTGAAGGTCCTTATAAGTATTCAGAATAAGGATACTGGATTAACTTTGGCCTACATTAAATATGCATGTAAAAATGTAAGACTGTCCATTAAAGTCATAGAAACAAATATGTAATTTCTAAGAAGAAGAGTTCTAGAAGAAGAAATTTTTAAATGCTAACAGTTTAATAGGAAATAATGAAACATGAAATAAAGAGAAATTAAAACAAAATATAGAGACACAAAATAAGATTTTCAAAATCATTTAAGTTAAATTAGTAATCAAATTTGTGATTGGATTAAATTCACCCATTAAATGACCAAAACTCCATTAATCTGATTTTAATAAAAGCTACCTAGTTAAAATAAAGAGTAACACAAACTTTGAAAGGAAAAGAATGCAAACAGGTTAATATCAAAAGGAAACTGGTGATGATATGAATGTCAAATAAAAAATATGTAAACCCCCAAAACATTAAGAGGCATAAAAAGGGAAATTATTTCATGATAACAGAAAAATCTACAAAGAGGAAAACGATGATATCATCTGTGCTTAACAATATAGCACCTAGTCATAAAGAAGATAGAAAGTTGTCTCAATTTGTTTACTGAATCCAACACTACTTACTTACTTAATTAATTAATTTAAAAGGTTTTATTTATTCATGAGAGACACAGAGAGAAAGGCAGAGACACAGGCAGAGAGAGAAGCAGGCTCCACGCAGGGAGCCCGATGCAGGACTCGACCCCAGGTCCCCAGTATCATGCCCTGAGCCAAAGGCAGGCGCCAAACCGCTGAGCCACCCAGGTGTCCCTCCAACACTACTTTATTTTTTTTTATTTTTAAATTTTTATTTATTTATGATAGTCACACAGAGAGAGAGAGAGAGAGTGAGAGAGGCAGAGACACACACAGGCAGAGGGAGAAGCAGGCTCCATGCACCAGGAGCCCGACGTGGGATTCGATCCCAAGTCTCCAGGATCGCGCCCTGGGCCAGAGGTGGGCGCCAAACCGCTGCGCCACCCAGGGATCCCCAACACTACTTTATACCAAAAGCAGACAAAGAGAAAGTTAGGAAAGGAGAGAGGGAAGAAAGCATAGACTAATATCCTTGTATACATACGTGCAAAAATTCTACACAAATATTGGCAAGTGGAGTTCAGCAATATACTAAAAGAATACATTTAAAAGGGCCAGCATCTTCCGGAATGCAACATTAATTCAATACCAAAAAAGCTGACAACAATATTCATTCCATCAACACAATAAAGAAGAAAATAAATTATCACGTAGTAAATTTAAAAACTGAATAACCATTTCTAAAGAAAACATCAAGCAAAATAAGTTTAGAAGAGAACCACTTGACTCTAATAAAGACATTAATATTTCAAATAACAAAATGACTATTATAAATTAACAAATACATCTGACTCAACTAAAATCAGGAACTGGACTAATGTACTCGGTATCATCATTATTATTTAAAGTTGTCTTGAACATAATAGTGTAAATAATAAGACTAGAAAAAAGCACAGTATTACAAATTTATAATAGCAATGAAGACTATAAAATACTTACAAATAAATTTAATAAGAAAGACACAGAACCTGTAGCAAGAGCCATTCTCAAATTTTGTTGAATGAGGGACACTGGGTGATGTATGGAACTATTGAATTACTATATTGTACAACTGTAGAATATTATTTAGGCCTTATAAGGGTTGGCACTGGAGAATTTCAATGATGTATTATACTTGCATTAAAAAATGTGGGAAGTGTGTATAATATTTTTTTAAAGACTTTATTTATGAGAGAGAGAGAGAGAGAGAGGCAGAGACACAGGCAGAGGGAGAAGCAGGCTCCATGCAGGGAGCCCAACGTGGGACTCGATCCCGGGACTCCAGGATCGCGTCCTGGGCCAAAGGCAGGCGCCAAACCGCTGAGCCACCCAGGGATCACCCAGAAGTGTGTATAATATGATCCAGTTTTGTTTTTAAAATTCTTAAAAAGGCTTTTTAAAAAAATACATGTAAATATGTACTTGTGTACATGTCTGCAAACACATAGTGTGGAGAAAAATAGGGAAGGATACATATTAGGTATTTAAATAAAGTTATATAGATAGAGGCTTCATAAGGGAAGGGAATAAAAGGAGAAATAAAGCCATGCTGTAAAAGGGAAGGAAGGAAAGGAAGAAGGGACGGAGGACAGCAATATATAGGGACAATATAGAATTAAGGCAAAGAGATGAACTAGGATAAGTAGGAATGTCATGTAATTATAAAAGGAATAAAATCTTCATATACGTGTATATATATCCACATAACCAAAACATAGATCAAGACTTTATAAAACATATACATGTAGAAGTTCTTAACATAAAGAACTTCCACAAAGTAATAAAGACTATCCAATTTAGAAAAGTGGAAAATAAGCAAGAGAAATAAACAAATATTTCATAAGACAGGAAATACAAGTGGAACTTGAACATATGGAAATATGCTCAAACTTTTTTATAATGAAAGAGATGCAGGTTAAAAGTGCATCAAAAGTACCATTTTTCACCCATCAGACTGGAAAATTATAAATGTGACAACACATGATGTTGGGAAGGCTGTGAAGAAGAAAGAAATCTCATACATTGCTGATGTGACAGTATATTCGTGGAACTGCTATGAGTACAATTTAGCAGTATTTATGAAAATTACAAATGTATATGCTATATATTCCAAGGTACAAAATAGTATATACATACACAAAATTGCTCATTACAGCATTGATTATAATGGCAAAGGATTGAGAACAAATGTTTATTAGTAAGTTACTAGTTATTAGTTATAATTTCCATAATTTGGAACAATATGCAGTGGAAAAGTTAATGAGAATATGTAAAGATCTCTAAGATCTTCACTTTAAGTGAAGAATATCATGTTTGAAAAAATGTGTTTAGCATACTTACGTTTATATAAAAAGAAAAAATGTCTTAATTAGTTATGCACAAAAATTTTACAGAAATATAAACAAAACTTACTAATAGTAGATTCTTGTGGGATGTGGTGGGCTTGTGGGGATTAGGTAATGGAGTACAGGGTGGGAGAGACAATTTTCACTTTAGGTTTAATATAATTTGTTTTTAACTATTTGAATAAATTGTATATTCAAGAAAAATACTAAAGAAAACAGATCTACATATATTGAAATGACCATGGCATACAAGTGACAAAAGCATGTTTAGAAATAACATGCATCATGTGATTCCTTTTTTTGTGAAAAGTGTGTAGGTGAGCGGTTGCTATGTGTGTCTAATTATGATTATAGAGAAAGAGATGTGGATTCAGAGTCTTAACATTGGTTACTTCAGGAGTGTAGAAGGATATTAACTCTTCTTTCATAGGTCTTTGATTTGTTTACTTGTTAAAAGCAGCACATATCACTTTTGATTTTTTTTAATGGGATAATCAAAATTTTTTAAATAAATAAAAATATTTTTATGGTTATGTTTTGCCACAAACTAATGAAATTTTTCCAAAATGTAAAGAAATGCAACCCTTTTTATTTTGTAGGTTATTGTTATATGGATATATGATCCAGAAAATGCAGACACCAATGAGTTGCTATGGAATGCAAATGAACCTTCACTAGTAGGTGGAAACATTGTTATTATAATCACAAATAAAATAATATGCTATATTTCCTTTTTAAGGGGTTTGAATAATCTATTTTAAGTATTCCAGAGCTAACTAAATACACCTTAATTATCCATTACCTTTAGCCATTGTAGTGATTTTGAGCTAGGGCTTAATCTCCATAATTATAAATATCTTTCTATTGAATTCTATTGAACATTGTCCATACTTTTTATGAACTGCATTAATCATGTAGATGCTAACCTTCAAAGTGCCTCAAAGGTGTTCCTTGAGCATCTATCTTGAAATTATCCTTCAAAAATCTGTCTAGTCCCTTACTGAATTCTTTACCACTTGGAGACTAGCGAATTTCGTAAAGGTGCAGCACAGCAGATAAATACATGTGGTTTTCAACCTATGATGGTTTGACTTACAGCTTTTTTATTTTACCATAGTGCAAAAATGATATGCATTGGATAGAGACACTGCTCTGAACTGGGACCTTTTCCCAATCCAGCTGGCTAGCAATACGTGGTGTGATACCATAGCATGACGCTGGGTGGCGGCCGTGATCACAACAGCAAACAGTACATTTAAACTATTTTTGCACCCATACAACCATTGTTTTCACTTTTAGTACTGTATTCAATGATTTACATGAGATATTTAAGACTTCATCATAAAACAGACCTTGCGTTAGATGATTTTTACTGCAAAACACTGTGTTTTGAGCACATTTAAGTGATATTCGGTAGGTTAGATGCATTGGTTACATTTTCCACTTAGGTTTTTTTCCATTTATGATGGATTTACCAGGACATACCCCATCCTAATTCAAGGAAGATCTGTAAGTCCTTTATCTTATTTGTTATAAATTTAACTCTTAAGATTTAAGTTCTGTCTTCTGTTACAATTAAAATGTATTGAAGAGAAACATAAAATGGGCTGTTGTCTTATGAGACTACTTAATGAGTCAGTATCTGATTTTTGAATAGCATGTACATGCCTCTTGATAATCAAATTCACAAGAGATAGACTAATAAAATCAGAATGACAACCTATCAATTAATTGCTTTATTTGGCAAGTGGCTTTTAGAGGAATACAATTAATTGTAATTAAATCCTTTAAGCATTACTGTTACTTAATTTCTAATCTTTCTAAATAAAAATAAATACATTTTAACATTATTTTTTTTCGTGCATACCTAGTACTTTGCTTTTTATTTCATGTGCACTCATGACCATGTCATTTCCATAAAACCTTTCTATACCTTTCAGTTACCAACAGCAGTCTGGATTCTTAAGACACTTAACATGGTACACAAAGCCCTGCATATTCTGCTTCTGCTACTCATCCCTGGCCTCAGTTGTCCACATGTCCTGTCCTCAGCATCAGTACTCTGCTGTTTTCTTGCACATACCTGCTGTTCCATGTCTCTCAGTCTTTGCTTATGCTGTTCCTTCTTTGGTAAATTGATCATTCCCTTCATCTTCTCATGTTTTCCATCTCAAGTCAGGTATCACTGCCTCGAAGATGCTTGCCTTAACCATATCAAGATTTCTTCATATGAGTAGTTTAAGGGCATTATTTTAATGCTACAGTTTTCATAAATCACCAACAAAACAGCTCTGGCAAAATTTAAATTGTCTGTTTGGGCTTTTATCACCCAGTATGTAACATGACTGACAGATACTCAAATCATAATTCCACACTTTACTCTTCATTCTCTTCCCGAACCATCTCTGACTTTGAACTCTAAATATCCCCTTATCTTTAATTCATTCCTGCATTTTATCCCATCTTTGAACCTCACCTCATCCCTATCTCTCATTAACTTCCTCAGTGAGCCTTATCCTTGTGCCCAAAACCCACACCAGGGAAAAGAGGACCAGCAGAGGGGTGCAGCTCAGAAGTGAGATACAGAATAATTTATTTGTACAATTTGGTTCAGAAACATTTAAAAATTCAGGGTTTTATTTTGAGGGTTTTTTTCTTTACCATTTTAACTGTGAGTTATAAAGAAAGAAGCATAAAAGTTTAGTACAGTTTAATGAATAATAGTAATTAGCCACACTAACAATAGTACAGAAGGCCCCCCCACACTAACATGTACAGAATAGTACATGTGCCACTCACATGAACATAATTTCTGCCCGCACCTTAGAAGTAATTGATAGATATAATCCCTCTGTTCCTTCTGAAGGTAACCATTATTCTGAATTTTAGGATAATAGTTGCTCTTCTTTTATTTTTAGTTTGCCTCATGATTCCTAAACAATGCAGTTTAGTGGGTTTTAGTTTTGTGTTTATTTTTCTGTTTTCTATAAATGGAATCACGTTTTATATATATTGTGCACTTGCTTTTAGGGGGGTCAACTTAATATAAGATTTATTTGTTTTGTAATGTACTTACAGTTTATTCATTTTTGTTCTTGTATGATTTTTCAACATTTCAACATTTTTTATCCATTCTACCAGTTGATGAATTTTGGGTTGGTTTATGTTTTGTTCTGTTCGTAATGAGTATTGGTTTCTGTTTTTGTTCAGCTTTAATGAGATGCAAATTATATATAACATTATGTAAGTTAGATGTAACTGTTGATTTGATACACTTATATATTGTAAAATGATTACCATGGTAGGATTTTTTAACATCTTTATCACCTCACATAATTACCATTTCTTTTCAGTGGTAGGATTATTTAAGATTTACTCTCTTATCAACTTCCAAGTACTTAATACTGTATCATTAATCATACTCATCATGCTATACATTAGATTCCCAGAATTTATTCATCTTATAACTGGAAGTTTATACCCTTTGACCATCACATCCCCATTTTGCTCATCCCCTCAGACCTTGCAATCACCATTCTACTCTGTTTCTATGAATTCAGCTTCTTTAGATTCCACATAAAAGCACATCATAGAGGGATGCCAAGGTGGCTCAGTGGTTGAGCATCTGCCTTTGGCTCAGGGGTTCCAGGATCAAGTCCCAGATAGGGCTCCGGGCAAGGAGTCTGCTTCTCCCTCTGCCCATGTCTCTGCCACTCTCTGTGTGTCTCTCATGAATAAATGAATATAAAATCTTTTTTTTTAAAGCACATCATGGAGTATTTGTCTTTGTCTGACTTATTTCACTTAGCATAATGCCCTCAAGGTCCATCGATGTTGCAAATGAAGACATTTCCTTCTTTTTATCGTCAAATAATATTCCATTGTATATAAATACCACAACTTCTTTATCCTTTCATCCTCTGATAGACTGGTTGTTTCTATATCTTGGCTATTGTAAATAGTGCTGCAATAAACATAGGGGTGCATGGATCTTTTTAAAATACTGTTTCTATTTTCTTTAGGTAAATACCCAGTAGTGGAGTTACTGCATCATACGGTATTTCTCTCATTAATTTTTTGAGGAACCCCCATACGGTTTTCCACAGTGGCTGCACCAATTTATAGTCCCACCAACAGTGCACAAGAGTTCCTTTTTCTTCACATCCTAACACTTGTTATTCTTATCTTTTTTTATTTTAGTCATTCTGACAGGTGTAAGGTGAGTCATCTTTTCATGTACCTGTTGACTATTATTTTCTCCCACTATGTAGGTGACCTTTTCATTTTGTTGATTTCTTTTGCTGGTGCAGATATGATTTATTCTTTGCTTTGTTGTAGTGGATTATACTGATTGAGTTTTTGAATGTTGAATCAGCCATGCATACCTAGAATGAATCCTAGTTGGCCATACTATATGACCATAGTATATAATTCTTTTTATATATTGTTGGATTCTATTTGCTGTTGTATTTCCATTTAGTTCAAAAAATTTTTAATCTTTAATTTCTTTTGAGTCTTTTCCTTGATCAATATGTTATTTAAAAGTGTGTCAATTTCCAAGTACTCAGGGATTGTTCAGTTACTTTTCCATACTGACTTCTAGTTTATTCTATTATACTCTGACAACATATTTTCTATAATATCTATTCTTTTTAAAAATTTACTTTTTTAATTCTACTATAGTTAATGTACAGTGTTCTGTTAGTTTCAGCTGTACAATATAGTGATTCAACAATTCTATACATCACTCAGTGCTTATCATGACAAGTGCACTCCTTAATCCCCATCACCTATATCACCTCCCCTTTGATAATCACCAGTATGCTCTCAATAGTTAAGAGTCTGGCTTTTTGCATGTCTTTTTTCCCTTAGATCATTTGTGTTCTTAAATTTCACATATGAGTGAAATCATGTGGTATTTGTCTTTCTCTAACTGACTTATTTCACTTAGCATTATACTTTCTAGGTCCATTTATGTTGTCACAAATGACAACATTTTTACAGCTGAGTAATATTCCATTGTACACATATTCCACATCTTTATCCATTCATCTATTGATGGATGCTTGCTTGGGCTGCTTCCATATTTTGACTGTTGTAAATAATGCTGCAATAAATATAGTGGTGCATGTATCTTTTCAAATTAGTATTTTTGTTTGCTTTGGTAAATACATAGTAGTGAAATTGCTGGATCATATGGTAATTCCATTTTTAATTTTTTGAGAAAGCTCCATGCCATTTTCCACAGTGGCTATACTAGTTTTCATTCCCACCAACAACAGTGCACCAGAGTTACTTTTTCTCCACATCTTCATCAACACTTGTTGTTTCTTTAATTTTAGCCATTCTAACAGGTGTGAGGTGATATTTCATTGTGGTTTTTTAATTTTCATTTCTCTGATGATTTGTAATATTAAGAATCTGTTGGCCATCTGTATGTCTTCTTTGCAGAAATATCTTCTTCCTATTTTTTTTAAAGATTTTATTTATTCATGAGAGACAGAGAGAGAGAGGCAGAGACACAGGCAGAGGGAGAAGCAGGCTCCATGCAGGGAGCCCGATGTGGGACTCGATCCGGGTCTCCAGGATCACGCCCGGGCCTGAAGGCGGTGCTAAACCGCTGAGCCATCCGGGCTGCCCCTTCCTATTTTTTAACTACTGTTTGGGGTTTTTTGGTATTGAGTTTTATAAATTGTTTATATATTTTGGGTACTAACCCTTTCTGAAACACATCATTGGCAAATGCCTTCTATTCAGAAGATTGTCTTTTTGTTTTGTTGATTGTTTTCTTTGTTATGTAGAAGCTTTTTATTTTAATATTGCCCCAATAGTTTATTTTTGTTTTTTTTCCTTGCCTTAGGAGAAATACTAGACAAAAGTTATTATTGCTGATGTCAAAGATATTGCTGCCTGTGTTCTCTTCTAGGATTTTTATGGTTTGAGGGCTTACATTTAGGTTCTTTTTTTTTTTTTTTAAGATTTTTATTAATTTAATCATGAGAGACACAGAGAGAGAGAGAGGTAGAGGGAGAAGCAGGCTCCATGCAGGTCGCCTAACGTGGGACTCGATCCTGGGCCTCCAGGATCACGCCCTGGGCTGAAGGTGGCACTAAACTGCTGAGCCACCTGGGCTGCCCTCACATTTAGGTTCTTAATCCATTTTGAGTTTATTCTTGTGTATGGTGTAAGAAAGTGGTCCAGTTTTATTCTTTTGCATGTAGCTGTCCAGTTTTCCAACACAATTTGTTGAAGAGACTTTTTCCCATTGTGTATTCTTGCCTCCTTTATCATAGATTAATTGATCATATAATTGTGGGTTTATTTCTGAGCTCTCTATTATATCCCATTGAACTATTATGTCTATTTTTATGCTTTTACCATACTGTTTTGATAACTACATTTGTAATATACCTTGAAATCTAGTATTGTGATAATGCTAGCTTTATTCTTTCTCAAGATTGCTTTGGCTATATAAGGTATTTTGTGGGTCCATACAAATTTTAGGATTATTTATTCTAGCTCTGTAAAAAATGCTGTTGGTATTTTGATAGGGATTTCATTACATCTGTAGATTGCTTTCAATAGTACAGACATTTTAACAATATTTGTTCTTCCAATCCATGAGCATGGAATATATGTCCAATTATTTGTGTCATCTTCAGTTTCTTTCATCAGTGTTTTATAGTTTCAGAGCACAGGTCTTTTCCCTCCTTGGTTAAGTTTCTTTATAGATATTTTATTATTTTTGGTGAAGTTGTATATGGTATTGTTTTCTTTCTCTTTCTGCTACTTCATTATTAGTGTATAGGAAAGCAACATATTTCTGTATGTTAATTTTGTATCCTGAAACATTACTGAATTCACTTCTTAGGTCTAGTAGGTTTGGCGGAGTCTTTAGGGTTTTCTTCTCTTTTCTTTTTTTAATCAAGTAGGCTCCACACCCAGCATGGAGTCCAATGTGGGACTTGAACTCACAACCCTGAGATTGAGACCTGAACCAAGATCAAGAGTCAGACACTTAACCAACTGAGTCACCCAGGAGCCCCTTTATGGAGTTCTCTCTATATAATATCATGTCACCTGCAAATAGTGGAAGTTTTACTTCTTCCTTATCAGTTTGAGTGTCTTGTATTTATTTTTCTTGTCTGATTGCTGTGGCTAAGACCTCCAGTACTATATTCAATTAAAATGGTGGAAAAGGACATCCTTGTCTTATTACTGGTCTTAAGGGAAAAGCTTTCAGTTTTACACCATTAAGTATAATGTTAACTGTTGATTTTTCTTATGTGACCTTTATTATGTTGAAGTATGTTCCCTCTTAAACTACTTTGTTAAGGGTTTTTATCATGAATGTTTCTTATACTTTGTGAAATGCTTTCTTCTGCATCTATTGAGATGATCATTTGGTTTTTATCTTTTCTCTTGTTGATGTATCATGTTGGTTGATTTATGAGTATGGAACTACCCTTATATCCCAGAAATAAATGCCACTTGATCTGAGTGAATGATTTTTTATTAATGTATTGGATTTGGTTAGTTAAGGATTTTTTGCATCTGTGTTCATCAGAAATTCATCAGTAATTCTCTTTTCTTGTAGTGTCTTTATCTGCTTTTGGTATCAGGGTAATGCTGGCCTCTTAGAATGAATTTGGAAGCTTTCTTTTATATTTTTTGAATAGTTTGAGGAGAAAACATACTAACTCTTCTTTAAATGTTCACTAGAATTCAGCTGTGAAGCTATCTGTCCCCAAACTTCTGTTTGTTGGGAGTTATTATTATTATTATTGATTCAGTCTCATTGATGGTTATGAGTCTGTTCAAATTTTCTATTTCTTCCTGATTCAGTTTTTGGAGGTTACATGTTTCTAGGAATTTATCCATTCCCTCTAGGTTATCTAATTTCTTGGCATATTTCTGAGGTATCAGTTGTTATTCCTTCTCTTCTCTTTCCAGATTTTTTTCTTGTGATTGATTTCTAGTTTCATAATGCTGTGGCTGGAAAAAATGCATGGTATGATTTCAGTATTTTTTAATTTGCCCAGACTTGTTTTGTGGCCTAACATGTGATCATTCTGGAGACTGTTCAATGTTCTCTAGAAAAGAATGTATATTCTACTGTTTTAGGATGAAATGTTCTCTATATACCTGTTAGGTCCATCTTGTTGAATGTGTCATTCAAAGTCAGTTTCCTTGTTGATTATTTAATGATCTATTCATTGATGTAAGTGGGGTGTTAAAGCCCCAATTGTTAATGCCAATTTCTTCTTTTAATAGTTGCTTTATGTAATTAGATGTTCCCATGTTGGGTACATAAATTATTACAATTATATTCTCTTGTTGTATTGTTTCTCTTATCATTATGTCATGTCCTTCTTTGTCTCTTGTTACAGTCTTTAAAACAGTCTATTTTGTCTAATATAAGCATTGTTACCCTGGATTTCTTTTCACTTCCATTTGCATGATAAATGCTTTTTTCATCCCTTCACTTTCAATCTGCGTATGTCTTTTAGGTCTGATATGAGTCTCTTGTTGGCAGCATATAGATAAGACTTCCTCATTTCATCACCCTGTGTCTTTTGTTTAGAACACTTAGTCCATTTGCATTCAAAGTAATTATTGAAATGTACGTATTTTTTTGTCATTTTGTTACTTGTTTTACAATCATTTTTGTAGTTCTTCTCTGTTTCTTTTTTCTCTTCCTTGCTTCTCTCATGGTTTGCTTCTTTCTTTAGTGATATACTTGGATTCCCTTTTTAAATTTTTTTTTGCATATATATTACTGGGTTTTTAAAAATGTGTGGTTACCA
Source organism: Vulpes vulpes (assembly GCF_048418805.1). Classification (NCBI taxonomy): domain Eukaryota; kingdom Metazoa; phylum Chordata; class Mammalia; order Carnivora; family Canidae; genus Vulpes; species Vulpes vulpes. The sequence goes on along the minus strand of NC_132792.1, from coordinate 124,891,586 downwards.
TTAAGTTTGTGCACAAAACAGTCTCTATATAACAATTTGTGCATAAAAAACACATTTTGTGCATATAACAGTGTGTATTAATTTGATGATTGCTTAAGTTCAAACTTATTCTGAAAGCACTACATTTTTGTACTTTTCCCTCTACATTTTAGGTATATAGTGTCATACTTTATATCCTTTCATTTTGCAAATCCCCTGACTGATTTTTATAGACATACTTAATTGTACATTTTTTGTGCTTCCTGCTTTTCTTACTCCTGCTTATGTTCTTTCTTTTCTATTCAAAGAACCCCCTTTAGCATTTTGTGAGGCTGGTTTAGTGGTAATGAGCTCCTTTAACTTTTATTTGTCTGGGAAATTGTTTATCTCTCCTATTCTGAATGAGAGTCTTGCTGCAATAAAATATTCTTGGTTTCCGTTTTTTTCTTTCAGCACTTTGAATATGTCATGCCACTCTCTTCTGGCCTGCAAAATTTCTGCTGAATAATCTGCTGATAGACTTATGGGGTTTCCCTTGTATGTAACTGTTTTCTCTTACTGTTTTTAAAATTCTCTAAAACCACTTTTTGTTATTTTCATTACTATATGTCATTACTATGTGTCTTTTTTTTTTTTTTTTGAAAAACACAACACAGTTAATTTATTAAATGAATTTTTTTTTCTTGGTCATTTAACATTTATCAGCACTGTTTTATTTCCTTTCAGACAAAGATGGCCTCAAGAATACTTAACACGCATGCAAGATCATGGTCTTTTGCCATTCTATACAAAAATTATCTTTACAACAATATATAATCCTCATTAAACATGTAAAGGATAGATCTATAATGAAATTTCCTCTTATATGATTACTCTATTGTTAAGGACAACATGATTTTGGTAAAAGAATTAAACTTTACAGAAATTAATTTCATTTTCTTTTTTTTTTTTTTAATTTATGATAGTCACACAGGGAGAGAGAGAGAGAGAGAGGCAGAGGGAGAAGCAGGCTCCATGCACCGGGAGCCCGACGTGGGATTCGATCCCGGGTCTCCAGGATCACACCCTGGGCCAAAGGCAGGCGCTAAACCGCTGCGCCACCCAGGGATCCCTAGTTTCATTTTCAAAATCTCTACATACAGCGTTTAAAATATACTAGAGTGACGGGAGAACACAATCAAATAACATGACTCCTGTTAATAGAATTTTCCACTTTACATTCATATCCTTCCATTTTTATTAGTTGAACCTTCTTATTGTTTTTTAAAGCCTATCAGTGGATCATATTCCTTAAATAAAAATACCTGAAAGATATATACACACAAAGCAGACTGAGATTTACAGCATCAGCTGTATGTGGCTCTCCTTTGGTTGATTTTGCTGAGGGTTCTCTGTGCCTTCTAGATCTGGATTTCTATTTCCTTCCCCAGACTGAGGAAATTTTCAGCTATTATTTCTTCAAATAAATTTTCTGCTTTCTTTTCTCTCTCTTCTTCATGGATTCCTATAATGTGAATATTGTTACACTTGATGGTGTTGTGGGGTTCGCTTAATCTATTCTCATTCTTTATTAATCTTTTTTTTTTCCTGTTCAGTGAGATTGTTTTCCTTTACTCTGTCTTCCAAGTCGCTAATCTGTTCTGCTTCCTCTACTGCTCATTCCTTCTGGTGTATTTTTAATTCCAGTTATTGAGTTCTTCATCTCTGATTGGTTCTTTTTAATGTTTTTTTTTATCTTTTTGGTGAGAGTCTCACTGAGATTCTCTGCTCTTTTCTCAAGTCCAGTGAGTATCTTAATTACCATCACTTTACATTCTCAATCAGGCATATTACTTATCTATGTTTCATTTGACTCTCTTGCTGTGATTTTTGTCCTTTTCTTTTGTTTGCGACATATTCCTCTCTCTGTCTCCTCATTTTATGTAGCTTTCTGTGTATATTTCTATGTGTTAGGAAAATCAGCTATGTTGCCTACTCTTGCAAGAAAGGGTCTTTTTGTGTCCTGTAGTGCTGTGTCTCCTGTTCACCAGAACCTGGCCCTTCAGAGATGTCTTCAAGGTGTGTTGCATGTACTCTACTTCCCTGATTGAGCCACATTTTCCTTCAGTCCAGTCATCTGCAATGGCTGTCTTTGCCTGTTGTCTATAAGGTTAGGCCCTATGTTGTCAATGGGCCAGTCTGGGACCACCTTGGGCTTGAGCTGTGTCAGACCAGGCATTGACTGAGCTGCAGTTGAACCAAACTACAGGGTACTCCCCTGGTGTGTCCCATGAGAATCTTTCATTCATGAGTGGGGTCTGCAGTGAGACCAGATTTCTGTCCCCAAACCAAGTTGGGGCCATAGGTCAGGACTCACTTGGAGTGATGCCAGCCCATTCAGGGCTGCTTGCACAATGCCATACTTGTGTTGATGCTTTGGATGTACTCTTATGAAGCCAGTTTGGAGGGGGGCAAATCCTGAGGAGAACCTTATTGGGGTGGATGCCAGGAAGATCCATGCTGGTCCACTGTGGATTTTCCCTGGTAGTTGCAGGTAGGGGACCTGCCAAGCACAGGTTGGAGAGAGTGAGTTATCAGAAGAGTTTAGGGTGTGGGTGTGCAGTGTTGGTAAGGTTTGCTGAGATCTGCCATGGGAGGATGCTTGGCACTGATTTGGAGAGCTGCCAAGGCTGGGTTGGAGGCAAGTCTGCAGGAGGACATGGTTGCAGTTAGGTGGAAAGTGTTGGTGCTGCCCTGGTTCCTGCAAGTGTCCATGTATCTAAGCTGGGGGGCAAGGGTGAGGGAAGGAAATGGTGCCCACCAGCTTTTTTGTTCTTGGAGAAGTCTCCCAAAAATCTCAGCCCCTCCAGCATATGTTGTGAGATTAGTAACCACATCTCCCTCCCATATACCCCAGGCTTTTTTCAAACTGCTGCTTCTATGCTGTATCTCACCAGGGCTGTTGTGCTGCCTCTTTAATAGCTAGGACTCTGTTTCTTCTCACTCTTCCAGAGTCCAGCCACAGATTTCTAAAGTTCCAGGTGTTAAGCCTCACTGATTAGAAGAACTTAAGAAGTTAAGCCCCTCTGGTTTTCAAAGCCAAATGTTATGGTTGAGATTCATCTTCCTAGTTTGGGTTCTCTGTGCCTAGGGTCCTGGTGTGGGGTCTGCTCCTCTCCCTTCTTGCTTGAGGTAGCCCTTACTCCTGTGAAAAGTCTGGCAAGTCAGCTTCATTCCCAGCCACATCTCTGCCTCCTACCCTCTTAAATGTGGCCTCTTCTTTATGTGAAGAATCTGTTCTGCTAGCTTCAGGTCATTTTCTCTATGTCTGAATACAATCTAGTTGTATTCAAGGGACAAGGTGAGTTTAGGATCCTTCTATTCTACCATTTTCCCCAGAAGTCTATGATTTCTATTATTTTAAATTTGTTAAGGAATATTTTATGGCCCAGAATGTGGTTTATCTTGGTGAATGTTCCATGTGGTCTTGATAAGAATATGTATTCTATGGTTGTGGAATTGAGTATTCTATATAAGATAAGATAATTAGATTAGGTTGGTAGTGTTAAGTAGATACTTTGGTTAATTTTCAGCCTGATTGACCTGTCAACTACTGATGGGGGGGGGGGGGGCATTTAATTTTCTGACTATAATAGTAGATTCTTTTTTTTCTCCTTTCAGTTGTCTTTTTTTTTTTTTTTTTTTTTTGCCTTGATGTGCTGTTGTTAGATGCATTCATGTTTAGAATTGTTACAACTTTTTGGAAAATTAACCTCTTCATATTTATGTTCTGCCCCTCTTCATCACTAATAATATTCCTATGCTTAAATTGGCCTTGTCTGAAATTTTATAGTCCTCCAGTTTTCTTTTGATTACTTTTAGCTTAGTATATTTTTCTGTATTTACTTTTAAGCTGAGTGGTTATGTTTTATTTTTCAAGATTTTGTTTTTGCCTTCAATTTTCTGCAGCTTGACTAAGGTATGCCTTGGAGTAGTTGTTTTGCATTTACTCTTCTTGGTGTTCCCCAAGCTTCCTGGATCTGTGTTTTGGTGTATGTCACTAATTTTGGAAAGTTCTTGGCCATCATTACCTCAAATATTTATTTTACTCCATTCTCTCTTCTCCTGCCATTCCAGTTTTGTATGTGTTACATCTTTGAAATATCCCACAGTTCTTGGAAGTTCTGTCTTTTTTTTATTCTTTTCTTTGTATTTGAGTTTGGGAACTTTCTTTTGACATGCCTTCAAGCCACTAATTCCCTCCTCAGCTCTGGTGAGTCTGCTGATGAGCCCTTCAAAGGGCAGTTTCCCCCTAAAACTGCAACCATAAGGAGTTTCTTTACCTCACACTCAGCTTTTCCCAATTTGTCATTCTTCATTTCTATTATACAGTTTTTATTCCTAGCATTTCCTTGACTCTTTCTTGGAATTCCCACTTCTGCTTACATTGACCCATCCATTCTTCCATATTTTCTACTTTTTCTATTAGAGCCCTTAATCTACAAATTCCCCACCCGATAATTCTAATATGTGTGTCATTTCTGATTCTGGTCCTGAAATTTGCTTTTTCTCTTCAGACTTTGTTTCTGCTTGCCTTTTGGCATGCTTATAATTTTGCTTGTTGTTGATGAAGATCATATGCATTACATTGGGTAATAGGAATTAAGGTAAATAGGCCACTTCTATGTGGATTTATATTAATTTGACCAGTAATTGGGCTTGGTTTGGTATTTGATGTAGCTATAGGTACCAGAAGCTTTAAATTTCTTTAAGGTTCTTGTTTTTGTCTCCTCCTTTGACTTTAGACTTGCCTAAGTTCCCTTCTTCAGAGATTGTATGTGTCTTACAGCTCTTTGAACTATGATCCACTATTATACTGAAGTCTTTTTGATATGGTAAGGTATGAGTGAAGGAGTTTAAATGTCAGTCTTTTCCAAACCATGTAGAAGGGGAGGGGAGATAGAGTAACTGGATGATGGGCCTTAAGGAGGACACTGATGTGATGAATACTGGGTGTTACACTATACGTTGGCAAATTGAATTTTAATTAAAAAATAAAATAAAAATAAATGTCAGTCTTTTAGTGGGCCTGCATTTCTGGTATGTGGCCTTCAGCAATGTTTATTCTTGTATAGCTCCCCACCACCACCCCCTTAACTTATTGAGACTGGAAGTATAGAGGAGATGGGAGTGAAAGAAATGCCATCCCTATGGCTCTGGGACAGGGATCTGGTAAAGTCTTTCTCCCTGGAGAATAGACCTTTGCTGTGGAAAAGGCTCTGGGTATATTTCAAAAAGATTACTTTTCCTCTCCCCCTGCCAGAGCCATGAGGGAATCCTTCTATAGTCTTCACTGTGACAGATCTTTCTATAATATTCACAGTGAGATCTGGTGGATTTCCCCCTAAAACTGCAACCATAACTTGACCTCATACTCAGCTTTTCCCAATTTGTCAAAATTGCTAGTTAAGTGTTGCTTACCACCAGTTTATGGCTCTAATAGCTTCTTCTCTGTAAGCATATCTCAGCTATGACTTTCTGGATTCACTTGTCTCTCCAGATCTTGGGATGGTACTTTGACTTGCAAACTCAGTTCCCTGAAAGGGTTCAAGAAAAGTCATTGATTTTTAATTTGTCCAACTTTTTCTTGTTGTGGTGATGGAAGTAACACCTTCCAGGCTTTTTACATGGTAGAGCTAAAACTCTGTAGAATATAGTTTTATTTCCATTCATTCTTCAATTCTTATCATGCAATTTCAGTCTCTACAACCAAGAACTTCCATATATGCTTGTACAGCTTGAATGGGACAGCTGTTGTGGTGACTCTGCTTTTAATCCACTGAATTGTGTAACCAAAGTCCATCCCTATGTCATGAAATCTAATAGATGCTTTTCACGACTTGGCAGCATTTAACATGTTTAACCATTTCTTTTTTCTTGAAACACTCTCCTCTTATGGCTTCCCTGGCACCAAAACATGTTGGTTTCTCTCTTACTTTACTTGTTACCCTTTGCCATTTCCTCTATTTACTCCTTTTCCTTCTCTAATCTTTAAATGATTCTTTGCATTTACTCCCCAGGTGATCTCACTTAGACCCAATGGTTTTAGATATCAATTATATGATAATGGCTTACAAATTTATATTTCCAGCAAAGCACTTTCCCCTTACCCTTTCAAACATAAATTCAACTGACCACTAGCATTCCTGTTTAGAGATCTTATAAACAGGTTCTATATACTGTGGATTAAACAGACCCTCCAGTTTCCCTATAAATCTGTTCTTCTACTGGATTCACCATAACAGTACATGACACCATTATCATCCTAGTTGCTCAAGGAAGAGCTCCCTAACCAATCTCAATGCCCCCACTCTGTCCCTACCCAACAATCCATTTTCCATATGACAGTAGTTTTAAAATATATTATGTCAGGTATCCAGTTCAAGACAAGATGGATTAAATGCATTTCATTTTACTTCTGTCACTGTTCATAATGAAAAAATAATCCTAGACAAAATACATTTTACCCACAGAGACCAAAAGACAAAGAAAGTAGATGTGATTAGGGACCTTGAGATTCTAAGAGCACCCTACCAATGAGTTCCCTGAAGTTTTTCCTTGCCTCCTCTGTACTCTAGCCCAGGCACTAGAGATACCTGAAACTCAAATTCCAGCAAACACAGAAGAAAACAAGCCCCAAGAAAGGCCTGCATTCTTTATCCAAAAGACCAAAAAGACCCATTGGTGGCCCAGAAGGACAGAAATCTTTTAACATACCTGCCTATTCTTGAACCAACCACTACAAAAAAAAAAAGAGCTCTTCCCATTTCCCACTATAACAGGTGCTGCAATAATGGAGCCATTGGCCAGAACCCTGTTTTTCCTCCCACCTCCTGCAGTAATGAGAAATATTACCTCCCCTGTGGAGCCTAAAGCTGGAAATCTGACTCCCATCCCTCTACAATAATGAGGCAGTGCCCTTCTTTCATGGTGCTTGTAGGCAGAACTCTTGAGTTTCATCCCCACACTACAGTGACAAGGCCAAGCTAATTACCACTTCTATTTATGCATATCACACACACACACACACACACACACACACACACACACACACGCATACACAAGAAAATGAGGCAGTGCCTCATCTTGCAGCACCTGTAGGTGGAACCCTGACTTCTACCTCTGCCTTCCAATTATAATGTGGGACCCCTCCTCCACAGAGCCTGTGGATGGAATTCCAAAGTCAACCCCCCCCCATATAAGGAAATAATTAAGTAGTGAGGCAGTACCCCTTCTCTGTGGTCCTTGTAGGCAGGACTCTGACTAACCTCTGTCCTACAGTAACAAGGAAACACAGATTCCGCTCCCCATCTGGTGCTGTGGGGACTATTGGGCGGAGTCCTCTATTCTTATTAACACAAAAGTGGAACACAATAGCACTGCAGTAGCTCTATAAACTAAATTGACATTTGAACCACAATTTACAAAAGTGATCTAGGACATGCATTCTGATCCTAAACAGTTTGGCTACCTGATAACATGAAAGATTTAAACAGGAATTAAAATCTTATAATACTTAAAATATTCAGGGAATAACAGTCCAAAATTTACTCATCAGACCAAGAAAAAGGTAAGTCTCAATTTAAAAGAGAAAAAACAATCAATGTTTATCATATAACAAATGTCATGTGTTTAGAACAAACAGTGAAGTAAAGGAAACATTTCTAAACTGTAGCCAAATCTTTAAAGATATAGGCTATTTTAGTAGCAAGGAGATATCATGTATGTTTGCATTTAATCTCTTTTGAGTTTGAATAATTTCCAGTTTTAATTGTCCCGGGATTTTTTTTTCTAATAGTGACTTATTGCTATAAATATTTGGCTATAGATCCAATTTCTTCCTATTGGTTTCTTGTGGAAAATTACTCTAAAAGTAAACACAGGTTTTAAACTTTTTTTTTTTTTTAGGATTTTATTTATTTATTCATGAGAGACAGAGAGAACGCAAGAGGCAGACACAGGCAGAAGGAGAAACAGGCTCCATACAGGGAGCCTGATGTGGGACTCCATCCCCAGACTTCAGGATCAGGCCCTGGGCTGAAAGCAGCGCTAAACCGCTGAGCCACCCGTGCTGCCCTAAACATCTTTAATAAAAAAAAAATTTTTGTTGTTTAGAATTCAGTGATGTCTTTTGAATTTTGAGATAGTTAAGATTTTCTAATTATAATTAAATATTTATCTAATTATTAGGTTGTATTAGATACCATTTAATTTTATATAATTAAGTTTAGATATATATTTAGTTGTATCAAATTAAATTAATATAAATATATATTTATAAATAAACATAAAATTAAATCTAATTAAATATATTTAAATGCTTTAGTAAACATGTATGTAGAATTTATATTAATTGCAATCTTAAATATTTTTCTAAGTGTCTTTTACCTTCAGAGGTGAAATCTCTTAAGAACTTATATGTATTAAGAAAAAGTATCCAAAACTTAGAAATAAGGCAAAAAGATGACTGCATATTCTTTCAGTGTCATTTTGGAGAACTGTCTAACAGGCCCACCTCAGGATCCCTTAGATATTTAAAGGAATGCACTTTTTAAAAAATTATATAAAATAGACATAAACATTTACTATTTTAATAACTATTTTAAATGTACAGTTCAGTGGCATTAAGTACATTCCTATGGTTGCACATCTATCTCTAAGAATTTGATGACTCTAAGTACCTTATATAAGTGAAATCATACAGTATTTGTCTTTGTGACTGACTTCACTTAGCATAATATAGTCAAGTTTCATCCATGTAGCATGTGTCAGGATTTCCCTTCTTTTTAATTCTAAATAATATTCTGTTGTATGCATAGCAAAAAAAAAGACAAAAGAAAAGACACTCTATTGAATGGGAGAAAATATTTCCAAATGACATATCTGATAAAGGGTTAGTATCCAAAATATGTAAAAAAAACTTATGAAACTCAATATCAAAAAAACCCACATAATCCAATAAAAATGGGTAGAAGACATAAACAGACATTTCTCCAAAGAAAACATACAGATAGCCCTCAGACACATGAAAAATGCACAATATTGCTCATCATCAGGGAAATGCAAATCAAAATCACAATGAGATATCACCTTCCACCTATTAGAATGGCTAAAATCAACTACGTAAGAAACAAGTGTTGGTGATGATGTGGAGAAAAAGAAACCCTCATGTACTGTTGGTGTGAATGTAAACTATTATTTATAATAGCCAAATTACAGAAGCAGTCCAAGTGCCCATGGATTGATGAATGGATAAAGAAGTATGGTATATATATTTACAATGAAATATTATTCAGTTATTAAAAAGAATGAAATCTTGCCATTTACAACACATGAGTGGATCCAGAGAGTATAATGCTAAGCAAAATAAGCCAGTCAGAGAAAGACAAATACCATATGATTTTACTGATATGTGGAATCTAAGAAACAGAATAAATTAACAAATAAAGAAAAAAAAAAAAGAAAAAGATAAACCAAAAAGCAAACTCTTAACTATAGAGAACAAATTGTTGGGTTCCCAGAAGGGAGATGGGTAGGGGTATGGATGAAATAGGTGATGGGGATTAAGAGTACACTCACCTTGATGAGCATGGGGTAATATATGGGTTGTTGAATCACTGTATTGTACAGTGGAAATGAATATAATACTGTATTATAACTACACTGGAAATAAAATAATTCTTTAAAAAGAATAAAAAATTTTCCATTGAATATATATACCACATTTTCTTTATTAACCTATCAGTGGACACTTAGGTTGCTTCCATATCCTGGCTATGGTGGATAATGTTACAGTAAATATAAGAAAGAAGATATGTCTCTTTGACATTCCTTTTTACGTTTCTGTTGGATGCATGCCCAGAAGTGGGATTGCCAGATCATATGATAGCTCTATTTTTATTTTTTTTTTTACGAACATCTATACTGGTTTGCATAATGGCTGTACCAATTTACATTCCCACCAACAGTGCACAAAGATTTCCTTTTCTCCACATCTTGCCAACACTTCTTATCTTTTATCTCTTTGATGATAACCATTTTAACAAGTGAGAGGTGATATTGTAATTTTGTGATTGATTTGTATTTCTATAATGATTAGTGATGTTAAATACCTATCATATACCTGTTAGGGCCCTTTGTATGTCTTCTTTGGAGAAACGTTAGGGGCATCTGGCTGGCTTGGTTGGTAGAGCATGTGACTCTTGATCTCGGGGTCATGAGTTCGAGCCCTGTGTGAGGCATACAGCTTACTTCAAAAAAAAATAATACATAAATAAAAAGCTACTTGGAGAAATGTTTATTCAGTTTCTTTGCTCATTTTTATTAATTTTTTCTTGCTGTTGAATTGTTTGAAATATATATATATATATATATATATATAATATCTTATAGCTATCTGGCTTAGAAATATATTTTCTCATTCTTTTCACTCTGTTGTTTCCTTTGCTGTGCAGAAGCTTTTTAGTTTCATGCAATCTGATTTGTCTACTTTTATTTTTGTTGCCTGAGTTTTTGGTGACATACCCAAAAAAGTCCTTGCCCAAACCAATGTCAAGAATCATTTCCCATATGTTATCTTCTAGTAGTTTTATAGTTTTTTAAGTCTTATGTTCAAGTCTTTATTCTATTTTGAGTGGGTTTTTAAAATATGATGCCTGATAAGGGTCCAATTTAATTCTTCTGCATGTGGATATCCAGTTTTTCCAACATCATTTGTTGAAGAAACTATCCTTTCCCCATATACATTCTTGGCACTCTTGTCAAAAATCATTTGACCATAAATGTGTGGATTTACTGCTGGACTTTTTATTTTGTTCCATTGGTCTATAAATCTATTTTGAGGGTGGTACTATACTGTTCTTATTACTATGGCTTTGTAATATATATTGAAATCAGGAGGCATCATGCCTCCAGCTTTATTCTTTCTTTTTTAAAGATTTATTTATTTATTTGAGAGAGAGAGAGAGAGAGAGAGCACAAGCAGGGGGAGGGGCAGAGGGAGGGAGAGGGGAAGCAGAGTCATCACTGAGTGGAAAGCCCAGTGTGGGGCTTGATCTCGGGAGATCATGAATTGAGCCAAAACCAAGAGTTAGACACTTGACTGACTGAGCCACCTAGGCACCCCTCCAGTTTTGTTCTTTTTGATCATGATTGCATTTGCTATTTGGGGTCTTTGGTGGTTCTATACAAATTTTAGGATTGTTTTTTCTATTTATATCTAATGACACTGATTTTGATAGGGAATGAATTGAATATGTAAAGCATTTTAAATAGTAAGGACATTTTAGCATTATTCCTTCAATCTATGAATATGCAATATCTTTACATTTATCTGTATTTTCTTTCATTTCCTTCACCAGTGCTTTACAATTTTTAGTATAGAAATCTTTCACATCTTTCCTGTCTTTTTGTTGTTGTTGTTGCTATTGTAAATGAGATTATATTATTTATTTCCTTTTTAGAGGGTTCATTGTGAATATAAATGAAACTAATTTTTGAATGTTGATTTTTTTTTAAATTCTGCAACATTATTAAATTAATTCACGAATTCTAGCAAGGTCTTTTGTTAACTCTTTAGGATGTCCTACATACATGATCATGTCATCTACAAACACAGGTAATTTTACTTCTTCATTTCTACTTTGAATGCCTTTCATTTCTTTTTCTTGCCTAATCACTATGGCTTAAAGGACTTCCAGTACAATGTTGAATAGAAGTGGTAAGATTGGGCGTCCTTACCTTGTACTGGGTCTTGGAGGAAAAGCTTTCAGTTTTTCCCCATTGGTTTTTGTACTAGCTGTGGAGATCCTATATACATAATCCCTTATACATTAAGGATTTATTATGTAAGTTCCTACTGTACCTATTTTGTTGAGACTTTTGATCATGAATGAATGTTGAATTTCATTAAATGCTTCTTCTGCATCTATTGAGATGATCATATGGCTTTTATCTTTCATTCTTTTAATATAGTATATCACACTGATCTTTTAATTTCTTATTGGTCTGTTCAGGCTTTGTCTTCTTGATTCAATGTTAGTAAGTTGTGTGTTTCTAGGAGCTTATCTATCCCTTCTTATTTACCCAATTTGTTACCATATAATTTTCATAATAGTCTTTTATGATTCTTTTTATTTCTGAAGCATCTGTTGTAACGTCTCCTCTTTCATTTCTGATTTTATTTGAGTCTTCTTATTTCTTAGTCTAGTTTAGGATTTGTCCATTTTCTTTATATTTCAACTAACTCTTAGTTTCATTGATTTTTTTCCCCTATCCCTATTTTCTGTTCTATGCTTGATTTATTTCTGCTCTGATCTTTATTATTTATTTCCTTCTGCTCACTTTGTGCTTAGCTTGTTCTTTTTCTAGTTCATTGAGGTGTAAAATTAGGTTGTTTATTTGAGATTGTTCTTTTTTAATATAGGCATTTATTGCTTCCCTCTAAGTACTGCTTTGATACGTAGCATAAATTGTGTTTTTGTTTTCATTCATCTTAAGATCTTTGTAACTTCCCCTTTGACTTCTTCCTTGGTCCAATGGTTTAAGAGTATGTTGTTTGGTTTTCCTGTATTTGTGAATCTTCATATTTTCTTAGAGTTATTGATTTCTAGTTTCATTGCACTGTGGTTGGAAAAAATACTTGTAATGGCTTTATTTTATTTTTACTTTTTAAAAGATTTTATTTATTTACTTGTCAGAGAGAGAGAGCACAAACAGGGGGAACAGCAGACATAAGGAGAAGTAGGCTCCCCCACTGAACTGGGAGCCCAGTGTGGGACTCAATCCCAGGGTCCTGGGATCATGACCTGAGCTGAAGGCAAATGCTTAACTGATTGAGCCACCCAGGCGTCCCCTTGGAATGATTTTAATCCTGTTACATTTTTAAGATGTTTTTTGACCTCACATGATCTATGCTGGAAAATATGCACTTGAGGAGAATGTGTTTTCTTCTGCTGTTGGTGAAAAGTTCTGTATATGTCTGTTAGGTCCATTTGGTCTATAGTGTTCAAGTCAGCTGTTTTTTTTTAAATTGTTTTTCTATCTGGATGTTTTAACCATTATTGAAAGTGGGACATTAAAGATTCCTACTATTATTGTATTGCTGTATCTGTCTTCCAATTAGTATTTGCTTTATATAGTTAGGTGTTCTGATGTTGAGTGTATATATAATTGTTATATTGTCCTGTTTAATGGATGTTTTTATCATTATATAATAATTTTATCTCTAAAGACAGTTTTTGACTTAAAATTCTATTTTCTGTTATATAACTGGGTCATTTCTGCTTTGTTTTGGTTACCATTTGCATGGAATATTTTTTTTATCCCTTCACTTTTTTTTCACCTCCAAAAAAGTTTATTAGCATGATTAAGACATTTTTAAAATAATGACAGAATTTCTTAATATTAAAGAATATCATTGGCTATATTTTATAACAAATATTTGCAAATGAATGGACAGCTTTATTGCCAGTCTTCATTTTATTAAAAGCAATCCATATTTATTGGTTCCATATGAATTCATGACCATTGCTTTGACTGGGAATTAAGTAGAGAAAATATCTTCCATAATCAGAGCATGACCTATATTACTGAGTGAAGAGTTGATAAGAATCCTCAAAGAGTTAGGTTTTTGTTTTTTAAAAACACTGCTTTTGCACATTACAAAGAAATAATTAGTATTTTGGCTTTTTAAATTCCTACATGATATTCAGAATGGCAGTCCCCAAAGGTCCTCCCTCCATGTAATGCAAACACAGACCCTCTTCTGGAATATACATTCTTGGAATGGGCTCTAAGGACTTGGGCCTCCATGTGTTTGTACTGGTTTAAAAACAAAAACTGCATCATCCAGAATGTAGTAGTCATTATACGTGTTGCCTTCACACAGGTATGGTGGTCTGGTGAAAGCTTCAATTACAAAACCAGCTTTTCTGAAAACTTTAGGCAGACTACTCACTTGTTCTTCTCAATTCTGTACCTTGATTTCTAAAATTTCTGATGGTTTTTCCTACTTGCCACCTGTTTCTGCATAGTGAGGAAAGGGTAAAAACAGGGCAAGAATAGCCCTGCCTCTGGTAGGCTCCAAGACACTTCTGATATCTTTTAATAACTTATGGGCTCATCATAGCAGTCTAGCAAATTGAAGCAACTGATGACATTGTACTGGAAGCCTTTATTCTGTTATTCATTTATACCAAGTACTCTGTATTTCTTCTTCTGAAGCTGCCATATCATAATTTCAGATAGCTCAGTGGCATACATCTCTTCAAAGTGAGGGCTCATAATTTTTGTGACTTCTCCATTTCCAGCACTGAAATCAAGAAGTCTATGGGTTTTCCAGTCTGGATTAATTTTTAGCAGTCCCTGAAACTGGTCTGGTGAAAACACAAACATTGAGCCTCTTCCTAGAAACCCAATGAAGATGTTCTAGACATAAACAGGTTAAAAACAGATGACACAAAAAGGTGATATATTTGGATAAATAGCCCTATTTCTCAGTGCTATTTTTTAAGATCAGTGTCCCTTGATCAAGGTAACTCTGAACAAAAATAGCCTGGATAGCATAGTTTCCCTCCATTGCACACATACTGCTGGTGGTTCCCCTTCCTGCCATCTGCTGCCACCATGGTACCACTTATCATGTTCACTTATAGGGATGGGTGAACAGTTGCAGAGTCCACATCCTCTGCACTAGCTATATGGTCACCAGGCTCAGGCACAGAAAGCCTGGGAACAGTCTCATGAGGGGACATGGCTACTCTTTGATCACCACCAGCACCTAGGTGAAGAGGAGGAGGCGCTGCCTATTAAGGCTAGAGCCATCATGCCCAATTTGCCCATCCTAGCCTTTCTCTATCCCTTCACTGTTAGCCTATGTGTGTCTTATATAAAGTGAATCTATAGTGGACCACAAATTGCTGGATCTTGGTTTGTTGTTGCTGTTTTTAACCATTCAGACATTCAACCAGTCAGACACTTTTGACTAGGGAATTTAATCCATTTACAGTTAAGAAATTGCTGATAGGTGAGGACCCATCAATTAATATTACCATTTTTGTGCATTGTTTTCTGTCTAATTTGCAGCTGCATTGTTCCTCTCTTTCTCTTTTCATATATTCTTTTGCTATTTGATGAGGGCGTTTTTTTGTAGTGCTTTGCTTTTATTCTTTTTATCTTTTGTATATCTACTATAGGTTTTTTTCTTTGTGATTACCTTGAGGCTTGGATAAAGTATCTTGTAGTTAAAGTGTCTACTTTAAGTTGATAGAACTTACCTTCAATTGCATATAGAAACTCTACATTTTTACTATGCCCCCTTTGTATTCTTTTTTACATTTATTTATTTTATTTATATTTAAATTCAGTTAGTTAACATATACTGTATTGTTGGTTTCAGAGGTAGAACTCAATGATCCATCAGTCTTATGCAATACCTAGTGCTCATTACATCACGTACCCTCCTTAATGTTCATCACCCAGTTACCCTGTCACCACCCTCCCAGTGGCCCTCAGTTTGTTTCTTGTGATTAAGAGTCTCTTATGGTTTTTCTCTCTCTCTGATTTCATCTTGTTTTATTTTTTCCTCTCTTCCCTTGTAATCCTGTTTTGTTTCCTAAATTCTCTATATGAGTGAAATCATATGATAATTGTCTTTCTCTGATTGAGTTATTTCACTTAGCATAATATCCTCTAGTTCCATCCATGTCATTGCAAATGGCAAGACTTCAATTTTTTTGATAGCTGAGTAGGATTCTATTGTATATATCAACTACCTCTTCTTTATCCGTTCATCTGTCAATGGACATCTGGGCTCTTTCTGTAATTTGGCTATTGTGGACATTGCTGCTAATGAACATTAGGGTACAGGTGCCTCTTCAGATCACTACATTTGTATATTTGGGATAAATACCTAGTAGTGCAATTGCTGGGTTGCAGGGTAGCTCTATTTCCAACTTTTTGAGGAACCTCCATACTATTTTCCAGTATGCACCAGCTTTCATTCCCACCAACAGTGTAAGAGGGTTCCCCTGTCTCCACATCCTCACCAACATCTATCATTTCCTATCATTTCTGACTGGTGTGAGGTGATATCTCATTGTGGTTTTGATTTGTATTTCCCTGATGCTGAGTGAGGTGAAGCATTTTTTCATGTGTCTATTGGCCATCTGTATGTCTTCTTTGGAGATGTCTCTTCATGTCTTCTGCCCATTTTTTTATTGGATTATTTGTTCTTTGGATGTTGAATCGGTAAGTTCTTTACAGATTTTGGATAGTAGCCCTTTATCTGATATATTATTTGCAAATATCTTCTGTTCTGTTTGTGGTCTTTTAATTATGTTGACTATTTGCTGTGCAAAAGCTTTTCTTCTTGATGAAATCCCAATAGTTCATTTTTGTCTTTGTTTCCTTTGCCTTTGGAGATGTGTCTAGTTAGAAGTTGCTGTGGCTGAGGTCATAAAGGCTACTATCTGTTTTCCTCTAGGATTTTGATGGATTCCTTTATTTCATTTAGGTCTCTCATCCATTTTGAGTCTATTTTTGTGTGGTGTGAGGAAGTGGTCTGGTTTCATTCTTCTGCATGTGGCTGTCCCAATTTTCCCAACGCCATTTGTTGAAGAGATTATATTTTTTCCATTAGCTATTCTTTCCTGCTTTGTCAAACATTAGTTGACTAGAGAGAAGGGTCCATTTCTGGGTTCTCTATTCTGTTCCATTGATCTATGTGTCAGTTGTGCCAGTACCATACTGTCTTGATGATTACAGCTTTGTAATAGAGCTTGAAGTCAGGAATTGTGATGCCACCAGTTTTGGTTTTCTTTTTCAACATTCCTTTGGCTATTCAGGGTCTTTTCTGGTTCCATACAAATTTTAGGATTGTTTGTTCCAACTCTGTGCAATAAATTGATGGTATTTTCATAGGGATTACATTGAATGTTTAGATTGCTCTAGATAGCATAGGCATTTAAACAATATTTTTTCTTCTAATCCGTGAACATGGAACATTTTTCCATTTCTTTATGCCTTCCTCAACTTCTTTCATGAGCATTCTGTAGTTTTCTGAGTACAGATCTTTCGCCCCTTTGGTTAAGTTTATTCCTAGGTATCCAATGGCACTAAATACATATTTTTCAATAGTTATTCTGGGGCAGCCCCGGTGGCGCAGCAGTTTAGCGCCACCTGCAGCCCAGGGCGTGATCCTGGATGAGTCCCACGTTGGGCTCTGGGCATGGAGCCTGCTTCTCCCTCTGCCTGTGTCTCTGCCTCTCTCTCTCTATCTCTCTCTCTCTGCATCTCTGTGAATAAATAAATAAAATCTTAAAAAAATAGTTATTCTGAATTAAATGGGCTAAATGCCCCAATCAAAGGACACAGGGTATCAATTATATAAAAAAGCAAAACCTATCAATATGCTGTCTGCAGAGACTCATTTTAGACCCAAAGACACCTCCAGATTTAAAATGATGGAATAGAAAACCATTTATCATGCCAATGGACATCAAAAGAAAACTGGGGTGGCAATCCTTATATCAGACAAATTAGATTTTATTTTATTTTATTATTTATTTATTTATTTATTTATTTATTTATTTATTTATTTATTCATGAGAGACACAGATAGATAGAGAGGCAGAGACATAGGCAGAGGGAGAAGCAGGCTCCATGCAGGGAGTCCAATGCGGGACTCGATCCCAGTACTCCAGGATCATGCCCTGAGCCCAAGGCAGATGCCCAACCACTGAGCCACCTAGGTGTCCTGACAAATTGGATTTTAAACCAAACACTGTAATAAGAGATGAGGAAGGATACCATATTATAACTAAAGGGTCTATCCAACAAGAATATCTAACCATTGTAAATATTTATGCCCCTAACATGGATGCAGCCAGTTATATGTCAATTGATAACAAAATTAAAGAAGCACATTGATAATAATCCAATAATAGTAGGGACTTTAACACCCCACTCACAGCAATGGACAGATCATCTAAGCAAAAGATCAACAAGGAAACAAGGGCTGTGAATGACACACTGGACCAGATGGACTTCACAGATACAGTTTTGTTTGTTTGTTTGTTTGTTTGTTTATTCATGAGAGACAGACAGAGAGAGAGAGAGAGAGGCAGAGACCTAGGCATAGGGAGAAGCAGGATCCATGCAGGGAGCCTGATGTGGGACTCGATCCTAGGTCTCCAGGATCACACCCTGGGCTGAAGGTGGCGCTATACCACCGAGCCACCCAGGCTGCCCACAGATACAGTTTTTACTTCTTCTTGTGTTGTATATCCTTTAACAAATTTTTCTTCCTTAACTTTTAGATTAGCATTAAAAGTAATTTGTGCATCACCATTACAATTTCACATTGTTCTGTATTTGTCTACATAATTTTCTTTGCCAATGAGATTTATGCTTTCATATACTGGGGTCCACATTGGTGGAGACTGTGAGTGTCCTCAGTAGAGAAAGCTGTGGAGGTCCACGGTGGTGGTGAGAACTGCTGGGGTCTCCCTGCTCTCCTTCTCTCCCATGGGGAGTTGTAGCCAGCAGAATTCCTCTTAGCATTGAACTGTGCTGGCCTGAGAGTTAGAATAATGCAGGTTAAATGCTTCCTGTACTTTTCTGTGCACCATCTTCAGTTTTTGTGCTCCACTGGGTTGCTGAAATTTCTTAATTATACTCTGGAGCTCTCCCAAAGCTATTTTTCTTCATGGAGAGTTGTCAAATTGTTGTTTTTGTGGGAGAAATTCTGTCATCTTGCTGAAGTCACTCCTCTTTTTTAAATTTTATTTTTAATGTTTTCCAATTTTACTGAGATAAAATTGATATACTGTGTCAGTTTAAGGCTTGACTTATGTATATTGTGAAGTGATTACCACAACACACTGGGTTAACATCCATTATCTCATATAGATTCAATAAAAAGAAAAAGGAAAGAAAGAGAGAGAGAGAGAAAGGTACTTTCTTTTTGTGATGAGAATTCTTAGGGGATCCCTGGGTGGCTCAGAAGTTTAGTGGCCTGCCTTTGGCCCAGGGCGTGATCCTGGAGCCCTGGGATTGAGTCCCACAGTGGGTTCCTTGCATGGAGCCTGCTTCTCCCTCTGCCTATGTCTCTGCCTCTTTCTCTCTTTCTCTCTCTCTCTCTCTCTCTCTCTCGTGAATAAATAAATAAAAATCTTTGAAAAAAAAGAATTCTTAGGATTTACTCCATTAACAACTTTCCCTTATACCATACAGCAGTGTTAGCAGTAGTCACCACGCTATACATCACATCCCTAGTACTTTATCTTATAACTGAAGTTTGTGTCTTTCACCACCTTTCTCCAATTCTTCTTCCCTAACTGCCTGCCTCTGGTAGTCATTAATCTGATCTCTTTTTCCATAAGTTTGTTTTTTATAGAAGATTTCACATATAAGTGAAATCATCCAGTATTTGTCTTTCTCTGACTTACTTCACTTAGCATAATGCCCTCATGTTGTCACAAATGGCAGGATTTCCTTGGGGATTTTGTGGTTTAATAACTATATATATGGTATATTACAACTTCTTTATCTATTTCATCTGTCAATGGAAACAGGTTTTTTCCATATGTTTGCTATTGTAAATAATGCTGCTATGAATATGGAGGTGCATATATCTTTTGAGTTAGTGTTTTCATTTCCTTTGAATATATTCCCAGAAGTGAAATTGCTAGATCATATGGTCATTCTATTTTTGTTTTTTTGACAATCGTCTATACTGTTTTCCGTAGTGACTGTACCAGTTGTACCAATGCACAAGGGTTCCCTTTCTTCCACATCCAGGCCAGCATTTGTTATCACTTGTCTTTTTTATTAAGGCTATGCTAACAGGCATGAGGTATCATCTCAAGGTGGGTTTGATTTGCATTTTCCTAATAACTGGTAATGTTGAGGATCTTTTCAAGTACCCATTGGCCATTTTTATGTCTTCTTTGGAGAAATGCTTGTTCAGGCTTTTTTTCTTTTACCATTTTTCAATAAGATTATTTGGCTTTTAGCTGTTGAATTATATGAGTTCTTTAAATGATATGAATATTAATCCCTTATCAGGTAGGGCTTTGCAAATATTTTCCCATTCCATAAGTTGTATTTTCACTTTATTGATTGTTTCTCTCTTTGTGCAGAAGCTTTTTAAATTTGATGTTGTCCCACTTATTTAATTTTGATTTTGTTTCTTGTGCTGCTTCATACCACAAAAAAAATCAATGCCAACACCCATGTCAAGGAGCTTTTTTTCCTGTTTTCTTCTAAGAATTTTATAGTTTCAGGCCTTACATATAATATTTTAATTAATTTTGAGTTAATTTTTGTGAGTATTGTAAGATAGGGTCTAGTGTCATGCTTTTACTTATGAATTTTCCTTAGCACCATTTATTGAAGACACTCTTCTCCATTGAGTATTCTTGGTTCCTTTGTCAAGTACTAGTTGACTACCTCTGCTTCAGTTTATTTCGGGACTTTCAGTTCTGTCCCAATTATCTATTTGTCTGTTTTTATGTCAGTGCCACCCTGTTTTGATTACTGTAGCTTTATAGCATAGTTTGAAATCAGGAAGTGTGATGCCTCCTGCTTTATTCTTTCTCAGGATTGCGTTGGTTATTTGGAATCTCTTTTGGTTCCATGGAAATTTTAGGATTCTTTTTTTCTACCACTGCAGAAAAATGCCATCAAACTCTTAATAGAGATTACATTGAACCTATAGATGGTTTTCAGTAATATGGACATTTTAACCATATTGATTCTTCTAATAAACACGAAAATATCTTTCCATTTATTTGTGTCTTCCTTAATTTCTTTCATCAATGTCTTATAGTTTTCAGAGCACAGACCTTTCACCTTCTTGGCTAGTTTTATTCCTAAGTATTTTTTTTGTTTGGATGCTATTATAAATGAGATCATTTTCTTTATTTCTATTTATTGTTAGTATATAGAAATACCACTGATTTTGTATTTTAATTTGTATCCTGCAACTTTAATAACTTTTGGATTAGATCTAATGGGGGTTTTGGTAGAATTTTAGGAGGTCATATCATCAGCAGAGACAATTTTACCTTCCCCTTTCCTATTCTGATGCCTTTTCTTTCCTTGCCTGATTTCTCTGGTTAGGACTTCCAGTACTGTGTTGAATAAGAGTTGAGGGTGGGAACCCTTGTCTTGTTCCTAATATTAGAGAAAAAATTTTCAACCTTTCACCAGTGAGTACGATATTAGTTGTGGTCTTGTCAGATATTGCCTTTGTTATGTTAAGGTACATTTCATCTACATGGAATTTATAAAAGAGTTTTTTATCATAAACAGATGTTGAATGTTGTCAAATGTTTTTTCTATGTCTACCGAGATAATCATATGATTTTGTCTTTCATTCTATTAACGTGATGTAACTCATTTGTTGATTTGCATATGTTGAACCATTCTTGCATTGCAGGGATAAATCCCACTTGATCATCACGTGTGATTTTTTTTTTAACATGTGATCTTCTTAATGAGCAAGTGAATTTGGTTGGCTAGTCTGTAGTTGAGAATTTTGCACCTATATTCACAGGAATGTTGGACTATAATTTGTCTTCTGCTAGTGTCCTTTTCTGGCTTGGTATCAGGGTAATGCTGGCCTTGTGAAATGTAGTTGGGAGCATTCCCTTCTTTTTTGAGAGAGTTTGAGAAGGATGGGCATTAATTCTTTGTCAGATGTTTGGCAAAATTTGTCAGTAAAACATTTATTTTTAATAATAGCTATCCTAACGGAGGTGAAGTTGTATATCACCATGGTTTTAATTTGCATTTCTGTAATGATTAGGGATGTTGAGTATCCTTTGGTGTGCTTTTTGGCTATTTGTATAATGAAGTCCAATTTGTCAGTTTTTCCTTTCGTTGCCTGTGCCTTTGGAGTCATATCTAAGAAATCAATGCCAGACTCAATATTTGTTTTCTTCTAAGGATTTTATAGTTATATCTTTCATGTTTAAAGAATGCACTATTGATATACCTAACAACTTGGATGGATGCTGAGTTAAAAAGCCAATTTTAAGTGTTGCATACTGTATGATTCCATTTATAGGAGATTTTAGAGGTGACAAAACTGCAGTCATTTAAAACAGAGAAGTGGTTGCCAGAAGTTAGAGTTAGCAGGCAGTTGTGACTTTTAAAGGTTAACATGAGGGAGTTTCTTTTTCTTTTTCTTTCTTTCTTTTTTTTTTTTTTGAGGGAGTTTCTTATTTGTGATTGAACAGTTCCATAATCCGTATTCTATAACAGCTCTATATTGTGATGGTTACATAAAACTAGACGTGATAAAATTTCACAGAACTATGCAAAAGGAGCACTTGTAAAAAAAAAAAAAAGAATGATGAAATCATAATAAGGTTCGTACCAAAGTTAATAGTGTTATATCATCAATTTCCTGGTTTTGACATGCACTAAGATTATATAAGCTGCTGTCATTGGGAATAGCTGACTCAATTCTTGTGAGTCAAACTATTTCTAAATAAAATAGTTATATTTTAAAATGTCTTTAACATTTGCCTATGGTACTAAGAATAAAATCCAAACTATTTTCCAGGACCGACAACGTTTAGCATGGTGTGATTTCTGTCTATATTTTATCTAACCTTTTCCTGTACTATTTCTTTCTTACTATATTCTAGCCATTATCTTCCTTTCAATTCCTCAGCCATAATTCCTCTCCTCCCTCAGAGCCTTTGTAACTGTTGTTCATTCTATACAGAATGCTCTTCTCATAGCTATATTCTGAAAGAACTATACTCTCTTCTGGGTGGTGAGATTTTTTTCTTCTTTATTCATTCAACAAATATTTACAAATGCAGGCTTAGAAGGCAGAGCCCTGAGGCAGCAGTGCAGTTTTGTACATATTGATTTGAAGTGTTTCTAAGACAAGCAAAATCACTGTTAAAAGTCTAGTTAGGTATACAGATCATGAACTAGATATAAAATTTGGGATCTGGGCCAAACAATTTGAGCAGTTTTATAGGAATTGAATGATACTTGAGGCCATATGATTGAATGAGATTACCTAGGAAGAAAATGTACTATGAGAAGGGTACTGAGAGGGAGAGAATGTAGGACCAAGCTCTGGAGATCTCTAATAGAGCAAGGAGCAAATGGTACCACGGAAGCAAAGTAAGAGTGTTTCAAAGGGGAAGATTGGTCCAATGTATCAAATGCTGCTGAAAAAACAGGTGAGATAAACAAAAAGTATTTTAAGTTTCCATAACCATATATTGATGTTATAACTAGAAAAATACTTTTTAAAATAATAATAGAGTTTGACATCTGCATAAGTAAAAGTTGTTCTGTCATAGATTACTAATAATAAAATAAACTGGCACCATCCGTTTATTTTTTTATTTTTTTATTTTTTTTTTATGATAGTCACACGGAGAGAGAGAGAGAGAGGCAGAGACACAGGCAGAGGGAGAAGCAGGCTCCATGCACCGGAAGCCCGATGTGGGATTCGATCCTGGGTCTCCAGGATCGCGCCCTGGGCCAAAGACAGGCGCTAAACCGCTGCACCACCCAGGGATCCCCGCACCATCCGTTTAGAAATTGTTTCAATAATATGTATCAATTATTTCTTAAGTGTTCATAGCATTTGACCCAGTAATCACATTTCCAAGAATCTAAGATTAAAGAAATAGTTCTTACTGGGAAAGACTACATCTGATGATATCCATGGCAATAATATTTATAATAGTGAAAACCTAAAATTACCTAAATATCCAGTAGGGGAGTATGTTAAATAGATGATAATTCACTCAATGGATTATTATGCTAACATTAAAAATCATGTTTATATAGACCTCTAGTTATAAAACATGGATACATAACAGTAGCCTACATTTGGTAAATTCTAGAAATATATTAAATGTGTTTTTAATTTTTATAATTTCTATGTTTTAAATTTTGCCATCTAATAAAATTATCTTTAATGACAATGAATTATCCTCTTAACAGAAAAACATTTTTAAGCTTGTTTGTATGATTGTGTTAACCTTTTCTTAACCTATCCTCTTTTCTATTATTTTCTTGGTATACATCACTTACTATATTTTCTTCCTGTCTTATGCTATGCTACATTTATTCCTTTCCTTTGCAGTTATATGAAAAATAGTTGTATTTTAAATTCTAAATAGTGAATAAGATTTTCAGAAATAAAATTTAAAATATCCATTATTTTTTATATGCCAGGCAAACCTATACTTCTTTATCAAAATCAATAAATGTATATTCTTCAGGGAGGTCTTACCTAACCACATTCACTCCCAAAATTAGGTTATTAGATAATCCCATAGTCTCAATGAATATACTCTGACACTTATCATAGCAACCTTTGTTGATGGTTGACATTTCTAGGAAATTTACTGGAACTTTATTGGAGAATTGGGACAGAAGAAAGCCATGGAATTTTTTTTACATTATTTTAATTAAAGATTTTTATTTATTTATTTTGAGAGAGAGAGAAAGCACATGAGCAGAACAAGGGGGCAGAGACTCAGAGAGGGAGAGAGAATCTCAAGCAGAGTCCATGCTGAGAATGGAGCACATGCTAGCCTGGATCTCATGACTCTGAGATCATGACCTGAGCCAAAATCAAGAGTCTGACCCGCAATCATCTGAGCCACCCAGGTGCCCCAGAAGCCATGGAATTTTAGACTGGCCCTCATCTGATTTTTTTATTCTAAGGATTCCCCATAATGACACCATTGTCTCTATTCCAAAAATGCCAATTAGGAAAAATTCCAGTCAATTCAACTTCTCCTTAAATAGCATTTAAAAAAAGAAAGAAAGAAAGAAAAAGAGGAGGGCAGCCCCGGTGGCTCAGCGGTTTAGCGCTGCCTTCAGTCCAGGGCATGATCTTGGAGACCCTGGATCAAGTCCCAGGTTTGGCTCCCTGCATGGAGCCTGCTTCTCCCTCTGCCTGTGTCTCTGCCTGTCTCTCTCTCTCTCTCTCTCTCTCTCTCTCTCTGTCTCTCATGAATAAATAAATAAAATCTTTAAAAAAAAAAAAAGAAAGATGTCAGATCCATTGTTATACTAAGAATTTTTGTTAAAGCCTCCAGATATCATTTGAAACCTACCTTGAAAAAATATGTTGGGGGCCCCTGGGTGGCTCAGCTGATTGTCTGACTTGGATTCAGGTCATAATCTCAGAGTCCTGGAATGGAGCCCCACATGGATCCCGGGGGGTGGATCCCCTAGTGGATCCCCGGTGTGGGGCCCCAGTAAGGTCCCCGCTGCTCTGCACTCAGCAGGGAGTCTGCTCCGCCCTCTCTCTCTCTCTCTCTCTGCCCCACCCCCTGCTCATGCTCTCTCTCCCAAATAAATATTTTTTTTAA
This sequence comes from Vulpes vulpes, assembly GCF_048418805.1. Classification (NCBI taxonomy): domain Eukaryota; kingdom Metazoa; phylum Chordata; class Mammalia; order Carnivora; family Canidae; genus Vulpes; species Vulpes vulpes. The sequence continues at coordinate 124,866,201 of NC_132792.1, read as the reverse complement.
AAAAAGAAAGAATATGTTGTTTTGAAGTCAGATCCATATAGACATAATTCTAACAGATTCGTTTTAGAAACTCCATTACTTATTTCATTAAAATTAAAACATGAGGATATTTATTTAAAGGTCCCCATAATCTCAGTTCATTCAGGAATCTGATTATGTATAGTGTTTTCAACATGTTGGAAATGATATTATACCTTCTTTATGATTCATAAAGTTCAACAGGGAAGAAGCTATATGATTAAAAAAAACTGATCCTGAAAATGTGGTAAATGTATAAATATAAATCATGTCTTAGCTAAAATAACAAATTAAATATATCATGATTTAATTTCAAAATAATTTTGTCTACAGAAAGTGAAAAAATGATTTTTTTTTTTTTTTACAGTATTCCTTAATACTTAGCAGGCAGTTGGCCACTTTGGGACAGAAGCCTATCATATACACAACTCTGAAGAGAAAAGTTTATTTTCCACATGATAAAATGAAGAATGGGTATTTAATTTTAAAATTTCATATATAAACTTTATTTTTTAAATTTATAAAATAACTGTCAGAAATTTAAAGTAAAAGAAATTTTAAAACCCTAGTGGAATTCCATATATCTTATATGTAGTTTCCAAGTAGCTTCTTTCATGATACACAAAAAAATTGTAATAATCAGAACTAGTTATCAACTTAGATTATAGTTTTACAAATGGTATTAATATCTAAACTTCAGTTCAAGAGCCTCATTCAGGATGTCAGCAAATCCTAGAAATATCTCAAAATGTTTCCTGCCAGTTCAGAAAAATGAACCATAGTGGTGTAACTGATGCTACAATCATTACCACTGTCAGTACACACACATACACAAAACAAATTCCACCTGAAAGATAAAATCTGTTACTATTAAATTAGGAAATGATTATAGGGTTAAGACAGCCTTTCTTACTCTGTTACAACTAGGCACAGGGCAAGGTGATTATAACTAAAAGATACAATTCCTACCCTCAATAACCTTCCCTTAGTTGGGGAGACAGATAAATAGATGTTACGATAGAGGTGAACCCAGATGAAATGGAAGAGAGTGTGCACCAACAAAGCCTTAGATAAAAGGGAATCAAGGAGGACTTCTCTAAAGAGGTGACATCTGCATGCTTGAAAAGAAATAAAAGCCAATTGGGAGAGCATTCCAAACAGAGAGGCTGCATATACAAAAGCTTTCAAGCAGAGACCTGAGAAAGCAGACATATTTCAGGAGATGCAAAGAAGTTGAATCCATGGGTAAAGTAAAGGGTGACATTCAGAAAGAGGAGATGTTTTTTAAATAATCATAATAATCTGGGGCTAAAATTCCTGCTGATTTTATAAAACCTTGGGAGATGGGGAGGTAGGAGAAACAGTCATTATAAAACCAACTAAAGGCTTGTCTGACTTAGCAGGCAAGTAGGAAGGTTATAGGTATCATTTGTTTCTTCTCTATTGTTAATATCTTTATGGAACTTCATAAACACATGATTCACCCTTTTAAAGTGTACAATTTAATGGTTTTTAGTATACATACAGAGTTGTATAACTATCACTACTGTTTAAATCTAGAACATTTCTATCACCTCAAAAAGAAACCTTATTCCCTCCTCCTCCCAGCCCTTGGAGGGCTCATCTATTTCCTGTCTCTATGGATTTGCCTATTCCGAATGTTTCATATCAAGAGAGTCATACAATATATGGTCTTTTGCAACTGGCTTTTTTCAGCATAATGTTTTCAGGGTTCATCCATGTTGTAGCATGTTTCAGTATTCATTCCTAAAAAGGAATAAAAATTGCCAAATAATATTCCATTATATGGATATACCAACTTTAAAAAAAATTGTTCTTCAGTTGATGGACATTTTGGTTGTGTCTACTTTTGGATTATTATGAATAAGGCTACTGTGAACTTTTATTTACAAGTCTTTGTGTAGACATAATGGGTTTTTTTTAAGATTTTATTTATTTATTCATGAGAGACAGAGAGGGGCACAGACATAGGCAGAGGAAGAAGCAGGCGGGACCTAATGCAGGACTCAATCTCCGAGCTAGGATCATGCCCTAAGCCAAAGGCAAACGCTCAACTGCTGAGCCACCCAGGCATCCCTAGACATAATGTTTTTATTTCTCCTGGGTGTATACCTAGGATTGAAATTGTGAGCCATATGACATCTAATTTCATTTCTTTGTTGTCCGAGAAAATATTTTGTGATTTCAGTTCTTTTATATGTATTGAGGTTTATCTTATAGCTTAATATATAGCCTGTCCTGGAGGATTTTCCTTGTCCACTTGTGAAGAATGTATAGTCTGCTGTTGTTGGGTGGAGTGTCCTATAGATGTCTGTTAGGTCTAGTTGGTATAGAGTGCTGTTTAAGTGTTCTATCTCCTTGTTGATGTTTTTCTAGTTGTTCTATCCATTATTGAAAGTGGTATATCAAAGTCTCCAACTATTGTTGTTAAATTGTCTATTTCTCCCCTTCATTCTGTCAGGTTTTACTTCATGTGTTTGGGGTCTCTGTTGTCAGATGAATATGTTTGTAATTATTATACTTTCCTGATGAATGACAGAGTATCTTGACATTAGAAAATGTTCTTCTTTACTTTGTATTGTTTTTGCTTTAAGGTTATCATCTCTAATATTACTATAGCCAGTCTAGCTTTCTCTGGTTGCTTTTGCATAACATATTTTTCTGCCCTTTACTTTCAACATTCCTGTATTCTTTTAAGATTTTACTTATTTGTTTATTTATTTGAGAAAGAGAGAGAGCCTTTCCCACAACAGGGGGAAAGAGAGAGAGCCTTTCCCACAACAGGGGGAAAGAGAGAGAGCCTTTCCCACAAACAGGGGGAAGGGCAAAGGGAGGAGAAGCAGACTCCCTGCTGAGCAGGTAGCCCAACCTAGGGCTTAATTCCAGCACCCTGAGATCATGACCTGAGCTGAAGTTAAGTGCTTAACCGACTGAGCCACCCAAGTGCCCCTCAATGTATTTGTATTTTTTAATCTTAACTGTATCTCCTATAGACACCATATAGTTGGAACTTATTTTGTTATCAGTCTTGATAATCCCTGCCACTTGGTTAGACTGTTTAGTATACTCACATTTAATGTTATTATTGATAGTTGATTCTATATCTGCCATTTTATTTATTTCTCCTGTATTTTTTCTTCCTCTGTTCCTCTATTGTTTTCTTTGCATTAAGTGAATATTTCCTAGTGTAACAATTTAATTACATTAATTTTCTCACTGCATTTTGAAATATTTTCTTAGTTTATCATCTAGGGCTGGCCATATACATATAGCACACTGCAACAATGGGAACACTTATATTGCACAACCAATTTGAAAGGTAATTTTACATTATCCTGCAAAGTTAAAGATGCCCATACCAATAGTTCAGCAATTCAATAGCAGCATATATTCTACAGAAATCCATGCACAAGTGCACCAGGAGATGTGTGTATTTGTACCAGAATTGTTTCTAATAACAAAAAAAACCCTGAAATTCTAATTTCCATTTCATGGAGAGATGGGTAAGCATCTTATAGTTATGCTATAGAATATATGCATTATACAGCAGTAAAAATGAATCAAATACAGCAATACAAATCAACATGAGTGAATTTCACAAACATAACATTGAATGAAAAAGGCAAGTCGTGGAAGAAAAATACAGTATGATTCCATCTATACAAGGTACAAACCTGAAAAATTAAAAAAAATATATTGTTTAATAATACATTTATGTCAGTTAACTAGTTTTGTAAAGCAAAAGAATTGACTTTCGTATATTAACCTTGTATCCTGCAACCTTGCTACAATTACTTATTAGTTCCAGGATTTTTTTGTTGTTGTTGTTCCAGGATTTTTTAAATGTGTTCTTTGTTCTCAGAAATTTTTTCTGCATAGATAATCATGTCATCTGCAAATAAAGAACATTTTGTTACTTCTTTCTCAATCATGTATGCCTTTTGTTTTATTTTTTTATCTTACTATGGTAGATAGTAAGATACTATCAGTGTGATACTGAATAGGAGTGGTAAGAGGAGACATCTTTGCTTTTGTTCATAGGAGAAATGGATCTAATTTCTCACTATTAAGTATTTTGTATGGTTTTTTATAGATGCTCCTTTATCAAGTTGAAGGAGTTTCCCTCCATTGCTTGTTATCTGAGAGCTTTTATCACAAATGGGTGTCAGATTTTGTCAAATGCTTTTTTTTTTTTGCATCTGTTGATGTAATTATATGCTTTTTTTCTTTTTAAATCTTTTATATGATGGATCATATTAATAGATTTTTAATGCTGAGCCAGACATGCATAACTGGAATAAACCCCGTTTGGTCATGGTATATATATAATTCTTTTTATACATTGTTGAATTCAAAAGGTCTGCAACTCTACCGGTAATGTATTTATCTGGTTTTGGTATTAAGGCATCTGGTTTTCTCTACTATTCTTCTGTTTTCAGTTTACTTATTTCTGCTGCAATTTTTTTTCTGTTTCCTTTAGGTTTGTATTGCTTTTTTTTTCCTCTAGTTTTCCAAGGTGGAAGCTTACTTAGAGTATTGACTTTAGATCTTTCTTCTTTTCTAATATATGCATTGATGCTATACATTTCCCTCTAAGCCTTGCTTTCACTGCAGCCCTCAAATTTTATTGTTTTATTTTTTCATTTGTTCAAAACATTTTTCATTTTCTTTTTGTTTAAAATATTTTTTACCTTCAGTTGTGATTTCTTCCTTAACTAATGTGTTATTTAGAAGTGTTTAATCTCCAAATCTCTGGGGGGTTTTCCAGTTATCTTTCTATTATTGATTCTTAGCTTAATTGCATTGTATTTTGAGAGCATACTTTATATACTTTATATTTTTTAAAATTTCTTAAAGTGTATTTTATGACCCAGGATATGATGTGTCATGGTCAGTGTTCCATATGAACTTGAGAAGAATGTGTACTCTGCTGTTGTTGGAAGAGATAATCTTTAAACGTCAATTGGATACACTTGATTGATGGTGCTGTTCAGTTCAATTATGTCCTTACTGATTTTCTGCCTGCTGGATCTGTCAATTACTAAAAGAGGAGTTTTGAATCTCTAACTATATAGTAGATTTTTCTATTTCTCCATGCAGTTGCATATTGTTTAATAAGACATTTTATGGCAAAACTAGTTTTTAAAAAAGCACAGAAATGTAAATACAAATGCAAACAAAATCAGGCCAGTGATTATGTGTAAGCAGGTGGGAATGGGAGAAGGAGAGGCATAGGACATTTCTAAGGTATTGGTAACATTCTGATTCTTGATCTAGGTGATTAGTACACAGATGTTCATCTTAGTATTATTCTTTAAATGTATGTGTATGTCATATACTCTTTTGTATATATGATAAATTCATAATAAAATTATTAAATAAGTGGTATTTTAATAGAAACATAAAGAAAACATGCATATGGAGAGAATATTAGAGGTTTAGTTTTTTTTAAAAAAATTGCCTTGGATGCCATAAAATACCATTCACATGATTGACTAGTCTGAGTTTAGAAAAGATTGTCCTTAGGGATCCCTGGGTGGCGCAGCGGTTTGGTGTCTGCCTTTGGCCCAGGGCGCGATCCTGGAGACCCGGGATTGAATCCCACATCAGGCTCCCGGTGCATGGAGCCTGCTTCTCCCTCTGCCTGTGTCTCTGCCTCTCTCTCTCTCTCTATCATAGATAAAAAAAAAAAAAAAGAAAAGATTGTCCTTATTAAAGATACATTTTTGTGGTAAAACAAGAAAGCAAAAAAAGAAAAAAAAATAAGAAAGCAAAATAGAAGAGAGTTCTGGGGAGAATTAAAAGGCAGTGAAATAAACACAAGGAAGATGAAATCAGCACTCCAAGAGAGATGAAGAGCACAGTTTTGGTGGGCAAACAGGAAGAACACACCTGAAATAAAATATGGCAAGTGAAATTGAATAGGAAAAAATATAGAGATGCCCTGAAAATAATTTGGAATAGCTTGAATTTTTTCCTGGATATAATTAAGGGGCCACTGAGTTTCTAAGCAGAACATGACTTAATAAAATTCAGATTAAATGAGATAAACTAAACATGGCAGATTAAATGCATTTATTTGTCCCTATTCTCTCCCATTATCTCACTAAGGTAGTTATAAGCCTAAAAGGAGAACCAATGGGAAGGGAAGCAAGAACAGAAGGTAAAAGGAGATAAAGAAGTAACTGACTTAGTAAAACATGAAATTGTATTAATTAAGGGCTTGCAGAAGGAATTCTAAAGTGATGGGAACCCTCTGGTGTGCCTTCAGTTCTTTCCTCCAGCTCTGCTCCCTGAATATGGAAACTTAGTGTATATCCTCCTGGCAAGAGAGAAGATGATTTTTATTTGATTAGCTGATCAGACCTAATTAAAAGAAGTTTGGAGTCAGAAGGGGAGAAGCATGATGGAGTACAAGAGGGGTGAGAAGTATCCCTCCGAACTGAGACACAACTTGTTACAACTTCCCTCTTAAATATTAAAGGAAATCCAGAGACTATCAGAATTACAGAAAGCTTCCAACATGAACATCAGACACCTAAATCAATAGAGAGAACAATAGAACTCAGAGGAAACAAAACATAGCAGGGAGCAAAAGAAAAGATCACAAAAAAGCATAAATAACATCTTCACAGAAATAAGAGAAGATATTATATATGTAAAAGAAAACTAAGATGTTATAAAATGGGAAAGAAGTAAGAAAATAATTTTTAAAGATTTTATTTACTCATGAGAGACACAGAGGGAGAGGCAGAGATGTAGGCAGAGGGAGAAGCAGGCTCCTCACAGGGAGCCCTATGAGGGACTCAATCCCCAGACCCAGGATCACACCCTGAGCCAAAGGCAGACACTCAACCGCTGAGCCACCCAGGCTTCCCAAGAAAATAATTTTGAAAAGTGTATAATCATTTAAAAAAAAATCAACACTTGAAACCAAAATGATAGATATGGAATATTGAAATGGTCGGTATGTCCTGACCAGGCCTTGAGTGCTGGCTCCTTTCTAGGCCTTGTAGATAAATAGATCTCCATCCAAAAAGAAGAGTCACCAATACCTCATTATAATGTGGCTACACATATATGAGATTATCATATAGCCAGTGGACAGTGTAAAAAAAGGGTACTGATGATTGTAGAAGTTGTACTTGAAACCGATGTTCTAGAGTCAGTAGTGTGGCTTGCATAAAGCAGTAGTTGCATTGAGTTTCATGGTGGCATGGTTTAGGGTATAGAGGTGTGGTGACAACCCTACAACTGCCCCAACATGGGTCCCCCTGCCCTGCCAGGACCACATTCTGAGTGGGCAAAATGCCGTCATCCAAGTATGTATACATTGAGGAAATAGGAAACTCAGGAGACATTTACTGAACATCTACAACCTGATGTCTCCTGGATTGCCCTGATGAGAAACTCCCTAGAATTTTTCATAGTTTCCAAGATACATGGGAGAATGCTTATTTTCATGAATTCCTCTGTATATCCACTCAAAAGATAAACTTAACCCTGTCAAATTTTAGAATACTAAGAAAAAAAAGGATATATTATTTCTGAATTCTCTGCCTAGAGAATTTATCCAGCAGGTGTGTAAAATATTTTCAGATATTCAGGGTCTCAAAAATTTATGTTCATATATACTTTCACAGAGAGGTACTGAAGAATGTACTTTAGCAAAACAAGAAAGATCAAAGTGCTGGATCCAGTGAATGATGCCTTTAGCCCAAAAAGTAATGAAGTGAAACAAGTACTAAATTACCTCTGCATTTAAAACATGGAAAAAATTATGGGCCACCACATTATCTTTTGGAACACTTAGGAAACAACGGATTTTCAAAATGAAATAATGATGAACTCTAGAAGAAATATGAATATATATGTATATATGAAAATGTATGGGGCAGCCCGGGTGGCTCAGCGGTTTAGCGCCGCCTTCAGGCCAGGGTGTGATCCTGGAGACCAGGGATCAAGTCCCACGTGAGGCTCCCTGCATGGAGCCTGCTTCTCCCTCCGCCTGTGTCTCTGCTTCTTTCTCTCTCTGTCTCTCATGAATAAATAAATAAAATCTTTAAAAAAAAAAAAAGAAAAAAGAAAATGTAATTATAGCAAAATAACTGACACAGTAGTAAACAATATTCACATAGTAAAACAATGTAAACACTATAGATTTAGTTAAATGATGTGATACTGGGAGAAGAGATATATTGGTAGTTATATTGTTATGAGAAATACATTTTCATCTGTCATATAAGAAGCCAATAGATAATATGTAAAAATCATATATTAAGAGAGAAGCATAAGAATTTGGAGACACAATGCAGATGAAAAAGGTGTAAGAGTCAAGATTGTTTTCCTTTGGAAACAAGAGTGAAGAATGAGGAGAAATGGGGCAGAGGTAGCGTTTTAGTGCTACTTAATTTAACCCAGATTCATGTTGATAAAAATAAAAAAAATTTTTTAAGATAATAAATGTCAACAATGTACGAGATGGAGGAGAGAAGAGAGAGACCATTTTATTTTTATGTTTTCTGTTTTTTTTCTTAGGACCTGGCGTATTTTGGTACCAATGACGTCAGAAGATGTGCTAAAGGAGATTAAAGGAAATCAAGTGGCTTTTCAAGATTGCTTTATTGCAGATTTTCTTTTCCTGCTGACCTCTCCTTTGTTGACAATACCTGAGATTCCTGGATTTTTACCGATCTCTTCACCAGCTGGTAGTCAGTTAATGGCAACCTGGATTGCTTGTGTTCCTTCGTATATTGTTGTGGTAGCGGATATGGAAACCTTTCAAACAAATGATTCATTCCGTACTTGGACCAGAATCAGAGTGCCTCCAAACATTTTGACTGATGATGAAAGACACAGCATATCTGATGTGAACCTATCAAGGGATGGAATATTTTTTCTAATAAATGGTGTTCTTTACATAAAGAGTTTTACTGAGTTCAAAAGACTGGGAATAAGTGAAAATCTCCCCAATAGTGGAATTATTGGCATTACATCAAGAAAATGGTGTTGGATCAACTATTTATTAAAGGTCAGTAAAATATTATGTATATTACACTTACACGTTTGTATAGATTTACTGTATTATTTTTTAAAGATTTTATTCATGAGAGACACACAGAGAGAGGCAGAGACATAGGCAGAGGGAGAAGCAGGCTCCATGCAGGGAGCCCAACACGGGACTCAATCCTGGGACTCCAGGATCACAACCTGAGCCAAAGTCAGACGCTTAACTGCTGAGCCACCCAGGCGTCCCTACTGTGTTATGAAATTCAGTGATATATAAGATACTATACTATGCAGCTTTTGCAGAGTTATTTAATTTATGGTTATAAATAAGTCCATTTTCCTAACCTAACTTTTCAGAGGCCTCTTTATAGAGATACACTTCCAACAAAAGAGAATAAAACAAATCTTGTATATTATTATGAAGAATAAGTTAGCCATATTATCACATTTTGTTTTACCTTGATATGGGCAAAAGGTCCAAAAAATTATTTCCCCCAAGACTGTGTACTTTCAAAAATGAATTAACTCCTCTTTTGACAATATAGTAAATAAGGTATCCTAAAGCTATTACGTTACAAAATACCTAAAATGCTGTGTAAAAATTTTAAAACTTTTTTTAAGGATATAGTTGGATTATATGGAAGTAGGGGAAATCCTGAGAGGAATGGGGTAGTCCTAGATCACTAATCCAGAGGCATAAGCCAATTCTAACATCTCACCTTCTGTAAGCACATATACTAATTTAGATATTTAGATCTCTGGTACTTGGACACAAGGCCTTGGGCCTGTGCAAGGTAGGACATCTGATAATCATTTTTTCATAAAACAAGAACCTTCAAAAATTTTCCAAAATAATGAAATCTATGTGAGCTTTAGCTCTTCAAAGGAGAGAAAAGTCTGTCTTTAAAATTTGTCATCAGGTGACCCAGCAATTACGCTGCTGGGGATTTACCCCAAAGATACAGATGCCGTGAAACGCTGGGGCACCTGCACCCCGATGTTTATAGCAGCCATGTCCACAATAGCCAAACAGTAGAAGGAGCCTCGGTGTCCATCAAAAGATGAATGGATAAAGAAGATGTGGTCTATATATACATGGAATATTACTCAGCCATTAGAAACGACAAATACCCACCATTTGCTTCGACGTGGATTGACCTGGAGGGTATTATGATGAGTGAAATAAGTCAATCAGAAAAGGACAAACATTATATGGTCTCATTAATTTGGGGAATATAAAAATTAGTGAAAGGGAATAAAGGGAAAGGAGAGAAAATGAGTGAAAATATCAGAGAGGGTGACAAAACATGAGAGACAGCTAACTCTGGGAAATGAACAAGGGGTAGTGGAAGGGGAGGTGGACGGGGGATGGGGTGACTGGGTGATGGGCACTGAGGGGGGCACTTGGCGGGATGAGCACTGGGTGTTATGCTATATGTTGGCAAATTGAACTCCAATAAAAAAATCTTTTTAAAAAATAAAATAAAATAAAATTTGTCATCAGGAACTGACTCACATGGGCTTTGGGGCCCAGAGTCCCAGCACCTGTGTAGTTCAAAAAACATTAAGGCTAGCACCAAGCAGAAGTAAACACAACAATTTCTGGAGAAATTAAGCCTCAAGTCAGGCTTTGAAAATTTTCCACATTCTGAAAAAAATTGACCTCACAGTAAAAAATGACAAAACACACAAAGAAACAAGATGCCATGGGAGTCAGGAGAAACAATAAAGAATAGAATCACTCCTGCAAAGACATCAGGTATTAAAGTTGACAAAATATAAAATATCTTTAATAGATTTAAATAAATGGAAGACATAAGGAGAAAGGAATCTACCAAATGGCAAGGCAATTAGTAAAAATAAAAGCAAGAAACTCATTACTCTAAGATTTAGGATAGTGATTATCCCGGAAAGGAAAAACATAGTGACTGTGAGAGCGCATGGGTGGCATTCAGGAGTTCTGATGATATTCCATTTCTAAATCTCTAAGGTCATTACACAGACCTCTGTTTTGTCATAAATCTTCCAGCTATATATTTTTCTATTCAATCCATTTTCTGTATGTGGATTGTACTTCAAAAATTTTAATATGTAAAAATAAATGCTAAAATATTAAATTTTATGTAATAAGCTTTGGTAAAACTAATGAAAATTGAAATGTAAAATTCAGTGGAGAAGATCCAAGATGTCTAATTAGAATTCCAAAATAAAGTTTAGAATGGGGGCAAGATGGCAGAAGAGTAGGGGTCCTCAGCTCATCTGGTCCCACAAACTTACCTAGATAACTTTTAAAACATCCTGAACACCTATGAATTTGACCTGAGATGTAAAGAGAGAACAGCTGGAATGCTGAAAGAAATGTATTCACTACTAATAAGGTATGAAGGTGAAAAAAATTAAAAAGAACTAAAGTGGGGGAACCAAGACTAGCAGGGCTAAAGCAGAGCAGCAAATGCCTCCAGGGCCCAAAAGCACAGCCCTGGAGAAGTAGGAATTTTAAAAATCCATGCCTGAGTTTTCCCTGATGGAAAAGGGCTTAGCAGGGAAATTGGGCAGAATCGCAGGAGGGGTCGAAGCATCAAGATTCCCGGAGTCACTATAAGAGGAGGGGTGCCTGGGGGATAGCTCACTGGTCCCCTTCGGTAAAGGGCTAGAGCGCCACAGCCCTCCAGGGCATTTGGGAGAAGCCCGCCAGTTACAGGGGCTGGCTCTGGAGCTGCTGTTACTTTAGAGCCTGGCAACAGATGGAGGTGGCTGTCCTCCATTCCCTTCGGGAGAGGCAGTCCCTGGGAGTGTGGGTCCAGCGGCACAGGGTTCTGGATCCTAGGGCACCAGAGGACAAAGCCGGAGATCCTCCATTCCCCCTGGGACCAGAAGTGTGGAGGGTACAGGAAAGCGAGACCTTTCCTTCTGCTGGGCACCCCGCAAGCTGTGCAGATCAGTGGATCAGTGCACCAGGCCTGGCCCAGGAGCATGTAGCCCAGTGTAGACTGGGAGACTGGTTACTTACTCCTGGAGATCTTGACTCCACAGCTGGAAATCTGACCATGGCCTTTTTTTTTCTTTCCTCTTTGTTCCACATTGTACCTTGGAGAGGTGGGGCCTTTAGGGAACAAAGGTCTCACAGGATAAACAGCTCATACTGAGCCAAGCACTAGGCAAGGGGCTGGACAATTCTGCCCAGGCACAAACACCTAAGAATCAGTGCAGCAGACCCCTCCCCCAGAATAAATGCTGGAAGAACAAGGGAAATGGAAATTTACTAAACAAGCAGCACTGGAAAGCTCCAGGACTGAGTGAAAATAGTATATTGAACTAGAGGGTTGGGCAGCTGGCATGGCTCAGCCATTTAGAGCTGCCTGCAGCCCAGGGCGTGATCCTGGAGACCAGGGATGGAGTCCCACGTTGGGCACCCTGCATGGAGCCTGCTTTTCCCTCTGCCTGTGTCTCTGCCTCTCTCTCTCTCTCTCTCTCTCTCTGTCTCTCATGAATAAATAAATAAAATCTTAAAAAAAAAAAGAACTAGAGGGTCCTTTTTTTTTTTTTTCATTACAACTTGTTTTTATATCAGGCTAAAAATTTCCAATATTTTTTCTTTTCCCACCTTAACTACCAACTACTCATTTTTAAGTTTTTTTCCTTTTTGACTTTCATATTTCTACAATTACATGTCTTAGATATATTTTTCACTTCTGGACTCCCTTCAGTGTATTCAATTTAATTTTGGTAGATATATGAGATATGGGTATTTGTTTTTTGTTTTTTCTGTCTCATTTTGTTTTACAGTGGTGGAAGTTAGTACCTTGTAACGCACTACCAAATTCACCCAGAACCAAATGGAACACCATGTTGGTTCATTCTGTGAGTTCTCTTTCTTCCCATTCTGACCCCCTCTTTTATCTTGTTTCTGTTTTTGTGGTCATATTGGGTCTTTATATAAGTATTGCTGGCTTATATAAATTTGGGATTGAGCATCTTCTAACATACAGAACAAAATACACTCAGAACAAGAGGATCACCCTCTAGGACACCTCAAGGAGACTACATTCTCTCTCCACTACCACTTCCTCGCCACCACCATCCCCTCCCCCCCTTTTCTCTTTTCTCTTTTATTTTTTTTATTTTGTTTTTTTTTTTTTTACTACTTTTTTTTAAAAGTTGTTTTTTCACTTTTTGTTTTATTTTGCTCTGTTCTTGTTTTTCTTTTATTTTCTGGTCTCTGACCTCTTCACAATCATCTATGGTGTATTTTACTTAGGTCATAGTTTGATAGTTTTGATTCAGCCCACTCATACAGCCTCTCTGCACGGGACAAAATGACTATAAGGAAGAATTCACCACAAAAGAAAGAACTGGAAGCAATACTCTCTGCCACAGAGTTACAGAATCTGGATTTAAATACGATGTCAGAAATTCAATTCAGAAGTACAGTTATAAAGTTACTGGTGGCTCTGGAAAAACGCATAAAGGACTCTAGAGACTTTATTACTGCAGAATTGATATCTAAACAGGCTGAATTAAAAATAGATTAACTGAGATGCAACCCAAACTGGATGCTCTAACTGCTAGGGTTAACGAAGTGGAAGAGTGACATAGAGGACAAGTTGATAGAAAGGAAGGAAGCTGAGGGAAAAAGAAAAACAGCTAAGAGCCCATGAGGAAAGGCTTAGGGAAATAGATGATAGCTTGAGAAGGAAGAATATATGCCTAACTGGGATTCCAGAAGAGGCTGAGAGAGAGAGAGAGAGAGAGAGAGAGAACCACAAAGTATGTTTGAATAAATAATAGCTGAGAACTTCCCTAATCTGGGGAAGGAAACAGGAATTCAGATCCAAGAGATATAGAGGACCTCCCCCGCCAAAAATCAGTAAAAACCATTCAACACCTGGACATTTAATAGTGAAACTTGCAAATTTCAAAGATAAAGAGAAAATTCTTAAAGCAGCTTGAGACAAGAGATTCTTAACTTATATGGGGAGAAATGTCAGATCAATTAGAGACCTCTACAGAGACCTAGCAGGCCAGAAAGGGATGGCATGATATATACAGGGTACAAAATGAGAAAAACATGCAGCCAAGAATACTTTATCCAGCAAGGCTGTCATTCAGAGTAGAAAGAATGATAAAGAGCTTCCAGGATAGTCAGAAACTGAAAGAATATGTAAGCACCAAACTGGCTCTGCAAGAAATATTAAGAGGGATCCTCTAAAAGAAATAGGGAGCTCAAAGAAACAATCCACAAAAACAGGGACTGAATAGGTAATACGATGACACTAAATTCATATCTTTCAATAATTACTCTGAACATGAATGGGCTAAATGATCTCATCAAAAGATACAGGGTATCAGACTGGATAAAAAAGCAAGAACCATCTACATGTTGTCTACAAGAGACTCATTTTAGACCTAAGGACACCTCCAGCCTGAAAATGAAGGGGTAGAGAACCATTTACCATTCAAATGGTACTCAAAAGAAAGCTGAGGTAGCAATTCTCATATCAGATAAATTAGAGCTTATACCAAAGACTGTAGTAAGAGATAAAGAGGTACACTATATCATATTTAAAGGGTCTATCCAACAAGAAGACCTAACAATCATGAATATTTATGCCTCTAATGTGGGAGCTGCTAAGTATATCAATTAATAACCAAAGTAAAGAGATACTTATATAATAATATACTAATAGTAGGAGACTTCAAAATGGCACTTTCAGCAAATGACAGAGTCTATAAGCAGACCATCACTAAAGAAACAAGGGCCTTGAATGATGCACTGGACCAAATACATTTCATAGAAATATGCAGAACATTCCATCCAAATGCAACTGAATACAGATTCTTTTCAAGTGCAAATTGGACTTTCTCCAGAATAGACCACATATTGGGTCACAAATCAGATCTCAACTGATACCAAAAGACTGGGATTGTCTCCTGCATATTTTCAGACCACAATGCTTTGAAACTAGAACTCAATCACAAGAAGAAATTTGGAAGAAACTCAAACACATGGAGGTTAAAGAGCATCTTACTAAAAGATGAATGGGTCAGCCAGGAAATTAGAGAAGAATTAAAAAGATTCATAGAAACTAATGAAAATGAAAATACAACTGCTCAAAATCTTTGGGATACAACAAAAGCAGTCCTAAGAGGGAAATATATCACAATACAAGCCTATATGCCAACAAATTAGGCAATCTAGAAATGCATGCATTTCTGGAAACCCACAAATTACCAAAACTGAAACAGGAAGAAACAGAAAACCTGAACAGGCTAATAACCAGTGAGGAAACTGAAGCAGTCAACAAAAACCTCCTAAGCCACAAAAGTCCAGGGACAGTTGGTTTCCCAGGGGAATTCTATAAAACATTTAAAGAAGAAATAATACCTATTCTACTAAAACTGTTTTGAAGGATAGAAAGGGAGGGAATACTTCCAAATTCGTTTTATGAGACCAGCATTACCTTGATTCCAAAACCAAAGACCCCACCAAAAAGGATAGTTGTAGGCCAATACCCCTAATGAACATGGATGCAAAAATTCTCACCAAGATACTAGCCAATAGAATCCCAATAGTACATTAAGAGGATTATTCACCATGACCAAGTGGGATTTATCCCCAGGATGCAAGGGTGGTTCAACACTCATAAAATAATCAACATGATAGGTCACATCAACAGGAGAAAAAACAAGAACCATATGATCCTCTCAATAGATGCAGAGAAAGCATTTGACAAAATACAGCATCCATTCCTGATTAAAACTTTTCAAAGTGTAGGAATAGAGGGAACATTCCTCAGTGTCTTAAAAGCCATTTATGAAAAGCCCACAGCTTTTCTCATAAATGAGAATATCATTCTCAATGAGGAAACATTGAGAGCCTCTCCTCTAAGATCAGGAACACACAACAGTGATGTCCATTCTCTCACACTATTATTCAACATAGTACTAGAAGTCCTAGCCTCAGCAATCAGACAACAAAAAGAAGAAAAAAAAGGCATCCCAATTGGCAGAGAAGTCCAATTCTCTCTCTTTGCAGATGACATGATACTGTACATAGAAAACCCAAAAGACTCCACCCCAAGATTGCTAGAACTCATACAGCAATTCAGCAATGTGGCAGGATACAAAATCAATGCCCAGAAATCAGTGGCATTTCTATACACTAACAATGAGATGGAAGAAAGAGAAATTAAGGAGTCAATCCCATTTACAATTGCACCCAAAAGCATAAGATACCTAGGAATAAACCTAACCAAAGAGGTAAAGGATCTAAACCCTCAAAACTACAGAACACTTCTGAAAGAAATTGAGGAAGACAGAGATGGAGAAACATTCCATGCTCATGGATTGAAAGAATAAATATTGTCAAAGTGTCTATGCTACCACGGCAATGTACATGTTCCATGCAATCCTTATCAAAATACCATGGACTTTCTTCACAGAGTTGGAACAAATAACCTTAAGATTTGTATGGAATCAGAAAAGACCCCAAATAGCCAGATGAATATTGAAAAAAAAAAAAACAATGCCAGGGGCATCACAATGCCAGATTTCAAGCGGTATTACAAAGCTGTGATCATCAAGACAGGATGGTACTGGCACAAAAATAGACACATAGATCAATGGAACCAAATAGAGAACCCAGAAATGGGCCCTCAACTCTATGGTCAACTAATATTTGATGAAGCAGGAAAGAATATCCACTGGAAAAGGGACAGTGTCTTCAAAACGTGGTGTAAAATTGGACAGCCATGTACAGAAGAATGAAACTAGACCACTCTCTTACACTATACACAAAGATCAACTCAAAATGCTTGAAAGATCTAAATGTGAGACAAGATTCCATCAAAATCCTAGAGGAGAACACAGGCAACACCCTTTTTGAACTTGGCCACAGTAATTTCTTGCAAGATGCATCTATGAAGGCAAGGGAAACAAAAGCAAAAATGAATTATTGGGACTTAATCAAGATAAAAAGCTTCTTTCTGCCTAGCAAAAGAAACAGCCAACAAAACAAAAAGACAACCTACAGAATGGGAGAAGATATTTGCCAATGACATATCAGATAAAGGACTAGTATCAAAGATCTATAAAGAACTTATCAAACTCAACACCCAAGAAACAAAAAATTACAATCATGAAATGAGCAGAAAACATGAACAAAAATTTCCCCAAAGAAGACACACATGGCCAACAAGCACATGAGGAAGTGCCCGCATCACTTGCCATCAGGGAAATACAAATCAAAACAACAATGAGATACCACCTCACACCAGTGAGAATGGCAAAAATTAACAAGACAGGAAACAACAAATGTTGGAGAGGATGTGGAGAAAGGGGAACCCTCTTGTACTGTCTGTGGGAATGCAAGCTGGTGCAGCCACTCTGGAAAACAGTGTGAAAGTTCCTCAAGAAGTTAAAAATAGAGCTACCCTATGATCCAGCAATTGCATTATCGGGTATTTACCCCAAAGATACAGATGTAGTGAAATGCTGGGATACCTGCACCCCAATGTTCATAGCAGCAATGTCCACAGTAGCCAAACTGTGGAAGGAGCCTCGGTGTCCATCGAAAGATGAATGGATAAAGAAGATGTGGTATGTATGTATATGTATATATACACACACGCACAATGGAATATTACTCAGCCATTGGAAGAGATGAATACCCACCATTTGCTTCAATGTGGATGGAACTGGGGGGTATTATGCTGAGTGAAATAAGTCAGTTGAAGAAGGACAATCATCATATGGTTTCACTCATACATGGAATATAAGAAATAGTGAAAGGGATTATAAAGGATAATGAGTGGGAACTGAGTGGGAAAAATTAGAGAGGGAGACAAATCATGAGAGACTCTTAACTCTGGGAAACAAAAAAAGAGTTGCAGAAGGGGAGGTGGGTGGGGGGATGGGGTAACTGGGTGACAGGCACTGAGGAGGGCACTTGATGGGATGAGCACTGGGTGTTATACTACATGTTGACAAATTGAATTTAAATTTTTAAAATGTAAAAAAACCTCATATGCTTAATAGGGAAAAAAAGAAAGATTAGAGAGATGAGAAAGAACTGAGAATTTTTCAGATTTAAAGATACCAATCCTCAGTCCAGAAGTACTAAGAAATGCCAATTGATATGATAAAAAATATGGCCCACTTAGCACAAAATAATCAAATTGCATGGTATCAAAGACTAATAAGATATTAAAAGTATCCATTCAGAGAAGACAAATCATAAGCAAGGCAATAAAATAATTAGGACCAGTGGAAGCCAGAAAAGAGTAAAACACTCAACTGAAATAAAATTATTGTCAACCTGAAATTATATACATTCAGTAAAACTATCCTTGAGAAGAAGAATGCTTAAAACTATTTTAGAGAATCAAAACCAGATATTTTAGAATATGAATAGAATAACTGCAATGAAAACATATTAGACGTGCTCAATAGCAAAATGGAAATGATATGATAGAGGAAACAGTCAGCAAAACTCAAGTGACATCAATAGAAACTTTCCAATCTAAACAGTAGAAAAAATTGTCAAACTCAACCGAGTCTGGATTACCTGGGAGTGCAGTTGATCAAGTCTCGAACTCTCGGTTTTGGCACAAGTCTAATCTCAGAGTCATAAAATCGAGCCTCATGTCAGGCTCCCTGTTCCGTGGAGCATCTGCCTGAGACACTCTCTCCACTCCCTCTGCCACTGTGTGTGCTCTCTCTCTCTAAAATAAATAAATCTTTTTTAAAAAATTGAACCAAGTCTTAGAGACCCATGGTTTGATACCAAAAGGTCTAACATTCATGTCATTGAAGTCTCAAGAAAGAGAGGAGAAAGAGTATCATGTAGAAAAAAGATTAGAATGACTAATGGTTAGAAGGTTCCTGTATTTGGCAAAAAATATAAATGTATGGGGTCATGAATCTCAGCAAACTCCAAACAAGGTAACTGCAAAGAAATTCACAATCAAACTACTAAAAACTAAAGGAAAAAAACTGGAAAGCACCCATAGAAAAATGACATATCATATATAGGAAAACAATGATTCAAATGATGGCAGATTTCTCATTTGGAGCCATAGATGACAGGGGGCAATGAAACAATGTTAAATGCTGAAAGAAAAGAAATATCAACTTAGAGTTCTATTTCTAGACAAAAATATCTTTCAGGAATTAAGGAGAAAAAGACATTTTTAGATGAAAGAAAACTAAGAAAAAAAAAAAGAAAACTAAGAGAATTGTTACCAACAGATCTGTTCTAAAAGAAATAGATGCCTAATGAAGCTCAGGAAGAAATGAAATGGAAAATTTAAAACATCAGATCAATAAAGAACAACAGAAATGGTAGATATATGAGTAAATATAGTAGATTATTTTTATCCCCTTAAGTTCCTTAAAATAGATATGACAAAAAATGTATAAAAGCAGAATTTATTTTATTTTTTTTAAAGATTTTTAAAAATGTATTCATGAGAGACACACACACACAGAGAGGCAGTGACACAGGCAGAGGGAGAAGCAGGCTCCATGCAGGGAGCCCGACATGGGACCGGATCCCGGGTCTCCAGGATCACGCCCTGGGCCAAAGGCAGATGCCACCCGGGCTGCCCAAAATCAAAATTTAAAACATATTTTCTGGTGGAGCTTTTAATGTATCTTGATATATAGGATAATTACAACGTAATGGGGAAGGATAAAGGAACCTATGGAGTAGTGATGTGTCTTTATAGCACTTAGAATGTTAAAGTATTAATTCTAAGTAGGTGAAAAGTAAGGGCATAAATTGCAACCCCTAGAGCACTAGGGGCTGCAACCACTAACAAAATTTAACTGATAGAATAAAAAACAACCCAATATATAAATTAAAATGGAATACTAAAATTTTTTTTCAAATAATCCAAAAGAAAGCAGAAAGGGAAACAGTGGAACAAAAACAGAGGATACAATTTAAACAATAAAATAGAGATATATAGAAAAATATCAATAATTTCATTAAATTTAAATGGCCAGAGCACTAATTAAAAGGCATCAATTGTCAAATTGGATTTTTTTTAAGTTTTTGAAGTTCCAGTTAGTTGGGGGCACCTGGATGACTCAGTGAGTTGAGCTTCCAACTCTTGATCTTGGCTCAGGTCTTGATCTCAGAGTCCTGAGTTCCAGCCCCAGACTGTGGACAGATGTGGAGCCTACTTAAGTTCCAAGTAGTTAACATATAGTGTGATATTAGTTACAGGTGTGCAGTATAGTGATTCAGCCCTTCCATACAACACCTGGTGCTCATCACAAGTGCATTTCTTAAGCTTCATCACTTACTTCGCCCACTTCCCCTCTGGTAACCATCAGTTCTCTATAGGTAAGAATCCATTTCGTGGTTTGCCTCTCTCTCTCTCTTTTCTTTCCCTTTGCTCACTTGTTTTGTTTCTTAAATTCCACACATGAATGAAATTATATGGTTCTTGTCTTCCTCTGACTAATTTCACTTAGCCTAATACTCTCTAGCTACATCTACATTGTTGCAAATGGCAAGGTTTCATTCCTTTTTTATGGCTGAGTAATGTTCCATTTCCAATGTGTGTGTGTGTGTGTGTGTGTGTGTGTGTGTGACAACTTCTTTATCCATTCATCAATCATAAAACTCAACACCCCAAAAATGCATAATCCAATTTTAAAATAGGCAGAAGACATAAATAAACATTTTTCCAAAGAACACGTGCAGATGGCCAACAGACACAGGAAAAGATGCTAAACATCACTCATCACCAGGTAAATACAAATCAAAACTACAATTAGGTGGCATCTCACACCCATCAGAATGGGTAAAGTCAACAACACAAGATACAACAGGTATTGGCAAGGATGTGGAGAAAAGGGAACCCTCTTGTACTGTTGGTGGGAATACAAACTGGTACAGCCAATCTGGAAAACAGTATGGAGGTTTCTCAAAAAGTTAAAAATCTAATAATCCAGCAATTACACTACTGTTTACCCAAAGAATACAAGAACACTAACTCAAAGGGATATATGCACCCCAATGTTTATAGCAGAATTATCTACAATAGCCAAATTATGGAAACAAGCTCAAGTGTCCATCTACTGAAGAATGGATAAATTGGATTTTTTAAAAAAGATCAAACTGTATGCATTCTATGAGAGGTCCACTTAAAATGATGCTGTTGAATTAAAAGTAAAATATTAGAAAAGATATATCAAGAAAACACTAATTACAGGAAAGATAGAATGGCTTGTTAGTATCAAACTAGGAAAACAATCAGGATAAAAAGGGGCATTATATAATGATAAAAGGATCAATTCATCAAGAAGACATAAAAATCCTAAATGTGACATACCTAACAACAAATCTTCAAAACACAAGAACCAAAATTAATTGAATGGAAAAAAGAAATAGATAAGTCTACAAATTTTTTGGAAGATGTCCACACTCCTTCAGGAATAGATAAAACATACAAGTAAAGACAAAATCACAAGGATGTACAAAGAAACTACAGCAGGGATCAGAAAATTATTGCTCATCAGTCAAATCCACTTTGCCACCTTTTTTGTAAATGGTTTTGTAAATGGTATTGAAACACAGTCATTCTCATTTGTTTATGTATAATATCTGCCTGCTTTTGCACTACAACAGCACTGATGAAAATTTCCAACAGAGGTTATATGGCCCCAAACCTAAAGTATTTGCTGTATGGCCCTTTCCAGAAAAAGTTTGCTGACTCCTAAGTAATACTATCAACAAACTTGACCTAATAGTACATTTGTAAAACATACTCTACCTATCAACTGCAGAAAGTACATACTTTTCAAGTAGACAGGGACTATTAACTAAGATAGACGATATTTTGGAACCTAAAACAAACTTTAACATATTTAAAAGAATAGAAGTCAAAGTATGTTCTCTGATCTTAACAGAATTAAACTAGAAATCAATTTTTAAAAAAAAGATATGTACAAAGCCCTCAGGTATTTGAAAATTCACAAATACACATCTAAATAACTCTGAACAAAGACAGTTTTAAGGGAATTAGAAATAATATTTAACTGAAAATCAAAATACAAATACAACATTTTAAAACTATATCAAAACTGATGGAATTGAAGTTGAAATGAACAAGTCTGTAATTACAGTTGAAAATAGAATAGCAGAAAATAGGCAGGGGTGTAGAAGAACTGAGCAGCTCACTGAATCTAATTAAAATGTATAGAACAGTCTACCCAACAGCAGCAGAATACATTTCTTGGCAAGTGTTCATGGAACATTTATCAAGATAGACCATATACAGAGTCATTGAGTAAACCTCAGCAAATTTGAAAGAATGTTCTCTAAACACAATGGAATTAAACTAGAAGTCAAAAACAGAACTCTATCTGGAAATACCCCAATCCTTGGAAATTAAACAATACACCTCTAAATAATTTGTGTTAAATAAGATATTTCAAGGGAAATTAGAAAGTCTTTTAACTGAATATAAATAAGAGTATAAGGTATCCAATTTTATGGGATGCTGCTAAAGCAGTTCTTAGAGGGAAATTTATAGCGTTAAATGATTATATTAGAAACTTCCACTTCTGGTCAAGATGAAGTTAAAAAGCAGGGACTATATATTTACCTTCCTGAATAATATATAAAAACAAAAAAACTGAACAGAATGTATGAAACGGTGCCTCTCAAGACATTGTATATCAAGATGAGCCCTGCAATTGTCCCAGATTAAAGTCCTAAGAAAGTTCCCAGATCATGGAACGAGGACACAGGAAACTCAGGCAGAGTCTAGCAGATTCCCTGAGTTCGGGAAGTGGAACTGAGAGGCGAGAACAAGGTGGCCAGAGTTTGCAAAGCAGAATATCAGAGATGAAAGAACTGCACATAGAATTCCAGATATGTGCAAAGGGTTCCCCTTGTGTATTCAGCAGAGTACTAATAAGTGTATGTATGTGAGGAAACTGTCCAATCTGGGGGAAACTGTCCAATCTGGGAGATAGCTGAAGGGACTAGGCAATAGAATTTATAACTTACACAGGGATAGGAATGGTACGTCTTCTAACCAGCCAAATTGAAAATGCTCATAGTGATTCATGGGAGGTCGGGTAGAGTGCTCTAAAGGTCTGGCCTCAGTACTGAGGAATAAATTTCATCAAACCAAATGCTTCTCTGGTCCTATTGAACAAATCTTAAAAACAAGACCCAAAGGGATCCAACTGTTTCCCAGTAACTTAATTAAATCTCAGAAAAAAACTCGAGTATTTATTAAGAATATTCAGCACTCAACAAGGTAATAGTCACAATTTCTCTTATCCAATCAAAAGTACCAGATACTGGGAGAGTAAAGTGGGGAAGAAAAGAGAGGTAAACCAAGGAGCAGACTCCTAACTACAGGGAATATATTGATGGTCACCAGAGGGGAGTTGGGAGGGGGAGTGGGGGAAATAAATGATGAGGACTGAGAAGTGCACTTGTCATGATGAGCACCAGATGATGCATGGAAGATATCATACACCTGAAGCTAACTGGAATTTAAATTAAAACTTAAAAGAAATCATATCACACACACATACCACAGACATCACACATATACTTCACACGTGCACA
Organism: Vulpes vulpes; assembly: GCF_048418805.1. Lineage (NCBI taxonomy): Eukaryota > Metazoa > Chordata > Mammalia > Carnivora > Canidae > Vulpes > Vulpes vulpes. The sequence goes on along the minus strand of NC_132792.1, from coordinate 124,842,554 downwards.
CACACACACATACAGAGGCCACAAAACATTACTGAGTGAAATAAAAGACTTAAATGGAGAGATCTGTTAATGGTGAGATGTCTATGCTTGAGAAATTCAGCACACATCAGTTAAAATCCCAATGGGCAGCCATTATACAAAAGAAATTGAGAAGCTGATTCTAAAAGTCATATGGAAATTCAAGATAGAACAAAAAAATTACAGATACCTAAAAATAAATGCCACTAAAAACGCCTGAGATCTTGTTTGAGATAAAAAATAATTATCAAAAATATTAAAGAAGGGCAGCCCAGGTGGCTCAGCGGTTTAGCGTTTGCCTTCAGCCCTGGGTCTGATCCTGGAGACCTGGGATCAAGTCCCACATCAGGCTCCCTGCAGGGAGCTTGCTTCTCCCTCTGCCTGTGTCTCTGCCTCTCTCTCTGTGTGTCTCTCATGAATAAATAAATAAAATCTTTAAAAAATATATTAATGAAGATCTGAATAAATAAATAGCTATATCATGTTCATGGATTATAATACAGAATATTATAAGCTTTTCAATTCTTCCCAGATTTATCTATAGACTTGTTGCAATTCCAATCAAAATCACAACGTTACTTTGTGGAGTTCAATATGCTGATACTAAAATATATGAAAGAGTAAAGAGATGAGGGTTGGAAGCAGATGGAGTAGCAAAGTATTTCTTCTATCATGTATCAGAATTTATTATAAAGCTAGGCATAAAATATTTAAAGCGGCTTTTTTCATTTAGTTCCATATCTCACCAATTTGGGGTGTGTTCAATCTTTTTAATTTTTTTATTGAAGTTGATTTGCCAACATGTAGTATAACACCCAGTGCTCATCCCATCAAGGGCCCTCCTAAGTGCCCGTCACCCAATGTTCAATCTTTTACTATCTGAACTTTTTTAGAGGGTATGCACTAGGCTGTCTTGTTTCATGCCTTATGGTGCATGGTTGTTTTTGATCCTTTTACTATCAATATGTCTGTGACTTTATGTTTCTTATAAACTGCAGAGTCTTGCTTCTTCTCCTGGATGACAACATGTGCCTTAAAATTAAAGCTTTCTGTCCATTTAGATTCAACATAACTATTGCTATGGATGGAGTTAGGTCTACCCTCTTGGCAATTGTTTTCTATTAACCTCACTTGTTTTGTTTCTCTTTTCTTGTCTTCTGAAATAATCATATATTTTTCAGTATCTCTGTGTTTTTTACTGTGATGATTCTTTTTTATTCCAAACTATTTTTTATTGGTTGCACTTGGCTATACCATAATCATTAACTTATCAGAGTCTAATTTCAAATAATACATACATCTCAACAGTGTTAAGAAACTTTTATCTGTGTGATTTCATTTATACCCACCCACCCTTTGTACTCTTCTCTCATATTTTACTTCTAAATAGGCTATAAATATCAAAATGTGTTGTTAATATTTTTGCTTTAAAAGGTCAGTTGTTATATGGGGCACCTGGGTGGTGCAGTCAGTTAAGTGTCCAACCCTTGGTTTCACCTCAGGTTGTAATCTCAGTATCATGAGATTGAGACCTGTGTCAGGCTCCCTGCTTAGTGAGGAATCTGCTTGAAATTCTCTCTCCCTCTTCCTCTGTCACTCTCACTCATTCTCTCTCTCTCAAATAAATAAATAAATAAATCTTTTTAAAAAAATATCAATTGTCATAAAGATATATAGGCATGTAAATATCAACTGATACCAAAATAAGTCATATATACATATACAAATTAAGTCATATATATACATATATATACAAGCATATATATGTATATACATTGTGTGTATATATATGTGTATATATATATATATGTATCCTCCTGGGTATGCTTTATTTCTGTTTGCATATCCAGAGTTCTTCCTGAACTCCTTTCCCTTCAGCCTGAACAGGGTCTTTGAATTTTCTTGTATAACTAGTTTTCTCAGCATTCATCTGCATAAAAGTGTCTTTATTTTTACCTTCATTTTTGAAGGACATTTTTCACTGAATACAGAATGATAGGTTGACAGATGTTTTTTGTTGTTTGTAAAGCAATTTATAAAAACATCATTCCATTATCTAAGAGGCCATAGCCTCATCATTTTTGGTAAGAAGTCAGCCACTATTCATGCCATTGTTCTCATATATACAATATGTCTTTTTATCTGTAGCCACCTTCTGAATTTGCTCTTTATCTTTGGTTTTCAGCACTTTTATTATGTGATTAGGTATGATTTCCTTTGTATGTATCCTGTTTGTAGTTCAGCTGAGCTTCTTGGGTTCTGGGATTATGTCATTCATTAATTTAGGGGTGTTCTTGGACATTATCTCTTCAAATATTTCTTCTGCACCATTCTGTTTTTCTTCTCCTTCTAAGAGTTTAAAGACACATACGTGGTGCCCTTTAATATTGTCCCACAGATCTCAGGCAATCTGTTCATTTTTTTTACCCTACTTCTTTCTTTGTATTTTAGTTTATATATTAACCTGTCTTTAAGTTCTCTACTCCGAGGCTTTTCCTACTTTACTCTTGAATCCATTGAATAATTTTTTATTCCTGATATCATACTTTTTCATATGTTGCATTTTCACTTTGTTCTTTTTTATCATTTATCTCAGCTGAAATTTCCCATGTCTGCCCTCATGTTGCTCATCTTTTCTATTAAGTCCTTCAGCATTTTTATGAGTTGTTTTTTCTTTAGCCGTGCTGGGCTCTTAGCACTGACAAGATTCCAGAGATCTCTTCATACTTTACAACTGGCCACCACCTTTCCAAACCCAAGGAGAGTTGTCTCTGCTCTACAGCCTCACCACCAGCTTTTTGATTACTAAGGGATTCTCTTTCCTCTCTCATCTTGCTCTGGATTTTTCTGCATTGGGAGATCTCTCTATCTCTCTCTCCTGCTTCCCTGCCCCAAGTCATGGCAGGGAGACTCTTTACACTCTGTAAAGGCCAACCATGTGTCAGAGGGAGAGTTTCTCTCAGCTCTCTTACCCACTCCCAGCCTATGGTAGCTGAGAATCAAGAATGCATTTGGATTTCTCTCAACTTTGCTGCCTTGCTGCCTGCTCCCCTCCCTGTCTTCAGAGGATTACTGCTTTATATTTGGCAGAGGCCCCAAATGTTTCAGGAGGTTCTATTAGCTTCCCACCTTGTCCCAAAAATATTTGGCTTACTATACCCAAGCACTAAGTGAAGATCTCTGGGAAAGTTTGTGGGTGGGTAAAAATTCATTCCTTGGAATTCCCATCTGTCCTATTTATGATGGATTCTCATCCCTCTGCCAAGAATGGGAATAACTATGAATCTTTTCTATGAAGGGCTCATCATTTTGTTTCTTATATATTTCCTCTTCCAGGATTGTTTCACACTCATTTAAAGCAACATAAGCTCTAAATTTTAAATTGAATCTTCAGGGGGTCCCTGGGTGGCTCAGTCGTTCAGCACCTGCCTTCAGCCCAGGGCATGATCCTGGAATCCCAGGATCGAGTCCCAGGATCAAGTCTCGGGATCGAGTCCCGGGATGGAGTCCCTCTTCAGGCTCCTGCAGGGATCCTGCTTCTCCCTCTGCCTGTGTCTCTCTCTGTGTCTCTCATGAATAAATTAAAAAATCTTAAAGAAAAATTGAATCTTCATTTGATAAAATGGCTTTTTGCTGAAATGACTCTTTAGCAAATAGTCTGTTTCTCTGGTTACCGGTTTGATACCTGTCTACATCCTGAGTATATCCAATACTAAATATTTGTACATCACATAAACTTAAGGAGACAAGATGTGCCGAAGAGATTCCTTTTAATTGCTGTGAACATAGAAGTTATATAATAAGTAAAAATCTCTAAGTATTAGAATCAGTTGGGAAGGGGAGACAGGGGGAACCTTGGCTCTCTCAGTGAAATTAGGCCCACTGAATTTCAGACATAGCAGTCTTTCAGTGGCCTTCCACTCTAACAGCCTATGTTCATAAAAGGGTGGTATCGAGTTATCTAAGGTTTTCAGTTCTGTCTTCCTTGGATAATCTCATATCCAAGGAAACTATAATTCCAAAATTAACTCAGTGTTTGAAGTGTATCTTGACCATAGTTAACATCAAAGGCGCACTCCTGACCAGAGTGGATAAATAGAGAAGAAAAGAAAAAAAAAGAAAAGAAAAGAGAGAAAAGAAAAGGCTGATATTCTCTGAGGCTTTAAAAGGGAATTATTTCTACAGATGGAAACAATTTATCAAAGAATAAAATTATTGAAATAATTTATATTTATGAATATATCTCTATGTAGTATATTTCAATGCCTGGAGTATTATTCAGAAATACACTAAAAGTTAGACCTTAGTAATTACTACATTTTAAATATAGAGAAGACTGGAATTGTTAGAACTATCCCTAAAACCAAAGATTTTCTAATTATGTTCAATTTTGTTACAGGCCAAAAGAAGAAGTAGCATGGCAATCTGGACAGAAAATGAAGTTTATCTTGGATACACTTTCCTTAAGTTTGTTAAAATAATAACTACCAAAAAACTTAAAAACCTTCTAAATATATCACCAGCTGCTACGCTGACTATACACAATGTTGAGTATCCAGGACACCCATTGGAACTCGCCTTATTATTAAATTACTGCACTACATGTAGAGTCAACAAAACAATTTATGTGGTAATGTACAATGAAGATACAGAACAGTGGGTGTACCAAGACTTTGCCTTAGACGTCTCTATTGACAGTTTTTTAACTCCGCATTTCATATATGCAGCAATGCCAGAATTAATACTGCGGGATAAACATAGGATCTACTATTGTTATCACAACTTCACTGAGACTGGAGTTATACAAACACCTACAGAATTTGGAAATCTATCAAGATTGTCAAATAACAGCATTGTTCATGACATTTTCATGGGTGAGCCATTCTCATTCTGCAAAAATTATTCTTGAGTTTATAGTAGACATCTTCCTTATGAAGATGTAACATTTATAAATGCACTAATATATGATGCTTTTGGTAGGTAAAGGTGCACTGTTTACCACCTAAAAATGGATATCTTTTAAGTTTTACTAAGGTTAACTATGATCTCACATAGTGAAATGGCAAACTCAAGTTTTAGTTTTTTCCCATAGATTCATTTTGGTTTGTCAGCAGATACCAACTAAGCAACCTACATGTACATTTTCAGCAAAGAAGGTGATAGGATGTTGTCTTCATTTCCTAGGGCTTCCTAGGGCTACCCACAAACTAGGTGGCTTAAAACAACAGAAATCTATTGTCTCAGTTTTGGAGATTAGAATTCAAGGTGTCAGCAATGCCATACTCCCTCTGAAACCCAAAGGGGGTGTCTTTCATTGCTTCTTCCTAGCCTTTGGTGGCTTGCTGGCAAACCTTGCCATTCCTTGGCTTACAGCTGCCTCATTCCAACTTCTGCCTTCATCACGATGTAACATTCTCTTTGTGTCCTCACATGCCATCTTGTTGCAAGGACAGAGGGCCTACCCTACTCCAGTGGGACCACATCTTAACTAATTATCTCTGTAATGATTCTATTTCCAAGTAAGTTCACATTCTGAAGTAGTACTAGGAATTAGAACACCAACATCTTTTCTAAGGGGACACAATTCAACCTATAGCAGGTATTGTCAAGTTGAGTGGACCCATATTCACATCCATGAGGAAGTCATTGAATCTTTCCAAGTCTTAATCTAGAATTAAGGTGGCTGTGTCGATTGGATAAAGGATTGTATGTAAAATGCTTAGATTAAACTGGGCGCATGGTAACCCTTCAGCTAACAGTAGTTATTCTTGATCTTGTTATTTCCAAGGTAGTATACTAAACATTATAGGCAATGCAAAGAAATAGGAAGTTTGATCCTCAAAAAGTCTGGTTAGGAGATAGTCCTAATCATGGAATTTAAAAGAAATGTCACTGTAATTCATAATGTCTTTTTAAGATTTTGTTTATCTATTTGTTACTAATTACAAAGAAAGAGCATGAGCAGGGGGAGGAACAGAGAGAGAGGGACAAGCAGAGTCCACACTGAGCCCAGAGCCCAACTCAGGACTTGATTCCAGGACCCTGAGATCAAGACCTGAGCTGAAATCAAGAGTTGGACACTTAAACAACTGAGCTACCCAGGCACCCTGCATAATGTCTTTCTTGACACCTATCACCCAGCAATTCCCAAACAGTTGATTTTTATGCTCCCCTTTACAATAAAACTCTAAAAAATATTGCCTAGTTTCACTTTTTCCTCTTTCCTCCCTTTCTCTTGAAGCCACTCTAATCAAATATTCCATAAGAAGTGCTCTTGTCAAGGTTTTAAGGACCTCCACTTTGGTAACACAGTGGCCTATTTTCAGCCATCTTCCATGAACTGGCATTTAGCATGCCTGACTCTTGAAATACTTTTTTTTTTCACCTGATTTCTAGCGTGTCTCTTTTTTGCCCTTCCTGCCACTTTGCTAGCTGTTCCTTCTAAGCCTATTTTCCTGATCCTTCATCTTCCTGATTCCTAGAGAAGCACCTCAGGGTTTGGTTTTCAGACATCTGAGCTCTGTTTACATGCACTCTGCCCTCTGGCCATGACCATTCGTCTGCTCCTTGCCTAGTCCTTTCCTAATAAGTAAATATCACCTCTTCCAGTCTTTCCAGCTACAAAAACCTTGATCTCATCCTTGAATCCTTCCCTTCCACATCCCACAACTAGTCCATAGGCAGTTCCTATTGGCTCTGTCTAAAAAGTCTACCTAAAACCTAACCCCTTTCCACCATTCCCACTCTAGTCCAAGCCAGTGTCCTCTCCAGCCCATACATGCAAGAGCCTTTTACATGCTCTGCCTCCACCCTTAAACTCCCAGCCCCACCAGTTTAGAGTCCACCTAGCTGCTAGAGTGAGCTTTTGAAAGTATGCAAAATCACTTTGTATCTCTGCTGAAAACCTCACTTGGCTCACTTTATCACTCAGGATAAAATTCAAAACACTTACCATGGCCTGAAAAACAGTATGTGGTGTGGCTCCAGACTCTGATGTCATCTCTCATCACTTAACCCTCTGTTCACTGTTTACCTAGCTGCAGACTGGGCTCTGCTGTTCCTTGGATATCTACTGTTACATATGCCAGAAACATTCTTCACTTTGATGTCTACAAGACTCCTACTCTTAATTCAGGTTTAAGTCCAATTGCCACCTGATCAGAGAGCTCTTACCTGACTCTGCTCTAGCTCCCATGCTCTGTTCCTTACACTTCCTTATTTTGTTCACAATGCTTCTCATTACCCAACAAACTACATGTGTGCTTATTCAGTAGCCAGATTTTCCACCAAAAAAACAAGCTCTGTGTGACTTTGTTATATTTGCTGCTTTACCCACAGTGTCTAGAATAACATATAATAGGCCCTTTTTTTAATAAATGAACGAGCAACTATTCATTGAACATGCTCTGCTGGGAGGTGGAGATAGCATGGAAATTGGACATAATTCCCACTCTTTCTTCTTCTTTTTTTTTTTTAAGATTTATTTATTTACTTGAGAGAGAGTATATGTGCTTACATGAGCACAGGGGAAAGGGCAGGAGACTCTAAAGCAAACTCTATACTGAGCATGGAGCCCCACATGGGGCTGATCTCACAACCCCAAAATCACAACCTGAACTGAAACCAAGAATTAGACCCTTAACTGGCTGAGCCACCCAGGTGTCCAGGAACTTCTACCCCTTAAGAGTTTACAAAATTGCAGAGGATAAAGACAAACACATAAAGCAACATGGCTAATGCTATGACAGAGCTAATATCAGGTGCCACAGAGGCACACAGATGGAGTACCTTACCCAAACCTGGGGAACAGAGGGGAACAAAAGGCTTTCTTGAAAAAGTGCTGTCTAAGCTGAGGCCTACTGAATGGGTAGAGGTTAGTTAGGCAGTGAAAACAACAGTGGGGATGGTGTGCCCAATGACTCAGAGACAACAGGGTACAATCCAGGCCTTGAAAGACAATCCAGGGGCAGCCCCCGTGGCCCAGAGGTTTAGCGCTGCCTTCAGCCCGGGGTGTGATCCTGGAGATCCGGGATCGAGTCCAACATCAGGCTCCCTGCATGGAGCCTGCTTCTCCCTCTGCCTGTGTCTCTGCATATCTCTCTCTCTCTCTCTCTCTCTCTCTCTCTGTGTGTGTGTGTGTGTGTGTCTGTCATGAATAAATAAAATCTTTGAAAGAAAGAAAAAGAAAGGAAGAAAGGAAGAAAGGAAGAAAGAAAGGAAGAAAGAAAGAAAGAAAGAAAGAAAGAAAGAAAGAAAGAAGAAAGAAAGAAAGAATCCATTGGTGAAACAGAATTCTCCAGAGAGAAAAAGGAGAAATCTCTCCTGGAGAAATAAAGTTCAGGTTATAAAAGTCCTCATAAGCCATGTCAAGAAATTGGACCTTCTCCTAAGGCTTGTATAGGGAGTTCTAAAGAGTTTTGAGCAAAAGAGAAGCAGAATCATATTTGTGTTTTTAAAAGGCCACTGGCCATAGTGATAAGGAGATAAGGTTAGAATAATCAACTGGGAATAGATTTTAGAGGGACCTTAAAAGCTGAATGTTGCACTGAAGGCCATTTGGAAACACTGAAATAAAAAGTCTAAACAGTCCATAAGCATATGAAAGACAATGTTAAAAGCCTTTGGCCAGGGAGGCCCGGTGGCGCAGCAGTTTAGCGCTGCCTGCAGCCCAGGGCTGATCCTGGAGACCCTGAATCGAGTCTCATGTCGGGCTTCCTGCATGGAGCCTGCTTCTCCCTCTGCCTGTGTCTCTGCCTCTCTCTCTCCTCTCGCTCTGTCTCTCATGAATAAATAAAAAAAAATTTTTTTTAAATCTTTAAAAAAAAAAAAGCTTTCGGCCTGCAGCATTTCCATTACTCAAATAACCCACTATTAAAAAGTTTCCATGGAGTGCCTGGCTGGCTCAGAAGCATATGCGACTTTTGATCTCAGGGCCATGAGTTCCTCTATACCCACACTGGATATAGAGATTCTTTAAAAATAAGATCCTAAAAAAAAATGTTGCTATGAATTTATCTGGACTTCTGAAAGAGAAGGGCAGGGGGAGAGGGTTAACTCAAGTTAACCAGGTTCATTTTCTAGGCTATTTTGTTCCACTCTCTATCTGCACTAGCTCTATGTTGTTTCGATGATGATGGCCTTAATCTTCTAATATATCATACAATTCACTTATTTTTATGTCTGTTGACTGCCTTTCCTACAGGAATGTAAGCTACATAAGAAAGAGATCTTTCTGGGTTTTTCACTAATGTATCTCCCCCCAGGAGAGATACATTAGTGAAATCTCCCCACCCCCAGGTATCTAGAACACTGTGTAGCCCAGGCATTCCATATATATTTATTGAATAGGTGATTACATGTGTGTAATATTAGGTCTTCTCAACCAGGAATGTTGTGTGCTTCATTATTTTTATTTTCTCTAATTGGTCTATTCAAATCTTCCATCTCTTCTTTAGTCAATTTTAGAAGTTTGTGTTTCCTTGGAGAATCACTCATTTTATCTGGATTTTCTAATAAACCTTATTGGCAAAGCTTCCCACTTTAATTTTTAGATTGCTTGTTATCTGTAATAGTATTCTCCTTCTCATTTATAACGTTCTCTGTACCCCACCACTTTTAAAGATATTGCTTCTTTTTTTAATTATTTTTTTGGTTTCGTTTTCCTTTGAAAATAACTGTTTATCAAATCTTTCTATTTAATTCCTTAATTTCTGCTTTTGTCATTCTTGATTCTTCACTTGTGCTTTCCTTTTGTGACTTTATTGTTTGTTGCCTGCTTCTAATGGTAAATGATTAGTTCATTTATTTTCAGTCTTGTTTCCAAGGATTTAAAACTACAAAGAAGCATAAAGCTATAATTTTTTCTCACTATGGCATTAGCTGCATCCACAAACCTTTATATATAGTGTTTTTAATCTCATTATTTTAAAATCATCCCTAAATTTCATTTTCATATTTAATCCTAAATTCATTTAATCATGTTTTAATAAACAGGGTGCCTAGGTGACTCAGTCAGTTAAGCATCTGACTCCTGATTTGGGCTTAGGTCATAATTTCAGGGTCCTAGGATCCAGCCTCATGGCAGGCTCCCTCCCCAGCAAGCAGTCTGCTTGTCTCCCTCTCTCTTTACCCCTGACCTTCTCACACTCTCTCTAAAATAAATAAATTAATTAAAAAAAATAATGTTTGAATAAGCAGCATGATAGGCAGAAGAGAGAATGCTGGAAAGCACATGGGAGGGACATCTAATCCAAATATATGAGATAAGGAAAGTCTGCACAGAGGAAATGCGTTCTAAACTGAGAACAGAAAAATGGTACATACTAGAAAAATTAGAACAATGGTCAGGATGGGAATTTTTTTTTAAAGATTTTATTTATTCATTCACAAGAGACACAGAGAGAGAGAGGCAGAGACATAGGCAGAGGGAGAAGCAGGCCTATTATTTATTGCACTAATGCCAGTTTTTTTATATAAATAATGTCATATCTAAAAGTGATATCATATATATATAAAATTATATAAAAGACATATATCCAGGAAAAAAAAAATCTCTACTCTGAAGTGGGAGAGAAGTTCTCCAGCATCATGTAAAGTTGCAGATTTGTGCCTGCACACTCCAATTTTTCTCAAAATAGATAAATCCTTCATTATTACAAAAGAAATTATTTTGGTTAAAAGTCCATGGATTTATACTTAGGATAACACTAACTTTTCCCCTTCTTTTCCAGATTATTATGGAAATGTTGTGGTAAAAATGGAAAACAACATAATGTTTTATTTCAAGATCAATATCAGAGATGCAATAAAACTACATTTATGGACAAATAGCACAATGAAGTCATTAATTTTATTGAATTCCTCTGGTCAAATATCTCTCATATATGTTTTTGAAAATGGCACAATATATCCACGGGAATATCCTTTAAAACTGGAATCACTAAGTGTAAACTTCAATACAAATGAAAAATGCCCCTATGTGGCATTTCATAATAATATTTTTAGTATATTTTACTTTTTGGACAAGGGACAGAACCTGTCCATTTGGACTCAAGTAGTCTATCCAGAAAATATAGGTCTGTATATTGTTGTGGAATCATATGGCCCAAATATATTACAAGAGAAAGATCAAACTCACTATGAAATTGCCCTAGGATACTGCACAAAAACGATGGTAAGTTAATATTTTAAAGTTTCTTCATTTGATTGTAATAAATGTAAAATTATAATGTTTACATATTTTTATCCTATCATGAAAAATAGATGCAATAGAATGAAATGTCCAGTTAATTCCAAAGTCAGTTAAAGCAGAGAATCATAAAAAATGAAACTGATGTGAATGAAACATTGTACTTCAATTTAAATGAATGAATGTATACTCATTGGTCAACCTTTTAATATAGGACCACAGACTTTTCTTTGAAATAAGTCAAATTATTGGAGCATCTCCTCTCCTTTTTTCCATAACCTTATTCATAATACATTATCTCTGAGTTCCCATTTCTGTTTCTTTAAAGGGAGCGAAGTGGGAGGGGCGCCTGGGTGGCTCAGTTGGTGAAGCCTCTGCCTTTGGTTCAAATTATGATCTCAGGACCCTGGGGATCAGCCAGCATCTGGGCATGGAGCTCCCTGCTCAGCAGGGAGTCTGCTTCTTCCTCTCCCCCCACCCTCCCCCGCTTGTGCGCTCTTTCTCTCTCTCTCTCTCTCTCTCTCTCTCTCAAATAAAATCTATTTAAAAAATAAATAAAGGAGAGGAGGGGGAAAAATGAATGACACTGGCAAAGCTACAAAAGTTCTATATTTTTTTCTTTTTTTCCCCAACTTTTTACTATTATCTTGCTCATCCCTAATTCAGCAATTTATTCAGGGACTTGCTTTATTAAAACTTTCCAAAGCAGGGATCCCTGGGTGGCGCAGCGGTTTGGCGCCTGCCTTTGGCCCAGGGCGCGATCCTGGAGACCCAGGATCGAATCCCACGTCGGGCTCCCGGTGCATGGAGCCTGCTTCTCACTCTGCCTATGTCTCTGCCTCTCTCTCTCTCTCTGATGACTATCATAGATTAAAAAAAAAATTAAAAAAAATAAACAAATAAAACTTTCCAAAGCAATCACTTTTATTCTCAGGGAAATAGTAACTGTACTTTTCTTTTACACTCAATTTCATCAATCCATAATATTTAATTCTGCAACTACAGTAATAGCACAATCTGGCAAAAAAATAGGTTTAGAAACAAAGAAAGCTGATTTAGATTTGCATACAGACATATGGATAGTTCTTCAGTGTTAAGTGGAAAATAGTGTTGAGTAAGAGAATGAGATCCATCACATAGTAACATTTATGAAAACTGCAAACACCTACACACAAATCACAAGCAACAAAAAGAAAAGCACTATTCATTTTCCACAGGCACAAAAATACCCAAGGACAGATATCAGACAATATGACATCATCGAGTATGATTACATCATACTTGTTTGATATATATTATGGGGGTCTACTATGGGGGAAGGGAATGGGAGAAAAAGATACAAAGAAAAAGTAAAATATAATAAAATGAGACTGGATGTATCATGGTTCAAGAAACAAGGAGTATATTTAGCTCATTTTTCTGAAACTGAGATACCTGCTTCTTCCAGAACAAGAACAGAAGAGATTTACACTCTCCTTCAGTCCAGGAAAGTTTTCTTTGATTATGTAGCCCCAATATCTGCATAAGCTCTCATAAGTTTTCTTTCCAGAAATGGGCTGTAAAATGTACATTTGCCCTTTTGCAATTCAGAACTTCAAAATAATAGTTAATAATCAAAATATACAAATGACCAAGGACAATGAAACATTAAAATTTGTGTGTTTTGATAAAATACTGTCATTTATCAGCAGATGACATTAAGCAAGTTTTTAAAAATTTGATTCCATAAAAGTCTTACTTTATTAAGGTTGCTTTACATCTAATTTGTATTAAGTTATTTTAATTTCAGTATAGTTAACATATAGTGCTTTGTTAGTTTTGAGTGTACAATATAGTGATTCAACAATTCTATACATCACCCAGTGCTCATCTCTACAAGTGCACTCCTCAATCCCCATCACCTGTTTCACCCATCCCCCTGCCTCCCTCTCCAGTAACTATCAGTGTATTCTCTGGAGTTAAGAGTCTGTTTTCTGGTTTGTCTCTCTTTTTTTTCTCTTTGCTCATTTGTTTCTTACATTCCATGTATGAGGAAAATTATACAATATTTGTTTTTCTCTGACTCATTTCACTTAGCATTATACTCTCTAGGTCCAAAAAGTCATTGCAAATGGCAAGATTTCATTCTTTTTTATGGCTGAATAATATTCCATTATATATATATAATGGAATATATATAATATACATATATATATATATATATATAATATACACATACACCACGTCTTTATCCACTCATCTATCGATGGACACTTGGGCTTCTTCTATAATTGGCTATTGTAAATAATGCTGCTATAAACATAGGGGTGCATGTATCGCAGCTGTCAGATGGCTAAAATAAAAAACACAAGCAACAACAGGTGTTGGCAAGGATGTAGAGAAAGGGGAACCCTCTTGCTCTGTTGGTGGGAATGCAAACTGGTGCAACCACTTTATGAACAGTATGAAATTTCCTCAAAAAGCTAAAAATGGAGCTACCCTATGATCCAGTAATCACACTACCATTTACCCAAGAAACACAAAAACACTAATTCAAAGGGATAAACAAGTTTATCTTTCCATGCCTAAGTATTTTCATCTGCATAATGATGATATAATAACAATATATCATATATAATATATAGTTAAAATACAACTATGTTAACATGTTAATATAATTTTATATAGTTAATCTATGTATTATATAATATAATTATTATCATAATATATACTTCATAAAGTTATTAGGATTAAATGAGTTTATATACATAAAGGACATAGAGATGCATCTGGTACATAGCAAACACCATGTTTGTATTACAACTATAGTCACAACTGTTGTTGCTGCTACTGCTGTCCCTACCTCACATTTCATCAATCCTAAAGCATATTTTTTTAACATCTATGAAATCAGGATGAGTCTTACATCCTGGGGCATCTTGATTTGATGAATTATAGTAGTAATATAACTTTGTTTATTTTGTGCAGATTGAGTCAATGTAACTTCACAAACTAATCGTTGCATGTACTATTACATTTGCCAAGTATCATAACTAATTATTCGATTTTGAAAAAAAATAATATAACACCTATATACAAAGGTGAATATATATAAAAGTGAATAACTTTAATTTTGAAAAGTTTTTAAGAGCTACCAGCTGGTTTCATAGTGATATTTACACCAAAAGTTAGTTTTGAAATTTTAAAAATGATTCAAACATCTTAAGTGACCTAGTCCTTTTTTTAAAAAAATTGAGGTATATTTTTTATAATTGACATATAACATTAGTTTAGTTTCAGGCATGCAACATGATGATTTGATATTTGCACATGTTGTGAAATGATCACCACAATAAATCTTTTTTTTCATTTTTTTTCACAATAAATCTATTTAACATCCATCACTACATATAATCACAAATTATCTCTTGTGATGAGAACTTTTAATGTCTATTCTCTTAGCAACTTTCAAATATACGACACAGTATTATAGTCACCATGCTGTACATTATATTACCATGATTTATTTTATATGTGGGAGTTTGTACCTTTTGACTATCTTCAATTTGTATACCCACCATTTTCATCTTTGGCAATAATGAAATTGGTCTCTGTACCTTTGAGTTTCAGTGGCAGGGAGTTGGAGTTTCTGTTGGTAGGAGGAGTGTTTAGATTCCACATATAAGTGAGATCATATGGTATTTATTTTTCTGTGCCTAGCTCATTTCACTTAGCATAATGCCTTCAAGATTCACCCATGTTGTTGCAAATGGCAGGATTTCCTTGTTCTTTTTTCTTTTTAACGATTGATTGAGGACAGCCATGGTGGCTTAGCGGTTTAGCGCCACCTTCGGCCCTGGGTGTGATCCTGGAGACCTGGGATTGAGTCCCATGTTGGGCTCCCTGCATGGAGCCTGCTTCTCCCTCTGCCTCTCTCTCTCTCTCTGTGTCTCTCATGAATAAATAAATAAAATCTTTTAAAAAATAAATAAAGATTGATTGATTGATTTGGGGAGAGAAAGCAAGATTTCCTTGTTCTTTATGACTGAATAATGTTCCTCTGTGTGTATGGAGAGAGAAAGAGAGAGAGAGATAGGTTGCTTTCACGTCTAGGTTACTGTTAATAATGCTGCAATGGACATAATTTTATTTTCTTTGTGGCATTCCTGTCTGATTTCAGTATCAGGCTTATGCTGGCATTGTAAAATGAGTTTGGAAGTGTTCCCTTTTTAATTTTTTGGAAGAGTTTGAGGATTTGTATTAATTCTTTTTTAAGTGTTTGGTAGAATTCACCAGTGAAGCCATCTGGTCTTGCACTTCTGTTTGTTGGGAAGTTTTTGATTACAGATTCAATCTCCTTATTAGTATTCAGTCTGTTCAGATTTTCTCTTTCTTCCTGATTCAATCTTGGTAGGTTGCATGTTTCTTGAAGTTTATCCATTTCTTCTAGGTTGGACAATTTGCTGGTGTTTAATTGTACCTTATGATATTTGGTTTTTCTATAGTATCAGCTGTAACATCTCCTCTTATTTCTGATTTAATTTCTTCGAGTTCCTTTTTTTAATTGGTGAGTCTAGCTACAGGCTTCTCAATTTTGTTTATCTTTTCAAAAACCAGCTCGTAGTTACATTGATCTCTTTTGTTCTTTTAGTCTCTATTTCATTTCTTTCCTCTCTGATCTTTGTTATTTCCTTCCTTTTACTAACATTGGGCTTTATTTATTCTTCTAGTTTCTTGAGATGTAAAGTTATTTTGTTATTTGATTCTTTCTTGTTTACTTATGTAGGCATTTCTCACTATGAGGTTCCCTCTTAAAACTGCTTTTGCTGTATCCCATAAATTTTGGTGGTTATATTTCTGTTTTTACTTGTCTCAAGGTATTTTTTATTTCTCTTTTGGTTTCTTCTTTGACTTATTCATTGTTTGTTCAGTAACATATTGTTTAATCTTCACATATTTGTGAATTTTCCAGTTTTCCTCTCATAATTGATTTCTAGTTTCATACCATTATAGTTAAAAAAGATACTTGATTTTAATTTTCAAGCATATTAAGATTTGTTTTGTAGTTTAACATGTGATTTCTCCTTGAGAATGTTCTGTGTGCACTTGAGGGAAATGTGGGATTTTTTGTTTTTGGTTTTTTTTTTTTTTTTTTGCTATTGGATGGAAAGTTCTGGCTATGTCTATTAAGCCAATCTGATCTACTGTGTTGTTTAAGGCTAATGTTTCCTTATTGATTTTCTGTCTGGATGATCTATCCATTGATAAAGTGGGTTACTAAAGTTACCTACTATTATTGTATTGCTGTCTATTTTTCTCTTTAGGTCTGTAAATATTTGCTTTATATATTCAGGTGCTCCTTTGTTGGGTGCATAAATATTATATCCTCTTGTTAGATTACCCCCTTTTCATTATATAATAACCTTATTTGTCTCTATTACAGTCTTTGTTTTAAAATATATCTTGGGGATCCCTGGGTGGCGCAGCGGTTTAGCGCCTGCCTTTGGCCCAGGGCGCGATCCTGGAGACCTGGGATCGAATCCCACGTCGGGCTCCCGGTGCATGGAGCCTGCTTCTCCCTCTGCCTATGTCTCTGCCTCTCTCTCTCACTGTGTGCCTATCATAAATTAAAAAAAATAAAGTTGTAAAATATATCTTGTTAGATGTAAGTATAGCTATGCCAGTATTCATTTTATTTCCATTTGCACGGAATATCTTTTCCATCCCTTCACTTTGCCTGGGTGTGTCCTTATATCTGATGAGTCTTTGGAGGCAGCATATAAATGGGTCTTCTTTTTTACCCATTGAACCATTCTGTCTTTTTAGTAGAGAATTCAGTCCATTTATATTTAGAGTAATTATTGATAGGTATCTACTTATTGCTCATTGTTTTCCAGCTGTTTTATAATTCCTTTGTTCCTTCTTCTTTTGCTCTCTTCCTTTGTGATTTGATATTTTTCTGTAGTGATATGCTTAGATTCCTTTTTTTCCCTTTCATATATATACTGTAAGTTATGCTTTGCAGTTACCATAAGGCTTACATAAAACAACGTATGTTCATAATAGTCTATTTCAGGTTGATAAAGCACAGTATAAGTCTTAGTCTCCTCACATGTTCTGTGTTTTGATGTCACAATTTACATCTTTTTATCTTATGTATCTTTGTATCTTCAGTAATAAACTATTGTAGTCAGAGTAATTTTTTCTACTTTTGTCATTTAACTTTCACACTAGCTTTATAAGTTATTAATCCACCACATTTACAATATTAGATAGTTCTTAATTTCACCATTCATGTTTATCAGTTGGATTTGTACTTTCCTATGTTTTACTGTTACTAATAGTACGCTTTCATTTCAACTTTCAAAGTCCCTTTCACATTTGTGGTAAGGTTGGCTTAGTGATGATGAACTTCTTTAGCTTTTGCTTATCTGGAAAACTATCTCTCTTTCAATTCTGAAGGACAATTTTTCCAAGGACAGTATTCTTGCATAGCAGTTTTTTCTCTTAGCACTTTGAATGTATTGTGCCACTTTCTTGTGGCCTGCAATATTTCTGCTAAAAATCTGCTTTTACTCTTATGGGGACTCCCTTGTACACAAGTTGTTTTTTTGTTAATGCTCTTAAGAGCTTCTTTAAATTTTGATATGTTGATTATAACGTGTCTTGATGTGGCTGTCTTTGGATTCATTGTGCTTAAAACTCTGGACTTCCTGCATCTGGATGTCTGTTTCCTTCCCCAGATTAGGGAACTTTTTGGTTATTCTTCAAATAAGTTTTCTGCAAGACGCCTGGGTGGCTCAGCAGTTAAGCGTCTGCCTTTGGTTCAGGGCATGATCCTGGAGTCCAGGGATAGAGTCCCACATTGGGCTCCCTGCACGGAGCCTACTTCTCCCTCTGCCTGTCTCTGCCTCTCTCATGAATAAATAAATAAAATATTTTTTAAAAATAAGTTTTCTGCCCTGTATTCTCTCTCTTCTCTTTCTGAGACCCCTCTAATGCAAATGTTGATCTGCGTGATGTTGTCCCATAAATCTCTTAAGCTCTTCACATTTTTGCATTCTTTTTTCTTTTTGTTACTCTAACTATAAAGAGGTGAGTTCTACTGCCCTGTCTTCAAGTTCTCTATTATATTTTTCAGTTCAATTATTGTATTTTTCCATTCCGTGACTTCTACTTGGTACTTTCTTGTATTTTCTTAGTTGAAATTTTCACATGGTTCATAAGAGCTCAGTAAGCATCTTTATGACCATAATTTTAATCACTTTATCAGGTAAATCACTTATCTCCATTTCATTAAGGTGGGTTTTTTTTTTCTGAAGTTTTATCTTGTTCTTTCATTTATAGCATAGTCCTCTGTTTCTTCTTTTTTCTTTTTCTTGACTGTGTTGGTTTCTATGCAGTTGATAAAATAGCCATGTCTCCCAATCTTAAAGGAGTGGTCTCATGTAGGAGATTAACCTTATCATTGAACCCTACCCTCTCAAATCTCTGTGATTGTCCAATCAGCCTACTTTATCCTTAGTGGCTCCCAGTATTTGATGGTATGTCAAGACCTATCAGCATCTCAAAGAGGAATGTCTCAGTCAGCATCTAGATGCAGGCTGACTGGAAGCAGCTTTTAAAATATGCAAACAGGGCAGTCCGGGTGGCTTAGTGGCTTAGCACTGCCTTCGGCCCAGGGCCTGATCCTGGAGACCCAGGATCAAGTCCCACATCAGGCTCCCTGCATGGAGCCTGCTTCTCTCTCTGCCTGTGTCTCTGCCTCTCTCTCTCTCTCTCTCTCTCTCTCTTTCTCTCTGTGTGTGTGTGTGTGTGTGTGTGTGTCATGAATAAATAAATAAAATCTTTTTAAAAATAAAAATAAATAAAATAAAATATGCAAACATACCTCTATCTGAAGAAGACGGTGAGATTGACATTTTTGTCTGCTCCCTCAGTGTTGAGCCCTGGGTTAATAGTCAGGTAAGAATTACTCTTTGCTTGCTACCATCTTGTCAAACCTGTGAACACAAGTCCTCCTGTTCACCAGAGCCATGGTATCAAGAAACATGTTCTTTGGGTGGCAGACACAAAAACTGAGGAACCAAACCTATATATAAGCTCTTTTCTCAAAGGTACCAACAACCTAAGGCAAGGCAGAGGGAAAACACAATTATAGTGTACCTCCTGGCTTCTCTGGTCCCTACAGAGGATTGTAGTTAGCCTCTAAAATGTGTGTCAAATTAGAAGCCTACCCCTCAGGCCACAGCCTAAAGATAAGCTAATAGACCTCTTTCACAGAAAGGTTTGGAGTACATTTCAGTCTACCATCACTGCACTGCACCCTGGGAGGGGTAAATAATCAGTTAAGAACTGTTTCTCCATTTGTAACAGTCCCATGAATCCAAACATAAGCCCCTCTGGTTCCCAAATCCAGGCATCCAAGGGTGTCCTCTAAGCAGCAGCCACAAAAATTAGGGCACCAGATGTATGTACAAACTGCTTTTAGGGAGATACCAGTGACCTAGAAAAAAGCAGAGGAAGACTGCAAAGATAGTGCCACCCCTCTGAAGTCTCTGGGAAAATTATAATTGGCTCCTAGATATCACTTTATTTTTTTTTTTTTATTTTTTTTTTTTAGATATCACTTTAAATGAAGCCCACCCCTCAGGCCACAGTTTTGAAGATAAGCTACTAGCTCTCTTGCACAGAAAGACTTGAGTATTTTAATCTATTGCCTCTGCTGTGCCTTGGGGTTACAGCCAGTTAAGACGACTTCCCCCTACAACCATTACATCCATTATAGAACTCATGGGCACAAGCCCCACTGGCCACCAGAGCCAGGTGACCTAGAGGTGTCCTCTGGGCAGCAACCACAAAAATCAAGGTGCCACAAAAGTGTAGAAGCTCGTTTCTGAGACATATAAGAGCCCAGAGTGAGGGAGAGGGAAATAAGAAATATGGCATCTCTGGCCTCTCCCCTTTGGAGCATTTTGGTAGGTTCCTCCCTAGATGTGTTTAATTCAATGCCTGATAAGCATGTAAGCCTCTCTCACAGAAAGCCTGGCCACTCACAGTCTCTCACAGTCAGCTGCTTTGCACTGGACCCTGGGGTGGATGAATCATACATAGGAACCCTTTAGGAACTGCTTCTTAGTTCAAAATAGCCTTCTGGGTCTTGTGGCAGTGAGCCCCATTGGCTTTCAAAGCCAGATGTGTGGGGAGCTTGTCTCTCAGGAAAGGTCTTAAAAGTAGCAAAAATGAACTATTGGGACTTACGATAAAAAGCTTCTGCACAGCAACAGTCCACAAAACTAAAAGACAACCTACAGAATGGGAGAAGATATTTGCAAATGACGTATCAGATAAAGGGCTAGTATCCAAGATCTATAAAGAACTTATTAATCTCAACAGCAAAGAAACAAACAATCCAATCATGAAATGGGAAAAAGACATGAATAGAAATTTCACCAAAGAAGACATAGACATGGCCAACAAGCACATGAGAAAATGCTCCGCATCACTTGCCATCAGGGAAATACAAATCAAAACCACAATGAGATACCACCTCACACCAGTGAGAATGGGGAAAATTAACAAGACAGGAAACAACAAATGTTGGAGAGGATGTGGAGAAAGGGGAACCCTCTTACACTGTTGGTGGGAATGTGAACTGGTGCAGCCACTCTGGAAAACTGTGTGGAGGTTCCTCAAAGAGTTAAAAATAGATCTGCCCTATGACCCAGCAATTTCACTGCTGGGGATTTACTCCAAAGATACAGATGCAGTGCAACACGGGGACACCTGCACCCCAATGTTTATAGCAGCAATGTCCACAATAGCCAAACTGTGGAAGGAGCCTCAATGTCCACTGAAAGATGAATGAATAAAGAAGCTGTGGTATATGTATACAATGGAATATTAGCCATTAGAAGAGATGAATATCCACCATTTGCTTCAATGTGGATGGAACTTGAGGGTATTATACTGAGTGAAGTAAGTCAATCGGAGAAGGACAAACATATGGTTTCACTCATACGGGGAATATAAAAAATAGTGAAAGGCATTATAGGGGAAAGGAGAGAAAATCAGTGGGAAATATCAGAGAGGATGACAGAACATGAGAGACTCCTAACTCTGGGAAACGAACAAGGGATAGTGGAAGGGGAGGTGGGCGGGGGGATGGAGTGACTGGGTGACGGGCACTGAGGGGGGCACTTGACAGGAGAAGCACTGGGTGTGATACTATATGTTGGCAAATCGAACCCCAATAAAAATATACAAACAGGGATCCCTGGGTGGCGCAGCAGTTTGGCGCTTGTCTTTGGCCCAGGGCGCGATCCTGGAGACCCGGGATCGAATCCCACATCAGGCTACCGGTGCATGGAGCCTGCTTCTCCCTCTGCCTGTGTCTCTGCCTCTCTCTCTCTCTCTCTGTGACTATCATAAATAAATAAAAATTAAAAAAAAAAATTTAAAAAAAAAATATACAAACAAAACAAAACAAAAATAATGCCAGATGGTTTCAACCCTTCATTCCCCTCAGTAGATCTCAGGAATTTGAGTTCCCTCCCAACTGTGGGTAGCTGTGCTGGGGGTGGGGTTTGTAGTGAAGCTATGTCTTGGCCTGTCCTACCTATTTCTATGTGTGTGGGTTTTTTTCCCTTATTCACCTAATGTGTAGGCATTGCTCAACTAGTCTTTGGGTTTCTTTCAGAGGATATTGCTCCATATGTAGCTGTAAATTTGGTGTGTCCATGGGAGGAGGTGATTTCAGGATCCTCCTAGGTCACCATCCTGAACCAGACCCTACCTGTTCATTTTCTTAATGGTGAATTTTAATAAGTAGAATTTAAAAGTTTGATAAAGATTTTTGATTTATGACTGTTGAGTTTTTTTGTCCTAAGATATCTTTGCCTATCTCTAAGTCATGGAAATGTTCTCCCATGATGTCATCTCAAAGTTTTGATATTCATGCCAATAATTGGTATAGTCAGACTTTAATATTTGCCCAACTAATGTTTGCATGTTAAGTTTTTTATGTGGTATTCCCTTCTTATTGATGAGGTTAAACAATTTTCCAATGTTTATTGGCTATTTGGAGTCCCACTTCTGTGAAATTCAAGTTTTTGTCACTTTTTCTATAGGGTTGTGTGCCTTTTCTTACTGAATTTTTTTGCATTTCAAAAATTGTCTTTTTAAAGTATTTTATTTGTGTATAATTGGCATACAATAAATTGCATATACTTAATGTGTATAGTTTGATAAAATTTGATATATGTATATACCCATGAAATTGTAACTACACCCAAGATAATGTCCACATCCACCCCTCCAAGTTTCTTCATGCTCCTTTATGAACCATCTCTCCTTCCATTCCCCATCACTCAAGACGACCTCTGATCTGCTTGCTGTCATTATACGTTGGTTTGCTTTTTCTAGACTTTTATATAAATGGAAACATAGGGTATGTACTCTGTTTTATCTGCCTTCTTTCACTCAGCATAGTCATTTAGAACTCCTTCATCACTGTGAAATGACCCCTTTTTCTCTGGTGATAATTTTTGCCTTAAATCTACTTTGTATATTTATAGAACCACTCCAGCCTTCTTTAGAATAATGTTAGCACAACATATCTTTTCTTTTAATATTTAATATTCTTTTAAAATTAACCATCTGTGTCTTTAAGGTATTTTTTTAAGTTGGATTTTATTTATTTATCCAATCTGAACATTTTTGCCCTCTCATTGGGTGCACTTATGTAATTTTTTTATATGGCTGAGTTTAAATCTGCCATTTGACACTTGTTTTCTATTTGTGCTCTCTGGTTTTAACAATTTTTTTTTTTTTTACTTTTTCTGACTTCTTTTTTGCTTTTTTTTTTCTTTCTTTAAAGATTTTATTTATTGGGATCCCTGGGTGGCGCAGCGGTTTAACGGCTGCCCTTGGCCCAGGGGGCGATCCTGGAGACCCTGGATCGAATCCCACGTTGGGCTCCCGGTGCATGGAGCCTGCTTCTCCCTCTGCCTATGTCTCTGCCTCTCTTTCTCTCTCTCTGTGTGTGACTATCATTAATAAGAAAAATAAATAAATAAATAAATAAAATTTAAAAAAAGATTTTATTTATTTATTCATGAGAGACATAGAGAGACAGAGGCAGAGACAGGAAGAGGGAGAAGCAGGCTCCATGCAGGGACCCGACTCAGGACTCGATCCTGGGTCCCCAGGACCACGCCCTGGGCAGAAGGAGGCACTAAACCGCTGAGCCACGCGAGCTGTCCTTTTTTGCTTATTTTTATATGATTCCATTATATCTTCTTTGTTGGTTATTTGTTTTGGCTTCTAACAAGGCTTTAGGGTTTGTGGTACACATCTTTAAGTTATCTCCTTTTCCCGCAAAATGACATTACATCAGTTAATGTAGAGTATAATAACCTTACAATGCTGCACCAGAAAACTTCCAATTTTCCTCAATAGCCTTTGTGCTATGGATTCTATGCATTTTATTTCTGAATATTTCATAAACTTCACAATGCATTGCTATTAGTTTTGCTTTAAATAGTCATCTTTTAAAGGAGATTTTTAAAAGACAAAATCTTATATTTATACACATATTTGTCATTTTTAGTGCTATTCATTATTTTGTGTAGCTCTAAGTTTCCATCTTGTATCATTTTCCTTGTGATTATCAACTTTTACTTTGTATATTTGAAAATATGCTATTAAACGAATTCAGGTTTTGAAATCTCTTCTTGGTGAACTGAAACTTAAACATTATGAAGTGATCATCTTTCTCTGTAGTAATACCTTTGCCTTGAAGTCTATTTTGTTTCATATTTGATATAGCTATATCAGCTTTCTTTTCCTTAGTATTTCTATACTCTTCCTATACTTTATATTTCAACCTCTCTATTGCCTTGTTTCCTATAAGCACCATATATTTGCATTTTAATTTTTTTGTTGTTGTTGTTATTTTGACCAGTCTGAAAATCTTTGTCTTTTATTTGGAGCTTTCAGTCTATTTCCATTTATTATAATTAATGATATTTGAGGTCTTGCTTTCCATCTTATTTTGTGATTTTATTTTTTCCCATCTTCTCTATATTTTCCCTTCTATTTCTTGCCTTTTTATGTTTAGTTGCATATCTTTTGTCAATCCATTTTTCCCCTTTTACTTATTTAGCAGTTATATGTAGGCCCTCCCCATTCACAGGGGTATCTCCCAAGACCCCCACGGATGTCTAAAACCAAAAAATAGTACTGAACCCTGTATATACTGTTTTTCCTATACGTACATACCTATGATAATTTATAAATTAGGCACAGTAAGAAATTAGCAATAATAAAATAATTATAACAATATACTGTAATAAAAATTATGTAAATGCCATTTCCTGCTCGCTCACTCTAAAAGTCTTGTTGTACTGTACTCACCCTTCTTCTTGTGATGATGTAAGTTGATGAAATGCCTATCTACATGATGAGATGAAGTGAGGGAAATGGTGTATGCATTGTCGTGTAGCATTAGGTCTGACAATAATTTGCTTCTGGAACTTGACCGTAGGTAACTGATAACATAGAACATGAAACTATGGATAAATGGGGACTCCTATACATTCTGTTTGTATTTCTATTCAGTTTTTCTTGGAAACTATAACATGAATATTTAATTTATGCAAGACTAAATTTAATTATTTCATTCTCTTACAATTGATATCATTGAATTCATATTTTAATTCATATTGAATTTACATTTTAATTTCACCTTGTTTTTACACTATTAGTATTATCATTATTTTATACAGCAATGTGTTTGCCCTATCCTGACCTTTTTTCTTTTGAGTGCTTCCATCTTGTATCTCTTCCCTTCTTTTTTTTTTTTTTTTTTTTTAAGATTTTATTGATTTATTCATGAGAGAGAGAGAGAGAAGCAGAGACACAGGGAGAAGCAGGCTCCAAGCAGGGAGCCTGATGTGGGACTCGATCCTGGGTCTCCAGGATCACGCCCTGGGCTGAAGGCAGTGCTAAACCACTGAGCCACCCAGGGATCCCCATCTTTCCTTCCGATTTAGATGCATCCTTTTACATTTCTTTTCATGAAAAAAGAACTGTTTTTTTGTCTGAAAAATATTTTATTTTACTCTCATTCTTGAAAATCATTTTCTCCAGATACGGAACTCTGGTTTAGTGATAATTTTCTTAAAGCACATTAAAAATATTATGTCATTATTTTTTGCCTTCTGTTGTTGCTGTTGAGAAGTCACATGTAATTTTAACTCCTACTTTTCCAATTTGCTGCTCTTACAATTTTATTATTTGCTTTCTACACTTTTACTGTGAATGTGTCTAGATGTTTACTTTCATACTCTTTGGGATTTCTTGGGCCTCTTGAATCTGTGGATCACTGTCTTCATCTTCATCAGGTATCTTGTCAGATATTCTCTTTGCCTCTTTTTCTGTCATTTCTTCTGAAACCCTGATTAAACAAAACTAAACTTCCATCTATTCCCCACATATCTTTTAACATTCTTCTTTATCATTTCTCCTTTTATGTCTGGGATACATTCTTATAATTTCTTCTGATGTGTCTTTCACTTCACTTCTTCTGTCATGCCTAATCTGATGCCAAAATTATACATTGTGTGTTTAATTTGACTGTTGTATTTTTTTTAATTTTTAGAGATTTGATTTGTTCCTTTAAAAATACCCTGACACATTTATAGTTTCTTTTACACTACAGAGATTTCCACTTGCCATTTATTCCCACACAACTAGTAAACATATCTATCTTATAATCTGCACCTATTACTGGAGTCTAAGCATGTGTATTTCATCTATTTCTCCTCCCTCATCATTGTTTATGCTGGTTATTATTCACACATACCTTATTTCCTTGTGTGCTTGATTATTCTTGGCTGTGTGCTGTTACATTTGTAAAAATATTTATTCATTCATTTATTTAAAAGATCTATTTATTTATTTTAGAGAGTGTTTGTGTGCGTGCGCGCGCGAGCAGGGGAGGGGCAGAGGGAGAGAGAGAGGAAGCAGACTCCCTGCTGTGCATGAAGCCCCACACAGGGCTCAATCTCAGGACCCAGAGATCATGATCTGAACTGAAACCAAGAGTTGGATGCTTAACTAACTATGCCACCCAAGCACCCCATTTGTAACAGTATTTATAAGAATTCCCTGAAGTCCTATATGTTCTGATCTTAAAATGATCTGTGTTTGCCACTGTCAAGGGTTTGTCTAGGGCCACTACTACCTTGAAACTTCTTTAAAACCCGAGTCTTCCAGGCAAACAATTCTAGGATATAACACCATATGTGAACCTACCCATAGCCACCAATTGTTAGGACAAACTTTTCCTTTTCTTGCTTTTTCTGATCACTTAGTTACCAATGTCACTGTGGGGTTAAGGAAGGCACACATTTAATTCTGGCTTACTCTCACCCTAAGAACATACTACTCTTCTGATAACATAGGTCAAGGTAGGGAGGCTATCCAATTTGATTCTCTATCTTGAATTCCCCCACTCCTGACTAGGTTGATAAACACCTTTAGGCTGAAAGTAGACTATGGGCTCTGGTGTTCTGCTTTATTCCTAAGATTCCTAATTTCCCTCAGTCTTTGGGCTAGTAGTTCCCTACTCTCTTGTTATTTGGTGCTTTTAAAGTGACTTCTTAAAAGGCTGCTGTTTGTAGGTTTTGTGATATGTTGTTTTGTTTTTTAAGTTTAATTTTATTTACATTCAATTAATTAACATATAGTGTATTATTAGTTTTAGAGGTAGAAGTCAGTGATTCATCAGTTGTATATAACACCCAGTGCTCATATGCTTGTTGTTTTTAAGAGCAAAAGTTTGTCCATAGAAACGAAAGTCTCCAAATCATTTCTTAATTATTTATAATGAAATGGTTTTTAAAGAGATGATCACATTCACAAAATATATTTTTTAAATCATTCCACTGGGTAAATATTTTCAGAGATTATAATCCAAAATAATATACATAATATGTTGGTTGAGTTACAGACCCAGGTTTGAGTATCACTTAAGTGACAATTGTTAAACAAAACTTGGAGAATATGCTAACATTTCATGAAAGATAATATTAAAATCTTCCAGCCTAATTATGTGCAAGAACCTTTTTATAAAATTATTTTTATGATTACATATGAAGAAAAATATGGTATGCAATAGAATACAAGTATAAATTTGACAATTAGTTCCTTTCCTTGAACATGAACTAGATTTATTTTTAATGTAATCACCTCCACAGCCTTCAACTTTATCACAAAAGATTGTATATTTTGTGCCACTTAGCATCTAACATATGAATAAATAAACCTTGTCTCAGAAGTAAGATTTTTTGCAAAGGTTGTTTTTAGAGGTCCAATGTTTCTGTTCTAATCTCACCAGATTAGCCAGGACCAAATTGCTGTCTCTCTGAAGAGATCTATGTCTATCTATCTATCTATCTATCTATCAAGGAACTACCACCAAAAAAGCACTTTGGGGGATATAATGATTATAGTTTCAATGCTTTAAAAATGTGAAGCTTATCATTTTTGCCTCTAATATTATATGTGTTCAGTAAATGGCTTTATCCTGAAAAGATACAAACCTTCTCAAATGCTGAAAATTGAGGTGAAACATGCCCCAGATAGAAGAAAATAGCAAGGAAAATATATAAAAAAGCAAATAGATTATTTATCTAATTACTCAAAAACAAGAGAAGAAGGTTCAGGCAAATAATTTCTCAAAGTCTCAAAAATTACTGACAACATGATATCTGTAATTATTTAAAAACCTCAAAGAAGAAATGAAAAGGTCCAGAGACAAGGTGATTAGGAAACAAGAGAGAGCTGGCTACACATCAGGACATAAGTGAAAAATGAAAATAGGAATATCGCAATGACAAAAGAAAATGAAGGGGGAGAGAGAAGCAATATAAATAAAAGGACTTGATAAGATACAATTAGCAGAGAAAATGAGGAAAATGTAACAAAGGAAATCTAATATGTACATAATTGGAGTTCGTAAGATAGAAAAGAAACTGGAAAAAATGCTAAATCTATTCTTTTTCTTACCTAGAGAAAGGTTTAAATCTGTCGAAAGTATTCATTTTCCCCATTCCTGGTTTTCCTATTTTACATAAACTTTCATTTTCTTTTCCAGACAGTAACATTTTTTCAGAATATAAATTATGAGGCAGTAGATGACTACTTCAAGTTGCAGTAAGTATGGCTTTTAAAAGAACCTACTCGATGTGAACTGTGCTATTGAGAATATTGATTTGCAGGTATTCTTTTACTTAAATGGCCTCATATCATTTTAAATATCTAGATTTCAAATTTCTTTAAATGTCTGGTTAGATGTGAAATTAATATTCTGTATAAAAATGTAAAATACTCCTTGTAATTAAATGAAATATATCTGGAGGTTTCCATTCGTCCACCAAAAGATGTAAAAATTGGGCTATTTTTTAAATTTAAAACCAACTAATTAACATATAGTGTATTATTAGTTTCTGAGGTAGAGTTTAGTGATTCATCAGTTGCATATAAGACCTAGGGCTTGTTACATCAAGTGAAAAATGGACTATTTCTTAATTCAATAATTTTTAACCATGTATTACCATTCATTCCCATCCCAAAGTATTTGCATACTGTCGTTAGGCAGACTAGACCTCTAATATAAGAAAATCCTTAACTATGAGTATATCAGAGAAAACACCATCTTTGACTCAGAATCAGTAGCACTTGAGCTCATAATTTCTGGAGGTAGCAACTTATCTGGAATTGGTCTTGAGACATCTATGGCTGTCATTATGTCCTGACTCCATAGGTTTTTCTGGAAAAACAGCGGTTTTTCTGGAAAAACAGCAGTTTTTCTAGGAAAAGGATCATTTTTTCCTTAGTCTGCTGCTCATCCAAGTGAGTTTGAACACTCACTTTATGCCAAGCACTTCCTGCATATTCAAAATACATGGTGAACAAGTAGGATGAAGTACTGCTGTCATGGGATGTATTCTAGTGGGAGGAGATGAAGAACAAGTAATCAAATAAATGAAGTAATCAAATAGTTATAAGTGCAGTTAAGAAAATAAAACAGAGGGATCCCTGGGTGGCGCAGCGGTTTGGCGCCTGCCTTTGGACCAGGGCGCGATCCTGGAGACCCGGGATCGAATCCCACATCGGGCTCCCAGTGCATGGAGCCTGCTTCTCCCTCTGCCTGTGTCTCTGCATCTCTCTCTCTCTGTGTGACTATCATAAATAAATAAAAATTTAAAAAAAGAAAAGAAAACAGAGAGGCACCTGAGTGATTCAGTCAGTTGAGCATCAGACTCTTGATTTCAGCTCAGATCATGATCTCAGGGTCATGAGATTGAGCCCCTTGTCAGGCTCCATGCTCAGCAGGGAGTCTGCTTGAGATTTTCTCTCTCTCCCTCTTCCTCTGCCCCTCCTCCCCTGCTCTCTCTCTTTAAAATAAATAAATAAATCTAGAACAAAAGAATGATGATAAAACAGAACGAAGTGGCAGAAAGTGACCAGGAAGGGGAGAGAGAAAAGGGTACTCTAGAGATTGTAGTCAAGGGAGGCTTATTAATTCATCCCTCACCCCTTCACCCATCAACTTTTCTCTTGATGCTTCTAATGTTGTGGGTTCCTTGGGGTATTTTTGGTTTTGTGAATATTTACTCAAAATTCTGTTGCTGTAGAATACACATCAAATTGTCCAGGATATTTCAGATCAGTCCAAGGCTTGAGAAAACATACCAAAAGCTTTGAAGCCAGCTGTGGTAGGGGGGAAAACACCTACCTATAAGAAAAATTGTATGGAAATTGTAGATGCAATATTTACTATAGTGTCCTTCATGGATCTATACTGTATTACTGTATTTATCAAAGCAAAGATTCCATTGCACTGGAAAACAAACCATAACTGGTATAATTATAAGATGCTTCCTGATTTTTAAGGTGTTAAATGAGAAAAAATATCTGAGAACTGAGGAAATATGGTACAGTGATTTAAAAATATAAAAATGTGCTATTTGTATCCTCATTTACTACATTTTATACCTAAGACATGACAAATAAATAAATAAATATTAAAATGTTGAATACTGGGGAAAAAAGAGCATTTGTTTGTGGTTAGTTTGTTTTTCCCAGTTTTTTCAAAAAATAAAAACCTAAGTGGGGGCAGAGTATACATAATGCTTTCAAATTTTTTTCTATGATGTTTCTGAGCACAAAACTATTCTTGTGCACTTCAGAACCTAGAAATTTGATCTCACTTTTGCTTCAGTCAGATCATGGTATGCCAGATAATGTGGTTTGGAAAACTAATCTCCTAACTTGCTCTTTATTGTTCCAAAAGTGTTATCAATAGGAGGAAAAGATCCGTAGAGGCTAGAGAAAGAACAAATAGAGCAGCTGTGGCCTTCTAAGATCATTAGAAAGCAGGACAAGATGTTAGCAGCACAGCCTCCTCCTCCAGGGACAGAGGGTGTTAATGAAATGGGCAGAAGGGTGGAAATGTTGATACATACCCATCTCTGTTTCCCACTGGGCTGACCCTACACTGGCCCACAGTGAGATGGGAGTGACTTCAAGGGGGGACCACAGTGCACAGCTGCTTTAGCAGAAGCAAGGAGCAGTCACCACCACCATTGCCTCCCAGGCCTCTAGAATTCGTCCCAGGGTTCTATCACCCTGTGTACATGGGACTTTCCACGAGTTCTAGAGTAGGAGGGCGGACTCGTGCCTGCCTCCCTTGTGATTCTGTAATCACCTGCATGTGCTGTTTCTCCTAGACACCAGAACACAGGGCTTGTGCTTGTGCAGGTTCGGCCTAATGAATATGCAAGAGCATGTCCAATAGCCCAAAAGGTAAGTGACATAGGTGGGTCAACACCTTTACTTCAGTAACTTGACAAGTGTAAGCTAGATAATTGTTACAAGACCTCCAAGCAATAGCACTCCCCTCATGCATGGCAGCGTGGGTAATGTCTCACTGTAGGGATGGCATTATTTTACTTTGGAGACAGATCACAGTTCTGCCCTCCCTGGGTTTACCATCGAAAGTGAGATATATAAATGCATACAAAAATGTAAAATGATTAGTTTCTGGAGATAAAACTGTATAAAGGAAAACTGAAATGAATGGGAACTAAAATTGAATATGGTTTGTCAGAGAAGATAGCTAGTTATATCTGCACTTATCATTTCTTCATCAAAAAAATTGAAATTTAAAGTTTATTGCATACCTACTGTGTTTCTTTGTTTCAGCCTGTATTCTAGGCAATGGAAGTTACAAAGGTGAAAAGACAGCCTCTTCCCTAGGGGCAAACAAAAGCTAGCATAAGGGAGTGTGAAATACAGCGTTATCAGCCCAAAAGAGTGGGCAATTTTGACTAGGAGGGGTAGGGGAAGCATAAAATGACCATTGATAAGTAAGTGGAAGTTGAGCAGGCTGATACAAAGAAAGAGAATTCCAGGAAAATGCATTTACAAAAAGCACAGCACCATGAAAGAGCAAGGGGTGTCCAGGTACCCTCAAGTGCCAGGAAATTGAACACAGATACTTTACTGCCACCACCTCTCCTGAGTCTGTTCTACTCTGAGGGATGCCCTCTCTCTTTATTCCTTCTCAGCCTAACTAACAACCAATAAGTATACATTGAGCACCTACTGTATACCAAGCATAAACCAATGAGGAGTACCTACAAGAAGAATTCAAAGGTACATGATACACAGTCCCTGCACTTCAGGATCCCAGCACAAGGAGGCTGTTCCTACCAGGGCAAGCTTCCATGAATTTGGAGGGAACCCTGAACTGTGAGGCCAGGGTGAGGCAAGCTTGAGCACTGCTGATAATACATGGCTTCCCCAGGAAACTGCCAGCAGGTGCATACCAACCCCTCCCCTGTCTGCCTACCCTGCCTTCCACCCCACCTCACCTGCCCAGAAAGCAAGAAACAGCAATGTGGCTAGTTCTTCCCCAGCCCTGGCCTGTGCTTTTCCATCATCAGCTGCATGTTCCACACAAGATGCCTTCCTAAAGCACCTTCCTGAAGCTTTCCTCCATCCCTTCTCCTGTCTAATCAATAGATCTCTTAGGGATGCCACCCACACCATTCCGCCAAGCCCCCCCCCCCCACATTCCAAAAGCAGGTTAATGGAACCTGAGTTTGGATCCAAGCTTTGCCACCTGCTGGCTGGGACAAGCCACTAAACACTGACTCTCAAGGGCCTCCATAAAAGGGAAATGTAACATCTATTACCATTGAGAGTATTAAATGAGATCATTAAAATAAAGTACCCATTGTGGTTTTGATTTCTATTTCCCTGATGACATGCGATATGGAGCACTTTTTCTTGTGCCTGTTGGCCATGTGTAGACAGATGAATGAATAAAGAAGATGTGGTATATATATATATATACAATGGAATACTACTCAGTCATCAGAAAGGATGAATGCCTACCATTTACAATGAGGTGGATGGAACTGGAGGGTATTATGCTAAGTGAAATAAGTTGATTGGAGAAAGACAATTATCATATAGTTTCCCTTATATATGGAACATAAGAAATAGTGAAAAGGACCATAAGGGCAGGGGAGGAAACTGAGGGAGGAAAAATTAGAGAGGAAGACAAATCGTGAGAGGCTCCTGACTCTGGGAAACAAACTGAGGGTCACTGGAGGGAAGGTAGGTGGAGGGATGGGGTAACTGCGTGACCAGCATTAAGGAGGCCACACGATGTGATGAGTACTGGGTGTTATTCTATGTTGGCAAATTGAATTTAAGTTAAAAAAAAAAAAAGTAGGGGATCCCTGGGTGGCGCAGCGGTTTGGTGCCTGCCTTTGGCCCAGGGCACGATCCTGGAGACCCGGGATCGAATCCCACGTCGGGCTCCCGGTGCATGGAGCCTGCTTCTCCCTCTGCCTGTGTCTCTGCCTCTCTCTCTCTCTGTGACTATCATAAATAAATAAAAAATTTAAAAAAAAAAAAAAAAAAAAGTAAAGTGCCCAGCACAGTGCCTGTCTCAAAATAACTATCTAATAATACCAGTTTGTTTCTTCTCTTTCCTTCTCACCACACTCCAAAACGTGGGCAGCTCAAATCTAGCCCCACTCTGTGTCCACTGCAGGTAGTTTGTGTGGAGTGCAGTGAAGCCACCCTAATGGGCCAGTCCCCAGAAAGCTGTAGTAATTCCTTCCAGCAAGAATTTTCCCAGAGAGAGGTGACTACACTCTAGTGCATTATCTGACAACATTTCTGTGTTGAGGGCCTTTAGAATTCCTGTCTCAGTTCAATTGTTCTGTCCAGTTAGAGGGAATGTACTATGTCTGATTCTGAGCTAGGTGAAGAGCAGTCCTGCCTGTCTCCACACTTCAGAGAATAATAATTTTTAAAAATTAATAAATATATTGATTATTGTTAATACTAACAATTATTAGTAAGTATAACAAGAAAAAGACTAGTACACTCATTGTTTTCATTTGGGCTGTATGTCAGATTTTTCTAATTAGGTATCCAGTCCTGAGAATATTGTCCGCCCCATAGTAGTGGGTAACCTAGAAAACAGCCTGATTAATGCTTTTCATATTCTTTACCCATGCTTCTGTTCAAGATTCACCTGCAGGTCAACTCAGATTTTTAATCCTAGGCATGGTTGTTGATTTTTGCCAACTGGGTGCCCAAAGAGAAGGGATCAAGTGATGGTGAGTCTTGACAGAAAGATTTGAGGACCTTGGTCAACCAAGTGTGTCATATGGATAGTTTAGTAAAGATGAAGGGCAGGCTCATGCTTCTGAACACATTTGGTGGGAAAACCAAACAAACATTTGGTGCATGATGATGGATACCAAGGACTGTGGGTAGAGTTGCTGACAGAACAAATCAGGTCCTGTGACCAAGGTCAGGTGGTTCAGGCAATAAAATCCCTGAGCTTCTGCTATGGAGCATGCCTTTCAAATGAAGGCTGAAAGGTCTGGGTTTAGCAGGTATAACTCTTAAAATCCATTAAGCTTGTCTGGATATCCCAACCCTCCTGATCCCCATGTCTTTCTCCAGGGTGGGGAGTATTAGAGCTTTTTCCAGATTTACCATGTAGAAAAATGCAACATACAGGACATGTTTAAGACAGAAATGTCTAGATCCCATTTAGGAAGCCTGGGGATGGGGTGGCAGGGTAGACAGCAGTAAGTGCCCTGGAGCCAGGTTGAAATAGAAATAGGCAGCTTAGGGAAGAACCAGATCTCTGGTTAAAAGAAGTTAAATTAATAGTTAGATATTAATAAAGCTGGATATGGTTTGTCAGAGAAGATAGCTAATCATGTCTGTATTAATAATTTCTTCATTAAAAAATTGAAATTTGAGTTTATTGCATACCTACTCAGCTGCATCTGAATCAGATGCAAGCTGGAAGAACAGAGCTGATGATCATGGTTGTAGAAGTGCCAATAAAAGATGAGATTGGTTTAGTTCTCTAAGATACTGATGTCAAAAAGCAGAGAAATAACCTCTGGGCTCTGTGAGCAATAAGGGCAACAAGAAGCAAAAACAAAGAAAAAACATGATCAGAAAGGAGTAAAACAGCACAGAAGAGTATAACAAACCTCTAGATTTAAAAGGTTACTATTTCAAATCTAAAATGTAATTGCTTTTAGCTGTAGCAGCATTTTAGATCATGTGAATCAGAATCACTCATCTAACCACTTAAATTACTTCATTTTAGGTGTTCCAAATAGCCGTTGGCTGTGATTCTAATAAATTCATTACTGTTAAAGGGCAAGTATATTTGCATTGGACCTGTATTATTCTTTACATTTTAAAACAAATGGGGAACTACATGGTAATTACTGGTGGTACTATTAGCCTAATGACTGACCTGTTCATAATGAAATCTGAAAATTGAACTGACATTGGCATCCAAAAACTGCATTGACAGTTTGTCAAAACCGAATTTGTTTGAACTTTTTTGCCAAGTCAAATCTTACATCTGAATTATACTAATAGGCAAAAAGGATTAACCTCTTTCCCTATTGCCAGCATTTTTTTCCACCTCCCCTTTTAATAATCCCATTTCCATCTATCACCATTCCCTCTCTTGGCTCCTCGGACTGCACCTCATTCCCAGAGAAATGGGAGGCAGAAACACTTATACCTACTTTCCACCCAATTCAAACCAATTATAATATCATTTCTGTCAGCGAATTGCTTACCTCATGACAGAGAAGCCTCCATTTTCTGCACCATTTCTCATGGGAAATTTTTTTAGAGCAAACCTCACAGAACCACCAGGGCTTCCTCCAAAAAACCCCAAGGTATGACTTTCATTGATCTTACCGTGGTTCACAGTGAAGCACACTGGATGTTGTCATCTACTTGCCACAGCTCTCTCTCTCCTATAAGGGGAGAATCAAGGTCAGCATGCACAATCCCTTCAATGCAGGTGGAGTGCATTCTCCAGACAGCAATGTACCACAACTCCCCTCCTGTGGTTAGGAGTGGGAGTGAGCAGCGGAGCAGTGACTCTTATCTGAGCCTATTTATGAAATGACTTGCTCTCATCCTAAATAAATGTCTACTCACCTGCCATTCTAATAATCATTTGAGTATGAAATTGTAATAATCAGTTGCTGGGCTGACAATCAAGCTTTCCCATTTCATTCAGCAAGGAATTTGCATTTACCATAACTCCTTTTCCAGGACACACAAAAGGTAATTTTTTGATTTATATGGTGCATGGCAACCTGCTTCTGGAATTATCTATATCCTTGTTTCTTAGGGAATGGTCTGTAGACCAGCCCTGGCATCGCTGGGGGTTGATTAGAAATGAAGGATCTCGGGCTTTATCCCACACCTGCTGATTCAAAACATCTATTTTAACTAAATTTCCAGGAGATTAGCATAAGCATTAAAATTTGAAAACAACTGCTCTAAGCAATGTTACCCAATTAGTTCCCAGTACCACCACAAGCAGGACCACTGAGTCTAGATTTCCTTCTTGAGGGAAATGTAAAGCAGTTAAATCAGTGTGTTTCTGGGAGGATCCAGATAGCAACTGTCAAAGCTGGTTGTTCATTAAACCCACCTGGAGAGCATGTTTGAAAGACACAAATTTCAGAACCTTACTCTAGGCCTCTTAATCAATGACCCACTGTTCTGCAACCCTAAAAATGGCCCTAATATCTTGAGTTCAGGTTGTGGTGGGCCTCAGGTTCACAGTCACAAAAGAAGATCTATAGGGTCCAAGATAACTGTGACAGGAAAGATTTTCATGATGGAGAACATCTCATGGGGTCTATTTTGGATTTCAGGGTGGGAAATGGTCCAGACTTCCAATATCTATCTAACCACAGTAGTGGTTCCTTCTGAGTTACACTGAAACCAGCCAGCAAAGTGGTCAAATGAATAATTTAACTCAGTGAAAACTTTATCAATGTATAGATCATGATAGCTTTATGTTTGCATAAACACTAACCAGAAATTATGTGCATCCTTAAAGTAACTCCTTACCTGCACAGCAGTCTCCAGTAGCAATTAGAAATGTGTGTTAAAAAATTATAAGGAATAAAATGGTTCAAAGAAATTTATCTTTATTTTGATAGATTTTCATTGAATTCTTCACATATATTAAATACAGATAAATCAATATATTTCAAATTCTGATGTCCTCAGAAACATTTATTTTTTAACATGGAAATGCTAGGGCCATTGTGTACCTAGGTGGCTCAGTTGGTTAAATGTCTGACTCTCGATTTTGGCTCAGGTCATGATCTCAGGGTTGTGAGTTCAAGCCCTGTGTTGGGCTCCACGCTCCCTCTCCATCTGCTCCTACCCCCACTCATTCTCTCTTCTTGTCTCCTTCTCTAAAATAAATAAATACTTCTTTAAAAAAAAAAAGAAAGAAATGCTAGGGTCACACATTAACCCCAGAATTCTAATTCAGTAAGTGATGATTCTGTGATAGTCTCAAGTTTGAGAATCATGAGTTAAATTATTAAATGTTTGTGCAAGTACATAAGGAATGATATTACAACTTCATTGTGTTTTATTTTTTGTAGATTTAATAAAAAGGACTGTCTTCAGCATGATTTCTTTTACGTTATTGAAAAGTAAGAAAGATTTTTAACATAATTGTTTTATATGATTAGTACCAATAATTTAGAATCAGCTAGCTTTTATTCCTATTAACATCAATCTTTTTTAGTATATACATTCATTGCTACAAATTTACCTCTAGGTACTGCTTTTGCTGCATCTCACAAGTTTTGATAAGTTGTGTTTTCATTTTCATTTAGTTCAAAATCTTTTTAAATTTCTCTTTCTTCTTTAGAAAGAAGTGTGTGTTTAGAAGTGTGTGTTTAACCTCCACACAATTGGAGAGTATTTTTAAATTAAACTTACTTTTTTAACTTTCATGATACCTCCTTACCCGAACAGAGTAGTGGTTTTAATTTTTAAGTGTGAAAAGAAGAAGTAATGAAAAATGTCTTTTTTATAGGTCATATCTGAGGAATCAAACATCTAAAAACTTGGTAAGAAAGCTATAATTTTATCAATCAGCCAAATACAGAAAATAACTACAGCATTTTTCCTTTTCTAGAGAGTAAAATATAATTGGAAAAAATATGGCTGCCCATTGAGACTTGATTTTGGAGAAAAGTTTCACCCTTTGCTTCAGCTGTAAGTATATTCGCACTAAAATTTTTAACTTACTTTGAAAGTTTCCAATGAAGGTATGAAAACAAAGCTAATTAATCATGCGCTCAATAATACACATTTTTGAGCACCTGATATATGCATCTCTAAGTTTTCAGTACTAGTTTTACAAAGTTGGACTACTCATGGTGCCTGCAGATTGAGGGAGGTTATAATTTCTCTCCTGAGAACTGAGGCTGTTCTCAGGAACACAGGTGATCTCTTCACCCTTACTTTATTCTTTCTAATCTCTCCTCAGGTTCCTACCAGCACCTCTGCCTGTTTGATAGGAACTACCTTCCCCAGGTGACCTAAGACTTTTCTTTCCATGGACCAACAATAACTGAAAGCTTGCATGGAAAAGAAACTAGATTACTAACAGGAATGGTACATCAGGGAGATTTCAAAAATTTTATCTCTCACTTAAGACTTAAGTCTTACAAACAATATTTTATAATAATAGGAATAAAATGCTCTGAGGAAGGCTTTTTCAAGTAATTTTCAATTACTTTATCTGCATTTTTAATTTTAGTTTTGATTTATGATTATAAAAGTTATACGGAATATTAGAAAATTTAAAATATAGAAAAAATAAGAGACAACCAATTTTCTAAAATCTTTTACTATTATAAACAAAATGGTAATGAAAATCCACTTATATACACATTTGGACAATAGTCCAGATATGCCATTAGGATAAATTATTGGAAGTGAAATTCCTATGCATAAAATATCAGTATTTTAGTCAAGGCTTTCAGCTTTTGGGGATCTCTTAGGCTAGATACAACTTCTAGATCTCTCAGGCATAATGATTCCGGTGCTCCAATTTAGTTTTGCTATGGGAGCTTTCCCTGTTGGGACCCAGAAGGTCTCTGCCATCATGTCCTTCCTACCACTCCTCACCCACCGCAGTTCTGAGATTCTGTGCTGTGCTCCCTACATCACTGTCCTACAGTCCCTCTGTCCTGGGTCATCTGGGCTAGCAGGCTAATCTGCTGTCTTCTTAAGTTTTGATCTTTTTCTAGACATCTAATGATGCCACTATTTTTCCTGGCAGCCCTGGATACTTCTTCCCCCACCGCAGCCTCATTTTTTCCTTTGTTTGTTTTGTTTTAAGTCTTTAAGTCCAGCTAGTTAACATACAATGTTATATTAGTTTCGGGTGTACAATATAGTAATTCAATAGTTCCATACATCACCCTGTGCTCATCACAAGTGCACTCTTAAATCCCTATCACCTATTTCACCCATTCCCCTGCCCACCTCCCCTCTGATAACCATCAGATGGTACTCTATAATTAAGAGACTGTTTCTTGATTTGTCTCTCTCTTTTTTCTCCTTTGCTCTTTTGTTTTGTTTCTTAAATTCCACAAATGGATGAAATCATGTGGCGTTTGTCTTCTCTGACAGAATTATTTTGCTTAGCATTATACTCTACAGCTCCATCCATGTCTTTGCAAATGGCAAGATTTCATTCTTTTTTATACTTGAATAGTATTCTATTATATATATATATATATCTTATATATGTGTATATGTGTATGTACATATGTGTATATATAATGGAAAACAATTTACTATGGGATATATAATATATAATGGAATATTTTCATACACACACACACACCATATTTTTATCCATTCATCAATCCATGGACACTGGGGCAGCTTCCATATCTTGGCTATTGTAGATAATGCTGCTGTAAACATAGGGGTACATGTATCCCTTTGAATTAATGTTCTTGTATTCTTTGGGTAAATACCCAGTAGTGAAATTGCTGGATCATAAGGTACTTCTATTTTTAACTTTTTGAGGAAACCCCATACTGCTTTCCACAGTGGCTGCATCATTTTGCATTCCCACCAGCAGTGCATGAATGTTCCTTTTTCTCCACATATTCACCAACACCTGTTGGTGTTGTTGTGAACACCTGTGAACACAACCTTGTGAACACCTGTGAACACAACCTCTTCTTGTGTTGTTGATTTTAGCCAGGTATGAGATAAAATCTCATCATAGTTTTGATTTGCATTTCTCTAACGATAAGTGATGTTGAGCATATTATCATGTATCTATTGGCCATCTGTATGTCTTCTTTAGAAAAATATCTATTCATATCTATTGCCTATTTCCTAAATGGATGATTTGTTCTTTGGGTGTTGAGTTTTATAAGTCCTTTTATATTTTGGATACTAGCCTTTTATCAGATACATCATTTGCACATATTTTCTCCCATTCCATAGGTTGCCTTTTAGCTTTGTTCACTGTTTCCTTCATTGTGCAGAGGTTTTTTATCTTGATGTAGTCCCAATAGTTGTTATTTTTTTGTGTTTTTTTTTGTTTCTGGTTTCCCTTGCCTCAGGAAACATATCTAGAAAAAAGTTGCTACAGGGCACCTAGGTGGCTCAGTGGTTGAGCGTCTGCCTTTGGCTCAGGTCATGATCCCGGGGTCCCGGGGTCCCTGCAGAGAGTCTGCTTCTCCCTCTGCCTATGT